>NW_025334041.1:63027500-64248192 GCF_019186645.2 Phyllostomus hastatus
CTTTTCTAAGGAATATTATGTCTAAATCTGAATCCCAGAATTTGGTTTAACTTCTCAAAGGGGTATCAGTCAGTCCATGGGTCTGTAGTTGGGGGTTGCTGCTGGGTCTGTGAGGAAGCACTTTGTGTGAGTGAGCTATTTGTGTCTCATTATTGAGAGAAGTTTCTATAGTGTTCTGGGTGGTGGCTTGGAACGTAACTACTCAGAGTTCGCATGGGCAGAATTCATATTCTTCCTAGCCTAGCAACACTTCCTAAAGCAGAATGATGACTGCCCATGTTTTCAGAGCACTGTGTACCATTTTACACAGGTAGGTTTTCTTTCTTTTAATTTTTTTTCTTTTTCTTTTTTTCTCTTTAAAGAAAATGATGGTCAGCACTCAACCTCAAGGAACTTATCTATAAAAATCAAGCTGGGATAAGTATTTCTTTGAGAAATAATATATATTTACTGACAGACTCTCTTCTGTACTCCCACCTGCCATCTCTCTGTCTCTTGCATACCACTTTCCTGGCAAGGCCAGTGAGAACCCTGTATAACATAGTCAGTATATCAGTACATATATATTTTTTTCAAAGATTCCCTGATATGTAATCTGTATACACTTTATAGTTTCTTTTTTATTTTAAAAATATTTCCATTGTCAGAAAAGCCTTCTGAAACACTTTCCCTATTTATAAAAATATCTTTTACATATGAATGGGCTAAATGTCTTCCCAGAGAAAAATCAAAGGAACTCTCAGTCTTCATTTCAGTATTACATCAGGCTTACGCTTTTCATTTATTTTGTTGAGGTTCAGGGGTTTAGTAATTGTCAGAATAACACCTCACCAAATAATCTGCACATATTTTAAAATTCAACTTTTTTCACACATATTTTGATTCATTCATAAATATTTTTAAAATCACTATTATTTTGATGTGGTAGAGTTTTAACCATGACCCTACACATTTTCATAGAGTATTATAGACTTCTTAGTGTTTGTGGTTAATACTGTAAAAGAAAGTTTTTTAAGACATATTTCACCCCCAAAGGGCCTGAGAACATACACTACAGTAAAATCACTGGAGTCCAGGGTTTCTGTCACACACACACAGACCACAGATTTTTTTGATTATGTAGATTTCTTTTCCTACTGCAGTTTCATATGCAAAGCATGCATCAGCCACATCCATGCTATCTCCTAAAGCAGTCACTCTGAAACCCAATCTGGGGATAGTGCAGACTAAATAAAATTTCATTTTGATTTGGCCTCCTGCTGCGAATGGGACTGCTTTGTCTCAACCGACAGAACCAGCAAGCCAGAAAGGTATGTCCTGTTTTGCATGGTTGATGGTGTGTCCTGAGGCTCAGGCAGGCCATTCTGCTCCAGCTCCCCAGCCCCTCCACTCTCGGCTCCATTGCTTCCCCTTCCATTGCTCCCGGCTGCCTGCCTGCCGTCTACCTGCAGGGCAGACCCCTGGCACACAGCATGATTGTTTACTTTGGCATATGCTTAATGGCTTGTGTGACAGTTTGCTTTTTTTATTGTCTTTGTGGGTAGCAGTTTATTTTCTATTTTGATTTTTGTTTTGTTCTACTTTTCTTACCCACATTTGATTTTCCTGTTTCTCAAGGTGCTGAATACTAAAATGCAAACTTAAAAAATATTGTGTAAGTGCTGCTATGAGGCTCCAGAGATTTTACTAGAAGATTTATCAGGCTGACTTTTATTGTAAATTTGAAAATGCATTTAACAGCTTTGAAGGACTTTAGTTTTCATGGCCCTTTTGAGCCTTTTTGGCAAAAAGCAAATGTCCATTTTAGATAAGGAAGAAAATATAAAGTAAAGACTCTCTTCCACTGAAACTGAACTCTTTTGTTATCATGGTATGTTTTATAAAATGCATTGTGGTGTTTGCCTGAAGAGCTGCTAAATATAACTTTATTTTAAATGATGGTTGTCTGGAGTCATCTCACTAGAGACTGAATTGTACCAGATGCTCTTCTTACACTTGCCCCACCTTTTAGAGACTGTATTGGCAATCAGGGGACAACCTGCTGTGATGTTCTCAGAAGCTTTAAGCACAATGATGAAGTACCGGGAGGCTGATGATGGTAGACTCAGTTCTCAAGGCCGGATTTCTCACTGGAAATGACTTTTGTCATTGCCCTTGACCAATTCATATGGTAATGTATGGGAAAGAAGTTTGTTTACATACTGGCATATTATTAATCTAAATCAGATAGTAGCAAACTAGTAAAGCTGGATATGAAATAAATGAAAATAAATTACTTAGGAGAAAAGCTGGAAGTGACTGCACTTTGTCCCTGGGTTTAACATAAACAATTCCACATACAATATAGAGAGATAAAAAAAGGTACTAATTGGCCTAATAGGAATTTCACCCACCCTCCCAGGAGCAGAAACAAAATAAATCATGTAACTTTGTTGAGGGTCAGCAATTAACTATCATAAATCCATAATGTTGTAGCCATCTTGCTGTTTTATGCTGAGTGGACCCTCAAGGAGTTGTTCTTGACACCATTTCTGAAATGTAGTTAGCGAGGTCTTTGCCATTACAAAGTAAATTTTCCTTTTACCACAAAATCTTTAAATTTACTCTTTACACTTGTTAGGCAAGAACCTTTGAAGAGAAGATTCATCAGAAGCTTTAGTATTTTACTGAGAGCCAACTCACTTATTATGCACAACAGATTAAAGAACAAAGTAAAAGTCAGTTGAAGAAGACATTGTGAACAAGAAGAAAGAAGAAGAAGAAGGAGGAGGAGGAGGAAGAGGAGGATGGGGAGGGGAAGGAGGAGGGGGAGGGGGAGGAGGAGGAAGAGGGGGAAGGATGAGGAACAGAGAGAAGGAGAAGACATTGTGAAGAAGAAGAGGAAGAAGAAGAAGAAGAAGAAGAAGAAGAAGAAGAAGAAGAAGAAGAAGAAGGAGAAGGAGAAGAAGAAGAAGAAGAAGGGGGACGAGGAGGAGGACGAGGAGGAGAAGAAAAAGAAGAGGAAGAAGAAAGAAGAAGAAGGAGGAGGAGAAAGGGAAGAGGGGAGGAGGGGGAGGAGGAGGAGAGGGAGGAGGAGAGGAAAAAGACATTGTGAAAACAGTAGCCTGAAAACAGCATTAAATGTTGTTTGGTAAAGTTGGCACTGTCTCATGGAAGAAACAGGAAAATGGCAGTATTGGGCAGCCTGGAAAAGTTTGGACTGACATATGTATAGTTCCTAGTATTAATGATAGTAAGTCATTTTTTTCTATTCTCACTATCAAAACCACTTACTTATTTTAAAACTGTTAGTTGACAATACTAAAGATCCCAAATTTGTCTTTTATTTAATTTGTAAATGTTCCTATCCAAGCCACTTATTGACATTACGGGTACTTTTTTGATAACTAAGTCAATGTTTTAAAAAGTAAAATTTGTTATATTGTTACATAAGCTTTTTAAAAACTACAACTATAAAAAGCAAGGTACTCATGGAGTCTTTAATCACCCATAAAAGATATTAGTGTATATATATGTATTTATATTTATATTATGTAAATGCAGCATGTCCTTGAATAACATCATTTCATTCAACATTGCTTCATTATAATGTAGATGAGATGTCCTAAGAATTTAACTCTTATGTATATCATTTAGTTTATGATAAAATTGGTTTCATTATACATCATCTTGTTTAAAGTCACAGAACCTATAGACAGTATTGAAGACTTACAGCACACACACACACACACACACACACACGCACAAAATCTATTTAGGAATGTCTCAATGCTTATATTGTGGATAAAAAACAATAAATACATGTAGCAGACAAAATTCTACACTGTAATTTGATTTATCATATTGTGTAACATACAAGATATGATAAAAAAAGAATTAAGACCTGAGATATTTAAAAAAGAAAAGATGTGATATTTGTACTAATTCATGAGTTTACCTAGGACTCCACCTGCAAGAAGCAAATTATTATAGCATGATTTAACCTATCATGTGGTTTGGGGAGATGATCTCAATGCTGCATAAATGTTTGTGTTAGCATAAGTCTACACATCCCTGTTTTTTTGGTATCTGCTACACCTATTGTCCTCCATGTTTTAGTTCATGTGCTCCACATGAACTATGTGATTTATGATATCTTGATGTGCCTGCAAGCATTTAATACAATAATTTGATGGAAATATTGAATGTGATGATTGTAACAGTGGCTCTTGGAATGTGAATTTAGATTAGACATATTTTACTTGCTAATATGTGGGATGACTGTAACCTGATCTTTCAGATTTTATTATCTGGATCCCTTTACAAATATGAGAAAGAAAAAACACCTTCTGGAGTTAAATGTAAACTGTGGTCAAAGACAGAGATTTCTATTTTCTGTTGATCCCTCCCAGTTCTTGGGAAACAGTGAATACTCAAGAAATCTTTTTTGAGAGAATGAATGAGTGACTGAATGACTAAGATTGAGTACAGGAAGAGAGGAACAGGAGGCCCGTTCACTAGCTGGAGCCTTTCTCCACACCTCCTAGCAGTTATCAAACATAAAGAAAGGAAGGAGATTTGAAGCTACTTGGGACCCACAGTCTTCTTAGGTTTGTGAATTCACCGAAAACACATGTGCATTTTTCTAAAGAAATAACTTACATGACATACTCAAACAGGTCTATATGGAACCCCCAAATATTAAGGATACAAGAGTTCTAAGATCTAGCCAGAGCAGGGTCACAAGGGGTAGTGAAAGGAAAATCAACATTTTCCAAAAAGGTCAGTATGAAAATAAGAAAAGAGGTCCAATTTATTTACACCCTGTAACTACTTCCTGGTTACAAAATGTGGCAGATACTGGCCAGCAGTATCCATCTCGGCTGCAGATGCTCGTCGAAACACGAGAAAAAACATACACAGAGACAACTAGTTCCTGTGGGGAAATAGGAACAGAAGGGCCACTCTTTCTGGTGGAAAGCGCGGTGCATCCATTCCCAAGCAGATTGTTATTGAGAATACAGACTTAGTTTGTGGATTCACAGTCTGGCAGAAAAGGTCAAAAGAAGTAGGTGACTTACAAAGGTGCAGACAGAACCCCCGCTGTGATTCTGGGCAGAGGTTGGGGTTTTATCTAACAGGGCTCAAAGGGCAGTTTTGGTTTCCTGTCTGTGCCTTTAAATTCCAAGTTAATAACATCCTCCAGCAAACAGATCTCACAGGATCTTGCATATTCTATGTCCCAGGCCTGATTACCCCAGGGGTCCGCCATTTCTGGTCTGGGCTGCACCGCAACTGCAGGCCTGAGTTGACAGAGAAGATAAAGGCAGCCAGGAGACTTGGATTTCTCACAAGAACTCGGTCTTTGACAAAGCCGAGGGGGCAGGGGTTGATGTCCATCACCCCTTCTTATCCACAGCCCCGAGTCTCTTCCTTTAGGGCATTCCCACATGATCGCGTCTGTCTTAGATTCATTCTCCTTCTTAGAGAATTGTTACCCGTCTTTGACTGCCGATCATGCAAGGGAGCCAGGCATTAGAACAGACAGCATTCGTGCCAGGGAAATAAGTTTTGTCTCCTTAGTGGTTCCTGGTCCGGAGGTCTTTCACTTAGCCTAAGACACGGGGGGTTACAGCTTCCTGAGACCAGGCAGGGTGGTCCCCAACAACAAAGAAAGTACACTACATACAAAGACTAAAGAAGAGAAGATTTTTAAAAAACGGTTATATGAAAAGTTTATTTTACATTTACATTTGTATTTCTATAAGCATAGGAATCAAACACTTGGAAAAATAAAGCAGTTGCAAGTTAGATCCAGGCACTGGGCTCTGGTGAGGTACTACTGACAAAACATCTGTGGGGTTATTAAAGCATCACACTGGACTTGGATAAAACCAATAATGTTGTTTTTATAAAATAGTTATATTTAATAGGAGGGCCATTTACTACACCAATATTAATCAGAAAAAATACTCTGCTCTTTAGATCTGTGTGATAATAATAAAAGACATTCTAGATCCAGAAACTACATCCAGAACTATGAACATTTAGATTTTCTGTTAAGACTGAGGTAGCCCTGGAAAATCCGGAGTGTATAGCAGACCAGGGAAGAGACTCCAGTAAGGTTAATCCTTGAACAATTTGAAATCTAATTTTATTGATACAAACACTTCTCCTTGACATACAAAATCAAAAGTTGTGTGCTCAGAGAAACTCTGTAAACTGTGGCTTTCATACATACAGAAATAATCTTAGACCTCAATATTTTTATCTCTTGACAGTGTCCAGCAAATTGTAATGTCCAGGAAAAAAACAATATAGAAATGTTAAATATACAGAGCCAGATATTCTCTATACAATGCTTGTCCTTGAAAGATTGAAAAATTCACATTTTTTGGAAAGCCCACATCAAAATGGCCACTGCTCTTGTCACATGATAAGGCAGAGGGAGACCCTGTGGTTAAAATTCCTTGGCAACTCTTGGCTACTTGCTGTCACAGGATAGAACAATCCCATAGCAGGCCTGGTAATGAACTGAGCACATGGTGGGGACTTGGGGTTGTACAGATGGAGAGAGTTGAGGCCATATCCACATGAGCTGTTGTATACTCTTCTCCTATCATTTTTTCCAAGACAAAATAGATAATTATGAGTTCAGCTCCAAACTGCTTCCAGGGATACAAGTGATGAGGAGGTCCAGATGATAATATAACGTTAGCATGTGAATCTGAGAATTTCTACTTTATTCTCAAGGCCAGGAGGAATCTTAAATGACACCAACTTTTCCCCACATACTAGATTACCATCTTAGGGGAAGAAGCAGGGACCGGGGTAAATAGGTAAGAGATTGGTCATATTATACAAATGAAAGCATGAACACCAACTGAGAAAGACTTAAAGTAATAGCCCTAACAGCTTAAAACTTAATTGGATATATACCAGTAATTAATTTTTCTCCCTTACCCTCACTCACTACTGACTGAGGGCTCAGGAAGAAGCCAAGATGAGCTGCAACCAAAATGAAGTAACTAACTTTTATTTTTGTTTTATATACAAGCTGTAGTGTGACTAGAGTCTTGCAACCAGCTACACTTGAAATATCCTAGATTTTTACATAAACATCTTTCATTCATGACCCGAGGAAATTTTAGAAACTTCATATGCCAAACCCAGCAAAAGGTGGGGAGTAACACTAAGCAAGTATCGGTTGCCATATGTCAAATCAATCATCTTCAATACCTACTATGCCATATAATTTTAACTCCAGGGTATTTAACCTCCCTTATGTATGGATTTCTCACAGCAATTTCTCCATTTCTAAGAGGAATCCTTTGTGCATAAAGATGGGCCTCCAGATGCTCTGAAAATAATATTGAGTCCAAGTCCCTGACCTAGTTCATGAGCCAATCTCAATAGGAACACAAATAAAGCTTGGTTCTCTCTCCCAGAATTTGAAAATTGAAACAGTGAAGCCCACTTGCTGGGAGTTGTTGGTACTGACTGATATTAAGATCAATGTGGCAGAAGACACATGAATTGTATGCCTCTTTTAAAAAACCTAGAAGCAGACTGTCTTCTTCTCCTTCTGCACACTTGATTGTTCCAATCCTCAGGTTTAGTACATCACAATGGCAGTGTTACCTCAATCACTGCTTTCCTCCTTTCTGCTTAAGATTTCTAGAGTTCATTTCTGTTTTTTTCAACTTCAAAGAATCTTACATATTGCCAACAAATATATGAACAAGAAATTCTTAGAAATCAGTGAAACGTCCTAAACAGTCAACCACATAAAGTAAAGAAGGAAGTTAGAGACCACAAACACTCACCTAGTCTGGGACTGGTGTCTACATACTGAAAATGAAAGGTTGTTGCATTTGGTAATGATTTCAAATGTTCATGATGTCAGCCAGAAGTGTTCAAGAAAAGCACATAGATATATTCAGAAATGCCAATAGTTTATAGCATGAGGGTGACATCTGATAGATTTAAGTATACCAGTGTATGGTCCTTGGAACAGCTTTCCAAAAGCTATGCAATATTCCTTCTGTTCCTTGGGCTTATTTATTCAAGTAAAACATGTATTAGGTATCATGAATGAAAGTGGAAAAGTAGCTTAAAATTCAAGATAAAAGTCAAAAGAATTTAAAGCATTCATGAATAGAGGCAAGACCAAGCCACTACTATAGGAATATGGATACAATAGGGATCTAATTATTTCTAAACAGAAATCTCAGGTTTTTTAAATATTATTTTGAAGGTTTGCTACTAACACATGGTTCTTTTGACTCTACCAGTAAATAAAATTGATGAAGTAGTTTCAATATAGAAAAGGACAATTAGTGTTATCAATGAGACTTAACTTAAGGCTTGGTTTTCACCTAGCTACCACCTTGCCATGTTTTATGTAATTAAACAGTAACACAAATTATTAGTACTAATGTCAATGTTTTTGCTAAATTAATTATTATTGATAGAGAATATATTAATAATGAATGTTTTTGTAAACCAGGAAAAACACTCTTTTAGTTCATAATATGAAAAGACAATATTATTTTTTTAAAAAAGTATAGAGATAGACAACTTTGGGGAAAAAGATTCCATCCAATTATTTTAATGGTTTAATCTGTATTTGTGGAAAGGATAAAAGAAGGTGAATTTAGCTATACCGTTATCACCTACTGACATTAAGCATGTATTTATTCCCTTCTAGTCCATTACAGTCTGCTGCACTTCTCACTTATAGACTCTTTTTGCTTATTAAAAAGTACTTGAATCTTTTAATATTAAAATATATTTTAAAGAGAACAGTATATATGGGAACTGAAATATTTTTCTAAGAAGTAACTGTCTGTGGTCTAGCCAAATAATGACTGAGAGTTTTATTTGTTTGTTTGTTTGTTTATCAGCTACCTATTAGTGTGTGGAGAACATAAACACTAATGAGAATGAAGAAATAGGTGGAACAAGGGGCTAGGACTTGGAGTAATGAATGAAATTAAGAAAAGGGAAATTTAGGCTGATTACTAATTACCAATTGAAAGTCTTCTTAATGTTGAGGTTCATTAGACTGCAGGGTAATATTCCAAGGAAAGTGCTGGGACTCCCATTGCTTAGATGGTTAAAATTAGAGTGGACAGAGCACTATCAAGAACATCCCATGGTGAATGAACCACCCGTTGTGTGGAATGAGGGAATTCACCTTGGTCACCTTTATAGACTCACACTTCCTCATGACCTGAGAAGAGAAGGAAAAAAATATCACCTCAGGCTGTCCCACACAGATCCAACATGCCTAAGTAATTGGCTGGATAATATTAAAATATTTTTCTGCATTTCATGCAGAAGAGTCCTCCTAACACTTTCATGGAAACCTAAAAATGGCAGCTTGTGTTGGCAACACAGACCTTCCCAAGACACCTGTTTTCAACCTAGGAAGCTGATGTCTTCCTGAAACTCATAGCAACCACGGTCCTGTATCATGTAGTACTCTGCTTTCAGTAAAGTAAAAATTGGAGTGACCAGGCAAGTGACATTTAAATAATACTGTTATCATGATATTTGTGAGTATATATATATATTCTCTCATTCTTAAAAGACAAAGATTTAGACAGAACAAGAAATGAGGTGAGCTAGAGATTGAGTGAGAACAGACTGTATTAGGAACTGATAAGCATTCCACCATATTCTAACACACTATAAAAGTAGATAGCATCAATTACATGAGAAAAATTAACATTTCCTTTTGTTCCCTGAGAGCCTATTGTGGTAACTGGAACTCAACTTCAGAAAAGGATTTTTTACTTAATGGGACCATTTCTGGATATTAAAGTGTTAGAGAAGATATACCTATTTCTTCTAATTCAATGAAATATTATCTTGTACTCTGATGGGGTTCTGTCAATCATAATACAATAAGAAAGAATATTATATTCGTGTGGTATTAGATTAGTCTCTTCTCCGAATCTTTCTCTACTCTTGTTTAAATAAACATACCCAGGCTCACAGCAGTTAGAAAGAAGTGAGGAATGAGATAATATACACCTCTATATACATTTCTGAACTTAGTGAACAGTGGGAGTCAAAGACATGAGGGATGAAAATCAGGTATTGGGAACTAATATCCTCTCATTACTAGAGGTGACACAGAGGGAGGCTGGGTGTCACATGAAATCAGAGAGAGCCTGTGCACTGAGTTTGTGTTAAGTAAAAGTTCCTTCAACCAAGAAGAACGACAGCAGACCCCACTCTTCTTTACCTTCTTAGTATTCAGTACTTATCAAAGTAATCCTTGGTCTTCAGAGAATGTAATTTGGGGACAGAGGAAATAAGCATAACGCAGGGTTTAAATTTCTCTTCTTGTTGTGTGTGCAAGAAGGGGAACAGTTAAGAGAAATGATTAAAATTTTATCTGAGGGGAAGTGTTTTTAGGAACAAGTATAAAGGACATATGGATAATAACAAGGGGGTGGAAACAGGAGCAAGGTGGGGAGAACTGGGGGATGGGTTGGGATGGGGTAAAAGACAGAAAACTACTTGAACAATAATTAAAATAAAAAATAATAAATCCATATATACAGGATAAAAAATTTATCTGACATATATATGTGTGCTATTCTTGTTTTTCATTTCTTCTTCATGGTAAATTCTCTCTGTTTTTATGAGTTTAATATTTTACTTGATTACAAAAATCACTGTAGTCTTAGTCAATAAAAATATCTCACTCCTACCAACTGGTTTCACACATGGAATGAACATTTTTTAAGGAAAAAATATCCTTTTCTCTCTTGTAGGGAAAAATTTCTTCAGCAACTTGTAATTGTACACAAGGAAATCTATGTCTCAGAGTTACAACACTATCTTTTGCTTCAACTTGCTGCTTGAAACAGATTCATATGATGCTTATTTAATGAGAATGCTATTTGGAGGTAATGGTAAGTTGTGAGTTCAAAGTTCTCAGTAATTGGTAAATGTGTGCTAACCTCTAGGATGTAGTTAATACCCAGAGAGCTGTGCTGTCTACTGCAGACACCCTCGGGAGTGCCGTGGCCTGCAGCACAATTTTCATATTATAAGCCAAGGAAAGATACCAGGTTAGAGAGGAAGTACAAAAACACCATGTCATTTTCTTTTCTTCATTCTTGGCCAAACTGACAAGAAAGTTTGATAGTTGACAAACTAAATTTTCTAGATAAGGAAGTAAGTAATCTGCTTTCATGAAAGTGATTGCTTCTGGTCAAGATTATAGTCTCCCAAAGAACATAAGTGCTCATGTTCTGGGAAATCCCCAAATTACCAATTAGAATATCTTAAAGTCAAAATATGAACTCTGAGCAATGTTATTAATCTGAGATAAATAGCAAAGTTTTCCACTACATAAAAAGCAACACTTCTGAGAATATTTCAAAGTCACTCAATTTTACCTTGAAAGCTCAGTATACACAGTATTAAAATATCCAAATGTTCACTTCTGGTGTTCAGCTAAGGGATGATTTTTCTCTATACCCAAATATTGCAATTTACTTTTAAGATAATAATATTCATATGTAAGTATAATTCCAAGGTATTTTCATCAATCATTTCATTTTATCTCTTTAAAAAATTCAATTATTATTACCAAAAATAATTTAATTTAATTATACCATAGTTTCATTCAACTAACTGGTAGAAGAAAAGTAGAGTTGAAGTTATATATCAATAATATTCACAAACAATAGTAATATTGGTCATAATAATATGTCCTAAGAGATCATGACTACTTCATGTTTTGCATTATATTTGCTGAAGTAGACTTTCAAATGGGAGTGGAATATTGATATCACATAAAAATTATGAGCTCTTTTTAGAAATAGACATTAGAGATACACCAACACTCTTTGTTTTGTTGTCTGGAAGAGTGTTTAGATTCTGTTTTTAGGAGATAATTTATATTACAATCAGTCTCTTGGAGTTCAGGCTTCTCCCAGTCATTCACTTCTACACTATAAAAAATCCTGGTTGAAGCAGAGTTGAGTGGTTGAGTTTGTGCTTCTCAATAACTAACTCTCTCTCTCTCTCCCCACCCCATCATTTCCCCAGCTTTAACAGCTAATGCTTTAAATGACTTACCCATGCAATCATGCTCAAGTCCCACTACATAAAAAGGTTCCAGTAGTTTTGCTTTCTGGAAAATTCTTTGCAGAATTTCTTTCACATGAGTGTGAGATGATACACAGTACCTGCAGAGCAGCAGGCAAAACCAAGAGAGAAAACAGAAGCCCTGTGTGAGGTGTGAGCATCTCTGTCTGATGGAATTCCAAGATATGTCTCTGTGGTCTCTGAAACTAGGTGTGATGAGTAATACAGAACACTAGACTGGCCCCTGAAAAGCCCTGCATTCAAGTTCAGTGAAACCTCAGGCTGACTCAGCATTCTAGCAGTTTCAGTCAACTTTGCTGCAGACCTGGAAGGTAGGCAGGCCAAAGGAGAAAAGGAAGGCATTGAAGGTAAGTATAATTTCCAACATCATAGAAATTGTGAGAAGAATAAATCGACATTCAAACCAAGTGTTTCCCTTTAGGATACTTGTTAGCTCAGATCCTGCTTACCTTAGCCAAAACATGTACTTCTACTTTGATTGGCAAGGGAGAATTTTAGTAAGTACATATTTCAAAAGCAGAGGGAAGCTTATTAATGCTAAAGTTCAGAGACTGCCTTAGTTGTTTGTCTTCCTACCCATTGAATTAAGTGGCATAAGGGCAGGTGTGAGGAAGGAAGCACACAAAACAGAAAAAATCCACAAATTAAATTGGTTTGCAAATAAGACCAAAAATCCTATGTAATTCTACTGACAAGATATGTGTATGATCAAAATAAAATAACCTCTGAAGCCCCCAAAAGGTCGTGCTGCATGAGAATTCTTACCAGTTTCTCATCAGATATTACAGCTGGCATCAGCATCAACTATGTAACTTGGGGGACCCAGAACAAAATGAAATACAGGGCCCTTGTTAAAAATGATCAAGAACTTCAACTCAATGATAGCAGACCATTAAATCATACATGAAGCCCTGTATGAACACCCACCAAGGAGACTGGTTGGCACTGACTTTTTCATGCTGTCATGTAATCTCGTGCTGTTTCAAAATGCCAAGATACCAGCTCAGTGCAAAAGAGAACTATCTAACAAATAAGGCTGTTTACAAACAAAGCAAATTGCTTTGGTAAGCCCCTTAGTAGAAAGTTTTCACAGAACCCATAAGGCCATCTGTCAAAAATGTTGAAGAAGGAAGTGATTCCTACATTAGGACAGTGCCAGGTTTAATCCTCTAAGTCAGACAATTTTTATTTTCTTTAGATTTTTGGAAGGAGCCCCTTTATATGATTTGTTAATACCACCAAGAAGCACACCAAACTTCTTTACACTTTCACTTTAAATGGATACAATAATTTTTTAGTGCCATAAAATCTTGACACTTTGGTCACTTGACATAAGTAAAGGTAGCTGTAAATACCTGGGCATTTGAGCATGACTCCACTCAGCATAGAAGAAGAAGGTTGTTATCAACAAGAAAGATGAGCTAAGGTATGAGTATTTCATAACTTCCAAACCCATGCATCTGTCAGTGCTGTGCAAACCTTATGATCCATTCCTTAACCATCAAATATTAAAACCTACCCTTTTATGGTCACTGTAAATGTTCATATAGTTGTGGTGATATTAGAAAGTTAAGCTAAGGTAAGAAGCGACTATGACATATTTGAAAATGTTGGAGCTGTAAATTGAGATGCAAATTAAGATGATGCTGCAGGGATAAAAAACAGCTAACATGGAATCACATGCCTTCTTGAGTTAATCAACAAAGAAACCAGCCCACACGTACAGTAGAGCAGAAAAAAACAACTCAGACTCTCAACTCCCATTTCATTCAAGGACAAGAGCAACACTGGGAAAATGAAACTACCAAGATCCTATTGTTTTGCCTAAGTAACAGAATTATTAACAATGTTAATATCTTGGCTTTGTATTAAGTCCCTCTGGGTTGTTGAGCTACTTTAAATCTACTTAATTATTCTGGCTAGTAGTTAGGTTGATGTGCTCCTGTTTTCTTTCCAGCTTTCATTCCATAGCATTTACCATTGCCATTTTGTTAATACACTAAGGATGACAGAGGTTTCCAGCATCCTGAATTTTTGTTGTGCAAAGCAGCATGGTGTATCAAAGACATGTCAAGAGATGTGACGTAAATGGAAATCACAGGGCATCATAATGCAGCACAACAGGTGCACAAAATTGATGTTTAAAATGGTTGCTATTATTTGGCTTTTTTGGAATCAAATCAGAATCAAGAACAATAGTGGCCATTTCAGATAAATTACTTCTGCACATTCTTGCAGATTGAGCAGCTGTAAAGGAGGGAGGGGGAAGAGAGGGTGCTTGCTATTTGGAAGGTGGATGCAAATACATTTGTAATGTGTATACAGTATATCCAGTATATTAAATTTTGCCTTTCATGTGCAATGATAAAAGTAGTTTCCTTTTCAAGATTACATGTTTCATTAATACTATATTTTAATAATTAAATACCACAGCTCCAGAGGCAAAAGCCAAGATAAAAGTTTGCAGACAATCCATTATTTTTCAGACAGCTCTTCTGAAGAGCCCATGGAGTAGCAGTTTAATGATTTAATTTCTAAAATGAGTTGTTTAATAAAATCTTGAGTATTTATGTAGTTTTGTTCCAGGAGGCAATATCATTTTTTTTTGGTCAGGTGTGGTGTTATTAGTCATAGGAGATGGGTGAGGAGCTTGTTCTCCCCTCTTTACATCATTATCTAGTTCAGCCCACTCTCTGGCTATTTTTCTTACATTATAGTTGCTATTTGTAATTTTTAATGTTGGAAAGAGATTCATTTGTTGTCTTTTTAATCCTCTCTCTTAGCATATTCTATTTTATTAGACATAATTCAGAGAAGGGAAAGAAAAAGAGGCAGATACTGGTTAAGGGGTATGTATAATTGGATGTAGTGAGATTACACTATTATTAGTATACACTTCTCGTGGGTGCCCCATAAAGAACCTATGGCAAAGGCATTCATGAGTTATGAAGAAAGACTAGGCAAGCTGAACAGTGTTTCCATTATTACAATTCTACTTATACACAAATGTTTAGCAGCCACTTCAAAGGCATTCCAGGCTCCTCACGTATTTAGGCAGAGAAACGTTCCCTCTGAATTGTCTGTTCTTTCTCTTTGTAACACAATTATCAGGATCTTTCTCACATGCCAATCCTGTAATTTAATTTTGCACCAACATTGTGCCTTGAATATTTTTTAAAATACTCTGTGAAATTTAAATCTAGTAGAGAAATATATAAAAGTATATAAAAACAGGTCTGGTCTTGATTTAACACACACACATACACACACAAGATGTGTGAACACTGATGTCCTCAGGTGATGAGTGTGAAATATGATAAAGAACATTATTTTAGGTATAAATATTCAAAAGTTTTTAAAAAGGTTAAGTGTAAAAATTATAAATTGTTTTAATGTCAAACTTATAAAATATCAGAGTTTCATCATCTTGTGGATGTTCCAGGTGAATCTCAGAGAAAGTGAAAGTGTCTAGGGGTTCACAGTTGTGTCAGATAACATACTTACATGTATCTGATGGATTACTCCTTGGTTTAAGTGTGTATCTGATGGATTACTCTCCACTTATATTGTGTAAATGTGTACAGTAAATCTTTGCCTCCTTATATTTTTCTATTCTTTCTTCCTTTTATAATAAATTGGGTTGTTTCTGTTCTCCAAGGAACATAGTACAGATGGATGGCCACAGCAGAAATATCATAACTTGTGATTCAGAGATATTTTTGTGTGATATTTTTAAAAACTCACAGACTTGAAAAAACTTTTGTCTTAGGTAGAATTACTACAACACCATACTATAATTCATAGCAGGGAGAGTTCATAAAATGCTTTCTCCCCAATGAAACCATTTGAAAATGATTATTTTGAGGCATCTTTATTTTAAACTTATATAAGAATTAGTACTTGAAACCCTCTTTAAACTTAAAGTTTGGGATAATTTTGTTCCCCAAGTGAATATGTATTTTAAAACTATTTAAATTCTGTGACTGGCTGTGCTTTTATGAAACCTGTATACCTTTCTTCTGTGGAAGTCTGCCCAGCATGTGTAACTTGGAATGTATTTGCAGAATATGAAGTAACCAAGGATGCTGTCTGATGGAAACTGAGCTTCCGGAAAAGAGTGAAATGTTCTATAAGCAATTTCACATGATAAGGTTTACATTGGAGGCACCACACATCCAAGATCTAGGATTTAACCTTCCAAAGATGTACAGTTTCACTTTCTGATGTATTTTTCACTTCTATAAAATGGATTTTAGCTCTCATATGTCAACTACTAGGCAGTGAAATGAAAAGTTCTTTGCATGAGAAATAGTATCCTAAGGAATATGAAAACTTGGTGTCGGCAGTAATTTTCATATTTTTCTATTCATTTTTATTGCTTTCCAAAGTGAAAACTCCATATACTCCGAAGCTAAAGGGTCTTTTGAAAAATGCCACTTTCCGATTTCAGCCAACAGTCACAGCTGAACCGACAAGTGAGGTTTCTAACAAGACAGTTGCGTGCTGGTGGCTACAGTTCTCGCTTTTGTTTCCTATGGAAACTAACACTGGACAATTTGAAAGAGTGATTATTTTAAGGCTCCACTGTCTTTCCTGATCCAGTGTCTACAGTATTTTCATAGAAAATGGGAGCAGGAAAAGAAGGGGGACATGTCAGACCTTGTCAGTTTCAGCTGTGGCTGTTGGCAGAGAGCTGAAAGTTCTAGCTTTTCAAATAAGCTACAGAAATCTCTGCCCCTTTTAACTTACAAAGAAAAAATGTTATTTTAACATCAACTTCACCTTTACCTGTCCCTCCTATACCTTCCTTTTGCATTCTGATTCTTATGGAGAAAAACAATAGAACAATAGATCATATGGGCAGTTGTGAGGGGAAATTACACTGCCAAAACTTTGTTCCAACAAATAATCCATGAATAATGGATTCTCTCTAACCATGGACCATGTATCTGAATGTAACTGGTTTATCCAGTTGGTGATTTATTCAGACCCTTGGTTTTCTCTATTGTTCCCTTCCTAATTAACATATCTTCATTTGTAAATTTCACGTTTTATGGAATAGGAAAAAAGGCAGGAGGTACAATAAATATTACATTCAGAAGCATAATTTATTATAGATCGTAATACTGAAACTGACAAATTAAGAATTAGATTGTCTTTGCATGGATAAAACCTATTCTATCCTCCAGTACTAGCTACTTCTTTAGTATTCTCAAGTGATTTAACAAATCACATTTGAATTTTACAAATTCAGCCCTGTCTGGGTGCTCAGTTGGTTGGAGCATTGTTCCATGCACCAACAAGATTGAGGGTTCATTCCCTGGTCAGGGCACATATAGTAGGCACCTGATTAATGTTCCTTTCTCACATCGATGTTTCTCTCTGTCTCTCCCCCTTCTTCTCTCTAAAATCAATAAACATATTCTTAGGTGAGGATTAAAGATTAGACAGATAGATAGATAGATGATAGGTGGATAGTACAGATTTATTTTAGGAATTCAATATACTTCCAATTTTTGATCCCCCAGTGATGGACAATTTTTTCTTGTAATCATATGGTGGTTTAAATGTGTTTAATAACACTCTATTTTAAGACATCAGGATATATAATTAAATGAAGAAATGGGGTTTTGAGTCCTTTATGTTATCACGTAAAGGGAGTTCTTATGATTAGGGTGCTGACAACATCTATTATAATTGTGTATTTTTCTATTCACCAGGCATTTAAGATGCATTTTTCCAAACAATTCTCCCAATGAAATTTGAGGTAGTTGCTATTATCCTTATTTCACAGGGGAGGAAAGCAGGGCTGGGTTAAATAACTTTCTAGTGTAACACAGTAAAAGATGGAATGGTATGCAAACCCAGGTCTTTCTGACCCAAAGCACACATTCTTAACAATTGTGCTATATCACATTTGTTTTTACTTCCACTTCCTCACACAGGAAAAGGAGAGGGTGGGTGGCAAATGACATGAAATGATTGTCAGAATAGACAAATATGACACCCAAAATGGTTAAGCAGACACTTTCCAGGGCACAGTAGATATACTCAGTACAGTGCTGCAAGGTAAATAGGAAAAAGGAAAGCTGTTCACACAAAGAGCTGTAGAGATTTGTTTGTCTTCTCACTTTGAAACCCCCAGTGTCTCCAGCCAACCTTAGTGTCAGCAGCATTCCACCCTGCTCCTCTCCTGAGCATGAAGAAGGAAGTCCTTCTAGTTGACCTTGCCCTTTCCCAAAGCTGCCAGAGCCTATGAGCCTTATTTTGAATCTGGAGGGTGGAGAAATGCAGGAGACATATGACCTCTGAGCCATATTCACTAAGTTGCTGGCATCCAGGCATGCTGGACAAAAAAAGAGAAAGATTATGTTTGCAGCAGGGAAAGTGTCAGATGCAGACATTTTCTCTATTTTCCAAGGTCATGGTTCCCATTTCTATGTATGAACACCCTGAGCAAACCATATTCCATATTATTTCAGAGTTAAGGGTGGATCTCATGTTTAGGCTCCCTTAGCTCAAAATTGCCAGTATGTCTTTGATGAGAAAAAACAAAAAAAAAATTCACCCCACAAATCAGATTTTTTATGCCATTAAAATTCAGATATCTGTGAACTTTAACAGTGGATGTAAATTTTATATCTGCAGTCTCAATGAAGACCAAAAATTATTTCCCAATTTGAATAAGGTGGAGAGGGACAGGAACTCAAGTGTCACCACGACATTGTGATGTGGAGGAAAAGGACAGAGAGATGGAGTTACCCTTGGGTGGAAGAAGGGCACGGCTAGAAAATCAATCCCACTCTATAGCAAATTGGCTTTTATATGTACTGCTCAGTGATTATAAACATTTTTGTCTACCCTAGTTCATTTATAAAGTTGAAAGAAAAGAATCTGGTTGTTCTTTATGGAAGAGGATTTTCCAACTTAATCACTAAAGTAAATTACCAATTTCCTTCTTTTCAGAAAAAGAAAAAAAGAAAAGAAAAGAAAAGAAAAGAAAAAAGAAAGAAAGAAAGAAAGAAAGAAAGAAAGAAAGAAAGAAAGAAAGAAAGAAAGAAAGAAAGAAAGAAGGAAAGAAAGAATCTGTTCTTAAGGACCTAAGGATCGAACTCTTACTGATTCCCATTAGATAATGATATTTGTGAGATAATTTTTATATATGTATTTCTTAATAGAATTAATTATCTTAGATACCTAAAGTAAATCCTCAAAATTACTTTGTCAGCTTACAAATTGATAATACATGGTATTAGATATTTTCTCTCTAAGGGGTCTATCAAATGTAGTCCTGGTTCTTATAATAGGCATAACTTCTACCATATATTAATAAAACAGTATTCTGTTTTATAGGTTAATTAATTAATTAATTGAAAAACATAGAATTTTCAAAAAGCAAATGTCCAAAATCTTCCATCTTAAAAAATCCTGATTATTCTACAAATCTGCACTAGTCTTGCTGGTATACACACAGATATGTATGTATATAAATACACACAGCCACGTATATATGCATGAATATACTATATATTGAGAGAGGTTATGTAATGAGTACCAACTCTGAAGCCTGGCTCAGCAGTATGTGTTTGAGTCCTAGTCCTGATACTTGTCAATGGTAAAAACTTGGACAAGTTCCTCAGCCTTCTTGTACCTAAGTTTCTTCACTTCTAATGTAGACAGAAATGGCTGTGGCTAGTGTGGTTCAATGGATTAAGTGTCGGCCTGCTATCCAAAGGGTTGCTGATTGGATTCCCAGTCAGGGCACATGCCTGGGTTGCGGGCCAGGTCCCCAGTAGGGGTTGTGTAAGAGGTAACCACACATTTATGTTTCTCTCCCTTTTTTTCTCCCTCCCTTCCCCTCTCTCTAAAAATAAATAAATAAAATATTTTTAAAATAAAAATAAAATAGAGGGAATGACAATACCTCTGATTCTGTTATGTAGAATCACTATGTGTTTGTAGAATGAATAAAATACCATTATGATGATAATTCTACTTGCAACAACATGATGAGGTAATCGCCACTACCATAATTCAGGCTCCCATGTCCCATTCTATCTCAGTTAAGTGACCAGTTCATATGGCATTTAATTGCAAGTCAGCCTGACCTTAAAGCAAGGCCTTCTTTCTACTAAATCACATCACCATCTTTTCTTAATTTAACCTCATCAATAAATTTTCTTTCAATATTACCTACTTATTTTTAAGGCTTATAATTTTTTTACTTGTAGGTATTCCTCAGATATTATGGATTCTAATTCTTTAATAATTATAGAGCTTTTCAAATTTTGTTTTTGGAACTTACATTTCATAGTGTTCTCTTTCAGAGACAAATAAATCTTGTATGTTCTTTTTTGTTGTTTTTAAAAAATACACTTCATGTCAAAAGTATATTCTCTCATATTTTTTCTAAAAAATTTAGTATTATATTTCATAATTAAAACACTTACCATTTATGATATATTTGTGGAAAAAGTGTGAGGTAGGAATCTAATTTTATCTTTTCAATCTCTTCTCCTCCCAGTTTTTTCTATAATATTTATTGTATCTGTATGTTATGTGCTGTTAAGTCAATTCCAACTCCTGGCAACCCTATAAATGAGTGATGTCTACAGGGTCCTGGACTCAACAGTGCTGCTCAGCTCCTGTAGGCCCATGCCTTTGGCTTCTTTCTGGAGTCATTCCATCTCACATTTGATCTTCCTTTTTTCCCACTGCCTTCTATTTTACCCAGCATATTGTCTTTTCAAAAGAACCCTGCCTTCTCATGATATGCCTGAACAAGGACAGATTGAGTTTTGTCATTTTTGCCTTCAGCAATGTTTCAGGGTCAGTTTGATCTAGGAACCACTTGTTCATCTTTCTGGAACTTCATGGAGCTCTCCAACACCATGTTTCAAATGGATCAATTGTTTTCCTATCAGATTTCTTCACTGTCCAACTTTTGCATATATACATAGTAATTAGGAATATGAAGCTGTGCATTATCTTCACTTTGGTATCTAATGACACATAATTGCTCTTGATGATCTTTCTTAAATCTCCATTGCTGCCCTTCCCAGTCTCACCCTTCTCTTAATTTCTTGGCTGCAGTCCCCATTTGAATTGACGACTGAACCAGCATAGCAAAATCTTTAACAATTTCAATATCTTCATGGTCTAAGTAAAAGTTGTGCATTTTTCTTCTATAGTAATCATTTAGTGACAAGTCCATTATTTCTCTCCTTACTTGTCATTCCATTTCAATATAGGGATGCTATACTGAACTCTTGCTTGTATATACAAACATACACTCAAGAACAGATATAAAAATAAATGTAGATATAGATATATAGATATAGATAAATACACACATACACATATGTGTATATATGAGGTCTATTTGGAAAAAAGTCTAACCATTCTTAATATAATAAGAATGGTTTGCAACACATTGATGTAACCTGGCAGCCAAGGATAGTAGACTGTAATACACATGTGTGAACAATGACCACTCACTATATTAGTCAGTGAGAGCAGTAGTCACCATTGAGTAAGCATGTGTACTGTGTGACCCTCGCATTCAAAAGGACTGAGCGAGCAGAACAACCAATCTGCATCAAATTTCACATTAAGCTTGAACATTCCTCCATGAAAACTATTTGGATGATTCAGAAGGCCACAACTGTGGGCAACTGGTGATTGGCAGCTTCATTACGACAATATACCTGCTCATGCATCATGTCTCCTGCAGTATTGCCAAACACTAAATCACCCAGTTGACTTAGACTCTTACAGCCCAAATTTGGTGCCTGTGACCTCTGGCTTTTCCCAAAACTAAAATCCCCTTTAAAAGGGGAGAGATTTCAGACCATCGATGAGATTTAAGAAAATACAGCAAGGCAGGTGATGGCAATTGGGAGAACTGTGTGAGGTCCCAAGCTGCCCACTTTTGAAGAGGACCGAGGCATCGTTGTCCTATGTACAATACTTCTTGTATCTTGTATCTTTTTCAATAATTATCTCTATTTTTTTTTCATATTACATGGCTATATACTTTCTGGATAGACCACCTATATTTGCTCCTGATCTCTTGATTCTATCCAAGTGATCAATTTGTTTACTCTTCCATAAGCACTCCAATAATTAGCCATTCGGGCTTTATAATAAAACAATACTTGTTTTCCTCTTTTCCATCTTTTTTCTTGTATAACTTTATTGCTTTTGTCTGAATGATTTTTAATTTCCTCTGCATTTTTCTGCTTACTTTAGCATTCAATATTTTATTCCTGATGTAGCTGTTCTTCAGTAATGACTGTGAATGGTAGACAATAAATCTTAGTCTGAAAATGCCTAAATTTTAACTCTAGTTTCAAATGATCATTTACCTGCATTTGGCATTCTATGATAAAAATTTAGTTATGATGTTCCAGTCCACCTAAGGTACTATTCTCTATTTCTGGCACCTGAGGAGTTTCCACTTTAGAGCTCAGCAGCTTTAAAAGAGTCTTCGTTAAGTTATATCTAGACTTTTTGATATTTGTACCAAGAGGGCCTTCATGTTATCTCAACTACCTTGCTACCAGAACCAGAAATCTAAGTATCCCCTTACCCGATCTTAGCTAGTGCCATGCTGCAAGGTAAAACAATATTTTTTTCCATATATTCTATATTCCATTTACAGAACAACTGCTGGATGTTTGGCCCATGGCATTTGTTGACTTTCCAGATCTTCAAAGGTTAAAAAGTAAAACACTTCAGGACAGGAACCCCTCTGAACTTATCCTCAGCCTACCATGCTCATCCTTCTCATTGATGTTATGCTTGCCTCTTGATTCAAGTAGACCATTAAATCTACAGAAATAGAACTGTGTTCTGCTCCACTCCACTCAGAACAATGACTGGCACATAGGGAGGGCATTTTGAAGGCTTGCCAAATAGAGGAATAATATAGAGGCAGGCAGAACAAACAGGAATAAACCAATACAAGTCAAGCAAGATTCACAAAGCACTGCATTTTTACATACAAAAAGTTACTTCATATGGGGAAGTTCCGCTTGATTTTAAATATGTTTTTTTAAAGAATGATGGTGAAACTAAGATACTTCTTTTGCTAAGAAAGAAAATGTCAAATGGTCCATGGACAGAGAAATATATTTAGAGAGTGATTTGCAAGCAGAAAGGACAGTCAAGTTCAGGGAAGTGGAACACATCAGGAAAAAAAGGGCATTTTCAAGCTGTAGAGAATCACAAAATGGATTCCTAGTTAGGAATTCTGATTTGATTCACTTATGAATTTAAATCTGAGAAGTATTATCAGAATACAACTCTGAGGAATTACTTACATATCACACATATAATATGAATATCATATGAATACACCTTATTTGAGAACCATCAGTATTGTGTATATCAAGGGCTCATTATTTTGTATTGCTGAGTACTACTATTCCATTGTTGAATATACTACATTTTGTTCATCTATGAAATATTTTATGAATATTTGGCTTATTTCCAGTTTAAGACTATTACAAATAAACTTGGATGAACATTCATATACTAGTTTTTATATGAACTAGAGTTTCCACTGTTATTTTATTCCATAAATACATAGCAGTGAGAGGGCTGGAACATAATGACAGGAGTTTGTCTACTTTATATGCCAAACTATATTCCAAATAGTGATACCACTTTATATTCCACCCACAGAATATGTGTTCTAGTTCCTCTACATTCTCATTATGTGTGACTATTGGTCTTTTTAATGTTAACAAATCTAATATGCAAATAGTGGTATCTTGTGGTATAATTGGTATCCCCTAATCATCACTGGTTTTGAGCATATTTTTATGCAATTATTTGCCATCTCTATACCTTTTGAGAAGTATCCATTTCAATATTTTTCTCATTTAATTTTATTCTTTTGTTTTTCTATTATTGAGTTTTGAGGGTTATGTTCTGGATACATGTCCTTTTTACAGATATGTGTTTTGAAAACATCTTCTCCAATATGTGGCTTGTCTTTATATTATATTAATAGTGTCACTTGGGAAAAGAATTGTTTAATTTTCATAAAGTTTAATTTAAATTTATCAGTTTTTTCTCTTTTGCATAGTCATTTTGCTTTTGTATCTAAGAAATCTCTAGGCAGACAAACTCACAAAGATATTTTTCTTGTGTTTTCTTCTGGAATGTGTATAGTTCTAGGTTTTACATTAGATCTAAGATACATTTTTTAAATTTTATTTTAATTTTATTTTTTCCTTTTTTTTTAATGCTGTGCAGTTACAGTTGTCCCCATTTTCCCCTCATTACTCTCCCCCACCCTACCCACCCCCAACTTCCACATTTAATCCTCCCAACCCCCGTTTTCTTTGCCCATGGGTCCTTTAGATGTGTTCTTTGATGACCCTTCCCCTTCTTTCCCCCATTATCCCCCTCCCCCTTCTCCTCTGGTTATTTCCAGTTTGTTCTTTATATCCATATCTCTGGGTCTGTTTTGCTCACTTGTTTGTTTTGTTGATTAGGTTTCACTTAGGGTATTTGTCTTTCACCACCTGGCTCATTTCATTTAAAATAATACTCTCCAGTTTCACCCATGCCATCACAAAGGATAAGAGTTCCTTTGTTCTTTCTGCTGCCTAGTATTCCATTGTGTAAATGTATCATGGTTTTTTGATTCACTCCTTTACTGATGGGCACTTAGGTTGCTTCCAACACTTGGCTATTGTAAATTGTACTGCTATGAACAAAACTAGATAAAGACACAACAAACAAAGAAAACTACAGACCAATATCGTTGATGAATATAGATGCTAAAACCCTCAACAAAATATTGGAAAACTGTATCCAGAAATACATGAAAAAAATCATACACCATAATCAAGTGGGATTCATTCCAGAGATGAAAGGGTGGTATGATATTCACAAATCAATAAATGTAATACATCACATAAACAAAAGGAAAGACAAAAATCACATGATCATATCCATAAGTGTGGAAAAAGCATTTGATAAGGTACAGCACCCATTTATGATAAAAACACTAAGATACATTTTGAGTTAACTCTTCACTTGAGATTGTATGGGTCAAAGTTTACTTTTTAGCTATGGATATCTAATTGTCCCTGTACTATCTGTTGCAATGTGTATATTATTTTCTGCATAGAATTTTTCTTTTAGCTTTTTGGTTCAGTTAAACATATTAATCATTTTTTGTTTCCTTTGTTGCTTTTATGCTTAGAAAAGCCTTCTCCAACCAGAGATCACATAAATTATATTTTCTCCATGAACTCTTAATTTTCTTCTTTATCTTTTTTACTCTTCCATGTTTTAACCCAATTGGGATATGTTGTTGCAGTGAAATTATACATGTATATATAAACATATGCTATAATAATTTATATATAGTTAAATATATAGCATATATATATAACTTTAATTAATTAGAACCCTACAAGATACCTTATGCCAAAATGCCTCAAACTTAGATAAAGTTTGCATGGAAACAGTGAAACTGAAGGAAGAAAAAGAACACATAAATTTTGGTTAGGGTGAGGTGGAACCTGAGACATGAATTATTACTATGTAAACAAGATATAAAAATTATAATATAATATCAAATGTAAATTTGATGCTAATACATTTTGAAATATTGAAGAATCTCAGAAAATATGAAATGACAAAATTGGCTGAAAAATTGACAAATTGAATATAACACTAAACATGGAAGAAACTGGAGTCATTTTCAAAGCATCATCTCCATGGAATGCTATAGGTCCAAATAGGGTTATGGGTGAATTCTTTTAAAAAATTCAAAGAGGTTGCATGGTATATAAACTGAATCAGAGCATAAAAAGATGGAAAGTTTCCTGGTTACATTTGCAAAGCTCATACAAAAAAAACAAAAAACAAAACTATAGTCTAATCTCAGTGTGCATATGGATGTAAAAATCCTAAACCATATTAGAAGGTCAAATCCAGCAATACCTGGAATACAAAGAAAAATTAATGTGCCATATTCAGTTGGACTTTATTATCAGATGTCATGGATGGCTCATTATAGGAAATCTATTAATATTAAATCAATATATTAAAATAATTTGATTACCACAAAACATCACCAACAAACTATTTTAAAACATTTTTTGTGATAATTGTAGATTTACACACAGTTGGAAGAAATAATATAGAATAAAAATTAAATAATTGGCTAAATTTTTCTAGTGTTACATGTTACATAACTATAATAGTACAACATCACAACCAAGAAATTTGTATTGATGAAATCTGTCAGCACTATTTAGATTTCACCAGTTTGCATACATACACTGATTTATGTGTGTTTAGTTCTATGCAATTTTATTTGTAAGTGTAGATGCACCTGACGACCACCACTGTCAAGATACATAATAATTTCATCATCAGTGCTCCGTATGCCACCATTTATAGCCATAGATACCTCCCATAGTAACCACTGATCTATGACTTTGTCATTTTGTTTTTTAAGAATGCTATATAAATAGAATAATATAGTATGTAGCCTTTCTGACAGTGATTTTTCCACTCAGTATAATGCCCTTGAGATTCATCTAAGTTGTTGCACATATCAACCATTTGTTGAATGTTATTATTAAACAATGCTCCATGGTATGGATGTGCCACAGTTTGTCTGTCTGTTTCTTTTTTAAAAATATATTTTATTGATTATGCTATTACAGGTGTCCCATTTTCCCCCTTCACTCCCCTCCACCCTGTACACCCTCTCCCACCCACATTCCCCCCTTTAGTTCATGTCCATGTGTCATACTTATAAATTCTTTAGCTTCTACAGTTCTCATACTATTCTTACCCTCCCCCTATCTATTTTCAACCTACAATCTATGCTACTTATTCTCTGTACCTTTTCCCCATCTCTCCTCTTCCCACTCCCCTATTGCTAACCCTCCATGTGATCTCCATTTCTGTGGTTCTGTTCTTGTTCTAGCTGTTTGCTTAGTTTCTTTTGGTTTTGCTTTAGGTGTGGTTGTTAATAATTGTGAGTTTGCTGTCCTTTTACTATACATGTCTTTTCTTTATCTTCTTTTCTTAGATAAGTCCCTTTAGCATTTCATAAAATAAGGGCTTGGTGATGATGAACTCCTTTAACTTGACCTTATCTGAAAAGCACTTGATCTGCCCTTCCATTCTGAATGAGAGCTTTCCTGGATAGAGCAATATGGGATGTAGATCCTTGTCTTTCATGACTTGGAATATTTCTTTCCAGCCCCTTCTTGCCTGTAAGGTCTCTTTGGAGAAATCAGCTGACAGTCTGATGGGAACTCCTTTGTAGGTGACTGTCCCCTTATCTCTTGCTGCTTCTAGGATTCTCTTCTTCATTTTTACCTTGGCTAATGTACTTATGATGTGCCTTGGTGTGTTTCTTCTTGGGTCCAACTTCTTTGGGACTTTCTGAGATTCCTGGACTTCCTGGAAGTCTATTTCCTATTTCCAGGAGAATGGGGAAGTTCTCCTATATTTTTTGTTCAAATACATTTTCAATCTGTTGCTCTTCCTCTTCTCCTTCTGGTACCCCTATAATTTGGATGTTGGAATGTTTAAAGATGTCCTGTAGGTTCCTAAGCTTCTTCTCATTTTTTTGAATTCTTATTTCTCCATTCTTTTGTATTTGGTTGTTTCTTTCTTCCTTTTGGTCCACTCTATTGTTTTGAGTCCCAGTTTCCTTCCCATTACTATTGGTTCCCTGTGCATGTTCCTTCATTTCTTTTATCGTTACCTGCATTTGTTCATCTAATTTGCAACAAAAATCAACCAATTCTGTGAGCTTCCGGATCACCAGTGTTTTGAACTGTGCATCTGATAGGTTGGCTATCTCCCGGTCACTTAAAAGGATGAGTTCTGAGGCATTGATTTCTTCTTCTGTTTGAGCCATCTCTCTCTCTCTCTTTTTTTTTTTTTTTTCGGTCTGATCGCTCCTGTTATGGTTAGGGGCAGAGTGTTAGGTATTCACCAGGGCTGGGCACCCCAGTCACTAGATTGTGACATTGTATGTGGGGGTGGGGTTGAGAGGGAACAATGGTGGTTGCTCCCTTCTCCATGGGACCTCAGTCCCTTCTCTGAGATCCTGGGTTGCAAGCTCTACCCTGCTCCACAATCACCACCTCACTGGGTCTGCCATCTGCCACGTGCGTACTCAGGGTCCACCCGCTGCGATCTTGTGCGCCCCAGATGCCTTACACACCCCTGGATGCCTTATGCGCCCAACTCTCTATACTCTCCTTGCCATGACCCAGGCCTGGCTGCTCATCGCCGCCCCTCCTACCGGTCTGGATGAACGGGTCTATTTCAACTTTTTGGCTGTCTGACTTCCATTCAGATAAATTTTCTGTCCGTTCTGGATGTTATTCTGCCTCTAAATTGTTGTTCCAATCTTGCTTGTGCGTGGAGGTATGGTGTGTCCACCTGTGCCTCCATCTTGGCTGGAAGTTGTCTGTCTGTTTCTTTTTAATTATTCATCTGTTGGAAGACATGGATTGTTTCTAGTTTGGTGTTATTATGAATACAACTGCTCTGAAAATTTATGTGCAGGTTTTTCTGTGAACATAAGTTTTTATTTCTCTTGGATTAATGGCTCATTTTCCCCCAAAATGGTTTTTTTGTAAGAGTGAAATTGTTGTGTCATATGGTGTGCACATTTAGTTTTACAATCAAATGCCATGCTCATTTTCACTTTGCATTACAACTAGCAAAATATGAATTCTGCGGTTTCTCTGCATCTTCACTGACATTAGGTGATTTCATTATTTTTTATTTCAGCTATTCTTTTAGGTGTGTAGTAATATCTCCTTATCTCCTTATGGTTTTAATTTGCATTTCCCTAATCACTAATGATTTTGAACATCTTTTGATGTGCTTATTTGCCATCTGTGCATTCTTTTCAGTGAAATGTCTATTCATGTATTTTGCCCATTTTCTAGCTGGATTCTATGTTTGCAAATATCTTCTACCAGTCTGTAGCTTTTCTTTTCATTATGTTAACAGGATATTTGCAGAGCAAAGGCTTTGTTTTTGATGAAGTCCTCTATCAATTTCTCCTTTTATTATTTGTGCTATTGGTGTCAAGTATAAGTACTCCCTGGCATACCCAAGCTCCTGAAGGTTTTCTCCTCTGTTTTTTCCTAAAAGTTTTATACTTTTACTCAATGTAAACTTGTGATCTAGCTTCAGTTATTTTTTTATGTAATGTGGGAAGCTTAGGGAGATGTTCATTTGTTGTTGTTGTTGTTGTTTTGTTTTATTTTTGCATATGGATGTTCATTTAAAAAGCCATCTTTCTTTTATTGAATTGCTTTGATATATTTGTCAAAATCAGTCAGGCATATCTGTGTAAGAGTAACTCCGGGTTCTCTATTCCAATCCACTTTTCTGTGTCTCTCCTGTGAATACCAGCACTGTCTTAAATTACTATAAGTTGAGATCTTCCACTTAATTCATCTTCAGAATTCTTTTTACCTATTTTAGGGTTTGTGCTTTTCTATATAAATTAAACTTGTTTATATATACAAAAAATGTTTCTGGGAATTTGATAGGAATTGTATTAAACCCATAGATCAATTTAAGGAGATCTAGTATCTTCACTATGTTGAGTCTTTTAATTCATAAATATGGTATGTCTTCTTTTAGTCAGATCTTGGTTTCCTTCATTAGTAGTGTTCAATTTCCAGCACTGAAATTCTATACATAGTTAGATCTACAACTAAGTATTTTATTTTCTTTGACACAACTATAAATCATATATTTTATTTTTAGTTTTGGTTTCTAATGATCTGTTGCTAGTTTATAGAAATAAAATTGATTTTTCTGTGTTGAGCTTATATTCTGCAAATTTGCTGAAATCACTTATCAGTTCCACAAGATATTTTTATGATGTCTTGGGATTTTATATACAGACAACAAAGTTATAATGTTAATTATAAATAGGTACTTTTTTTCCTTTTAGTTATGCATGAAATTTATTTCTCATTGTTCTGATAGAATTTCTAGAACTAAATTGAATATGAATGATGAAGGCAGATATTCTTCCTTGTTCCTGATCTTAGAGAGAAGAATTCCATCTTTCACTATTAAGTATTATGATAGATACATATCACTTTTAGATAATTTTTTCAAATTGAAGAAGTTTCCTACTGTTATTATTATGAGAGTTTTCATTACGAGTAGTGTTCAAATTTCTCAGGTGATTTTGCTGCATTAATTGATATTATTATATCATCTTTTAATCTGTTGATATGGTGGATTACATTACTTGATTTTCAAATATTGAACCAACCTTGCATACCTGGAAAAATACTGCTTGTATGTTATGTATAATTCTTTCTATACATTACTGGATTTAATTTGCTAATATTTTGTTAAGGATATTTACGACAGTTCATGAAAGATATGAGACTGTACTTTTTCTTTTGTCCTCTTTTTGTCTAATATTGATTTCACTGATATTACTCTCATAAAGTGAGTTTTGAAATTTTCCTTCTTCTATTCTTTTCTGGAAAAGATTGTGTAGAATTTATATTACTTTATTAAATGTTTGGTAGAATTCTCCAGTGAAAACATTTAAGCTTGGAGATTTCCTTTATAGAAACTTTTTATCTACAAATTCAACTTCTTGAATTCAACTTCTTGAATTTGTGACTATTAAGATTGTCTATTTCACCCCACTTGAGTTTTGATAGAGGTTTTGAGGAATTAGTTTATTCTTTTAAGTTCTTGAATGATGAGCATAAGGTTTTATACAGTATTCCCTATTTTCCTTTGAGTGGCCTAAGGATCTGTAGTAATATGCAATTTTATTCCTGATATCAGTGATATTTATCTTCTCTCCTTTTATCTTTGTCCATCTTTCTAGAGGTTTATTAATTTTCTTCATTTTTTCCTAAAGCATCCATTTTTTTCATTGTTTTATCTGTCATCCATGTTTTAATTTCATTGACTCTGCTCTTATCTTTATTATTTCCTTCTTTCTGCTTGTTTTGTGTTAATTTTGCTCTAACTTTCTAGTTTCTTTCTTTTTTATTGTTTATGCTGTTACACCCATTCCTACTTTTTCTAATTTTCAAGTTTCTTGTTCTGGAACTTAGAAAATTAACTTGAGACCTTTTCTTTTTTCTAATGTGGGCATTTAGAGCTATGAATTATCCTCTCAGTGATGGCTTAGCAGTGTCCCACATATCTTGATATCTTGTATTTTCATTTCATTGAGTTCTGTATATTTTAAATTGTCTTGTACACTTTCTCTTTTACCCATGGTTTATTTAGAAACATGTTGTTTAATTTCAAATATTTGGAGATTTTCCTGTTGTCTTTCACAGTTTGATTACATAATAATCACTAAACATGTTCTGTGATTTTCTCTTTTTTCTTTTCTTTTTCTTTCTTTTTTTCTAATATGGAACGCTTCACAAATTTGCATGCCCTCCTTGAGCAGGGGCCATGCTAATCTTCTCTATATCGTTCCAATTTTAGTATATGTGCTGCCAAAGTGAGCACCTTTTTTTCTTTTCTTTTTCTATTGTTGTTCAAGTACATTTGCCTTCATTTTTACCCCACCATGCCCCCTGCCCCACGCATCCTCACCTCTCACCCTCAAACCCATCCCCTTTGATTTTGTCCATGTGTCCCTTCATACATGCTACTAGATGGCCTCCTCCTATTACCCCTCTCCTTCCTCTTCTCTGGTTACTATCTGATTGTTCTTTATTTCAATGACTGGTTGTATTTTGCTTGCTTGTTTGCTTTTTAAAAAATATTTGTTAGATTTCTCTAATGGTCTGAGAAATTCTCTATTTTGTTAAATATTCTATGGGCTTGCTGATTTTCTTTCGGTTATTTTGTTCAGTGCTAGAAGCACTTTGCTCATTTTTGCTCCTTTTCTGGCTAGTATTTCCATCAATTACTTAGAGTAGGGTGTTGATTTCTCTATTTATGCTTTTAGCGCTATCACTTTTGCTGCCTGTATTTTGAGGTTTCATGTAATTTGTGCATATCCATAATTAGGATCACTATGCCTTTTTTGTGGATTGATCCTTTTGTCATTATGTAATGTCCCTCTTTGTCTCTAGCAATTGTCTTTGCCCTGAAGTTTATCATATTAATGTAGTTATTCTTGTTTTTAAATTAATGTTTGCGTAGCATATTTTAAGGTAATTATTGATATAATGAGCTTTATGCCTATCAATAATTGTATTATTTGTTTCTCCATTTTTTATTCCTCTGTCTCTTTTATTGCCTTCTGTGAGATAGTGGTAGATATTTTTCAGAATTCCATCTTGATTTATTTATAGTGTTTCTGAGTAGGTCTTTTCTGTATAGTTGTCTTAATTCTATCAATTTTAATTTTTAATGATATAGTAAAGTGAAATTAAAAGGTACTCTGCTAAAATAATAAAAGTATCTGAAAATAATTAAAATCAGACATCAGAACAAAATAGGAAAATCATCCTTTTAAAGTCATGGCAATACAAGAATACAGGCTATTATCATTAATATCAAATATTTTCTGAAACTTTTAGCTAGTGAAGTAGGATGACAAAATAAATGAAAGAGGTCATACCTAGAATAGCAGATTCTCAAATTTTTCTTTTTCTTCTTATGTTCTTATGATTTGACTGACTTCTAGAAAACTGATGAAAAAATCAAATTTGTGATTTGATAAGGTATTTCAGTTATGTGACTAGCTATAAAATAAATATATGGAAATAACTTCCTACAGTGAAAAATGCAGTAGAAAATATAAAATTTACAATAAAAATTTCCTGAATAAATTTTTAAATGTTCTTACATTTTCAAATCCTGAAAATTTAACTAACAAAATAAAATCCAAAAGTGCAGTGGGACACAATATGATTTTTATTAAAAGACTAAATATTTAAAAGTGTCTGCATGGCTAAGGAAAACAGCATTAAAATGAAAAGAAAACCAACTATTTGGGAAAACATATTTGCCAATGATACTTTGGACAAGGGTTTGATCTCCAAAATATATAAAGAACTCACATGACTCCACTCCAGGAAGACAAAAAACTCAATTAAAAAATGGGCAAAAGACTTGAACAGACACATCTCCAAGGAGGACATACAGAGGGCCCAGAGACATATGAAAGGATGCTCAGCATCACTATCCATCAGAGTGATGCAAATTAAAACCACACTGAGATACCACCTTACACCAGTCAGAATGGCCATCATAAACAAATCAACAAAAAACAGGTGTTGGAGAGGGTGTGGAGAAAAGGGAACCCTAGTGCACTGTTGGTGGGAATGCAGACTGGTGCAGCCACTGTGGAAAACAGTATGGAATTCCCTCAGAAAACTAAAAATGAAACTTCCTTTTGACCCAGTAATTCCACTGCTGGGATTATACCATAAGAACCCTGAAACACCAATCCAAAAGAACCTATGCACCCCAATGTTCATAGCAGTACAATTTACAATAGCCAAGGGCTGGAAGCAACCTAAGTGCCCATCATTAAATGAATGGATCAAGAAACTATGGAACATTTACACAGTGGAAGTCTATGTAACAGAGGGAAAGAAGGAGCTCCTACACCTTGTGACAGCATGGGGCTAAGTGAAATAAACTGGGCAGTGAGTAACACATACCATATTATCTTATCTTTAACTGGAACATAATGAACAAAAGAAAAAAGCAAACAAAATATAATCAGACACATTGAAATTAAGAACAATCTAACAATAGCCAGAGGGGAGAGGGGAGGGGACAGTTGGAAAAAAGGTTTTCAGGAACTAGTAGTATGAAGGACACATGGACAAAACCAATGAGGAGGGTGGAAACAAGGGAGGGAGGTGGGCTTGGATGGGGTGTGGGGGCAGTGATGGGGATAAAATGCATACAACTATAATTGAACAACAATAAAGTAATAAATAAAAAAGACTAAATGTTTGCAAATAACTTAGTATTTCCAAAATAAAATAACATACTTTGATTTCAATAAAATTTGTAAACAAACAAAATTATTCTACAGTAAATTTAGAAATGGCAAAATAATAAAAGAGAACTTGACATACCTAAGACTTAAATGTCCTAAAAATTTCCAATAATTAAAGCATTGTCAGTAATTACAAAATAGTCTTGGAGATGTTAGTTCAGCATAGGAAATATAGTCAATAATATTGTAATAAATATGTATGGTGCCAGTTTGGCACTTAAAGGAAATATTGGGGGAGCATTTTGTGAAGTATATGATTGCCTAACCATTATGCTGCACACCTAAAACAAGCATAAAATAATATTGAATGTAAACTGTCATTGAAAAAATTTAAAAATGTATAAAACAAACAAACAGTATGATGTTGGTCCTAGAATATCCAGGCTGATTAAAGGTGGAATAAATCTCCAAAGTAAAACATAAACTATATAAATATTATGTATATTATGAGTTGTATTTCAAAACAATGGGAGAGCTGACTAGTTAATTAAAATTTTCAAGACAGTTTGTATAAAAGGTGTATTGTATTTCTCATAAATTTGCTTTTCTTTGAATCTGGGACTATATGGATTTCTTTATTTTTAAAAAAAATGTTGTAAACATTTTTCTTTAAAAACAGGCTTATTTATCAAATCTGCTTTTGTAGTGGTAGATTATTTCTATCTCACTCCTGGTTTGTTTCTGTTTTGCTCTTATTTTTCTAATTTAATATGAATGATTAACTTTTATAATTCTATTCTTTCTCAATTAATATCAAAAGCATTTTAAACTATAAATTTATGTATAATTAAAACTCTGGCAACATCACATGTGTTTTGATATATGTGAGTCTTTGTTATAATTATTTATTAAATATACCATAACCACCATTCCTCCAACCATTTTGTTAAGCATTATTTATGTGCCTTTTTATTTGCTAAAAAATAAAAAATATAAATACTTGTTTGGTTTTTGTTATTAACTTCTGGTTGCATTTCACTCATGTCAGAGGATGTGTGAAAAAATTTATTTTGTGGACTATATTGAGATTGGCTTGGTAAATAATATAAGCATATTTAAATTGCCATAGATATTTAAAATAAATAGTATAATTATGTACTTAATATGTCACATCAAATTGATTTCATGATTTAGATCTTGAATATCCATTATTTTTTTTCCTATTAGGTGATTAAACACGTGTAAAAGTATGTCTAAATCCCACTTCTGTCGATTTTTTGTCAATTTCTCTTTGTGTTTCTAATAACATTTATTTATATATATTGATGCTGCGTGATACTGTGTATAAACTGTTATGGGCATTGTCTTCTTTGGTGGTTATATTCTTAGTGTTTAAAAGAAAGAAAAGATCCCTCTTCCAAGGGTGGTCATCTGATGATGACTGCCTAGCTGGCCATTGAAACTGTGCCTGGGCTAACTTTGGGCTCATCCCTGCAGAACTTGGACAACAGAAATGATTGGGCCATGAATACAGGAAAGGAACACATGCATGGTAAAGGGAGAATAAGACCAGGACAGCCACAGGGGTTTGTGTAATCCAAGTCATGTGGGGACAGAAACCACATGTAAGCAGAAGGTCCTTGTCAGAGGAGAAGGAAAGAACAAGGGCAAGCAGGAGCAACAGGGAGAAACTGTCCTCACAGCTTTCTTGCTCCTTGGCCACCTTTAAATTCCAATTTTCCCATCGCCAGCTACCAGGTGCCTCCAGTTTTACTCTGTAGCATCCAGCAAGTGTTCTGCTCTACCCTACCCAAAAGACATTAAAAAACTGACTTAAATAACACCCTTCTTGGTTTTGTCATATGATTGTTTGCCTTCAAGTGGGTTTTGTCTAATATTAATAGGAACCATTAACTCATCTCTGTCTATTATCACTAAGTGATATGCTTGTTCTCTTTTCATTGTTATATTTTCTTTTTAAGTTTTTCTTTTTCTTACAATGTGAACTATGATCTATTTGACTAACTTTTTTCTAGTAATTTTGAAGTTATATATCCTGTTTGAATTGTACTACTGAATGCCTGTAAGACTCATTTCTTGCCTCAGGGTCCTGCTGTTGACTTGATCAAGCATCAAGGGATGCTGTTACACCTGCTGATGTGCTGCTTGATGTAGTCACATATGATCTCTGTGTTACATACGCTTAGAGTTGGAAAAACAGATTCTGACAATTATGATTCCCATCATAATTGTCACATGCTTTGGCCCCTCCAAACTGATGCAATTAGCTTTTTGGTTGTTTTTTTTTTTTTACAGAATCTCCACTTATACCTTATTGAAGCACACTTTTTCCTATGAAAGGGAAAGAAGTGTGCTTCAAGGAAAGCTTTTTCTTGGTGTCTTCTTTGAATCCAGACCAGCTGTGCAATATCTAATTTGAATTTGTGAAAATTTCTGCAATACCACCTTAATTATCAGCACCCCACTTCTTATCTTTATATTCCTTTGCTCATCTTAATTGGAACCTGCCGAAGAAGAGTTGATGTTTATACTCAAGGTGGCTTCTTGATTAGCTATGACTGATTCTTGAGGCTGTGTGTGGGAAATATTGTAGAGGAAGGCAAACTATGGCAGAGTTTATAAAACAGTGAGTTATATTTTAAGCTTCTAAAAAATCTAATTTCTCATTATGAAGCATCTTATTTCAAAAACTTATAACTCAATACATATATAATTAAAGAACTAATTATATAATTAATATAAGAACAACCTAAGAATTTGTAGTTAGTACCCTAAATTAGATATGATTAGTCTTCATGTTTTTAATACTAATAATTTTTGACCATCAAACAATTTTATTTTTCAATTACAGTTTACATTCAATATTATTTAGGTTTAGTTTTAAGTGCACAGAATAAGGATTAGACATTCATATACTTTACATAGTGATATCCCTGATATTTCCACAAACTGCCTGGCACCATACATATAGTTATTGCACTATTACCGACTATATTCCCTATGCTGTACTTTACATACCCATGACTATTTTGTAACTACCAATTTGAATTTCTTTTTTTTAATTTAATCTTTTTTGTATCTTTTCCATTACCATTTAGTCCCCTTTTATTCCCTTCCCCAGGAATCTAATATTTAAATGTGAAAAAAAACTTCTTTTTTTAGATCCTATTTGGTTATTTTTAGAGAGGGGGGAAGGGAGGGAGTAAGAGAGGGACAGAAACTTCAATGTGAGAGAGAAATATCAATTGGTTGCTTTTTGTACATGCCCCATCCTGGGGCCTAACCGCAATTGTGCCCCCACCGGTAATCAAACTGCCAATCAAACCAGCTATCTCTTGCTTTGCAGAATAATGACTGACCAACTGAGCCACATTAGTCAGGGCAAAATTCATGAAGGAAATCTTATTTACTTCATATTCCTCCATGAAAGGGTTTCTTTTAAGATAAAATTAACTACCATAAAAATATTGCTTTGTAGTAGGGTTAAGAATAATATTCTGCCCTGGCTGGCGTACCTCAGTGGATTGTGCGTGGGCTGTGAACAAAAGCATCGCAGGTTTGATTCCCAGTCAGGGCACATGCCTGGGTTGCAGGCCATGGCCCCCAGCAACCGCACATTGATGTTTCTCTCTCCCTCTCTTTCTCCCTCCCTTCCCTCCCTAAAAATAAATAAATAAAATCTTTAAAAAAAAGAATAATATTCTTAAATCATCACAATTGTAGTTTAGTATATGTAATTTCATTTATTCTCTTGAATTTCTCTAGAATAATTTAAATGATTAAATCTCCTAACCCTGTTTGTTATATATTTTTAGGTTTCTTTTAAAAGGAATAAATATATCTTAGCCTGAGAATTCCTGTAACTTAGAATCTGTGTATTTCACAAAGGCATGTATATTGTATCTTAAGAAAGGCTGCTATAGTTGTGTCTTCAACATAGTAACTCTGTGGTAAAGAGGCTTATTATTCTGACAGTTTTCTTGTGCAGATCAGACTATGGCATGTAGTTTTTCTTTTGGCCTGCACATTTTCTTCTGAAATTATGAAAATTGTTTGAGCTTTTTATAAGATAACTGTCACCTTTTCTCTTGCTTTAATCCAAAATAACAAAAGACCAAAATAGCACCTAAACAAAATGGTTTATGTTCTTATCTTCATACCACTAATTTAAGTCTAATCTATAATTTTAGTGTAATATTTTTGAATTGTAAAGGTTAAAAATTTGTTTGAAAACTTCAGCCTGACTGAAAGTTTATTTTCCTATGATTATTTCATTCTAAAATGCTATGCACAAAATAATGGAATCACAGTAAACTTTGGAAGAAAAATTAGAGGTCATTTTGTCAAACTATCTTATTTATAGATGAGAAAGCCTGGCCCAGAAAAGCTCTGTGATTTGTGTAATGAAAGAATCATAATGTCAGTAGTGTTTGTGATTTTCAAGCAAAACAGGACTATGGCAGAAAATTGAATTGGTTCCCTGAATAAATCAGATCAAAAGAAGCTGAAGTATCTGAATTCCAAAAGCCAGATTATACTCTTATTTGCCTTCAAGTATTGGGATGATATTAGTAGTTTCTTTTGTCCACACTATTTGCAAGCTTTCCGATTAAACGCTTAGTTACCAATGACTAAGTATAAGAAATTCAATTATCATCTTAATTCACATCTATCAATTATTATTATGAGTGGACACTGAATTGAGTATTATATTTACTTAAGGTCACAACTTATCCTATAAAGGGAAGTAGTAACATTCCCGTTTTATGAAAGTAAGAACTGAGCTCTTATATGTAAGAAAATTTAAGTGACTTGCTCAAGTCTCTACATCTCGTGAGAATGTTAGGCACTGAAGAAAAAAGTGCCCATGCCCTAACTTCAAATTATACCCACTGGGTTATATGCACACCTTGGTGAGTGCAAGGTTTGTGGGAACAGTTGTCCTACTCCGCTAAGACCCCCTTAACTCCCTTTCCTGGCTTCCTCCTCTCCCCTGTCTTATTACCCCATTCCCTCACCAGTTTCTTCTTAGAGCTCCTTCATTGTACATCATTTCACATGACTCCTCATCTCCTATCCTCTTCTAGAAACCCCGGCATGAGATGCTCTATTTTATCCCAGATGATCTGAAGATGTCAATTCTGCCTGAGAGTATCACAACCAAAGCCCTCCATCTTAATTTTTACATCTTGCTCTTTTCTTGGTACCCAAAGCTATTCTTTGGTACCCAAAGCTACTCTTCTTCAGAGAATATTTGGGTATCATATCATAAATGGATAGTTTGTGACAAATGTACATTGTTTTTGAAACAGAAAACAAGAAGTTCTGTTTAGGCAAAAGTTTTGACAGAATGATTAGATACTTTCTCCTTTCAGCTTTTCATAATCAAACATTCAATTTTTTGAATTTCTGTAGTGATTCTCAGCACAAATGAGAGTTATGTCCAGTTTCCTGAAGATGTATGAAATTTATATGCTTCGTCCTTTCACATTTTCCCCAGGCTGACCCTGTCCACTGGGGAAGCCATTCCCAGGGTAGGTATTTGGAAGCCAGCCTATTGACCAGGCACCTGGCAGTGTGTATCTGTGTCTCTCTATCCTGTGGGCTGCCCTGGGCTGAATAAACCTGACTGTAGCCCTTCTGCTTACAATTCTTTGACAGCTCCCCAACCTCTGGGAGAAGAACATGTTTCCTTAGCTACATAAATTATGATCCCTTTAGGCCTATTTCTGTTATCTCTTATACTTTCTGCCTTTTATTCAACCTACCTTCCTATGAAGTTGTCCATTTTTCCCTAAATTAATACCACCTTTGCTTCCAGGTAACTCTAGACACAGCTATCTTAACAAAGGTGAATTTAGACTTTTTTCCAGAATTCCACAAGAAATCCATCCCTGCTCCTGACAGAACTGAGGCAGGAGTGGTGCCCTTATATCCATGAATCCTGAGAAAGAAGATACCTACCAAAAAGGGCTCCCAGTGGCAAACTGGGCTCAAATTAAAAAAAAAAAAGGAAAGGACAACAACAAGAAGAAGGGGGAGGGGGAGAAAAAGGAGGAGGAGGAGGAGAGGAAGAGGAAGAAAGAAAGAAGAAGAGGAAGAAAGAAAGAAAGAAAACAGCTTAGCAGCCATTTCTATGAAGTGGCCTCTCATGCAAATTACTCTTCAGTGAGAATCCTGGACTAAACTACTTACCTCTGCATTGTATTCCTGCCATCTGAGCCAGCCCTTATAAATGAATTTCTAGAGTCATACTTCAAACCATAGAACTGAATATTCCCCCATCCAGTAAAAGCTGTGCAGCTATAGCCTATCAGTTTCTTCATTGGCCAATTACAGCAACTCCTTTCTAACCAATCAGGACAGTGCCTTTTGGACCAATCAAACTGCGAGGATTTGGAGTCTTTATTTGCATGACAATGGACCTATCAGGGATCAGAGGTGGGGACTTCTGTCTGAATAAGCCAGTTCCTTTCAGACTTCAGCAGCACACTTTTTTTTTCCACCAAAGGCTGAGAACTATGTTGCCCTGGCTGAACTGAAACACCAATGATGCCTAACAGAAGTAGAGCAGAACTGCCTAACTGGAGGGGATCCTGGCTCCAGAACCACCTGAGCTAGGGCTGCCTCACAGTGGTGCTTTATCACAATTGAGTTGTTTTTAACTGAATACATTCCTTTTTCACTGCACACTAAATTGGGAATTTCTGTTGGTATTGGATTGATGCCAGCAAACATTGGTTGACACATCTGACTCAGCCTCACAGCTGAGCATCATTTAAAACAAGTGTGTTTGGTGACAGTTGACAAAATTTGATGTTGGCTGTAAGAGACCGATCTGTGTGGCATGGGCCCAGCTCCCACTCAGAGATGCACAGGACCCATGCCCATGGATAGGTTCTCCCATGGGGAATCAGGCCTGCAATGTGCCTAGGCCACTTTGAGTCTTGCTCTTGCTAAAAACCTCTCTTACCCTGAATTGAGGACATTTACTACAAAGTAAATTCCTAAAATCCATGCTAAACCTTCCAAGGATGAATGTAACTGGTTCAACCACTTTTGCCTTTTCATTTGAAAATATCCCTCTTCTGTGATATGATTAGCGGCATTGGCTCCTTTGTTTTCTGTAAAAGGTAACCACTTAAAGCAAACCTGTGCATAGTAAATGAGGACCATCAGGTAATCTGCCAAGAAACCCAATAAAGGCCAGTCATGGCAAGGGCCAAGGCTTTTGCTCCCCTTGAGAGAAAAGCCATGCTGTCCCTTTTCATCCACCGTACTAGGTAGTGTGTGTGCATGTCTCATTTCATCCATAATGATGCAGACACTGCAGGCTGGTGTCTATATCAGTTGCCTTTTAAAATAAATATCTTTGATGAGTAACTTCAGGACTCATTTCCTCGAAGCCATATATTTCTAATAGGAGATGTCCCATTTCAATAGGACAATTCTATTTATCCAAGAATCTGTGTGTATTTGTAACCCCCATGGCTGTACATACTTAGGCATAGAAGGACTACTAGTGTCAGAACGGAATTTACACAATAATCACCTAGTCCAGACCCTTATTTTCCGGAGGAGGAAACAGACTCAGAGAAGTGAAAAGACCCTGAAGGTCTCCTTTTTTTCATTGTGACCTACAGAACTGAGGCATTGAAAGAGAAACCTACAGTAGCACACAGTGAAGAAGAGACTGCCATAGCTTTTCTTGGAATTCACTGTGGGGGTCAGTCTACACCAGAGTATCAGCAAGGCTGCATCAAAGGGCTAATGAATCCGATTTTGAGTCATAAATCAGGATTTCTCCTTGGATGGTCCTACTGGTATGCCTGCATGTTTCATAAGAAACTATTAAATCATGTTTCATATAGAAGTTAAATTTAAATTTCAATGCCCCTTATTTAACAAACTGAATAAAACTATGAGTAAGAGGATTTATACCTAATGCTTCTTTGTCTTTGATATTCAATTGGGTCTTCACAAAAAAATTAAAAGAGAATTCAGAGCAACCAGTCTCATAATATAAGTCAAAAACCCATAATGGTATTTTTTTCCCTGGGAAAAGAAGACAGCCAATTGTAGACAGTGACCCTATAATGTAATAGTTGAGTAGGAAGTAATCAGCAGAGTCACAGAGCCACAAATGCTCAGAGAAAAGAGGATATCACTGAGTCAGTATATTTGGACATGTTTTCCTAGAAGTCAAGTTTTTGCTGAATGGGCCATGTCAGATATGATATGCAGGTTCTAAATCAGGATTATTTATCCCTGGTCTTTTGTAGTAAGAGTTACAGTTGCTGAGCAGTGATACTTATTATTTTGCTATCATGACAACCTTTTGATAACTAGGAAATGTTTAAAATTCTGAGTCTAAGCAAAGATTTGAAGATTCTAAAATAGTCTAAGCTATTTAGCATCCAATTGTAGAAAATTTTCTAGGTGGATATTATCCTGGTGCTAAGACAAACTAGCATCAGGTCAGATAGTTCACAGCCTCATTGAAAGAGAATCCATAAACAACCCCTATATAACATGTGATTAATAAGGTCAAGCAGTAAGAGTCATAGCAGAGTTCTCTGCTTCAGAAAAGAGGAGCAAATAGAAGAGGAAGCTTTCTTTATAGAGCAGATGTTTTAACCACTTCTTAAATAATAGTAGAGAAGTAGCTAATTCAGAAAGAAAGTGTGCACAAAAATCCAGATGCAAAAATGCAAAATAGTGAGTACTGGCACCATGGCTATGTGGCAATAAAACTTCCATCTAAGGAAGCTGAACATGCACCTGTGCACATTAGTAAATAATCTTGTGCCATGGGAACATGAATTCCTAGTCATTCTTTGCTCTAGTGGACATGGATATGTTGGTGCACATTCTGTTCAATACAATTATACCACCAAATAATGCAAATTGATTCACTAAACTATAAATTGTGGGATTCAGATATGTTAGCCTGTATATTTCAAAGCAGTCATTATAAATGTTAATATGGAGACTTTGCTCTGTCAGCTTGATAGGGAAATATAAAATGTGTTCTTCAATGATGAAATAAAGGAAGAGTTTGATTGGGAGGCACTACATCAACCTGCCCCAGTCACACATAGAGTCATGCAGAAGTTCCTTCAGAGGCTTTAGGACTCACACGCTTCAGTGAATACAAAGGAAGGACAAAACCCTTTTGTGTCAAGCTCCACAAATGTGGAATCAGTTATCAGTCAAGTCAAAAACAATTGGAAGCTTTTCTTGTTTTAAGATGGAACTGAAACAATATCTCGTGATGACTATAAGTTGTCATAATTGTTTTAATTGACGTTATTCTTGTGTTATCTCAGTTTATTGTGTATTTACATGCATTTGCTTATCACAGGTCATGCTTAAAAATGGGCTTTCAGCTCCATTTACATACACATTAACAAATCAATCATGTCAAGGGTGTATATTTCTTAGCCCTACTTGTTTATATCAGATGGGTCTGCCATATGCACTCTCCATACACTTCATGCCCACATGTTTATAGCACACAGATAATCCATCTGAGATTAATTTCAACTTTACTTTTAAGTCTTTGGGGCCCAACACAGAAAATATGCAGCCTGAAATACAAGCTGAAGTTGTTATTTTGCCATAGAAGAAAAAAAAACTAATTTTTAACTCTTTATTATGGATCTATTTAAAGTAATGTTCCTGTGGCTTGTGGAAAGAGTTGTCTAGAGAAGTTGCCATTAGAATGCTGCAATTCTCTAATTTCCCACCAGGCATTTCTCACTGCCCACCACTCTTCTGCCAGCAAAAACCAAAAAGATGGCATGAGCAAAGACACAAAGACAATCACTTGTGGAGAAATACATTTAACATCAAGCATTTGTATCACAACTGATGGAGAAATGGAATGTTCAATTTATACTCTATTTATAAATGATAAACATTTATATACATATCCCTACCTGTCTTTCATACCCCTATATCCAAAACATGGCAAATCAGCTAACAAATATGCAAAAAGAAATGCGGGAGAGAGTGTCATTGTTTCACCTATACCATTTACAAATTTACAAGCCACAAATACATAACTGGGAAATATGATTTTCTGTGAGGTTCATAGTGCTGACATGTAAATTCATGTATAATCCCAGTCACTTGGCCACTCTGACTTCAAGGCTGCCCTTTGTATCTCTCTTACACCAGGTAGTGAACATATTTGGTGGGCTAAAACAGACTTCAGAGACCCAATATCTTTGCACCAGAAATGATTTCATCATCCAAATTGGAAAAGAATCTCACATCAATATAGCATTTGAAATCTCAGAGAAGTAAACATGTGTGAAGAACAATCTCCTTTAAAAGATGGGCCCTTTGAAGTTGCCTGGCTCTTATATTTCACTTAATTAATAGCCAAATATAAACATTGCCCAGGGTAGGGGGTTGTAAGCAAATCTTCAGGGGGAAGAGGAAGATTGCAGTGTACAAAAAGTGTAAAAAAACCCGAAAAAGCTATCAGGGTCTATTGTGTCATTCCAGCTGCTGTACAGACATACTTAGTCCACATGTCAAAAATGCTTACTAAGTTTTTCTCTTGGGGAAAATAAGCCATATACAATAGCCTTTGTCTCTTTCAAAGGCTGCGTAATGGAAGGGCTTTGCACATCTGTATTGAAGGTGCACCCAGTTCTGCAACCTAAAGTTCTTACTCATGCTCCGTGTGGCTTGCCTCTAAAACCTCTGGGTACTGCACTGTCAGCTGACAAGGGTCTTGGAAAGCTCTGTGCTGGGAATCCAGGAGGGTGCAAAGTAGACCTCTCCATCAAGGGCCTTGAGAGTATCCTTTGTTCCTTTGTACAAACATGTACTTTCAGGTATCTCTGGAGTCATATCATGTATCTCAACTACTAGACTTACTGGACCTTGTTGACCTAAAGGGCACAAATGAGGATGACCATTTTCAAACACTTGGGACAGAAACCAAATATATAGAAAGATGTAAAGTTATCTTTAAGAATAACCATTGTTAGGGAAGAGACTAGAAAAACCATATGTGAAACAGACTTGTTCAAATGTAAAAACAGAAAAAATCCCATGGACAATATGGTACAAACAGGGAACTAGAAAGAAAGAGCAGTAGAATTATTTGTAGAAATTTGCCCAGAGACAATGCAAGCACACAGTTCCCCTGACTCATAGCACAGTGCTCTCTAGGCCACACTCCCCATCCCCCACCACACACATATGTGCAGTCCCTCAATGGAAATAAAAATATGAAGTTCCAGAAAGACAACATTGCACCAGTTAAATAATATGTTAACATGGTTATATGCATTAAAACTCTTACAATATATTCATCAATGGTAAGATATATAAATGATTCCACATTATCTGATTCTTTTTATTCCAAGCTTATCCTCTACTAACATTTTAAATCAGAACTGAAACAACCAATCAATTGCAAAAAAGTGGTTTTTCAAGATTTCTAAATAATCCCCCTTCCTTTTTCAAACATACAGTAGTTCAAATCACATAACAATAACATTTCTCATGATAAGTGTTCTATTCAAATATAATAATTCTACTGCAGACCTATGGTTGTCACCTAAAATTATGTATTTCTAATCAGTCTTTGAATTCGGGAATCAGTCTTATAAGAGTACACAATTGTGGCATCCAAATGAGAAATGCCAGCTTCACACTATTTTGTGTGAAGACTTATTGCTGGCAAAGGAAGTGGGTGCTGGCCATCTAGGGAATGAACGTGACTACATTCCTTCTGGAGTTTACATCAGAACCTAATTCAACTCGGTGAAAGATAGAACCAGCGGCTTAGTGGAAATTCAGACAGGCAAGATGAATTCATTACTACAATTGTTTTTAAATTTACATTAGTGGCAACAAGTGTTAACAAATAGTAATGATTTTCTTTTAAACAGATAATTCAGTAACTACATGAATATCGTAGACTCAAACTCCCTGTCAGTGAAATCTGGCTTAAAATCAAGACCAAGTGATGAAGCACTGGCTTCTGAGTGCTATGCTGTGCTACCCAGACCTGTGTAACAGACAGTTTTAGCTGTTCACCATGGGGGTGCACAGGGCAAGAGTGGCTGTGAGTTGACAAGACTCTGCAGTGACCATCAGATAATAATTAGTTGACTCATTTATCAAAAATTTACTGAACCCATTTGATTCAGGCATAGTGCTTGGTATCAAAGATATAAAAAATTCACAAGGCAGCCCTTGCCTAGAAGCAGCTCACCATCTACATCTATGGGGAGGAGCAACTAGTCTTTAAAACAAATGACTCCAACATGATACGATTTTATATCCAGGAGTCAAAGTCCGTAGAAAGCACTCCCAAAGTGCTACCTGCATCTTAAAGGTTAAAAAGTCAGTTTCAAGGTGGCTGAGTAGAAAAGAGTCATTTTAGGCAGAAATCATTCCTAATTGGGGCTACAGAAAATATAGACATAGGTGGTGGGTTTTACATGGCTTAAGTTTAAGACTGTGATTGGTTTTTATTTTAATCTTTATGCTTTTGATACTTTCCAAATGGTATATAGTAAACTTGTACTGTTTGCATACTCAAAATAAAAAGCTAATGCTCAAAATAATCAAAGAAAGGTGACAAGAGTGAAATCCTGCAAAAGTTTGGGCTTTTCACTGTAGACAATGCAGAGTCAATAAGGGTTTCTGAACAGGGAACTAGGATGGTCAATTTGCAATTTCAAAGACAAACTTGGCATCAGTGAGAACAAAGAGGTTGGCGATGGTTGTTATTTTGAGAAGGTATAGAGAATTTGGAATTGGCTACAATGATGAATCAGAAATTTCAGAAACATTTTATTTAAGTTTTAATGCCCTCAGTAACTTCCTTAAGATTGTCTAAAATGTTCTTTTAAAAATTTAATTATCTATTTCTTTGGTAACAGAATGTAAAATACAGCTATAATACTTACTGAATTGTGAATCGTCAGTGTGGGGGGTGGGGAGATTATCTAGTAAAATCAGATCCCAATTTATTCTTCAGGACTTACTCCTATTAAGAATATAAAAGCCACTATTAATTAATGTATATTGAAAACATGTACAAAGTTGGAAATACAACATTGAATTGTATAAAGTGTATCTCCTGGATCATGTTCTTATAAAAACACTTCTCTTATGACAAACTTCTACTCAGTGGTGGTGAGGTGATCTTGGTCATCTCAGGGCCCAGTGGTAATTTAGTCTCCATTACTGGGAAATGCAAGCATGACATGGGTAGCACTAATAGTTTTGAATGAATGAAAGTTTATTTTTAAACAATCAATTTAGAAATTCAGAATCATTTTGAAGTATGTATGCTATTTTCACAAAGATATTCTGGTAAGATCATATAGTATTAAAATACTTTTATAGTATAAAAATATTTTTATGAATGATTTTACTTAATTTTAATGAACATTTGGCAGTTGAAAGTATTTGAGATAAATAAAAATACATGAAAACCATTGAAATATTTAAAACCATTTCATTGCCTTCATAATAAACAAGCTGTCACATATTTTAAAAATCAAGATTATGGGAAGTTAACAGAACATTTTGCAGCACCAGTGATTTCAGAAGTTAAGTTTATAATGGCAACTAAGCAGGGCTGCTGGTTTCTTGAATGGGGTAGGTGAAGTGTTGCAGAAGTAATATGCATTGCTTCTAGTGGAAGGAACTAAATGAGTCATTATGAAGACACTCATTACTGGCTGTTTTACTTAATGGGTCCATGAAAAGATGTATCAAGGGCTACAAACTTTGTGACCAATAAGAGAATGTAGGAATAATCAGGTAAGCTTGCCCAATCTTTAGGTAGATAAAATTCCAATAAACCACAGTAGGGGGTGAGTGTTTGGGGTTGAACATTCCTTGGCTCACATGCCATGAGTTTTCTAAAACCTGACTGAACCCAGGAAATGGCAGAAAGAGAGAGAGAGAAATAGAGGGAGAGAGAGACAGAGAGAGAGAACCTACCAGTAATACAATTTTACTCCTTAGAGAAAGTATGTTTCATTGTTCTTGTCACATACTTGTTTAGATATCATTAAGTATTATATTTGTGAAACATTACAAACCTCGATAGAAGTTGTAAATTTCACAAATTATGAAAAAATACACTGTGCACTCTCCAATAACAGGTGTAATAAATGTGTTTTGATGCTCATTTAAGAATAGTGTTTCTTCTCTAGTAAAGATGTAAAATGGGAAAAACCTGAGACATGCATACTTGTTCTCATCCATATAGATCCCAAAATCTACTATTTGAGTGGAGAGTGCAGATTAAATGACCCATCAACCTATGTATATCAGGGAGAACTTGATTTAAAAATCCCAAACGCATCCCAATTAACCACCCATTAAATTCAACCTCAGCCATCTCTGAGGAATATGAGTCTATATATACAAACCCTCCCTCATCTTTCCTAATTTCTGATAGTGTTAAAGCTCACCCTGATATTTAACCTAAATCTGCCTTGCTCCCATATAAGTCTATTACTTCTTGTTTTGTCCCCATTGACTAATGAGAATAATTGGTCCCCATACTCTTTATAATATCCCTTTATGTATGAGTAAAATAGTTGTTAGGTCTCTCTTAGGTCTTCTTTTCTATAGATTAAAGGTGTCCAGTTCTCTTAACCTTTTCTCATGGGTCACATTTTCTAAACATGTTATCATTTCAGATGCTCCCCTCAGAACTCCCTCTAATTTGTTTTGTTTGTGAGAAGCAGTATGTCCTAAACCAAGGTTCCAAATAAAGCCTATCCAGCTCCAGTCAAACTGAGTAATTGCCTATCTTGCTTTAAACATGAGCACCTCTTAACATAAACCACCACCATCCGACTTTTCTTGGCAGACAGTCATATCAGCTGGCACTTTATTATGTTCTCCACTCAAACATTCTACTTGGAGAGGGGACTTGATTGTTTTTTTTCTCTGATGAATCTTCAGACTCTTCTAAACAGGGAATACTTGCTGGAATATTTTCCTTCAGTGGATTCTTATTTGGATAGCATGTTTATTCAAATAAAGCTCTTGTGTTGAGCACCAAGACCTAAAAGATGTGTTTTGTCTTTTACAGAATGTTGAAGAACTGGATTGATACAGTATGTAATCTTCTCAGATTATGCTTTTTGAATTCTATAAATGAATAAATAAATAAATCCTCAATAGTGTTGTCAGTAGCTAGAGAGAGGATACAAGGCTAAATACAGAAAAATGCGGGTTTCTTCCCAGTTTCCCATTGGCTAGTTACAGCTCCACTTTTCCAGGTAGGAATTCTGCTTTAGTCTTTCTGCATGTGTATCCCAGTGTAATGTCAGAAGGTTTTCATGTATAGCAATTCCATTCTAAACTCTCAGAAAAAAATGGCCAATCTGTCATCATCAACCTTAAAATTTTATAAACTTTCAATTTTGTAATACTTCAATAAACCTACTTTTTAAAGTATTGAAACACAAAGCCAAAATGTATTTTAGCTTCATTTCACAAAAAAAGGAAAATGTGAAATGCATTTTTAAATTACAGATAATTATACCCCCCCCCAAAAAAAAACAGTTTCAAGTCCTTTCAGTTGAGGTCCAGACAACATAAAATAGAGACAAGCACCCCTTATAGCATCTCTCCTGAGTTCCTAACCCACAAAATATGTGACCATAGTGACACTGTTATTTTTAAGGGCTCAGTTTTATAATAGTTTGCTACACAACCACAGGTAACAGAAAATGTTACTAAGAGTTTTAAATGGTGTCAATTTAGGCTAGATGAAGAGAGGTTGAAAGTTGGTCCTTGGCACTGCTACCTGGTACAACTTTCTCTAGCAACATATTGTGCTAACTACTGGGGCAAGACCACACCTCACTAAGTGTATGGCCATTTGATTCCCCTGAATATCTGCAAATTTATGGAAATATATAAAATCAAACAAAAAAACCCCAAGCAACTTGCAGCATCCTGAAATATACTTTCTTTATAAGGAGTGTAAAGGAAGTCGTTATTCCTTTCAACAATCAACACTTACTACTTCACGATAATTTAAGTACACATCTCATTTTCTGAAGCTTTCTTTCATGAGTTTTAATGTTAGCATTTTGTTACAGCATTTCTCACTCTTCAAAGACGAGTAGATTCAGATTATCATCGATAATCACCATTACATTTTTCTCTAGCTGAAATTGCTTCTGTTGACACAATATAATTAGCGTTAAAACAAAGAACAAAGTTCACATCTAAGTGACAGCAACACTGACTCTGTGGTTGCCAAATTCCTTTTCTGAAAGCTGCCCTTGTTTTAATTCTTCCTAATATATTATAAGACAGAACAAAAAGTTGGCAAGTTAAGATGTTATTCATAAGAGAGTTAACTTTATGTGTTTCCTTGCCCTCTTCCTAGAAAATGCTGGAAGCACAGGTAATCACTGCTCCTCAGCAGAGTTGATTGACAGCTCCTGTTTCACTTTCTTGTTATATCAGAAGATTCATCAGAAAAAAATCTCTTTCTTTTCTTTAGAAATGAAAATATTATACAAAGCAAGGCTGTATAAAAAGTACTTGTCCTTTCTATCTGGTTTGTGTGTAGTGAGGTTTTGGCTTTCTAAAAAATGCAATCTTTTTACCCTTCTTTATTTTTTCCCTTCCTTTTTTAGACATTTATATCCATTGCATTGGTGTAACTGAGCTAAATGCCAAGAGAGCTCCCTGCTGTGTGGTAGTGGTTCACCTGCCACCCATCCTGTGGCCACAGAGATCCCAGCTGTTTTAATTTTGGAAATAACATTTCTTTAAACTCCTTCCTAGATAGCAATTTATGTCAATCATCCAGGAACTCCCTCTGCCAATAACAATGTCAATAGACTTGAATTTTCTATTGACTTTGGGATGGCAGTGCTATCTCTTTCACTACTCTGAATAGTATTTTTCACTACTGAATCAAAAAGTTTACCTTACAAGGAATTCTTTCTTGTGATCTCAGATCTAATCTAACATTCCTTTTATAATATCAAAGAAAAGGGGAACATTTTGCCCAGTTTTTTATTGCCAGAAAAGATGGGTCTAGTTGATTTACACCATTTTGGACTCTATGATCTCATTGCAGGAAAACTCAGTTATAACTGAGGGGGAAACTCGATCACCCAGATTTAGCAATGTTGGTGCACTGCTGCCTCCTAGGAGTAGATGTGGATACACACTAAAAAACACTATGTTTGTATATATAAAAACATCTCTTGCCTAATATTATTATAAAATCTTGATAGAATGTATATTTGTCTCAAGAAAATTTAGATTTCAATTCATCCTCCCAAATGCATAGTTGGGGATGTGTATCACTCAGACACCTGAAACATTTGTATCTAAAGGACACAGGTAAGATTAAAAATTGGTATATACTTTCAAAAGTCCTTATATTGTTTACTTTCCTCTACTACACTTAAGTATGTTGATGACCTGAATATTTTTATAAATAGTTTACAAATTCTACTTTGAATTGGTAAAAACAAAAGAAGTTATTGTCATCAGGAGATGATGTTCTAGGACATATACTAAGTGAGATGTAGGTTAGAAGGTGAATGGTAGGGTTCTGTTAACAAAAGCTGCATTTCTCTGCCCAAGGGGAACAATGTATATTTTAGAAGTAGTGATTGTTGTTCTGTTTTGTGGTGTGTACTGTGTATGTTCTGTGTGTGTGTGCACTAAAATGCATGTAAACTCTTAGGCAAAACATTGGCAATGCCAATGTTACTCAAATCTATCTCTTCTCTCTTTAGAAGAAGAATGTTCTGAGAATGAAATCTTCATAAATGCCACTTCCCTGAAGCTGCTCCAAATTAACCATCTCCTTATGGAAAAAGCACCATATGCCCCACTTCTGGATACATTGAATGTGTTGCTAATGCAAGGTCAGTTATTTAGTGTTTGATTTTCCTTTTAAAATTTTGGTTTGGGAGTGTGAGGTGGCAACTGAAAATTTTACCTCCCTTTCCTACTTTGGAATCCATTAAGAATTATGGCACAGGAGACAAAAATAAAACATCAGCCATATTCCTCCCAAAGCTGACTTAAAAATGTTGTTTGGATACACACTCCACCCCCTGGCTATAGTATGGTTTTCTACCATCTTATCAGGGTCGCACATGAGCAAAGCCTGCCCTGTAAGCTTACCAAAGGCTAGAATAGGCCAAAATGCATGGTGGACAAGTGCCTCCGAGGAGAGCAGGCTGCACAGAGCCCACCATGCTTAGCTCATATTCCCAAAGTTGTCATTCACATAGTCACTCCTCCCAACCAGCAAGGAGTGAAGATGAGACACACATAAGCAAAAGATTTTTCTACTGTACTTTTTTCCTGGAAAGTGGCACAAAAACTTTTTTTCTTCCTGATGGTTTCCTTTTAACATCTGAAATCTCAGTTATCATGGGGGAATAAAATATAGATCATAATGGTGCGTGTAGCTTGCTTATCCCAGTATCTGCTACACTATAAGTTCTAGATTGGTGCTACTTTTATTGTTCTTACAATTATGGCTAACTATAAGAGTTGGCAGCACCTTCTTATTTCAAAGTCAAAGTAAGTCAAAGTGTCCTTCTAAATAAAAAATAAAATAAAATAAAAATTTACTTGGCGCTTTTAAAATAATGTTAAATTTATTAATGTTAAATAGCTAGTATTTCTTTTTTCTTTTTTAATATATTTTATTGATTATGCTATTACAGTTGTCCAATTTCCCCCCTTCACTCCCCTCCACCCTGTATACCCTCTCCCACCCACATTCCTCCCCCCTTTAGTTCATGTCCATGTGTCATACTTATGAGCTCTTTGGCTTCTACATTTCCCGTACTATTCTTGCCCTCCCCCTATCTATTTTCAGCCTACATTCTATGCTACTTATTCTCTGTACCTTTTCCCCCTCTCCCCTCCTCCCACCCCCCTGTTGCTAACCCTCCATGTGACCTCCATTTCTGTGATTCTGTTCCTGTTCTAGCTGTTTGCTTAGTTTCTTTTGGTTTTGCTTTAGGTGTGGTTGTTAATAATTGTGAGTTTGCTGTCCTTTTACTATACATGTTTTTTTTCTTTATCTTCTTTTCTTAGATAAGTCCCTTTAGCATTTCATAAAATAAGGGCTTGGTGATGATGAACTCCCTTAACTTGACCTTATCTGAGAAGCACTTTATCTGCCCTTCCATTCTAAATGAAAGCTTTGCTGGATAGAGCAATCTGGGATATAGGTCCTTGTCTTTCATGACTTGGAATATTTCTTTCCAGCCCCATCTTGCCTGCAAGGTCTCTCTTGAGAAATCATCTGACAGTCTGATGGGAACTCCTTTGTAGTTTACTGTCCCCTTATCTCTTGCTGCTTCTAGGATTCTCTCCTTCGTTTTTACCTTGGCTAATGTAATTATGATGTGCCTTGGTGTGTTTCTCTTGGGTCCAACTTCTTTGGGGCTCTCTGAGCTTCCTGGATTTCTTGGAAGACTATTTCCTTTGCCAGATTGGGGAAGTTCTCCCTTATTATTTGTTCAAATACGTGCTCAATCTGTTGCTTTTCCTTTTCCCCTTCTGGTAACCCTATAATTCAGATGTTGGAACATTTAAAGATGTCCTGGATGCTCCTAAGCTTCTCCTCATTTTTTTGAATTCTTATTTCCTCATTCTTTCCTGCTTGGTTGAGTCTATCTTCCTTCTGGTCCACTGTAATGTTTTGAGACCCAGTTTCCTCCCTTCACTATTGGCTCTCCTCCGTATATCTTCCTTCATCTCTTTTATGGTAACCTGCATCTTTTCATCTAATTTGCACCTAAAATCAACCAATTCTGTGAGCTTTCTGATCACCAGTGTTTTGAACTGTGCATCTGATAGACTGGCTATTTCTTGGTCACTCAAAAGGATGAGTCCTGGGGGACTGATCTGTTCTTCTGCTGGAAACATGTCTCTCCCTGTCTCTCCCTTTTTTTTTCTTTTTTTTTCCAGTCTGGTCACTCTTGTTTAGGTGGGGGGCGGAGCCTTAGGTGTTCACCCGGGCTGGGCACCCCAGTCGCTAGATTGTGACATTATATGTGGGGGCTGGGGCGGGAGTGGGGATGGGAGGGAACAATGGCGGTAATTCTGTTCTCCTGGGATCTCAGTCCCTTCTATGGGATCCTGGGCTGCGAGCTCTGCCCTGGTCCACAATCGCCACCTCACTGGGTCTGCCAGCCACAGCGTGCGTACTCTGGGTCCACCCCTGTATTCCTGGGTGCCCCATATGGCTTACGCATTGAGTTCACTCCAAGTTTTCCCCAACCTCCAAGAGAGCTGACCTGCGCCTGCCTCTCAGCCCCTCCTACCAGTCTGGACATACGGGCCTGCTTCAACTTCTTGGCTGATCGACTTCCATTCAGATAAATCCTCTATCAGTTCTGGGTGTTATTCTAGCTCTAAATTGTTGTTGTTCTAATCTTGGTTGTGCGTGGAGGTACGGTGTGTCCACCTATTCCTCCATCTTGCTGGAAGTCCAAAATAGCTAGTATTTCTTTAAATGATCCATGCAGAAAGAAGGAAGAGAGGCATACAGGCACAGTATACTCCTTTCCCCACCTTCTACCCTAGTCCTCTCCTCCTTCATTCATTGTTTTCATGAGCCGTTAAGTACATACCATTTTTGTTACATTGAACAACTTAGTATCACGTATAGACAGATCACAAAGATACCTCTACTGGGCAATGTATCTGGATGTAGACATTGGAAGAATTTGGGTTTGAAGTGTCTACACTGCTTCTCTCTCAAACTTTACTAGTGTCCGTGCCTGTAGGGCAGTTTAGGGGATGACAATAGAGGAAGCCTGGAGCTCAGTTATGATGACTCAGCCTCAGGTATGAGGCTGTAGAGATGAAGAAATTTGCTTTGCCCATCTGTGTTTCCAATGAACATTTATCCAGTATACATGTAAATGTGATGAATAACTTTACTATTACTGACAATGTTCCAAATAATGTACAGTCTCCATCACATGATAGCAAACCATTGGTCATCAGAGATGCCTTATAAGAAAAGTATTATTATCCTTATTCTGTAGATATACCAACTGGGTCTCTCTTGATTTATTTTTTAAATCCCCACCCAAAGATAAGTTTATTGAGTTTAGAGAGAGAGAAAAGGAGAGGGGGAGATAGAGAAAGTAAGTGAGAGAGAGGAATCAATGTGAGTGATGTGAGAAACACTGACATAAAAGAGAAACATCAATCAGTTGCCTCCCATATACTTCCCAACTGGGGATTAAACCCACAACCTTTTTGTATACAGGACAATGCTCCAACCAACTGAGCTATCTAGCCAAGGCTAGAAGTGATTTCTTAAAGGTGCGAGAGCAATAGGTAACAGGGCTGGTTCAAGCTTATACCTTTGTACAATAATACATAATCAAGGTTTATTTTTTCTTTTACACCAAAATTGCTTTCATTCAAATGAAAAAAATGCTTAGAGGTTTTGGTATTTTATTGGTCTCATGTATTCATTAAGTATACAGTATGCCTTTACAATAAACTAAATACTAGGAATAGCCTAGAGAAAAGTTATGGACCTGACAATTACAATACCAAACACAGTAAGTACTGAGATGGGGTGAAGACAGGCCTGCATCGAGAGGCACCTATGGAGAGGTGTGAGCTTTGTGAGGGCCACTGGTGTTCAGAAAAGGCAAACTGGCTGAAGGAACAGGAAGCAGGATTCAACCAAGAGGGAGGGTCTGTGAACTGGGGATAAAGAATGAGGGTCTGGCACCAGAATAGAAGGAACAGAATGAAGGAGGGAAAAAGAGCTGTGAGTTGTATGGAGAACTAGAAGCTGCTCAATAGAGCCAGTGCCAGCCAGGAGCAAAGAGTGCAGTAGTGAGATCTGAGACTGAAGAGGTGAACAAGGCTCCATCTATATAACTTTGTAAATGTCTTTGGATTTAGCCTGAAAGCATTGGAGAACCATTGCGGTGGATAAGCCTATGCAGGCTACAATTGTGTGACCTGAAAAAAAACCTGGGGGCAAAGGGAACAGGTAGGGGCTGTTATTGGCAGAGATCTTGGTGAAAGGTGGTGGTACAAATTGCTTCTACTGTCATCTGAATCTTCCCAGGACAAAGACATATATCCATCTGGATCCTTCCATCTTTCATCTGGGTCAAATGGCTGTCTATATCAAATGAGTATTAACAAAACAGGTCATAAACAAATGCAGTCAAATAGAGTATAGATTTATTTAAATAATATGTAAGATTCTTTGAAGCTGATTAGCACCTGATAATACCAAATAATGAATCCCTTGGGTAATTGGAAAATACTGATACTTTTAGAGCAAATTGGGGCCATGAATTGGAGAGGCCCTTTTTTTGGAAGATGTTCTTTTCCTGCTTCTCAAATAACTTTTATTTATTTGGAAACTCTTGATCCCAGCCTTCTGAATCTAATCTGGGCTATGGACATTGTTTGGGCATCACAGATATTTTGTAAAGGTGATTTGGAAAAAAAATCCCAGGCAAATTCTGTTTCAAACATCCTTGGCTTCCACCAAGACATAAATTTAAGTTACTTTCTGTCTGGATTTCCCCCACCAACAATCTGCTGCTTGATCAGTTTCCAATTGCTAAAGTGACCCTTAACTGATTGCCAGTGAATCCTGTGATCCTTCAAAGTAATGGAGAAATCCTAGACCAGTAGAATTTTTTATTAGCTTTGTGTCCCATGCAAATACTTAGGTAGGTGCATTTTCTTTTGACTTAAATGAGCATTCCTTAAAACTCTAATGATTTGAACAATGACAAAGGGGGAGGTATGACTATAAAGACAAGATGCTGTCCATAAAGATCTATTTGTCCCAGTAAAGGCAGTCCTTTCCAGCTCCACAGCAATTGGATATCTTTAGTCCATGATCAATAATGTTTTAAGGACTTAGAGTAGCCATAAATTAGAAATAAATACAATTCATTTTGGTATATTCCTTTGGGTATAATATCTGAACAATTAAGAACAATGTTTATGGAATTAGCACCTCCAAGATGAAGCTCAGCAAGAATGAAAAAGAATAATTCTGAGAAGGGACTACTACACTTGTCAATTTTGCACCTGGGCTCTGGTGACTGCCTTTTTCTATCTCTTCAGTTTCTGAGGCTCCTTGGCAAGTCATAGAGGAACACCTCAGGTGACCTCTGAAATCTGGAATTCTGCTCAGTGAAGAACAAGGGAAAAGCTGCTTTTGGGTTGTCATTGTTATTACTTCTCAGGGGAAGATTTCAGATACACAGTTAAATTTATTAAAAATGTATGGAAGCATATACTCATTTGTTGATGTCCTCATTCATTCGAAGTCTATTGAACATCTTCCATATACCAGGAACATTTAAGACTCTGGGGGCTGTGAAGTGAACAGACTGCATCCCTCTGCTCTTGATAGTTCCAAGGGGACAGATGGGTAAGTGTATAATTGAAATATGATGTACTTCAAAAGGAAAAAGAAAAAATACAATATGGTAATGCTTATAATTAACATATGATGGGACAGCTCAAAGAACAACCAACTTCCTAGGACACCAGGTCATTCTTCAATGAGTGTGATATTTGAGCTGCAGATCAAATATGTTGTTCATCCATAGAATCACCTTGGTTGAAAAAGATATTGGAAATGTTTTTATTTACATGGATAAATGCATGGACATATAACTGAGGTCTGTATATAATATACTATGGAGCTATAAGTTATAAGTGAAAAATGAGACAAGATCTTTTCTGGCATGTAAATTTCATATTTGGTAAAAAGCTATATAGCCTAATTATGTAAAAGGCTTATTTAATTTTCCCAAACTAAAAGTGTTTGCTTCTTTAAAGTGTTAATCATTCACAAACATGGGTTACTAATATATAGTAGATGTATTGAAACTCCAAATTTAGTAGCTCAGAAAAGAGCCATTAAAAATATATTCGACAATTTATTTAAATAGGAAAAATTTACTAATAAATGTCAAAGATTTATTATCAAAACTAAAATCCTCATGGTTTTTATAGGATCAGGACAATATCACATAAACATTAAAAATCATGGACTTTTAAATGACCTTAGGAAATATTAAAATGATCTTAAGTTTAGGAGATTATCATTGCTAAATATATTTGACTAAGTGGAAATTCTCTGAAAACTTATTACTTTCGTATTTTAAAAATATTAACTAAGTAAATAAAATATTAGGGAACCCCCCATCTGTTTCACCACATTTTTGCCTTCTTAGATGAAGAAGACTCCATTCTTCCAGTTGCTCAGGTAAAAATGTGTACTCTACTTGGGTTCCTCTCTCTCTTGAATTCCTTTCTCTATTTTCCAGTAGAATTACCTTCTAGTACTGTGCAATTTACATACTTATAATTCATTGTCTGTCTTCCCCTGTTAGAATGCTATCCTCACAAAGATTACAGTTGGGCCTCTTTTCTTCACTGACCTATTTCTAAACAAACTGCTGGAACAAACAAAGTGTTCACTAAGTATTTGAGCCTAAATAATTTACTGTCATCTTACTCACTGTCTCTGTTCCTTTTCCTTCTAATCTCCTCTTGAACCCACTGAAATTGTGGCGCCACATTCTCAGGGTTCTCCTTGCTCGCTGGTAACATCTTCTTAGCTCTTTGCTATTTTTTCTCCTTCCACTCAGAAGTAGACTATTGTAATACCACAGAAATCATTCCTTATACCTTCTTCCTCTCAATCTGCCTCACTCCCTAAGTGACCTCAGCTAGACCCAATGGTGTGAGAACACCAACTCTCTGAGTCAACTTACAAATTTATACCTCTAGGTAAGACTTTTCCTCATAGAAGAATTATGTCAAACTTTCCACTTATTTTCACATGGATGTCCAATAATCAACTCACTCCTAACATGCCCCATGTTGAACTCTACCTTTTCCCTGAGATAGGCATATCCTACATATTAGCTAATGGAAACTCATGCTTACAATTGTCCAGGTCAAAAATTCATGAATAATCCTTAACTTTTCTCTTTTTCTCACATCTCTTACTATTGGTTAGATCTTCCAAATATGTCCAGTCTCTGACCATCTCCAATACTACCACCTTAAACCAAACCACATTCTCTCTAGCCTGAACTATTGCTTTCTAGTTGGTTTCAGATTGTCCTCCAAACTACACCAAGATGACCCTTCTAAAACATAAATCAGATCACCTAATTCCTCTGCTTAAAACCTTCCAGTGCCTTCACTCTCAATCGGTATTACATTTAAAGCCTCTCCCATAATCTGTGAAGCCCCAGGTGTTCTGGCTACCCTGTACCTCTCAGTTCTCTAAACCTATCTCTTCTCATTTCTAGTTTCACTGTACTCCTTGCTGTTCTTCAGATACACTTGATACACTTTCACCTCATGGCCTTGCACATGCTACTCCCTCTTCCTGGCATGCTTTTCTGCTGGATATATGCAGGGCTTACTTTTTCAAAGTCCTTGCTCAAATATCACCTTAACTCAGAAGTCCTCTATGATAATTCAATATAAAGGTAGCACCATTAGCACTCTCCATCCCCCTTGATCGCTCCATAGATTTTTTAGTTCTTAGACAAGTTAACTTTATTATATTTATTTGTTTACATCCATCAGTGTACAATGAAACCTTTATGAAAGCTAGGAACTTCTCCATACTGTTCACAGAGAAGTATCTAGACTAAGCATAAATAGTAGTTATTAATAAATTAACACTATTTTTCTGAAACTACTTTATTTATTGATTTTTTAATTTTATTTATTTTTATTGTTGTTCAAGTACAGTTGTCTGCATTTCACCCCCCCAGTCCCCCCACCCCAGCCATCCCTACCTCCCTCCTCTGTTTTCACCCCCGCCTCTTGGTTTTATCCATGTGTACTTTATAGTTGTTTCTGAAAACCCTTCCTGCTTTTCTCCCCATTATCCCCTCCCACTTCCCCTGTGGTTACTGTCAGTTTTCTCTTAATTTCAATGTCTCTAGTTATGTTTTGCTTGCTTGGTTTTTTTTGTTGTTGTTGTTGTTGTTGATTAGGCTCCACTTAAGGGTGAGATCATGTGGTATTTGTCTTTCACTGCCTGGATTATTTCACTTAACATAATGCTCTCCAGTTCCATCCATGCTGTTGCAAAGGGTAAGAGCTCCTTCTTTCTTTCTGCTGTGTAGTATTCTGAAACTACTTTTATCAAAGGAAAGTTTAATCCCTACTGAAAGTAAGAACAATCTGACAGTAACCAGAGGGGAAGTGGGAGGGGATAATGGGGGGAAGGGTTTTCAGGAACTACTATAAAGGACACAAGTGCAAAACCAAGGGGGAGGGTGAAAGCAAGGGAAGGAAGGGAATTGGGCTGGTGTGGGAGGGGGGAGTGGTGGTGGGAAAATGCAGACAACTGTAATTGAACAACAATAAAATAATGAAAAAATAAAATAAGTTGACTACTATATTTTGGAAAATAAATAAATAAATAAGGAAGATGGCAGAGAGATATGTGGGAGTGGAGTTCACTTTCCCCTGCACACAGGTGAAACACCTAGCCAATCTTCTGAGAAACAGAGTGAACAGCCAAAGTATCCCAGTATATATGAAGACTGGAGATCAAAAATTGTAGACATTGAAAAATCAGATGGTAAGGAGAGTGCTTCAGGACAATAAGGTCCCTGGTTCCAATGCAGGAACCAGGGAGGCTGCAGCCCCAGGTCTGGAGCCTGCAAGATCTGCTTCAGGGTTCTTGGGAGACAGCCAAGTCAATGGATCCCTCCCCTGCCAAGCAAAATTTGAGCAGCACTGGAGAGAACTGGTTGCCTGAAGTCACAAGGGGGAAATAAGGTCTAAGAGATAAACACACAGGGGCTGTGTGCACCCACTGAGACTGTGGACACTGGCTGGGGAGAACTGGGCAATGCTGGACTGTGACCTGAATAGTCCCAGTCTGGTTGCAGTATTGGGCTGCGTGAGAGGTCAGGCCCTTGTATGGAGTGCCATGCTTGAGCAGGAGGAATTTTTCAAAAAGAAAAAGTGATAAAAGAGGCACTCAGCAGCTGTTTGGGAAATTCTCCTGCAGCAGCCTCTACGGCCTCCATGCCTCTAACCCTACCCAGCTTATGCTCACACCCAAAGCCCCAGGGAGAGTGCACACCCAAATCTGCAGGACCAGTGGCTTCCCATCCTTCATCTGCAGGCCCAGGATGAAGCACCTGACCCTGCCTCCCAGAGGCACCTTGAACCCAACCCCTGCACCCTGGGAGAAGCGGCACAGGAGATGAAAACCTGCATCCAAATCCTGCATCCATGGCAGCACCCCTGCCCTGCAGGGCAGACTGACTCTATAAGAGGAAAGCTGAGATGCCCGGAGGAGAACTGCAGGGCTCAGGGAGTCAGCAATTCCCAGAAAGACTTAAGTCAGTGTGGGGGCTGAACTAGCCTGAAGGGATGCTGAGAGTCCCCAGCATTTAGGACAGCAAAGAACTAGAAGGTGGTATGTGAATTGCCCCTAATTGGTGCAACTCAAGGGAAGCACATCTGGTGGACTGAAGGCCTAGGCTGTGCCCAGAAGGGCACTAGGGCCCTGCCAGAGAAATGAGGAACTGGGCTGGAGGCTGGGCTAGTGCTGCTCATAAGGGGAGAAAAGTGAAACCAATTCCCCTTCAGCCTGCTGTAGTCAGGAATACCAGCAGAACTGGCTTGGCCAGTTTGAAGCAAGCAAGAAGCTTTTTTTTTAAGTAAATTTTTTCTTTTAACTACTCCTTCTTTCTTTCCTTCCTTCTTCCTTTTTTTCCTTATTCCCTTCTTCCTTTCTTTCCCTTTATATCTCTTCTCCCTTCCTTCTTTTTTTTTAATTCCTACAAGTGAAACAATAAAACCAAGAGCTGTAAAAAGACTGGAGTTGGACCCAAAGGGGGGTCATCCCAAAAGCTGAGACAGTGAGACAAATTTCACTTTGCTACTCCAGAGAACTTGCAAGTTATTGTATATTTGTATTATTGTTTTTTCATTATTCCTACACCTTTTTTATTAATATTTTCATTTCTCTCTCTCTCTCTCTCTCTCTCTCTCTCTCTCTCTCGGTTAAGTCTTCTTTGCTTGGCTTGTTAAATTGCAGTTTGACTGGTTTCTCTTCCCTCTTTCACAGTGTATTTTTAATTTACTGTCTTTCACTTCACTTGTGTTTCATTACCACACTACTTTTGGACCTATACTTCCTATTCTTGTTATCCAGATCACATAGATTCTGTCATATGATTGTTGCTCCATTATTATTGTAAATAATTGCTGTTCCATACAATTGTAAATACTACACCGCTCCCCATTCAGATCTTAGCTCACTTCACTGTTTCCTAAACTTTATTACTGTTGTGGTTAACTCTATTCTGTCACACACTACACATATTTTTTACCCTTCACTCTCACTTACTTCATAATCAGACCTCCTACAAGCTCTCTGCTTTCTAGATCCAACTCACAATCTTTCCCCCACCCCAACAAGAATCTTACGTTCTTTCCATCTTTTCTAAAAAGTTGCTAGTTGGGTGAAATATCGTGGTTAACACTATACATATCCAAAGAATCTCCTATCTCTTCTCTATGGGTTGGTATTTTAATATCATAAAATACACTCCTGCTCTCTTAAACTATTTTGCCTTCCCCCTCCAATGGTCACAAAAAAAGACTAGATGGAAGCTGTGAACACCAGCACACCCGCTGGAAAAAAGAACCTACCAAAAAAAGAACCACCAACAGATAACAACAGAAGAAGATGAAGGAGAGAGTAGAAGCCACACTGAATAACCCAGGACCTTGCTGGAAATACAACTAAACAGTGGAGAAATTACTCAGAACAAACAAATGAACAAGAGCAGAAGAGAATCCTCAAAACCTTCTACACATGGCAGAACCAGCTTCAACCCACACCCAGAATACAAGATGTGGTGGATGGAGTGACCCTCAGTAACCACCCAGAGAGAAGGACCCACCAAAGTAAGACCCAACAACAATAAAAAACAAAACACATACAGAGTGCCATCATAAAAGGCATCCTAAGAGCAGTGAGCCCAGGAGATGAAAGAGACTGCACCACTGAATCTCACAGGTCTTCTACCATAGAAGTTCACACCATAAACCCAGGGAGTGAGAACATATCAATTTAAGAAGCAGAAGCTAACGAGAAGAGTCTCAAAACAATGGGAAGATACAGAAACAATTCCCCAAATAAAAAGAGCGGGGGGAGCCTCACAAAGAATGCTGAATGAATTACAGGCAAGTCAATGATCAGATATTGAGTTCAAAGCAATGGTTATAAGAAAGCTCAATGAGCTCACAGAGAAGTACCAAAAACTATAGGGAAACTACATTGAACTTATTGCAAAGTACATCAACATGAAAAAGGAAATAGAAACTATCAACAAGGGTGAAGAAGAAATGAAGAATACAATTTCTGAACCGAAGAACACAGTAGAAGGAAGCAAAAGCAGGCTCGATGAAGCAGAGGATCGGATCAGCAAGCTGGGGAACAAGATGTAAAAAAACATCCAGAATGAGCAAAAAAAAAAAAAAAAAAGAGAGAGAGAGGCTCAAAAAGAATGAAGAGGGGTTAAGAAAAATGAAGGACAACACGAAACATAATAATATTTGTAGAATAGGGATACCAAAAAAATGAAAAGGAGAACAAGGATAGAAAAACTGTTTGAAAAAGTAATGATAGAAAACTTTCCAAATTTGCAGAGAGAAAACAATCACACACATCCAGGAAACACAGAGTTTTAATCAAGAGAAACCCAAAGAGGCTCACTTCAAGACACCATAATTAAAATGGCAAATTTCCAAGAGAAAGAGAGAATCTTAGAAGCAGCAAAAGAAAAACAGGAAGTAACATACAAGGGGGCTGAGATAAGAGTGGCAGATGACTTCTCAATGGAAACACTCCAAGCCAGGAGGGATTGGCAAGGAATACTCCAAGTAATGAGAACCACTGCCTGCAACCAAGACTACTTTATCCAGCAAGGTTTTCAATTAAAATGGAAGGCAAAAAAAAGGAACTTCCTGGACAAAAAGAAGCCTCAAAGAAAATACCTTCTCCAAACCACTGTGCAAAAGATGCTAAAGAGTCTGTTTTAAGAACCAAAAGAAAAAGAGTGAGAGAGAGGAACACAGTTATAAAAAAAATGGCAATCAATAAGTACCAATCAATAATAACCTTAAACACAAATAGATTAAATGCCCCAATCAAAACACAAAGAATAGCTGAATGGGTAAGAAAACATGACCCACACATATGCTGCCTACAAGAGACTCACCTCAGGATAAAAGACCTACACAGGCTGAAAGTGAAGGACTGTAAACAAATTTTCCAAGCAAATGGACAGGGGGGAAAAGCCGGGGTAGCAATACTCATATCAGACAGAACAGAATTCCAAAAAAGGGCCATAAACAGAGACCCAGAAGGTCACTTCATAATACTCAAGGGAAGAATCCACCAAGAAGACATAAACATTGTAAATATATATGCATCCCACATAAGAGCACCCAAATACGTGAAGAAAACCTTAGAGGACTTCAAGAAAGATATTGACAGCAACACAATTATAGCAGGGGATTTTAATACCTCACTGTCAAAAATGGACAGATCTTCCAAAATATCAACAAAGATATTGTGGCATTGAACAAGGCCCTAGATGAATTGGACTTAACTGACATTTATAGAGCCCTCCATCCCAAAGAAGCTAAATACACATTCTTTTCAAATGCACATGGAATATTTTCAAAAGGTTGACCACCTGATAGGACACAAAACAAGCCTCAACAAACTCAAGAAAATTGAAATTATACCAAGCATTTACTCTGACCACAAAGGACTGAAACAAAACCAACCTCAAGGGAGAAAACCCAAAACACTCAAACTCAAGGAGATTGAATACCATGCTATTAAACAAGGAATGGGTCAAGAATGAGGTTAGGGAAGAAATTAAAAAGTTTTGGGAACTAATGAAAATGAACTCACAACAACCCAAAACTTATGGGGCACAGCAATGATGGTCCTGAGAGGGAAGTTCACAGTGATACAGGCCTACCTAAAAAAGATAGAAACATTTCAAATAAACAACCTAACCCTATGCCTACAAGAACTTGAGGAACAACAACAAAGACAGCCCAGAGCAAGTAGAAGGAAGGAAATAACCAAGATCAGAGTGGAATAAAATGACATAGAGACTAAAAGCACAATTCTAAGGATCAATAAATCCAGGAGCTGGTTCTTTGAAAAGGCAAACAAAATCAATACGCCTTTAAGCAGGCTCACCAAGAAAAAAAGAGAGAAGACCCAAATAAGCACAATCAGAAATGAAAGAGGAGAGATTACAACTGATACTACAGAAATACAAAGGATTGTAAGAAATTACATGTAGTTTCTTGAACCATATGCCAAGAAATTGGAAAGCTTAGGGGAAATGGACAAATTTCTAGGAAAATATAATCTTCCAAAACTCAATGAAGAAGAAACAGAAAGCCTGAACAGATCAATAACAGCTGATGAAATTGACACAGTAATCAAAAACCTTCTGAAACACGAAAGCCTTGGACCAGACAGTTTCACAGGAGAATTATACAAAGCATTTAAGGGAAAGCTAACCCCCATCCTCCACGAGTTATTCCAAAAAAGTCAAGAAGATGGAAGACTCCCAAACTCTTTTTATGAAGTCAGCATCACCTTAATCCCAAAAACAGATAAAGACATAACAAAGAAAGAAAACTTCCGGCCAATATTGCTGGTGAACATAGATGCTAAAATCCTCAACAAAATATTGGCAAACCACATCCAGCAAGATGTTCAACAGATCATACACCATGATCGAGTCAGATTCATCCCAGGGATGAAAGGGTGGTTCAATATTCACTAATCAACAACATAATACACCACATAAACAAAAGGAAAGACAAAAAATCATGTGATCATATCCATAGATGCAGAAAAACATTTGATAAGGTGCAGCACCCATTTATGATAAAAACATTAGCAAACTGGGAATAGAGGGAGCATTCCTCAACATAATAAAGGCCATATATGAGAGACCGACAGCCAACATCATACTCAATGGGAAAAAACTTAGAGTTTTCCCACTAACATCAGGAAAAAGACAAGGATGCCTGCTTTCACCACTCCTATTTGACTTAGTATTGGAAGTCCTAGCCAAATAAATCAGACAAGAAAAGAAATAAAAGGCATCCAAATTGGAAAGGAGGGAAAAAAAAACTGTCACTGTTTGCGCATGACATGATAGCGTATGTAGAAAATCCTATGGACTCCACCAAAAAACTGCTTGACCTAATAAATGAATTTGGCAAAACAGTGGGATACAAAGTCAATATCCAGAAATCAAAGGCATTTCTGTACACCAACAATGAAACAGCAGAAGCAGAAATCAAGAAAAAAAATCACATTTGATATAGCAACAAGAAAAATAAAATACCCAGGAATAAACCTAACCAAAGAGGTAAAAGACCTATATTCAGAAAACTACATTACACTGAAGAAAGAAATCAAGGGAGACACAAATAAATGGAAGCATGTACAATGCTCATGGACTGGAAGAATTAACATCATCAAAATGGTCATAAACCCAAAGCAATTTAGAGAGTCAATCCAAACCTATTAAAGTACCAATAGCATATTTCACAGAAATAGAAGAAACACTTCAAAAATTTATGTGGAACCATAAATGACCCCCAATAACTGCTGCAATTTTGTGAAAGAAAAAAAAAAAGCAAAGTAGGAGGGATCACAATACCTGATACTAAACTCTATTATAAGGCCACTGTAATCGAAACAGCCTGGTACTGGCATAAAAACAGGCACATAGACCAAATGAACAGAACAGAGAGACCAGAAATAAACCCAGGTCTCTATGGTCAATTAATATTTGACAAAGGGGTCAGCAACATAAAATAGAGTAAAAAGAACCTCTTCAACAAATGGTGTTGGGAGATCTGGACAGCTACATGTAAAAAAAAAAACAAAAACAAAACTCGATAACTAATTCACACCATATAGAAAAATAAATTTCAGGTGGGTAAAAGACTTAAATATAAGTCATGACACCATGAAAGTCCTAGAGGAAACGGGCAGGAAAATCTCAGACATTTCATGCACAAACATTTTTAATGACATGTCCCCTAGAAAAAGGGATGTAAAGGAAAGAGTAAACAAATGGGATCTCATCAAAATAAAAAGCTTTTGCATGGCTAAAGAAAACTGTATTAAAATAAAAAGAGAACCAACTCTATTGGAAAACATATTTGCCAATGATATCTCAGAGAAGGGTTTAATCTCCAAAGTATATAAAGAACTTAAATAGACTTCCAGGAAGTGCAGGAAGCTCAGGGAGTCCTAAAGAATTTGGACCCAAGAAGGAACACACAAAGGCACATCATAATTAGACAAGGTAAAAATGATGGGGATAATCTTAGAGCAGCAAGAGATGAGGAGACAGTAACCTACATAGGAGTTCTCATCAGACTGTCAGCTGATTTCTCAAAAGAGACCTTGCAGCAAGAAGGGGCTGGAAAGAAGTATTCCAAGTCATGAAAGGCAAGGACCTACATCCAAGACTGCTCTATCCAGCAAAGCTTTCATTTAGTGGCAGATAAAGTGCTTCTCAGATGGATCAAGTTTAAGGACTTCATCATCACCAAGTCCTTATTTTATAAAATGTTAAAGGCAGTTATCTAAGAAAAAGAAGATAAAAATCATGTATAGTAAAATGACAGCAATCTCACAATTATTAACAACCACACCTAAAACAAAACAAAAAGAAACTAAGCAAACAAGTAGGACAGAACAGAACCACAGAAATGGAGAACACATGGAGGGTTAGAAACAGGAGAGTGGGAGGAGGACGGGGGGGAAAGGTATGGAGAATAAGTAGCATAGATGGTAGGTAGAAAATAGACAGGGTGAGGGCAAGAATAGTATGAAAAATGTAGAAGCTAAAGAACTTATGACACATGGACATGAACTAAAGAGGGGAATGTGGGTGGGAGAGGTTGTGCAGGGTGGAGGTGAATGAAGAGGGCTTATGGGACAACTGTAATAGCATAATCAATAAAATATATTTTTTAAAAAAGAACTTACACGACTGCACTCTAAGAAGACAAGAAACCCAATTAAAAAATGGGCAAAGGACTTGAACAGACACTTCTCCAAGGAGGACATACAGAGGATCCAGAGACACATGAAAAGATGCTCAGTATTGCTAGCTATCAGAAAGATGCAAATTAAAACCACAATGAGATACCACCTCACACCAGTCAGAATGGCCATCATAAACAAAGCAACAAACAACAAATTTGGGGGAAGGTGTGAAGAAAATCAAACCCTAGTGCACTGTTGGGAATGCAGACTGGTCCAACCACTATGGAAAACAGTATGGAACTTCCTCACAAAACTCAAAATGGAACTGCCTTTTGACCCAGAAATTCCACTGCTGGGATTATATCCTAAGAACCCTGAAATACCAATCCAAAAGAACCTATTCACCCCAATGTTCATAGCAACACATTTATAATAGCCATGTGCTGGAAGCAACCTAGGTGCACATCAGTAAATAGATGGCTCAAAAAACTATGGTACATTTACACAATGGAATTCTATGCAGCAGAAAGAAGGAAGGAGCTCCTACCCTTTTGGACAACATGAATGGAACTGGAAAGCATTATGCTGGGTGAAGTAAGCCAGGCGGTGAAGGACAAGTACCATATGATATCACCTTTAACAGGAACCTAAACAACAAAACAAACAAGCAAGCAAAATATAGCCAAAGACACTGAAATAGAGGACAGGCTGACAGTGACCAGGGTAATTTCAGGGGAGAATAGCAAGGGTTTACAGAAACACATATAAAGGACACATGGACAAAATCAAGGGGGGGCGGAAATGGGAGGGAGGTGGAGAAGCATGGGTGGGTTGGCTGAGATGGGAGTAAAGGACAGAAACTGTACTGGAACAATGATTAAAATAAAATTAATACAAAATAAAAATAAAATAAAATTAAAATAAAATAAAATAAAATAAAACAAAATATAATATCCAAGTGATGGAAGCAACCTAAGTGCCCATCAGAAAATGAGTGGATAAAAAACTATGGTACCTTTACACAATGGAATTCTTTGCAACAGAGAGAAAGAAGGAGCTCCTACCCTTTGCAACAGCATGGATGGAACTGGAGAGCATTGTGCTGAGTGAAATAAGCCAGGCAGTGGGGGACAAATACCACGTGATCTCACCTTTAACTGGAACATAATCAACAAAAGAATAAAGCAAACAAAATACAACCAGACATATTGAAATTAAGAACAATCTAACTATAGCCAGAGGGCAGAGGTGAGGTAACAGTGGGTAGAAGGGTTCAGGAACTAGTATAAAGGAGTCATGGACAAAATCAAGGGGGGTGCTGGAAGCAAAAGAAGGAGGTGGTTTTGGTTGGGTGGCGTGGCAGTGGTGGGGAGAAAATGTAGACAGCTGTAATTTAATAAAGTAATTAAAATAAATAAATAAATGAGTAAGTAAATACTTCAAAAAAAGAGAAGAAAGGAAATTTAATTCTTCTTAATAATATCCCTACAAAAATAACACAAAAGCACTGTCTCATACTGTATGGATAAATTTACACAAAATGAATCAAAGACCTAAGTGGAAAAGGTAAAACTATAAAAATCTTAGGAAAAAAATAGGGCTAAATCACTGTTACCTCAAATTTGGCAATGGTTTCTAACATATGAGACCAAGAACACAAGAAACCAGGAAAAAATGGATGAATTGGAATTCATGAAATTCAAAGTATTGTTTCCAAGGATACTATCAAGATAGTAGGCCATGGCTGGTGTGACTCAGTGAATTGAGTGTCAGACTGTGAACAAAAGGGTCACTGGTTCTATTCCCAGTCATGGGACATTCTTGTTTTGCAGGCCCGGTCCCCAGTAGGGGGCACAAGAGGAAGTCACACATTTATGTTGCTCCCCCTTTCTTTCTCCCTCCTTTCCTCTCTCTAAAAATAAATAAATAAAATCTTTTTAAAAAGAAAAAGAAAAAGTTGATTATAAAATGAAACTAAATTATTTTAAAGGTAGTAAAAATACAACATATTAAATAGGAGAAAATATTTGCAAATTATATATCTGATAAGAGACACATCTAGAATACATATGAAATAAAGAATTTTTGCAACTCTATAACAAAAAGATAAATAACTCAATTTAAAAAATAGGTAAATGATCTAAGTAGACATTTCTTCAAAGAAGACATATAAATAACCGATAAGCACATGAAAAGATGGTTAATATCATTAGTCATCAGGGAAATGCAAATCAAAAGTACAGGGAGATACAATTTCATACCCACTAGCATAGTTATAATGAAAAAGACAGATTATAAGTGTTGGAGAGGAAGTGAAGAATTTGAAAACTTGGTTCACTGTGAGTGATAATGTAAAATGATTTGCCAACTTCAGAAAACAGTCTGACAGTTCCTCAAAAGTTTAAAGAGAGAATTAATACATTATATAGCAACTCCACACCAAGGTATATATACAAAAGAAATGGAAAATCTATGTCCAAACAAAAACTTGTGCCGGAATGTTCATACACAGCAGCAGTATTCTGAGAGCAAAAAAGCAGAAATACATAGATGCCAATCAACTGATAAATGAATAAATAAAACCTCTTTAACAAAATATTAATATGCAATAAAAAGTATCAGTACATGCTACAACATAAGTAAATCTTAAACACATTATGTTAAGTGAAAAATGCTAGTCACAAAAGACCATACCTGAGATCTGTCCAGAAAAAGTCCAGCCATTGTTAATATACAATGTACAACATCAATGTAACCTGGAAGCCAAGGAGAGTGGACTGGAATGAGCATGCATGAACAGTGACAATTTCACTGTACTAGTAGTCAGTGAGGGCAGTAGATGCATTGAGTGAGCATGTGCACTGTGTGAGTGTCATATTCAAAATAACTGAGTAGAGCAATGAATCTGCATCAAATTTTGCATTAAGCATGAACATTCCTCCACAGAAACTATTCAGATGACTCAGAAGGCTTTCAGAGATGATACAATGAGTGCAGTGAAAATAAAAATGTGTCAAAAATGCTTCAAAGATGGTTGAGGATCTGTTGAAAGTGATTCACTTTCTGGAAGGCCTGTAACAAGAGAATGCTGAATGTGTACAGGCTGCAATTAGCAAAGACTTTTGGCTTTTCCCAGAAATAAAATCACTTTTGAAAGAAGAGATTTCAGACTGTCAATGAGATTCAGGAAAAATACGATGGGGCAGCTGGTGGTGATTTCAACAAAGGATTTTTCAGAGTGTTTGGAACAGTAGAAGAGACTGTGGGAAAGCTGTGTGAGGTCCCAAGTTACCTACTTTGAAGGGGAATGAGGTGTCATTGTCCTATATACAATGTTTCTTATAACTTGTATCTTCTTCAGTAAATGTCTCTAGTTTTCATAGTACATGGCTATATACTTTCTGGACAGACCTTGTACTGTATGATTCTATTTTTATGACATGTCCAAGATAGTAAATCTATACACACAGAGTAGATCACTGTTTGCCTAAAGCTGGGTGGATAAGAGGATTGGGAGTGACAGTCAAGGAGTATAGAGCTTTGGGGGCTATAAAAATGTTCTAAAATCAATTCTGATGATGACTACACAACTTTGTGTTTACCTAAATATCTGTGCCATTTATTATTGTCTTGGTTTATTGCCTGTCTTTCTCTGAATGTAAATTTCATGGGATTAAGTACTTTGTCCCATTCACTACTGTTCTCTTAGCTTCTAGAATAGTGTCAGGCATATATTAAATACTCAATAAACATGTTGAATATGCACTAGTTACAACATTGTTAGAAAGACTAGAAAGCAATGATTGTAAGCAGAACATATAATAGGTGCCTGGCATATGTATGCATGGCAGGAGCAGTATTTGAATTTTTCTTGGACAGCACAAATATTTTAGTTTGAATAATTATACTCATTGAAAAAGGATATTTTAAAGAGACTTCTTTGATAACCAAGGGATTATTGCATTATTAAATGTTTTCATGAAGGGCGTCTCATAGAAATTGTTTCACCTAAACACACTGGAGTCTCATCTTAATTTTAACTTTGCTAATTAAATTACAAAAAAAAGAACACAGCGGGGATTTCAGTGAAAACCAACAGCAGTTCCTGCTTGGTATATGATATACATTTGATTCTTTTGACACTTTTAATGACTTTGTAGATAATCAGCCAAATCATACTGATTATATAATCCAGTGTTAATAATTAGCTTCCTGAATTTATAGCCAATTTTCTTAGGAAATCAACTATCAGAGAAACATCTGTTTGTCCCTCTTCTGTGATTTGTTTCTTGCTTTTAATTTCTCTGTTGAAACTAAAATGTCACTTAAGCTACTTTTTAAATTTAGAATTCAAAATTCCTCATTTCTCAAGTGATGGAGTATTGGACTCTCTCTTACCTGATGTAACACTATAAAGTTATTTAAAGAGGCCACAATGTCAGAAACATATATTTACCACCTAAAGTAACCCTCATAAACCCTCTAAAATGAATTCAGAATTTTAAAAAATATTTGAAATTCTCTGTAGTCCCTAAACTCAAGTAACTTGAATTACATTTACTTATTTTACAGCAAATATTTGCACTGCTCCATTTTATTTCAAGAGTACATTTTTTCAAAATAAAAGTATTTTTAAAATATATGTATATTTATCACACAAAAGAGAGGTTACATTAAACTATATCTACTTGCTATTTACCAAATGGATCAGTAATTGTTGCAAGTAATAAGGGCTTGTATTAAAAATATTTTGCAAATGTGATGAGACTTCTTGTAAAGCACACACCTTTTTCTTCATTATATGAATGATAATTGAGATTGACATAATCAAAAACACTTTCATGGCTTAGCAGTAACATAAAACTATTTCAAATAAAATGGCTGTGTGAAAAGCAAGTTGTGTTTTGTTTTCCTCTTCTCTCTCTAAGGTTGTCTTGGTAAAAGAAGTATTACTACCTGGTCTTTGGAAAGTGGTGGTCTGGCCAATGGTCCCTGGGGTTCTGCAGTTGCATGAATGGTGTTTGCATGTTGGTGCTGGTACCTCCACTACCACCAGTGGCCAAGCTCCGTTCCAGCCCACACTTGTCAAGGCTGGCTGTGGTTCTGGAAAGAGCTGCAGAGAAACTTGCAGAAGGAAGAAGTATACAACAGTGCTGAATGTTAATCCACATCAAAATATTTTAAATATTAAAGTATTTAAAAGATTAAATGTTTGACATAAAAACTAGTGTGGGAATTCAAAATTCTTTTAGGACTTTCTCATAGTCAGCCCTTATCTTCTTATTTAAGCAATGTATAAATGAAAACTAGGGAAATTCCAATTCTAAGCACTGTCTTTGTAAATTCCATGAATGGAAGAGATATACACATGGAACTTGTACGCTTCCTTCTCAACCTGTCAAAACAAAAACGAAAAAGAAAAAAACACCTATCTTGTAGCCAAAAGAAAACTATATTCTAACTTTTTAGCCTTTGCAAGTATCTTTTTAAAATATTGATAGCTCTGGCTGGTGTGGCTCAATGGACTGAGTTGTAGCCTTGAACCAAAGGGTCGCCAATTTGATTCCCAGGCAGGGCACATGCATGGGTTGTGGGCCATGTCCCCAGTAGGGGGTGTGCAAGAAGCAACCACACATTGATGTTTCTCTCCCTCTCTTTATCCTTCCCTTATTCTCTCACTAAAAATAAGTAAATATAATCTTTACAAATAAAATAAAATATTAATAATTATTCCCTGTTTACTGTCAATTTGTTGTGATGCTTTGAATTATATTTGATGCTTACTTAAATTTTAATGTTATTGATGGTGGGAAATGGGGACATTAATGGAAGACTTTTACCTTACATAATTTCTCAACTGTCTAACGAATGCCCTCACCTAAACCAAGGGACTTGTTTCTCATGTTTTTGACCCTAACATTGCAGCCTGCCAGGCATTTTGCTCAGTTGGATGCTTCATCTTCTAATATGGATACTCCTATCTTCAACCTCAGGAAAATCTTTCATGTATTTTGTTCATTTTTCATTTCCATCATACATGCTTTTCATTAGTTTCTCTCCTGTGCCTACAACTAAGTGAGAGGAGTTAAACTACAACAACAATTTTAAAAATTGGAAAGACAATTACTTTTTCCTTCAACTCATAGAAATTGAACACCAAAATAGCAGAGATTTCAGAAGGAAGAAAATTAATTTTATAAAATGACTTAGTGACAGAAGGAGGTGAGATAGATTTTTCTACCTTCTGATCTTCAAGGTCATATTTATGCCAAGCTCTAAAAAATATATATATATTCATCTGGATTGTTTTTTTTTTCAATCAGCAAAATCAAACTGTTTCCCTCTTTAACTTTAATAATGACTTTTGCCATAAACACTTTGTCTGTTATTGATATTGTTATACTTACATTTACAAGTTATTAGATCTATTTCCATTTTTTATCTTCAATATTTCTGTTTGTTTCACATAAGCAGATTATAGGTATACTTTAAAAAATTAATTGTGCTAATATCAATCCTATAACAAATGTGTTTAATCTGCTAACTGCTTGCACTTACTGATATATATGGAACTAGTCTCACTAGTTTTTTGTAGCATCTTTTTTCTTTACTTTTAATTCTGATTTCTGTTTGATAAAGTGTTCTATATTCCTTTTCTTCATTTACCCAAGAAAAATAACTATAAATGATTTAACAATATCTATGGTTGTTTCGTGTCCCTATTCTCCTTTTTTAAAAAAGGAAGAGGCCTTCGTTCACATTCTGTGCTGAACAGCAGCACCCTCTCACTCATTCTCTCTGTTTCTCCTCCCTCTCTCCCCTCTCTCACAATACACCCTTTGTCCTATTATTGTCCAATTGTTTAGTACAGTTTTAGTTTCATCTTTAAATGCAAAAGAGTGGGGTTTTTTAGAGTCAACTGCATTATAAGTTTCACTGTTACTTTTCTATTCTACTCATCTTCATGTTTATCTTCTTGCTAAACTCCATTGTCAGGAATTTTTCACAATAATGTCTGCTGTCAAAAACTCACATGTAACCCGTCTTTTCTTTCTGGTGGGCTCTTATATATTATGTTGTTACATTATAATATATCTAAATGTGGACTTATTTCTTTCTTTTATAGGTTCAGTTCTTTAAAAGGCATTTTAATCTAAGAAGCTATGTTTTATCAATGTTTGGAAATTATCAGCCATCATCTCACCTAGTATTGCTTCTCCACCATTTCTTCTATTTCTTTTTCCAGAATTCCTTTTACACCTATGTCAAAGCTTTTTGAGCTATGCTCCATAAATTTATATTTATATACATACACTTCTTCACAATATATTTTATTGAGATATATTTGACATATAACTGTATTAGTTTTAGTTATATTGTAAAATTATATTTTATATGTATAATGATCACTACAATAAGTGTACTTAACATCCATCACTGCAAATAATTACATTTTTTTTCTTGTGATGAGAACTCTCATGCTCTACTCTCTTAAGAATTTTCAAATATACAATACACTATTGTTAACTACAATCACGATGCTGTATGTTAGATACCCAGGACTTAATTATCTTACAATTAGAAGTTTCTACTTTTTGATATATAGGTGTACCTCTTGGGAATAGATATATAAAAACAGTATCTAGGTAGATGTAGATATAGATAGATATCAATGATACAGATAGGTAGATATAGATGATATAGGGATAGATAGGTATAGGTGATAAAGGTATAGATATAGATATAGACATAGGTATAGAGACAGATTTTGTATAAAACTCTCAGTACTATCTCTCAACTTTTTACTTCTCTTGTAAATGTGTCCAGCCTGAAATTTATCTCACCAACTTTGTATTTTATATGAATCAATATATTTTTTATTTCCAAGATTTCTAACTTGTTTTGTCACATAGGTACTTTTTAACTTCTGCTTTTTGTGATCTATTATTCCTGTTACTCCCACGTTTACCTCATTAGTGACTTGTAAGCACACTTACAGTCATTTTCAAAATTGTGGTGCTATGATTTTGTATATAGTGCATTTATGTTTTCATTTTTGATATTTTGACTCTCTCAGCACTTCAAGTCTTCAACACAGATTGAAATTTTGATTTGTAGGCTCAACTGTGAAATGTTTAATTTTATTACATGAATTTCTCTCTTTTGCTGTGATTATCCCTTGCACAAAGCCATTTTTTGTCATTCTGCATTACATCACTTGGGACTCAACTCCAGAATCAGATGTTACATTGGTCATGGTGACAGTGAGGACATGTACTTAGGGAATGAGGAAACAGTGGTGTCTATGTCTTTTTCTAACACAGGTTCATATAGGCTAGTCGCTGAGAACAGCAGGTAGCAGCTTTTTCTAATCTTTTTTCACCAATTCAAATGTGATTTTAAACAATAATCTCAATTTCCTGCCTCAAACTTGTTTTAAGAATTTTGGGTCTCTGTAACCCCAGTAGCAAAATTTTATCCATTTCTCCATATTCTAAGACATGAAGACAAACAGCTCTTTGCATTTACTTCTCTTTTCTGTTCTCACTGAAAAGAACGTGTTTCAGTGGCTTCAGTGGCAGAGGGGTGAAAAGCAGCAGCTCTGGAGTTTGTCTTCTTGGGATCAAATCCCAGCTTAATCACATGTCACACGCATTTAACTGGGCAAATCTCTCTGTGTGACTTTCTCTCTCAATTTATCTGCCTGACTTTCCTCACCTATAAAATGGAAATACTTATTGCTACAACAAATGAGATAGCATACACAAAGCACTAAACTACATTGAATAGTCACCACATGCTAGTTGTGATATCAAGAACACAATTAGGATATAGTTTTTTTTATACTTATTTTATTGTTCAATTACAGTTGTCTGCATTTTCCCCACACAACCCAACCAAACCCACCTCCCTCCCTTGCTTCCACCATCCCCCTTGGTTTTGTCCATGTGTCCTTTATTATCCCCTCATTATCTCCTCCCACGTCTCCTCTGATCACTGTCAAATTGTTCTTAATTTCTATGTCTCTAGTTGCATTTTGTTTGCCTTTTTCTTTTGTTGATTATGTTCCACTTAAAAATGAGATCATATGGTATTTGTCCCTCACCACCTGCCTTATTTCACTTAGCATAATGCCCTGCAGTTCCATCCATGCTGTTGCAAAGGGTAGGAGCTCCTTCTTTCTCTCTGTTGCGTAGAATTCCATTGTGTAAATGTACCACAGTTTTTTTATCCATTCATTTACTGATGGTCACTTAGGTTGCTTCCAGCCCTTGGTTATTGCAAATTGTGCTGCTATGAACATTAGGATGCATAGGTTCTTTTGGACTGGGTTTTCAGGGCTCTTGGGATAGAATCTTAGCACTGGAATTTATGGGTCTAAAGGCAGTTCCATTTTTAGTTTTCTGAGGGAATTCCATACTGTTTTCCACAGTGGCTGGACCAGTCTGCATTCCCACCAACAGTACACTAGGGTTCCCTCTTCTCCGCATCCTCTCCAACACTTGTTTGTTGATTTGATTATGATGGCCATTCTGACTGGTGTGAAATGGGATCTTACTGTGGTTTTAATTTGCATCTCCCTGATGGCTAATGATGCTGAATATCTTTTCATATGTCTCTGGGCCCTCTGTATGTCCTCCTTGGAGAAGTGTCTGTTCAAGTCTTTTGCCCTTCTTTAATTTATTTTTTGTCTTCCTGGAGTGTAGTCATGTGCATTCTCTATATATTTTGGAGATCAAACCCTTGTCTGAGGTATCATTGGGAAATATGTTTTCCTATAGAGTTGGTTCTCTTTTCATTGTAACGCTGTTTTCTTTAGCCATGGAGAAGCTTTTTAATTTGATGAGGTCCCATTTGTTTATTCTTTCCCTTATGTCCCTTGCTTTAGGGGACATATCAGAGAAGATGTTGCTGTGTTGATTATCTGAGATTTTCCTGCCCATGTTTCCTCTAGGACTTTCATGGTGTCATGACTTATATTTAAGTCTTTTACCCACCTGAAATTTATTTTTCTATATGGTGTAAATTAGTTATCGAGTTTCGTTTTTGTTTTTTTTTTTTACATGTAGCTGTCCAGATCTCCCAACACCATTTGTTGAAGAGGTTCTTTTTACTCTATTTTATGTTGCTGACCCCTTTGTCAAATATTAATTGACCATAGAGACCTGGGTTTATTTCTGGTCTCTCTGTTCTGTTCATTTGGTCTATGTGCCTGTTTTTATGCCAGTACCAGGCTGTTTCGATTACAGTGGCCTTATAATAGAGTTTAGTATCAGGTATTGTGATCCCTCCTACTTTGCTTTTTTTTTTTCTTTCACAAAATTGCAGCAGTTATTGGGGGGTCATTTATGGTTCCACATAAATTTTTGAAGTGTTTCTTCTATTTCTGTGAAATATGCTATTGGTACTTTAATAGGTTTGGATTGACTCTCTAAATTGCTTTGGGTTTATGACCATTTTGATGATGTTAATTCTTCCAGTCCATGAGCATTGTACATGCTTCCATTTATTTGTGTCTCCCTTGATTTCTTTCTTCAGTGTAATGTAGTTTTCTGAATATAGGTCTTTTACCTCTTTGGTTAGGTTTATTCCTGGGTATTTTATTTTTCTTGTTGCTATATCAAATGTGATTTTTTTTCTTGATTTCTGCTTCTGCTGTTTCATTGTTGGTGTACAGAAATGCCTTTGATTTCTGGATATTGACTTTGTATCCCACTGTTTTGCCAAATTCATTTATTAGGTCAAGCAGTTTTTTTGGTGGAGTCCATAGGATTTTCTACATACGCTATCATGTCATGCGCAAACAGTGACAGTTTTTTTTTCCCTCCTTTCCAATTTGGATGCCTTTTATTTCTTTTCTTGTCTGATTTATTTGGCTAGGACTTCCAATACTAAGTCAAATAGGAGTGGTGAAAGCAGGCATCCTTGTCTTTTTCCTGATGTTAGTGGGAAAACTCTAAGTTTTTTCCCATTGAGTATGATGTTGGCTGTCGGTCTCTCATATATGGCCTTTATTATGTTGAGGAATGCTCCCTCTATTCCCAGTTTGCTAATGTTTTTATCATAAATGGGTGCTGCACCTTATCAAATGTTTTTCTGCATCTATGGATATGATCACATGATTTTTGTCTTTCCTTTTGTTTATGTGGTGTATTATGTTGTTGATTAGTGAATATTGAACCACCCTTTCATCCCTGGGATGAATCTGACTCGATCATGGTGTATGATCTGTTGAACATCTTGCTGGATGTGGTTTGCCAATATTTTGTTGAGGATTTTAGCATCTATGTTCACCAGCAATATTGGCCGGAAGTTTTCTTTCTTTGTTATGTCTTTATCTGTTTTTGGGATTAAGGTGATGCTGACTTCATAAAAAGAGTTTGGGAGTCTTCCATCTTCTTGACTTTTTTGGAATAACTCGTGGAGGATGGGGGTTAGCTTTCCCTTAAATGCTTTGTATAATTCTCCTGTGAAACTGTCTGGTCCAAGGCTTTCGTGTTTCAGAAGGTTTTTTGATTACTGTGTCAATTTCATCAGCTGTTATTGATCTGTTCAGGCTTTCTGTTTCTTCTTCATTGAGTTTTGGAAGATTATATTTTCCTAGAAATTTGTCCATTTCCCCTAAGCTTTCCAATTTCTTGGCATATGGTTCAAGAAACTACATGTAATTTCTTACAATCCTTTGTATTTCTGTAGTATCAGTTGTAATCTCTCCTCTTTCATTTCTGATTGTGCTTATTTGGGTCTTCTCTCTTTTTTTCTTGGTGAGCCTGCTTAAAGGCGTATTGATTTTGTTTGCCTTTTCAAAGAACCAGCTCCTGGATTTATTGATCCTTAGAATTGTGCTTTTAGTCTCTATGTCATTTTATTCCACTCTGATCTTGGTTATTTCCTTCCTTCTACTTGCTCTGGGCTGTCTTTGTTGTTGTTCCTCAAGTTCTTGTAGGCATAGGGTTAGGTTGTTTATTTGAAATGTTTCTATCTTTTTTAGGTAGGCCTGTATCACTGTGAACTTCCCTCTCAGGACCATCATTGCTGTGCCCCATAAGTTTTGGGTTGTTGTGAGTTCATTTTCATTAGTTCCCAAAACTTTTTAATTTCTTCCCTAACCTCATTCTTGACCCATTCCTTGTTTAATAGCATGGTATTCAATCTCCTTGAGTTTGAGTGTTTTGGGTTTTCTCCCTTGAGGTTGGTTTTGTTTCAGTCCTTTGTGGTCAGAGTAAATGCTTGGTATAATTTCAATTTTCTTGAGTTTGTTGAGGCTTGTTTTGTGTCCTATCAGGTGGTCAACCTTTGAAAATATTCCATGTGCATTTGAAAAGAATGTGTATTTAGCTTCTTTGGGATGGAGGGCTCTATAAATGTCAGTTAAGTCCAATTCATCTAGGGCCTTGTTCAATGCCACAATATCTTTGTTGATATTTTGGAAGATCTGTCCATTTTTGACAGTGAGGTATTAAAATCCCCTGCTATAATTGTGTTGCTGTCAATATCTTTCTTGAAGTCCTCTAAGGTTTTCTTCACGTATTTGGGTGCTCTTATGTGGGATGCATATATATTTACAATGTTTATGTCTTCTTGGTGGATTCTTCCCTTGAGTATTATGAAGTGACCTTCTGGGTCTCTGTTTATGGCCCTTTTTTGGAATTCTGTTCTGTCTGATATGAGTATTGCTACCCCGGCTTTTCCCCCCTGTCCATTTGCTTGGAAAATTTGTTTACAGTCCTTCACTTTCAGCCTGTGTAGGTCTTTCATCCTGAGGTGAGTCTCTTGTAGGCAGCATATGTGTGGGTCATGTTTTCTTACCCATTCAGCTATTCTGTGTCTTTTAATTGGAGCATTTAATCCATTTACATTTAAGGTTAGTATAGATAGGTACTTAATCTTTGCCATTTACATACCTGTGTTCCTCTCTCTCTCTCTCTTTTCCTTCCTTTACTTAATGCAGTCCCTTTAGCATCTCTTGCATAGCTGTTTTGGTGGAGGTGTATTCTTTTAGACTTCTTTTTGTCCACAAATTTCCTTTTTTGGCCTTCCATTTTAATTGAGAGCTTTGCTGGCTGGAGTCGTCTCCATTGCAGAACTCTGATTTTCATTGCTTGGATTATTTCTTGCTGTTCCCTTCTGTTTTGCATCATTTCCATTGAGAAGTCAGCTGCTAGTCTTATCTTGGCTCCCTTTTATGTTACAAAGGAGTCCCTGTTTCTCCCTTGCTTCCTTTAGGATTCTCTCTTTGTCTGGAATTTTGCCATTTTAATTATAGTGTGGCCTTAAGTGGGCCTTTAAGTGGGCCTCTTTAAGTGGGCCTCTTTAGGTTTCTCTTCATGGGGACTCTCTGTGTTTCCTGGATTTGCCTGACTTTGTCTCTCATCAAATTAGAAAAGTGTTCCATCATTACTTTTTCAAACAGGGTTTCTATACCTTGCTCTTGTTCTTCTCTGTCTGGTATCCCTATTGTACGAATATTATTACATTTCATGTTGTCCTTCATTTTTCTTAACCTTCTTCCTTCTTTCTGAGTCTCTTTTCCTTTTCTTGCTCTTTCTGGGTGCTTTATTCTACCTTGTCCTCCAGCTTGCTGATCCAATCCTCTGCTTCATCGAGCCTGCCTTTGCTTTCTTCTACTGTGCTCTTTGGTTCAAAAATTGTATTCTTCATTTTGTCTTGGCCCTTGTTGATAGTTTCTATTTCCTTTTTCATGTTGATGTAGTTTGCAGTGAGTTAATTATAGTTTTCCTATAGTTTTTGGTAATTCTCTGTGAGCTCATTGAGCTTCCTTATAACCATTGCTTTGAACTCAACATCTGATAGTTGACTTGCTTTTATTTCATTTAACATTCTTTCTGAGGCTTCCTCCTTTCTTTTCTTTTGGCTATTGTTTCTTTGTCTGCCCATTGTTTGTTTGTGTTCAGTTGGAGGGGGAAGGCAAAATGGTTTAAGACAGTGGGGAGTGTATTCTATGATATTTAAAGTGCCAACCTGTTAGAGAAGAGATAGGAGATTCTTTGGATGTGTATAGTGTTAACCATGATATTTCACCCAACTAGCCACTTTTTAGAAAGGGTGGAAAAATCAGAAGACTCTTTTTGTTGGTGGGAGGACTGTTAGTTTTATCTAGAATGCAGTGAGCTTGTGACAGGTCAGATTATATGGTAAAGTGAGAGTAAAGGATAAAAAATAAGTGCAATGTGCAAGAGAATGGAGTTAACCACAACAGTATTGAAGTTCCAGAAATAGTGAAATGGGCTAAGACCTGGGAGTGGTGCTGTATAGTATTTACAATTGTATGTAACCACTGTTATTTACAATAGTAACAGAGCAACAGTCATATGACAGAATCTATGTGATCTGAATAACAAGAATAGGAAGTACGTGTCCTAGAATAGTGTGTTATTGGAATACAGTGAAGTGAAAGACAGAAAATTAAAAATAAACTATGAAAGAGAGAAGGGAAACCAGCCAAACAGTGCAATTTAACAAAGCAAGCTAAGAAGACTAAACAGAAAGAAAAGAAATTAAAAATACTAATAGAATGAAAGATGTAAAAATAATTTAAAAATAATAGTGATATAAATATACAATAACTTGCAAGTTTTCCGGGGTAACAAAGTGAAATTTGTCTGACTGTTTTTGGGATGTTGTTGGGATGATCCCTCTTTGGTTCTAACTCTGGTTCTTTCACATCCCCATGTTTTATTGTCTCACTTGTGGGGGTGGGGAAGGAAGGAAGAAGGAATTAAAAAAAGGAAGAAAGGAAGGAAGAATAAATAAAACAGGAAAGAAGGAAAGAGAGGAAGAAGGAATTTAAAAAAAGGAAGCCTTCTGCTAGCTTTAAATAAGCCAAACCAGTTTTGCTGGTCTTTTTGGCTATAGCACACTGAGGAGGAATTGGTGGCATTGGGCACGAGGTGCATCTGGACAGTGGGTTTAGGCATGCTCCATCCCCGGGGCTGTGAGTATGAGCGCTAGGCCACTGCTGCTGTGGTTGGACTGGCAGCCACTGGGCCATGGGTTTGTGTATGCACTATCCTCAGATTTCAGGTGTGAGAGCACAGCCTTTGCTGCTGTGGCAGCAGGTGGGGCAAAGTGGGGGGCAGCTGGGTTGTTGGCATACTTTCAGGGTCACGGGTGCAGTTGGGCACCCTCTGCAGATGGGGCCAGGGTTAGGGGCGCAGTGGTGGTCCTGGCAGCAGAGGTGGGCCCACACTGAAGCTGCAGAGGCTGCTCCTGTGCAGCTAGGGGAGGGCGGGTGGCTACCCCCAGAGAATTCCCCAAACAGCTACTGAGTGCCTCACTTTTTTCTTTTTCTTTTTGAAAAATTCCTCCTTCTCAAGCCTGGCACTCCAAACAAGCGCCTGGCCTGTCACACAGCCCAACTCTCCAACCAGGCTGGGGACTATCTGGGCCAGGGCCCATCAGGGCCCAACTCTTCCCAGCCTGTGTCCACAGTCCCAGTGGGTGCACACCTCCCCTGTGTGTTCACCTGAGGCAGACCTGGCAGGCACCAGGCCTGGGGCTGCAGCTGCCCTGTTCCTCACTTTGGTCCCAGAGACCTTATTATCCTGAAGCACAATCCTTACCATATGATTTTTCAATGTCCTCTAGAGTTTTGGCCTTCAATTTTCATATATGCTGGGGTGCCTTTTACTGTTCCTCAGAAGATCACCTAGGTGTTCCACCTGTGTGAAAGGCAAAGTAGACTCTGCTGCCACCTATCTCGCTGCCATCTTCTAGGAGCCAGGACATAGTCTTGACAATTTATAGATTTTTATAGAATAGTTTGTTAAAGAAAGCATGAAATAAAACAATTACTAGAGGAAACACTCATTTTTTAAATTTTATTCTCTCATCATTTCTAATCCTCATATGCATATATAATTTATTTAACATTATTATTCTGTATATACTTTTTATGAGATTTGATTTTATTTCTTAGCAAAATATTGAGTTTATTTCTGTGTTAATAATATTCTATAATGGAACAAAAATAGCTGTATTCACTATTATCAACAACAGTGTACTTAATACTTTTGGTCACATAGATCAGAATATTTCAGGCAATATTCTATAAAAACTGATGTAATAGGATCAGTTTCAAGACTTATTAAAAAAACTGACAAAAATTTTATCTTACAAAATATTTTTCACTTCATGTCTATTTCACTTTATTTCTATTCAAGCATGAAATTATCATATATGGTATATTTTCACAAATCTAATTGTCACTTGCTGCTTATAACATATTATACCTTCAAACCTATTTTTTTATTTCAGTAAATCTATGTTGAGCTATTTTGTTCTATTGAGCATTTTTATTTCAGTTTCAGCATTGTCTGATGAGCTCCTCTGTTTCTCAGATTTCTGTGTTCAAGATCAAATTCAAATCATCATAATTTTATTTACAGAAGGATGAAACACTTTAGTAAATTCTGCCTCAGTATTATAATCTTGCGTTTGGTAAAAAAATAAAACCTAATTTTCAGAAGATGAACCATGTGTTTTAATTTAATTTCTTTTTTCCAGATAATGTTTTCTGTCAGATGTCACAATTTTGAAATTTGAGATTTATTTTATGGTCCAGCACATGACCAACCTTTGTGAACATTCTACATGCATTGAAAGACCATATTCTGCAGTTCTTGAGTGTTGTGTTCTGTTAGTTAAGTCAACTTTCCTGACAGTGTCATACACATCTTTGACATCTTTACTGATTTTCCTATTGCTAGCAACAAATGATATTTTCGTTGTTCTATTATTTACTGAAAAAAGAGTTTTAAATTTTCATTGTGATTGTAATGATCTATTTCTTCTTTTAGTTTTGATGATTTTTTTATTTTGAAAGTTATTATTAGGTATAACATATTATTATGGATACACAATTAATGTATATATTAATCACGTATCTAATAATAATAATGCACATAATATAATTATGTCATCCAGATGTGTCAACTCTTTTATAGTGAGGAAATGGCCCTTTACTTCTGATAATACTTCTTTTCTTAAAATCTACTTTTTTCTTAATGTAGACACACCAGCTTTCTCGTGATCAGTGTTTGTACAGCAAATCTCTATCCTTTTAACTTTTTTTTTTAATTTCGAAGTGGCATATTTGTTAACCAAATAAGCAAGTTAATTTTTAATGTATTTTATTAATTATACTATTATAGTTGTCCTATTTTTCTCCCCTTTATTCCCTTCCAGCCTGTATGCACCCTCCCACCATCATTTCCCCCACTTGGTTAATGTCCATGGGTCATACATGTAAGTTCTTTGACTTCTCCATTTCCCATATTATTCTTAACCTCCTCCTGCCTATTTCCTACCTACCACTTATGCTTCTTATTCCCTGTACTTTTCCCCATATTCTCTCCCTTACCCCTGCCCACTGTTAACCCTCTATTTCTGTGAGTCTGTTCTTATTCTAGTTGTTTGCTTAAATCATTTTTGTTTTTGTTTTTTTTAGGTTCAGTTGTTGATAGTTGTGAGTTTGTTGTCATTTTACTGTTCATATTTTTTATATTCTTTTTCTTAGATAAGTCCCTTTAACATTTCATATAAGAAGGGCTTGGTGATGATGAACTCCTTTAACTTGGCCTTATCTGGGTCTTTTAACTTTGAATCTGTGTCTTTGACTTTAAGTGTCTCTTGTAGACAGCGTATAGTTGGATACCACTTTTTTGTCCAATCATACAATCTTTGCTTTTTACTTATGATGTTTTATTTATTTATGCTTAGTATAGTCGTAGATATGGTTGTACACTTAACTCCTGAATAACACAAGTTTGAACTGTGCAGGTCCACTTATATGTGTATTATTTAAATAAACACTGTAAATGTATTTTCTGTTCCTTATAGTTTTCTTAAAAACATTTTATTTTCTCTAGTTTACTTTGTTGTAAGACTGCAGTATATAATACATAAATACAAAATATGTGTTAATCTACTATTTATGTCATCAATAAGGCTTTTGGTCAACAGTAAAATGTTGTAGTTATGTTTGGGGGAAATTAAAAGTTGTATGCAGATTTTCAACTGTGCAGGGGTTCAGCACTCCAAACCCCATATTGTTTAAGCATCAACTGTATTTAGGTTTGCAGTGTTGCTATGTATTTCATATTTATCTCATTCACTTTTCTTTTCTCTCTTTATCCTTTCTTGCTTTCTTTTGAAATAACTGAATATTTTTCTATTCCATTTTGAATCTTACATTGGCTTTATGATCTTTGCTTCCTTACATTTTTAGTGGTTGCTTTAGGAATTACAATGTATCTCTTTAATTTAAAACAGTTCATATCCTGGCTGGTGTGGCTCAGTGAATTAAGTGCCAGCCTGCAAACCAAAGTGTCACTGGATCGATACCCAGTTCAGGGTGGATGCCTGAGTTTCATGCCATGTCCCCAGGGAGCATGTGAGAGGCAACCACACATTGATGCTTCTCTTCATCTCTGTCTCCCTCCCTTTCCCTCTCTCTAAAAATAAATAAATAAATAAATAAACAAACAAATAAATCTTCAAAAATTCATTAATTTTGAGTTGATATTATACTACATTATACTACTTTATGTAAAATATAAGAACTTTGCAAAAGTACCACCTCATTTACTTCTTTTTGCTATCATTAGTATATCAAGTATATCAATAATTTAAAAATTCTCAAGTTATACTTTTTTTATTGTTGTTCAAGTACATTCTTGTCTTTTTTCCCCACCTCAGCCCAATCCCCCAGCCTTCCCCACCTCCCTCCTGTTTCCACCCCACCATCATTGTCCATGTGTCCTTTATAATTGTTCCTGCAAACCCTTCACCCTCTTCCCCGACAGTTATACTTTTTGATTTAAATAGTTCTATGCCTTTTAAATAAAGAATAGAAAATAAATATACATATATAGTATTTTGTACACTTAATTTTTTTCAATTACAGTGGACATACATATTATGTTACTTTCAGGTATACAACATAGTAATTAGACATTTATATAACTTACAAAGTGATCACCCCCATAAGTCTAGTGCCCATCTGACACCACACACAGTTTTTGCAATATTATTATTGATTTTATCCCTTGTGCTATAGTTTATATCCCCATGATTGTTTTTAAAATTGGCAATTTGTACTTCTCACTCCCTTCCCCTTTTTCACCTAGTCCCCTAAACCACCTCCCATCTGGCAACCAACAAAGTGTTCTCTGTATCTACAAATTTATTTCTGTTTTGTTTGTTTATTTTGGGTTTTAGATTCCACATATAAGTGAAATCATATAGCATTTGTCTTTCTATGTCTTATTTCACTTAGCATAATACCCTCTAGATCCATCCATGTTTTCACAAATGCCAAGATTTTCTTCTTTGTTATTGCTGAGTAGTATTTAATTAGTGTGTGTGTGTGTGTGTGTGTGTGTGTGTGTGTGTGTGTGTATACTATGTCTTCTTTATCTATTTGTCTATTGATGGACCCTTAGGCTGCTTCTATATCTTGGCTATTGTAAAAAATGTTTTAATGAACATACAGTTTATTATGGAACATACGGAACATATGGTGCATATGTCTTTTCCAATTAATGTTTTGCATTTCTTTATATAAATACCCAAAAGTAGGATTTCTAGGTCATATAGTAGTTCAATTTGTAATTTTCTGATGAACCTCCATACTGTTTTTCCACAGAGGCTGTGTCAGTTTGCTGGTTCACCACATTCTCTACAGCACTTGTTCATTGATTTATTGATAGTATCATTCTAACATGTGTGATCATCATTCCTCTATCATTGCTTCCCTTTGTCCTAAAGGGTGTTCTTTAACACTCCTTGCAAAGCAGTTCTTGCTGGATATGGACTATCACAGCTTGTTTAATTTAAAATGTTTTATTTCATCTTCGGATTTGAAGGATACTTTCATTGGACATAGAAATCTGAGTGATGGGTTTTCCTTTCATCATTTTAAAGATATGGATCATTTGCGTTGGACTTGCTTTATTTTAGTATTTTTGGCTTTGATTTTTTTTTCTGATGAAAAATTAGTCATCATTTGGCTCATTTTCTCTTTATATTATACATTGTTTTTGTTTGCCAGAGTCCACAATTTTCCCTTTATCTTTGATTTTATCATATAACTACCATGTGTCTAGGTTTGACTTCCTTATTATTTGTTTTTGGGGATTCATTGAGATTTTTTGGATGCTGCACCAAATTTGGGAAGTTTGGGAGATTATTTCTTAAAATTTATTTTCTGTCCCATTCTGTCTTTCCTCTCCTGAGACTCAAATTATGTATATGTTAGAATACTTGATACTGGCCATGGTCTCTAAAGCTCTGGCCACTTTCTTTCAATTATTTTTATGTCTGTACTTTTTAACATATTTTATTGATTATGCTATTACAATTGTCCCAATTTCCCCCCTATATTCCCCTCCACCCTACACCCATGCCCACCCACATTCCCCCACCTTAGTTCATGTCCACAGTCACACATATAAGTTCTTTGGCTTCTACATTTCTATACTATTCTTAACCTCCCCCTGTTCATTTTCTACTTACCATTTATTTATTTATGCTACTTATTCCCCCATTTCCTTCTCCCCTTTCCCACTGATAACCTTCCATGTAATCTCCATTTTGTGATTCTGTTCCTACTCTAGTTGCTTGATTAGTTCATTTCTGGTTTTTGTTTTGTTTTGTTTTGTTTTTAGGTTCAGTTGTTAGCTGTGAGTTTATTGTCATTTTTAGTGTTCATATTTTTTATCTTCTTTTTATTAGATGAATCTCTTTAACATTTCATATAATAATGGCTCAGTGATGATGAACTCCTTTAACTTGATCTTATCTGGGAAACAATTTATCTGCCGCTCCATTCTAAATGAGAGCTTTGCTGCCTTTCATGACTTGGAATACTTCTTTCCAGTCACTGCTTGCCTGTAAGTTTTCTTTTCAGAAATCAGCTGATAGTCTTATGGGAACTCCTTTATAGGTTACTGTCTCCTTTTCTCTTTATGCTTTTATGATTCTCTCCTTATCTTTAATTTTGGGTAATGTAATTATGATGTACCTTGGTATGTGCTTCCTAGGGTCCAAATTCTTTGGTACACTCTGAGCTTCCTGGACTTCATGGAAGTCTATCTCCTTTGCCAGATTAGGGAAGTTCTCCTGCATTATATTTTCAACTAAGTTTTCAGTTTCTTCCTCTTCCTCTTCTCCTTCTGGCATCCTTATGATTCAGATGTTGGAATGTTTAAGGTTGTCCCAGAAGTTCCTAAGCTTCTCCTAATTTTTTAAAATTCTTGTTTCTTCATTCTGTTCCAGTTGAATGATTATTTCTTTCTTCTGATCCAAACCATTGAGCTGAGTATTGGTTTCCTTCCCATCACTGTTGGTTCCCTGTACATTTTCTTGTATTTCACTCTTTTTTATGTATTTTTTAGTTATTGATTATGCTATTACAGTTTTCCCATTTTTTCACCCTTTATCCTCCCTCCACCCTGCCCCCACAACCTTTCAGTATCCCCCCCTTAGTTCAGGTCCATAGGTTTTACATATAAGTTCTTTGAGTTCTCTATTTCCTATACCATTTTTATCTCTCCATTTTATGCCTACCAATCATGCTTCTTCTTCCATGTACCTTTCCCTCCATTCCTGCCTCCCCCCCCACTGAAGTCCCTCCATGTGCTGTCAATTCTTCTGATTTTATTCCTGTTCTACTTGTTTGTTTAGTTTTTGTTTTTTGTTGTTTTTCTTTTTTAAGGTTTATTTGTTGATAATTGTGAGTTTGTTGCCATTTTACTATTCATATTTTTTATCTTCTTTTTCTTAGATAAATCCCTTTAACATTTCATATAATAATGGCTTGGTGATGATGAACTCCTTTGATTTGACCTTATCTTGGAAGAACTTTCTCTGCCCTTTCATTCTAAATGAAAGCTTTGCTAGATAGAGTGATCTTGGATGTAGGTTCTTGCCTCTCATGATTTCAAATACTTCTTTCCAGGCCCTTCTTGCCTGTAAGGTTTGTTTCAAGAAATCCGCTGATAGTCTTATGGGAGATTCTTTCCAGGTAAACTCCTTTCCTTGCTGCTTTTAAGATTCCCTGTTTATGTTTAATCTTGGGGAACTTAATGATAACATGCCTTGATGTATTCCTCTTTGGGTCAAACTTATCTGGGACTCTCTGGGCTTCCTGGACTTCCTGGAAGTCTATTTCCTTTACCAGGTGGGGAAAGTTTTCCTTCATTATTTGTTCAAATAAGTCTTTTGAGTTCTTGCTCTTGTTCTTCTCCTTTTGGCACCCTTATAATTTGAATATTGGAATGTTTCAGGTTGTCCCAGAGGTTTGTAAGACTCTCTTCACTTTTTTGAATTCTTGTTTCTTCATTCTGTTCCAGTTGGATGTTTATTTCTTCCTTTTCTTCCAAATTATTGCTTTGAGTCCTGGTTTTCTTCCTGTCACTGTTGGTTCCCTGAATATTTTGCTTTATTTCATTTTGGTTATCCTTCATTTGCTTTTTCGTTTGTTGACCCAGCCCAATCAGATCTGTGTGCATTTTGATTACTAGGACTTTAAATTCTCCATCACATATGTTGGCTATCTCCTCATTGCTTAGTTCTCTTTCTGGGGTTTCAGGCCATATTTCTTTGTCTTGGGCCATATTTCTTTGTCTTGGTGCATGTGATAAGTTGTAAGGGGGCAGGACCTTAAGTATTCACCAGGGCAGGGCAACCTTCTTTGCTGTGCTTTAGCACTGTCTGTGAGGGAGGGGCCAGAGAGGGAACAATGCAGCATGATCATCTCTAACCCACTTTCCAATAGGCTCTCTTGTGTGAGACTGGGAGTTTCTCTCACCTCAGCAGCCACCATAGTCCACAGTCAACTCTGAGTCTCAGTTTCCCCTTAAGTCAGCCCTGCCTGCCCAGTCTGCTGCCTCACCTAGGTTTTTCTTAGCCGGCCTGTGTGGTAAGCTGTCTTACTGGTCTCAGTGTTCTGGTTGATTTTTTCTTTAGTTCCTTGGTTTCCAGAGTTCCATGCAGTCTGATTTTCTGGTGCTTCTGGTTGTTTATTGATTTTAGATTGGTTGTTATCCTACTTTTGGTTGTGCTTAGAAGTGAAGGGTTTCTACCTACACCTGCATCTTGGCCCTCCTTTATTTCACTTTTCATAGCCTTCACTTTTTCCTCTATTTTGCAACTATATTCAAACCGTTCTGTGAGCATACTGATTACCATTGTTTTGAACTGTGCACCTGATAGGTTGACTATCTCTTGATCGCTTAGTTGTATTTTTTTTTAGCTTTAATTTGTTCTTTCATTTGGTCTCACAGAGAGGACCAAAGGGAACCACAGAGGGGATCACAGAGGTCTCAGAGGGAACATTGCCATTCCTTCAACTCTCTGACAGCTTTCAGTCACTTCTATCCACAAATAAACTGGGCCCTTCTAGTTCTGATTCCTGGGTGGGTGGATTTGTACATATTCTAGGACCCTGTGAGTCTCTCCAAGGAACTCTCCTATGAGGCTGGGAGTTTTCCCAGTGCCTCAACCCTCAAGGTTTTTTCAGTCAGAGATTTTGAGGCTTTATTTCCCTGTACTGTAACCCTGTGTTACAGAGTCTGTCTCACTCCCCAGTTGTTCCTCCCAGTTTATCTGCATCAAATGTGGGACCATGCAGTCCACCAGCCTCTGCCTTGATGAAAGTCCTCTCTGTCAGGCTGCACATCTCCACCCCTGCTACCAATCTGGATGAATGTTTCTTCTTTAACTCCTTGGTTGTCAAACTTCCATGCTGTTCGATTTCCTGGCAGTTTTGGTAGTTTTTTGTTTTTAAATTTGTTGTTCTTCTTTTGGTTGTGCAAGGAGGTACATTGTATCTACCTATGCCTCCATCTTGGCCAGAAGCCTATGTCTGTATTTTGATTGGATGATTTCTATTGCTATATCATCAAGTTCATTAACTTTAGCCATATATACTCTGCTATTAAACACATTCAGTGATGTTCTTCTCTTTTACCATACTTTACAATTTGAGAACTTGCATTGAGTTATTCTGTATTATTTCTATTTCTTTGTTAAGGCTCCATGTATGTTCATTTCTTTTTTAATTTTTTAATTTAATTTAATTTTTTCAGTTACAGTTGTCCCACTTTTTCCCCAACCCCATCCCCACCACTCCCACAGTCAATCCATTCCATTGTCCATGCCCATGAGTCCTCTATTCATGTTCCTTTGCTTGCTCCCTTCCTCTACTTTCTCCTTTATCCACCACCCCCCACTGTGGTTACTGTCAGTTTGTTCTTTATTTCCAAGTCTCTGGTTCTATTTTGCTCATTTGTTTGTTTTATTGATTAGGTTTCACTTATAGGTGCGATCATATGGTATTTGTCTTTCACTGCCTGGATTATTTCACTTAACATAATGTTCTCCAGTGCCATCCATGCTATAACAAAGGGTAGGAGTTTCTTCTTTCTTTCTGTTGTGTAGTATTCCATTCTGTAAATGTACCACAGTTTTTTTATCCACTCATTTATTTGTAGGTACTTAGGCTGTTTCCAGCACTCAACTGCTGTAAATAATACTGCTATGAACATTGGGGTGCATGATTTCTTTTGAATTGGTGAATCATTTCTTTTACATAAATTTGCCTTTATGTCTTTGAACATATGTATGATAGCCATTTTAAAGGCTTTGTCTTTAAAATAATATTGAGTCACCTCAGGATGACTTTCTGTTTACTACTCTTGTTTTTTTTTTTTTGGTCATATTTTTCTGTTTTATTGAGTGATTTTTTTTTAGGTACTGGGTGTTAAAGAATAATATGTTATAGAGGCTCCAAATTCTGTTGTGTTCCTCTAAAGAGTGACTTTTACAATAGCAGACAGTTAATTTGCCTAGGCTCCAACTGCGAAATCTGTCTCATGTGGTAGGTAACAACTAAAGTCTGCGTTCAGTTACTTCAGCTTCCAACAGCTGCTTTTTTGTTGTGCATCCTAAAGTAATGCACTATATACTGCTTGATAGAAACTTAAGGATCTAGGAAAAACTTTTATACAAATTAGGGGCTCACACCTTTGCAACCCTCATCTTTTCAGCATTTGTTTCCTAACTTTCTGGCTGCTCAGCCAGCACCCAGAATTGTCTCCTAACACTTCAAGGCAACTGTGGCTTTCTGACTCCAGAACCATGTTCAGATTGGGAAGTATTCTTAGGCAAAAGGCCATGAACTTCCCATGGCACCTGGGAATACATCTTTCAAAAACCAGATCTCTCTCCCCTAAACTTCTGCCTCCTTTGCAGGCTCTGAAAAGTAACTGCAAGTTGTATGGGGGTTTCATGTGTATTTTGTTTTTATATTGTCTTTCATAGGTGGGTTAATGCCACCAAACTACTTCAGTGTTCCAAAAATCCAGGGCAGATCATGGATTTTAAGTGCTTTATTTCTATAAATAATGAATGTGTCTATATAACAAAAAACCTACAATTTCAAATTCTACCATCTGTAAACTTCTCAATCACCAGTAAATGTTGAGATAAAAAAAGTAAAGGCTAAAACAAAAAATTTTGAGTAGTAAGTAGTACTGAAAATCAATAGTGCCATTTCCTATTTTGCCTATAGCAGAAACACAACAATGCTTAAGTAATAATTAATAGCAAAAAATCTATTTTCACTCTGAAGAAAGAAAAATAACTTGATATTTTAATAAAAATTGAAAATCTACTTTTCAAATTAAAAATTTTTCTGTAATGTTGGAAATGTTTTATCTAATGCTTATAAGGCAGCCACTAGCTACAAGTAACTATTGAGCTCCTGAAATGTGGCCACTGCTAGTAAAAAATTAATACAACTTTTATTATAGTTAATTTTAAATAATTTAAATATAAATACCTACATGTAGCTAAAGCCTACTCTACTGAATAGCATAGATATAGGACAAATAAAACAAACAAGTGATTAAAATTAACATCAGGTAGAAGTCATTTTATTAGATAATAGAGATTATTTTAATGTGGCTTAATAAATCAAAGAAATAAAGACTTTAGTCTCTTTATGATGTAAAATATTTATTTTTCTATATATCATATCCCCCCAAAATAATACAGAACATTTATACTACTGTTTTCATAAACTGTATTATTAGGACATGAAGTAAATGACAAGAAAAGAAAATTTGTAAAATAAATATATTAATAGATTAAATATTTCATTATGTAGATTATGTAAGAGTTTATGGCCCTAAGTCAACATAAAACTCACCTGCAATATACTTGATTATGTTTATAATGTTGAATCTCATCTTCCTTAGAAATGAGAATTTCAGCTTGAAAAACAAGATGATCTAAAGCACCCTTTTTATGTACCATAGAATAATGCCTGGTACTAACTTTCAATATATTCACTATAGACCATTTTCCCTCCCAGAATGTAATAAATTGTTTCTGAGGCTGAGCAAAAGATGGTGCAATTGTCTTGTATTTAGATGCCAAGCTGTGTGAATAGCATTTCCTGTATCTAGACACCCAGAATGCACCTGCTCTGAGACACAGGGATTGTGGCCATTTAAAGATCCAACAGTATCCCACCTACCATTGTACTGTTACCCATCAAATGGAAGAGTATACAGGAAGAGTATACTGCCCTTAAATCATTTCAATTCTTTTTATGTTTGCTCGCTCTCTCTCTCTCTCTCTCTCTCTCTCTTTCTCATCTCGATGTCTCTTGATCTCTCTCTGTCCCCCCTAGAATTTACACACTTGAATTTGAGCAAGTTAAATGTGCAAATGTAAAACTCCATTATAATGTATTTTTTAAATTATGATAACAAATAGATAGAAACCAACTTTTTTCTCACATTTATTGGGGTGACATTGGTTAATAAGATCATATAGATTTCAAGTGTACATTTCTATGGTACATGATCTGTATATTGCATTGTGGGCCCACCACCCAAGGTTTTTTCCCTAATTGTTTATATTTTAGTTACATAGAAAATGCAAACTGCCTCCTTTTTTAACCATACTAGATAATTAAGGTTTTGGACTATTCCTGGATGTGCACAAAGACTAGACTAGGAATGTGAGATCATTTCTGGACACAAACAATTACCATTCAGGAAGGCTGACCAACTGAAAATATCTCCTGATTTAGGTGTCCAGATGAGTCATCTGCCATGTTTCTGGTCTTAGAACATGTTTAACCTGATGTGTTCTCCCTCTCTGTTTGTGTTTATTTGGGTGCCTATTGGAATTATCAGGGTTACCCAAATAATGTAGTTATTTTCATGCTGTAGCAGTAATAAATAGAAGCCCTAATTAGCATTATTCATCTGTTTAGGAAAGTCCTGATTTATAATACAATAGTTCCAAATATGTTAGGTGGATAAGACATAACTTTGTCTTTAATTTTGTAATGAATATATTCTAAATGGCAGTATGTGATATTTATCTTTGAAAAATTATCATATGAATACTTTTCTCTCCTTAATCTTTCAATTTTTCACTATGAAACTAATAATGGCAACACTAATAGTACAAAATGTACCAAGTAATTTAGATAACATGTAAAGTCATGATCTTCACTTCAGAAAAGCATCTTTACTCTTTAAGTATGAGTCCTTCAGAATCTTAAGTAAAACCCTCTATCTAAAGTACTTTGCCCTGGCTGGTGTAGTTCAGTGGATAGAGCACGGGCTGTGAACCAAAGTGTAGCAGATTTGATTCCTAGTCAGGGTACATGCCTGGGTTGCAGGCCATGACCCCCAGCAACTGCACGTTGATGTTTCTCTCTCTATCTCTCTATCTCCCTCCCTTCCCTCTCTAAAAATAAATAAATAAAATCTTAGAAAAAAAGTACTTCTCTACATTGACTGGTTGGTTGACAATATTATTTGACAAGAAGAATTGTGTTTTTATTTGAGGACAGGAGGGTAATTTTGAATTATTGTTTGTTTTTTTCTTTCCATACAATTCCATTTTAAGCCGCTTGTGCATGCAAAATTGTTTTATTGCCTAAATATCAAGGTCCTATAGTTTGTGTGTTTTCTCCCTTACCTCCATAAACTGAGTTGGTGGCATTCAACTCCCCTTTGTTTCTTCCTATTAGGTGTTTCTTTTTTCTCCCCTGTAGTCAGGATACAGTGAGTCATTAGAAAAGAATCTTGTGAAATCAGAACTGTTCTTGTCACTGATCCTCTCTAGAGATGTCCTTCTCTGGGGAAACGCCTGGTGCCCTGCCCAGTTTGTATGGACCATCATATGGCCCCTGCTCTTGCACACAGAATGAGGCTGCAGTGGTCTGGGTTGCTGAGGTCCCTGCAGTGGGTCCACACCAATGAATTATGTTGTGTGTTTTCATAAAGTCAAGTATATCTTTATTTTGTCTTTATTCTTAAGAACTCACAAGATATTTTGATACAGTATTTTACATGTCTTCTACTTTTCTTGAAGAAGGAGTAAGGGTGATGTATATAAGCAAATAATGTTCTACATCAACAGAAAAATGTGTAATTACTTCCCTTCCACATTTTCCTTCTGTTGATATCTTGCAAGATGATTTTTTTTTTTGCTAAAACAGGCCATTAACACCTGTTAATTGTTCCAGTGGACATACTTCTGAATCCTCATTACAAGCCAGGCCATGGAGTTAAAGGAGCACATGGACACTGCATGGAGTCATTCATAGGCATGTCATGGATTTGGGAATGGGCATGAGGAGAGCACTGGAGTCAAAAACTCACTAGCAGTGCTTCCTGCTAAGCATTAAAGGATCTAAGTACCAGGCCAAGAAGCACAGAGGATGGATCTTGGAGGGAGTCCAGTGACCTACACATACTCTCTCTCTCTCTCTAAGCAATTAAGCTGATGAGGATTCTAAAATCGCCATAAAAAATCAAAAAAGAAAAAAAAATCAGTTAGAAAGAATTTCAGTTCCTCAAATAGTAGCGTTGATTAAAGACCCTTACATCTTAGTATTTGTACTACAAAAGAGCAACTAAAACCCATATTTGGCAGAGCTACTAAATGACTTAGTAGCTCTATATCCTCTGATAATTTATTTATTAACTCTCCTAGAATTGGTTTCCACCAGAGAACAGCTATAGTATTAAATAAGGTAGTGTTTATGACTTGCCCAGGTTAGGAGCTTGATAAATGAGCATTGTTTCTGTAGATGCTGCTGATAACTATGATAGTTTTCCATCTACTTCATAAGAAAAGTGATGGTATATTAAGTCTCAGAAGTTGAAAAATGCAGAATGACAATAGGTTTTTTATACCTTGTCACAAACAAACCAGAAACACTACTCTGCCTGGCTGAACAGAAAATTAAACCATAAAACGGAGCAGAGAACCAAAAGATGAAGGTGGAGGTGGTGAAGGAGGGTCAAAGGACAGATTCTGACAGGGGAAGCATAATGCAAAGCTGGGGTGAGCAGCATGCTTAGAGAGGATGACATCCTGACTGACAGATACTATCTCTGCCTATATCTTGGTCTCTTAGAGCTTGTCACCAATACATGAGTTCCAGACCTGTAGTCTACCTGACGTCAGTAGAGCTCAGGCCCTCTCTTGGCTGTTTGACTGAAATGAGGAAAAAGGGACCTCTATTGGGATGGGCTCCCATGTGGTAGAGGCCCAGGAGGACTGATGGAGTCTTCTACCCAGGTACTAAGACTACAGCAAACATGTTCTTTAAAGGTGATTAAATGATTCCAGGCATTTCAGTAGCTCCTATGTTGAAGGTTTATCAGATTCCTTATGCTGCAGAGTATCTGTATCATCAAGAAGGAGTAGATAATACTATGCACACTGAGAAAACAGAAACCGTGCAGGAGAGCTTTGTTAAACCATTTGGCCCTGGTCCTGCAATTAATCCTCTATAGAACTGGGTCTGGGCAGGTCATGGAAGGCTCATCTTCTGAGCCTTCCCATAGTGAATACTGTTGTTCTTTAATTAAAGCTTGAAATAACTTCTACCAGGCTAACAGTAAAAAATGAAATTGTTCAGAAACCAATAGGGTAGAAAAAGCCAAGTCAAGATGATGGTAAATATTTAAATAGAAGTCATATTTAGATAGTTCAAACCAAGTAATGGGCTAGCAAAATATTTCTTATCCTCTAAATAAGCAAAGATGCAGAAAGGCCATAAAATACTGTATGTACCTTGCAGTCTACTTTTACTTGGCTAAACGGAAAGCTCTTATTCACCAAGTTTCATTACTTAAGAAGTGAAAGTGTCATGTCAATGAATTTAACTGTTAAGAACAAAGTATTTTAACTTCAAATTGTCATTCAGGAAAGAATTTTGAGCACTCCTAAAAAAATTGGCAGTTGTCATTTAATATATGATGTGACCTAAAAGCATATTATTTTTTAATGTTACCTAGGAGATTTCATCAGTTTCATGACATTCTTAATCTTTGGTATAATTGTCTAAATTGATAGAACATCTTTTATTAAACTGATAGAGGCACATCTTGCCCTTTTATAAGTCAAGTAAACAGATGTGATTATTCAGGTCTCTGAGTTCTCACTTCCTTTGTCTCACATTTTAAATTCTCTTAAAACTCTCTCTTATAATGATAAAAGCAACATTGTTTTGAAAGAAAAGAAGTACCAAAATTATTTCTGGTACTTCTGACCTTTCTAGTTTCCAGAACAAGCAGTTTCTGTTAGCAAGATAGCTCAAGCTTTTTCTTACAAAGGATATTGTTCCGTAAGAAAAACAGTTACTGTTCCTGATAAGGAAAGTTATTAAGACCTCTCTCATCTTTGCTCAGAAAACTATTTAACCAAAGTAAAGTTGGGGAATATTTTAGGGTTACTGAGAAAAAAATTAAAAGAAAGAATGAAAAAAATTCTATAGGTTACATTATTTGCAGGTACTTGTGTAGTTTTATAAATTTGTGGCTTATTAAAACAAATAAGACAAGTATCAAGGGTAATTATAGCAGCCTTTTATAAAAGGAGCATATCTACACAGTTAAAGTTTAATTTGTTAAAATTGAGTTTTGTAAAAGGAATTATTGGGAGAATGGGAACAGATCACATAGAGTTAAAAATTCGTACAATATGCTAACCATGCTTAAACCTCTGAAACTGGCTGTTCCTTGGATAGAGGGGGTTCCCAGTCAGTCACCATCTTCTTCTAAACCTACATTTGTGTGTTCTCATTAAAAGTATTACCAGCCTTCATTCTGAAACACAGTGTGTATTCAAAGGTGCATCTACTACTGGTCAGCTGTTGTTATCATTTTTTTTCTGGGGCTTCAAAACAAACAAGGACGATCTGTATGGTTTTACAGTTTGCACAGTCTGGGCCAATAAGATAATATTGTCTTTAATTCCTAAGGAAGTATGGACTACAAGACTATAAAGGCAAAGTTACAACAAAACATCTTTGCTGTGACCAAAAAGTGGGGATTATGTTGCCTTGCACTGCTTTTGACTCACTCAAAGGAGACTGTATAGTCAGGGAAAAGGCACGAAGCGTCTTAGAGCCATACATATAAAAGGAGGCAGGCATTTACAAATAATAAGATTCATTAAGGAAAATAATAGAAGAGGCAGTAGTAGTCAGTAACTCTAGAATTTATAATTTCAGATTTCAAATTCACAGTAAGGTTTGTGACATGCCAGTTTTTAATACTCTAGAAGGTTTTAGAAGGATGATTGGCTTTATGTATATGCAAATATACGTGAAAAGCTTGCTTTACTGACCATTTCTTTGTGTTTGAGTATATATGTCTGGATGGCATAATATTGACACTTGCACTAGTTTCCTGGCATGAAAATGTTTATTGTGCTCAATAAACATTGAGGGTATCAGCCCTAGTCCAATGAACACAGATCTGCCTTCTGATTTCAGCCATTAAATTGCAATGGGATTCACAGGCTTAACATTGTGGATGTGAGAATAATAAAATGGAGCTCTATGTTTAGCCCAGTTGCCATGGATGCAGTGAAAGGTCAGAGTGCCAGCTGCTAACTAGTAGCCTTTTGAGCTATGTCTGCCCTCCTGCTCAATGTTTTTGGGCACATTCATACAGGTCTACCATGGAATACCTTCAGCTACTTTGGTGACACTTTTACCTCTTCCTTAAGACAACAAGCTTCCTCTTTTCAAGACAAAGGTTGCCTGGGACCTCTTCTTTTATGTATGTATTATAGGTATGATATAGAATTAGAAGGTAAAGGCCTGAATAAAAATACAAATTGCTGTTGCTTCAGCATCCTGAATTACTTTCTCATTTTCTGTACACTGCTCTACATTCCCAACCAAAAAAAAATGTATAGTAAATTCCCATCTCTGTTGAAACTGGTAATGGGTTCAGGCACTGAAGCATTCACAACATCAAACATCAACTTCTTCTTCATTCGGCCTCAAGTCCTGGGAGTTAATTCCCTGTACTGCATGAGGTGTCAGGGTAATTACGGCTGATCAGCCCTATTTCTCGGTGAGCTACCCAGCTTGGCGGGCCTCCTGTTTACGAATGCACCACCATAGCGCCACAGTGCTTTCATTCAGCCAAGCTGCTTAATCGAAAGGGCTTGGACAATGTCAGATTTTCAAAACGAAGAAGTGGAGAAAAAATTAAAAGTAGTCAAGCAAAATCAAGTGCATGGTAAGAAACCTGAAAGCTCTACAAAATATTTCCTGATGTCAACACTTTATTTCAATAGGTTTAAAAACTCCTATTCACTTCCATAAGAAGGTACTGTGAGCCTTTCCTTGGGCAACCTAAGTACATGATCACATTTTGAAATATTTGGGAAATATATAGCTAAAAAAGACACTTTGGGAAAGTGTATTTTTGGGGTTCTATTTAGATAATAATCCTATCTATGTGTAGTTATGTAAACCAGAATACAAAGAAGCTTACTTTAAAAATGTTGTGCTCCTCTGTTTTAAACATACATTTATATAACTTGTCATTTCATAAAAATAAATTAAGTATTATATGAGCCAAATGTTTCAATTCCACACAAGAGTGGTTTCAGGGACTCTTGGCAGAATGCCACTTTACTCATTTTTATTTCAAGCACAACGTGAAGTCTTTAATTTTAATATACTTTGTAACTATAATGATTATAAGGCATATATTGTGCTAATTCATGCTCGTCCTTTTTCTGGTCCTGGGAAGATTTCACTGATGAGCAGGAAGGTGCATTGATTTCATGTATCTTACATACTTTGCACTGTAAAGTTTACAGTAGAGTGGCAGAGTAGAGAGGGAGTGCAGAGAGAGAGAATTGAAAGCCGGGCTATCAGGGTTTGGTGACTAAAAGTGGCTTTGGCATTTTATTCTTCCAGGTCCTTGGTCTCCACATTCAAGAGATGGCCAAGTAGAAAGGCAAAGCATAAGGTTTAGCGGGGAATATAAGTTACATCTGCCATTTGGGGCTCATCCCCAGCTCCCAAGTCCTTGCTCACCTACCTGGGGAGCTGTTTCTCAGCCTCTCACAGCTCTTCTGTCTGAAACAAGAAGAGTATTGGTTAGTGAGTTGATTGGGGCCTCTGAAACTTGCTGGGATGATGGCACCCTGGTCATGGGCCAAATTATTCTCTATAGTACCTTTACACTCTGGAACTCCTCTAGTCAGCAGTCAGAGAACCAAGCAGAGAAAGAACACCAGGAGAATCCAGCACCATTTAATTCTTAATTTGAGTCTGATCCCCAGTAAGAGGGAGCTGAGTGGCTACAATAAATACCACAAATACATATGCAAATCTATTAATACCCAGTGATGGTCTTGGGGTTTAATGATGACCTCAGCAGCAGAGTGTTATTTCTTCATTAAAGAGGCTGGTGGATGGGGAGGGAGAAAGAAGCAGTTTTCAGAAACCATGAATGTATTCTTGGGGACACCAAAATAATATGTTTCCAGCCATTCCGGGGATTTTAGCTCTACTCTTCCTCCACCACACTTCTAATCAGAGAATTTCTTCCTGTGCCTTGTTTACTGTTGATATTTTCTGGCTGATTGGAGAGGAATGACATTTTGACAATTTACTGTAGCAGTAAGCACTGTACAAACAAAAGGTGCTGATGAAAACTGGAACCCATTATTATGTAAATGATGGCTGAGTAACAGAATCCATCTCTCAGTCACCATCATTGAGACCAGTTTTACTCAATGATAATAATTTTCATGATTGCAGACTTCAGAGTGATCAGAAATATGCTTTAGCTGTTGCATTTATCTACTGCTGGTACTTGACCCTTAATTAAATTCTGAAACTTTTTTATATAATAAAGTAAAATACAGCTGACACTTCTGTTCAAACAAAGAAGCTCAAACACAGAACTACCAAATAAGATAAAGGTATTTCAGGCTTACCTCTCTGTATTTATAGTAAACATGGATTGTGCAGTGTTTTTTAAAATCGAGCTTAAAGTTTACAATGCAGATGTGTGTTTTCAAGTAATTTCAATTATTTACTTGGGCACAGCTTTTCTTAAATGATGCTGAATCTCTGCTAGCTCTCTTGGACATGTCATAATTTAAAAAATCTGTTTGAAGACATGTGAATGTGCTCTGAAAATAAGTTATGTGGGTTCTTTAAAGCTTCCATGTTAATACCTAGACTATTGAGAGCTCCTATGCTGCCTATTAAGATTCATACAGCTTGGTAAGCCTGCATTGAGTTCTATAAAGAAAATTTCCTTCATAAATGTGTTCTTGTCTTAAAAGGAGAAATTCAAGGCAAATTTTTAAAAAGCATTTTTGGCTTTAATGAAAAATTGATTGGCTAAACCAGATGTCAAAGTGAAACTGCAAAGAGCCAGCCATTCTGCAGGTATCAGCTACTTTTAAAGAATGGCTGACAGTAGAAGACAACTTCAGCTACTGTGTTCTTCTCATGAAATTCTGCTAAGGCTCCAAACGTAATTTCCTTGGAGTTTTCTCACTCTTTCAGGGTAGGAAAAAGATCTTCATTTTGAATATGGTAATAAGTAAAAGTCAGCTTAAAGGGGGCAATTGCATGAGCCCGTTTTTAATATTTCCTTAGATACAACCCTATCTAGCAGGCGGCTGGCAGAGCCAATGAGCTAAGAAGGTAATTACTTAAGTGGATTTCATGAAGAGTAGAAAGATGATTGTGCCACATTAAATAACAATTGTGTTCTTAATGATGTGTTCGGCTATAATGCAAATATCACTCCACCAGCACTGGCAGGGGCTCGAGTACCTTTCTATCCACTCTGGTCGCTTCAGTCCCCTGCCCCATCTTGGGCACTTAGAATTCAGAGCCTGTGTAAACACCAACTGTGCTGGTATATTTTTTTAGACCAGTGCCTGCAGCTGCATGGTCATTGATAAATTGACTATGAATTGCTGAAATACTTCATATGAATATAAGCATTGTTGTAGCTTTGTAGCTTAAAAAAAGGGAGAAAGAAATGTACCAAACTGGAGAGGGAAGACTGCAATTCCACAGCACGGCTTTCTTGCTCAAGTGTTTCCTTCTTGCTTGAGTGTAAAGGTTCCATTTACAGGAAATCAAGCAAGATGGTCCTGAAAAATGTGAGGAGAATGTGAATGCAGTGGGAAAAAGTCATTATTGAAAAGATAATTTTTAAGAAATTGAATAAGTGTGGTTTTCAATTTATATATACTCTTGAAGGAAATAAAGTAGGAGTATATTCTATTTTAATCATTTGTAATGTACAGTATTGTGAGAACTTGTATCCACTTGACTTTGTTTAGGGACACTAAAGAAGAGCCACCACAATAAACATTCCCAATATCTGAATTAGGATTCATAAGAGGTATTACTTAACCTTGGCAGAAGAATTTTCACAGTGATGTAAACTCTAGAGAGAAAAACAAAACAGAACATGGAAAAGATAATTAACCCATGGCTATAAGTATTTCTGGCTGCTTTTGGATAATATAATGGTTATTTCTCCTATAGCCCATAATAGTATCTCTTTGTAGACATGCATATTGTGTCTTTCCAATGTCACTTGTTTTTATGTTAAAGTTAATAAATGTGATTTTAAGTAATATGGTTAAAAATGTACAACATACAATAACCAGTTCAAGTGTGGAGAAAATACTTTTCTCGAAAGCCTAGCTATTTAATCAGTATAGTATTCATTTCAGAGAACAGAAATAAAATACCTAAAGTCAGAAAACTCTCTGAAATTTCACTATAAGTAAAATATATTTGAAGATTGAAATGAATGAATCTCTTATTCCTCATCTTTTTGTTTGTTTGCCTGTTTGTTTTACTCATGGAATGAAGACATTTGGATAAGAATAGATTACTGAAACAAAGATGTATGTGCCTCAGGGAGACCAGGATCTATAGCTCAAGTTCAAAGATACTGTGTTATTGTTCCAAGATCATATTTTGGAAATAGTTATCACAAATTCAAATGCTGTAATCATGACCAAAGCTCCTAAGATGTGCCAAGCATGTAGTTTAAAGATATGAGACACTGCCACTGAAGTGAAAGGGGAGGAGGTGGTTGCCCATTGTTGGGTCCTGTGCCAGTATCCATCAGGTGGTGTCTTACCTGATGTGTCTTTCCTATACACAGCTATCTGTGACATAGGGATCAGTTCCCACAGAAAGCTGCAAACTCTTTTGTTTTCTCAGAGCTGTGTCTGACCCATGCCTGATAGATTTCAAAGCATAACTTGTTTACAGCACATCCTGACCCAACAGGTGAGAGGGACCAGTCAATGCTGATGTCCGAATGCAACAATAGCACCTGAACCAGATGCTGCAGGCACCTCAAGAAGAAAGCAACACAACAGGATAGATGATGACAGAGGCCACCTTTTATCCTGAATATCCTTTTCAAACCAGTATGAACAGCTCATAGCAGACACTAAATAGTCTAATAATCCAACAAGTATTTTGTACTGAACTTTAAATAGTTAAATAATTCATGCCCATTTTATAGACAAGAGGAATAATATGCATAAAATAAATTATTTATCCCAAAGCTATACAAATGAAATCTATGATTTGATTATGTAGCTGGAAAAGAGAGAAAAGCCATGGACCCCTCCACTGGCAGTAGTGGGTATCTGCCTTCTCCTGTCACCATATCTGAGTCTCCAGTAGGCTTTCCAGGTTTGTCTGCTGTGATCATTTCAGTGACATGTTCAGGTAGGAGGAACTACATATGGGACACAGCATGCAGACTGCCTCAAAGTATCTTGAGTACACTTTTTTTTAAAAAAAAGAGAAAATGCTTTCAAATAATAATAATTAATTAATTATTATTTAGAGCATATCATTTGCCAGGCACTGTTCCAAGGGTTTGGTGTATTTTAACTTCTCAACCAACCCTGTAAGCTAGGTATCATTATTTCCATCACTCTTTTACAGATGAGGAAACTGAGTCACCAAAAGTAAGTGACTTGCTGAAGGCCATGCAGCTGCTGAGTGGAGGGCCGGACTACAAATCCTGGATAGATCCCTGAGCCCAGACCACTGAACAACACTGCCTCCTGCAAAAGCAATGACTGTGGGACAGAGTAACCCACCCCAGACCATGAGCAGGATAGAGGTTATGAACATTGACTAAAACCCTATTGTGGATGGGCCTCAGTATTTATTTATTTTAATACAACCTATTTGGATATTTTTATTTTCTCATGATGCATGTATAGAACTGAAATTAACATCCACAAGATGTGCCTCCTACCTTAAAAATTAAAAGCAATGAGCTACAGACCGTAGTTTCAGTGACATCTAGGCTGATACATATCATATTTAATGTTCCCACATCACAGCTAAACTTATTATCAAGTTTTTTGATTCCAACAAGCCAATTCATGTGAAGGATACTTGCAAAAAATCTATTCCTGAAGCATGTCAGGAGAAGACATAAAAGTATTATAATAAAAGATCAATGGAAAATACAAGAATATTCTGGGTGATATTATAAATTATGGTATTCACTCAAAACGTTTGAGTTAGTAAACTTTTCCATCTTTAAGTGATTTTTTAATTTCTCTGAAAGTACTATCCTGTCTCCAGAGCATGTGACAGTCTGCTCCCTTCTTCATCACCAAGGGAGAATGATGGTCTTTGATCTCATGACCACATAGCCCCTCAGATCAAGATAAGTGGAGATCACCCCTTGCCTTCTAGAGCTGGCTTTACTCTTGCATGCTGCTCCTCAGGGTGAGTATAGGACTGACTGAATGGGAGCATGCATCCATTTGCACATGACTGGTATAAAGATATGTAATATATATTTTTAACTTCCAGTACTTATTTGCTGAGAGCCACTGTGTACCCTACATTGTGCACTTCCTGTCCCTCCCTGGAGCATGCGAGAAGATTGCAAATTTCTTGTTCTGAGCACTGTTGTCAGAATCTCCCTTAAGGTTTATTGAAGATGTGCCTCCTCAAAACACAATCAAGAGCCCTGAATTTTATCCAAGACACTTTACTTTCTTATATGATAATGATCTCTATTTGTGCTCCCAGGAAGCAGACCCAGAGATGAAATCTATGCTGCCAGAGGGTGAGTGGTAGACTGATAGAGATCAACATGGTGGGGAGGAAGGGAAAAAAGCAAGACTAGGCAGAGGGAAAAACTGGGCTACCCTGCAGTGTGAAAAAAATTCCCAGCTGACCTCATTACGCTATTTCAAAGTTGACCCAGGGTGAAGCGAGAGGATCAGGCCTTTACACCCTTACATCAACCCATCTCTGATATGGGGTGACTCAGGAAGATACATGACATTGAGCAATGTAGTTCTCCCAAGCCAAGGACAAGCTGGATAAGCTGACAGTTGAGAGCTGTCAGCTACCACTGTTGCCAGCTGGCAAAATGAGGAATGTGCAAAGCACAGCATAATGTCTAGTCTAGCCACACCCAGAACAGGACAAATTTTAAAGGACTACCCAAGTTAGTGTCCCCTCAGTGTAGGGATCACTCCTATAGTGCCCCAAACAGACGGCCATTTAGTTTCTATTTGGACACTTCTAGGGACAGGATCTTATTGTTGGGAAGCTCTGGTTGTTACTTGGTTTTTCCTTCATTGAGCCAAATCTTCTAGGTAGAAATTGTTCCTTGACAATTACAATTTTTTTGACAAATCATTGGTGGTGGTGGTGAAACTAGGAAACAGTGGTATGTTCATGCAAATTCATTTGGACCAAGGATTAAAATAATGGACTAGACATTTATTTATTTTATCTAATTGATTCTACAAACTCTCTTCCAGAGTAGTCTAAGTGATCTTTCATATAAAAGGTCAGATAAGGACTCTCCTATGTTCAAACTCATCCTGTCTCACAAGCCCTCTAAAGCCTGTCTGTGGCTCAGCCTCCACCTCCTGCTCTCACCACTCTCCCCTTGGATCTTTCTGCTGTTCTGCAGATACTTGCACCTCATTCTGCTTCAGACCTTTGTAGTTGCTGGGATGTCTGCCCTAAGCCCATCTCCCAAACTTGTGCAAGGATCCACTCAAATACCAACTTCTCAGAGAAGCTTCTTGATGCACCCCATCTCAGAAACCTCCTCACCCTCTCTACTCTCTTGTTCTGCATGCTTTTTCCTCACAGTCCTTATTAATTCCTGGTAAAGAATGTGTGTGTGTAGAAGTTGTGTCCATCACTACATCTCTAAGTTCTTACAACTGTTCCTAGCATGAAGGAACCTTTAAATAAAGACAGGTTGAGTGAGGACATAAATGAAAAAAAAATGAATGAACAAACAGAAGCTTGCCAAAAAGTTACAGATAATTTAATCTGTGAACTACTAAAATTTTCAAGGTGTGCATAAGAATAAATCTCAGCCAAATGAAAATCATACAATAAGTGGAAATGAAAATGTTTGTTCTACCAAATTCTAATCAAAGAGAACAGAATTTATTTCTCGGTTGATTTATAAGCACCATATTGTAAATTCCTTGAGGCTGGGGACCAGGTTTCAATCCTCTTTTGTCTCCATCATCCCCTAGCTTAGTACCATGAATGTACTGGGCACCCACTAAGTGTTTGTTGAACTTAACTAATTTAGCATACAAATAAACCTCATCGTTAAAACAATGACTTCAGTATCCTGACACTGTCATAAATGAAGAAAGCTAGCCTGTTTCAAGTGTCATTACTTTTTTTCTTGATTATCTTTAATAGTATTAGACTAGTGTTCCAATTTTTCTCACTGTGTTTGTAGATGTAGCAGTTGGGGAAAAACATTAAATATTGCATTGCTGTTTAAGAGAATTTGCTAACTTTCACAGGAATGAAAGGCCCATTCAGCGGGCCTCAGAAGGACTAGCCCATGAACAGCATTTATGAGGTGGGCTCTGTGCTCCATCCCACAGTGGGCAGAGGTGCTGTCTTACTATTCCAAAGGAATGCTCAGGACACACTTGGCTGTTGGAGGAAGGTTGTGTGGTGAGTTTGGCTGGGTTCCTTTATTTTAGTTTGGTAAACCAGCCACTCTACCTTCTTATGAGAGATTGGTACAGCGTGTCTTCAAGCAAATAAGTGACTGACTGTGGATTCTCCCCTTCTAGGAAAAACACTTCCACATGAATACTGAGAGAAGTGAGTCCTTTACTACTGCTTAGTGTCCCTTCCACCACAACTTTGGGGTACACTGACAATGAGGATCAACTGGGCAATGATGGGCAGGAGCCTAGGTTAGTGGAGATGTCTAAAGTGAACAATCATACTGATATTGGAAGCATTCCACCCACATTCAAACATGAGCCAGCCTCACCAAATACAGGACAAATCTCTCACCATTCACACCCTGGGAGAAATGAGAAGAAGAAGGTAACAGAAAGGGCAAGAAGAGCAAGACAGAGCAGGGGACACACAGGTGACATCAAGGGGTCTTGTGTGTCCTGTTTCTTTGTAAAGTCATAAACCATGTTTCAGATACATTACATTTTTATAAAATTTCTCTACTATTTATGATAATAAAAATAACACATGATTTTTAAAATAAAGCTTGAAGCAATACATGAATGCACATAAATGTAGAATAAAATCACTTGTAATCCTGTCACATGAAAATCAGCACTTCTTTATTTACATGGATGCTACAAATATCTTTCTATATAATACAGTTAACTTCTATTAGCTAATGTCACTGATAACCATTTGGGAATTCTGAAGTTCTATAGTATGCAAGGTAAAGGAATAATCATCGTACTTGGCATTTCTGTATATTTTTTGGTCCATTAATTCAATGAATTTTTTTTAAGAACCTACTCAGGTCCAAGAAATATTCCACAATCTTGTCATATGAGATCTTGTCAAAGTGAGAAAGTAATTACAGTTCATTGAATTATAATTCTGTGAGTAGCTTGATTTTGCTTAGCCAGAGACTGAGATTTTCAAAACACATGATAAATGAACTCAGTATTGATGAGCAGGAGTCAATTAGTAGGCAAAGACATTGGGGAAGGGGACCAGGATGTAAAATCACATGGAGTTGAGAGCAAATATTGTACATTTGAGGAGTAACAGATCAGAAGAGCTGGAACACAAGGGGTGGGAAACAAAATAGGGGTGGTAGGGATGGATCATACTAAAAAAGTATTGGCTTTGTCACGCATATGACCCTGAAGGACTCTGACAAGCCCATATTGGCACTTATTAAGACCTCTCTGATTATAGTGTAAAACATAGATTGGGGGAGACTAGAAGTACAGACAGCTTTGGAGGACTTACCTGAGCCCAGGTTGTGGGAAGCTCCTAGAGGACCTAGAACAGAGGAACTTGTGCTGGAGTAGTTAAAAAAAAAAAGGGGGGAGACAAGAAAGGGTTGGGCTAGAAACAGGTCATGTTGTGCATCAAGGCAATGTGTGGGACACAGGGAACAAGAGCCAGCCAGCCTTCTTGGGAAAATGATTAACAATTTGAGCAGCCTCAGCACCAGGTTCAGTGGATAAGCAAAAGCAAACCAAGAAGAGGAAGTTGAAATTTTGTCACATGAACTAAGATCCAACAAGAATTAATAAAAACTTGGGACCTGGTGGCTATGCAGGTGTTTTGAGTCACAAATCAAGACAAACTGAGCACCAGGCATATGGTAGAAAGACTGCTTTTCCTATTCTTCTCTTTCTTCTCAAACTGTCCACCTTCATAAAAATTACTATACCAGTGCTGTTCCCCCAAGTTCTGGATTTCACTACTCACATTTCACCTAATCCATCACAGGAGCTCTAGGTCTCTCTCTCTCTCTCTCTCTCTCTCTCTCTCTCTCTCTCTCTCTCACACACACACACCCACACACACACACACACCCTTAAAGCTACTTTCTCCTTTCCCTATAGCTGCCAACTCTTGCCTAGATTTCATAGGAAATGATCATTTTCTTATTCTCTCTCATTCTTTGTTTCAGTTATACTCCATACAAGGGTCTCACCACTTTTTTCTGGAACAAGACTGACTGTCATATATAGGTATAATAGAGAGGAATGGGAGAGGACATAAGTTTGGAAGAGCACTTAGAAATATTACCTTTAAAAGTTTTCATCAGAAGCTATAAAAACACACACAAATTGGCCTACGATGTCATCTTTTAAAATTAAACCTAGTAGCATTTTAGATAAAACCTTTAAAAGTATTTCTTAATGTCATCGCCTATCATGTTTCCACTTGGTTCAATTTCCCAGCATTGCAACCATACTGATATGGTTGGCTTGTTATAGTATGTTTCACGCATAAAGTTGCTGTGAATTAAACAGAATTTCATAGTTCAGATCTAGAACATAATCACTACTTGTAATACATTCCTTTGGGACAATGTATGCTGAGAATATAAGGAACATACTCACATTAGTGTGTAGAAGTTACCTGCTCATAATTTGAAGTTTCCTGAATAGAGGTAGATAGAGATACATGGAAATATATCTAGATAGAACTCTACATTTAAGATATAATTGTATTATAGCTAAAGATAATGTTCCACAGCAGGGTAAATTATCACATTTGTGATTTATTCATATATTCAACATCAATTGCAAAAATCTATTATTTGAAGAAAGCTATGTATTGATCAGAAAAATTTCTGTATGACTATTATTTACTGAGCTTCGATTCTTGAAATGAATGACAAGATCTGTAAAGTCAAAAAAACTCATGAATTTCAAACATAATTTCATTTGCTGATAGCTACTTGTCAACAGTGGAGTATCTTTAAACTAAACCAAATCTTACAAAAATTAGAAGAAAGCATAATTAATCAAATTGCTAACTTCTTTCCTACCACAGATTAATCTTAAGGAATAAATATTACAATCAGGAAGTTAGAGTAACATGTCCCAAAACATATTCTGTAAAAATTAGTGCCCCATAAGATGTGAGCAGTTCTTCTGCTTAATGAAAAGTCAGTTGGGTGGCTTTAAGCATGCTGAGCTGATCACTGTTAAGTGGCTTTTTTTTCTCTAGAACTTCTTATAGGCTTTACTATGCTGACTTGTGAATTTCTAAGAAGAGGGATAATTTCTCAAGCCTTTTTGTGCCTTGGTAATTGGAGAGCTTTGTAACTTAGGTGGCAGAGAGCTGAGACTCAAGATGGGAAGACCTATCAAAGTTGGTAAAAATCCTAGTTGTTTCTAGCTGTACTTTGGGTCTGAAGTTGGCCTCAGGATGTCCAGGTGCCCAGGAGTGATTTGTCACAGCTTTGTTCCAAATGCAAGTCTGAGAAATAAGGGACAAAGCAAGATGTCATTATATCCATACCTTTCAAACAAATTTAAGAGAAAGAGAAAATATTAAGAAAAGCTCCCCATAGCTGTCATCTTTTTTAAAAGTGTGGTGTCGCAGGGGTGGTTGGGCAGGAACATGGGAGAGATACAGGAGGGGTCTCTGTAGCACCAGAGGAAACCTGAGGACCCAAAGCAATGAGATATCTCCACCCAGCTAATCTACTCTCTGAAAAATGGGTAATAAACATTAATATTCTTGTGTTCATGGACATCTTGAAGGAATGGGTCAATTTAGCCACAGCTGTGGAAATCCCTTAGACATTCAATGTGAATTCCCGCAAGGACTGGCCTTTAACTCTGAAAGCTAGACCCTTATCACTCCACAATGAGGGTGCTTTATATTTGGAATCAATATATAATTCATTGATGCTAACCCTGAAAGCCCAAGTTGGCAAGGGGACCCTAAATTTATGTTTAATTAGTAGACCATTTCATCAGACGGTAGACACGGTGTCTGTGGTTTAAAACCTTGAAATAAACCCTATATGAGGGAAAAGAAAATGTCAGACACATAGAGCCCATTCATGCACTTGTTTATGGTCTCTCTACCTGTTAAAAGGAAATATTTTGTGAAGGTGTAATATGGGGAAATTTTACACAGGTTTTGTGTTCATGAAATTAAGCCAGTGCATATGTTACTCCCTGGAATATGAACTTGGGGTGTGGCTACTTGCATTTGGGAGAGGGGCATTTTTTGCATGTAGATTTTTCTGAACGTTAAATGAAAATGCCACACACGGGAAAGAAAGTTTACAGAGAAAATTTCATAGGAAACATTTTTTTAAGAATGAAGACTCAAGTACTATGAACTAAATTCTAAAAGACACTACTCATTAGAAAGGAAATCAGAAACTGTTGCTAATGATGACATACAACCAGAACAGGTTTTCAGAGCTTTGGAGTAAGAATTCGGAGAAATCAATGAGATTATTAACATTCATCCAAAACCTTGACTTCTTCATACCAAAGCTGAAAAATAAAGGTTAACCATACCTTTGATTCTCCTTAGTCAAGCCCTTGGATTGGTCCACGAATTGTTCACAGTGCCCTGTCTACACACTTTGAGCCTAGGGCATGACAGCCCTAGGGACAGATGTTACAGGGAAAGTGCAAGGTCATCAGTGGTTCTATCCCCATTATTGTGAGCCTGAAGCCCATCCTTACAATGCACTCTGCTCTGAGAGGGCTACAAACCCATATCTTTCATAGTAATGACTTCCAGTTTACAGCCTTCATTTGTTATATTTCCTCAATAGCTGTTGTGTTGAGATTAACTGCATAAATGGTCTGCAGCTGTCTGTTATGAATTAAGGGAGTTTAATCAAAGTATTTCTAATGTACAGCATAATGATAATACATGGGGGAAGTACTATTTAAGAGATAATGATGGCTTCAGAAGATCACTGTTGTAATGTTTAGTGCATATGCCTTCAGCATTGAATTTGTTGTTGTTCTGAATATGCTTAATGGATCACTGAAAAGCTGCCTAATGCGGATTGTTTGATGGGGCTGACAGAGCTGGAATTAGCCCATTGCTGTTTACTGCATACAGCCATTAAGATTAATTGCTGCCAGATAATTTTGACTGTTTTTATCTTCTGGAAAAAGTGTCACTAATGGGTTTATAAAGTGGTTCACTATTACTAATAGTAAGGGCAGTGTAACAGGATAGAATGTCAGCTAATTCTAAAGATAAAGGTAGAAAAGTATAAAGTACTCTATGGCTTGCTAGTTTTAAAGGATACAGACACACTGATAGATGATGCTCATTAATGCTATTCCTAAGCTTTGGTTGAACCTAATAGATGCTAATAAAGTCTTATTTGATGTCTCATTAAAAAGCTCAGTCTCTTTTGTACATTAATGCTTAGTGCTGTTTATCATATCTTTGGTGACTAAAACCCAAATACCAATTCGTCCCCAAACCAAGCATTTCTAAGCATCTTTATACTATTTTTATATATGTAAAACATATGCAAATGAACTAAAGAAGTATTAACAAGCTTAGTAAATTTGCAGTCATGATAAATGGTGTAAGTTACCTATGAAACCCATGATTTGGGCATTTTATCTCATGTCTAGGCAAGCTTCTGGAAGTGGGGTGTTGCCACTCTGTCGTTTAGGGATTGTCTGTAATTGAGTATAATTTTGAGCATATAGATAATTTAGCTGAATGGTGATTAGAAAAATTTCACATACCTCCATTTTTACAGATTATAGGATTAAAAAGTTCTAAGCATATTTTTCTAAAGACAGTTAAATGTATATAATTATTGTTAAGTGGTATGATTCTAGTAGACCACCCATGGAGGACTGATAGTCGTCATTGTGAACTCACCAACCCAATTTCCCACATTGATTTATGAAAGTTGTCTAACATTTGTCAGTTTCTCATAATCTATAATAAAGTTTTTAAGTTTTGTCAGTTTCTCATAATCTATAATAAAATTCCTTGTGCAGTGAGCTTAAATGTATCCTTTATTTCTAAAAGTGCTAAAAATCAATGGAAAAAATATGAGTCAGGCAAACAGACAGACAGTGAATATTTATCCATGAGAAAGAAACCAATAATTTATGAGTACTGAAGTCAAAGAAAAATATGAGTTAGGCAGACAGAAAGACAGTGAATATTTAACCATAAGGAAAAAACTCAACTTCATTATGAGTAATGAACTATGAAGTATTTATTTTATGAAGTCAAACATATTTACACCTTTGAACTACTTTTTATATTGCACTTAAAAGTTTTGCATCTAAAAATGGCCACCCATTTGAAGTGTATATAACACATTATATGGCAGATATTTTTATGGCACTGGTAGAAGAGAAAGAGGGTAAATCATATATTCTAAATAATATCTTTTGTGGGATGAAAGTTAATGTAATGTTTAAGAAAGTCATTCTGCTGTATTTTACAACCTTGCTGTAAAGTGAGGTGAGGTCAAATGCTGAGTTGGTCAATTTTTTTTTCTCTTTCATATTTTCAGTATTTAACTTAGGCTCAATATTTAACATAGAACATTATGGGCCTGGCTTCAACAAAAAGTGGTGTGGCTGGTGTCTGTAAGCTGCTGGCATTCTTTAGGTAGAAGATCTTCCTGCCCAGCTGCCCACTAGTGTAATTCTGGGTTGTGGTAAAGCAAATGAGTGATCAACAGGACCTGCTTCCTTCAGGTGACAGCACAACAAATGTGCAGGGGGCAGCACTGAAATGGAAAAGCACCCAGATTTCATCAGTAGCATTTCAGAACACAAAGAGCTGCCTTGCAAACTTTTAGTCGCTAGTGGTCTTATACTCTACCTACATATAAAGACAGTTTCCACAGAAGAAAAGTAGTTTCATTAGCTATCTCAGTTTGCCACTTCTGAATGGTTACCTCGCCCTCCCCTGAATTAGAAAACATCACTGAGCTTCTTACCAACATATGGTGCAGGCCTCAGAGCTCGTGAAATGTTGCAAGGCATCATTGTACCTTACAGATTTGAAAAAAAGCATGTTTTTAAGCTTCCCCCACCTCTTGTCTCCTTCATGACAAAGAATGCCTTGGCTTGGGCCACCTTTTCAAAGATCATAATAACAAGACCCTCAGCATAAACCTGAATATTTTCTCACCTCTTTGATGCTTTACATCTGTTGGTTTGAAAAAATTATACTCAGTTGAGAAACCAAGAGGAAACGTGGTTTTTCAAGGCTACCAGAATTTCTCTTCCCATGCAACATAACTTGAAACTGATCAGCTGAAATGGGAGGAGAGAGTGAAGATAGTGACAGGAGTGAGAAACCGAAGTGCACTCTGAAATGACAGGCATGGCAGTGGCCAGGGCTCAGGCCTTTCCTAAATCTAATGATTGGACAAATGCTGCTCGTTTCAGCTCCAAGCAAATGCCAGAGCATTAAACTCTGCCCATATATTTGTTCAAGCTGGCAACAAAAAAGGAAAGTTGCACCAGCAGGTACTTTAGGACTATTCACAATGTGGAGATTTAACAAGGATCCTGAAACAGTACGCACAATTTCTGCCACTGGGAGTAGCTCATTTGCAGCATCCCATGACATCTGCTTCATTTCAATAATTTCCAGCCATTGAACCTCTGTGTGAATGAGCATTGGAAACAGAGGCATGTTACTAATTTGAGTTTCTCTCCTCTCACTCACCACTTTGAATTTTATGCTTGTTGACAAGTTTGTTGTCTCCAGCTTTCTAACCAAATGACCAGACACATTCTCCCATTTCCATGTATATCAAGATGAGGAAGGGAAGCCCCAGTATATATCTAACTTTCTGTTTATTACCCACTGAGTGGTATGGACATTTCCCTATTAAAAACTGAGCTAAGACTAAAAGCCTCATTTCACGTGAGTTTGCATAGAGGTCATCTGAAGTCTCTCCCAGGTGACATTATAATTACTACAAATTTTAGTTATTATGAACCTGAATTTGAAACTGTTGCCTACCAGATTGCCCCATGCAGAAAACAAGTGTTCTGAAACTGGTTTGCTGCTACAAGACATGACTTATTCTAACTTGCCTTGGAGCAGTAGAATATTTCACTTTTAGGTAAGACCCGCTTTGTTATCTATCAGTTTTGCTGACATTTTCATAGGGAAATATATTGGAAGAAGAGCTGGTAGGAGTGAATCAGATGTACTTAACTGACTAAGACTCTTAATATTTGCTTATGTAGTCCCTCATTCCTGCTCACTCTGTGCTTTGTCTCACATTGTCAGTCAATATGATTGGTGCATTCAGAAGAATCTTGAATATTCATAATCACCCCAATTTACTAACATATATTCACTAATGTCAAAGATCTGTACATGTGATTCCTGGACTTATTACAGTGACAAGTTTCTCCAATGCTGTTAGGCATATTCTTCATGTCTCCTTTTCCAGACTACTGACTCAATTTAAGATCACAACCTCTGCTCCTTTTCTTTTATTACATTTGCCCTGTAAAACTCATTCTCTTCACAATGTAGGACATCTGGAGACACAGGGGTAGTCCAGGACTGGAACGTCTGATGCTATTTCTTCAACATGATTCATTCTGTCTTTGATCTGTGAAACTTCCTAGTGTCCTGTCATAGTTACTGGGGTCCAGGCAGAGCATGTTGGAGCCTGCTTAAGTATTAATTGTCTGGTGTTGAATGATCTTTCTCTTGAACACATTCAAGCTGCTGCCCCTGGAGTATGGTATGTAGTGCCTCACTGCATGACTGAGGAAAGAAATGGTAAATTAGGTAGGTTTTCAAATTGCACATTGAACTCATATCATTAAATAATTTTATAAGAAAGTCTAGCAGAGACAAGTAGAAAGATTAAAATGCTATAAATTATGTCTGTGAGGTAGGGGACAGTATACTTATTCTGCCTTTTGTTCTGGCCACAAAATACCTACAGTCAGACTTGGTTCTGCCCACTGCCTTACAAGTACCTGAAAGGAAGCATGACCCCTGAGTGCCCCCAAAAGGGAGATCATTGTAATAACATTTAGCTCATCTCTAGAAACTGGCTTAAAACACCTTGGTGTCACTCCAGTTACACTTGTCTCAATGAGGTTTCTTTATTCCTACCTAATTTTCTCCGCCATGATACTTCCCCTCAATTCCCTTCCTCTACAGAAGCATAGAAGGAGGGAAGGAACAATACTTATCTTGCACAGAGGGTATTTTCCTTCATTCACTACAAAATGCTAAGAAAGTTCTATCCATATCTGCTTACTGGTTCTTTTTTCTATCATTATTCTTAATCATTTTATTCTATTAGCTTGGAAGATATTTATGCAGATTCTTCTCAGTTGCTCTATCTCTACCAGGTCTGAAACTTTATGAAGATAACAGCAATTTTATTTTCAAACCACTTTACTTCAGTACCAAAAATATGTATATATATATATATTGTGCCTGTCCAAAAAGTACTGCTCTGATTATCAAGGATCTATAACAAATCACTCCAAAACATAGTCTCTTAAAGTAACAACAAGTGCCTTATTATCCTCCATATGGTCTGTGGGTCAGGAATCGGAGGAGGGCTAATTCCTGACACATAGTCTCAGTGGTTCTGCCTCAGGGTCTCTCATTAAGTTGCTGAAGATGTAACAGCTATGGACATTCTGGGCATCATTTTCTCTCAAAGACTTGGGGGCCTCTTGATTATCTCTCTTCATCTTGATTGTTGGGGTTCCTTATGGCATGGCTTTCTTTGAACAGAAGGATGAGTTACATGGCAACCAAAGACTTCAAAACTGAGTAATACTACAGTAAGACAGAAACTACAAAACTTCTTCTGGCCTAGGCTTAGGAGTCACACATCATTTCCAATGCCTTCTCTTAGATACAAATGAGTCCCAAGCTTACCCAGATTCTAGGAAAGGAGAATTGGACTCTGTTTCCTGTAGGAAGTTCAGAAAGAGCACTGGGTTATGGAGATAATGTGGCTTCTACCTTGGAAAGTTCTGTCTGCCACAGAAAGTGTCCAAGCATTGATAGTGAGAGAAGTAGATAAAGGCCTTTTGAATGAATGATGGCTTCATCTCTCCCGCTAGAGATTTCCTCCAATCTCAGTTTTCAGAGAACTGTATTTTCACTCCAGTATTTCAAGATCTTCACTGGAAATGCATTCTGTCATCCCATTTGTAAATGGCCCTTTCTACTCCATCAGTTCAGCTCTTCAGAAAAAAAAAGTGTTGTTGTTCAGTTATAGCTGTCTCCATTTTTCTCCCATTGCTTTCCCCTGCCCTGCCCATCTCCCTCTCTTCCACCTACAACCCTCCCCCTCCCTATTGTCCTTGTCCATGGGTCCTTATTTACATGTTCCTTGACTTTACCCTTCCCCTTCTTTCTCCTGTTATTCCGCTCTGCCCTCCTCTCTGGTCACTGTCAGTATGTTCTTTATTTCCATGTCCCAGGCTCACTTGTTTGTTTTGTTGATTAAGTTCCTGGCTTATTTTGCTTAGGATAATACCCTATAGTTCTACCCTTTCATAAGCCTATGGCCCTCTGTATATCCTCCTTGGAGAATTGTCTGTCTAGGACCCTTGCCCATCTTTACTTTTTTTATTTTTTAAAGATTTTATTTATTCATTTTTAGAGAGAGAGGAAGAGAGGGATAAAGAGAGGGAGTGAAACATCAATGTCTGGTTGCCTCATACTACGGACATGGCCTGCAACCCAGAAATGTGTCCTGACTGGGAATCAAACCAGCATTGCTTTGGTTCACAGGCCCGTGCCCAATCCACTGAGCTATACCAGCCAGGGCTTCATTTTTTAAATTGGTCTGTTTGTCTTCCTGGTGTAGAGTCATATGAGTTCTTTATATATTTTGGAGATCAACCCCTTGTCCAAGGTACGATTGGCAAATATATTTCCCTATATGGTTGGTTCCCTTTTCATTTTGCTTTAGCCGTGCAGAAGCTTTTAGGTTTATGTAGTCCAATTTCTTTATTCTTTCCCTTATATCCCTTGCTCTAGGGGCCATATAGGTGAAAATGCTGCTGTGTGGGATATCTGAAATCTTCCTGCCTATGTTCTCCTCTAGGACTTTTATGTGCTCACAATTTATGTTTAAGTATGTTATGCACCTTGAGTTTATTTTTGGTGTATGGTGTAAGTTGGTGGTCTAGTTTCATTTTATTTGCATTTACCTGTCCAGATCTCCCAACACTAACAGTTGAGGAAGCTATTTTTATTCCATTTTTATGCTCCTGCCACCTTTGTCAAATATAAACTGACAACAGAGACCTGAGTTTAGAGCTCTCTATTCTGTTCCATTGATCTATGTATCTATTCTTATGCCAGGACCAAACTGTTTTGCTTATAATGGCCTTGTAATATAATTTGATATCAGGTATTGTGTTCCCTCCAACTTTGTTCTTTCTTAAAATTGCTGTGGCTATTCTAGGTTGTTTATGGTTTCATAAAATGTTTTGAAATATTTGTTCTATATCTGTAAAATATGTCATTGGTACTTTAATAGGATTGCATTGAGCCTATAAATTTCTTTGGGTAGTATGGACATTTTGATGAGGTTAATTCTTACAATCCATTAACAAGATATATACATTCATTTATTTGTGTCTTCCTTAATTTCTTTCTTCAGTGTTCTGTAGTTTTCTGAGTACAGATCTCTTACCTCCTTGGTTAGGTTTAGGTTTATTCCTAGGTATTTCATTTCTCTTGTTGCTATAGTAAATGGGATTTTTTCCTAATTTATGTTTCTGATATTTCATTGTTGGTATACAAAAATGCCTTTGATTTCTGAATATTGACTTTGTATCTGGCCATTTTACCCAATTCACCTATTAGCAAGACTAGTTTTTTGGTGGAGTATATGGGGTTCTCTCTGTATACTATCAAGTCATCTGCAAACAATGACAGTTTTACTTCCTCCTTTACAATTTGAATGCATTTTATTTCTTTTTCTTGTCTGATTGCTGTGGTTAGGACTTCCGATATTATGTCAAATAGAAGTAATAAAAGCAGACACACTTGCCTCGTTCCTGATCTTAGTGAGAAAGCTTTAATTTTTGCCTGTTGAGTATGATATTGCCTGTAGGTTCCTCACATATGGCCTTTATTATATTGAAGTATGTTCCCTCTACTCTCACTTTACTAAGTGTTTTTATCATAAATGGGTACTGTACCTTATCAAATGCTTTTTCATCATTTATTGATATAATCATGTGGTTTGTATCTTTCCTTTTGTTTATGTGATGTATTATGTTTATTCATTTGTGAATATTGTACCATCCTTGCATTTCTGGGATGACTTTCACTTTATCTGGGTGTGTGATCTTTTTATATATTGCTAGATACAGTTGGCAATATTTTTTTAGGATTATGGCACCTATGCTCATCAGTGATATTGGCCTTTAGTTTACTTTCTTTGTTGTGTCTTTACCTGGTTTTGGGATTAGGATGATGCTGGCCTCATGCAAAGATTTTGGGAGATTCCCCCTTCTAGCATTTTTAAAAATATTTTGAGAAGGATAGGGGTTAGCTAACCCTAAATGATTTGTAAAATTCCCCTGTGAAACCATCCATTCCAGGGCTTTTCTGTGCCAGGAGTTTTTTTATCACTGCTTTCATTGCATTAGCTGTTATCAGTCTGTTCAGGCTTTCTGTTTCTTCTTCATTCAGTTTTGGAAAATTATATATTTCCATAAATTTTTCTATTTTACCCTGGCTTTAAAATTTCATGGCATATAGTTGTTTATACTAATTTCTTACAATCCTTTGTATTTTTGTGCTGTCATTTGTAGTTTCTCCCCTTTCATTTCTGATTTCTTTTATTTGGGTCTTCTCTCTCTTTTCTTGATGAGGATAGGTAAAGACTTGTCGATTTCATCATCTCAAAGAACCAGCTCCTGGGTTTATTGATACTTTGAATTGTTCTTTTAGTCTCTATGTCATTTAATTCTGCTAAGATATTGGTTATTTTCTTCCTTCTACTCGCTCTGGAATTTGTTGTTGTCCCTCCAGTTCTTATAAGTGTAGGCTTAGATTGTTTATTTGGAATTTTCTGTTTTTCTTAGATAGGCCTGTATCACTGTGAACTTCCCTCTCAGGCCTGCCTTCTTTGTGTCCCATAGATTTTGGGTTGTTTTGTGTTCATTTTATTTGTTTCCAGAAATGTATTGATTTCCTTCTTGATCTCATTGTTCACCCATTCATTGTTTAACAATATGTATCCAGTCTTCATGAATTTGACTGTTTTTGAGTTTTTTTCCTTGAGGTTGGTTTCTAGTTCATGTCATTGTAGTCTGAAAAAGTGCTTGATATGATTTCAACTTTCTTTAATTTGTTGAGTCTTGCTTTGTGTCCTATCATGTGGTCTATCTTTGCAAATGTTCCATGTGCATTTTAAAAGAATGTGTATTTTGCTTCTTTGGGGTGAAAAATTCTGTATATATCAATTAAGTTCATTTGATCTAGAGCATCATTCACTGCCACAATATCCTTGTTGATTCTTTGGAGGATCCCTCCATAGTTGACAGTAGGATGTTAAATCCCCTACTATAAGTGTGTTGCTGTCTATATCTTTTTTAGAGTCATCCAAGATTTTCTTTATATATTTGGGTGCTCCAATGTTGGGTGCAAATCTGTTTATAATGTTTATGTCTTCTAGATGGATTCTTCCCTTGATTATTATGAATCTTAATATACTCCTTTTGTGTCTCTTTTTGTGGCCTTTGTTTTGAAATTTACTTTGTCTGATGTAAGTATTGCAACCCTGGATTTTTTTTCCTTTCCATTTGTTTGGAATATTTTCTTCCAAGCCTTCACGTTCAGTTTGTGTAGGTCTTTTGTTCTCAGGTGGGTCTCTTGTAGGCACCATATGTGTGGGTAATGTTTTCTTATTCATTTAGCTACCCTATGTGTTTTAATCAGATCATTTAATCCATATATATTGAAGGTTATTGTTGATAGGTACTTATTCATTGCCATTTCCCCCCCTTTGTACCTGTGTTCCTCTCCCTCACACTTTTTATTGGTCTTCTTAAAGCAGTCCCTTTACCGTCTCTTGCAATGCTAGTTTAGTGGAGGTGTATTCTTTTAGCCTCCTTTTTTGGGAAGCTCCTTATTCTACCTTTCATTTCAAATGAGAGCCCTGCTGGGTAGAGTAGTCTTGATTGCAGGCCTTTGATTTTCATTACTTGGAGTATTTCTTGCCATTCCCTCCTGGCTTGTAGTGTTTCTGTAGAGAAATCAGCTGCTAGCCTTATTGGAACTCTCTTGTATGTTACTATTTGTTTCTTCCTTGGTGCCTTTAGGATTCTCTCTTTGTCTTGAAATTTTCCCACTTTAATTATGATGTGTCTGGGAATGGGCATCTTTGGGTTCATATTGATTGAGAGCCTTTGTGCTTCCTGGGCTTGTGTGACTTTTTCTCTCAACAAATTAGGGAAGTTTTCCATCATTACTTTTTCAAACGTGTTTTCTATCCCTTGCTCTGCTTCTTCTCCTTCTGGTATTCCTATTAAATGGATATTATTACATTTCATATTGTCCCACAGATCCATTCACCCCTCTTCATTCTTCTTCAGTCTTTTTTCCCTTACTTGCTCTTTTTGGGAATGTTTTTCTACATTGTCCTCCCATTCACTGATTTGATCCTCTGCTTCATCTAGCCTGGTTTTAATTCCTCATAACTGTATTCTTCAATTCAGAAATTGTATTCTTTATTTCTTCCTGGCCCTTGTTGATTGTTTCTACATCCTTTTTCATGCTGATGTAGTTCACAGTAAGTTCTTCATAGCTTCCTTCTAGTTCTTTGTAATTCTCACTGACCTCATTGAGCTTCCTTATAACCATTGTTTTGAACTCAGTGTCTGATAGTTTACTTGCCTCTATTTCATTTAGCACTCTTTCTGGGGATTCTTTCTTTCCTTTTGATAGGGTTTCTTTGTCTCCCCATTTTACGGGAGACTCTTCTTGTTTTTTTTCTGCTTCTCAAAATTACCTGCTTTGACTTCCTCTCTTTGTATTATGAACTTCTATTGTAGGAAACCCATGGGGTTCAGTGGTGCAGTTTCCTTGATCTCCTGAACTTGATGCTCTTAGCATGTCCTTTATGACATTTATGTTGGCTCTCTGGATGTAATTGGGTTTTATTTGTTGTTGGGTCCTTCTTTTGTGAGTCCTTCCCTCCAGCTGGTTGACTGAATGTCTCTCCATCCACCACATCTTGTATGTTGTTGTGCAGGTGCTGCCTGAACAAAACCCCAGCCCAGGAAACAAACCCATACCTGCAAATATAACTCCCACCCACAATCCTACTGTTAACAGCAAATGGACCAGTATTAATAAGGGTTAAAATAGATTAAGACTATTATAAAAAAGGGGAAACAAATATGAAGTGAGTAACTTAAGGAAAAATTATTTTGAGAGGGTAGAAGGAGGCACACTAATAAGAGCAGTGAATTAGAGCAATGTGAAGAGAGAAAGTAAAATTTACATCATAAATAGAAAAGAGAATGAAGAAGGCAGAATGGAGTAAGAGAAGAAAATGGTATAGTATTAGGTTTAAACATAAAATAATTTAAAAAAATAAAGTGAAAGAGAGAAAGAAAAAGGAAAACAAGTAAATAAATAAAAGATAGGAAATAAATTGGAGAAAAACTGTGGGCAGTGTTCTCATCACAACACTGTCCACAAGAAATGAGCTAAGATGAACATAGGTGGGATTGCAATAAGAGGGGAAAAAAGAAAGAAAGAAAAGCTTAAGGGATGTGTAGATGAAAGGGAAGTGATTTTCACATGATAGAAGGATGGAGAATACTAAAAATAAGGAACAAAAACCAAGCTAAGAAAGGGAAAAAATTTAAATTTGAGTTGAAAAAAAGAAAGGGCAGAATAAAAGAGAAAAAGAAGAAGAAAATAGGCTAAGACAGGGAAAAGTTAAAATTTGAGATTAAAAAAAAAAGAATGGGCAGGATAATGGTAGAATGACGTAGGAGAGGGGAATGGTAGAATTTGAGATTTGAAATACAAGAATAGTCAAGATCTAGAGATAAAATTGAAAAAATGCAACAACTACCCTATTCACAACCAATGAGCCAAAGACTGCTAAAGGTGGAGAGAGAATGCAGGCATTTTAAGAGTGAAACAAGAATGTGAAATGACCATTGACAGGAAAATTGGTTTTGAGAAGCTGGTTGGGGGCCAATAGTAAGACTGTGGAATGGAAACAAGTTGCAACAAGAGAGAAAACAAAATTTAAAATGAAAATAATAAGAGGAAAGAAGAAGGAGAGACTTCAGAGTTCCAACCAAGATGGAGGCATAGGTAGAAACCCTTTGCTTCCTCACAGCAACCAAAAGGAGGATAACAACCAACCTAAATTCAATAAACAACCAGAAGCACCAGAAAATTAAACTGCATGGAACTCCAACAACCACAGAATTAAAGAAACAGCCAAACAGAACAACTGGACCAGTAAGGTGGTGGACAGAGAGAAACCGTAGCAAGGCGGCAGACCATGCAGGCAGGGCTGACTGCAGTGAGGCAGCAAGCTACGGGGGTGGGGCTGACTTAAGGGGAAACTTAGAGTCAGTATGGCTGTGGACTAACAACGGTTGCCACGGTGGAAGAAACTTACAGTCTCCCACGAGAGTTAGTTGAAAAGTGTGCTAAAGACAAGCAGGCAAGCTGCACTGTTCCCTCTCTGGCTCTTCTCCCACAAGCAGTGCCACAGCACAACAAGAAGGATTGCCCTGCTCCGGTGAATATGTAATGCCCTACCCCCTGACAACTTACAACTTAACAGAGACACCAAACAAAGAAAAGGGGCAAAATGAAAGAACAGAGCAGAACTTCAGAAAGAGAGCTAAACAGTGAGGAGATATCCAACCTATTTGAAGGATAATTTAAAGCCCTGGTAATCAAAATGCACACATCTGATTGAGCTTGGTTGAAATATGAAAAAACAAATGAAAGATACCCAAAATGAAATGAAGCAAAATATTCATGGAACCAAGAGTGACAGGAAGAAAATCAGGACTCAAAGCAACAGTTTGGAACAAAGGGAAGAAATAAACATCCAACTGGAATAGAATGAAGAAACAAGAATTCAAAAAAATGAAGAGAGACTTTTGAATCTCTTTGACAACTTGAAATGTTCCAATGTCCAAATCATAGTGTTACGGAACAGACCTGTGGGGTTGGGTGGTACGAATGATAAACTATTGTGGAATGGACTCACCCTTGTGTTCTGTGGGTCCCCCACCCCATATTAGGTTTGCCTTGCCCACTGCCAGGGAAAAGTGTCTCTTAGTGCCAGAGATTGGTGAAAAGGAAACGGATTATTTATTTAAAGAGTTATAAAAACTTAAGAGTAATGACTTAATGTCTTCATTGAGATTCCAAAGTCCTTTAGAATACCCACAAATGCACAGTCCTTCCTTCCCCTTCTGCCCAGTTCAGGGTACTATATCTCAGAAAAAGGAATGGAAGTCCATGGTTCTTCTCTGCCCAAACCACATGGTCCCAAAAAGACGCCACATAGCTACTGGGCCTGAGTTTAAATCCCAGTGCCAATCTTCCTCTGCCACACCATCTCCAACTCCTCCAACAATTGGCCACAGATGTCATCATTTGCATATTTTTTCCAGCTTTACTGGGCTGTCACAGTAAGTCTGGCCAGGCATGTCCCTGTGGTATGGAGCCAATCATCTCCAAGCTCTTACATAGTCTATGTAACCAGGGGGAGTTGCCTCCCAGTTACATCCTGGGTTGAAGTCACTCCCATCCCCATAGCTCAGAGCATGGCCATAGCTTTTTAACATATCTATGAAACCAGTTAAATATTATAGATATGTTAAGGACCATTCTAGAGGTTATCTGCAAAACTGTTGCTATTCAAAACAACTCTAAAAGGCCCTGCTCCATGAGTCCCATCCCCCAGTTCAGACTTGTGGGGGTGAGGACATCCTACATATATATTTTTCTAATATTTCCTGGATACCAAGTTCTGGACCCCATTACAAATCCCTATTTGCACCCCCCACCCCTTAGTTGCACTCTGTTACAATAGGGGTCCCAGAAGGAAAAGAACAAGAGCAAGAAATTGAAAATTTATTTGAACAAATAATGAAGGAAAACTTCCCCAATCTGATGAATGAAACAGACTTCCAGGAAGCCTAGGAAGCTCAGAGAATCCCAAAGAAGTTGGACCCAAAGAGGAACACACCAAGGCACATCATCATTAAATTACCCAGGATTAAAGATAAGGAGAAAATCTTAAAAGCATCAAGAAGAAAGGAAACACTTACTTACAAAGGAGTGCCCGTAAGGCTATCAGTTAATTTCTCAAAAGAAATCTTACAGGCAGGAAGAGGCTGGAAAGAAGTATTTGAAGCCATGAAAGGCAAGAGCCTACATCCAAGATTACTCTATCCAGCAAAGCTATCATTTATAATGGAAGGGCAGATCAAGTGCTTCCCAGCTAGGAGGGTTTTCCATGGGGAGGGGGAAGGGAGGAATAGGAAGGAAAGCTATGGAGAGGAAGAAGCATAATTGGTAGGCATTAAATAGATGGGGAAAGGTAAAAAATGGCATAGGAAACAGAGAACTCAAAGAACTTATATGTACTATCCATGAACATGAACTACGGAGGTGGGGCAGATGGAAGGTTGGGGGTGGTGTAGGGTAGAGGGCAGATAAAGGGGGAAAATTGGGAAAATTGTGATACTGTAATCAATAAAATATACTTTAAAAACAGAGGAAGAAGGTAACATTGGGTAAGAAAAGGGATGAGCAAAATATGAGAATTGTAATAAACTATAATACAAAATATACTGGCTTAATATGCACAAACTTGAAGGATAAGAAATAAATGTTAAAATGCTATGTAGAAAAGAAAATATTGCAAATCATGGAGAAGACCATGGTGGATTTTGTCTCAGTAGCATCTAGTATTTATCACTGTTTTTTCTTTCTGGATCCACCTCTAGTGATGTCAAGTGATGTCCCAGTTTGGTCTTACACAGCCTATTCAAGACTCCCAGGGATCTACCACCTGTGGCAGCCTCCTTCATTTGTTAATCTAGTCACTCTGGACTCAGCAGTCAGGCTTAAATTCCATAGGGTGGGGAAGAATAATTCCTGGGGGTAGGGCCATCGTTTCCCCTCTAGCTGATGCCAACCAGAGAGGAGTGTTCTGCCTGAGCTCCTTTGGTACTGGGGATGACTCAGCCCCCGGATCCTGGAAGCTGCTCTCTCAGATAATCTCCCTAAAGCCCCTCCTCAAGCATCTCTAGTCCACTCTGCCCCCTGCTTTGCCAGAGGCCAGGGTAAGTGGCTGTATATGAAAATATATGCATGGGCCCTTTAAATGGCTCTTTGAATCTCCAGTCATCCATCTCTGGCCTAGACAAACCTTGCCACTTTTCACAGTTGGATGTTATCTGTGTACTTTTCAACCTCTGGTGCTGAAGGCTGGGGAGCCCAGCAAGGGGTTTAGACCCACTTCTCAGGGGGATCCAACTGACTGCTGAGATATCCCTCTGGCACTTCAGTTGCCACCCATGGGGGCCCAACCAGCCCACTCGTACCCCCTCCACACTCTCTACCAATCATGTTGTGCTGCAGTTGTTTCTCCTGTCTATCTACACTTACAAGTATTCTCTCTAGCTATTATTCAGTTGTTTATTCCTCCATAATTTAGCTGTAATTCCAGGTTGGTACTGGGAAGGTTAGTGTAACTTCCACTCACTCCTCTGCCATCTTGGATCCCTCCAATTCAGCTCTTTTATAGATCATCTTCATGAAACATTGGTTCTCCATGTTCATGTGTTCTCTCCCTCTGACTTCTCTATAATCTTACCTGCCAAAAAGATTCTGTCAAGTTTAGAAATCCACTGTTTGTCTTTCAAGAATACATCTCACCTCAGAAATCATATCCCACCCAACCCCCATGAAAAATGAAAAATCACTTCTGTTAAAATTCCATAAATTTCCCATTTGTTCCACATTCTCAGAATTATGTGTTCATGTTTTTCCTCTCTGCAGACATCCAATTTTTTAATTTCTGTTTATGCCTCCATAAGCTAAATAAACGCAACTAATTAACTCAAATTTATTGTGATGGTAGATGGTAGTAAACCATTTTCTCCATAAATTTCTCTTCTTTATCCACTTCTCAAAGGCTGCTGTAAGAACTACTCAGTTCCTGTACACCCACATTCATAGTAGCATTATTCACAAGAGCCAACGGATGAAAGATACCCATGTTTATCTATGTATGAATAAACAAAATGTGGTATATATACCCAATGAAATATCAGCCAGCCTTAAAAAAAGGAAGAAAATTTTGGCACATGCTACAAAATGGATGAAACTTGAGAACATTAAGTGAAATAAGCCAGTAAAAAAAGAAAAATACTGTATGATTTCACTGAGATGAGGTAGTAAAGTGATAAAATTCATAGAAAAAGAAGGTAGACTGGTGGTTGCCATGGGCTGAGTTGGAAGAAATAGGGAGTTGTTTAATGGGCACAGAGTGTCAGCTTTGCAAGATGAAGAGTTCTCAAGACAGAAGGTGGTGAAACTAGCACAAAAACATGAATGTCCTTAACACTACTGAACTGTATACTTAAAAATAATCTAACACAATTTTAAAATTTTTGAAGAATTATTCAATTACTTTAGATTTTCCTGGTCAAGATTTGTACACCGTATTCTTTTTTTTTTTTAATTTTATTTTAATCATTGTTCAAGTACAGTTTTCTCCCTTTTATTCCCATTCCAGCCCCCCCCCCACCCATCCCTCCCTACTTCCCTCCCATTACCACCTACCCCTAGTTTTTGTCCATGTGTCCTTTAAATTTGTTCCTGTAAACCCTACCCATTCCCCTCTGAAATTCCCTCTTCTCTCCCCTCTGGTCACGGTCAGTCTGTCACCCACTTCAATGTCTTTGGTTATATTTTGCTTGTTTCTTTGTTTTGTTGTTTAGGTTCTTGTTAAAGGTGATATCATGTGGTATTTGTCTTTCACTGCCTGGCTTGTTTCGCTTAGCATAATGCTTTCCAGCTTCATCCATGCTGTTGCAAAGGGTAGGAGCTCCTTCTTTCTTTCTGCTGCATAAAATTCCATTGTGTAAATGTACCATAGTTTTTTGATCCATTCATTTACTGATGGGCATCTAGGTTGCTTCCAGCACCTAGCTATTGTAAATTGTGCTGCTATGATCATCGGAGTGCAAAGGTTCTTTTGTATTGGTGTTTTAGTGTTCTTAGGATATAGTCCTAGCAGTGGAATTGCAGGGTCAAAAGGCAGATCCATTTTTAGTTTTCTGAGAACTTCCATACTGCTTTCCATAGTTGTTGTCCCACCAACAGTGCACTAGGGACACCTTTACTCTGCAACCTCTTCAACACTTGTTGTTTGTTGCTTTGTTTATGATGGCCATTCTGACTGGTGTGAAGTGGCATCTCATTGTGGTTTTAATCTGCATCTCTCTGATAGCTAGCAATATTGAACATCGTTTCATGTGTCTTTGGATTTTCTGTATGTCCTCCTTGGAGAAGTGTCTGTTCAAGTCCTTTGCCCACTTTTTAATTAGGTTACTTGTCTTCTTAGAGTGGAGTCATGTAAGTTCTTTATGTATTTTGGAGATTAAACCCTTGTCTGAGGTATAATTGGCAAATATGTTTTCCCATACAGTTGGTTCTCTTTTTATTTTGATACTGTTTTCTTTAGCTGTGCAAAAGCTTTTTATTTTGATGAGGTCCCATTTGTTTATTCTTTCCTTTATGTCCCTTGCTCTAGGAGACATGTCAGTAAAAAGGTTTCTGCGTGAAATATCTGAGATTTTCCTGCCTATATTCTCTTCTAGGACTTTAATGGTGTCATGGTTTATATTTAAGTCATTTATCCACCTTGAATTTATTTTTGTATAAGGTGTAAGTTGGTGCTCGAGTTTCATTTTTTTGCACGTAGCTGTCCAGTTCTCCCAACACCATTTGTTGAAGAGGCTATTTTTATTCCATTTTATGTTGCTGCTTCCTTTGTCAAATATTAATTGATTGTAGAGACTTGGGTTTATGTCTGGGCTCTCTGTTCTGTTCCAGTGGTCTATGTGCCTGTTTTTATGCCACTACTAGGCTGTTTTGATTACAGTGGCCTTGTAGTATAGTTTAGTGTCGGGTATTGTGATCCCTCCTACTTTATTCTTCTTTCTCAAAATTGCAGCAACTATTCGGGGTCGTTTATGATTCCATATAAATTGTTGAAGTGTTTGTTCTATGTCTGTGAAATAAGCCATTGGTACTTTAATAGGTATTGCAGTGAATGTGTATATTGCTTTGGGTAGTATGGACATTTTGATGATATTAATTCTTCCAATCCATGAACACGGTATATGTTTCCATTTGTTTGTGTCTTCCTTGATTTCTCTCCTCAGTGTTATGTAGTTTTCTGAATACAGGTCTTTTACCTCTTTGGTTAGGTTTATTCCTAGATATTTTAGTTTTCTTTTTGCTATTTCAAATGGGATTTTTTTCTTGATTTCTGCTTCTGCTGTTTCACTTTTGGTGTGCAGAAATGCCTTTGATTTCTGGATATTGACTTTGTATCCCACTGTTTTGCCAAATTCATTTATTAGGTCAAGCAGCTTTTTGGTGGAATCTATAGGATTTTCTATGTCCACTATCATGTCATCTGCAAACAGTGACAGTTTTGTTTCCTCCTTTCCCATTTGGATGCCTTTTATTTCTTTTTGTTGTCTGATCACTGTGGCTAAAACTTCCAGTACTATTTGTTCCTGATCTTAGTGGAAAAGATTTTAATTTTTGCCCATTGAGTATGATGTTCGCTGTAGGTCTCTCATATATGGCCTTTATTATGTTGAGGAATGCTCCCTCTATCCCCACTTTGCTGAGTGTTTTTATCATAAATGGGTGCTGTACCTTATCAAATGCTTTTTCTGCATCAATTGATATGATCATGTGGTTTTTGTCTTTGCTTTTGTTTATGTGATGTATTACATTTACTGATTTGCGAATATTGAACCATCCTTGCATCCCTGGAATGAATCCCACTTGGTCATGGTGTATGATCTTTTTAATGTACTGTTGGATGCGGTTTGCCAGTACTTTGTTGATGATTTTAGCGTCCATGTTCATCAGCGATATTGGCCTGAAGTTTTCTTTCTTTGGTGTGTCTTTATCTGGTTTGGGAATTAGGATGATGTTGGCCTCATAAAAAGAGTTTGGGAGACTTCCATCTTTTTGGATTTTTTGGAATAGTCTGTGAAGGATAGGGGTTAGCTCTTCCTTAAATGCTTTGTAGAATTCTCCTGTGAAACCATCTGGTCCAGGCCTTTTGTGTGTTGGGAGTTTTTTGATTACTGCTTCAATTTCTTTTGCTGTTATTGGTTTGTTCAGGCTTTCTGCTTCTTCTTCATTGAGTTTTGGAAGATTATATTTTTCTAGAAATTTGTCCATTTCATCTAGCTTTTCAAATTTCTTGGCATACAGTTCTTCGTAGTAATTTCTTACAGTCCTTTGTATTTCTGTGGTATCTGTTGTTATCTCTCCTCTTTCATTTCTGATTGTGTTTATTTGGGTCTTGTCTCTTTTTTTCTTGATGAGTCTGCTTAAAGGCTTGTCTATTTTGTTTATCTTTTCAAAGAACCAGCTCTTGGATTCATTGACCCTTAGAATTGTGCTTTTATTCTCTATGTCATTTAATTCTGCTCTGATCTTGGTTATTTCCTTCCTTCTGCTTGCTCTGGGCTGTCTTTGTTGTTGTTCTTCGAGTTCTTGTAGACGTAGGGTTAGGTTGTTTGTTTGGAATGTTTCTAACATTTTTAGGTGGGCTTGTATTGCTATGAACTTCCCTCTCATGACTGCCTTCACTGTGTCCCATAAGTTTTGGGTTGTTGTGAGTTCATTGTCATTTGTTTCCAGAAATCTTTTGATTTCTTTCCTAATATCATTCTTGACCCATTTATTGTTTAATAGCATGCTATTTAATCTCCATGAATTTAAGTGTTTAGGGTTTTTTCCCTTGGGGTTGGTTTCTAGCTTCAGTCCCTTGTGATCTGAGAAAATGCTTGGTATGATTTCAATTTTCTTGAAATTGTTGAGGCTTGTTTTGTGTCCTATCATGTGGTCTATCTTTGAAAATGTTCCATGTACATTTGAAAAGAATGTTTATTTAGCTTCTTTGGGATGGAGGGTCCTGTATATATCAGTAAAGCCCATTTCATCTAGGGTATTGTTCAATGCCACAATATGTTTGTTGATATTTTGTTTGGGAGATCTGTCCATTTTTGATAGTGGGGTGTTAAAATCCTGCACAATAATTGTGGTGCTGTCAATATCTTTCTTGAAGTCCTCTAAGATTTTCTTTATGTATTTGGGTGCTCCTATGTTGGGTGCATATATATTTACAATATTTATGTCTTCTTGGTGAATTCTTCCTTTGAGTATTATGAAATGACCTTCTGGGTCTCTCTTTATGGTCCTTTTTTGGAAATCTATTTTGTCTGATATGAGTATTGCTACCCCGGCTTTTTTTCCTGTTCATTAGCTTGGAAAATTTGTTTCCAGCCCTTCACTTTCAGCCTGTGCAGATCTTTTATCCTGAGGTGGGTCTCTTGTAGGCAGCATATGTCTGGGTCATGTTTTCTTATCCAATCAGCTATTCTATGTCTTTTGATTGGAGCATTTAATCCATCTACGTTTAAGGTTATTATTGGTAGGTACCTATTCATTGCCTTTTATGTATGTGTGTTCGTCTCTCACTCTCTCTCTTCCTTTCTTTCCTTAAAGCAGTCCCTTTAGCTTCTCTTGCAGAGCTGGTTTAATGGAGGTGTATTCTTTTAGACTTCTTTTGTCTGAAAAGCTTCTTATTTGGCCTTCTATCTTGATTGAGAGCTTTGCTGGGTAAAGTAGTCATGGTTGCAGGCCTCTGGGTCTCATTAGTTGGAATATTTCTTGCCATTCTCCTCTAGCTTGGAGTGTTTCCATTGAGAAATCAGCTGTTAGCCCTATTGGGTCTCCCTTGTATGTTACTTCCTGTTTCTCCCTTGCTGCCTTTAAGATTCTCTCTTTGTCTTGGAAATTTGCCATTTTAATTATGATGTGTCTTGAGGTGGGTCTCTTTGGTTTCCTCTGGATTGGGACTCTCTGTGTTTCCTGGCTTTGTGGGACTTTTTCTCTCATCAAATTAGGGAAGTTTTCCTTCATTGCTTTTTCAACTAGGTTTTCTATCCCTTGCTCTTCTTCTTCTCCTTCTTGTATCCCTATTATACGGATATTATTACGTTTCATATTGTTTTGCATTTCTCTTAATCCCTCTTCATTCTTTCTGAGCCTCTTTTCCTTTTCTTGCTCTTTCTGTGTGTTTTCTTCTACTTTGTCCTCCAGCTCGCTGATCTGATCTTCTGCTTCATTGATCCTGCTTTTCATTCCTTCTACTGTGTTCTTCAGTTCAGAAATTGTATTCTTCATTTCCTCTTGGCCCTTGTTGAGAGTTTCTATTTCTTTTTTCATGCTGATGTAGTTTTCAGTGAGTTCATTGTAGCTTCCCTGTAGTTTCTGGTAGCTCATTGTGAGCTCATTGAGCTTCCTGATGATCATTTCTTTGAACTCAATATATGATAGTTGAATTACCTCTATTTTATTTAGCATTCTTTCTGAGGCTTCCTCCTTTCCTTTCATTTGGGGATTGTTTCTTTGTCTTCCCATTGTTTGTGAGACTCTTCTTGTTAGACTCAGCTTCTTATATTGATCTGTTCTGGCCCCCTGGGTTTATGTTGTGAACTTCTTTAGTAGAATAGCAGTGAGTTTCAGTGGTGCTGTTTCCTTGATCTCCCAAGCTCACTGGTCTTGGGCTGTCATTTAAGTTGGCTTTGTGTTTGCTTTTGGGTTTTGATTGTTGTTGAGTCTTTCTTTGGTGGTTCCTTCCCACCAGCTGGTTAAATGAGGGTTACTCTGTCCACCACCTCCTGTATTTTGTTGTGCTGGTGAGGGCAGGTTGTGTTGAAGCTGGTTCTTTCGTGTGTATAAGATTTAAAGAATTCTTGTTCAGTTGTTTGTATTGGGTACTGTCTCTATTGTTTAGTTGTATTTCTAGATAGGTCCTAGATTGAGGTTTGTGTGGTTACTACTCCTTCCTTCACCTTCTTTAATTGTTATCTGTTAGTGGTTCCTTTGTTGTTGGGTTTTCTCTTCCAGTGGGTATCCTGGTGTCCACCATCTCCACCTATTCTTTTTTGTCATCAGTTGGAGGGGGAAGGCAAAATGGTTTAAGACAGCAACAGAGAATTCTATGCTTTTTACAGTAGTAGCAAGTAGGGAAGAGATAGGAGATCCTTTGACTGTGTATAGTGCTAACCATTATCTTCCACCCAGCTAGCTGATTTTTAGAAAGGATGGAAAGAAGATAAGACTCTTGTTGGGGAAGGAAGGATTATGAGTTGGATCTATAAAGCAGGGAGGTTGTGGGAGGTCAGATTCTGAGGTAAGGTGAGAGGAAAGGATAGTAAATAGGTGTAGTGTGTGAGAGAATAGAGTTAACCACTACAGTAATAGAGTTCAGGAAACTTTGAAATAGGCTAAGATCTGGGGGAGGGGGTGTTGTGAAGTAATTACAATTGCATGGAACAGCAGTTATTTACAATAATATTATGGCAACAATCATGACAAAATCTATAATATCTAGGTAACAAGAATAGGGAGTACAGAACTTCGAGTAGTGTGCTAATGGGACACAGGTGAGTTAAAGGACAGTAGATTAGCAATACAGTATGGAAAGAGATATCAGGGGAAGGCTGTCAGGTCATACAATATATCTACTCTAACAAAGCAGACTATACAAAAAGAAGAGGGATATAAAAATACTATTAAAAAAGATTTAGGAATAATGGAAAAATAATAATAATACAAATATGCAATAACTTGCAGTTTCTCTGTAATAGCAGAGTGAAATTTATCTCACTGTCCCAGCTCTTGTGGTGCCTCTTCTTTGGGTTCAACTTTGGTCTTTTCACAGATCCAGGATTTTGTCTCACTTGTAGGTATTTAGAAAAAATTTTAAAAAGTAAAAATAGAAAAGGCAGGTGAAGGAAGGAAGAAGAGATAAAATTGGAGGAAGGAATGAGGAAGGAATAAAACAAGAAATCAGGTAAGAGGAAAAAGAAATCAAAAGAGAATAAAAACAATAAAATTTAAAAATTAAATATTGTTTTAAAAATAGAATCAAATTAAAAAGTCTCTTGGTTTCAAAGTGGCCAAACCAGTTTTTCTGCTCTTGCTGGCTGAGGCAGGCTGAAGAGTGATTGGTATGGCTTTTCTTCCTTGGCCAGCGGAGCTCGAACTGGCTCCTCAGCTTTGCGCCCTGGATGTGGGAATCAGGTCTTTCCCCAGGGTTACTGCTGTGGACTGGGGTGTGGGGATGTTCTCCCTGCACACGCACCCCTGTGCCTGTCATGCACCCACCACTGGGTAATAGGGAGACTGGAGCCACTGATCACTTTAGGAGAATTCCCCAAACAGTGTCTGTGTCTATTCACTCCTTCCTCTTGAGAAATTCCTCCTGCTCAAGCTCGCCACTCCCCACAGTGGTCTGGCTTCTCCCACCACCAAACACTCCAGCCAGACTGGTGACTGTGGGGGTCCGGGTTCACTGCGCGACTCAGCCCCTCAGGTGTCCACAGCCTCCAAAGGTGCTCACAGCTCTTGTGTGTTTTCCAGCACCCCGATTCCTCCCAGTGCTGCTCAGACCTTATTTGGCTGGGGAGGGAGCAGTTGTCCTGGCTCTCTCCCACAGACTCTGTGGCAAATCCAGCAGCGGGCCCTGGGCCTGGGGCTGCAGCCCCCGGACCACAAGCTGGTCCCCAGGACCCTACCTTGTTGCAGCACTCTTCTTAGGGTCCAGTCCTTTGGTTCTGCCACAATCCTCGGTCCCCTACTTTCAAAAATGCTGAAGTATGTTGGTTGCTTTCTTCTCTACTCCATAGATCGGCCAGGATTTTCTCCCCTGAGCAGAGGGAAGCCGAATCTGCTCCTTCCTACTCCGATGCCATCTTAGCCCCTACACCGTATTCTTATCTCAGCTTCTGAATCTGGGAGAATCCACTAAGACATGTCAACTCTCAATTTCAGGTAACATTTTGCTAAAAATCACCCATCGTGAAAGTAGAACCCATCTATTGGATAAAAACATTTTTTTATAAACAAATGGGTGACCTTTTAGCACTTTTAGATAAGGTTGTGGATGCAAGTGATTTATAGAATTAATCAAGAAACAACTGGTCAGATTGTGGGGAAGTGACAAAAGTTCATAAAAAGTATACTTTTGAGTAGGAGAATGCTGTAAGTATTTGAGCTCAGATATGCTGGGGATCTCTGGGACTCTATGTAGAATATGCTTCAGAGTTGTACATTTTATTTTTCTGGTCCTTAGTGTTATTGCTGATATCTGGAGAGTCTCACTTCCCCAGGTTAGTTCTCTGCTCTTCCAAAACATAATGTAGCCAATTTCCTTTATTAACACCCTCTATTTGAAATAACCAGTGTAGGACCAACACACTTAGTGCTAGCTCTTTCTTCACAGAGATGCTGATCATAGTAATATCATCAACTCACTTAACCAATGACATTATTTGTCTACACACATCCTATCATGAGAAAATTACTTACTTAATCTCCTTTATTTATTTAATCTGCCATCATGAGGGTTTTATTTTACCCCTAAAGAATCTAAAAGGCCATCTTAAAAAGTTAGGCTATAATGTATTCTTTATTTAATAATATCTCTCCTCTTATGTATTATTTTTAGTTTTGGTGTGGGTGTTTTTTAGCATCAAGTGTCATAGACATCCAGTTCATTCACTGGACAATCATTTGTTTCCTAATGTGTCATATACCACGCATCATGGTGTCTAGAATAAGTGAAACAGACATCTAACCAGTTCATTTATGCTTCTATTTCCTCTAGAAACAAATTAAACTCTTCTCTTCCATGTAACTTCACACTTTCTCATACCCAGGTCATGTTCTTCTAAGGTCAATCACTGACATGCAAGAGCCAACCCAAGCCACACAAACACAGTTAAGGCCTGTATTACATTAATCAACATTCCATTGGCCATTGCAAGTCATGTGACAATGCCCAATACAAACAGGGCTACAAGGTGTTTCTGCATACAATCGAAGGGAAAAAAAGAGTGACAAAAAGTTGTTCTCAAATTTTAACAAGCATCAGAATCCTCCCGAAGTTTTGCTAAATCAGATTGTAGGACCCTATCCCTAGAGTTTCTGTTTTGGTTGCTTTGTTGTGAAGGCTGATAATTTGCTTTTCTAACAAATCCTGTGGTGATGCTTATGCTGCTCTTGCACAGACTACATTTTGAGAATCACTGATCTAGACTGTCAAGTAGGCACCTAGGGATGACATGCAGCTTCCAAGAGAAAGTAGGGAGCAAGAGAGTGTGAATTGCAAAGGAATGAAAAACAAAAATGATTGAGGTGCTATGAATGGTGTCTGTGAGAAAACACAAAAGGACCTTGACTTAATTAGCCTACAGAAGGGTACCTGAAAGAGAAGCTAATAACAATCTTCAAGTATGCATTGGGGTATGAGCTGCTGTTTTTCTGAAGACAGGAAAAGGGTTACAATGTACAGCAGAGATTCTAGGTAGCCATGACACGAGGAAGTACAGCCCACCTGCAAATCTGTGGACATGGCACATATACTAAGGATTTTCAGAAAAATAGGGCATTTAAAGTGTAAATCATATCCTTTCTACAATTATTTAACTTTTGTTTTAACCTGAAACAAAATTACAATTTTTTCCCTGCTTTTCTGATATGAGGATGAGGGAAACAATAAGGAAGGTGATAGAGGTAGAGACCATAAGGAAAGAATGCTTTTATCATTTGTAAGTGCATCCAAAGATACCAACAGTAGATATTTTCCAAAAAAGCAAACATTTGCTAACTGTGCTGTCACTCTCAATGTAGAATGAACCTCACCCCATCAGTGAGACCACCTTTGAAAAAGACCAAAAATAGCATAATAACAAAAGCCAGAAGACCTGGCTCTGACTGGATTCTCCAAGCTTTTGAATGATTGACCTATATCTTTCTGAGCTTCAGGTTTCTTGTTTGTAAAATGAGGATAATATAGCACCAGCACTAGGGTGTTAAAAGGATCCAAAGAGCTAGTAACTGAGAAATTGTTCCACAATCCATATGTGCTATGGGAATGCTGGTTTTGGGGTGATATGAGAAATGGTAGAGGCTGTCCATCATAGGTTGCTGCACTTCTAGAGCTGAAATTTCACACCTTAGGAGGAGATATGTTTATTGTTTTGGACTTCAGATGATGAAATTTCAGTTAACTGGATTCTCAGTTAAGGCATATTATGAGCATCACTTGGTACAAGGTGCTTTTCTTGCCTTATTTTATGATTTTCTCTTTAACCAATTCTCATTTCAAACCTTCCTTCTCCATCCCATAATATATCTTGATATGCATAAATATTTGAAATAAATGATATTTAATTTATGTACACATGATATTGTGCTTTAGATCTCACTCTGCACTTTATTCAACATCATGGGTTTTTTTTGTTTTTGTTTTTGTTTTAGTTTATCCATTTAATGTTATGTACCTCTAGGAACTAATAGACCAGTAATTCTTTCTAAACTAGATTCTTGACATAGGTAATAAACTTTTTACTTTGCCAATTAAGAACATAAGACAAACAAATGTCTTCCATTTATTCTTCCTAAAATTTCATCAAAAAATGTATTTTAACATCAGAAAATTCTCAAGGCTATACTTGAGCTAATTCTCAAGCTAAAGGGTATCATTTATATTGAATACATCTAGATCATCTAGATTTGGGGGGAAACTCACCCATCGCTCTTGTTAGTGGGCCAGTGAAGCTTTATAACAGGTTGCGAATGTGAAAACATTGGAACATGGCAAAAGTTTTCTGTAATGTGCCATATAATAATGGTTTAGACTATGGACCTGAAGCTATCTAGCTTCAAGGATGTGACACCTGTGCAGCTGCATAAACTTCATACTTAGGAAGGCCCTTGGCTTGTTTTAATGTCCTAATTTGTGAACAAGGAACCATACATTTTCATTTTGTATTAGGCCAGAGCAACATGGAAGAAAAAGTACATTCTTAAAAATATGAGTTAACTAATATGAATTCCTAAAATCTTCCAGTCCTTTTAGGACATAGGAATGATGAATGAGTGGCTTCCAGAAAAGAAGCATTTCAACCATCCATTAGAAAAGCTTTGAGTTCCCTCAGTGATGAGATCTGTATAGATGGTTCTTCTGGTTTCTTTCAAACTAGTGAGTTTTGCTTTAGAAAATGTGATTGATATGGCTGTGCCTCCACACACAGATCATTAGTCTTTGGCAGGTAAGCTCAAATGGTTGAAGCTTTGTGCTAATGAGGCAAAGGTTAGAGGTTCAGTGCCCACGTGGACCACTTAGCTTTTGTATCATTCATGTCCCTAGACTACTCCCAATACAGGCCACCAGTTTTGAAAATGTATGTCTATGGTTGTAAGGGGGAGCCATATAAAGGGACTGTATAAATTGCTGAAAATCTATTATGACTCCTGGAAATCAAAACCTCTTCAAGTTCCTGATATTTGAGGAGGAAACACCATTATTTTAAAAGGAAAACCACCATAATACTGAAGACATGCATGGTGTGTGGATAACAAGTTAATTTGTTAATAATTTGTTTTTTATATCCTTGGAAAATGTATAATCAAATGAGAATACGTTACACAAAACAGTGGTGAGATACCCTTCTCTTTAAGTAAACTAATTATAATTATTTACTCACATACAGAAGAGTGAATATTCATTTTGCAGAGAACTCATTTTACAAAAAGCTACCACAGATGTTCTTGAATTATTTAACTGGCAAATCCTTGATTAACTGTTAATGAAATAATAGCTGAGTTGAACAAAATATTTTGGCCTCATTTTTAATTTTTTATTTATTTTTTGAGCTTTTAAAAAAATTGTGGTTCTATTACAGCTGTCCTAACTCCCCCACCCATTGTTATTCCCTGCCCCACCCAAACCCCTGCTCCCACAGTCAATCCCCACCCTGTTGTCCATGTCCATGGGTCATTTATACTTGTTCCTTGACTAGACCCTTCCCCTTCTTTCCTCCCTTTTTCCCCTCCCACCGTCTCTGACTGCTATCAGTCTGTTCCTGTTTCCATGTCTCTGTTCTATTTCACTCATTTGTTTGTTTTGTTCATTACGTTCCTCTTATAGATGAGATCATATGGTAGTTGTCTTTCACTGCCTGAGATTTCATTTAGCATAATGCTATCCAGTTCCCTTCATGCTGTCATGAAGGGTAGGAGTTCCTTCTTTCTTTCTGCTGTGTAGTATTCTATTGGGTAAATGTACCACAGCTTTTTGATCCACTCATTTACTGATGGGCACTTAAGCTGTTACCAGCACTTGGGTATTGCAGATAATGCTGCCATGAACATAGGGGTACATAGGTTCTTTTGAATTGGTTTTTCAGGGTTATTAGAATATATTCCTAGCAGTGGAATTGCCAGGTCAAAAGGCAGTTCCATTTTTAGTTTTCTGAGGAAATTCCATACTGTTTCCCATAGTAGCTACACCAGTCTGCTTTTCCACCAACAGTGCACTAGGGTCCCCTTTTCTCCACATCCTCTCCAACACTCATTATTTGTTGATTTGTTTATGATGATCATTCTCACCAGTGTGAAGTGGTATCTCATTGTGGTTTTAATTTGCATCTCTCTGATGGCTAGTGAAAAGATGCTCTCTGAGCATCTTTTCATGTCTCTGGACCCTCTGTATGTCCTCCTTGGAGTGTCTGTTAAAGTCCTTTGCCCATTTTTTAATTGGGTTGCTTGTCTTCTTAGAGTGGAGTTCTTAGCGTCGTTTATATATTTTGAGATCAAACCCTTGTCTGAGGTATCATTGCCAAATATGTTTTGGTTCTCTTTTTATCCCATATGGTTGGTTCTCTTTTTATTTTAATACTATTTTCTTTAGCCATACAGAAGCTTTTTATTTTGATGAGATCCCATTTGTTTATTCTTTCCTTTATGTCCTTTGCTCTAGGGGACATGTCAGTAAAAATGTTGCTGTGTCAAATATCTGAAATTTTCCTGCCTATGTTCTCCTCTAGAACTTTTGTGGTGTCACAACTTATATTTAAGTATTTTACCCACCTTGAATTTATTTTTGTGTATGGCATAAGTTGGTGCTTGAGTTTCATTTTTTTTACATGTAGGTGTCCAGATCTCCCAATGCTACTTATTAAAGAGGCTATTTTTGCTCCATTTTATGCTGCTGCCCCCTTTGTCAAATATTAATTGACCATAGAGACTTGGGTTTATTTCTGGGTTCTCTATTCTGTTCCATTCGTCCATGTGTCTGTTCTTATGACAGTATCAGGCTCTTCTGATTGCAGTGGTGGCCTCATTTCTTACATAGAGGAAAGCACATGGTTGATCCAAACTGTTCTTAATCACTTTTTGGGTAAGGGCACAAGACAGAGGTAAGGAAATGATCTGCAGATCCTCCCTGACCCACTGACTTTTCTTTTCCTGGAGCCAAGTGGTGGCGTTTCAGCTCCTTCACAGCTGCTGTCTCTGCCCCTCCCCAATTCTCATCATCACTTCAGCTCAAACCCTGGTTATTTCCTTCCTGGACCAACAACTAATTATTCTTATTCTTTCACAACACTGAAGACAAGTTATGAGGGTGAGCTCTACAGTCTGGCTGCCTGATTCAAAAGTCAAATGCACCATTTACAAACTACGTGACTTTTGGCCTGTGCCTCAGTTTTTCTCACCTGAAAATTGTGAATGATAATAACTGGCTCATGGAATTGTGATAATGTAAACCAGTTAATTTATAAAATGCCCTTTTAATAACTCCTGAAATATAGTTGCATTTAATAAACGTTAAATACTATTATTATCATTACTCTTAATCATAATCATCACTTTTATACCTATAGAATGGACTTAACAAGTAGTGTGCTTAGATTTAAATCCTACTAAGGACTCCTAATAAGGAGTCCTTATTAAATCCTAATAAGACTTCCTAAAGAAGTTGTCTTAGACGAGTTCCCTATACATTAATTGAGTTTCCTCATGAGCAAAAAAGGTTTTCCCATTAGGAATTGATAATAATATCCACTTCACAGGGTTAGGTGAGAATGACATTAGATATTGCAGTAAAGCATTCGGGATGATGCCTCACACTTTTTAAATTTTAAATATTTATTTTAATTTTCAATTACAATTGATGCACAATACTGTGCTAGTTTCTGGTATACAAACCAGTGTTTCAACATTTTAATAACTTACAGAGTGGTCATCCCAATAAATCTGTTACTCATATGACACCATACCTAGATATTACAGTATTGCCAACTATATCCTCTATGCTATGCTTTATACATTAAATGCTTGAAAAATGTGAACAAGTGGATAAAATCTGAATCATTAACTAAAAAACAACACATCTCACTCCCCTGCTTAAGCTCATCTCAAAGTTCCTCATCAAATATAACTATTCAATGACCATCACATAGCAGCTCTAAGTACAGCAAATATTTGTGTGAAACTTCAGCAATGCAGCACACCCAGCTGATGTGAAGAGGTCCCCTCCTGATAGAAACATGGAAATATGTGGAAAAGATATAAGTTCTAATGCTTAGGGAAATTCTAAAGAGCAAAAGTAACTTTCTAAGTATGAGAAATTTGGAGCCCATGCAAAACTAGAGAAGAACGCATCACTGTTCATTGAAATAAATTTCCCAATACAGACCCTGTGGTATGAGACCAAGACATTAACAACTGCATCAGGACAGGTGATAAAACCCCACCTGAACAAGGTGAAGTGATGGGATAAATTATTTTTTTAAAGGCTAGAGTCATGAAAGGCTACCTAAACCTTCAAAAGAAGAATTAAAAACTCCACTCACCAGGCTGGAGAAAAATATCAGTGCAACTTGCCATCTGCCTTTAATGATAGGAGAGAAAAGATCTCCTGCAAAACATTAAAATCCCAGGCTTGTGATGAGTGTACATGAAATCCAAATTTATACTATCATTCTTGTGCTATGGGAATCACAAACTGAGAAACTAACAGGAAAATTTCATCTGTAATATGAAATCCTAAGAAATATGGAAAGGAATAAATAAAAACTGCTTTGAAGGAACAATTACACAACTCAAGGGCCATATGGACCCTGCCCTCACAAAAGAAATCTACAAAGACTCCATCAAAGACAACACAGAAAAAAATATAGAGAATTAGGACTCCTATAACTGAACAATATGAAGTATACAACAAAATAAGTGTGTTATAAATGAATAAAGAATTTTAAAAGATGTATATTATAACCAAAGAACAAAAATTATTTCAGTAAAGTAGCAGGATCCAAAATAAATATCCAGAAATCAGTTCTATTTTTATACACCAATAATGAATGCTCAGAAGAAAATTTAGAAAACAATCCTACTTACAATTGCATCCAAAAAATAAAATACTTAGGAATAAATGTAACCAAGGATGTAAGAGATCTGTACTCGGAAAATTATAAGACACTGAAGAAAGAAGTTGAAAAAGATGCAAATAAGTAGAAGCATGTATCATGTTCATGGATAGGAAGAATTAGCATCACTAAAATGTCCATAATACCTAAGACAATCCGTAGATTCAGTGCAATTCCTGTCAAGATACAAATGGTGTATGTCACAGAACTAGAACAAACATTCCAAAAATTTATATGGAATCAAAATGACCCCAAATAGTCTCTGCAACCACAAGAATGAAGAACGAAGTTGGAGGTAACATGCTACCTGATATAAAACTATACTAAAAGGCTGTAGTAATCAAAACAGCTTGGTACTGGTGTAAATCAGATATATAAATCAATGGAAAAGAATAGTGAGCACAGAAATAAACCTAGGCCCATATGGTCAACTAATATTTACCAAAGGAATAAGAACGTACAATGGAGTAAAGACAATCCAAACAATAAATGCTATTGGGAAAATTGGACAGATATGTGCAAAACAAATGAAATGACCTCCTTCTTACAACATACATAAGAATAAACTCAAAATAAATTAAATATTTAAAAGTGGGTTTAAAAAAACTGTGGTACATTTACACAATGGAATACTATGCAGCAGAAAGAAAGAAGGAATTTCTACCTTTTGTGACAGCATGAATGGAACTGGAGAATATTATGCTAACTGACATCAGCTAATCAGTGAAAGACAAATACTATATGATCTCATTTATATGAGGAATCTAGTAAATAAAATAAACTAACAAGCAGAATAATAGCAGAAGCTTAGATACATAAAACAGACTGACAGCTGCCAAAAAGGTTGGGGGTTGGAGAATGGGATGAAAGATGGTGAAGAGGTTAACCAGAGAACATTTATGCATAACCCAAAGACATGGACAAAAATATGGAGATTGACTTGTGGAGGGGAGGCAGTAGGGCTGGATTGAGGTGGGGAAAGGGAAAAAAAGTAGAAACAACTATAACAGCATAAACAATAAAAATAAAAGAGACCTCATCCACAAAAGAAACACAATGTGCTAACTACAGGCATCTCATCATCTACAATAGAGCACAGAAGAAAGTAGAATAACTTCTGGACCTAGACACCATTAAATTACTATTTAAAAAGTGAGAGCAAAATAAAGATTGTTTAGGTGGATATTTACAGAATATAGCATTCAGAGACTCTTATGAAAGAAATAATAAAGAACACATATAAAGGAAAATGAATAAAGGAGAAAAATGTGAATTATAAGAAGTTGATAATTAAATTGGCAAATATATAAGTAAATCTAAACTGACTTTAAAATTTTAAAAAATATCCAAGTTGGAAGAGTTTAAAAACAAAGATTCAAAATACTAATAAACACTAACATAGAAAATAAGAGACAAGATAAAAGTTAAAATGTTCTGTTTCTCTGGGAGAGAGTAGAAATGTTAATAAACTTAGACATTTTCAGATCAAAAATGCTTATTAAAGAAAAAGGGTATTGTAGAACCAAGTTTTCTGGTATTCAAAGCTTTCCAAACCAGTAAGGAAGTAAGGTTGGGCGGGGGGGACTAAATAATCCTATCAAACTAATTAAAAAAGAAGCAAAACAAATCATTGAAAATAAAAAATATAACCATAGAAAATATCCAAATATACAAATAATTAAAATTTTAAAAATCAATGAGTTCAACTTGAGAAGTTAGAGAAATTTAAAAAGCAATAAAGAATAAATCCCCCCCCCAAAAAAAAAACAGAAAGAAAAAATAAAAATATAACAATCATTAATTAACTAGAAAACAGAAATAATAGAGGATCAAGAAATCCTGGCACTGGCCAGAGTGACTCAGTTGGAGTGCCATCCCATAACCAACTGGATGGTCACAAGTTCACTTACTGCTCAAACACACACCTAGGTTTCACGTTTTATCTCAGTCTAGGTGCATGAGAGGGGCCTCCAATCAATGTTTCTCTGTCACATCAGTATTTCTCTTTCTGTCTCCTTCTTCTTCTCTCCCTTCTTTTCTTTCTAAAAGCAATGAAAAAATGTCCCTGGGTGAAGAGTAAAAAGAAATGTTGAGGGCAATCAACATTCTTTTCAAGTAATTTTTGGCATTTAAGGAGAATGATAGGTAATTTCAAAAACAAGGCCTCTCACATTCTGAGATGTCAAAACATTAAAAAGAGTTTATTAAACTCAAAATTAAACAATTTATTCTTCTTCCCTCTAAGCATGCAAAGTTTTAAATTGTCTTTGAGTCAACCTATCACAAAAGTCATTTTCCACTGGGTGATTATTTCAGATCTCAAATTGGTCCAGATTCCTTGAAGGCTGTATTTTATCTTCTGATGGGACCCTGAATCAAAGCAGTCATTGCTGAGATCAGGCATTAAGAAAGTGGAAGTCACAAACTGTACACTGTATTTTTTTTCCTGCCTGCAAGGCTGTGTTTCACCTGTAGAAAGAATAGATGTCTGGCCATTAGGTAATTCTTGATTAGAAAGAACAGATTGGCAAATTCATACTTCTTTTATTTCTTCTTCATATTCTTTACTTTTGCTTTATAATCTTCTGTCTTACCTTTAATTAGATGAAGATAGATAAATAGATTAGGTGATAGATAGATTATAGATAGATGATTAATGATAGATAAATGATTGATATAGAAGATAGATGATTAGATAGATAGATAGGTAGATAGATGATAGATAGATAGATAGATAGATAGATGATAGATAGAAGATAGATTCAATCACAAAACTCAGTTTGGGTCTAAAGACCTCTAAAATTATCATAGCTATGCTTTCAAACTGCTCCATACCTAAAGTGCCCCCAAAAGTCAACAGCCCACCACCCAGAATTCCACATGGAGGCCCTCCTTGGGAGAGGAAAGTCTCTGTCACTGCCTCCTTCCCCAGTCAGAGGAGGACAGACAACCCAGCATAGACCACAAGCTAGGAGCTGTACACAACACATTAAGAAAATTCTCCAATGTACAAACCACAAAAATATTATTTATCATCAGGGGAAAAATTAAGCAAAAAAAGAGATAAGGAAAAAAACAAATCTACCTCCCTCAGTCTCAGAATGTCAGTTGAAGCTGAGAAGGAGTTTTTTTATTACAGATAATTCAGAGCAAGAAATTTCCTGTCAGGACAGGGACAGACTCTGGGCTGAATGGGGCAACAAGTTCAACTCACCTGCATGGTTGCTGCTCCGCAGGTGAATGTGGCCTGAAATAAAGGTATAAATTATCAGCACAGCACATGGGAACTTAGCCTTCCAATGCCCTTCCATTAACCTTACACCCTCCTCTGCCTACAATAACCATGTAGAAGAAAGGTCCCGCGTGTGGCCTGGCAGAAGGAAAAGCAAATGTTTCACTTACTTTTGAATTAAGAGGGAAAAAAATCATCCTAACTGTGGCACATAAAAGACATAGCAATTTTGGGTTTGGCTGTTTCCTATGGAAGGTGCCTGATTTTTTTTACCCCTCCTATATTTTTCCCTTTAAAAAAATAATTGTTAAGTTTTTCAACATTGTGGCCTTAGGAGGTAATTTGCTAAATAGGACAAAATTAGCTGATTTTTGGACCATTTAAAAGAGCATTTCTTTTGAAAGCTTATAAAATGTTTTAAAGCAATCTTCGAAGTCTTTACCCCGCTTGAGATTTTAATTTACTTCGAGCTAATAAATTATCCCCCTTCTCAGAAGCTATTGAAAATTTTCAGTTAAATCCTTTTTAAATTTTAATGTGTTCAATTGAATCTGGAGCAATTTAGACATACATTCACAGCTTGGGGTGGTCAGCTCACCAAGGCAAGACTGAAAGGGGTCAGATTAACTGAACCCCTCCACCCCATGGGATCACTAAGGTGGTATTCACAAATGTGACTTGCCCCCAACACATACAGGTCTGATTGTTCGATAATTACTTTCCCACAACAGCATTTAACAAATGCCCACTTGAAGGCCAAGACTATTTTCTCTACAGCTGGAGGAAGCTGCAGTGAAGGCAGGAGGCCATGGAGCTATGGTGGGGGATGGGGGGGCAGGCGGAGCAGGTCACTCGAACCTCAGTGGCTCTAATCAGAGAGGGATATCAGTGCTGTGGGTCTGTGTCACCTTGGTTGTAGGGTTTGGTGAAGCACAAAGGCTCATTTCATCTCAGTCAGGGTTCTGTGTTCCCTCTGCACACTTATCAGAAATATTTTTCTGACTATCAATTATTGTATTTGAACACTGCATCCTGACTCTGGGGAGCCCTTAGCAAGCTGTAGCAAAAATCAATCCAGTTTTACAACTTTTACCTTGGCAGAGCTCTGGCTCTTTATCTATGTTACCTGGTAATATAAAGATGCCATATCTCTTTCAGTGACACAGATATATTCCTAAGTATGACATGTCCTTAATAATAACCATAATTTTTTAAAGGTTGCACTAGTTAGTCTGTGTAGGGTTAACTCTCATGGAGGTTGCAAGTACCCCCTTAGTAGTTCCACTGTTACAGGGTGCAGCCAAGAGGGGGGACCCCAAATGGACTTTTGAAATGGGGTCCAGAACTTAAGGTGTCCAGGAGATTTTAAGATGTCTCCGTCCCCCGCCCCCCCCCACACCCAGGGTGTGGGTTGAGGGAAGGGACAAATGGAGCAAGGCCATTGAGATCTGTTTTGCATAGCAACAGCCTTGAAGTTACCCTCTGGCGTGGTCATTTAACATATCTATAGCCTTTGGCTGGTCGCTTAGATATGTTAAATAACTGTGATCATCTCTGAGCCAGGGGAATGGAAGTAACTTCCCCACCAACAGGTGACTGGGGCAGATCCCCCAAGCTACAGCGCCTGCATGGGAGCTCGGAGAGGATTGGCTCCAGGACATGGGGCCACACCTGCCCAGACTCAAGATGGCAGCCCAGTAAAGCTGGAAGGATACAAGTTCTGGCATGTGAAGCCGAGTGTGGGAGGAGTCGGAAATGAGGCTGCAGAGGAAGATTGGCAGCGGGGATTTAAAAGCCAGACTTGGCGGCCATTAGGAGAGAGAACTATGCGTCTTTAACAGAGTGGAGAACCATGTGCAGCCCTGAGAAGGAGAGCCATGTGCAGCACTGAGGAGGTGAACCATGTGCAGCCTTGAGAGGGAGAGAACCATGCGCAGCCCTGAGAGAGAGAGAACCACGCGGCTTTGGCAGAGTGAGGACTCTCCCTTCCCGCAGCCATAGAAAGGAGAACTACGCAGTTTTGGCAGAGTGAGGACTCTCCCTTCCCGCAGCCATAGAAGAGAGAACCATGCGGCATTGACGGAGTGGAGACTCCTGCATCCCAGGGAGAACCGTGCTGCTTTAGGAGGGAGAACCACGCGGCTTTGGCAGAGCGGGGACCCCCCCAGCTTTAGAAGGGGAACCACCACCTGGTTTTAGCAGAGATCCCGGCGACTCAGCCGAGGGTGCTGGGAACCCAGAGAGGTCTCCCAGTCGAGATGGAGGACTAAGAACCAGAGGACTATCTGAGCCACGGACTTCGTTTTCCTTTCCTGAGATACGGTACTCTGGACTGGGCAAAGGGGGAAGGAAGGAAGGACTGTCTGTTTGTGGGTGTTTTAAGGGACTTTGGGATTTTTGATAAAGACATTAGGTCACTACTTTAAGTTTGTATAGCATTAAATAAACATTTCCTTTCCTTTTCACAAATCTCTGGCATTGAGAGATGTCTTTCCTCTGGCGGCGGACATAACAGACCCGGGGCCTTCTTTCAATAATAGTATATCGTCCCAGGCCCCCCTTGTTCTGTTCTGTAACACCACCTTGTCAATAATAATCATTACAATGGTGGTTAGTGATACTGGTTGCTTTGTCTTCCTTTGCTTCTCCTTTCCATGTTGTTATATATGATAGCAGCCATGAGTGCTAATTTTATTTGATCAAGTAGAAGGACATACTGCATTTTAAAAATCACAAATTGGAAAAAGAGTCTGTGTCCCACTTGGAAAAACTGGAAGCTTGTGCTGGGATGTGAATGCAGGGCCCTCTAGAACTTGCCTTTTTTCTTCACACAGTAGGGAGATGTGACTGGGCACAGACAGCCAACTACCTGTGAGCTGAGTACCCATGTGTGCAGATTAAGGGACAGACCACATGGCTGCCACCATGAGAGAGGGTCATGTATCAAAAGCTAGGATGTCAGGACAGAGTTGCTCTGGGAAATATTTACTATCTCTCATATGCGGCCAAGTTGCTGTAGGTGGCAAAAACAGTTGGCGTATTCAAGACTGTATAGTATATATGCATAAATAGGAATAAAACAGGAAGACTTACCAGAGAGCTGCATTCTGTAAAGACTTTTTAATGTGGGTGTATTTTTGAAGACACCAGCACCACAGTCTCTTTAGATGAATCAGTAATCATGTAGGTCTGATTTTCAGATCCCTTAGTGAAAAACTCAATGTTTTTCCCCTAAGATTGTTTTTTGTAAGATTAATGCAGTTGTATTAAGTAATAAAAGTGAAATAGTTACATTTTTAAAACATCCTTTAAAATGTGCATAAAGGAGTAAAGGAGCTCATTCACTGTAAGTATATCCTTTTTTTAATTTTATTTTTCAATTACTGTTTACATTCAATAGAAACAGATTCATCCATACAGTAGAGAACAGACTGATGGGTGTCAGAGTGGAGGTGGGGCAGGTAATATGTGAAAAAGATGAAGGAATTAAGAAGTATAAATTTGTAGTTGTAAAATAGTCATGGGGGTGTAAAGTACAACATAGGAAATATAGTCAATAATATTATAATAACTATGTATGGTGCCAAGTGGATACTTGAAATATTGGGGGGCTACTTTATAAAGTATATGATTGTCTTACCACTGTACTATACAGCTCCTAAGATTGTTAATAAGACAAGGATATCTGATTCATCACTGCTGTTCAACATTGTACTGAGAGTCTGTCTGTCTGACATAATAAAACAAGAAAAAAATAAACTTCATATAGATCAGAAAGAGAGATGAAAGAAAAGAGAGAGAGAGAGAGAGAGGAAAGAAAGAAAGAAAGAAAGAAAGAAAGAAAGAAAGAAAGAAAGAAAGAAGGAAGGAAGGAAGGAAGGAAGGAAGGAAGGAAGGAAGGAAGGAAGGAAGGAAGGAAGGAAGGAAGGAAGATAGATGATTCTGTTGTCAGGTAACATAATGGATTACATAAAATATCTTTTAAGATATATAAAAACACTTTTAGAACTAGTGAGTTCAGCAAGCCCATAATTGTATATTTATCTTGTCTTTTGTATTGATCTTTGTGTTTTGTTTTTGTTTGTTGTTTGAGACATCTATTCATTTATATGAATACTTTTTTTATTAAATTTCTTGGGGTGACATTAGTTAGTAGAATTGTATAAGTTTCAAGTATACATTGATCTTACAGAATCAGCTTGTTTCATTAAGTTTTCTATTGTTTTTGTTTTCAATTTTATTTATTTCCATTCTTTGGTATTTTCATTCTTCTGATTCTCTTGGGTTTCTTCTGTTCTTATCTTTCTACATTCTTAGGGTGGAAGTTTGGTCTATTGATTTAAGACTTTTCTTAGACTTCTGTTCAAGATGGAAGGATAGATAAACACATGTTACCTCCTTGAGCAACCACAGAAAGAATTACAACTAAACCTCAAAACAAATAACACTCAGAACCATCAAAAAATCGAGTTGTATGAAAGTCCACCAACAAAGGATTTAAAGAAGCCACATTCATACAGACAGGACTGCTAGTAAGAGAGAGTCAAAACAGCTCTACCTAATACACAGGGAAAAACAAACACAGGGAGGCTGCCAAAATGATGAATCAAAGAGATATGGCCCAAATGAAAGATCAGAACAAAACCCCAGAAAAAGAAGTAAACAAAATGGAGATAACCAACTTATCAGGTATAGAGATCAAAACACCGGTGATCAAGATTCTCAAAGAACTCAGTGAGTATGGCAACAACATAAAAAAGACCCAGGAAGAAATGAAGGTTACACTAAGTGAAATAAAGAAAAATATATGGGGAATCAGCAGTGGAGGGAGTGAAGCCAGGATTCAAATCAATGATATGGAACATAAAGAAGAAATAAACATTCAAAGAGAACAGCAAGAAAAAACAAAGAATTCAAAAAATAAAGATAGTATAAGGAGCCTTTGGGACATCTCCAAATATAACAACATCCGAATCATAAGAATGTCAGAAGGAAAAAAGGAAGAGCAAGAAATTGAAAACTTATTTGAAAAAATAATGAAAGAAAACTTCCCTAATTTGGTGAAGGAAACAGACATACAAGTTCAGGAATCTCAGAGAATCCCAAACATGTTGGGCCCAAAGAGGAACACACCAAGACACATCATAATTAAAATGCCAAAGGTTAAAGATAAGGAGAGAATCTGAAAAGCAGCTAGAGAAAAGAAGAGAGTTACTTCCAAAGGAGTTCCCATAAGAATGTCAGCTGATCTCTCAAAAGAAAATTTGCAGGCAGGAAGTATTCAAAGTGCTAAAAAACAAGGAAGGACCTACAACCTGGATTGCTCTATCCAGCAAAGCTTTCATTTAGAATAGAAGGGTAGATAAAGTGTTTCTCAGACAAGATAAAGCTAAAGGAGTTTGTTATCACCAAGCCATTATTACATGAAATGTTAAAGGGACTCATTTAAGTAAAAGATTAAAACTATGAACATTAAAATATCAACAAATTCACAACTATCAGCAACTGAATCTCAAAAAACAAACTAAGCAAATAACCAAAACAGGAACAGAGTCATAGATATGGAGATCATTTGGGGGTATTCAGCTGGGAGGGGATGGAGGAGCCTGGGGGGGAAGGTACAGGGACTAAGAAGCACAATTGATAGGTACAGAATAGACAGGGGGTTGTTAAGAATAGTATAGGAAATGGAATAGCCAAAGAACTAGGGATGAACTAGGGATGATTGCTGGGAGGAATGGGCTTACTGGGTGAAGTGGGCAAAGGGGGAAAAATTGGGACATCTGTAATAGCATAGTCAATAAAATATATTTAAGATAAGACTTTTCTGCTTTTCTAACCTATCATTTAAGGCTATAAACCTCCCTCCTTTCTTGTTTTAGCTGTTTTCAATAAATTTTTTATGTGTTAAAATTTAATTTTCATTCAATTCAATGGAATTTTTGGGGGGGTTACCTTGAAACTTTCTCATTGATCCACAAAGTATTTGACATGTGTTGTTTAGTTTCCAGATATTTAGAGAGTTTTCTATTATTTTCCTGTTACTAATTTCTAGTTTGATTTCCTTGTGGGCAGAGAACCCACACTTTATTATTTTAGTTCTTTTAAATTTTAAGGTTTGCCTTATGGTCCAGTATATGGTCTACCTTATATATGTGTCATGGGGATTTGAAATTTTATATATTTTTTTTCATGATGACCAAGACATGGAAACAACCAAAGTGTCTGTCAATAGATGATTGGATAAAGACCATTTGGTACATATATACAACAGAATACTATTCAGTCATAAGTAAAGATGAAATATTGCCATTTGTGACAACCTGAATGGACCCTGAGAATATCATACCAAGCAAAATAAGCCAGACAGAAAAAAGTTAAGAACCATATGACTTCACTGATATGTAGGATATAAAACTAAAAACAACAAATAAATAAACAAGAAAAACAAAAACTCATATACACAGAGAACAATATAGTGTTTACCAGAGGTAAGAGGGCTGAGAAGATAGGAAAGGGTAAAGAAGATTAAATATATGGTTATAAAAGATGACTTTACTGTGAGTTGTGGGCACATGATACAAGATACAGATAATATATTATAGAAATGTACACTTCAAACCTATATAATTTTATTAACCAATGTCACCTCAACAAATTTAATTTTTAAAAAATGTTTATTTATTTTTAGAGAGGGAAGGGAGGGAGATAGAGAGAGAGAGAGAGAAACATCAATGTGCGGTTCCTGCAACCCAGGAATGTACCCTGGCTGGGAATCGAACCTGGGACACTTTGGTTCCCAGCCCACGCTCAATCCACTGAGCTATGCCAGCCAGGGCTCTCAACAAATTTAATTTAAAAAAAAATTGAATGCTTTCATTTCCACCTATTCACTAATATCTAAAAAGGTAAGAATATATATATATATATTCTGTTGTTTCTTTTTCCACAATCTATTTTCTTCCTGTTTTTTAGGTTGAGTAGCATCTATTTATCTATCTTTAAGGTCAATCAACTCTTCCTTCTGTCCACTTATCTTCTCTTAAGTTTAACTCCATCCACTGAGGTTTTGAGTCATATTTTTTAATTCTAAAATATCCATTTTCAAGTATTTTTAGGATGGCTGTTTTAAAGTGGTCAAATCATTCTAATATGTATGTCATCCCTGCACTAGAAAATGTTGATTTTCTTTTCTCTTTCAACTTATAATTTTTCTGGTACTTATTATTCATACAATCTTAGATTGAAACCTGGAAAGTTTGGTATTGTGTTATAAGTCTTCTCACTTAAATCTTGTGGTTTAGAAGGCCTCTTCTGATACTGCTCTGATGAGTGCAAGGGGAGCACCACTTCATTGCTGCTACATGTGTGTGGAAGTCCAGGCTCCCCACTTTGTCTGGATTAGTACCTGGGCAGGGAGAGGCTTCCTTTTGCTGTTGAGAAGGGAGGATGCTCAGGCCACTCACTAGGCCTCTGCTGAAACCATCCTGGCTAGGAAGGACACAAGACCCTATGTACTACTCCACACTTGTTCTCCACATACACCAAGTGGGGAATAGCCTCATCACTGCTTCACAATGGTTAAAGTCCTGAGGCTCCACCAGGCCTCCTCTGATACTACTCCAGAAGGCAGGAGAACAGCACTTCCTTCCTGCCAGGTGGACTCAAGCCTCCTCAACAGTGTATGAGGTGGGGTTGGGGTCATTCCTGTGGAGAAGGGAGTGTGTATACTACCCAATGAGGGGAAATTTACATCTTCTCTTGCCTTGTCTGATGCAACCAGAGCTAGGGGACACCATGAAGATGGAAGTCTGGATACCTCAGCCTTTGCTGACCAAAAGGGTAGGTCCACAGATTTCCTATGGTGTTTGTCAAGAGTGGAACATTTATTGTATAAAAGATTTCTGTTTGGCCAGGCCAGGCCATGTCTTTCCTTATTTTCTGGCTTTTCTAAGGGCTTTTATGGACCTCACCCACTGTATTTCTCTGTTGCTGACTTCTTCAATGATTCAGTCTGGTATATAGGAGGCAAAAAGAAAACCCAGGAAACCTACTGACATGTTGTTTCTTAGTTCCCATGGACACTTGCTGACCTGCCTTTTCTCCACCTAGCAGTGTTTTTGTTTGTTTCATATGTAATGGCCATAGCTTTTAGTTGCTATTGGCAGGAAGAATAAGGAAAAGTACATCTACTCCATCTTTCCAGAAGCAGAAGTCCTTTTTCATGTTTTCTCAAATTATTTAGTTTAAAAGTGTATTTTTCCAATGACAGTCCTATGGCTATATTTATTAATAAACCGAAGAATTATCTTTTCAGGTATAGAACTTTACCACATAAGTACAATTTTGTGTTCATTAAAATTTGAATGCAAATAAAAACAAAAAAATAGTTCTGATGATAACTGCCTTATTTTAATATTTATATAGAAGCTGCTGCATCATAAATATTGAGTTATGCTCTTATCCTGGCTTTAAATAAATGTAAAATCTGGCAAATATTACTACATCTATTCCTCATTTAGCTTTTAACTAAGGAACAGAAAAATGTATTCCCTTATTAAAATTTGGAAAATGTCCATTCTGTGAATATAATTTCTACAGATATTACTTATCTATCTCTCTTCCACTATGAAAATATTCTCCCAGACTTGTCTTATCCTCATCATTTTTGTAAATACTAATAAATAAAAATTTATTTATATACATTATAGCTATAGAAAAGCAATGAAATAAGTTTTTTTTTTCATATGCTTGTTTCCTTTGTAACTATATGGGAAGGAGAAGAAGCTGAAAGGAAGGAATGGAAAAATAACTAAGGGTAAGTGTGGGCAAAGAGGGTAATAGGTGGCAAGGAGAAAAAATAAGTAGAGAGAGGAATGAGCATCAAAGGAGTCATGGTGGACTGATTTGGTGCTGTAGTTTTCAGGATATATTAAAACATTTCTTGATGTTGAGTCCCAGAATTTAAGTGTTCACAGCAGATAAATGGATGAAGGAGATATGGTACATACAGAGAAAAGAATTATTATTCAGCTATAAGAAAGAAGGAAATCCTTCCAATTGCAATAACATGGATAGAGTTTGAAGGCATTATATGAAGTGAGATAAGTCAGACAGAGAAAAACAAATACTGTATAATATTATTTATATGTGGAATCTAAAAAACCTGAACTTTTTAAAACAAAGTAGAATGATGGCTACCAGAGGCTACAGAGTAGGGAGTCAGAATTGGAGAAATGTTGTTTTAAGGACACAAACTTGCAACTAGATGAATTCTTGGAGATCTGATGCACAACAATAGTGATTATAGTCAACAGTACTATAGTATAAACTTCAAAATTGCTAAGAGACTTAATATTAACTGTTCTAAAAACAAAAAAGATGTGATAATTATGTGAAATGATAAAGGTATTTACCAATGCTACTGTAGTAATCATATTGCAATATATAAATGTATCAAACCAACACATACACTACTTAAACTGATACAAAGCCAAAGGGGTGTAGCATCAAGGCTGGGAGGTGGTGATGGCTGGGGTTGGGGGCTGGGGGGTGGGGAAATGGAGACAACTTACTTGAACAACAATTTAAAAAATTAGCTCTTTGTACATGTGACATTGACTAGAGGTAAAGTTCATGAAAACTGAGTTCATGAATGTTAAGGAATGTTTATTTTTGCCAGCACTGTCTCACATTCACTTAGTGTCTCTCTGTTAAAAAATTATTTTACATTAAAATTCTGAGGATGTTTTGGTGAAATATCTCCTTACTATCTTAGTTTGACCACCCAACTTCTAGCCCTGGGATGTAGCCCTTCCTATTGCTTATTATTCAATATGTCATTATAAGAGATCATTTTCCCCCTATTATTGCAATTAAAAAACATTTTATTAAAAATGATACAATGTCATATGTCAATTACATCTCAATAAAAAATTACTCTCAATATTTAAATTTAAGATAATAAGTTATTCCCAAAACAAGACTGACTCAATTTAGGTGCTCCTACTTTGGAAACCCAGTTTATTACTTGCTCTCAAAAGTGACCTCAGAGACAGAGGGACCATGTCATTATTGAGAACCTGGCACATTGTCTGGTGCATGACAAGCCATGAGTACATGCTGAAGGTATGAAATCTGGAGGACGCTACCCTTAAAGGGATGTAAACAATCACTGTTTTTTTGTTGTTGTTGTTCCAGTACTGTTGTCTCCATTTCCCCACCACCACTTCCACCCACCCCAGCCATCCCCACCTCCCACCCTCGATACTAACTGCCTTTGGTTTTGCCCATGTGTCTTCTATACATGTTCCTTGACAACCTTTCCCTCTTCCCTCACCCTCGTTATCCCTTCCCACCTCCCCTCTGGTTATTGTCAGTTTTGAACAATCACTTTCTAAAAGACATAAACCCTTTGGGGATTCTAGGAGAAAATTTGTGCACTTTGACACAAACACATTCGTGAACAAGTATCACTGCTAATGTATATGTTTAAGTGTTGTTATTCTAATCAGAAAATTAAGGAATGATATTTCAAACTTCTCTCAGATGATTAAGTCAGAGCTTGACAATGGTAATTTCTTAAAATTGTAGGAAATTAATGATCTATTTGTGTTATAAATGTGAGGTCTTTGGAATAAGGAGAGTTACAACTTGCAGAGAATAAACTTTAGTCACAGCAAGCTCACACTCCAGTTTCTCTGATATGATTGGTGGAAGTGGCACAGTGTTGTGGTTAAGGATCTGAAGCCAAACTACACAGGTTCAAATTTGGATTCCACCATTAACAAGGTGTGTGGCCCACCATGGGTAACTTTAACCCTTGTGTGCATCAGTTTCCTCAAGTGTAAGTGAGAATGATGAGACAATAGTTGCTTCCTCAAAGAAGTGTGAGAATTGAACAATATGGCATATAACACTGCATAAATATACATTATTTAAATTGCTATCATTACTTTGAGTAGTTCTCTAAAATGTTCATTATGTCTTGTGGCAAAAGTATGTATACTGGGATTGAAATTAGAATTTCTCAGAAAGGAAAGAGAATGGACAACAACATTCAGTGACATAGCTTCTTCTATAGGACATGGGTCTTACCCAACAACAGCTCTCCTCCATTCCCAAGATCTTCTTGTAAGAGAACAAACCAGGTAGTTTGTCAATCAGACAACCAAGCACCAGAAGCAGCAATCTGCCAGGGGTCTGCCCTGAGGGCAGCAGATGTGTCTGCAATGTGTCTGGCCATACCCCAATTGTTGCCCCAGGCAGCAGGAGTAACTGTGTAGCACAGCTCTCCTTGTTCTTGATTGTGCTGGGATGTCCCATGTGCATGCAGCCTGGCATCCCTGCACCTGCCAGGAAGAGTATGAGAGTACCCCCCAACTCCCTCAGTGGTGGGTCATAGAGTCTTCTGCTTGCTTTCCTTCCAGTGTCAAACACCAAGACCTAGCATCATAAATGAGAAAAAAGTCAGTAGCATGGGGCATTGACATGATCACTGGCCTGCAGTGACCACAGAACACTGCAGATGGCTCGTCAAAACAAGAGAAAAACATACACAGAGACAACCAGGTCCTGTGAGGGAATAGGAATGGAATGGCCACTCTCTCTAGTGGAGAGTGCCATGGCCACCCTCCCTAGGGGAGAGCGCCTCATTCTCCCACCCAAGTAGGCTTTTATTGGGTTCGTTTACACAGGAATTCAGGTAAAGCTCATTAAACATTGCCAGGAAGTAAGGATCAAACAATAGACAACAAAGAACTCTGAGCGCCTATTTTGAGTCAGGGTCAGATAGCCAAAGAGCTGTAAAACTTTGAGGAACAAACTTACTTCTTGCTTGGACCCTTATCATTTAATTGAGAGCATTCTTCAAAAAGCAGGTTTCATAGGATTTTACATATTCTTTCTTAGGCCTGATCACTGGGGAACCCGCCCTTTCCAGCTCAGGGCTGCACCACCCTCTGTCATTGTTTCAGGCTTAGGTGGCACAAGAGAAGTAAGGCAGCCAAGAGATTAGGAGATTTTCTCGCAGACAATGAGGACTCAGACTATGTCAAAGCCGAGGGGCGAGAGTCCATCACCCCCTTTTGCTGTAGCCCCCAAAGTTCTTCCTTGGGGGCCTCCCACATGATCATGCCTGTGATAGATTGTTCCCCCCTTGGGGAATCTTACCTGTCATTGGCTAATGGACCAAGCATTGGGGGCCAGGCAGGGTGAAGTAAAAGAAGCAGAAGTGGTGCTCCTGCCAGGGAGATAAGCTTTTGTCTCCTGGGCAGCTTATGGTCATGGTCATTCCCTCAGCCTTAGCCTTGGCAGGGGTTACTGCTTTTGATACCAGGCAGGGCAGTTCCCAACAGAGCATGGTGCTAGCAAGGCCAAGTCTGAGTTTTCAGTTCACAAATGCTTTAATTAGCTTTGCATGAATTTAAAGATTGTTCCAAAGATCCTGCCAGCCTTGTTGCAAGGGTGTTCAGGATAACTATTACCATTGCCAGAGAGACCATTTGAAGCTCAGACTCAGAACCACCATCGCTAAAGGAAAGTGGACCAATGACAGTATGATATGGGCTTCTATTTACCTGCAGTATATAACAGCTGTCTGTCCTATACCTTATGATTGGCACACTTTTCATTAGTCGTTTCACTCTAAGTGTACTGAGTACATGTTCTATAAAAAGCACTATGCTACTCTATAGCTGCAAAATTAGGTAAGACAAAGTGAAGAGGAAAGTGGAAGGCAGAGAGAGGAAAGCAGAGAAGAGCAGATGGGGCAAGAGGAGGCAGGAAGCAGAGGAAGGAGGGGAAGAAGGAAAGTTTACCATCTTAATGAGTCCCAATTACTGTGGGGCTTTTTAAAAACATATGAGTAAGGAGCATTAAACCCATTCACACATGAGAAAGAAAGAGGCTTAGAAAATTTAAAAAAGAAAATGATGTCCACACACAAAACTTTCAATAATTATTTTTTCACCTGTTGGAACTTGAAATGATGATAGAAAGTGATCTGGGCTGGAGTCAGAAGCTATCCATTCTAGTTAGCCCTGTGATGATGATCTGGGTGATTTTGGGCAAGTCACAGGATGACCCCACACTTTGTTCCTTAGTCTGTAAGTGGCAGGTTGTACTATCAGTCTACAGAGCCTTTCACTCACCCACAGTAATGGATTAAAACAAATTAGTCTGCCTGCCATAGGCAGAGCCTGCACTAGGCACTTCACCCCATTGCCACAATCACCTATTATCTTGTACCCTGACACTTTCCACTTTGGTTACCTTCCTAAAACCATTTAAGTTTGCAACCTCTGTATAGTCTAAATCTTTCCACATCCCACAGCTTAGGAGACTGACTCCAAATGACAGATATTTTTTCCAACACTTATATGATGAATTCATTTACAGCTTTCAGATCTTGAAATACTGGCTTTGTTCTGAATAGAGCACCTGCAATAATTTAATGTCCATGGTATATCCAAAGACTTAATTCCCTGTACTAATCATCCTAATAGTCAGCTCTTTGAAGTGGCATATAAATCAGCCGAATTTCTAACAGACATCCAAGGAATTGGGTTAGACGAAAGTAGGGGTTTAAAGAAAGGGGAGTATTTGATCTCATGGTATAAAACTGGCTCAGAACTACACCGCTTTGTGTTGAGTACTGGCCTGAGCTTTCTGTGGATAGTGAAGAAATTCTTGGAGGGGTAATAATGTAGCATTCAATTAGACAAATTGGATCTGTGACATTCACAGGTGAATATACAGTTTAATGATTAATAATTCTAAAAATACCACATAGTATTTTTAGAATTATTATGCAAGATAAATAACAGACAGAAAAAGAGTCAACTGTTAGAACACACCTCCTTCTTTCTTCCCTTGTTATACTCTTTCCTTCCAAGAAAGAGAGGAACTTTATTCACCAATGAAAGAAAGTCACCAGTAGAAAGTCCAGGTGCCACCTCTGAGGGCCCCCCAGGCCACCATCTCACTCTCAGTGCCAAGCCAATACTCAGCACTCTCTCCCCTACTAGTATCCCTGTCTAGTAGGCTTACTTCCAGCTGCAAGGTCAGATGCCTGTTCCTCCAGATACCTAGAACCTGTCTGCCACACCTGGACCAGGTGGCCCTTTATGTTTACAGTCTGACTAGTGTTACATGTGATTGCAGGAGCAGGCAGATGCAGATGAGGGTACTTAGCACTTCAAGGAACTGAGGCCTTTTTTAAACTTGGGAGTAGGGGGAAATGGAGGGAGAAAGACAAAGTGCACAAGAGCTCACATGCTTGGAAACAGCCAAGCATTTGTCCAAGGCAAGGAATGGGTGGTGCTGAGGCAGCCTGCAGGAGTCCTTGTTGGTGAGGGAAATGCCAGTCACATCACTGTCCCCCTCAGAAACACAGTCCTTTAGGAAGAGAAAAGATGAAGAGCTGGTAGCTTTGTTATGGGTGGTAGTGAGCACAACAGTGAAGAGGAGTCTAGAGCCCATAGGACCCAGGTGGCTCATAGCTTTCTTGCAGAAGACTCACAAGGTTCTTGGCTCTGAACTGCCCGTATGCCCCTGCACAGCATCCCTGTAATTCTCCGATTCTCAGACAGTTCTTTTCTCTCTCCATTTACCTCTGTCCTCTCAGACAGGCACACAGCATGGAGGCTCTGTGAATCTTCACACAAGCAATTTGATTTCCTTTTAAAGAGAAGGTAACATGATGACTTCATTTCAGGGCAGACATGACCTTTTAGAAAGAAAGTATTTAAACAATAACCATGCTGGATTTGTGCTGTGATTAAAAGGTGAAGAATGTTTTTAAAATCTTTAATAAGAAATTCTTAGTATACATCAACAGCACCATTCCACACCAGGTGTATGCATGAAAGCCAAAGAAAGTGTGACCATCTAGAGGTTTGTCACTGGTCTCAAACACCTGCATATTTGCCTATCCAAACAACTGACTAATTTGTTTAATTTTTATCTGAGCATTTGCTATCATGAAAATAAAACATAAAATAAACTATAGGAAAATTATATGTTCAATTACTAAATTAATTTTCTCATTGACTATTTTTATATTTCTAACTACAGATAGAAACAAAATAATCTGTATCTTCTTGAGAAAAAAAAATTTTGAATTTTTCCCCAGAACTTTGTTTATCAGAAAATAGAAACAACTAAAATTTTCAGAACTACAATGATGATATATCTTATGCTTTATATTTATGATATCAAATGCTCAAATAAAAATTAAGCCAATTGGTCAGTTGTTTGGATGGACAAACATACATGTGTTTGACACCAGCACTTCCTACTGCTTTTATGCATATGCCTGACATGATGTGGTGTCTTCAATGTATGCTAAGTGTGGTAGATGTATGCTAATTTACCTCAAATTCAAAAGGTTTATCTCTTGTGTGCCAAACAAAATTTCCAGGAATGAGAACAGAGTATTGATACTATCCTTTAAAATATTTTAAAATCATCATGTGAAATTCTAGCAGTAAAAATAATTTGTGTGGCATCACAAAATGTATACTGAGAGTCAAATGAATGCAAACTAAAAATCCTCATCATCATCAAGTAATATTTTATTTTATCCCCTTGTTACCTAATACCATAGGGTTAACCTGTGCTTATACCACAAATATATTCTTGGCTTCAAAAAGACTTTAAAAGGATTTTGATTGCAATAAGACTATTTCAAACTTTCCAGGACCTAAGAGTATGGGGCATTTGTTAATAACAAAAGTACAGCCCTTGACTGAATTTCCAGGCTGCTATTATCACAATGTTATTATCAGATAAATTTAAGAAACACAAAAACATTGTATGCATTTAAATTTCTGATTTAAGAAATAAAATTATTTGAATAATTAAATGTAGATTAATTAAATGAAAGAAAAAGCAAAGTTTCAATTATCAATTATACTGTTCATCACATTCTTCCCCAAAAATGTTTTAAGTCAATGAGTATTGATTGAGTTGGCCAAAGAGTTTGTTTTTTTTTCCATAAGAATACTCTAGTAGCATTTAGTTGACTTTAACATCATTTGAAACAATTTTGTTATATTGTATTGTGACAGTTGTCATATTAGCATGCATAAAAAGTTATCAAAATTGGTGAATTTTTGTGTAGCCATTTTAATATTGAAGAGGCAAGAAAATGCAGCATTTTCAGCATATTATGCTTTATTATTTCAAGAAAGGTAAAAATGCAACTGATAACACACACAGAAAAATTATGCAGTGTATACAGTAGCATCTGTGACTGATTGAATGTGTCAAAAGTGGTTTGTGAGGTTTCGTGCTGGAGATTTTTCACTGGACAATGTTCCACAGTTGGATAGACTAGTTAAAGTTGATGGCCATCAAATTGGTATATTAATTGAGAATACTCAATGTTATCCCACACGGGAGATAGCCAACATACTCAAAATATCCAAATCAATAAAGTTATTGGTGAAAGTGGAGAATGTGTCTTTTATTTTATGGAAAAAACTAAATGGACTTCTGGCCAGCTCAACAGGTATTTAAACAAATTATAAAAATCCACCTGCCCTATATCTCATATCCAGAGTTGAAGTCTTATATACCATTCTGCCCTGGGGGCACACTGGGTAAATATATATATATATACACACACACACACACACACACACACACACACACACACATCTTTTTTTTAAGATCAAGGTGTATTATAGTCTGATTTTGCTGAATTTTTTTATCAGAGGTGATCGACTTGCTTTACAGAAAATAACCTATGGCGAACAAACTTCTACTTACCATAGCCTTTCTTTTGTTTAAAATAAAAAGTGTTCTGTACCTGCTTGCTCCCCACAACCAGAGCTCCCTATTAATAATTCTCTTCTGAAGGATGAGAGACCCCTAGGTGGGTGAACATAAGAACCAAACACACAGGAGAGGCCAGTGTTCTGTGCTAATCGCTATGCACTTGTTAATGAGGCTTACATGTTTGGACGAAGCAACCCAATTTGCATTTGTCACCAGAGAGAGACATTAGCAGTATGAATACTGAGAGGGACAGATGTGCCCCAGCAGGACTGCCACTTCAGACAGCCTGCTGTTCTACCAACACCAGGGAGGCTGCCAGCCCAGGGGACACCCCTTTACCTGAGGAGCCCATGGTACTACTTCCAGACACATAAAAAGAAAAGAGAGACATATGTTCTTCCTCGAGGCCCTGGGGTCTTGGCTAATGAGGAAGGGACAAATCAGTTGGTGCCCTATTATGTGCTAACTCCAAAGTCCTAAGGGACTGTTTGTTGTCTTTTAAGTATGATGCCCTCACTTCTTCTAACTCTCTACCCACCCACCTCTTCTGTGTTCTTGAGAGAAGATTTTACCAGAGAGAGAGAGATGCAAAGATTTTACCAGATTTGATTTTTGAGTTGGTGTGTGCTGCTTTATTGATGCCATCCAATTGTCATTCATCAGCTTTTGGTTCTTTCAAATCTCTGAAAACAATAACATCCCAATTTAGTACAGTTTAGAGTACATGGTTTTATTCCTTAATAGATGGAAATCACACTAATTTAATATCATATTTTCTCTATAAGTGTATTTTCATTATAAGATTTTTACATTAAACTGAATCAGAATTTCCATCTTGTAAAATCTTTATGCAACCTAGTGGTATAAGTCAGGGAGGGTAAGCACATTTTTTTCTGTAAAGAGCACATAATAAATTGTTAGGCTTTGGGTGTCTCCTTCACAGCCACTTCCCTCTGCCAGTGCTGGTGAAAGCCACCATAGATAACAGCTCGCAAAAGAATGGCCAGGGCCAGAAAACAACAAAACCTCATTTACAGAAACAGGCAGTGGCTCAGCTTTGTCCTATAGGCTACAATCTAATCATCTCTATTTAAAGATTCTTTATCTATCTGTCTATCTATCTATCATCTATCTATCTATCTATCTATCTAGGGTGGGAGGGAAGGATAGAAACATTGACTGGGTGCCTCTTACACGTGCCCAAACCAGGGACTCAATCCAAAGCCCAGGCATGTGCCCTGATTAGGAATGGAACTGATGACCTTTTGGTTCAGTTCACCCAGCCGAGCCACACTGGTTAGAGCTGTTGCTCTCTGTTTAAAACAAGATCACTCTTAAACTAAATAACCAGGTTTTAGAATTTTCTCCTAGTTTGCAGAGAGCAGAAAGGCAGGAGTATAAAAGCCAAACATCCAAAGCCTGACACTGGCTCCTTCTCTCACAGCTCAACAACTTAGTGAGTCACTTCCCTTCTCTGGTCCTGGACAGTGAGGCTAGGGCTTACTCTCAGGAACCAGCATGCTATAAGGATTAGATGGCATGATGTTTTACAAGCTTGGTGGAGTGAAGCAAACAGTAAACACACAATAAAGTGTTAGTCTCTCCAAACTCTCTGCAAGATTTGTCACGGCTCCCTACTCTTCTCCCTACTCTTCTTGAAACCCTCCACTCCCCACACCCTTCTGAGTCCCCTCCTCTAACTACCCCATGCCAATCTCTTTTTAGTTAATTCTTTTTTTCCATTCTGGACAACTATCTATGAGTGTCCTGGAAGGTTCTGGCCTCAGCCCTCCTCTCATTGGGTGATGATATAGTTGGAGGAGGGGAATCATTTCCTCTACCCTCTTAGTTCGGTAAATGGAGGCTTGTTAATTAAACTGACCAAAAAAATTAGCATGAGAAAAGACAAATTTTTATTGATATACATATGCAGAGATTCACAGTAAGGTGGTTTGAATTCAGGGCTTAAATACCAACTTATAGGAGAAGTGGAAGGAAAGAACAATACTCATAGGAGAATATATGACTTCTTACTAGAGCTGGGAGGGGAAAATGGAAAAACAAATGACTTTTGAGAAAGATAGAGACCCTCAGGAGAAGAAATGGGAGATATATCTCATTGCTTCTGTCTGTAACACAATGTGAGAACTTACCAAATCCTGTCCTGTGCCCTGTTATTTGGATCTTTTCCTCTCATCTGAGTGAAATCTGTTTAAGGTAATTACCTTCTCCCATGTTGGGCCCCCTCGTCTGCTGGTGGTGACCTGCTGATAGCAAGCACCACAGTGACATGTTTTATATCAGCAGCTTCTGGGCCAATGTTAGACATGGATGACACATGCTAGACAAATTTGAATGTGTTACTTCTCAATGAAGAAAGGGAATAGATCACAGTGGTGATAGCTGGATCAATTACCAGCTCTGTCATGTAAAGCTGGTGATTTCTGGGCAAGTTCTTTTTCTGTTCTGAACTTTTATTTATTCACCTATAAAACAAGGGTAATGGAAGAATTTACTTTTGACCAGACGTCATACTTAGGACTTCACTCACAGCAGCCTCCTGCTCTCTCTCCATGCATCCTGATGATAATCTGCAAAGGTAAAGATGAAATTCTTGATATGTAACTTGTAGGAGTGGTGAAAACTGGAAATAAGAGGTAAGAAAGCATGAATTTTGACAACCTTTGGATGTCCCTACCAGACAACCTGTAGCAATATCTATTTATTCAAGAGAAACAGATCAAGGTTGTATTTAAGTTCAAAAAAGGGTATATAATTCCACTCTCTGAAGTAGGATTTGTGTAACATATGAGGTCTTGATTCCCCCATTGGCCTCCTGGCACTCATGTCAGTGCACTGTGGAGAACACAGAAAGCAAAGGCTTCCCAAAGCTGCCAAATCCTTCTGATTTTTAGGCCTGCTTTTGGGAGCTCCTGAGACCTGTTTCTTTTAGACAAGTTGGGGAGGGTGAAGTTGTGATGACGTCATCAGCCAAACAAAGATTCATTGCAGAGAAGCCCCTGCCACCTGCCTGAGATGGGCCCAGTGCAGGAAAGCAGTCAATAAATGTTGTGTAGTATGATTGTCGGGAAAATATCTGGAAAATCCCAGAAAACTTATGTTTTCTTCACTTTCCCATAAATAAGGAGAGACTATCTACAGGGAGACCCAGCCCCAAGACTTCTAACTGTAGTCACATGTTGGGAACCGCCCTGACTGGTAGGCTAAGGCTAAGGGAACGCCCTTGGAACCATAAGCCAGCAAGGAGACAAAAGCTTATCTCCCTGGCAGGAATGCTGCTTCTACTGCTTTATTCATAACTGAACCCCAAAAAGCTTGGTCGGTTAGCCAAAGACGGGTAAGATTCCCCACGGGGGGAACGACCTAAGACAGGCACGATCACTTTGGGAGGCCCCCCAAAAGAAGGACTTGGGGGGCTGCAGCAAAAGGAGGTGATGGACCCTGGCTCCTCGGCTTTGACATAGCCTGAGTTCTCACTGTCTGGGAGAAAATCTCCTTATCTCTTGGTTGCCTTAGTTCCCTTGCTCCACCTAAGCCTGAAACAATGACAGAGTGGTGCAGCTCTGTGCTGAAAAGGGCGGATTCCCCAGGTGATCAGGCCTAAGAAAGAATATGGAAATTACTGTGAAAGCTTCTTTGTTTAGAATGCTCTCAGTTGAATGAGAAGGGTCCAAGGAGGAAGTTAGTTTGTTCCTCAAAGTCTTACAGCTCTTTGACCCCGACTCAAAATAGACTAGCAGAGTTCCTTCTTTTCTATAGTTCCTTACTTCCCCCTAATGAGTACTGTACTTTACCTGAATTATTATGCAAAATGAGCCCAATAAAAGCAGGTATGGATGGTAAATCGACGTGCTCCCCACTAGGGGGCGTGGCCATTTCGTCCCTACTTCCCCAAAGAAACTAGTCTGTCTCTGTGCATGTGTTTTTTCTCACGTGTGTTTTTCAGCGAGCCATCTGCAGCGTTTCGTGATCACTGCTGGCCAGTGACCCATGCATCAGTCACATGCCATCAGAGAGAAAAATATCAATGGGTTGCCTCCTGTACATGACCCAACTGGGGATGCAACCCCAACTGGGGATCTAACCCACACCTAGAAGCCCTCTCAAGACAGTGCAATGACTTGGGACATTTACTGACACATCCCTGGACCCAGTGCTGATAGAAGCCCACTTTTCAGAGCAGTTTGGCCCACCTTGGGAACAACCAAGACCAGAGGAATCAGCTACAAACTGTGGATCGCTTGTAGATTTGAAAAGGCTGTTGATGGTCAGATGTGAACAGCACCTGACATTCACTACACTGGACTCAGACATCTCAGTGGCATCCAAAGGGATAAACCAGTAGGCAAGCACCAAACTCTGCTGAGACCAATCCACTTGGGTTTTTTTTTTCACTATTTTTTTCTATTTTTTCTTTTTCATAGCCTTTTTATTATCATTAATATATTTTTCTTTTTCTTTCATTGTTGGTGCTCTATTTTTTCTTTCATATTTCTTATTTATGTTTACCTTTGATTACTCCATTGTTCCCTTCCTGTCTTCTTTTATTACTTGTTACTTTTTCTGGGTTCCTTTTTCCCATTTTCCTCTTTAAGTTCATTACTAGTATTAGTTCCTTTCCTTTTTCTCCTCTCATAATCACTTTTCTTTCTTTTGGTCTTCTCATTCTTTTTTCTTTTCCCCTTTCTCTATTACTCTATTTCTCTTTCTGCTTTTATTTTTCCTTGCTCTCTTGTCATTGATATTTCTGTTGTGTGGGGGAGGGGAATGCTTTTTTTGGTATTGTTTTTGTGATGTTTTGCTTTGTTCTGTCAGCACCTATACAATATAACAGTATACAATACATGGTGGGGGTTAAGCCTCTTAGTCAGCCAGCCAGAGAAGAGTCCCACCAACAAATGGGCCAATAACAATCAGGATCAAAACACAACAGGAAAGTCCACATAACCAACAAAAAGGGCATTCCTAGAGCAACCAGGAGATCAAGGAGTCTGCATGATGGAGTCCCACAGTCCAAACACATAAGGCTACTACACAAGACTGAGAATCAAAGCAAATCCATCTAACACAAAGAGTCAACTAAAATGAGGGAAAAAAACAACCCCCAAAAGAAAAGAAAGGTAGAATCTTCAAAAAAGAGCTAAATAACATCAAGGCAAGAAATTTATCAGACATACAGTTCAAAATAATGTTACAAGGATGCTCTAGGAATTTAGTGAGAACTATAAAGAACTCAGTGGTAACTACATTAGCATGAAAAAGAACATAGAAACCTTTAATAAGAACCAGTTGGAAATGAAGAATGAAATATATGAAAAGTGAATGCTCTAGCAGGAATTAAAAGTAGGCTAGATGAAGCAAAGGACCAGATCAGAGAGTTGGAGATGAGGTAGAAAAAAACACCCAGAAAAGAACAACAAAGTGAAAGAAGACTCAAGAAGAATGAGGATAATTTTAGGGAGCTTTGGGACAACATGAAATGTAACAATATTCATGTCATAGGAATACCAGGAGAAGAAAGGGAGCAAGAGGTAGAAAACATGTTTGATAAAACAATGACAGAAAACTTCCCTAATTTGGTGAGGGAAAGAGTCACACAAGTTCAGGAAGCACAGAGAGTCCCAATCAAGATGAGCACAAAGAGGTCCACACCAAGACGCATCACAATTAAAATGGCAAAATTTAAAGACAAAGAGAAAACCTTAAAGGCAGCAAGAGAGAATCAGCTAGTTACCTACAAAGAAAATGCAATAAAGCTACCACTGACTTCTTAGCAGACACACTATAAGCCAGAAGGGACTGGCATTAAATATCCCAAGTAATGAAGAGGAAAGAGCTGCAACCAAGACTACTCTATACAGCAAAGCTCTCATTTAAAATAAAAGGTGAAATAGTTTCTCAAACCTTAAAAAGAAGACTAAAGGAGTAAAGACCAAACCAGCATTGCAAGAGATGCTAACGGCACTGCATTAAGAAGGAGAAGAGGGGAGAGAGAGAGAGAGAGGGAGGAACACAGCTACAAAAGGAAAAATGACAATGAATAAGTACCTATCAATAATAACTTTAAATGTAAATAGATTAAATGTTCCAATCAAAAGGCATAGGGTAGCTGAGTGGATAAGAAAACACAACCTGTGTATATGCTCTCTGCAAGAGCCCCAGCTAGAACAAAAGATTTACAAAGTCTGAAATTGAAAGGATAGAAAAATATTCCAAATAAATGGACATGAAAAGAAGCTGGGGTAGCAATACTTACATAAGAACAGACTTCACAAAACAGATTTCAAAACTAAGGCCTAAAAAAAACCAAAGAAGCTCACTACATAACACTTAAGCTAGCAGCCCAACAAGAGGATATAACCCTTATAAACATATATGCACCTAATATATGAACATTCAAATATGTAAGGAAAATCTTGGAGGACTACAAAAATGATATAGAGAGCAACATACTTAGAGTAGGGAATTTTAACAACCCACTGTCAACAATAGACAGCTCTTCCAGACAAAACAAACAAGCATAAAGCATTAAATGACACACTAGATCAAATGGACTTAATTGATATTTACAGAACATTTCCCCCTAAGAAGCGAATTATACATACTTATCAAATGCACATGGATCATTTTCAAAGATAAATCACATGGTAGGACACAAAATAAGCCTTAAAATTTTCAAGAAAATTGAAATCATATCAAGCATTTTCTCCTGCTACAATGGTTCAAAACTAAAAACCAACCTCAAGGGAAAAAAATCAATTTAATACATGGAGGCTGAATAACACGTTATTAAATAATGAATGAGTTAATAGTAAGATTAAGGAAGCAATAAAAAGTACCTAGAAAAATTGAAAATGAACACAAAACATCCCAAAACTTATGGGACATAGCAATGGCAATCCTGAAAATGAAGTGTGTAGCATTACAAGCCTATATAAAGGAGATAGAAAAATCTCAAATAAACAACCTAATCCTATACCTAGAAGAACTAGAGAAACAACAACAAACAAAGCCCAAGCAAGTAGAAGAAAGGCAATAGTCAAGATCAGAGCAAAATTAAATGACATAAAGGCTAAAAAAAAACAATTCAAAGGATCATTGAATCCAGGAACTGGTTCTTTGAAAAAATAAACAAAATTAACAAACCCTTAACCAGAATCATCAAGAAAAAAAGAAGACACAAATAAATAAAATCAGAAATGAAAGAGAAGTAACAATTGATACCACACAAATACAAAGGTTTGTAAGAAATTACTATGAACTATATGCCAAGAAATTGTACAACCTAAGTAAAACAGGTAAATTTCTAGAAACATACAATCTTCCCAAATTGAATCAGGAAGAAGCAGAAAACCTGAATAGACCAATAACAAGTAGTGAAATTGAAGCAGTCATCAAAAACAAAACAAAATAAAACAAACAATCAAGCACACACAAAAAAATTCTGGCAAACAAAAGCTCTGGACTATATAGGTTCACAGGCAAATTTTAGCAAATATTCAAAGAATGAACACCTCTATTCTTCAAACTATTCCAAAAAATTCAAGAAGACTCTCAAACTCTTTTCATGAGGCCAGTATTATCCGAATTCCAAAACAAAGTAAAGACACAACTAAGAAAAAAAAAAACTATAGGCCAATATCTGTGATGATCAAAGATGCTAAAATCCTCAACAAAATACTAGCAAACTGGACCCAGCAATACATTAAAAAATATCACACACTGTCATCAAGTGGAATTTATTTCAAGGATGCAAAGATGGTACAATATTCACAAATCAATAAATCTGAACATCACATAAACAAAAGAAAAGATAAAAATCACATGATCATATCAGAAGATGCAGAAAAAGCATTTGATAAAATCTAGCACCCATTTATGATAAAAACATTCAGCAAAGACGGAATACAGAGCACATACCTCCTCATAATAAAGGCCATATATAAATAAAGGACAAATCCACTGCCAGCATCATACTCAAGGGGCAAAAATTTTAAGCATCACCTTTAATATCAGGAACATGACAGGGATGTCCATTATTCAACATAGTACTGGAAGTCCAAGCCATAGCAGCCAGACAAGAAGAATAAGTAAAAGGCATCCAAATTGGAAATAATGAAGTAAAACAATCATTATTTGCAGAGGACATGATACTGTACATAGAAAACCCTATAGGCTCTACAAAACAAACAAACAAACAAACAAACAAAAAACCCCTACTCAACCTAATAAGCAAATTCAGCAAAGTAGTGGGATACAAAGTCAATAGTATATTCATAAATGAAGGGCATTTTTGTTCACTAACAATGAACTATCAGAAAGAGGAACTAGGAAAAAAATCCCACTTACTGTAACAACAACAGAAAATACAGTACCTAGGAGTAAATTTAACCAAGGAGGTAAGAGACCTGTACTCAGAAAACTATAGAACACTAAAGAAAGAAATTGAGGAATATACAAATAAATAGAAGCATGTAATGTGTTTATGGATTGGAAGAATAAATATCATTAAAATGTCCCTACTATCCAAAGCAAGCTACAGATTCAACACAATTCCTATTAAAACACCAGTGGCATACTTCACAAATCTAGAAGAAATATTCAAAAATATATACTAAAAAAGATCCTGAATAATCTCAGCAATCTTACAAAAGAAGAACAAAGTTGAAGGGAACACAATACCTGATATCAAACTATACTATAAGGCCACTGTAATCAAAACACTATGGTACTGGCTTAAGAACAGACACATAGATCAATGAAACAGAATAGAGGGCTCAGAAATAAGCCCTCTTCCATTTCTCTATGGTCAATTAGTATTTGACAAAGGGGATACAAGCATACAATGGAGTAAAAATACTTTCTTCTATAAATGGTACTGGGAAAACTAGACTGGTACATGCACAAAAAAATGAAACTAGACCACCAATATACACCACATACCAGAATAAACTCAAAACAGATAAAAAGATCTATACATAAGTCAGGATACCATAAAAATCCTACTAGAAAACCTAGGCAGTAAAATGTCAGATAACTCACGTAGCAATATTTTTGCCAATATATCTCCTAGGGCAAGGAAAATAAAGGGAAAAACAAACAAATGGGACTACAACATATTTAAAAAAAAAACATTTGCATGGCTAAAGAAACTATAATCAAAATGAAAATGGAACCAACTGTATGGGAGATGTATTTACCAATGATACATCTGACAAGGGTTTAATCTTCAAAATATATAAAGAACTCATACAACTGAACACCAGGAAGACAAATAATCCAATTAAAAAGTAGGCAAAGGACTTGAATAGACACTTCTCTAAGGAGGACATGCATATGGCTCATAGACATATGAAAAGATGCTCAACATCACTATTCATCAGAGACATGCAAATTAAAATCACAATGAGATATCATCTCACACCTGCCAAAATGGCCATCATTAATAAATCAACAAACAACAAGTGCTGGCAAGGATATTGAGAGGGGAACCCTAGTACACTCTTGGTGGGAATGCAGACTGGTGCAGCCACTGCTGAAAACAGTATGGAATTTCCTTTTAAAACTAAAAACAGAACTACCTTTTAACCCAGTGATTCCACTGCTGGGAATATACCCTAAGAATCCCTAAATACCAACTCAAAAGAATTTATATACCCCTATGTTCATAGCAGTGCTATTTACAATAGCCAAGATTTGGAAACAACCTAAGTGATCATAAGTAGAGGAGTGGATCAAAAAACTGTGGTACATTTACACAATGGAATACTATGCAGCAGAAAAAAGAAGGGATTCCTGCCTTTTGGGACAGCATGGTTGGAACTGGAGAATATTAGACTATGTGGATAAGTGAGTTGGTGAAAGACAAATATCATATGATCTCATTTATAACAGGATTCTGATGACCAAAATAAACTAATGAGAAAAACAGAACCAGAGGCATGGAATCATGGAATATATTGACAGCTGTAAGAGGGAGGGAGGTGGGTACTGAATGAAATAAGGTTGAATATTTAGTCAAAAAACATACATGAAGAACCCATGGACATGGACAACATTGTGGGAATTGACTGTAGAAGTGGGAGGCAGGCTGGGTTGGGGTGGGGAGAAGGGAGAAAAATAGGACATCTGTAACAGCATAAACAATAAAAAAGAAAGAAAGAATGTTTTCATCATTAACTGGCAGATAAGTTACTACGGCCTAAAAGGTGCCAATAAATGATGCTGTGGAACTAACAGAGAGATGACCATTGTCTGGAGTAGTAGTCATGATCTTATCATCTATTGGTATTAACTTATAGGAATGCAAAATTTTACAACCTAGCACCATAGACTTGTAAAGCCTATACCAGGCTGATTTAGCCTGAAATTATATTTCTAATTGCATGCCTTTACCTCTCTAATTAGCAGAATAACTCTTCTTTGACTTTGGTATTTATCCAGCAACATGGCATTAGGAATTAATTCATGGTTACTAAAGCATGGTTCCTCAGAGTTACACACAATCACCCATTCCTTAGACTAAATCCTCGTGCTGCCCAACTTTACACACTGCCCCCAGTCCTCTTGCTATACTCCATAATTTGATATTCACTATCCAAATCCAGGAGTGAAAAAATTCCTCATAGAAAAATTGCATAAAGTTCCTATATCATTTCATTTGCAAAATTTGTGTTTATTACATATTAAATACATTTATTATTTCCTGAAGATGCCACCTGAAAAACCAGATCACATACAGTAGCTAACATAACACATTGAGTCAGCTGAATACCACAGTGACAGATACAGGCTAAGATCCAATTTTCATAGTCATTTAATAAAAAAGTATTTTTAATTCTCAAGCACAAGTTCACAATTCTAACAATCCTTCCAAAACATCCAGCTACCTCACACGCTTATCATCTAAAACTTGAAAGTTTTGTTCCTACATTTTGTTCCTACAACTTTATTTCAGTATCATCATCCGAATGTTTTGCACTTGTGTTACTCTTTTTACCAAACTGCTTTAGAAGCATAATCCCAGCAATTCTCACAAATGCCCCTTTTAACAAAGTCTAACATTAGCAATGTATGATGAAAAATAAGTGGAAAAGGACATTTTGCAGTGCAGGATTTCTGATTTTTATTGTTTATACCTCTACTGGCTAATTTGTGAAAGTCGATAATCCACCATGGATTCACTGTCATTAGTGCTAATTAGTGGGATTCTACTGTACTAATAAATCAACATTACTCAAACAGTGCACGAAGATAAAGGTTATAATACATCCCCTGCCTATTGAATTTTTTAAAATTAGATCATTTTCACCACTGCAGTCCTGATTTCCACTCACAAGATTTTGTTGTAGATCCCATTCTACAGCTAGGTTTGCATAGAGAAAGCATGCATTTTTAATTATAGTATGTATATTCATTCTAGTCTCTGTACACACTCAGTACAAGGAAGGAAGGGACTTAGGGCAGGAAGTTACTGTTGGTCTCACACCATCCAGTGCACTGAGGTAGGAACTGAGTATAAAGGACCTTGCTCAAGGTCCGGTTGGAACTCAGGACTTTTCATATCTAGACCCCCTCCAACTCTTTCCAGCACCATCCGACTGGCCACCCACATCAAAAGTGTGAACACACAACTGCACTAAAGGCTTATGTTTCATATGCTGTAATATAGCCATGATCTTCCTACAGATCCATTCATTTCCATTCTTCCTTTAAGTTTAATGCTACCCATATCCACACCTTTAATGCTGCCCATCTGCTAAGTCTGCACTCTCTCTGCCCCTTTCAGTGCTTAGCTGTGAACTATAGTGGTTCCTGTTTATATGACATGTGTGTATTTTTTCTCATGAGAACACTCAGTCGATTAAGTTAGATGTCCTGGTTGGTATGTACCTCGGCTTTCCTAAGACATTTATGTGACCTGGGATCCATTTATTGAACAGTATACCTTTCTTTCAACCTCACATCATCATTTAATTACAGTGGGCTAAAATGGTTTCTTGGCCACTCGACACAATGAGAGGTTATAGGCTCACTGACTCGCATCTCTACAGCTGTTTTTCAGCTCCTTTGCACAGCCTGGCTCTCTAGTTGGCCAGTAATGGCCCATAGCCAATCAGTGAAAATGCTTTTTTACTGTATAGTTATTTTGTAATAAATAACATTCAACCGTCACTTGCAAGACCTGGTATATCTCTGCCTTTTTACAAGAGGATGGGTGTCAGAGGAAAATCCTAGGTCACAATTATAGCAAATCATCCAATGTCACAATCATAGGCAAGAGCCCAGTGAGGCTTCCTCTCCAGAGAATCCCCCCAGAAAGAGAAGAGTTTCCCCTTTGAAATGGGAAGGGAAATTTTCTAGGCCATTTTCCAAGGTGTTTTTAAGTTCCATGACTCTGATTTCCTCAGCAGTTGCTTTGAGTTGTAACTTCTCCTAAATTTTTGTGATTTTGTAACTGAATGTACAGTTATATGCATGAATAAGTATTCAGTGTATCTATGCATAGTACATTGAAAAATATTGAGTATAATGTTAGTATCTCCATATTACACAAAGGGTACTCAGAATAGTACTAATAAGCACATTGGCATTCTTCAGTACCCTGTAGTCCAAGATAGAGAAACTGGTTTCTGTTAAGACTGGACAAATTTTAAAAGACTTCAAGATTGCATTTGGACGAGTACCCTCAAGTTTGGCTTTTTATTCAAATTCTGTGCAAATTTCTGTAGACTGCTGAGTTGGTCTGAAGTGAGGAATTACTGGGTAAAAATTATAAATCTTAATATGTCTTTTCATCTGCTGTTCTTCCTATCAGATTATAAAATAAACTTTGAGATGGCTCAGTTAAGGGAGAAAGTATTGGGAGATATAACCCAAAACCAAATAGGATGGAAAAACTGTTACAAAACGGTTCATGTTGGGTTTAAAGCTACTCATATCATAGTAAATATGCTATATACCATATTTTATCATGGGAGAAATATATTTTGTCCAACTATTTTATACTGAGGGAGCCCAGACTATATTTGTAGAAGGAAGTCTTTGGTTTGAGATAGGTTCTAGTGAGTTTTAAGGTCTCGTCTGAAACTTTCTGTTTTTTTTTGTTTTGTTTTTATTTGTGATATTTTATTGTTTATGCTACTGTTGTTCCAATTTTCCTCCTTTGCCCCCCTCCACCCAGCCCCTCCACTTCCTTAGGCAATACTCACACCATTGTCCATGTCCATGGGTCAGGTATATTTAAAAGTTTCATCAGAAACTTTTAACATGTGATTTCTATTGAAAATAATGAGTGTGTGTGTGTGTGTGTGTGTGTGTGTGTGTGTGTGTGTGTGTGTTTAGAAGGGTGTGGTCTCCTTGGAGGATCTGTTGCATCTATTCATCATGGTTTTTCACACATCAATATTCTACTTTATGGGAAATATTTAATAAACTAGAAAGATTAGAAAGCTACATGACAAAGAGAGACAACATTAGTGTTCTTATAGTATATTTTTTAAAGTTATAGGCTTAGTCTTTACTTATAGAAATAATGGCCAAGACCTTATTTTGTCAATGGCAATGCTACAAATATAATATCCCAAACATTTATCTATTATTGTACATCATTTAGCTCTCTTCTAGTTTCAGAAAGTGAGTCATATCATTAAACACTAATTATAAGTCATACCATTATAAACAATGTTATATAGAAAAATTCATGTGCTAAAACTGAATACATAGATAGGTAAAGCAAACTCATGGTATAATCAGCATAAAATTTTCCCAGGTGACTTGAGTAAATTCTAAAAATTAGTAGTGACTTCACCTGCTTTATGAACAACAACTAAAAACACAGACAGCTGATTGTAAAGATTCAGGACACGGTGACAATTAGTAATTACTATGTTGTTTCTAAACAGGAAGTTCACAGAAAAGATCTGAGGATGCTATAAGTGTTTAGCAACAAGATTCCTTTCATTTTAAGTCATGAAAAGATTCATTGACAACTGCCTCATGAAAACTGAAACTGTTCATCACATGGCCAAGGAAGATATCATTCCTATTCAAAATTTCCTGCAGAAAGGAGCAAAGAGAAAGCATTGCAAATAGAAAGCTTTATGTACAAGTGTACACAGGAGGCTAAATTTCTAAAAGGTGAACATTTTTAGTTTTCTAAAAGGGCACATCAAATGCAACTATTATGTGTAATATATGAATATTTTAATTTTTCTGAGTGTTTATCAGTTCCAATTATTATACATAACATATGGCTCACTAGATGTGTGACCCTGTTTTTTTACTGTGCCAAATTCTTACTGAACCATCTCTATCATTGTGCTACTGTAAATATTTGTCCATCAATGTATGTTCCAGTGTAAGATACTGTTTCAGCAAGCTTAGCTAGGAATGTGATCCTCAACAAGGGTCAATTTTACACACCTCCCCACCCCCACGAGACACTTGGCAATGTCTGGAGAACTTTTTGTTTTTAATGACTGTGAGGGAGAAAAGAGGACACAAACATCTTAGTGGGTAGACACCAGGGATGCTCCTAAACATATTCTAAGGCACAAAACAGCTCCTACAACAGAGTTATCTGGTCCAAAATGTCAGGAATATAAAATTTGAGAAACCATAAATTAGGATGAACAGAGATAGTTGCCAGTATCTGGTAATACTTTCCCAAGTGTCAATAATCTAAAAGTCTATCACCGGCTGGTTCAAAGATAACATTCTAACATCTCACCAGTGGGGAACCTCATGGTAACTCTGATTACTCCTTACAGTAGGGTGCAGCCGGTTAGAAATTTACCTGAAGCAGAAATCCTTTATTCTCTCAATATTTATCATCATCATCATTACTTTTTTTACTTTGGTTAGCAGATGTTTCTTTAGTGCTCTGGCATGCTTTTTAATTTGCACATTTATTAATTTGGTTGCCGGAGAACTGAGTTCTTCACCTGCTGAATCCTCCCTGTACCCTGGGGCTAGAGTCATCACACATAAAGACTTGCCCTGGCCCACCTTTCATTCCTAGGATAAATTTTTAACCTCTAGCATCTTTAAGTGGGATCACTGAATGGCCAATGCAATTTTGGCTTTTATCCAAGTGAAAGGAACTGACTGCTCCCAAGTCCATTTACTCTTCCAGTCTAAGGGGAATTGTTTGGATTCTAACATGCGCTCTCACAACATCCCATTTATGGCTGTGACAAAGAGGTAAGCAATTAATCAGACATCTCTTCTAACAATACTGACCTGCCAGCATTCAAATACTTTAATTAAAATCACAGCACAATATATGCCAGGGGTAACAGCCTAGCAATGTCTCCATAAAACATAAAAGCTGCTCTCCCTACAGGTCCTGAAGCAAACACATATTACTGACCACCCTGGAGTGAGGCCTTTAATGAAAAGGAAAGGAAGTCTTCAGGGCCAGTTTGTGTATGCTGCTGCCCACCTACCAAAATAAGTTGTTTATATCATGCTCATTCAGAGGCTTTAGCATAAAAGGATAAGCCCAATAGAGAGATTTTTCTTTCTCTTTCATTCCCTCCCTTCCTTCCTTCCTTCCTTCCTTCCTTCCTTCCTTCCTTCCTTCCTTCCTTCCTTCCTTCCTTCCTTCCTTCCTTTCGTCCTCTTTCTTTCTTTCTTTCTTTCTTTCTTTCTTTCTTTCTTTCTTTCCTTCTTTCTTTCTTTCCTTTCTTCTTTCTTTCTCCTCTTTTTTTTTGAAAGTTAATACAAACAAGAAGAAGCTATACTATACCCAGTAGCATTAGGCTTAATTCACCTCTGCTGCTTCAAAAAATGTCAGTGCAACTATGAGATTTAAAAATTTTAAATATCAGTAAGCACAGAAAAGCTGGATTTTTTTCTTCCAATGTTAACTCATCCTTGTGACAGGTTTTAGCCTCTTTGGGGTGCCTGCTCCCCAATTGTTCTGCCTTTCTTGTTGTTACATGGTAATACCAAGATTTTAAAATCATAAGCATACATTGCATTTTGAGTTAAATTATTTTGGGGAGTTTGGAAAGATTGTCATCCACTTATTATGTTTATACTTACTTTTTTCTAAGGTAATGTATAATTTTATTGAAACATATCAGCATTCTTGGAAATATATACAAATCCCATCATTCTCTTCCTGGGTTATAGTACCTCCACATTTAACACTTACCTTCATTGCCTCTATTTTATGGTAATATGGATATGTTAACATATAACACAGTACCTTACTTTTCAACTTAAACCAAGCTAACTTAAAATGCCTCTAACTCCCCATGCCCTATGGTCATTGTCTTACAATTCAAGCTTAAGTATTATTTTCTCTCTTGTTTCTTGCTAAAATTCAGTGAAAAATTCTTCACACAAAGTATTTTTAAAGAGTTAGTCTTATTCATAAATGTTCCTCTGGAGCACCTGACCAACAGTGTTAATATTGGTCTTCCTGTCACCCAATATTTTCAATTGATTTTCAAAACTCCATGTGTTTTTTCCTAGGAGTCCAAATCCTTAATGCCTTTATTTCTGTTTCTCCCCAATTTGCCCTCAGAGCTGGTGACTTCTGTGGATTTCACTATAAAGTGTTTTCATAGCTTATCATTCTTTCCACATGTGGCTCATAGCTATTTGGGGCACCTGTGGACAGTTGTCCACATCCCGCAGCACCTCAGTGGGATCTCTGTTCCTCTGTCCCAGCTGCCTTCCCAAGCTCAGAGCTGAGGGCTCTGGCCTGCTTTCACTTCAGGAAGCAAGCCTCCTCTCACTGTTTATCCATGCTTCCCTCAGGGCACTGCACATGGTGAACTTCTTTCTCCACTCAGCAGCCCATTACACCCTCTCTTTTTCATATCCTGACCCGTTTCAAGTTTGTATTGTCTTTCCTTTGAAGGACACTGATACTTCCCACAATGGTTTTCAAGTTGGACATATGAAACCTTCATTTCCCTCGTCTCCTTCTCTACTTCCTTTCTATGTTTATTAAAATAATGCCCCCCCCCCAACATACACACACACAGACTTCAAATCAGCTTCAGAGAGGATGACAACTGTATTTTCAACACATTGGCCCAATTATCATGTAAGACCATAGACAATCTCAACAGAGAAGACATGGAGCCTGTTGGAAGCAGCCAAATATAATTTATTTTTTAAAAAATTCAGAATATTATAAAAACTGCTTGACACAGAAAATTATTCCCTTATCCAAAGTTTGGTTTTTCTCTCACCCTCTTCACTATTTCCTCATAATTCTCTTTAGCCTGTTTCATAAAATGTTATCTAGAGGTTAGATGTAACTGTAAGGACTCTCCAGAGACACAAAACCAATAGGACATATATAGAAACAAAGAGTAATTTACCTTAAGGAATTGCTTCATGAGATTGTGGAGGCTTGATAAATCCCAAATATGCAGGGTAGGCCACCAGACTGGAGAGCCAGGGGAGAGTTGACATCTAATCCCAAGAACTTCTGATGGCAGAATTCCTTCTTATTCAGAAAAGGTCAGATTTTGTTCTATTAAGGCCTTCCACTGATTTGGTGAGGCCCAACCACATTATGGAGATAATCAGCTTTAATCAAAGTCCAATAATTTAGGTATTAATCTCATCCAAAAAGACCATCAAAGAAATTTCCAGAATAATGTTTTATTAAATATCTGGATACCACTGCCTAGCCATGGTGACACATAAAATTAATCATTGGTGTTACCAAATTGTGTTCTATAAAACACTAGTCTTTTGGACTAAACACTGGATTAAGCTGATTTTTCTCTCAGGTATTTGCTTTTATTATTAAAGGGAACAGAATGAATGTTAATATGTACTGAATACATCCTAGATGTCAGGAGCTCAACAGTCACAGTCTCATTTAATTCTTATGACAGCTTAATGAAATAGATATCATAACCTGACTTCTTGATGTAACAATGTTTTATACAAAAAGATTTATTAACTTAGATATATTACTTTTTCCAACCTCACACTTTAAGAAAAAAAAAAACCTCAAACTCTTCATTAGAGTCTTTGCCACCCTGGCTGATGTGGCTCAGTGGGTTGAATGCTGGACTGCAAATCAAAGAGTGGCCGGATCAATTTCCAGTCAAGACACATGCCTGGGTTGCATGCCAGGTTCCCATAGGGGGCATGTGAGAGGCAACCAAACATTGATCTTTATCTTCCTCTCTCTCCCTCCCTTCCCCACTCTCTAAAAATAAATAAATAAAATCTTTTTTTAAAATTAAGTCTTTACCATCATTAACAAGCCAGCTTTGAATCATCTAAATCCATCTAACTTTAAATATCAGCTATATTTACATCTAATTTACTTATAATTTATTAGATATACAGCAATTTCAACCCACAGAATATCAGAATAGTTTTTTTTTATTTTATCTATCCAATAGGACTGCATTTATCTTACATTTTGTAAAATGTGGTTTAAAAGTTCTTAAGTTTAGGAAGTAATAGAAAGTCCTTTGCTTACCTCTATAAACATCCAAAGCCAAAACTGACTAAACTAGTTTCAGGCTATAAAGTTTTCCCTAAATGGTACTTTGCTGGAATGGTACTTTATTGGAATAAAAAAAATAACTGAGGGAGCACCCAGTAGGAAAAAAAATGTTAGCAAAGAGTAAATATAAGACAACTGCCTTTTTTTTTCTTTTGAGTGATAACTTGGTGGTGGTGAGAAAGGAGGAGGGATTTTGCCTTACTCTCTGGCACACATGCAATAGATTTGGTCAAAGTCACACCACAGTTTAGTTGACACTGGGACAATGCACCCTTTAACCTTGGGGATCACCGGAGAGAGGTAAAGCATTGCTCATGTATTCCAAGGCAGAAGAAGAGGGGTAGGAAGAAAATCACAAGAAAATTATGGTAAGGGAAAGGGTAGGAGGTAAAATAACAGCAGTCCCCTTATGTTGGGGCAAATAGATGATAAACTCTTCAAGGTCAAAGGCATATCTGCCATTTTTTTAATTTTATTTTAATTGTTGTTCAAGTACAGTTTCCTATCTTTTACTCCCATTCCAGCCCACCCACCCAGTCCTCCCCAACTCCCTCCCATTTACACCCCTCACTGTTTATGTCCATGTGTTCTTTATACTTGTTCCTGTAAACCCTACCCCTTTTCCCCTGAAATTCCCTCCCATCTCCCCTCTGGACACTGTCAGCCTGTTCTCTATTTCAATGTCTTTGATTATATTTTGTTTCTTTGTTTGTTTGTTTTGTTGTTTAGGTTCCTGTTAAAGGTAAGATCATATGGTGTTTGTCTTTCCCTGCCAGGCTTATTTCACTTAGCATAATGCTTTCTAGCTCCATCCATGCTGTTGCAAAGGGTAGGAGCTCCTTTCTTTCTGCTGCATAGAATTTCATTGTGTAAATGTACCATAGTTTTATGATCCTTCATTTACTGGTGGGCACCTTGGTTGCTTCCAACACTTGGCTATTGTAAATTGTGCTGCTGTGAACATTGGGGTGCATATGTTCTTTTGGATTGGTATTTTGGGGTTCTTAGGGCATAATCCTAGCAGTGGAATTGGCAGGTCAATGGCAGATCCATTTTCGGTTTTCTGAGAAAATTCCATACTGTTTTTCATAGTGGTTGGACCAGCCTGCAATCCCACCAACATTGCACTAGGGTTCCCTTTTCTCCACAGCCTCTCCAACACTTGTTGTTTGTTGCTTTGTTTATGATGGCCATTCTGACCAGTGTGAAGTGGTACCTCATTGTGGTTTTAATTTGCTTCTCTCTGATAGCTAGCCATATTGAGCATCTTTTCATGCATCTCCAGATTCTCTGTATGTCCTCCTTGGAGAAGTGTCAGTTCAAGTCCTTTGTCCATTTATTAACTGGGTTGCTTGTCTTCTTAGAGTGGAGTCGTGTAAGTTCTTTGTATATTTTGGAACTCAAATGCTTGTCCAAGGTATCATTGCCAAATGTTTCCCATACAGTTCGTTCTCTTCTTATTATAATACTCTTTTCTTTAGCCATGCAGAAGCTTTTTATTTTGAGGAGATCCAATCTGTTTATTCTTTCCTTTATGTCCCTTGCTTTAGGGGACATATCATAAAAATGTTGCTATGTCAAATATCTGAGATTTTCCTGCCTAGGAAAGGAAAATCTTTCCTGTTCTCCTCTAGGACTTTAATAGTGTCATGACTTATACTGAAATCTTTTCTCCACCTTGAATTTATTTTTGTGTAAGGTGTAAGTTAGTGCTCCAGTTTCATTTTTTTTTTTTTTGCATGTAGCTGTCCAGTTCTCCAAACAACATTTGTTGAAGAGGCTATTTTTATTCCACTTTATTCTGCTGCCCACTTTGTCGAATATTAATTGACTGTAGAGACTTGGGTTTATTTCTGGGCTCTCCATTCTCTTCCACTGGTCCATGTGCCTGTTTTTATGCCAGCACCAGGCTATTTTGATTACAGTGGACTTGTAATAAAGTTTGGTATCAGGTAATGTGACCTCTCCTACTTTACTCTTCTTTCTCAAAACTGCAGCAGCTATTCGGGGTTGTTTATGGTTCCATAGAAATTTTTGAAGTGTTTGTTCTATGTCTGTCAAATATGCCATTGGTACTTTATTAGGTATTAAAGTACCTATGTAATAGGTATTAAATTTACACATTCAAAGTGTAAATTTGAATGTGTAAATTGCTTTGGGTAGTATGGACATTTTGATGATGTTAATTCTTCCAATCCATGAACATGGTATTTGTTTCCATTTGTTTGTGTTTTCCTTAATTTCTTTCTTCAGTGTTGTGTAGTTCTCTGTATACAGGTCTTTTAACACCTTGGTTATGTTTATTCCTAGGTATTTTAATTTTCTTGTTACTATATCAAATGGGATTTTTCTCTTGATTTCTGCTTCTGCTGTTTCATTGTTGGTATACAAAAATGCCTTTGATTTCTGGGTATTGACTTTATCCTGTTACTTCGCAAATTCATTTATTAGGTCAAGCAGTTTTTTGGTGGAGTCTATAGGATTTTCTATGTACACTATCATATCAACTGAAAATAATGACAGTTTTGTTTCCTCTCTTCTGATTTGGATGCCTTTTATTTCCTTTTCTTGTCTGATCGCTGTGACTAAAATTTCCAATACTATTCAATACTAAATTTCTATTCAATACTATATTGAATAGAAGTGGTGAAAGTGGACAACCTTGTCTTATTCCTGATCTTAGTGGAAAAGATTTTAGTTTTTGCCCATTGAGTATGCTGTTGGCTGTCGGTCTCTCATATATGGCCTTTATTATGTTGAGGAATGCTCCCTCTATTCCCACTTTGCTGAGTATTTTTATCATAAATGGGTGCTGTACCTTATCAAATGCTTTTTCCACATCTATCGATATGATCATGTGTTTTTTATCTTTGCTTTTGTTTATGTGGTGTATTACATTTAATGATTTGCGAATGTTGAACCATCCCTGCATCCTGGGATGAATCTCACTTGCTCATGGTGTATGATCATTTTAATGTGTTGCTGGATGAAGTTTGCCAATATTTTGTTGAGTATTTTAGCATCTATGTTCACCAACAATATTGGCCTGAAGTTTTCTTTCTTTGTTGTGTTTTTATCTGGTTTTAGGATTAGGATGATGCTGGTTTCAGAAAAAGAGTTTGGGAATCTGCCAATATTCTGAATTTTTTGGAATAGTCCGTGAAGGACAGGGGTTAGCTCTCCTTTAAATGTTTTGTAGAATTCTCCTGTGAAACCATCTGGTCCTAGGCTTTTGTGTGTTGGAGTTTTTTGATTACTGCTCCAATTTCATCTGCTGTTATTGGTCTGTTCAGGCTTTCTGCTTCTTCTTCATTCAGTTTTGGAAGATTATATTTTTCTAGAAATTTGTCCATTTCACCTAGGTTTGCAAATTTCTTGGCATACAGTTCTTCATAGTAATTTCTTACAATCCTTTGTATTTCTGTGGTATCTGTTGTAATCTCTCCTCTTTCATTTCTGATTGTGTTCATTTGGGTCCTCTCTCTTTTTTTCTTGATGAGCCTGCTTAAAGACTTGTTGATTTTGTTTATCTTTTCAAAGAATCAGCTCCTGGATTCACTGATCCTTAGAATTATGCTTTTAGTCTCTATGTCATTTAATTCTGCTCTGATCTTGGTTATTTCCTTCCTTCTTCTTTATCTGGGCTGTCTTTGTTGTTGTTCTTCAAGTTCTTGTAGACATAGGAGTAGGTTGTTTATTTGAAATGTTTCTATCTTTTTTAGGTAGGCCTGTATCACTATGAATTTCCCTCTCAGGACTGCCTTCACTGTGTCCCATAAGTTTTAGGCTGTTGTGAGTTCATTTTCATTAGTTCCCAAAACTTTTTGATTTCTTCCCTAATCCCATTCTTGACCCATTCCTTGTTTAAATACATGGTATTTAATCTCCATGATTTTGAGTGTTTTGGGATTTTTCCCTTGAGGTTGGTTTCTAGTTTAAGTTGCTTGTGGTCAGAGAAAATGCTTCAAATTATTTCAGTATTCTTAAATTTGTTGAGGCTTGCTTTGTATCCTATCATGTGGTCTATCTTTTAAAACATTCCATGTGCATTTGAAAAGAATATGTATGTAACTTCTTTGGGATGAAGGGCTATATATATATCATTTAATTCCATTTTATCTAGGGCATTGTTCAATGCCACAATATCTTTGTTGATATTTTGTTTGGAAGATCTGTCCATTTTTGACAGTGGGTATTAAAATCCCCTACTAGAATTGTGTTGCTGTCAATATCTTTCCTGAAGTCCTCTAAGATTTTCTTTATGTATTTGGGTGCTCCTATGTTGGGTGCATATATATTTGCAATGTTTATGTCTTCTTGGTGGATTCTTCCCTTGAGTATTATGAAATGACCTTCTCTGTCCCTTTTTTGAAGTCTATTTTGTCTGATATGAGTATTGCTACCCCAGCTGTTTTTTTCCTGTCTGTTTGCTTGGAAAATTTGTTTCCAGCCCTTCACTTTCAGCCTGTGTAGGTCTTTTGTCCTGAGGTGGGTCTCTTGTAGGCAGCATATGCGTGGGTCATGCTTTCTTATTCATTCAGCGATTCTATGTCTTTTGATTGGAGCATTTAATCCATTTACACTTAAGGTTATTACTGATAGGTACTTATTCATTGCCATTTTCATACCTGTGTTTCTCTCTCTCTCTCTCTCTCTCCCTCTCTCTCTCCCTCTCTCTCTCTCTTTTCCTTCCTTTCTTTAAAGGAGTCCCTTTAACATCTTTTGCAGAGCAAAAGGTTTGGTGGAGGTGTATTCTTTTAGACTTCCTTTGTCTTTTGTCTTCTTTGTCTTCTTATTTGGCCTTCTATCTTGATTGAAAGCCTTGCTGGGTAAAGTAGCCTTGGTTGCAGACCTCTGGTTCTCATTACTTACAATATTTCTTGCCATTCTCTTCTGACTTGGAGTGTTTCTATTGAGAAGTCAGTTGCTAACCTTATTGGGGCTCCCTTGTATGTTACTTTCTGCTTCTCCCTTGCTGCCTTTAAGATTCTCTCTTTGTCTTGGAAATTTCTTGTTTTAATTATGATGTGTCTTGAAGTGGGCCTCTTTGGTTTCCTCTTGATTGGGACTCTCTGTGTTTCCTGGATTTGTGTGACTTTTTCTCTCATCAAATTAGGGAAGTTTTCCATCATTACTTTTTCAAATACATTTTCTATCCCTTGCTCTTCTTCTCCTTCTGGTATCCCTATTATACAGATATTATTGTGTTTCATATTGTCTTGCATTTCTTTTAATCCCTCTTCATTCTTTCTGAGTCTCTTTTCCTTTTCTTGCTCTTTCTGGGTATTTTTTTCTACTTTGTCCTCCAGCTCGCTGATCTCATCTTCTGCTTCATCAATCCTGCTTTTTATTCCTTCTACTGTGTTCTTCAGTTCAGAAATTGTATTCTTCATTTCCTCTTGGCCCTTTTTGATAGTTTCTGTTTCCTTTTTCATGTGGACACAGTTTGCAGTGAATTCATTGTAGCTTCCCTGTAGTTTCTAGTAGCTCATTGTGAGCTCATTGAGCTTCCTGATAATCATTTCTTTGAACTCAATATCTGATAGTTGAGTTTCCTCTATTTCATTTAGCATTCTTTCTGAGGCTTCCTCCTTTTCTTTCATTTGGGAATTATTTCTTTGTCTTCCCATTGTTTGTGAGACTCTTCTTGTTAGCCTCAGCTTCTTAAGTTGATTTGTTCTGGCTCCCTAGGTTTATGTTGTGAACTTCTGTGGTAGAATGTCCATGAGATTCAGTGGTGCAGCTCCTTCATGTATCCTGGTGTTCACAACTTCTATCTACTCTTTTTTGTGTTCAGTTGGAGGGGTAAGGCAAAATGGTTTAAGACAGCAAGAGAGTATTCTATGATATTTACAGTAGTAGCTGGTAGAGAAGAAATAGGAGATCCTTTGGCTATGTATAGTGTTAACCGTGATCTTCTGCCCAACTAGCCACTTTTTAGAAATGATGGAAAGAAGATAAGACTCTTGTTGGGGAGGGAACTCGAGTTGGATCTCGAAAGCAGTGAGGTTGTGGGAGGTCAGATTCTGAGGTAAGGTCAGAATAAAGGATAGTAAATAGGTTTAGTGTGTGAGAGAATAGAGTTAACCACTATAGTAATGGAGTTCAGGAAACTGAAGTGGGCTAAGATCTGGAAGAGGTGTTGTATAGTATTTTCAATTGTATAGAACAGCTATTATTTATAATAATATTGGAGCAACAATCATATGACAGAATCTATGAGATCTAGATAACAAGAATAGGGAGTATAGGACCTTGAGTAGTGTGCTAATGGAACACAAGTGAAGTGAAGGACAGTAAACTAGCAATACACTATGAATAAGAGAACAGGGGAAACCTGTCAAATGATACAATATAACCAGCCAAGCAAAGAAGACTAAACAGAAAGAAGTATACAAAAATACTATTAAAATAAAAGATGTAAGAATAGTGAAAAATAATAATACAAATATGCAATAACTTGCAGGTTCTCTGTAATGGCAAAGTGAAATTTGTCTCTCTTTCTCAGCTGTTGGGATGCCCCCTCTTTGGGTCCAACTCTGGTCTTTTCACAGTTTTGGGTTTTTTGTCTCACTTGTGGATATTTAAAAAAAAAAAGAAAATTAAAAAAGGCAGAAGAAGGAAGGTAGAAGAGATAATATCAGAAAGAAAGGAGGAAGGAATAAAACAAGAAAGAAGGAAAGAGAAGAAAAAGGAACTGAGAGATATAAAAATAATAAGAATTTAAAAATTTAAAAAATACTTTTAAAAAATCAAAGAAACAAACAAACAAACAAAAACCTTCTTGCTCGTTTCAAACTGGTCAAACTGGTTTTTCTGATCTTGCTTGCTGCAGCAGGGTGAGGGGCTATTGGTTTCGCTTTTCTCCCTTCCTATTCAGTGCTCATTCAGCCTTGCTCGTACTCCTCCCCAGAGCTAGTCTGGCGCCTCTCCACAGGGCCTTGGGTGTGGGATGGGGTCTTCCTAAGTGTGAGCTCTTCTCAGGTTTACAGTTGTGGGCTCCGGGTCTTCCACAAAGCACCCTGTCCCCGGGTTGCAGGTACAGGTGTGTGGGTGTGCCCAGGCCTCCTTTGGTCTCACGGTTTGACTCCCCCTCTCCTACCTCCTCACCATCTTCCTCCTCAAAGGTTATATTGAAGCAAACTGACAGCAGCACATGCTGGTGAGGCCATGAAGTAGGTGGACTCTGATAGCTGGATGATGGGAGAGCAGTACAGTTTAACTGCTTTAGGTCACTGCTCTGTCTGGTTTTTGAATGTCTGCTACAATTCTTGATCTCTGATTTTCATATATGCTGTGGTACTGTTGACTGTTTGCTCTGTTCCTCTGTAGATCTGCTAGGTTTTTCTCCCATGTGTAGAAAGAAGTGGAATCTGCTCCCTCCTACCATGCCGCCATCTTCCCTCTCCCCCATACCTGCCATTTTTGAATTCTCTAGAACAGGGTTCCACAAACTATGACTGTAAGTCACATCCGGCCCACTGATGATTTTTGTCCATTAGAGCCAGACCATTAAAAGTGCCCATCTGCAGAGACAGATTCCATGCTCTTTGCAAGGGCCTCTTCCACAGGCTCTTGTAAACATACCTCACATCCATTCAGCAGTGATTTTTGTAAATGTCCTGCTGACTTTTGTGGAGTAATACTTGCTTCTCCATATCTTAATCAGGATGACTACTGAGGAAATTATCTTTATATTACTTTGATATCCTCAGGGGAAAAAAGAAGATTACATTCACCAAGATAAAAACAAGTTTGACCTACAGGAGATGTTTTTAAGTGAAAGTGTCAAAATTTACTGAAGAATGAGAGAAAACATAAAATCCTGGTATAGAATCAGGCACAGACATAATAAGAGCCACTGAGGAGGTGTGACATATGAAACAAAGGGTTTATATTTCTGAGACCACTTCTTGGTCTGTAAAATGAAGCCAATAATATCTACCTTCCACCTTCCAATGTTCTCATAAGGATTAAAGAGCCCGGCACAGCACAGGAGTATAAAAAACCAAGTTGAAACTGAGTGGTTAAAAACAATTTATAATTTCTCACAATCATGTTGGTTGTCTATGTAGTTTCACTGGTCTCACCTGAGTTCTCCTGAGCTTCCTCAGTCACTGCCCCTGGCTTCATGCTGTGTCAGCAAGAACAGCAGCCATGTCTCCAGGATGGCACATCTTGAGATTCACTCTGTGGCTGCTTCAGGGTACCTCCAGGCATGAAGTTACCAAGTGTCTGCCTCCTCCATGTTTGCTGAGGTATTATAGGTCCAAACAGACCACACAGACAAGCCCTGAGGCAATGTGGAAGCAACTTTTCCTTTGCCTTCTGATGCGGGAAAGAAAAAGGTTCATGGCCATTTCCAGTGATTGCTTCTGCTCAGGATGATGCTTAGAAAAGGACAGTATCTTGTTTCTCAATGTTGTTGGTTCTTGTTCTCCAGCTGTACTGCCAACAGGAAGTACACTAGCATTATTCGTTTCCTGAGTGTCAGACACTGTGTTCTGCTCTATGAATAGTATGATTACTGCACCATTTCTAGTCTCATCTTTCAGATTTTAGGAAAGCTAAATAATTTGTCCACGGTTATGGCTATAAAACAGTGCAGCAGGATCTCAAACCGAGCAGTATAGCCCCAGAGCCTCTCCTAGGCCCCACAACAGCCTCTGCAGTAAGTTATGTCCAACAGGGTCACAGCGAGTTCAGCAAATGCCCTCGCACCTGAGAGCCCACTGGCCACACAGCAGCGCTAACTGTGGAGCCTGGAATTCAGCCTGGCTGTGGGTTTGCAGGTGCCAAAAATTCAGTAGGAAGGTAGCACCCTCCCTACCATGTCTGTCAGGTGGGACTGCATAATTCAACAGTCTGGAAGAGTTTTCTTTTCAAGCACTCCAATAATGGACTTACCAGCCCCATAGCTGTGAGAGGTAAATGTCTGTTGTTTAGGCAACTGAGTCTGTGTTCTATTCTAGTAACTAGAGCTAACTAGGACAGGCAGTATAGTCCAGTGGCTAATGGCATGCATATTGAAGTAAAGGGAACTTGTATTTGAATGCTGGCTTTGTCACCTTCTAGTCATGTGGCACTAGGCAGAGCATTTGACTTCTTTAAGCCCTGTTTTTTCACCAACAAAATGGACATGATTGGCCTCTGGATAGTCCTGGGTAGTTCTCCATAGGCTTGCTTTTGTTCTGTTCTCAAGTTTGAATTTCATGCAAGTTCTCCCAGTTTGTATCAAAGGCCATCTGCTTTCCTAATATTGCAAGTACTTAGCTCTGGGACTGACACATGGTAGGTACTCCATTAAGCACCATAGCTCAATATACTGAAATTCAACCAAATTTTGCATTAACTTCTTAAAATGTGGATATTTTGAAACCATTTTAGCATAAATTATGCAAAAAAATTAATATTGATGAAAAGTTCAATAATATGTAATGTCATGATGTGTGGGCCCAGGGTTTATAAAATAAAATAATATTTTAGAAGAAGAAAAACAATTATTCTAACTTTGTTTGTAGGATGATGGTGTATTAAGCATGCTTATATCTGTTCTCTGTGTACCAAGCCACATGTTCAATGGTTTTTACCTTTATTAACTTTTTCACTGCCACATAACTGTATAAATTGTAATTTTATTTTGTGGAAGGCAAAACTGAGGAATATACATCACCTAGGCAGTAAATGGCAGAGCTAGGATTACAACACAACCAATCTAGCTCCATAGTCTGTGCTCTTGACATCACTGAGCATTAACAATGCAAGTCTTACCTCGTTAGGTACAGTGTATGTTGTGTGTTCAGGCTGAGAAACCAGGTACAATAGGAGAATTCTATAAAAAGAAAGAGTTTCCATGACACTCAGACTTTCTGACACCATTTTGGCCTCTCAGGTGGTTGGTTGATTGGTTGGGTTTTTTGTTTTCTTTTTTTCTTTCTTTTTTTCCTCTTTCCAAGTACACAACTATGTTCCAAGATAGTTGAGTTTCCAGTCTGACTGGCTGGAAAAAATTATTAACTTCTCTTCCTAAAAATCAACATATTTTACCCAAGGGAGCTTTCATATGTTATCTCTATCTATAAGACTGATCATTTTTCTAATAACTACCCGGGCATTTTTTTTCAATCATACCTAGAGAAGACATGAGCTCCACTCTACGATAATGGGAATAGCTCAGATACTACTCTCATTAATATAATGATTCCATAACACAATGACAGATAAAAGAACTTTCTTCTTATTCTACTCAAGTCTGGTTTTACATAAAAATAGACCATAACTCAGAGTCTGTAATGTCCATGGAAAGGTTATACTCGTTACCTTCCAAATAGGCTAGGGTAATAAAAACTATATTTGTTATAACCCAAATTGATTAATCAGCCTTAAGGGCTTAGCTATGTATTACACTTTTCAATTTTCTTGTAATTAAATTAAAATAAAATAGTCTTCACAAATAAATGGCTGTTTCAGAAATAGTTAAACTCTGTTAAACAAAAATAGCTATTCTATTTACATGTGGAAGGACTCAGGTAGATCTGGGAAGTAAAAAGAGAGCAGACTCATGATGCAGAGATTAGCAGAAAAATGTCTTCACATTTGTGCTGTTGAGACCCCTGGCATTCTGATCAGTGGCCCAAGAGCAAACCAAGGGCGAATGTTTCCTGGACCACTCTCCTGCTCTTCACTAGGTACTCCCAGCCATAAGCCAGTTGGTACAATGGCAGGTGACTTGTCTAGCAAAGTCCATTAACAAAGGTTCTGCTGCCACTTCCTCAGCTCCTCTTCCCTTGTCTTCCCCAGAGGCTGGACCTCTACATATTTGCCTTACAGATAGAAATCCTGTTAGAATGTTGTTTCCACTTGTAAAATCTTTTATTAAGGAATTTTATCAGGTGCTACTTTATTACTCTAGCCCAGAAGTGCTCACAACAATGAATAAACAATGATGATAACTTTCTCAGCTGAAAAGGTTGTAAACAAAGGAGTTGACACCCCAGAGTGGGTTGAATTATTTAAGTGTAAGGATCTTCATGGAGCTAATTAATTTCAGATTAGCCTTTTGTTTTAGTCTTTAAAAGCTGTAAAAAGAGATAAAGAAATGCAATAAGTTATGGATTTGTTGCCATTTGAAACAATCAGAAGCTGAGATTTTCTTTTAGTTCTAAAAGTCAAGACGCAGAAAACTCACAAGGAAAAGAGATGGGAGCTAACTAACACAGGCTGATGCTGAGATGCAGAGGGCTAGGTGTGCACTAACCATTTTTACTGGTTTGAGCTCATTTAATTTACACATCTCCCTGACTAATTAGAAGAAACTACACAATTTAGAAATGGACAAATAAAGGTCACAGAGCTAGTGTGAGTCAGAGTGCTTTACAAACCCAGAAGTAAGGAGATGCACCGCAAATGGTGGGAAGCCAGGGATGGGTCTGGAAAAGCCCTGGGTTGAAGTGTCCATGAGAACCTGAAATGGAATGCTATCACTGGTAAAATTTATCTACAAGGATTTTTGAGGGACTCTGAATGATTCAGTCAGTAGCTATCAAACTTCAGTCCTCTTCTTTGAGCTCAGTGGTTGACTGTATCAGCAGAAATATGAACACACAGGCAGCCCCTGGTATATCATTGTGATTACCCTCTTGAAAATAAATGAAATATATCTTGATCATGTTGAGACAGACAGTTCTGATTAAACTTCTATGTGCCCCCTGGTACTGACCACCTTTTGGAGACTCAGTCCCCATTAGCACCTTCACAAAAGGTTGAGCAAGAAAAACAATGATGAGACTCTAGTGAGTCTATTTTGCAGCACATCAGCACCTTTTGTTGAAGGTTTGACGAGGGGGGAGGTGAAAAGTGATGCTGCAGTAAGCTATCTAAATTATCCATGGAGCACATCTATTTATGGCACTGCAACCCCTCATCATTGTGAACGAGCAAAACCTGGCCATACACTTAGGAAGACTAAGAACAATTTAATTCAAGGTGTCCCAGTCAGGTGAGTAGATGAGAAACATTGGAATTTACATTTTATAGCTCCCCCCTTTTAGTGTATGTGGTAGTGAAGTTATTTATCTTTATCTTCCAAACCCATACAGAGTAGATTTTCAATATGCACCTGCTTTGAGGACAGGCCATGTGAGGACATACCAAGAAGTCAGTTACTTGCAACCCAGAAGAGTGTGCTCACCAGGACCTAGATCAGCCAGCACTCCACCTTGGACTTGCAGCCTTTTTGAGAATTGTGAGAAGTATTGGGTGGGACAAAAAGTTTGTTTGTTTGTTTTCCATACGATGGCTCTAGTAGTGGTTAGTTGTCTTGAACTTCATTTCAAAATAATTTTGTTACATTGTATTATGACAGCTGTCATATTAGTGTGAGTTTTTTAAAAACATCAAAATTGGTGAATTTTCATGTAGCCATTTTAATATTGAAAATAGAAGAAAATACACAACATTTTTTGGCATATTATGCTTTACTATTTCAAGAAAGGTAAAAATGCAACTGAAACACTAAAAAATATTTGTGCAGTGTATAGAGAAAGTGCTGTGACTGATGGAATGTGTCAAAAGTGGTTTGAAAAGTTTCATGCTGGAGATTTCTCACTGGGTGATACTCCACACTCTGGTAGACCAGTTGACCTTGACAGCTATCAAATCAAGATATTAATTGAGAGCACTCAACATTATACCACCCAGGATACAACTCACATGCTCAAAATATCCAAATTAACAAAGTTATTGATGAAAATGTGTATTTCATTTTACAGAAAAAAAAACATGGGCTTTTTGGCCAACCCAATAAATCTTTGTTGTTTAAGCCACTGGTCTATGGTGTTCTGCTGTGGCAGCTGTACTAAGAGGCCATGCCAAGACAGACATGAGTCTGCACGTAGAGCAGGCACAGAGTATGCACTTGGGCCAGGCTACCTGCCTCACACACATGCACACACACACACACACACACACCCCTTCCCAAGCTTGTGCCTGCAGAAAATGTCTGTGATACCATTTAGGCAGTCATACTTGGCAAAACCACTTCCTTTATCTACATTTGAGGCCAAGGTAGGTAGAGTCTCAGAAAGAAACAGTTGGATCAAGAGTGAAAAGGAACGATTTCTCATGGCCCATTCAGGCTGCAATAACAAAAAATTCCATAAACTAAGTACCTAAAAAACAACACTTACTCTGACAGCTCTTGAGGCTGGGAAGTCCAAGATTTAGGTGCCGGTAGGTTTGAGTTCTAGTGAGAGCCTGATTTCTGGTTCATAGACAGTTGTCTTCTCCTGTGTCCTCACATGGAGGAAGGGTGAAGAAGCTCTCCGGAGCCTCTTTTTTAGGAACACTTGACCTTATTACCTCCCAAAGTCCCCCCTCCTCCTAATACTATCACAACGGGGATTAGGTTTCAACACAAAAATTTTAAGGTAACACAAACATTCAGACCATAGCAGTTGTTACCAGAGCAGAGCCTCTCACTCCATCCCTCCTGGTGGCCCTCTGCACCATACCACAGCCCAGGACACTGGGACGGCAAAGCCCCTAGAAGTGCTCAGAGCAACTTCTCCTGAAGAAGAGCCCTCCCACTTTCTGCCACCCACTTTTCCCTTCTTGACTTTCCTGCCACTGGTCTGTGTGGTCCTTTCAACACATACAGAGCTGACTGACATCTCCCTGGCCTAAAGTGTAGCAGTTCATCTCGCTGATCAAAAGCTAAATAACTCCTGCTTCCCTGGGCACTTTCTTTTTGAAGCCTATTTTTAACTGCAGTGCTAATTCTCAGTTTCACCGGAGACCAAGCACTCTAGGGAATTCAGCATTGAAGTCCTTCTCATCCCCAGAGCTGATATGGATATGTCCATCCTGTCATATTCTGAGAGAAAAAACTCCATTCCACAGACCCACTGCTAACATGAAATTAGGCCACACTTAAACAGTGTCCCAGACAGTGTGGGAGGAAAACATTGACCTACATACTAGAAAACCCTGAAGCCTCCTATTTTAGATCCTGCAGCAGGTTGAAATTCCTTCCTGCACACCTGTGACATTGGTACTAACAATACTGTGTAAAAATCATTTGTCAGAGTTTAAAAGGACCCTCAGTATTATTTGGCCCAGAGATTATTAAGTAGGGATGCACATCAAAATCAAAATCAGCTGAAGAGGTTTTTCAAAGTGGACAAGAGAATCTAATTCTCTAATTTGAGTTGAATCATAAAGTAATTAAAATGGTGCCAGTTGATTCAATTTTGTGCTATTTTGTTTGGGTAAACAGGGAGAGGAGTTTATCCTTATTATTGTCATTTTATACAAAATGAAAAGCACAAATCCTTTCTGACATAGTTCTCCCTCTCACTTTTCCCACAGCATATGAATTTTTCTGCACCCTCAGAATCTTCAATTAAGTAAAGGAGGCCAAAAGTGAAAGAATGGTGGGGGCTCATATAAGAAAAAGGAAAGCTGATGAAGGTAAAATATTTGATCTTCTTTTCCTCTGCTTTGAGAGAGGCCCTATAACATTCTTCTCCTGCCACTTCAATTGCTCATTCATGTCATTTCTTTGCTTCATTTGCCTTTCTCATCTTATAGATTTTTCCCCTTTACTACTTCCTTTGGTCTTGTTTCCCTCTCACCTTCCTGTTCCTCTCTCAAATCCTCCTGTATAGAAATGAAAATGACTTTACCCCTTGATTTTTCATGATGTAGACAAGGATCTGAACTTTAGGAAACACACAAAGGTGGTTTTGTCCCTACTTCCCCTCCATGTCACTCCACACAAAGTGCAGATCAGTGACATGCAAACCTCTGTGAACCTGAAAAGTCACCTTTGCTGGCTGATAGAATGCAGGCGTCCAGGCCTTCCCTCCATAGGATTTTATTCAATAAGTACAAGGTGGTGTCCCCAATTCTAAAGCAGAGCACTAAGTGATTATAATGTAGGTCTCCCAAGAAATACACAACAAAGAAGGCTGGTGTGGACATGGAGCCCTTAGATGCCTAAGTCAGCCCTCACTGCAAAATACTCAACTACCCATTTGCACAGCAAAGAAAACTATCAACAAAATAAAAAGACATCTACCAAATGGGAGAAAATATTTGCAGATGATACAACTGATAAGGGGCTAATATCCAAAATTTAGGAAGAACTCATAAAACTTAACACCAAAACAGCAAATAATTCAATTTGAAAAAGGGGCAAAGGACGTGAATAGACCTTTCTCCCAAGGTGGCTAATAGACATATGAAAAGATGCTCAATGTCATTAATCATCAGAGAAATGCAAGTTAAAAACACAATGAAATATCACCTCACATCCATAAGAATGGTTACTACCAATAAATCAACAAACGACAGTTGTTGGTGAGGATATGGAGAAAAAGGAACCCTAGCATACAGTTGGTGGGATTGTAAATTAGTGCAGCCACTGTGGAAAACAGTATGGAGATTCTTCAAAGAAGTAAACATACAGCAAATCCACTTCTATGTATCTATCTGAAGAAAACAAAAGCACTAATTTAGAAAGATATATACACCCCTATGTTCATAGCAGCATTATTTCTAACAGCCCAGATATGGAAGCAACTTAAGTGTCCATCAGTCAATAAGTAGATAAAAAAGCTGTTACACACACACACACACTTAATATGACTCAGCCGTTAAAAAAAAAAAGAGTGAATTCCTGCTATTTGATACAACATGGATGGACCTAGAAGGTATTATGCTAGGGGAATAAGTCACCGAAACACAAATATCATATGACCTCACTGTGGAATCTAAATAAATAATTAAACAAACAAATCAAAACAGAAACAGACCTATAAATTTAAAGAACAAGTTGATGGTTGACAAAAGAGATTGGGCAGATAGAAATTTAAAAATTAAGAAACAAACAAAAAAAAACTCACTCAACTAAACTTTGTACTCTGAACTGTAGTGTCCCCTTTGGTCTTTCAGGGCATGGCTAGGGACCAGATGAGAGCACGTAAAGCACTAAAGAAATAGGCAATGTCAGCAGCTTTCTTACTAAGTTATTCCACATATATTCTCAAAAATCAACTCTTCTAAGAAGTGTGATTTTAAAAGAAAATAAAATGATTATAAAAATTCAGCTTATGCCTAATGTCAATGTTCTTCCACATAATGTCAGACCTGAACCTCAGTAACTGTAGACAAAGGAAGTAGTTTTCTTTGAGGTCCTTCTGCCTCCGTCATCACACAACTCTTCAACTTCCTGCAAAAGTCACCTTTGTAAAAGACAATGGTGTTGAACTTCTCCTTTCATTCCAATGGGCTTAGTGTAAGGAATAAACTCATGAACTAGCTCCACTTCATCTCACCAATCTCACCCCCCAACATCTCCTGCCTTGCAGCCTACGTTCGCTGTTCCCTTCCTACCCACTTCATCAAGCTTGATCAGGGTCTGACACCCTATTGCAGGCAGGATGATGTTGTTCTCACTGCTTCCCATTCTTCAAAATCCTTCCCCCTTCTTCCCTTCTTGCACTGCTGCTCACAGGCGATGATCAGCTCACAGGCCTCCTACAGGGATGACTACTGGCTCTTTTCTGGGTGTATTTGTGTTCCACATTTTGTACTCTATTGCTTTTTTTCTTTTTAATTTCCATGCTATCTCATCCACTTGGCCTGGCATGCTATCTCAACAAAAAAGGTTGTCTGCTGCAGCCCTGAATCCCCAACACCTCATCCAGAGCCTCAGGGATAGGTAAATAAGCTCTGGACTTCTGCTTTCTTAGAGGAGAAAATAAGAAAAGTATGAGAAACACCTGAAAATGGCATGAGGAAATCTAATATACAAAGCAAAACTTGAGGCCTTTCATTCCATGGTTTTATCCACATCTCCTCCTCCTCTAACTGTTGCAGTGGTCACTCCTTTAACAAATGCAGTCTGACTCTCCCTCAGTTTAGTGGTATAGATTGAGAAGAGCTGAGCTGCTCTGTCTCATGGAAAAGAATGCTGAAACAAGTTCCCAGACTTTTCTAGGCCTACTGTGCATACAGAATGTAATTTTAGTATATTGCTTAACACATAGTTGATAAGCAATAGATATTTATAAAAGAAATATCTGACTGGGACACCAGCCTGCAGTGTCTGTGGCATAATGGATGAGACATGAGACATGCACATGGACTACCGAGTCCTATGTGGAGGAAAAGGGATGGCACAGCTACCCTCTCAAGGGGAGAGGGAGAGTGCCTCAGAGTGGCCTGGCCACTCTCTCAAAGGAGAGCGCCCCAATCCTTCCTTCACAGGGTTTTTTATTGGCTTTTAATTTGCCCAGGAATACAGGTAAAGTTCATTAATCATTGTCAGGCAGTAAGGATCAAACAAATAAATAACATTCAAAGAGCTAAAAAGGGATCATACTGAGTTGGGGTCTTATCACCTAAAAGACTATAGAACTTAAGGGGCTAAATTCATTTCCTGCCCAGGCCTTCATAATCTAATTAAGAGCATCCTCAGCAAAGCAGGTTTCACGGGATTTTACATATCCCTTTTTCAGGCCTCATCACCCCTGGAAGTCTGCTGTCCCCAGTGTAGGGTTGCAACACCCCTTGTCATTGTTACAGGCTTGAGTCAGGCAGAGGAGACAAGGCAGCTGAGAGGTTTGAGACTCCTCACAGGCAGAATGAGGACTCAGGCTTTGTCAAAGCCAAGGGGCAAGGGTCGATCACCCCCATTTTCCACAGCCCCCCAAGTCCTTCCCTAAGGGCCTTCGCATGTGATCATGCCTGTCTTAGGTCCATCCTCCTCTGAGGAGCCTTAACCATCATTGGCTAACCCACCAAGCAATGGGGGCCAGACAAGAACCAGAAACAGCGCTCCTGCCAGGGAGATAAGCTTGTCTCTTAAGTGGCTTCTGGTTCAGAGGTGTCTCACTCAGACTTAGTCATGGGGGGGGGGGGGGTTACAGCTCCTGAAACCAGGCACAGCGGATCCCAACAAATATCCATGCATTTTTATCCTTTATTATACTGTTCTAAACTTCAGTCATTGTTTATATGGTGTTGTTTGGGAATTGCTGCAATGAGGGAGGCAATTGATTTATACCAAATTTTATATATTGTTACAAAATATAAACGATTTGCATTTGTGGTTTGTTTTATTCTTGAGCAATGTATTAGTTTCCTAGCACCATTGTAGCAAATTATTACAAACTGAATAATTTAAAAATACAGAAACTTATTCTCTCATGGTTCTGGTAGCAAGAAGCCCAAAATCATGGTGTTGGCAAAGCCATGCTTCCCTTCAAGCTCTGGGAAGAATCCTTCCCTGCTTCTTCTACTTTCTGGTTGCCAGGAATCCTTCATGTTCCTCAGCTTTAAACACATTGTTCCAGCTCTCTTTCCATTTTCACTTGGCATTCTTCCCTGCTTGTCTGTCACCAAATTTCCTTCTTCCTATAAATTAGATTTTGGGCCTACCCTAATCCAGTATGATCTCATGATAATTTGATTATATCTGCCAAGACCCAATTTCCAAATAAGATGACATTCATAATATTCCAGGTAAACATGAAATTGGGAAGACACTGTAAAACCCAGTATAGGCACTGTTTTGTCCGGAGAGCTATAAGTATGTATATAGTACATTGAAATCCTTCTCAGTCAGTTCTTTTGTGGGAAAACCAGATTTTTGTTTCCCTAAAGCCTTGACTTTAACAATTAATTAGAAGAAGGTGTTGGGATTAGGAAGTTAGTAAGAGAACTATTCAAGAGTGATTTATTTCTGCTAGAACAAGGGTCTATGCCTGTGTTTTTGGACAGACTATCATTCCAGAGAGAAGATTCTCAAGTCATGGAATGAGATCAAGGAAAGGGAGAGGGAGGCAATGGGCCAGACTGCACACTCTCGCAGCCACCTTTAAAACTTTGGAGTCAGGAGTTATCTTAGTCAGCTCAGGCTACCATACAAAATACCACAACCTGGTGCCTTAAACAACAAAATTTTATTTTCTCACAGTTTTAAAGGAGAGACATCCAAGATCAAGGTTCCAACGGATTTGATCCTCTTTGATATCTCTCTACCTGGCTTTCAGATGGTTGCCAATTCACTGTGTCCTCACACAGCCTTTCTCTGTGGGCCTGGAGAAAAACAGAAAGATTGAGAGATGTAGAAAGATCATAAAGCTTTATTTCCCTTTATAGGAACACCTATCACCCCTCCCTCCCCACACCCCTCATTTAAGCTTACTTCCTAAAAGTCTTATCTCCAAATATAGTCACACTGGAGTGAGGACTTCATAATGTGAATTTAGGGGAACAGAGTTCAGTCAATAATAGAAAGGATCTTGGATATCATAGCCCAGATATTAATGCACAAATGAGGATCATTCTGCAAGGTGAAGAGTCTTGGTGAAGGTCACACAGCTTGATGAGGGTCTCATGTTCTTAACATTCCTCCACTCCACTGGGACCTCAAGTCCAGAGTCTTGACTATTCCTTTGCTTTCTTTTTCTCAGAACAGATACACATAAACATACTTCTTAAATAGACAAACATAGATGGCATCGCTTTCATTTTTACTTATTCCCAAAGGCATTGCATAGAAGCTTGATCTAAAGGCTCCTTCTATGAAGGGTCATAGATAAAAATGGATAATCATTTTGAATTCCCCATGACCCTAGTAGTATGCGTTATACATAGCAGGCATATATTAAATACAGGTCATATTTATATTAATAACTAACACTTATATGCTACTTATAGTATTTAAGTACTTTCAATGTATTAATTCATTTAATACAATAACTTAATACATAGGTTCTATTGTCAGTGGCATTTTACAAATAAGAAAATTGAGGAACAGAGAAATTTATTAATTTACTCATTTTCCTAAGTATATATGAATAAATGAATGAATCAAGGTATTCAAAGAGTGCTTTAAGTTTGATGCTTTAACACTGCCTAGCTGCTCCTGTCTTCTTTCAACAACCTCTAGTATCAAGTTATTTGGGGAGATTTTATTATTGTTTTGTTTTTGTTGCAAGTAGGAGAATGCCAGACATACCACAGTAATAATAAAAGCCACTAACTATAAATATTCAACACTCTATCATCAGTTTTTTTATCAAGACATACACATGCTATACTGAAACAAGTTTCCCCCAAATAATACTTAGCCTCATTATATACTGTAATATATTATTATTTTCCACTTTATTCTATTTTAGTCTTAGTCTAGTTTGTCCATTTAATTTCATATTTTTAATGCAGATCATAGCCATCAAAATTGATTTTATGAGCCACAGTTGGGTCACAATCAGCTGCTTGAAAAACCACACCACTTTATATAATAGGTTAACTATTCAAGTAGATTTTTTCTTCTGTTTTTAGCTGCTGAACCTTGGGATTATAAAGATATTATCATATGTATACCCTTAAATGCTTTCAGAATTTTTTAAATGAATGTTTTGCTGTTAGCCTGGAGTGAAAGGGACTAAGAGAATTCAAAGGTTTAGGCTTTGGAAATTCATTTTATTTTTCTCCAGTCAATATCACAGTGCGCTTACTTTCATTGGATGTGACCTTCTTATATGTAACACATTTTCTCATGAAAAGAAACAATTCAGGTCAGACATCAGATTGTGTTTCCACTTAAGCTCTAAATTGTGAACCACAAATGCATCCCAAGATTTTGGAGGAGAATTCAAGTTCTTTTCGTGGATTTCCAATGCTATAATAACCCTATTTTCTTAACATATCAACTATTATGCAATCAACTTCCTCAATGTAGAACCCAAAGCTCATGTTCTGACAACTCAGTTTGATGCATTCTTTCAGAGGCAAAGCATGACCTGGAGATCTGCATCTTGCACAGCTGCAAAGAAGAAAAACACCAAGGAAAGAATTAAAACGCATCTTGGAATGATGCACTCAGGAAGGTAAAAAAAGAGCTAATTTATGTTAAAAGACGATGAAAAGATAGATTTCAGTTGTCCTCTATCTTTTATTCTTTTTATCCTCACCCAAGGACATGCTTATTGATTTTGGAAAGAGAGGAAGAGAAACATCGATCAGTTGTTTCTGGGACATGCCCTGACTGCTGGACTACACCCACAACCCAGGCATATGCCCTGACTGAGAATCAAACCCATGACCTTGCAGTTTATGGGACCACGCTCCAACCAACTGAGCCACACTTGGCCAAGGAGAAGTGCCCCCTATCTTTATGTTTTGTGTACATATTTTAAAATCATACCACAGGAAAAAATAAACAGTGCTTTCTCAATTTAATTGAAATGTTTCCTGAAAATATCCAGATCTAATTCATAGGAGTGAGTTACTTATGAAGGCCAAAGGAACACAAATAAGTATATCACCACATTATTCAAATATTGTAAGAGTTAATTTTTAAAGAGATTTATTAGTATCAGTTTTCTTTTTCTCAAAAAAAAAGTTAGTTCTGTTGCCCTTGCCCTTCTTCCTAAAGCAAGAATGAGTCATCCTTCAATAAGCCATGCTAAGAGATGATTCTTAATATCTTGTGTAATTCAAAACAGTATCTGTATCTGCCACTGGAATATACTTTGTCAGAACAGTGTTTCTTTTCTTTTTTTAAAGGCCGAGGCTATTTTTTTTTGTTTGTTAGATTTTTTTTAAAGATTTTGTTTATTTATTTTTAGAAACGGGAAGGGAGAGAGAAAGAGAGAGCAAGAGAGAAACATCAATGTGTGGTTGCCTCTCATGCAGCCCCCACTGGGGGCGTGGCCCACAACCCAGGCATGTGCCCTGATTGGGAATCGAACCTGCGATGCTTTGGTTCGCAGCCCGTACTCAATCCACTGAGCTACACCAGCCAGGGCAGAAGAGTATTTTTTAATGTAGCCAAATCTGTGCTCACTCTGAGGATCACCAAGTGGCAGATCCTCCCAGAAGCATTAGATATAGCAGAGAGGGGCAAAGTAAAAACACTAATATTGCAAATGGGTCATGAGTTTGCAGTTCATAAAGACTTTAGTCCAGTGATTCTCAAATTTGAACTGGTATCCAGAACACATGGAGGGCTAGTTAAAACATGGGCTGCTTATCACCCTTCATCACATGTCCCCAGAGTTCTGGTTCAGTGGTGGGCCAGAGACTTTGTGTGGCCACCAAGTTCCCAGGGTCTGCTGCTTCAGGTCTGAAACAGTTTGAGAACCACTGCTCTAGTTCCATTTTGTGGAATTAGGACACTTGAACTTAACACCAAGGGTAAAGTATAGAGTCCTCTTGATTTTTTTAGAGATATGGGCTGCATGTTGCTAATTAAATTGACTGAAAGCCAAAACGTACCAATGAAAATGATCTAAAAATGAAAACAGGAAGGAAGCCATTATAACTGCAGAAATGCTGTCCCTACTCAACTTGAACTTACAGAGGTTAGGCTCAGCCCAGGTTCTCAAGATTTTATCTTTTAAGAAAGGAAAGGAAAAGAAGGTTTTATCAGACTTAATGATTACAGAAATAAATGGACCAGACCTCATTCTACCTTTCAATAAATAGCTGACATCACATGACAGCAGACAGAGAAAGGGCAGTGGGGCCAGCCTGTGGATCACACGAGCAAGGCCTGTGATTTATCTGTAGGTAAAATAAGGACTTTGGAGCACAAGTGCTATGAAACACAAGAATTTTTTAAAAAAAGAAAAAAAGGAAGGAAAGAAAGGAGAAAGTAAAGGTAAGCAAAGTAATTGAGAGAAGCCAAGGTCTTGGCAACTGTCACTCTGAAGTAGTTTGTCAACTGTTTTATAGCCAGAAGACTGGCTATAACAAGTCTAAATGTGATTTAATTTCCCACAATTCCACATGCAGAACAAAGATGTGGTTCCTTCCCTAAAGAGTACCTGGTAAGTCATCTGAAACCACGCCACAGTAAGTGAAGGCCAGAAGATTTCTTTAAAGGGAAAAAATTATTAACATTCAAAGAAAAAAAAAACTCCTTAGATGATTTAGAAAGTGTTATGCATTTATTGAACAAACACTGCTAAAGATATTTCAACAAACTGTGTTTAAAAAGTAATAAATAGCTATTGTGCTTATTTCATAAACTTGTCAGACTGACTTCATTTTATTTTCCTGAACAAACTGGATTTCTGTACAGCTCATCCCCAGCCAGTTAATAAATACATCACCCTAAAAAGTGCTGTGGTATTAAATTTACACCAGATAAAATATGGATGAAGTTGCTGTGCCTCAGGTATGTCAAGTGTGATTTAATATCACATACTCCTCTCATGAGGAGTAAAAGATTACCCGGCTGCTTCCACTGCTAGAAAGTGACCTTTGCCCCTGAGTAACAGCCACTCAGCAAATAGCACCAAATGAAGACAAAGAATAACATATAGATTTGCCATAAGAAAAAATTGATCTAAATCCATATATCAAATCTGCTGATCAGAGCTCTGCAGAAACACCCAGAATGTTTACTACACAATTGCAGAAACTTTGGGAAGAAAGGAGACCTTCCTGAACGTGCATGGGATTTTAAAAAAAATTTTACTTTATTATTATTACTTGCACCTTATATTACTGGAACAAAATCTCCTTAGAAGAAAATGCTCTCTGGCTTAATGTTTTTAGTGTTAAGTATTTTTTCTTTCTGTAGGAACCATAGCTCTGAGCATTTCAGAGATCAGGAGGATCTTATAGATGAAGACACTGTTCCCCAGGGAAATTTCTCAACAATCTGATTTAATTTATATCTTTTTTAAAAGTTCAGTCTAAATGATAAAAATAAAAAAGGAAATGCTCTCTAAGGAAAACACTTGTTAGCACAGAAAATAAATTCTTATGATTAACATTTTGCCATTCAGAAAGGCTAGTGACTAAGAGAGTTCTCTGCACTTCAAAGGTATGAGAGAAATGAGTTTTAAAACAAGAGGTAAAAAAGAAGCAAATTGCTGCTGAGCTATTTTTATTTCAAATATATAAAAGTAGAGTTGGTAACTGCCATGGATAAATCTTCAAAGTATGGATTGCCAAGGGTCTTCCTCTAAAGACTGCTGTGAAAAAAAAAATGTTGGCAATTAAAGCAGCTTTTTCCTTTCACCAGGAAAGTGAGGGAACTGACCCATTGTCCCAGGGGCTCCTGGCATCCTTTCTGTTCCCAGGGAGAAGTGCGCTTTTGCAAATTTTAAAAAAATCTCTCCAGCTCTGCCTTTGCAAATAAAAGCTTTTGTTGGCTCCCCAAAATGTGACTGCTCCAAGGTTTGAGGGTTTTTTGTTTGTTTATTTGTCTTTCATTGGGAACTTTTGTGCAAAATTGGTAATTGGTTTGACTGAGCCAGAGGTGGGTGGAGACAAGACTGTTTATTTCAAATTTCCACAGTGGTGAGTAGGAGGTGTTGGCACTAGCCAATAGTCTTTCATAAAAGCTATGATTCTTATATATGAAGTAAGGGTACTATTCCAAAACAGGTGAGAGAAGGGACAGTAGGGTGGTTTGGGGGGTGTGCATGTCTCTGTATGTGAATGCACATACACACTTATGTGTATGGTTATGTTAAGTGGTTGTCTCTCCCATATACTGGCCACACTTATTGAGGAAGCTCTTTTATGAGAAAGGAAAACTTTCTTTAAGGACGATGAGGAGGACAGGCATGCATCCCCCTTCTCACACTAGCCCAGATTTGCTTATTATAATAGCTATCTGTCCCTCCACCTTTCCAAACAAGTGTTTTTCCCTTCTGATTTTATCGTGACTTGGCCAAGGCAGGGCAACGCTCTAGAGTGACAGATGTGCCTGCTCCAGGAGCTCCCCAAGTCTGGCTCCTGCTTCCTTCTCAGGGTCAGCTGCTCCACCAGAGCCAGGCTGGTCTTTTTGTTTGCATCAGTGGGGAGGGTGGGAGGTGGGTGACTAGTGGGGGGGGGGGGGAAGAGAAGAGGAAAAAAGGGAGACAGACTCTTTATGCTTGGGATGATTTTATTTTTAAAATATATACGTACATGTTGTGAACCTAGAAAGGAGAGATGGAGACAACTGCCAAGAATTTGCGGTCACGTGGGGTCATGTGAGGAAGTTTTTAATGGTACATAGCATCAAACCCCATGAGAGCCTCCTAGTGGTTGTCTCTCCCCTATACTGGCCAGACAGGGAAGGGTTGGGGTTTAGTTAACAGTGGAAAGGAAAATAATGCCTGAATTTTAAAATACCAAAATATTTTCCAAAGGCTAATTTCACCTTATTGCTCCATTTTATTTTTATTTTTTGTGTATCTTCTTGCCCGCTTCTTACTGATTATCCTGTCAACTGTTTTTCAATGTGGAATTTGTTTCTTAAAAAACTACTGGAGTTCCCAGGGCATTTTGTGCTAACCTTGCGCCCTGTGGTGACAAGAGCCCTACCTGAGGAGGTAGTAAAGGAAATCTCTTCAATTAAGAGCTTTCAGTTTCCATCTAAAGCATGTTGAAAAGATCTATGAGCAATATTGACTTGCATTCTGAACTTAATTTGCAAAACTAGCTTTTGGAGAAATAAACTTGACTCACTGGAAATTATCCTATGGAAATTCATTAGCATTTCAAAACAACTAGTAAGTGGCCATTTATTTTCTAATTTTTTTAAAAGCTAGTAACACCATTAATTTTTGTATCTTTTATGAATCCTGGTAATGGCTATTTACTTGCAATAAACTGGTATTACAATGTCAGTGACATAGCACCCCTCCATATTATAGCAATTTTGTTTTCAACAGGGCACAATACAGACCTCTGAAATTTTCTAGAACAAAACAGATTACAAATGTCACTCAAAATCTTGCAACTCCTGGTGCTTCTGGTCACCAGTACCACTTCTTGTTTTTGCCTTCATTCCACAGAGACACTTCCTTGGAATGTACCCACTTGACACCAACATGTATCTGAGAAGAGATGGTTTTAGCATTTACCTGTCTAATTCAAACACTTCCCCTTGGTACAGTCCTACTGCCAAATTAGTTTGCAACTAATAGTTTTTTTATTTACTTTAGGTGAATTGAGCCTTTTTAAAAAATTCAAATTAAAACTCAGGTCATGTCTTGGTGTAGACTGTGTATCATAATAGACTTTTTTAATAGACTATTTTTTAGAACAGTTTTAGATTCTACCTGTTGTACCTTTAATGCTGTCTTTAAATTTGTTTTCTCCATTCAATGAATGTCACTGACAATATTTGGAAATAATAAACTATGGCTTTTGACCTGCATGATTAGAATTTACAGCCCCTAAGCAATGATAAAGGAAAAATGTCACATGGAATTTTATTGATGCTATATGGATAAAAGTAAATTTACTTGAAATATATAAAATAAGATGGAAATACAGGTCATTAGTATTTATAAAAGAACTAGATTGACCCTGGCTGGTGTGGCTTTGTGGACTGAGTGCCAGCCTGTGAACCAAAGGGTCTCCAGTTCGATTCTCAGTCAGGGCACATGCCTGGGTTGCAGGCCAGGTTCCCAGTAGGGGGCACAGGAGAGGCAACCGCACATTGATGTTTCCCTCCTTCTCTTTCTCCCTCTCTTCCTCTCTCTAAAAATAAATAAATTTTTAAAAGAACTAGATTGTTTTATTCTTTTGGGGGGAAAGCTTAAAAATGAAATTGCTAGATCAAAACGAAGATACATTTTTAGAATGCTTACCATATGTACTCACACACATGCACAAATAATCCTCCAAAAGGATGTCCTTATTAATATTCACATCCATTTAGGGCAGAATGTCTGTGTTCAGAAACATGGAAAATGCTGATTATTCTCATTCTTTTAAATCTGTTTTAAATAGTATCTTAATTCTTTTGTTTGCAATTTGTTGATATCTGCAGTTTGAAACTTTCACATGTGTTTTTCTTGTTGAATTCTTCATGAACTTATCTCATTTGCCTGTTGAGATGGTCACCTTTTATCTGTTGTTAATATAGAAAAGCCCTTTTGTATATTAAGAATGTTAATTGACCATTACTATTTAGTTTCAAGAGCATTCTTCAATTCTGTTTTTACCTTCTATCTTTAAAACTCATTTTTCTTTGTCTGTTTGCTATTATGATATACAAAATGAGGTGGGATTGCTTAATTTTTGTTTATTATAATATGGTAAAATATATTGGATTTTCCTTCACACTCTGCCTCCAAGGTAAGGTACACTTTCCTTCCCAATTTAAAATTACATATTAATCTATATTTCTTTTAATATTTTGTTCTATTAATCTGACTATTGTTGCATATAGTCAAACTATTTCAGATTTATAGTATATTTTAGTATCTGTTAAAATACTAAATACATTTAGTATTTACATTCCTCATTCCTATTTTCAAAATTCCTCTTGCACTCTGGAGTTTAGCCTGACCAGTAGATTATTTAGAATAATGTTACGTTTCAAACTCTAACCAAGATTTTACTAAAATTTTATTGTTTATTTTTTTATTATAAAAAAGTTAATATGTTTATCACTATTGAGTTTTTCCATCCAAGAATACTATAATTACTTAATTTGTATAAGCTTTTTCTATCATGTCACAGTTTCTCATGTCAGTCAAGCATTCTTCTTTCCAAGCGTATTCTTGGATATAGGAGTTTTACATTTTTAATACTTAGAAAAAAATTTATAATTCTAGAAGAAAATTATTATATCTTATTTTTGTGCTCTTACCAGGTAAAGTTTCTTAGTATTCCTGATGTCTGTTCAGTTGACTCCTTTTTATTTTACAAGTTTATAATCATGTACAATGAATAATTTTATCTTTTTTTTCAGTATTTACATGCCATATTTTGATTTCTTGTCTAGTTGCATTAACTCACTTTTTTTGAAAAATAAAAAAAAAATCTTTGCCTTCTCAGGTATTAAAAGAAATATATTTACTGCTTCACCATAGTACACAAAGCTATTGTGGTTTCAGTCATTCTATGTCCATTTTGCTGTAAGTTGTTATAATCAATCAACAAACAGGTATTGGCAAAGACATGGAAAAAAGGGAACCCTCGTTCATGGCTGGTGGGAATGCAGATTGGTGCAGCCACTGTGGGAAGCAGCATGGAGTTAACTAAAAAAATTAAAAATGGAACTGCCTTATGACCCAGTGATTCCACTTCTGGAAATTTATTCATAGAAACCCAAAACACAAATTTGAACAAATATATACACCCTTCTGTTCATTGCAGCATTAATTACAATAGCCAAGACTGGCAGCAGCCCAAGTGCCCATAAGTAGATGAGTAGATAAAAAAAGCTGTGGTACAGCCCTAACCCAGTGATTCAGTTCATTGAAGTGTCATCCATACACCAAAAGACTGCAAGTTTTATTCCTGTCAAGGTGCATAAAAGGGGCAACTGATTCATTTTTCTCTTTCACATAGATATTTCTTTCTTTCTCCCTCCCTTCTTTTTTCTCTAAAATCAAAAAATGCATATCCTTAAGTGAGGATTTAAAAAATATTTAAAAAGCTGTGGTACATTTACCCAGTTACTCGGCCATAAAAAATCTTATGTTTTGCAACAGCATGGAGATTGTTATGCTAAGTGAAATAAGCCAGTCAGTGAGAGACAAATACCATATGATTTCACTTATATGTGGAATCTAATGAGCAAAATAAACTAGCAAACAAAACAGAAACAACTCTGGCCAGGTGACTCAGTTGGTTGGAACATAGACCCATGCACCAAAAGCTTGCAGGTTTGATCCAGTCAGAGCACGTATCTGAATTGCAGGTTCAATCAATCCAGGTTGAGGAACATATGAGAGGCAACTGATCAATGTTTCTTCTCACGTTGATGTCTCCCTCTCTCTCTCTCCCCGCCCCACAAAATAAAATCAATAAACATATCCTCAGGTAAGTATTGAAACAAAAAAGATAAAATATAAACAGACTCATAGAGATGGAGAACAGCTATCAGAGGAAAGAGGGTAGTGGGGCTGGGTGAAAAAGGTGGAAATTAAGAAAAAAGTCAAGGAACATGTATAAAGGACCCATGGACAAAGACAATGGGGAGGAGGATTGAATGTGGGAGGTGGGGAGTGGGAAGGGCAGGGGAGAACAATGAGGGGAAATGGGGACAATTGTAATTGAATAACAATAAAAATTTTAATTCATAAAAGCCCTGGCTGGTTGCCCAGTCAGTTGGAGCAACATGCTGTTCTGTTCACCAAAAGGTCACAGGCACGATTCCAAGTCAGGACAATACCTAGGTTGTGGGTTTGATCCCAAGTCAGGGCTCATGTGGGAAGCAGCTGATCAATATTTGTTTCTCATATGACTCCCTCTCTCTCTCTCTTCCTCTCTCTCTCTTCCCCTTTCTCTAAAATAAATAAAATTATATATTGGAGTGAGGATTAAAAAAGTCACCATCTCATAGACAGACAACAGTATGGTAATTACCAGAGGGAAATGAGGGTGAAGGGAGGTAGGAGAGTGTATAGAGGGGATAAATGGTGATGGAAGGAAACTTAACTTGGGGTGGTAAACATACAATACAATATACAGATGATGTATTATAGAATTCTACTCCCTAAACCTGTGTAATTTTATCAACTAATGTAACCCCAATAAATTCAATTTTTAAAAAACAGATGTTGAATTTTGCATTATGATCCATTGGATTCTCTGAGATAATGGTTTTCTTTTCCCATAGATATAATAAATTATACTAATATATTTGAAAACACTGTTCCATTCCTGGTATAAGCCTTAAGTAATGAGGACAGTAAAAATTCTAAAATACTGATGAATTGATTCTACAAATATTTTATTTAGGAATTTTATATTTATACTTAAAAGTGACATGTGTCTATATTTGCAAGGATGAGGAGATGGCAAAAGTCAACAAGGCTGTAGTTATGATGGCAAAGAACTTTAACCTGGGTGTGGATGACAATGACACTGAGGAGATCCTAGAAGTGGTTTCTGAGGAATTAACTAATAAAAAGTTTTTGGAACTTGAAAAATAATGCAGAGCTGAGGAAGAGTCACAAGAAAAGGAAACTGCAAAAGAAGTGGGGGGAAAGGACCCCCGATAAAACTCAGTGAAGGATATAACAGAAGCTTTTATAGATCACAACAAGCTTCTTAAAAAGTTTAAAAATGTAAACACCAACACAATAGGTTTTCATTAATAGAAAGGAATGTTCATGAAGTATCATGTGTTTATAAGCAAATCTATAATTTAAGAAAAAGAAGCAAACCACCATGGACATATTCCTGAAAGGAGTGACACCTCCTCAAGAAGAGGCCCAGGCAAGTCCTTCAGAAGGTATTTTAGAAAAAGGCATTGTCACTATAAATAACAGATACATGTGTGTTATTGCCCCTGAAGACCTTATAGTGGAACAAGACGTGGACATGGAAGATGGTGATATTGATGATCCTGGCCCTGCCTGTATAAGCCTAGGCTAATATGTATGTTTGTATCTTAGTTTTTAACAAAAACATTTAACAGGTTACAAATTTTTAATGAAAAAGATAAAAAATATTATAAAATAAGTATATGAAAAAGAAATTGTACAGCTGCACAATGTGCATTTTAAGCTAAGTGTTATCAAAAAGTCAAAAAGTTTTTTAAAAATTAAAAATTTTATAAAATAAAAAATTATAGCCTTGGTCATACGACTCATCTTGTACACCAAAAATGTTTCAGGTTATGTCCTTGGTCAAGGCATGGGCAAGAGATAAATGACTGATATCTCTCCCCCCCTGCCCCCACCCTGCCTTTCTCTCTAGAAGCAATAACCATGTCCTTCACTGAGGACTTTTTTTAAATGTTCTTTTTAAGTTATAGTAAGCTAAGGTTAATTTATTTTTGAAGAAAGAAAAAATTTTACAGCCTGTGTACAGTGTTTATAAAGTCTACACTGGTGTACAATAATGTGCTAGGCCTTCACATTCACTTGCCACTCATTTACTAACTCACTCAGAGCAACTTCCATTCCCGCAAGCTCCATTCATAGTAACTACCTTATAAAGGTGTATCATTTTTTATCTTCTATACTGTATTTTACTGTATTTTTACTATGTTTACATATTTAGATACACAAACACACATCATTGTTACTAATGCCTACAATACTACAATACTGAATTCAGTAACATGCTATACAAGTTTGTAGCCTAGAAGTAATCAGCGATACATAACATACTGTATAGGAATGTAGTAGGTTATATCATTTAGGTTTGTGTAAGTGCCCTCTATGAGGTTCATTCAATGATGCAATTGCCTTTGTCAGAATGTATCCATACCATTAAGTGACCCCTGACTATAATGGAAGAAGAAGCCATCTAGGACTTTTATAGATAGAGGGAAGTGAATGCCTGGCTTCAAATCTTCAAAGAACAGGCTGACTCTCTTGTTAGAGGTTAATGCAGCTGGTGACTTTAAGTTAAAGCTACTGCTCAAGAATTGTGCTAAATCTACTCTGTCTGTGCTATATAAATGGAACAACAAAGCCTGGATGACAGCACATTGGTTTATAACATGATTTACTGAATATGTTAAGCTCACCATTGAGACCTTCTACTCAGAAACAAAATAAAATATTCCTTTCAAAATATTATTGCTCATTGGTAATGCACATGCTCACCTAAGAGCTCTAATGGAGCTGCACAAGGTTAATGTTGCTTTATACCTCCTAACACAATATCCATCTTGCAGCCCATGGACCAAGGAGAAATTTTGACTTTCAAGTCTTATTATTTAAGAAATACATTTTGTAATACTATAGCTACCATAGATAGTGGTTCCTCTGATTGATTTGGGCAAAGTAAATTTTAAAAACTTCTATGAAGGATTCGCCATTTTAAGTGTCATTAGGAATATTTGTGGATTCATGAGAAGTGATCAAAATATCCATATTAACAGGATTTTAAAAGAAGTGGATTCCAAAACTCATGGATGACTTTCAGGGGTTTAAGACTTCAGTGGATGAAGTAACTGCAGATGTGGCAAAAATAGTCAGAGAACAAAAATTAGAACTGGAACCTGAAGATGTGACTGCAATCTCATGGTGAAACTTCAATCGATGAGGAGTTGCTTCTTTTAGATGAGCAAAAAAAGTGATTTCTTGAGATGGAATCTGCTTCTGGTCATGATGCTCTGAATGTTGTTGAAATGACAACAAAGAATTTAGAATACTTTATAAACTGAGTTGATAAAGCAAAAGCAGGATTTAAGAAGATTGACTCCAATTTTGGAAGTCCTACTGTGGATTAAATACTATTAAAGAGCATTTTATACCACAGGGAAATTATTTATAAAAGAAAGTCAATCAATGCAACAAATTTCAATGTGGTGTTAAGAAATTTCCACAGTCACCCCAATTTTAACAACCACCATCCTGATCAGTTAGCACTAACCACATTGAGACAAGATCCTTCACCAGAAAAAATATATGACTTGCTGAAGGCTTAGGTAATGGTTATCAAATTTTAGCAATAAAATATTTTAATTAAGGCATGTACATTTTTAGATATAATACTATTATATACTTCATAGACTACAATATAGTGTAGACATTTTTTAAAACCAAAAAAAGGGTTGTATGGCTTGCTTTATTGTGGTGGCCTAGAACTAAATCCAGAATATCTCCAGGGTATGCCTGTATAAAACATGAGACCCTGGATTTAGGACAAAAGATAGTGCATTACTCACAATAATAGCAATAACCAGAGTATCAGTGTTTACAAGGCTTCCCTAAGCTTCAGTTCCTACAAGGTGACACAAAGAGTACCACATGACACGTGTATGTACTGTGGGCTGTGTGACAAGAGAGGAACCCTGAGTTTAGAGAACACGAATCTGTTATAATGGGCACTGAGTCTGCCTCCTGTTTGCTCCCAAGTAAAACACTATCTTAATTATATTATCAGTATCCATGAAACTATGGCAGACTAATTTGTTAGCTTTCATATAAGGTAAAATCATCTTTGCTGCAACTGGACATAACTTCCCCTATGTTCCAAGGCTGTTTGTTATATGACACCCTTGATAAAGTTGTCCAGAATGAAGACAGTCAGTGCCTTTGTTTACAAGCTATCCAGAAACATGAGAGGTCCATAGAGAACTGGCTCTCAACAGTAAAGATCTAAAAACCATGACTTGGAATTACAGCTTTTTCACGTTCTCTGAAACATTGTACAAACAATTTACTTTTCATGAATGAGAAGTGATTCAGAAAAAAAAAGCCTAGGAAAGTGGTCACTAAGTTTGGATGCTTGTTTTGGGGGTGGGGGGATATATAGAATATAAACTTAATGGCATTTTGGAAGGAAAATAAGGAATGTTTTATACATCACATTTCCAGTCATCTTTTGCTGCCTATCAGCTCACCCAAAACTTAATGACTTCAAACAACAATTTACTATTATTTCTCATGGCTCTTGGCACAGCTGGGCTGTTGTTGCTCAAGAGCCTCTTTCATATGGATGTTGCCACATAGTGGCAAGGGCTGAATTTTCTAAAGGCTTCTTCACTTGTGTTGCTGATCCTTGGGCTGGAATGGCTGAATACTGGGGTCCTAGTCAGCTATGGCATTCTCTCTCTCTCTCTCTCTCTCTCTCTCTCTCTCTCTCTCTCTCTCTCTCTCTCTCTCTCTCTTTCTCTCTCTCCATGTGGCTCTTGACTGGCTGTGCTTCCTGACAGCATGGTGATCTCAGCATCTCAGCATGGTCAAGCTCTCTGCAGAGACATGGTTCCATGAGACTAAGGCTGAAGCTGCACCTGCAAGTCTCCCTGGATCCTTGCCTCAAGGGTCTCACTGCATCACTTCAATCTCCTTCAATGAGTGACAGAGGGCAGCCAAGATTCTTGGTGGGAAGGGACTCATACTGGGTATGAGTAACAGGACAGATGGCTCATTGTGGGCCTCAGTTTAATAGTGGAAAATGAGCTGTGTGTCCATACATGCACTTACATTTTTATGGTATGTGTTACACATTCAGGAGAGAACTGTTGATCTGGAATCAGAAGCGCCAAGCTTGAATTCTGACTTTTGGTACTTACTGACTGTGCAATCTTAAGTCATTTGTCTTCTTGAGGCCCATTTTCCCATCCTTAATGTAGCAATAATATTACCTCACACAAAGGTACAAAGTGAGGAATGCTTAAGATGATTCAACACACTTTGAAAACCTGCTGAAAATATACATGCAAATACTATAGCTTAATACAGATAAAATTCTACTCTTGGCTTGCATATTTTTAATATTCAATTTTTATAAAATGAAACATGCCCTTCCATTTAACTCACTCAAACATAGTCCAGAAAGTTTAAGTAAACACAGAGCTTGCTTATGTTTCACAGCACCTCCATTCTTTCTAGCCTCCTTGAATCTGAATACAAGGAAGAAGGATACACAACACTTCACTCAACAGGTGATATTGAGCTTCTGTGTGTCATAGGGTGACAAGAGCCTACAAGAATATAAGGGGAGGTGGCCAGCCCCAAAACTGAACTATTAAATTTCAGTCTGTCCAAGGAGAGTCATCTCTTTCCAGCAGCAAGTGCTTGTCCCAGAAATGATAAAAGCACAAAGCATTATAAAATAGACCATCACATAGGACACCATAAGTTATGGCAGCCAAATATTCCATCATTCACTTATGCTAAGAAAAGTTGTCTGCCTGAAAGGAGGAAATACAAAATCAAAATCTTTTCTAATTTTTTATTCACTTTCTTCCACTGTAAGACAAGCTGGAAGACAGCATTATTTAATTATGTAATACATTTTTAAATTTTACATATTTAAATCCTTCTTGGAGCTACCCAGCTTAGGAAAAAGGAATGTATTTCAGTAAAAAATAAGGTGAGATAATCATTTTTTGTGCCATACAGATGGATGAATGAAAATAGTAAGGAAATCATACATAGAACAAAATACAGAGAAACAAATATAGTTTCACCTTGATTTCCATCATAATTTCAGATTGTAATACTCATGGGAAATTGATCTAAAATGCAATAGAATTCACCTTTTAGAATCTTTCCATCCACTCCCAGGAATGCCCTGCCTTTATTGGCATGCATTTCATGTACATGCAATTCCCTTTAGTCAACCTCTGGTGGAATAACTAGTCAAATAAATAATCAGCCCATGGGATCATGACACACTCAATAAATGTAACATATATTACAGTGTACCACTCACTGAACTGCTATTTGTTTAGAAGTTTTAAGCACTCTATCAGTCTTATATGTACATATACACAGTAGCCACACTGTTTTTACAGATATCCAGCTGAATTTAAAAGCCCAGACAACCACACAGAGGCTACTTTGGACTGAATGTAGCCTAAACCACTTTATTTTTATCACACAGTTATGAAATTATCAGTGCAGAGTGAAAGAGTCTCATTATCTGTTCAGAAGGACTTCCTGTCAGTGCCTTCTTTAGTAGCACCCATTAATATAGGTGTTAATTATAATAGTTTTCTAAGGTGAGAAGAGAAAGAAGGAATGGAAATAAAGCATTCCTGCAAAACTATTTCTATAATTTCTGGAAAATTTCCTTTATCTTCCACCAGCAGAAAAGCCAGATTGACTTACAATTTATACATAGCTAGATTGATAGATAATAGATAGGTAATAGATAGATAGATGATAGATAGATAGATAGATAGATAGATATAGATACATTGAATAACTCCCATTATTTTTAAGTGCACAAAATGGAAATTGTCCTAAGTAAATATGCACAGGTCAAGGTTGCTTATTATCAATGAGAAAGGAACTTCCAGGTCAATAGAGTTCAGTCCCCGTGACCTTGCCATTTGCTTATGTACTTATTTATTTATTCAACATTACTTATGGCAAGGACTAAAGAAAGAATGCAGGTGTGAAAATCATAGTCCCTGTTTTCAAGTAGCTCATGATCTAGAAGGGTAGAAAGACATACAAGCTCAAAATGTTTATTCAGTAAGTTATAATTGGGTCACAATATTGTGGGTGTTCTAGAAAGAGAGACTTAAGTCTATGGCAAAAGGAAGGTGGAGTGGTGTTTGCAGATCAAGGATCAGAAAACATGGAAAACCATTAGATAGATGAAGGTGCGATGTTAGAAGGACTCTCTAGTCTGAAGCATACATGGTAACAACATGACAAAGTCACAGAGTTATAAAACAGACTAATGTATTTGGAGGAGCTGCAGAGAGCCCAGGAAGCCATGGATGGAAGGGGCATAGGAGAAGATTGACAAGATAGGAGACTGGAGCAGTAAGCCACACCTAGCACATTAAATGCCTCATGCGCACCCTAGGCGTAGGAGGCCATACATTGAACAATTTTATTGAATTCCACGGATATATTTTTCATATCTATTTGAATAAATAAGCTACAGAGTTTTCTTTCTTTTTTAAAAATAGATTTAATTTATTTACTTGTAGAGAGGAGAGGGGAGAGAAAAAAAAGGAAAGAAACATCAATGTGAGAGGAACACACATGCCTCTCATCAATAAGTTGTCTCTCGCATGGGCTCCAGCTAGGGACCAGCCCACAACCCAGGCCTGTGTCCTGACCAAGAATAGAACTGGTGACCTTTCACTTTGTGGGATGACACCCAACCAACTGAGCTATACCTATCAGGATGGCTTGTGGGTTTTCTTAATAGTACTTCTTAGAGTCCAAAATTGCATCCTATTTCTGTCCATTAAGCTCACAAACTCACAGGTCTACTTGTCAGAGGTCAGGAAAAGGAGTGTTAGAGGGTGAATATCCCTGGCTAGTGGAGGGTGGCAGGGATATTCAAATTACACATGCTACTGAGGAGGGCCTAACTTTGTACCTGAAAAAAAATTCCTAATGATTACCTCTTGTGAAGTGAGTTAACTTCTCATTTCATGAAACATGTTAGTGTTTCAAAACAAAACACTTGACAATACATTGAAAAAATGTTTAAAGATGTGAAACTGTCTATGTATTATAGAAGTCCCTCATACACTATGATACATGAAAGCAGTTTGTGTAGTACAGATGGCACTAATTCCATCAGAAAATTGCACAAAGAGCATGAAAGTCACTAACATGATGCAAAAAAATCCAAGTCTTCAATTACATTAGAAGCACTAGTCCATTATATTAATCTTTTACACAGCTCCTTCCTATCAAATCGCATTAGCAAATCTGGTTTAAACTAATGTGCTATAAAAATCTTATCATTTTTAATAAGTATGAGAAAATTTGCTTACATTGAATGGTTGGTCTCATTTATACCTGTATGTCAGATTAATGATAAAGGTGAACTTGGCTGTCCTTTATTTCCTGTTTCTTAATAATAAAGACATGAATCTTATCACTTGGTTTAGAGCAAGTTTGGATTAAGATACAAAAGAATGAAAGCAGGCCCCTTGCATGAAAACTATACATTTAAACTTAGAGGCTGGGTTATTCCCTTTCAATTTTATTTTCTCTCAAGCTTCCATAGAGCTGTCAACAAACTTATCAGTGCCTTTCACCTTCTGTAGAATGGGCTTCAACTTGAACATGGCAATTCCACTCCAGAGCAATCCCTAAGAAGTATTACCTCCATTGAATTAAGATACAAAAAAGTTTTCTCATATTTCTGACTAACTGAAATACCTGAGAAGGAAGTCTGTAGCTAAAGATCCTTCCTTCCCCAATGTAACTGTCAGCTAATGACCTGGTTTCCTACTTTACTGAGAAAATCAAAGCACAATTGATCACTCTCTTCTCCTTGCCTCTCCTGCTTCTGCTGCCTTTTGGGATACAACACGTTTTTAGGTTTCTTTCTCTCTCCATGGTGGATCTTTCTCATTCACCATTGCCTCTTCATCTCCCCTCCCCATATCTTAATGTTGAACTTCTTCAGGTGCATTTCTTTACCATTTTCTCTTCTAAACTCACTCCCTTGATGATCTCACCAGGATTTGCCTACTTACAGCTTTCCCCATTGCAGTCAATATCAGCTTTATCCTTCTAGTTGTTCTAGTCTTAGTCATCTGTGACTCTTCTCTTTCTTTCATACCACATGCAATCCATTAGGAATTCTGCTGGCTTTGCCTTCAAAAGGTGTCAAGAACTCAACTTCTCATCACTTTCATGGCTACCACCATGGTCACAGCCACCACATGCTTGCCCAGATTATGTATCGGCCTCCTGGCTAGACACTTTGCTTCTGCCTTCGCATAACTAAAAGCCCCACAACTGTCAGGGAAGCCTTTAAAAACAAAAGCCATTGATTTTCCAAAAACCCTTTGATGGTTTCCTAAAAACCCTTTGATGGTTTCCCTTTTTACTCACAGTAAAACCAAAGTCCTTATAATGGCACAAAAGCCCTCCATGTCTGGGTCAGCCACCTGACAGTTATCTCTCTAATCTTGGCTCCCAGTCTCCTCATTACTAATTCTGCTCCTACATCCCAGCTGTGTTGCCATGCTTCAAGGCCAGGCAGGTCCATGGTATCCGTGCATACAGAAAAATATTCATGAAGTTGTTGGTATGTCTGGCATGCCTTTATTCACGGGTGGGCAAGACACGCACACTGCAAGCTGTGTGTATATCTGCATGTCTCATGTGGTGGCCCCTGCTCCCCAGCGTGGCACCCATCATGGTACCTGTCCCCCTGTGTGTCTCTCATCATCATCGCCCCCAGCAGGGAGTCCCTATCCATTTAAGTACTAGAGGGGAACAAAGCCAGCAAGATGACAGAAATTATATAACATAACATAATTCTGCACATGCAAGCCCACTTCATGTTATGGGAACAGTTTATTGGACCCAGTCTCAAGGCTATGAGAACACTGGTTATCAGGCCCCTCCAAGGCTATGGGGACACTGCTTCCCTTAGCTACCCAGACACCTGGGTGAGGAAACCAGATTGCTTCCACTTACCCTACACCAGCCTTCCTACTCTTTCTCCAAAACAATGCCTTGTCTCAGGACTTTTGCTTTGGTACTTCTTTCTGCTTGGAACAGTCCTTTCTCCCAGATATGTACATGGTTAACTTAACTTCCTCACCCACCAGTCTTTGCTTACATGTCACCTTCACAATCAGCCAAATGCAACCATTTGATTTAATACCTCAACCTGCTCCTCTGCTCCACTTGCCCTATGTTGCTCAACATTCCTGCCTTCTTTGATTTTTGATTCCTTTTGTCCTACTTTGCTTTTTTTCACCACAGCACTCGAATCATATTCTAACATAGTATGTAGACACTTACATCAGGTAAACACTTACCTGATATGTTTACTGTTAATTTTTTTGTTTCCCACTGCTAAAGTATATAAGCCCCACATTGGGCGGACACCCTAAGCCCCTGGGACCACACCTGTTATGTAGTAGAAGTCAATAAATGTTGAATAAATAAATAAATAAATACACTGAGTGCTTTACCATTCATAAAAATTATTTGTGACTATCATCTTTTTATTTTGTATTTTCCTAATGACTAAAGTAAAATAAACTTATTTGGAAATTATTGAAAATGAACCATACATTAACATATAAAGCTATAAAAAATTAATACATCTACAAGTCAGTGAAAAATGTTAACTTTTTGCATATTTTTCTATAACTACTTAGAGATTTGGTCATATTATAGGCACTATTATGTATATTGCTTTTTTGTTACATATTATATCAAAGTCATTTTCCATGACATTAGGAATATATCAAGCTTTGTGCAGTGTAGCCCATAAGGTTTATCTGAGGCAGGATTATTGTTGAAAGAACATATCAAAAACATATTTTTAAACACTTGAATAAAATCCCATTATGCAAACAACTATGTTCTACTGAATTGTGGTCATTTGTATTATTTGCAGGCATTTCATATTATTTGCCAGTGCAATGAACATCTTTGTGCAGACATCCTTGTTAACATATCAAATTTGCCCTTGGGACTAATGCATAGAGGAGAAGGAGGTCCTGGGAAAGTGGCATGCATATTTTAAAGTTCTCTATCTATATCACCAGATCACCTTTCATAAAGAGATTGCCAATTTATGCTGCCACCAGCAGCATAGCTAAACCAAAGAGAAATCATGGCAGGATTAAGTATCAGAAAATTATTTAATCTTACTAATTTTACAACCTCGCACAGTCTAGGGATGTCAGGTTCAGCTTGGTGATTTTCACTTGGGATCCTTCACGTAGATACAGGCAGATATATCTGAGGCTGGACCATCTCAAAGTTTCCTCTTTCATACATCTGACACCACTCCATACAAATTCTCCATGTAGCTAGTTGGAGGTTTCTCACAGCATGACTTCATCAAGACATCAGACTTCCAGAGACTCAAGCTCCAAAGTGATTGCTCTCAGAGACCCAGGCAGAAGCCACCTAGCTTCTTATGATATAACTTTAGAAGTTTGAAAATATAGTTTCTACTTCATTCTTTTTACTGATCAGTTCACACAGATATAAAGGGGGAAGAGAATGAGATTCTGCCTCCAATGAAAGGAGTGGCAAAGAATTTTCACCTGTGTTTAGTCCATCACAGCTTCTCTAAGAAAAAATGTCTAAAGGCTAAACTTTACACTTAACTGAAGCCTTTCTGGTTGCAATTTAAAACCATTTCCCTTATTCTGTCTTAAAGATAGTCAAGAGGTGACTAGAAACCTTTCATTTGATAGCAATAGTTTCTACAATTAAAGATATTTATGTCTTATCGGGGATTGAATTTTCCCCATCCACAAAATGAGAAGCTAAAACTTATATGGTACTTTTCAACTCTAATTTTTAGGAATCTATCTGGGACATTTTACTCATCCTTTAGTCTTGTATAAAAGGTCTAAACACTGCTTCATAATAAATACTTGTTTTTGATGACCGAACCCCAACCATTCAAATAACACAATACTTCCTTTCCATCAATTATTAACTACTACTGAATTTTTATGGTCTACATAGAAACAGTTCTGAATTTACACATAAAAGATAAAGTTATAATATTTTGAAGAAAATCTTTAAAGCTAATTATCTAAAGATTAGAGAAGAGATATCTTTTAATTAATTTCAAACCCTGGATTGAGTACTAAGGAGAAATGTGAGAAAAAGATTTCCAATGGGAAGTGGTGGTTAAGGAAGAGTCTCCTGCCCATTGAGGGGTACCGTTTAATTTTCAACATCAATTTGAAATAAATGCTGGTATGATCTCCAAGGGAAGACTGTTTCTGTTATAAACCTAACAAAGAAGCCCACAGTATAGTAAACAAAATATATGTTGTGCTTCTTAAACTATCTTCCACATATTTTGCTTTGGTTTCAATGACAGGACTTGCATTTACACAGCCTCTGTCATCTCAGATAAATGTTGCAGAGGCTGTCTTTGAGGGCATGCCTGTGGCTGTTACTGATCTTTTTATTTACCTTCCCTCCATCTAGCATCCAACACACTGCTTGGCACTTTGAATTTTAATAAATAAATTGCCATAAATATTTAGCTTTTCTTTAGATTAATAAAAAAACTTAAAATTTGAAGTTATTCAATTTAAAATATGGGAACAATGCACAATGTGTCAGATTAAGCTTGAAATTACTACAGATTATGTCTACAACCTGATAGCAAAAAAAAAAAATAATAACCTGATCAAAACATGGGTTTAGGACTTGACTAGACATTTCCCCAAAGATACACAGATGGCCAACAGATACATGAAAAGATGCTTAACATTACTAATTATCAGGGAAATGCAAACCAAAACACAATGAGACAACCTCACACCTGTCAGAATGGCTATTATTCAAAAAAAAGATAAGTGCTGGGGAAAGTGTGGAAAAATTGGAACCCTAGTGCACTGTAGGTGGGAAAATGAATTGGTGCAGTCACCTTGGAAAACACTGTGAAAAATCTCCCCAAAATTAAAAAAGAACTACCATACAATATAATAATCCCCCTTCTGGATATTTATCCAAAAGAATCAAAATCAGAGTCTTAGATATTTGCACTCCCATGTTCGCTGCAGCATTACTCACAATAGTTAAGATAGAAAAAAAAAGCTAGATATCCATGACAAATGAATGGATAAAGAAAGTGCAGTGCATACATGCAGTGGAATATGATTCAGTCTTAAAAGAGAAAGAAATTCTGGAATATGAGGTGACATGGATGATTCTGGAAGACATTATGCTAAGTGAAATAAGCCAGTCACAGAATGACAAATGCTACATGATTCCACTTATATAAAGTATCTAAAATAATCAAATTCATAGAATCAAAATGTGGAATGGTGATTCCCAGTGGCTAGGAGGAAGGGGAAATGAGGAGTGATTAATCAACAGGCATGATATTTTTCAGTTAAGCAAGATGAATATGCTCTATCTAGAATCTCCTGTAGAACATTGTACCTATAGTCAACAATACTGTATCTTACACTTAAAAATTTGAGAGGCTAAAGTTTATGTTGTGTTTTATCACAATAAAATATATTTTAAATCACATACATAGCTGAAAAAATTACCTACAAATTAAACAATGTAAGATTCTCAAAACTTTTTACATCTTAATTTCTCAATGGTTTTGTTTTTTTTTTTTTTTGAAAAACACACTTATATAGTACGTGCTGAACATGAAATAATCCTGTAGGTGCTGAAGAAACAAAAATGCCTGAGAATCACTCCCTGCCCTCAATTACGTATCCTGGGTTCCTGAGATTTTTTAAAAGATTTTATTTATTTATTTTTAGTGAGAAGTGAAGAGAGAGAAAAAGAGATAGAGACACTGATGCAAGAGAGAAACATCAATTTGTTGCCCCTCATGTGTACCACAACCATGGACCAGGGACTAAACCCACAACCCAGACATGTACCCTGATACATGTAACTGGTAATTAACTGGAGATATTTTGCTTTGTGGGATGATACCCAATCAACTGAGCCACACCAGTCAGGGCTCCCATATTATTTTTTATAAAAGATACATTGTAGGTAAGTAATTCATTTTACTCAACATTTCAAGTTTGATGTTTATGTGGGATGTTATGGCCAAGGTGATTCTCAGACAGTTGTTTTCAAAGATAAGATCTTTAACTAAAGATCACATTTATGCAGTCACTGCTATTGTTTCAGTTCAGCTTGTGAATTAAGAGTCATGTTTCTGCCCTGGCCAATGTGTCTCAGTTGGTTGATTGTTGTTCTGCTGACCAAAAGTAGGGGGTTTGAATCCCAATCAGGACATATGCCTGGGTTGTATGTGTATGTAATGTTTCCTCTTAATGACAATACATTTGTGGAGTCTTTCATTGTTTTCATAGCATATACATCATATACATTATTTCATATAATCTCTTAGTGATTATGAGAAGAAAATAGAAAAACAAATATCATACCCTTTTCACAAACAGAAATGGAAGCAGAGAGGGTTAAGTAACCTTCCAATAGAGTTGTGAGAGGAGCCCAGATTTCTTTTGTTGTTTTTGTTGTTCAAATGAGAGTTTTGAGAGCCATAATTATTTTCCTAGCTTGTCAGCATAGATGCAACTGTCCTTTACTAACTCCCATTTTTGCATATCTTTTCAAGCATTACTTTAAATTACCTCCAAATATATATGTGGTATATAATCTATGCTTTTGAAACATAATGTCTAATTTTTTAAAGTGTTTCCTTTCTTCAACACCACTGGCTTTCCACAAACTTAATCTTGACTTCTCCAGGAATCTTGTGTTCCACAGGCCAAGGAGAGCCTTCCTAGACTCCAACAGCATGTTCCTCACAATTGGCATAAATCTCTCGGTTCATCTCTTAGTAACATGATCTATATTAATAAAAAAGTCCACAACATCACCTCATCAGGTCCAATACCATTAGGGATAGATAAATAAAAGTTCAAAATGGCAAAGTCATCCTCAGGTGAATGAACAGAAAATTTCCTGATCCTAATTGATATCCACTTTAATTTAATGTCACTTTATTAACACAAATTAAACTCAGGTTCTAATTCTTTCCTTCATAGACTATTATAAAGCTTCCAACTTAACTCTGTTCTTTCATTAATGCCTTCATTTAGTTGTTCACTCATCATTTACATTTTTAAAAGTAATATTGCCATCACTTTACTCTTGCCTTTTTTTTTCTGTTAATCCTCTATTTCCTAGGAATGAGTATCTAACATTTTGATGAGGACAATTTAGATCCAGGAATATTTTGACTTTTCCTATAAAAGAAAAGACTAACTCATTTCTGTTTATTGCCATATGATGCATACAACAGAAATCCTCTCTTCAATCATGATCCTTGTTTTGACCAGACCAAGAGTTCTAGCATCTTGACATGCAGAAGATACAATCAGAGAAGTTGACAGGGGTGAAATTACTGATCACTGTGCATACCACAGAAATTGTATACTGTGGAAATCTGCTGCAAGTTTGAGCAGGAGGATCACATGATCAGACAGGAATTTTAGTGAGTTCTGTGCAGCAGCATGGAGGATGGACAGGGAAAAGCAAGCTGGAGGTAGATCCAATCCAGGCAACAAGGTGAGGCTTAACAGGAGTGGGGAAGAAGAAGAAAAGGAAAAACTATATAATATTTAGGAATTAAAATCAATAGATTTAGGGTGAAGAAGAAGGAATCTAAGATGACTACTGATCACTCTCACTAGGAGTGATCTAATGCAATGTGGAACATTAAAGGAAACATTAGAATACCATGTTTGGGGAATGGATTCATTTGGAGTTCACATGTTGAGGTTCACAGATGAGATCCAGTTGATAGTTCAATATTTCTCAAGGCTTTACATGCATCATTATCTATGAAGCTTTAGAAAATGTAGATACCCATGTTTCTCCTCCCACACCCACCCCAAACCTTATAAGCCAAATTGTCTGGCCTTGAACCTTGGAACCCCTCACAAGATTTCAATCACAGGGATAAAAATTGGTGAGGTAATTTAATATATCTGTCTGGACTTTAACATTTACATTTTTAAAATTAGGTTTTAAAATCATTACTGCTCTCCTAGAAGTGAGTGAGATTCTCCAGGAAGAATGATGAGAATGAGAGAAAAGTAGACTATGAACAGAGCATATGCATAATCCTAGCATTAAAAGTGGAGTCAAGTAAGAGGAGAAAACCTACAAGACCAAGAAAGAGTCACATGCAAGATGAACTGAGTTGAGGAACGTCATGACAGCACAGATAGAACTAACTATAAGGATGCCTGAAGACAGAGCTGAGAGGACAGAACCACTGACCTGATCAGTTCAGAAAGTTGGTGGTATGAGGCCTGGAATACCTCACAGGAAATTCATCTTAAATGCATGAAAGAGATAGAAAGGAAGAGGAGGATGGATGAGGACAGAGGTGAGTAAGTTGGTTATGAAAGACATAGAGGCAAAGTTGATACATTTTGTGGTAAATTGCCTCAATTTTCTTTTTTGAAGTATGAGGAAAAGGAACTTCTTGAGAGTTCAGGGTAGTCCTTGAGAAAAATGGGAAAAGTATGAATCAGAGACATCAAAAGAGATTGAGTTGTATAATTTTCTGCAGAAGTTCTGCAACTATCAGGTGTAGGTACAGGAGAAGCACAAATTAGTTAAAAGCAAGTTTTCTGAGATGCGGGGGGAAGGCAGGTCATGGAAGTAAGAAAGTTGAACAGCTGCCATGAGGGAGGTTGAAATGGTGTTCAGGTTCCATTGGAAAGAAAATGGAAGAATAGACTGTGATGGGTGGAAATCAAAGGAAGGGGTCAAAGAGCAAGTGTAATGCCAGTGAGTGTGGGAGAGTTAGAGATGGGAGGAGTTCCACAAGTATCACCTGGGGCTTAAAGTCTCAGAAGCAGTTCCAAATTGTTATGGGAGTGAGATTCTGGATAGAGAATGGCCAAAGCATTTTGAACTTTGATTGTTGGGAGGACATTTAGTAACATCACCCAGGATTATGGAATGGACAGGGATAGAAAGGAAGAAAGGTTTGGAGCTGGAATTAAAATCTTCAATGACCAAGGGAAAGAGGACACTGAAGTAAAGGGATGGAGAGAGCTGAGCTGATGGCATGAGTGTTTAAGGACAGGGTTTTCATGTGTGCCTAAAAATGAGTCTAAGAATCTAATGGGGAGTGAGAAAACTCCAGCTGCCATTTTCCTACTACATGTAATTCTCTGTGCTGCAGCTCCCAGGATTTTCAAACACATAAGTTTGTCAATTTCCCTCCTTGTTTTAAAAATTTTCATGGCTCCAATCACCCTATGAGGTGGGTGGAAATAGAGTCTGTGAAGTAATCACGACTAGGCCCAGCATCGTTTTCCTCTCCTACTTGGAGTATCATGGCAACTGCTCATTGCACTGCGAGCACCCTGCTCTCCAGCCTCCATGCCTGTGTGCATGCTGGCCCTTTTGTCTGTGACCTTGCTTCCTCTGTTGTTCTGGCAAACATTCTCTCAGCCACCACATATGACATCCTGGAAACCCATCCTGACTAATTTTTGCACCAGCACGCTCTTCTGACACTTACTTACCAACTCTCATAGAAATTTTCACACTGTGCAGTGATTAACAAATGATACAGAGAAGCATTTTCAACCAGTGTGCCATAAGAATTTTTAAAATATGTGATATCTGACTATTTAGGCCAGGGCACTGGCCTCTTTTTCCTCAGATTGTAAAAAAAATGACAATAGTCAACACAACAATAGCCATCAGTGTGAGTGAATCAAAATTGTACTTATTATTTTTGTCAGATTGTCCAAAAATATATATTTTGGTGTGCCACAGAATTTTAGTCATTAGTTTATGTGTGCCATAAGAAGAAAAAGGTTGAAAATTGCTGTTACTAAAGGTCTCTTCCCCTACTAGACTGATTGCCTTGAGAACAAGTGTTTTATGTTTTCTCTGTATCTTCAGCCCATGGCATTGTGCCTAAAACATAGCAAGCACTCAGTAAACACTGACCAAAATGACATCTGCTTACTGAGCTGCTGAGTTGGTTTCTGTCATAGGACAGCTTTGGTTGATAGATGATTCATAATCTCAGAGTCACAGCAAACCCACACACAGTTTCCAAGAATGATTGTAATGGTCCAGTTTTCAAATTGGCATATAAAACTTACAGTTTGATAGGGCCTCATCCTCACACTTGTATAGAGGAGATAAAATTATATCTTTCCAGAAGCAGAAAAATCTCACCTCCTCTTAACCTGTTCCCCATAAGTGGCCTTTGGCATGCCTGCAGCCTCCCAGGAAAGGACTTCAGTTTGCTTACAGCTTCTATACTGAGCCAGCCAATCCTCTCTGAAGGGGTGTTGTTTACCTTCCAAGAGGTTCCTAGTTCTTTCCTTCTTGATTGTGAACCTTGGACTCCTCTGTGAAGAGGAGGTCAAGGCCAGAACAGATGAAAGACCTGAGTACAAATATCTGAAAGGAAGGAGATGAGGCCCTTCCCCACCACTGCTTTTGATCCTGCATTTGCTCTCTACATACTCAGGATAGAATAAGCCACATCCAATTCATTTTTTAATTTTTGCTTATCTACTTGTCAAACTACACTTATTGAGTTTCTGATTATGAAAATTGCTACTAGCTGATTGCTCCTGGTGAGGTAGAAACCTTACTGACTGAAGTAAAAAAGGAAACATTACCCAGAAAAACCCTACTATCTTCTGAAACCTTTAATGTCACTGTGTAGGTTAATGAATTTCACATCAAGGTTATATACTATTTTAGTAAAACTATTATTTCTAATTAAAAATAGCCCTTGAAAGACAATTCTTCAACTGCCATATTTTGTAATACAAAGAAGAGACATTTTTGAAAGTGAACCTCATGTGATGTCAACTTTAAAGAAAAGTATTATCTCAGAAAAGCAAGATCAAAGCTAATCCTTACTTCACATTCCTAAATTTAATGTTTTAATTATTTATATTTTTAAAAAATATAGTGATTTGTCCCTGGCCAGGTGGCTGAGTTGGTTGGAGCAATGTTGTGTATTCCAAAAGGTTGAGGGTTTGATCCCCAGTCAGGGCACATACCTAGGTTGCAGTTGGGGTGTGAATGGTAGACAACTGATCCATGTTTCTCTCTGACATCAACATTTCTCTCTCTTTCTTTTTTTTTTCTCTCACTCTCTCACTAATAAACATAACCTTGGGTTATGATTAAATATGCAAGATCTGTCTGGAAAAAGCCCAACCACTGTTAATATAATGAGAATGATTTGCATGGCATTGATGAAACCTGGCAGCCAAGAAGAGTAGACTGGAGTGCACATGTGTGAACAATGATACTCCACTGTACCAGTCAGTAGAGGCAGTAGACACCCTTGAGTGAGCATGTGTACTGTGTGGTTTTTGCATTCAAAATCACTGAGTGAGCAGAACAACCAATCGGCATCAAATTTTGCATTAAGCTTGAATATTCCTCTGCAAAAACTGTTTCAATTATTTAGAAGGCTGCAGGTATGGGCAGCTGATGACTGGCAGCTTCATCATGAAAATGTGCCTACTCATGCATCACCGCTCTTACAGAGTTTTTTGGCCACATACCAAATCACCCAGATGACTCAACTCCTACAGCCCAGACTTGGTGCCGTGTGAGTTCTGTATTTTCCCAAAACTAAAATCACCTTTGAGAGGGTAAAGATTTCAGACATCAGTGAGATTCAGGAAAACATGATGGGGCAGCTGATGGTGATGAGGAGAACTGTGTGAGGTCCCAAGGTGCCTACTTTGAAGGGGACTGAGGGATCATTGTCCTATGTACAATGCTTCTTTTATCTTCTATCATCTTCAGTAAATGTCTCTATTTTTCATATTGCATGGCTGGATACTTTCTGAACAGGCATCATATATGTTTGCATTCTTACTGGAGACAACATCGACCAGGGTATTATGTTAAGAAACCAAAAAAAAATGTCTTTCTCCATATCAAATTCTAAACATAAAGTCAGATCCAAACTCTTGAAGAAAAGCATCTAAGGCAAGAGGCACCAAAGATTTTTTAATATTCATCCAATCTCCTAGTCTCTCCCTCACTTTGAAACTTTAACACTTAACATAGTTTTGACAATGGTTGTTTGGTTAAGGTTTTTAATTGAGACTAGCCACCGCCCTTTTGGCCATAAGTTTTTAAAAAGGAAGACCAGTGACATATCGTTACAGAAAACTTCTCTCCCCAAGGAATCTGGTCCACACCCTTTAGCATTTCAAAGTCTGCAACTTTCTATGGATACATATGGCCCATTGACAGTTAGCAGCTGTCAAGCAGACAGGCTGAGCACATCCAGCTGGTCAATTGAGGCCACATCTAAACAAAATGAATGGACACAGATCATCAGTTCCATTTGGCCATCCCAGTATTTGATGCAGATCAGACCAGGGCTCACTGCAACTTCAGAGATGTGTGTGGGAATGTGGTGCTTGTCAGAGTGGAACGGACAGCCACTCTGTGTCCCTGCCTGACCAGGGTGGGCGCCACACACTATGTTAACAAAGGGGAAGACTAACACCAGAACTGCTGTTGTCCATCTTCATTCTGCTCGGTGGCTCATTTTGATCTCAAGTCCTCACCACTGAACAGTCCATCTCAAGAAGCTTTTTCTGAAATAACTTTGCTGAGCATCCTGCCTAACAGAAGAAATTCAGTGCTCCAAAGTCAAGGAGCTCTTTCTTCATTAAAGATCAGCTATGTAGTTAAGGAATATTTTTAAAAACTGGGGAAGTAGTGACTTTTTCCCAACTTCCATCATATGACATATTTTGAGGGGGGGAACCCCCATAAAGCATAATATAGTCACAGATATAAAATGTGACTGAACTGACCATTATACCTTTACACTAAACTTTACCATATTAAAAAAAATCTCTTTCAAAGAATCTCAAAAATCACAAAATCCTCCCTCTGGTATAAAATATTTCTTTGAAAACTGATTAGCAATTTTAATGACAAGCTAGCCTTAGTTATGGATAAATAACACTGGTTATCAAAATAGTTTCACCATGCTTTAAAAGAGAAAAAAAGAAAGCAGAAGAAGCCCAAAAATCTGCTAAAGGAAACAAAAGTTGTATGGCATCCAACAACTTTGAGTCCAAGGCCATGAGCTCCAAAGCTTCTCACCAAACCTGTGGCCCCATGCAGAAATGTGCCAAAACAACACAGTTTGGGCTCACTGTATGCCAATTAATACTATAATGAGCTTCCTTAGATAGCCAAATCCTTAATCAGCCCTATCAAAACTACGTCTGCTCAGAAAAAGACTCTTGTTAATTCTGCTTAATGCCTGACAGTGGTTAAGCACCATTAATACTCCATAATTTCATTGTATGTTATTGTAATCATATCAGCATATATCTCAGTGGCCACACAAGGCTCAGTGGGCTTTTGTGAATTACAGGTCACATGACTCTGCTTTAGCGAGAGACTATCTTCCATCACAGCCAGACCTCCGTTGCCCTCCCCACAGTCAGTAGCCTAAGCAGGTATTAATAAAGGTCTCCTTTTTTAAATTGCACAGCTCTAAATGGTCTTTAAGGGACCCAGCAGTAATCTCAAGATCCCTATATTTTAGCAGGAAAGCAGGACAGAAGAATTAATAAGAGCCCTTTCTGTGTAAACTGCTCCCTGCTCTAAGGCTATAGCATGATGTCAGGGTGCTAAGAGAATTTTAAATGCACAGGATGGATTGTTTGTGTTGCAAAAGCGAAACAGGGGGCAAAGGCTAAGAGACTTGAGGAAATTGAAAGACTGCCAGGGATGCTGGGATGCAAATAGCAACAAAACAGGGATAAATGCTCCTGCTCACATATGCAGAAGTCCTGCAGAAGGGGGAGGGAAAAAAAGGTTATTAATTTTCACCAGGCTGTATCTTACAGCTGGTGGCTCAGCATCAGTTTTTGGTGTAATGAAAATGGTCTGAGCAGAAGATAAATGGTTCATAAAGTGGACCATTTAGATGCAATCGAGGCTCAATCTGTCCAGTGACTAATCACATCCCCCCAGTAAAGCTGAATTCTGCTAACAGACCCTTTTCTTTTCCTGGCTGTACCAGTGAATTGTAGCTGGGTCTAAGTTCAAGGCAGGCAGAGAATTATCTTGATTTATTAGTGCACTCGCTGGCCATGCCACTCGCTCGGCTGTGCCTTTGTGGGGCTTCTGCCCTGTTGCTGTCGGAGTGTAATTTTTACTGTTCCCCTGGGACTAGTACACAGCATCATTCTCAGCTGCTAGAAAAATGGGCTGCTTTTGCACCTGTAATTTTTCTTCTTTTGCTGCTGAAGGTATATAATATATCTCTAAAGTGCGTAATAAGTTTCTGAAAAACGTGTTTTTAAAAGAAATTGATTCCAGTGGTTTATAAGCCCAAGCAAGGCCACATAAGGAAATGCACCAGATTGTGAAAGTATGGCTGGCTGGCAAGACAGACATTTTTACCCTTCCGTTTAGCAAATCCTGACTTCCACCTAGTCCAGAGCATCATTTCAGACATCTTTCTATATAGTAGTTGCTTTTCATAATGAACTATGATCAAATAAAAATGCTGTTTATATTGAGACTTCACAAGTCCTGATTACATATAAAATAGAGTTGAATCCCTCATAATGACATTTAATTGTTAGAAAAAAAAGATTTCACTAGAAGAGCATTCAGCTGCATTTGTTCAATGTTCCTTTGCATAATGCTGTTTATAGATCATTCAATTATGACATTATTATGAGCAGAATTAAGAGTAACTCACTAGTTCCCTATATTTTTAGACCTATGGAAGCTAAACTTGAGGGGACTGTCATATTTTGACTGAGACTTACAAAAGGCCCTTCATTTTCATGAGGGTTGACTACCCATTTGGCTAATGAATTCTGACACTTCAACCATAATCTTGTGAGCATCTTCAGAAGGGCAATTCATGTTGCTTAGGACACCAGAAGAAACAAAGTTCCCTCTTCTGGAAGACTTCAAAGATTATAACTAATGTTATTAATAACCCAACAAATGGCAGCAGGGAAGAGGCCTGAGATAGTTTCTTTTGAGCCCTCTAAGGTTATTTTTTTCAATTTCTAAAGGACCTGACAGATATGATAGGTAAACTAGCAAGCAGTAAGCAGGGGGAAATGTAGCTGAAAACCTCAGTAGTCATACATCTTCGGTAAAAGGATCCCAAGTTCCCAGATATACCTGCCTCTGTAACCCCACATCTTCAATAATATCAGTTTCTCAAGGTGGTAGAAGGTGTAGATTCATTACTATCTGAGAAGCCTCTCAGACCTTTATCTATCCATCTAGCAGGGTAAGCTTTACCTGTCTGCCTCCCTTTTCACAGAGCTTTAACTAATGCAGCTGTGAACTGTATTTGCAGTAAAACAAATAGACTTGTGTGATGCCAGCCACACTTACAATTTTCTCAGAAAAAAAGAAAAGAAAGAAGAGGTAGAAAAACAGAACAGGCATCATTTGCAGCCACACACATCAGCAGAACAGGTCTATTATGACATGACCAGAACAACCAATGCTTTCTGTGGTTCATTAACAAACATTCATTGTATACTTTGTATGTTATGATAAGTTTGCAGAACACATAGATGAACAAAGCAAATCCCTTCCCTAATTGAACAACAATTTATATTTTTAAAGATTTTATTTATTTATTTTTAGAGAAGGAAAGGAGGGAGAAAGAGAGAGCCAAGGGTTAGTCAGAGCCACCTAGAATCAGTGTGGCTTTGGGGAAGTCGCTTAACTTCTCTGTACTTTGTTCCCATGACCATAAAATAAGGATAAGAATCTTTGCCTCATTCATTACTCAAGATAATTTAAAGAATTAATGAGATGGCATTTATGCAAGTAGTTTGATGTGTCGCAGAATGTAGGGCATTATTAGTCTTACCTGAAAGATAATGGTCTATGATAGTTATGGACACCTTGCCATGCCCAAGGGCATGTAATTGAAGGGGGAAAGGTGAGCTAAAATATAGCCCACTCTTGGTTCTCTAAGCCATGTGATTGATCAGGCATGGGACTGGGTCATCCCTGGAGAAGGGGCACATTTTCCTAATTTGCACATATGCACCAAATGGGCTAGGAAAAATGTGTGCAAATGTGCAAAGTATATCAAAACAGATCCTGAAAGCATTCCATCACAGCACTTCCATAACATGAAAGTGCTTGAGCCTTTACTTATTTCTGTTACATTCTATGTGGGCCTTTGACACCAAGCTATAATATCTTGGAAAAATACATTTCGATTAAAGAACATAATTTTTAAAATTTTAGCCCATTAAAACATAACCTTATTTTTAATTCACAACATAAATGTACATGCATGAAAAAGTTTTCATAAATGAAAACATATCTTATACAATGGGAGGATCAAATTCTTTAGAAATATTCCTTTATTGAATGGCCCTGCTGAGTTAAATCAGTTTGATGTAACCTTAACACAGGACCCACTCAACTGCAAACCATATTGGTATCTCATGTGATCTAAGTCTTCTCCAAAAATCCCAACTAAATAGCCCCACCCTTGCCACTGACTCTGCCTTTACCCACCTTGTCTTTATAGCACTGATAAATACGGAAATTATATTTTTTGTCTTGTTTGCCTCCTTATATTATTCGATATCCTCTTTTAGGAGTCCTAGAGCAAGTCTTGAACCTCAATTTTCTCACTTGTCAAATTGAGATGCTAACACCCTTCAGGACACTTCAGAAATAGTGATGAGTAAAGAATCTAATATGTTCAATTGGCAGCAGGAAATAAGTAACCTTTCTTCTTTGAGCCTGAGCAGTGACAGTGCCCCAAACCAGTCTGCTATTCTAGCCTGACTCCTAGTAGAACCGTAGATAAAAGAGATCGAGGGAGAAGGCTGAACCAGGGTGTGTGTGTTTGTGTGTGTGTATAACAGAGTGGAGATGGGGTCACTGGAAGGGTGAGTAGACCCGATTAATCCTCCTGCAACCAGCAGGAAAAGAAGAGAAAACCAGAGAGAAGCAAATCCATGGCTCTGGATTTTATCTTATAGTGTTCTTTCCTGCTAGAAAAAATAGCATTCTGCAATAGCAGCCCCTTCTTGGGATTGCTGAGGTGGAGTGGGAAGGCTGGCAGCAGAAGCAGGTAGTTAACATTTGACCACCCACACGGAAGTCTTGAGCACCTGACACCTACTGGGTTCTCAGGACCAGTCAGTGAACAAGACCATGAAAATCTCATAATGGGATGTTTTCCAAATATAATAGACTAAAGAGAATTCACTCATTTTAAGTGACTTCATGAGGGTGACCTTTAGGTTGGCCACATATGAGTGTAAGTTGTGGTCCTTTATGAAGCTGTTCTACCCTCTTCACAGTTATCTAATGTCTTACTCAGCTCAGTCTGCTATAACAAAATACGAGAGACTGAGTGGTTTAAACAAAAAACAGTTATTTCTCACAGTTCCAGAAGCTGGAAAGCCCAAGGTGTCAGCAGATTCAGTTCCTGGTGAGTAACTCTCCCTAATTTGCAGACAGTTGCCTTCTCATTCTATCCTCACATGTTGGGGAGAGAGACCATCTCTCTCATGTCTCTTTAAGGCACTAATTTCATCATGAGGGCTCCATCTTCATGACCTAATAACCTCCCAAGGGCTCACCTCCATCACAATGGGGGTTAGGCTTCAACATATCAATTGGGGGGACACAAAAACTTAGTCATAACTTTTAACTAGGGATGTTTTTAACTGGGGGTGTTAATAATTGGTAATAATGACAAATAAAGTTACACTATCTCATAAATTCCTTTTTTTAAGAAAGTACAAAAGAGAGAATGACATGGGGTTATGACTGACATTTGTGTGGAAAGACAAGTACATATTGTTTCTACCATGTAAGTCTTAGAAAACTAAATGGCTTACTAGTTTTGTGTTGCAAATAAAGTCAACACTTCTCTCTATAAGTTATCAACGTGTCTCCAAAAACATTTGGATTAATCTAGGATCTACTTGTCTCTATGTTAAGATAATTATGACAATTGTGTAAAATATTTATCAATAGAAAATTGAATCCAAATAGACTAAAATATTTACCGAGCAAGTTTCACAAACCAGTAGGAATTAGACCTGTTCCCTACCTTACAAATATTGAATACTAAATTGGTAAAATGGGTCTGAGAACTAGGGAGAAAATTCATATTGGCAGAGGCTGTCCTATTAGCACTTTACACATTCATGGGTTCTGCATATTTCTGTGAACCTCTTCAATATAATAGCAAGACGATACATTTGCCCTGGCAATAGGGGTGTGTGTGTATGCATGTGTGTGTGTGAGGGGTGTGGTGGGGAGTATGTGTTATTCATGTTGAGACACAGTATGCTGATTGGCTACTTATTTATTGATTTAACAACTAAAGATGATTTTTAAAGCCCAGTTGGCCACAATTTATTGACTTTTTCCCTCTGTACTTAGGAAAATTGTTCTTTAAGTGAAAAATTACATTAACAATAATAAAAATAATTGTCATCATTCCAAAAGCCGCTATCTCAATTTTGTTTTTACTGAGTGCCATGTCATATTATTGTCACATTTCTTAAAAATTAATCCATGTGTAGTTTCTTTTTTTTCTAACTTGGCAAATGACATGGCTTTGCCAAAGTTTTATTTGGCTATTCTCTCCCTATCTAGAATCAAGGCTGAAAATAAGAACTAGTTGAAGAACCAGTCAACAACTTAGAAAATCTTGCAGTTTTTAGTCTCTACTTCTATTTAAGCATGCTATCAGTGTATGGTTGACAATTCTAAAGAAGTACAGGGTATGGAAGCAGGAAGATATGGGGGATTTAAATTAGAGGTTCCAGTGCTTACAAGATGAACATATAGCTGTTACTGTCTGAGTAGGTAACATTATTTAAAACAACCTCTAACTCTTCTTTCCCTCCAGGACAGACTGAATGGGGAAGGGGAAGGACCCGGCAGAAACTTACCTAGCCACAGCACTTTCCCCTTCTGCTTCTCCTCCAATCTCATGTTCAACATCAAAGCCTCACTGGCAAGTTTAGGAACCAAGGTCGGTCTTTAACCCCTGCTCATCCTTGTTTGGGATTGTAGTTTCTCCTGCTAAACAGCAAAAAAGACAGATGTTGATCAGACATCTTGTCATTCTACTGAAATTTTCAAAGCACTGACAGGGCGCATAATCTGCAAATGATTATTAAGCACAGATGCAAGAATAGTTTAGGATGAAAAAAATCATTACATTCATGGTCTTTGTTCACATCTCAAAAATCAAACATCTGGACAGTATAGGTACTGCAGACCCTCAGATTGGAAAGAGAAGGGTCCCAGGGTCATGTGACATTTTAAGAAAATCCAGATCCAGACTCTGGACACTCCTTCTGGGTTTGAAAGTTCCTTATTCACTAATTATCTCATCAAAGACCTGAAATCTAAATTCTCAGTAAAAATTTTATTGTAACCAAGGCATTCAAAAGATGTGTGGAACGAGAGTATCAGGGAAAGAAGAAAAATTCTATAACCTCCGGGTTGGAGTGAATATTTTTATGGACCTGGTTGCTATAATCTCATAAATAAGCACCACCATGTGACTCCAACTTCCATAACTGATCGGTTGCAAATATCAATTCCTAAAAAGTTAGCACCAAGAAAACTGAAATCTCATTGCTACCCTGGATTCTCTACAAGGGATAATTTACCAAATGTTGACCTGATACTTAGGAGAATATTTTACTGAAGCAGTGTCAAAATAGAATCTGTCTGCAGAGGGTCAAGTTTCTCTATATGGGCAAAAAGCAAGGCACAACTGTTCACAGTAGTAAACCAAAAGCCTTACATTTCCATTGCAGTGGTGAACACTTGGGAAAAGCAATGCTCTGAGATTTGATGTTTAAAAATTACTGTTCAATTAATTGGTCCCTTCAGTCAACCAATCTTTATTATGCCTATACTATATGCCAGCCACTGTCCCAGGAGCTTAATATATTTTAGTGAACAAAACAGACAAAACTTCTGCATTCCTGGAGCAAATAAGTGTTGGTTAATGGATTTGATAAAAACATCTCCAATCCCAGTATCCCCGTGAAATTGTTACCAAGACAATCCACTCCCTTTTTTGTGTAGTGACAGTTTCCAGCCTTTGCTTACAATGAAAGGCATGATAAAAATGGTAACGGTGGTATAGAGCACTTGTCTTCTATTTCTGCAAGGCTGAAACTGTCAACTCAGTGAACTAGTGAAATTACAAATGTTATATTTGGAGCTGAATTCAACCAAACATGGCCATGAGTCTGTCCCAGGAATGAAGTGTACAGGTGAGAGTTCAAAGCCCCAGTGAGTCCTCACATAGGCAGCAACTCTGATAGAGATGCTCTCCCTCTGTGTATTCACCCTGAGTCTGCCACCTCAACTCTACAGACCATTCCCACACAAGGATAGAGAGTAGCCTTTGGAGTCTGTATGGATTTCGGTTGGATGTCAGCCAGCCATTCAGAAGTGAAAGTCATCTAGCCTCTGCCCAACCCCCAAAACTATCCAATTCCCTGAGAGGTAAAACGGCTTGCCTGTGCTTGCCACATTCCTCTTTTCAGCCTTCATTTTTCATTTATCTTTATCAGCAGTCATCTGGAACACCTAATTGCTGTTATTTCCATCTTGAACAGGCTAATAGGTATTTGAGAGGGAAGAGCTTTTTTCCCCTCTCTCTGAACATACAATAAAATAATAGTAATAATAATAATAATAGCCCATACTGATAAGGGAAATACCACTTTTGTCTTAACAAAATTTGCTTTCATTAAAATAGAATATACAACATAGTTCCTTGATTACTTTGGTGTATTGCACTTACCAGCATAAATAAACGTACTGTTTTTGAGCTGGAAAGGCTGCTATTTTAAAGATGAGAAAAATTCATCTCCTGGATGGCTGCTTTCATTTAACACAGCTTCAAATGAATTTATGAACTGTTCTATAATGTTTTCTGCATACACCAAATGGCAGACTTTAGGCAGAAACCCAATATATGTTTAGTTAGTATATAATAAACATAATATTTACATGGGCTATGCACTGTGTTAAGAATCAAGAGCAGTTGCTCTATAAACTGTTATTGAATTCTTTAACACAGAGCTCTAAACCAAGTCAAGTGGTCCATCAAGATTCCAGAAGCATGTGTAAGAAGAGACCCTGACCTACTCCAAAGACACACACACGTGTGTTTGTTGGCACACACATGTGGGCATGCAAATCTATGTCTCCTTCATTTAAAAAAATATATTTAATCAAAATCTTGACAGCAATCTCATTTTCTTTGGTTGCTAGGATGGCAATGTAGTTGAAGATACTGTTTTTAACTTTAAAGGTGTCTCTGCAATTTTGAAGAATGTTTCAGGGGAAACTATAAATACAGAAATATATATATGCAGAAATATATTTTTTTCTCCAATAGATAGAGAAATCAGTTCATTTCTTAAGCAATGAACAGAAAGCAGGGGGTAGGGGAACCTGAATAAGCATGCTTATATGGGATTCTTCTTTGAAAAGCCCAATAGTTAGGTACTATAACACTCCAGTTGATATTTCTACAGTTCAAATACAATAGGGGAAATTAAGTTGCCCCAGAAAATTCAGTTTAGTAGAAATCTGTTATGAATGAAATGCTGCTGTTGCCTCTAGAACATTGAATTTATCCACCAAATAATATCTCAGAAATACCACTTCAGAAGAAATCAGTTCTAAATAATTGATAAATCTGGTTTGTTTAGAAACCTTTTGACCTCTGTAATAGAAAGTAAAAACACATTTCAGTTATTTAAGTCACATATATTCCCTCTGGTCAGGCAAGCTTTTAATTTTAAGCTGAGCTCCATAGGGGCCATTTAATAAAGCTTAGAAAAAAATTTCAACTGCTGCTGATGGATTTCAGTCAACCTCCTTTGGGAAAATGGCAAAAGATAAATTTTTAGCTTTTCATAATACACAAGAAAATTTTAAAGATTTTAAACACTAAGACCAATTGGAAGTGACAGGGTTTTTTTCTATAGCCCTTCTGACTACCTTCCATCCTTAAACTCTTTCTAACCCTCTCTTTCTCCCTCCTCTTTACAAAAAAAGGTTTAAATGCTCATGCTATTAAAATAAAAGAAAAGAGAATTGGCATTTTATATTATTATAAGATACTTCAGAGCCATATTCAGTGCAATTTTTCTGAAGTTTCATAGATAAAATAGCAAGACACTGTTTAAACATTTTCTTACTTAAACTTTTTTCAAAGACACTTATTAAATAAATAATTTTATTGGTGATTCCTCTTTTGTAGTAATAGCACAGCACAGTTCAGTAAATGATTTTCAACATGGCTTACCATGTTGAAAAAAATGCACAAACAACACAAAATGTTTACATTATATAACATTATTGCCAATATCATGAATAATCATGAATACATATTTTAAAGTTTTTCTTCATGATGAAAATACTAAAGTAAAAAATTATCTTCATTGTTAAATTTACCTAATACATGTGCTCAAATTATATAGCTCAAGTAAGCTGATTTTTATGAGTACTTTATAAATTGTGTGTCTCAAGAATGCACATTAAAATTACATTTTAACTACCCATGTATACCTGTTACAGGGTGCAGCCAAGAGGGGGGACCCCAAATAGGCATTTGAAATGGGGTCCAGAACTCAAGGTGTCCAGGAGATTTTAAGGTGTCTTCACCCCTTCCCCCACAGGTGTGAGTTGGGGGAAGGGCACACAGAGCAAGAACATGCAGGGCAGCTTTGCAGCTAATCCATGGCATGGTCATTTAGCATACCTATAGCCTTTGGCTGGTCACTTAGATATGCTAAATAGCTATGGCCATGCTCAAGGCCAGGGGGATGGAAAGGGATCTCCCCCCAAGATGTGACTGGGGGGGCAGGTCCCCTGAGTTACAGTGCCTGCGTGGGAGCTGGGAGAAGATTGGCTCCATGACATGGGGTGAAACCTGCCCAGACCCACGATGGCGACCAGAAAAGCTGGAGAAGACAGCAGATTGAGGGCAAGTGTGCCCAGGTGTAGGAGGAGTCGGAAATGGGGCTGCAGAAGAAGATTGGTGTGGGGGATTTAAACCCAGACATGGCAGCCATTGAGGGGGAACCACGCGGCTTTGGACAGAGTGGGGACTCTCCCTTCCCACAGCCCCGAGGAGGGAGAACCACGTGGCTTTGGCAGAGTGGGGACTCTCCTTTCCCGCAGCCCTGAGGAGGAGAACCATGTGTCTTTAGCAGAGTGGAGACTCCCGCATCCCAGAGGAGGAGAACCACGCGGCCTTGACAGAGCGGAGACTCCCGTGGCCCTGGGAGAGAGGACCACGTGCCTGTGCCAGAGTGGGGACCTCCACAGCTTTAGAAGGGGGAACCACCACCTGGTTTTAGCAGAGATCCTGGCGACTCAGCCGAGGGTGCCGGGAACCCAGGGAGGTCTCCCATTTGAGATGGAGCACTAACTAAGAACCAGAGGACTGCCTGAGCCATGGACTTCTATTTCCTTTCCTGAGATACGGTACTCTGGACGGGGCAAAGGGGGAAGGAAGGAAGGACTGTGTGTGTTTGTGGGTGTTTTTAGGGACTTTAAGGTTTTTGATAAAGACATTAGGTCACTACTTTAAGTTAGTATAGCATTAAATAAACATTTCCTTTCCTTTTCACGAATCTCTGGCATTGAGAGACATCTTTCCTAGGGCAGCGGACATAACGGACCCGGGGCATTCTTTCAATAATAGTATATCGTCCCAGGCCCCCCTTGTTGTGTTCTGTAACATACCTACCACAGCCTCAATTGCATTTGGACATTATTTTATTACAATTTCAGCTTGTGAAGGCAAAGGATTTTATTTGATCTTCATTAGCTTCCTTAGAAACCCAATTTCCCCTTTTGGCCCAGTAGAGGATTACAAGTATTTATTGTTGGAAAACCCAACCTGATTTAAACATCACAACCAAGTAGTGTTCCCTTCCCAGTCACACATCACCTACTCAAAAAATAAAAGGTTCTGATATTGTTCATGAAAGCTCTCTTGCTGAGGACCCTACATCCCAAATGTCTTTGTTTCTTCCAGTTCCATCCCCATTAGACTCTATCCTCTCCTTCTGTCTCCTCTCAAACATTTCTTGGTCTAGCCCATCCTCTTTCAGGTAGCTTCTTTAACTCCACAGGTACCAGGCACTGTACTGCCATGGTGGCTGGATTCTGAGTTTCTGAATAAAGGCATAAATGAAGACTGTAAAAGGTACAAAAAGATTTCTTATCTTGATATGGTAAAATACAAGTGGCCTTTGACAATGAGCTTATCCTTAAGATTAATTGTGAAGCCACCTGACTGAAAGAGTATCAGGAATTGGCATGGTATGATGCAAAAAAATTATGTACGTAAATAAGAAGCAACTTTCTTGTTTCTCCCCTGATAAATAAAGATGATTTGAGAAGAGAGGAAAAAATAGCTGAAAAAACATGGGTGAGTACATATCTCAGTGTTTGAGGGAAGGAAAGTTCACCAAGTATCAGGCAATGGGACCATCCATAAAAGTAAATATCCCTATGTTCCTGAACTTAAAAGAGCTACTCCAAGAAATTCTGAAACTCAGCAAGACCATAACACACTAGTTCATTTGAGCCTTCAAGGCAGGAACAATCCTTTGCATAGGTCCCCATTTTTGTGCACAAGTTCATGATGGCATAATGGCTGCATGATTGCATCCTGCTCTCTTGAAAAAGCAAGTGATCGTGCTTCGTATTCATTATCCCATGTTTATGCTTTTTCATTATGTATTTAGAATTTTATCTGTAGGAACGAATTGGCTAAAACTAAATGGTGTGTGCCCCAGTTCACATGGAAAGAGGATTGTGAAAAACCAGAGGCCACAATGATTAAGGTGGCTGTTATCCACCCCCAAATTTTTAAAAACAAAATAAATGCTAACGAGGATCTGGAGAAATTAGAAACTTTGTGCACTACTGATGGAAATGTAAAATGGTGCAGCCACTGTGGAAACACTATGGTGGTTCTCAAAAAAATTAAATATAGAATTGCATAAGATCCAGCAATTCTACTTCTGGGCCCAAAAGAATTGAAACCAGAGACTCAAATAGATAGCTGAACATCAGAGTTCATGCCACCATTATTTACAGTAGCCAAAAAGTAGAAACAACCCAACTGTCTATCGACAGATAAACAAATAAACAATATGGGGTATAAACCTACAATGGAATATTATTTGACCTAAGTAAGAAAGTTCTGAAACTTAAAGTCATTATGCTAAGTGAAATAAATTAAACACAAAAGGACAAATAGTATATAATCCCACTTATATGAGGTCCCTAAGCTAGTCAAATTCATAGAGACAGAAAGTACAACAATGCTTACCGGGGTTAGGGGAGGGACATAAAGAGTTACTGTTTAATGGGTACAGAGTTTTAGTTTGGGAAGATAAAATGGTTCTGGAGATGGATGGTGGTGATGGTTATACAACAATGAAAATGTACTCAGTGCCACCAAACTGTACACTTATACATGATCAAAATGGTAAATTTTATGTTAAGTATAATTTACTATAATTTTTAAAAAAGAAAGACCAGAGCTGCTAGCTGATATCTCATGACAAAAGTCAAAAAAACAAATATGAGCAAATATCTATGTTCCAGCCAATAAGTGTGCTCAAAATAATAAGCCCTATTTAATATTTTTGCTCCTTATTCTATATTTTTCACTGTTACATCTGCCACAGTGCCTTGTATAGACCTAGCAATATGAGAAGGCTTCTGTCTTCTTTTTGATTCTAAAGAAGATATCTCTAGAAGTTCAAAGATGTTGATTTATAATAAGTCCTCCCTATGTTTGGTACATTTTTTTCTATCTCCAATTTATTAAATCCTTATTAAGCATAAATAGCTTATTCCATTAAACTGATTGAACAAATTTATTTGTAATTCTCTGGGAATGTGAACATTTTTTTGGTTTCATGTAATTTTGTTTTGATTACAAAGATTTTTAGCAGAGTCATGTGAGTTAGTTTTTCACACTTAAGATACCCTTTAGGTTTGGTCATATGTAAGTATTTTCAATTCATCTCAGCCAGCTTAATGTCCTCATCCACTGTACCATAGAATTTTAAGTGAGCCCCAAACAAATTTTGAGGTACAGTGATGGAGAAACATTGATGGATCATCTCCCATATGCTCCCAGGACCAAGCCCTCAACCTACGTATGTACTGTGAACCCACAGCCTTCTGGTATGCAGGATGATGTTCCAACCAGCTGAGCCATCTGCAAGGGCAGTCCCAAATACATTTTTATTTTCTTTTTTCTTCATTCTTGTACCTATGTCCTGTAGAGCATGCTCATCAAAACCTTAGTTTTCCTAGCATTATTTCACAAATAATTTAAAGTTCTGTCACCCAAGACGATTTCACACCTATGCATTTGTTTTTTAAAGGGTTTCAAAGTGAAATTTTGTAATTGATTTGTGTTCATTTCTTAGTGTTGCTCTACCAACATCATTTACATGTGTCTTGAGTGGTGTCAATTTGAATTAAAAGTAAAATATTTTATATGATCAGAAAATAATTTCATAATTGATCTGTCAAATGTAGGAGTTACTGTCATTAGGATGTTTGTTACATAAATAATTTATTTTCTTTTTTTTCTATAGCTAATTCTGTCAAAGATCAAGTCAAAGGTACTATTTGAGAAAAATATTCATAACTCTCCTAAACAAACCAGCCTTTGATAAACACCCTGGTGCCCAGTCACATGCCTGAAATTTGTTGCCTGATCATTTGACCCTGAGTCTTGCTTTTATCACATCAATCACCCACTCAAAAACTCCTTTTTCCCTCAAAAGATTTTTTCTGTGTTCACAAACTGCTGGTTGTAAAACATGAATCCGTGTGGAGGGCTTCCATTATGTGGAACTTTGTTCAATGGGAAGAGAGGTTCCATTTTTCATGTTTTTCTATGCACACATCTTTACAGTTTATCCAAAAAATGTTAAAATAAAATGAGTCTTTTACTTTCAAAAATATAAGAAAACATGGTTCAGTCCAAAAATACTTCATTTTATTTACTTTACATTATATTACATTGCTATGCTATTTCTATACTACTTTAATCTGCATGAACACTTTTACAACTAAAAATTGAAAGTATGTGAGCCCCAGTGCCAACCAGTACGAGTGGATAAATAAATTGTAGTACATTTACATAATGGTATGCTACTTGGCTGTAAAAAAAAAAAAACAGAAGGAAATCTATAATACAATGTGGATGGACCTGGAGAACATCCAGGAGAACAACACACTAAGTGAAATAAGCCAGTCAGAGAAAGGCAGAGACCATGTGACTTCACTTACATATGGAACCTAATGAAAAAAATAAGCTAAAAAACAAAATAGAAACTGACTCATAGATACAGAGGACAGACTGACAGCTGTCAGAGGGGAAGAGGGTTAGAGAGATGGGTAGAAAAGGTAAAGGGATTAGCCAACCAAACAAACAAAAACTCATAGATACAGACATCAATATGGTGATTACCGGAGGGGAAGGGAAGTAGGGGAGGTAGAATAGAATAAAGTAGGGATAAATGGTGGTGGAAGAAGACTTGACTTGGGGTGGTGAACACATAATACAATTTACATAAGATGTATTATATGTACACCTGAAACCTATATAATTTTATTTAATAAATGTCACCCCAATACACTCAATTAAAAAATTATGTAAGTAAATGCATCCCATTCCTCTTCAAACCCAGTCTAGAAGTATGTAGATACAAGCTTGTTGGATTTATCAATTAATATAAAATCTTCATGTCTCCACATGTGTATCATCAGTCCTATTCTTTGAACCAAGGTTTAGTCTGTCTAACTTCCTATGAGACATTTTACTTGAAATAGTTAAATTTTCTTCCCAGTACCCAGCCCAGATCTTTCCCAATCAAATCAGGAAGTCTGTTTCTTCAAGTAGTACAACCATGATCCTTGTCTCCAAATCTGATGCTATCTCAGATTCATTCTTCACCTCCAGTTACTAGTCCAATGATATTAGGCTGTCATCAATACTGTATTGACCACCTTATGAGTAGCAGGCTTTATTTTTAGTTATTTATTTGTTTGATCTCTGAAGCTGCTAAAATCCAACCCTTTCTTTGTAGTTCAAAGAAAGGAACCTGTCATTGTAGTTAAGGTTCCTGTCACTTCTCACCTGTGTAACTGCAGTGTATTTCAGAGTTGTTACTTTTGTCCCCCACCCTTACTCCAACAAATGCACACCATCAAACATTAAGACCAACAATGTCTAAGCAGTATCTTGAAAAGGTCTCTTTCATTAACTCATACTACTATCCAGAAGCACTCATTGATTCACATTATACCCTTGGATATAAGTTTGTTTTCTTGATCAGTAGACATTTATTTAACATCTGATATACCTATCAAGACTCTTCATAACCTAGCCTCCTATCTTTCCAGCTGCTCCTATCACTACCCAGTAGATAATATGGAGTCCAGACATAATGAATTCATTTGTATCTCCACACCATGTCTCCTGCTTTTTTTTTTTTTTTGACCTCTCATCTTTATTCTTCCTTTTTTCAAGCCAAATCATTTCTATCTTGGAAAACTGTGCTTATAAGCTCAAACTTTATTGGTGTCCCATTCCTGTGGAAAACACCAAGTCATTTCAATCCAATTTCATATTTACTCTTTTTTTAATCAACCTATTTTTATTTTAATTGTTATTGCAGTACAATTTTCTCTTTTGCTCCAATCCCAGTGCACTCACCCAGCCCTCCCCTCCTCCCTCCCATTTCCACCCGCCCCTAGTTTTTATCCATGTGTCCTTTATACTTATTCCTGTAAACCCTTCTCCTTTTCCCCTGACATTCCCCTGAACTTCCCTCTCTTCTCCCCTCCACTCTGAACACTGTCAGTCTGCTCTCTATTTCAATGTCTTTGGTTATATTTTGCTTGTTTCTTTGTTTTGTTGTTTAGGTTCCTGTTAAAGGTGAGATCATATGGTATTTGTCTTTCACCAGCTGGATTATTTCGATTAGCATAATGCTTTCCAGTTGCATCCATGCTGTTGCAAAGAGTAGGAGCTCCTTCTTTCTTTCTGCTCCATAGAATTCCATTGCATAAGTGTATCATAGTTTTTTGATGCATTCACTTACTGATGGGCATCAAGGTTGCTTCCAACACTTGGGTATTGTAAATTGTGCTGCTATGAACATTGGGGTGCATAGGTTCTTTTGGATTGGTGTTTCGGGGTTCTTAGGATATAATCGTAGGAGTGGAATTGCTAGGTCAAAAGGCAGATCCATTTTTAGTTTTCTGAGAAAATTCCACACTGTTTTCCATAGTGGTTGTACCAGTCTGAAATCCCACCAACAGTGCACTAGGGTCCCCTTTTCTCCACAACCTCTTCAACATTTATTGTTTGTTGCTTTGTTTATGATGGCCATTCTGACTGGTGTAATATGGTATCTTATTGTGCTTTTAATTTGCATTTCTCTGATAGCTAGGGGTATTGAACATCTTTTCATGTGTCTCTAGATCCTCTGTATGTCCACCTTGGAGAAGGGTCTGTTCAAGTCGTTTGCCCATTTTTTAATTGGGGTGCTTGTCTTCTTAGACAGAAGTCATGTAAGCTCTTTATATATTGGAGATTAAACCCTTGTCTGAGGTATCAGTGACAAATATGTTTTCCCATACAGTTGGTTCTCTTTTTATTTTAATACTGTTTTCTCCAGCCATGCAGAAGCTTTTTATTTTGATGAGATCCCATTTGTTTATTCTTTCCTTTTTGTCCCTTGCTCTAAGGGACATATCAGTAAAAATGTTGCTGCATGAAATATCTGAGATTTTCCTGCCTATGTTCCCCTCTAGGACTTCAATGGTGACATGGCTTATATTTATGTCTTTTATCCATGTTGAATTTATTTTTCTATATGGAGTAAGTTGGTGCTCAAGTTTCATTTTTTTTTTTGCATGTAGCTGTCCAGTTCTCCCAACACCATTTGCTGAAGAGACTGTTTTTATTCCACTTTATTTTTCTGCCCCCTTTGTCAAATATTAATTGACCATAGAGACTTGGGCTTATTTCTGGGCTCTCTGTTCTGTTCCATTGGTCCATGTGCCTGTTTTTATGCCAGTACCTGGCTGTTTTGATTACAGTGGCCTTGTAATACAGTTTAGTATCAGGTATTGTGATCCTTCCTACTTTGCTTTTCTTTCTCAAAATTGCAGCAGCTATTCGGTGTCATTTATGGTTCCATATAAATTTTTGAAATGTTTGTTATATGTCTGTGAAATATGCCATTGATACTTTAATAGGTATTGCATTGAATCTGTACATTGCTTTGGGTAGTATAGGCATTTTGATGATGCTAATTCTTCCAATCCATAAACACAGTATATGTTTCCATTTGTTTGTGTCTTCCTTAATTTCTTTCTTCAGTGTTGTGTAGTTTTCTGTATACAGGTCTTTTACTTCCTTGGTTAGATTTATTCCTAGGTATTTTATTTATTTATTTATTTTTTGCTATATCAAATGGGATTTTTTTCTTGATTTCTGCTTCTACTGTTTCATTGTTGGTATACAAAAGTGCCTTTGATTTCCAGATATTGACTTTGTATCCCACTGTTTTGGCAAATTCGTTTATTAGATCAAGCAGTTTTTTGGCAGAGTGTATAGGATTTTCTATGTACACTATCATGTCATCTGCAAACAGTGACAGTTTTTCTTCCTCCTTTCTGATTTGGATGCCTTTTATTTCCTTTTCTGATTGCTGTGACTAAAACTTCCAATACTATATTGAATAGAAGTGGAGAAAGTGGACAACCTTGTCTTGTTCCTGATCTTAGTGGAAAAGATTTTAGTTTTTGCCCATTGAGTATGATGTTGGCTGTTGGTCTCTCATATATGGCCTTTATTATGTTGAGGAATGCTCCCTCTATTCCCACTTTGCTGAGTATTTTCATCATAAATGGGTGCTGTACCTTATCAAATGCTTTTTCCACATCTATTGATATGATCATGTGATTTTTATCTTTGCTTTTTTTTATGTGATGTATTACATTTACTGATTTGCGAATATTGAACCATCCCTGCATCCCTGGGATGAATCCCACTTGGTCATGGTGTATGATCTTTTTAATGTATTGCTAGATGCGGTTTGCCAATATTTTGTAGAGGATTTTAGTGCCTATGTTCATCAGTGACATTAGCCTGAAGTTTTCTTTCTTTGTTGTGTCTTTATCTGGTTTTGGGATTGGCATGATGCTGGCTTCATAAAAAGAGTTTGGGAGTCTTCCATCATTCTGGATTTCTTGGAATAGTCTGTGAAGAATAGGGGTTAGGTTTCCTTAAATGCTTTGTAGAATTCTTCTGTGAAACCATCTAGACCCAGACTTTTGTGTGGGTCCCAGTTTTTTGACTACTGCTTCAATTTCATCTGCTATTATTGGTCTGTTCAGGTTTTCTGCTTCTTTTTTATTGAGTTTTGGAAGATTATATTTTTCCTGAAATTTGTCCATTTCACCGAGGTTTTCAAATTTCTTGGCAGACAGTTCTTCATAATAATTTCTTGCAATCCTTTGTATTTCTGTTGTGTCAGTTGTAATCTCTCCCCTTTATTTCTGATTGTGTTTATTTGGGCCCTCTCTCTTTTTTTTCTTAATCAGCCTGCTTAAAGGCTTGTCGATTTTGTTTATCTTTTCAAAGAACCAGTTCCTGGATTCATTGACCCTTAGAATTATGGTTTTAGTCTCTATGTCATTTAATTCTGCTCTGATCTTGGTTATTTCCTTCCTTTTGTTTGCTCTGGGCTGTCTTTGTTGTTGTTCCTCGAGTTCTTGTAGGCTTGGTGATAGGTTGTTTGTTTGAAATGTTTCTATCTTTTTCAGGTAGGCCTGTATCGCTATGAACTTCCCTCTCAGGACTGCCTTGGTTGTGTCCGATAAGTTTTGGGTTGTTGTGAGTTCATTTGTGTTTGTTTCCAAAAACTTTTTGATTTCTTCCTTTATTTCATTCTTAACCCATTCATTATTTAATAGCATGCTATTCAATTTCCATGATTTTGAATGTTTTGGGTTTCTTCCCTTGGGGTTGATTTCTAGTTTCAGTCCTTTGTGGTCAGAGAAAATGCTTGGTATAATTTTAATTTTCTTGAATTTGTTGAGTCTTGCTTTGTGTCCTATCATGTGGTCTATCTTTGAAAATGTTCCATGTGTGTTTGAAAAGAATGTGTATTTTGCTTCTTTGGGATTAAGGCCTCTATATATATCAATTAACTCCATTTCCTCTAGGGCATTGTTCAATGCCACAATATCTTTGTTGATATTTTGTTTGGAAGATCTGTCCATGTTTGATAGTGGAGTGTTAAAATCCCCTACTATAATTGTGTTGCTGTCAATATCTTTCTTAAAGTCCTCTAAGATTTTTCTTCATGTATTTGGGAGCTCCTATGTTGGATGCGTATCTATTTACAATGTTTATGTCTTCTTGGAGGATTCTTCCCTTGAGTATTATGAAGTGACCTTCTGAGTCTCTTTTTATGGCCCTTTTTTTGAAGTTTATTTTGTCCGATATGAGTATTGCTACCCTGGCTTTTTTTTCCAGTCCATTTGCTTGGAAAATTTTTTTACAGCCCTTCACTTTTAGTTTGTATATATCTTTTGTAATGAGGTGGGTCTCTTGTAGGCAACATATGTGTGGGTCATGCCTTCTTATCCATTCGGCTTATTCTATGTCTTTTGATTGGAGCATTTAATCCATTTATGTTTAAGGTTATTACTAATAGGTACTTATTTATTGCCATTTTCGTACCTGTGTTCCTTTCTCTCTCTCTCTCTTTTCCTTCTTTTCCTTAAAGCAGGCCCTTTAGCATCTCTTGCAGAGCTGATTTGGTGGAGGTATATTCTTTTAGACTTCTTTTGTCTGGGAAGCTTCTTATTTGGCCTTCTATCTTGATTGAGAGTCTTGCTGGGTAAAGTAGCCTTGGTTGCAGACCTCTGGTTCTCATTACTTGGAATATTTCTTGCCATTCTCTTCTGGCTTGCAGCATTTCCATTGAGAAGTCAGCTGCTAACCTTATTGGGGCCCCTTTGTATGTTACTTCCTGTTTCTTCCTCACTGCTTTTAAGATTCTCTCTTTATCTTGGAAATTTGCCATTTTAATTATGATGTGTCTTGAAGTGGGCCTCTTTGGGTTCCTCTTGATTGGAACTCTGTGTGTTTCCTGGATTTGTGTGACTTTTTCTCTCATCAAATTAGGGACATTTTCCATCATTACTTTTTCAAATAGGTTTTCTATCCCTTGCTCTTCTTCTTCTCCTTCTGGTATCCCATATATGGATATTATTATGTTTCATAGTCTTGAAATTTCTTGAATTTCTCTTAATCCCTCTTCATTCTTTTTGAGCCTCTTTTCCTTTTATTGCTCCTTCTTGGTGTTTTCTTCTACTTTGTCCTCTAGCTCTCTGATCTGATCTTCTGATTCATCAACCCTGCTTTTCATTCCTTCTGTGTTCTTCAGTTCAAAAATTGTATTCTTCATTTCCTCTTGGCCCTTGTTGATAGTTGCTATTTCCTTTTTCATGTTGATATAGTTTGCAGTGAGCTCACTGTAGCTTCCCTGTAGTTTCTGGTAGCTCATTGTGAGCTCATTTAGCTTCCTGAAAATCATTGCTTTGAACTCAATAACTGATAGTTGAGTTGCCTTTATTTTATTTAGCATTCTTTCTGAGACTGCCTCCTTTCTTTTCATTTGGGGATTTTTTTTTTGTCTTCCCATTGTTTGTGACACTCGTCTTGTTAGTCTCAGTTTCTTAAATTGATCTGTTTTAGCTCCCTGGGTTTGTGGTGTTAACTTCTGTGGTAGAATACCTGTGAGTTTCAGTGGTGCAGTTTCCTTGATCTCCCGAGCTCACTGGTCTTTGCCTGTCATTTAAGTCGGCTCTGTGTTTGTCTTTGGGTTTTGATTGTTGTTGGGTCTTTCTTTGGTGGTTTCTTCCCACCAGCTGGTTAAATGAGGATCACTGTGTCCACCACCTCTTGTATTTTGTTGTACTGGTGAGGGCAGGTTGTGTTGAAGCTGGTTCTTCCATGTGTATAAGGTTTTGAGGATTTTCTCTTGCTCTTCTTCAGTTGTTTATACTGGGTACTGTCTCTACTGTTTACTTGTATTTCCAGATAGGTCCTGGATTGAAATTGGTGTGGTTCCCACTTTCTCCTTCACCTTCTTCCATCATTATCTGTTGGTGGTTCCTTTGTTGTTGGTTTTCCTCTTCCAATGGGTATCCTGGTGTTCACTGCTTCCACCTACTCTTTTTTTGTGATCAGTTGGAGGGGGAAGGCCAAATGTTTTAAGACAGCAAGAGAGTATTCTATGATATTTACAGTAGCAGCCAGTAGAGAAGAGATAGGAGATCCTTTGGCTATGTATAGTGTTAACCATGTGTGATCTTCCACTCAGCTAGCTGATTTTTAGAAAGGATGGAAAGAAGATAAGACTCTTGTTGTGGAAGGAAGGATTGTGAGTTTGATCTAGAAAGCAGTGAGGTTGTGGGAGGTCAGATTCTGAGGTAAGGTGAGAGTAAAGGATAGTAAATAGGTATAGTGTGTGAGAGAATAGAGTTAACCACTACAGTAATAGAGTTCAGGAAACTTTGAAGTGGGCTAAGATCTGGGCAGGGGGTTGTTGTGAAGTATTTACAATTGCATGGAACAGCAGTTATTTACAATAATATTAGAGCACAATCATATGACAAAATCTATGAGATCTAGATAACAAGAATAGGGAGTATAGAACCTTGAGTAGTGTGCTAATGAGACACAGGTGAGGTGAAGGACAGTAAATTAGCAAAATACTATTTTAAAAAATGTAAGAATAATGGAATAATAATAATTTTGTCTCACGTGTTGCAGCATTCCTCTCACCGCTGGTTTTTCAGTTCCACCACAATCCTTGGTCCCCTATTTTCACATATGCTGAGGTATGTTGGTTGCTTGCTCCTCTATTCCATAGATGGTCCAGGATTTTCTCCTATGTGCAGAGGGAAGCTGAATGTGCTCCCTCCTACTCCAATGCCATCCTCTTCTCCATGTTTACTCTTTATTACTGAGAACAATTTATTGTCAACCAGTTCATAAGCTTGTTCAGATGAGAGTCCATGTCTTTCATTCTTCTGAAACTCCTTTAAGGGCACCAAGAACATTTTGCATGTACAGAAAACATGTTGTTTGATTAATTACTTAGCTACCTTCCATAATTACTTAGCTCCCTTAGCTGACCTAATGTATGCCCTAGTAAGCTTTATAAATAATTATATCTCCTTTAGCAATGTCAACAAAAGCTGGGGGGAGCAAATGTGGGGGGCCCAAAAAACCCAGAATTATCTTCTGGAAAGTGGGACCCTTGTGGTACAGGCTTCCCCTACTAAGTGATTGTCCTAGGAACCCATTTGTATCAGTGTACCAGCTGACATTGTTGTGAGAGGCTGCATTTGGCTTCAGTGAAAGTTTTTTGAAGACTCTTTCAATGTGTTTGCCCATTTCATGATGGATGATTTATGAACACACCTTCCCACACCATGCTGTGTTCAGTATTTTTTGACCAAACATGGCATGACCCCCATGCCCCATCCTCCCTATTCACCTGATCTTGGCCAAGCAACTTCTTTTTTGTTTCCCCAGGTGAAAAAAAGTCTTCAAAGGGAAACATTTTGTTGATGGAGAAGAGGTAAAAAAAAAATCCAGCAGAAACACTAAAAAGCATCAAAATTGATGAGTTCAAAAACTGTTCTGAGCAGTGGAAAAAATCTTGATAGGTGTACTGCATTAAATGGAGAGTACTTTGGAGGTGACTGAAATTTAAATGTGTAAGAATACACAATTTTTTATAAATAAATTATGTTTTGGGGTCTTACCTCGTATTGTTAATGATTATTGAATACAACTTTTGTCTTCAGTAGAGAGAAAGTGGCTGGACAGCTCCTACAGAAAGTAATTTGGGAAAAGTTATACACCTTTCTAGATATTTGACACCCTTCCAAGATAAGATACACTTCGGTAGACAATTTTGTCTGGTATGAACATAGTACATTTTTTGGAGCTATTAAACTAAGGGCCTTTATGTCATTTGCCATTCAAGAGTCGAAGTATCTATAATGTTTGAATTAATAGGGTGGGCACGATTGTCTATAATATTCCCATGACTTAGATCTTTGCCTTAGCTTCCTGAATGATTTGCATGTACAGACCTTGTCAATGTTTCTGGAGAGTCTGGTGAAAAACACAGGAATAGAGATCAGAAATTGCATTTCCTGCTTGTCTTAAATGAAGGGAGACTTGAAGGGTGGGAGTTGCCTCCCGCTTGGCCATTAGACAATTGTGTCAGAGTGTTCTATTTTGTTCTGGCTGGATAGTCTACTTATCAAAAGCAGGAAATTGCATTTTAACTTGAATCTGTAGGATGCCTGCTGGGGAGGAGTTGATCTGGTTATGAGGGTAGAGGTGGGAGGAGGACCAGGGCAGAGAACAGTCAGTACTAGACCACTGCAGTGCCTGCAGCCATCAGGAGCTTGGCAGGAACAAAAACTGCATTAGAAAAAAAAAAGCCATGGTTCAACACATGAACAAGCTTGCCTCTTCTAGATGTGAAGAAACTGACTAGCTATTTTTCTAATCTGGAGGGGAGCATTGCTCCCCCTGTAGAGTTCTTACCAACTACATAATATGAGTACTGATTTAGTCATAGCCCAGAAGAGGAAATAGGTGGCAGAATTTTCTGAGGCCATATTACAAGCATCATTGACATTGAGATAGGAATATCTACCTGCCATTGGAGGTGGGGGAAAGGGGATAAAGGGAAAGCATATTTTGTAAGCAGGCTTTTGTTTGTGTTATGTTTATAATGAATGTAGTAAGAGATTTGAGGGCTAATTTTAGCTAATGAAAAGACAATGAGAGTATATTACGGAATTCTAATACAGAGGAATATGAAAGGAAAATCACATTCACTCTTCTGTAAACAAAAGCAAATAAATACTAATTGGACATATAGCAATTAAAATATCATCTAATAGAATGCATAGAACTAGTTGATTCTTACCTTTTAAATAAATGTTCAGGAAGCATAACATTTCTCCATTTCCCAAGTAAACGGTGTATGTTTAAAATAAATGAAAAATGCAAAGACAGACTCTACATAGAAGACATATGTGTATATGTATGTGTATATACACATATAAACACATACAGAAATAAGGAAATGTGGAATCTGTTAAAAAGCAAACAGCATGAGAGAATATTACTAAAATTGTAGCTAATAGTCTAAGCTATAAATGTATAATAATTTGTCTTCTTAGTCTTTTTATTCTTTTATATTACTGTAACTCAGGCCACATTATAATTATCATTCTGATGTTATATTTTATTTCAAATAATAAATTAAATACACAAAAGCACTATTACATTTTTCTAAATTGCGGTTGCTTTTCTTCTGCTCACTTTATTATAACACTCTTTCAATAGGAAACCACTGGAGTGGTTGTTTTTTGTTGTCGTTCTTTATTTTACTGTAACTAATGTTCTGTCTTCTGTAATAATATTAAAGAATTGTAAATCAGAAAGTAAACCAATTCAACTAAGATTTACCTTCATTTGAAAAGTTCTGAATTTGAGAATGGTATGCTAAGACTTGAAACCAGATATTTAGTAGGTATATTTTCCATAGTTTACTTAATATAAAAATATAGTCAGAGGAAAGTTTGAAGGGAGAACAGAGAGACAGAGAGACCACAGATGTAGTTTCAATGTCAATTTAAATTATGTTAATGTTTGTAAATAATATTAATTAAAATGTTAAAGCCTAGACCTCCATTTTGTATAGTTATATTCACAGCAAGACCAAGATAAAAATTTTTTAAACTTTGCCTTTCACTGGAAATGCCCAGACTTTATTTATTTATTTATTTACTACTTTCATCCCAAACAGCTCTGGTTAAAACATACTTAATGTACCAACTGCAATTAGCCAACTGTTGAAGACTCAACTCCTAACTGTTGATAAGCTTCATTGAACTAATTTGAGAAGTGGAAGTCTGAATTTTTTTCCAGGAAGGTAGCTTTTTCCTTGTTTCCTGTCAAGACAGCCAAGTCTTGTGACCTATGGTTAAAAGGGCTCTTTGTAATTAAGACAGGGAGTCTCCAAGTGAACAGTTCTCGCAGTAGGAGAGGAAATTTTTTTTTTAAAGAGGTAGAGAGCTTGAAAGGGACAGAGAGAGAGAAAGGAGGAGGAAGCAGGACACACTTAAAGAAGTAATCGGAGGCAGCCAATGCCAGGTCCTCCCCTCCAGAAGCCTCCTGCCCCGGCCTGGCCACCTGCCATTGGCTCTGTGTCCATTTTATGGAGCTCGGAGTCTTTTCAACCTTGGAAAGCAGGCCTATCATAGGACTGTGCTTCCTCCGCAGGGCCTACACAGAGACAACCAAAAACTGATCAACCGTGTTATATCAATAACATTCTCACACCAGGTTGTGTAAATTGATCTTTTACAATTTCTCTCAGTGACAGTCTCTGAAACCAACAAGATAAATCATTCCTCCCGTGGCTTTTTTATTGATTGCTGACACCTGTATAAAAATTACACTGCTCAAGCTGTGAAGTGAACATCCTCATAAAAGATGACTTTTTATTTACAATGAAACTCTGTTTGGGCCTAGATCAAGTACAGATTTACTAGTTCAGAAGTACAAGAACAGTGAAATTGAACAGACTTGGAGAAAACTAAAAATTAAAAAGAAACCCCATCACTACCAATAACCAACCTCAAATTAAGACCACGATTTTTTTTTAAGGAAAAGCCTTACATGTTTAATTTTAAGCTTAACAGTGAACAGAAAGCCAGCTGGGGGGCAGGGGAAGAAATGAAAAGAATACCTACCACAACAAAATTAACCTTTGCAATGGATTTTATAAACTAACACAAATTGCCTTATCATTATGATTACACTCCCAGTTCTTGTTGTAATATTAAAAACAAGAAACTAGATCCCTTTGTATCATGTCAAGAAAGCTTGGGTAGCTTGACAAAATCACAGAACAACACACTCCAAATATAAGACTTAATCTTTTTAAAGAAGTTTAATTTGCATTATTTTGTTAAAATGAAAATATTTTTAGTGTTGCTTTAAGAATAATTTAAATTTTGGGGAACTAATTTTTAAATAGAGTAGAAATATAAATAATTGATGTCTTTGAATATATATTATATAAATATAATCTTGAAACAAACATTTTATCTTTAACTCTAATTTTATATTCTACTAAAAAATTAACACAGTCACCATTTAAAAACACTGTGTTAAGAAGAGTTTTAAAGTGAAAACACTGTGCATGTTATTCCTTAAACTTGCAGTCAGTTTTTCTTTAAGGGTGCAATTTTGAATCACCTGCCAATAAACGTGGTTCTTTTCTGATGCAGAAACAGAGCTTTAGCTATGGAATCCACATATTTTTAAAAAGCATAAAATAAAAATGTTAAATATTTTTGCATCATCTCATAAGATGAGTTGGTGGTGTTTATAACATAAAGAGAATTATCCTAAGTTTTCGCTCTTTACCATCCCCTTTCCATTCAAGTCCTGGGAGAAGGGTATTTATCATGTTTCAACTCAAAAAGTCTTCTCAGACCTAAGAATCTGAGCACAGCCTTTTGTATACATCTAAGAGGGGAGCACAGATATGGTCTTTTTTGTCCCTTCCCCTGGAGCCTTTGCCAGGTTTCTCAGAAGCTGCTCTCTTTATTTGCGGTTTTAGAGAAGGCCCTTTCAATGGGACAGGCCACAGAGGCAGACGACGGGTGGGGGTTGTTTGTGCTGGTTTCCTCTTTCCTGGCCAGGAGGAAAAGTGAGAGTGTGAAAGTCTGGCCTTAGGCTCCCTCACCTCTCTGGGAGACACTTTTACTGAGAAAGAACAGCAGCAACACACACGTTTTGGACAAATAATATTAAAAAGGGAAAATAACTGGTTCTAGAAGCAAGTCCAGGAAGGGTGCCCGCTGCACACAGAGCCCTCCTGGTTATGAGGGGGAGGGGAGGGGCAGCATTTGCAAGAGCTCATCTCCTAGAGACTAGAGTGGCTCCCCTTCATCCCTGTGCCTGCCTTCTCCCCAGGACCACAGTCTCAGCTCCTGGCAGGGCAGAGTTTAGCCTTCTGTTTACATCTGGGCAGTCTTGGCCCCTATGCACAAAGAACTACTGTGCCCAAGTTCACTGACTGTCATTTGGTCCTTTATGACTCTTTTAGTTCTTTGTAAGACTTTCTCGATTCTTCCCTGGCGTATTTCCTATGGATATTGACAGCAACCACCAAAACCGTCTTAAAGATAGCTATATATAGCCCAGGAAGGTTTGGGGGTTTGGATATTTGGAGTTTGGTAATTCGTTTTGTTCCCTTCCTCGCGTGGCAATGAGGAGTCCCTGGCACCCACTTGGAGACACATCCTTGCTATGTTTCCTCGCTTGTGAGTGTGACACGTCTGCGGTCACACATTGTCTCCGATTGTGGGAAAGGGACGCTAACCTTTCTGCCTTTCTCAGCTGCCTAATAAGGGAACAATCGAGCTCCCCGGGGCTGCCGGATGGGGCAGGCGCGGCGCCCGAGACCCTGACAGCATCATAAATTGGTCTTGCAAAGCCAAATGCTTGGTGGCCCCCTGAAGAAAAGACTGTGGCTCAGAGCGCAAAAAGTCCAGTCAGGAGCTTGCCTGCCAGGGGTGAGCAGCGTTCTTTCGAGATCACCTTGCTGGTGCTTGGGGTAACAGAGGGACAATAACCGAGTACAGGGGCGAATTCCATGGGGAAAGTTGAACGCAGCCCTCTAGGATTTGCAGAATGAATGGAGTGGGAGCTGAAAACAGGGGGGAAAGGGGGACGTGTCCCAGGCCCGGCCTCCCTCCCGCCCACCGCAGGAGAAAGAATGGCCCAGATTGAAGACGAGATTGCTACTGCTCACAGACAGTTCTTTATCTTCTTTTTGTTTCCTTTTTAAAAGATATTTTAGTACACATCTTGTCGTCCAGGGGCAAAAAGAGAAAATCACTAGATGAGGATTTTTTTTTCTCACAAAAGTTATAGATAGATAGCAAAATATCTTTTGAAGTGTTTTTAGTTTAAACCAAAACAATTTTCTGGGGGAAAATATATATAAATTTATATATATATATATATATAATTTTAATCCCAGAGAAGTAAAGAATATAAGGTGCACTTTCCGGTTTGTATTTAGTGTCAATATTTTTTTTAATCTCTCCAGGAAACAGAGAGAGAAAAGAAAGAAAAGCTAGGGCCAAAGGGAGGAGAAAGCTTATATGAGAAAGATTTAAGTGAGCTTTTAACTTGAAGAATTGTATTTAAAAAAAATGTTTGCCAGAATAACATTGTTAAATGTAGCCAGCTATCTGGTTTTAACAGGAGGATTCAAGCATTACCCTCTATTGCAGTCATGGGGCTGCCAACATCCTCCAACAATCATGACTTATTTTCCCAAACATGAATTTCAGTTAAATGAGCTCAAAGAGTTGGTCACTAGACAATGGCACTATTTACCTCTGAAATTGTGTTTGCATATGTTGTAATTGAAGGAGTTTTGGAGTTTTCCTCTTTTTTTAGTACCAGACAGGTGATGACAGGATGGGTTTGTTGCTATCCTAAGTAAGAACAAACACTTTATCCCCCTACCTATTTCTGGTCTCTTTAAAGGTTCTAATTCACATCACATATGGAATGGGCAAGGCCCAGGGTACACTGCTAAGAAATGAGTTTGTAAAGACTATCTGTCCTTGTCTCCCTAGTGGCAGAACCCTCAGTGTCCACTGCCATGGGATACCTCAGCCACAAGAAATAGGCAAAGGGGAAAAAGGCCAGGTGTGTTATTTGATCTACCTGCTCCTGATCCCTCAACACCCCAGAATCAGCAGAGAAAGCCTCCCTCCTTTGCTGAGAAGAGTGGGATGTGGCCACAAATAAAGGTAAAAAGGCAGAGAAAAGATAGGATAACAAGAGAGAAGGGAGTTATGCTTGTTAAATAAAATACATGACCCACTTAACTGGGGGGTAAACTGAAGGACCTTTGGTTTTTTTGACTGATTTTCCTGTTTTGTATTCTCTGAAAACTAAAGCCTCAAGTTACATAAAAGAGGGTGACTTTTTCTTATTCCTTACTTTTTCCTTGCGTAGGAGGAGCACCGCAAAATAAGAAAAAAAAAACTGTAGGAGTAAGGAACCTTTCCAGGGAGTAATATGACCTAATACTCTTCATACAGAGAACTACAGAATTAGATAAATACATATTGAAGTGTTATTCCTCAAAGTCTAAAGAAAAAATTTACTTCTAAGTAACTCAAGTTGAGCTCTCTTTTTAATCTGATTACCTTTGTTTACTTGGCTTGATTCCTAAGGGTGGGATACAATTGGGGCCAAGGGTTAGTAAAAAACCATTTGGAGGCAAGAAACAAGATATATGTTCTACATTAGGGCCCTAGGTGAAGTTGAACAATAATTTTGTTCCCATCCTTCAGGTGCCTTCCAAAGATTCCTATTTAAATCACATTTTGTCATAATTTATACAGAAGGAGATGCCAAAAGCATGTCTTCCAAACTATGGGAAAACTATCCACAAACAGTATTCCAAATAGAACAAACACAAAATTTCTTTAAAATGAAATAATGGAATGGGGGAGTGGGAGATAGTAATTTGTAGGTTATAGCCTGTTATTTGTATGAACACAATGCTGATTTTCAGACACATACACAAATGCCGAATTCCCTATTTCCAAAATCTTCTATTGAAGACAATAGTAATGTGCATTTTAAGAGGACATTGCAAAAGGTTCTGTTGTCTGATACCTGAAGTTGAAAAAATTATTTTCTGCTAATTAACAACCTTCATTTAATAGTTGAATAATTTTACTATTACCTGTAGTGGCTAAAAAAGTTGAGGTGCAAAGTGAATTTGAAGGGTAAATTGAAATTAATATTCCTGCAGACTTTTCATTATATATTGTTTATTCACTCTGAACAATTAAAAAAACCTTTGACATCACAACACTTATTTGTGATACTATTAATAAACATTCTTTACCTCCTATTATTTAAACATATGGAGTAGAAGAAAGTGCATAGGTATCCTTTTCACTTGAGTAAATTTCTCATCCCTTAACAGAAAAGACTAGATACATTTCTGGATTCTTTAGTGATTCCACTGAGTTGTTCCATATAAAAGCTTGAATAATTTCCCCATCTCTCACCTCTTTCCAAGTTGTTGAAATAATACATTTAAAAAGAGAAAGAAAAAATAGAATAAGAGACATTATTATTCCAACCTTCTGTTTAAACATGGCACATGCTCCTAAAGAATTGTTGGTGTGGTAAAGGAATAATAAAATGTGACATGTGGAAGAAAGACAACACATCTGAGAGGCCCTATAGCTGAGTGTGCTGAACAATAGGCAACCTCTAAGGATTCTTGCCTGCAACCCTGGCTCTGCCATCAATTCACCACATGCCTTTGGGTAAGTCACTTAACCTTGCTGGGTCTCAGTTTCCCCATGGGCAAAATGGAAGTTATTATATTAATGATTTTACCAGTATTTTGCAAAGAACAATGATTACAAACAAATGCAAATTATCCTGCATGTATTAAGAATGACCTACAATTGCTATGAAATATCATGCACTTGTAGTTCACAATACACTTTTCCAAAAACAATAGGCGGATCCTGCAAGCAGGGAATGATAACAGGAATTAGGAACCGTCAAGCAAATTAAAACCAAGAGAATCCTTTAGAAAGAATCTATGATGAGTCGCTGGGCCAAAATAGGGACATGGGAAAAGAGAATGAACTGTCATTTTTTCATGTAAGTTACTGTCAAAAGTGATTTGAGTATAACAAACCATAAGACATACTACAGTTAATCTAAAATTGTTGGAAAATATTGAATGAATGTTGTATATTTTACATATGGAAAATAGATCTACACAACTTACAGAAGGTATTTTATGTTAAAAATATAGAATATCCTGTTTAGTATCTACATATCATGTTGTTCTGTGATCAAGGTGGGTTTTATATGTGGCCTTTTAAGAGGATGGGACAACTTGTAATGATTAACTAAATTTTCAGTAATGTTTTACTCTAGTTTACTTCTGAAGAATCAAAATTACCTGATTAAAAATAAGTTATATTGAAATGCACACTTAAAACTATATATGTCGAGACCTCTGGCCAAGATGGAGGCATAGGTACATACACCATGCCTCTTCGCAGAACCAAAAGAAGGACAACAACAATTTAAAAACAAAAAACAACCAGAACTGATAGAAAACCAAACTGTATGGAAGTTCGACAACCAAGTAGTTAAAGAAGACATATTCAACCAGACCAGTAGGAGGGGTGGAGACAGGCAGCTGGACAGAGAGGACTAGCAGCAAGGTGGTGGCTGGAAGGTGGGGGCAGGCAAGGTGGCTGCTGGAGGACCCATCGAAGTGGCAGATTGTGGAGCAGGTAAGCAAGGCTGCAGCTAGCTGGCAAGGCAGCAGTGAGAGGACCCGGTGAGGTGGCAGATTGGAGACTGGGTGGTCCTACAGTCCCATGCAGATAAGCCAGGAGAAACAACTAGGGAGCAGAATGGACTGCTCAACTCAGGGCCCCAGTGCAGGGAAATAAAGCCTCAAACCACTGACTGAAAACACCTGTTGGGGTTGAGATGGCAGGGGAACAATCTCCCAGCCTCAAAAGAGAATTCATTAGAGAGACCCACAGGGTCCTAGAACATACACAAAGCCACCCATCTGGGTATCAGCACCAGAAGGGCCCAATTTCCTTGTGGGGAGCTGGGGAAGTAAGTGAAATCCAGCAGAGAGCAGATCGAGCACCATTGTTCCTTCTCAACCCCTTCCCCACATACAGCGTAGCAACCCAGCAAAGTGGGTTACCCCTCCCTGGAGAACACCTAAGGCTCCACCCCTCACTATGTAACAGGTGCATCAAGACCAAAATAAAAATGGCCCAAATGAAAGAACAGATCAAAGCTCCAGAAAAAATACAACTAAGCAATGAAGAGATAGCCAGCCTATCAGATGCACAGTTCAAAACACTGGTGATCAGGATGCTTACAGAACTGGTTAAATTTGGTCGCAAATTAGATAAAAAAAATGAAGGCTACACAAAGTGAAATAAAGGAAAATGTGCAGGGAACCAGTAGTGATGGGAAGGAAACTGGAACTCTAATCAACGCTGTGGATCAGAAGGAAGAAAGAAACATCCAACCAGAAAAAAAATAAAGACACAAGAATGCAAAAAAAGGAGGAGAGGCTTAGGAACCTCCAGGACATCTTGAAATGTTCTAACATCTAAAATATAAGGGTGCCATAAGGAGAAGAGGAAGAGCAGCAAGTAGAAAAGTTATTTGAACAAATAATAAAGGAGAACTTCTCCTATCTGGCAAAGGAAATAGACTTCCAGGAAATCTAGGAAACTCAGAGAGTCCCAAAGAAGTTGGACCCAAAGAAGAACATATCAAGGCACATCATAATTACATTAGCCAAGGTAAAAATTAAGGAGAGAATCCTAGAAGCAGCAAGAGATAAGGGGACAGTAACCTACAAAGGAGTTCCCATCAGACTGTCAGCTGATTTCTCAAAAGAGACCTTGCAGGCAAGAAGGGGATGGAAAGAAGTATTCCAAGTCATGAAAGGCAAGGACCTACATCCCAGATTGCTCTATCCAGCCAAGCTTTTATTTAGAATGGAAGGGAAGATAAAGTACTTCTCAGATAAGGTCAAGTTAAAGGAGTTCATCATCACCAAGCCCTTATTATATGAAATGTTAAAGGTATTTATCTAAGAAAAAGAAGATAAAAAACATGTACAGTAAAATGGCAGCAAGCTCACACTTATTAACAACCATCCCTAAGACAAAAACAAAAGCAAAGTAAGCAAACAATTAGAACAGGAACAGAAACACAGAAATGGAGATCTCATGGAGGGTTATCAACAAGGGAGTGGAAGAGGGAGAGAGGGGGAAAAGGTACAGAGAATAAATAGCATAGTTGGTAGGTAGAAAACAGAAAGGGGGAAAGTAAGAATAGTATAGGAAATTTAGAAGCCAAAGAACTTATAGGTATGACCCATGGACATGAGCTAAAGTGGGGAATGTAGGTGGGAGGTGGTGTGCAGGGTAGAGGGGAGTGAAGGGGAAAAATGGAACAACTGTAATAGCATAATCACTAAAGTATATGTTTTAAAAATTTTTAATTTCAAAAAAGAAAAGAACTATATATGTCTACTTTTATAAAAACTCAAAACTTTAGAAAGATGACTAATGCAGAGCATATAAAATATTTATAACAAAAGGTTAATGGTGTGTATTACAGACACAAGTATTACAAATCAATTTTAAATAGATGAATGTTGATAAATAAAGCCAATTGACAAGAACAAGCAATTAGCAAAGTAATAAATGCAATTGCCCAACTCACATATAAATAAGTATTTAGCCTCAATAAGAAATTAAAATTAAAATACTTTGGGCCATGCTTCAGGTAGAAAAGAATACACTGATATTTTCTAAGGACATAACCAGAAGTAATTATTAAACACTATAAAAAATGCTGTGTCTTTATTCAAGCTACTTCACTTCTAGAAGTTATGTTTAAAAAAAATCATCATTGTACCCTGATGTTTAACTCTAAAGGTGATTATTACAGCATTGATTGTTTTATTATGTAATTGCAAATAACTCCCAAAGTGCAACAATGGAGCAACTAGATCAATAAAATATGGTGTGCATAAAATGCATTATTGCCTAGCTAACAAAAAAGATACTGTGGTTATAGAAGAATGCATACTAACTTGAAGGATATTTAAAATAGGTTAGATGCAAAAGCAGGTGAAAAACAGTATAAAGGGTATGATCCTGTAAGATTTTGAGGAAAGAAGGAATTATCAGACAGAACAGGATAGATTATGTTGTGACAGAATGAATACTTGGAATTTTAATGTCTTATAACAACAAAGATTATCTCAGACTCTTCTTGGGGCATCTGGGAACTCCACTCCCCATCTCCTCACTCTGTGACCCAGAGTGAAGCAGCACCATCTAAAACACTGCCCAACACCATGGTGAAGGGAAAGAGAGCTTTACTGTCCAATCCAGCATCCACTAGCCACATGTAGCTACTGACTACTTGAAATGGAGCCTGTGGGACTTGAGATTGCTATAAGTGTAAAACATGCAATCTTTTGAAAATGTGATTTCAAATATTTATAGAAATAATAATTGTAATAAGAATACAAACTATCTCAATCATTTGATGTTGATTAATGTTGAAATGACATTTTGAATATTTTAGGTAAAAGAAATCAGATTATTAAAATTAATTTCAGCTATTTTTTTACTTTCTAATATGGTACTAGGAAATTTAAAATTACATATGTGGTTTACATTTGTGTGAGCCATGGCATTGAGTGCCTTGTACTAGCAATTAAATGCTACACCTCTAGCTAGAGTGAGTCATATAACCCCACACAGTCACAAGAAACTGCAGTTCCCAGAAGGCAGCAAACTAAGAATATTTGCTGAGTAGTCCTAATAAGTGCCACACAATAAGAGCAAGAGGAGAGAGAGAGTAAGAGAGAGAGAGAGAGAGAGAGAGAGAGAGAGAGAGAGAGAGAGAATATACAAATTTTGAAAAGTATGTTTGAGATAATTTGGTTAAATATAGGCTACTTGCTATCTAAAATTTCATTGAAATCTCTTGGGAGTACCTTCAAGATGTAAGCAGTCAACCTCTAGAAGAACTAAAAAGGAGTTATGAGATGACCCTGTAATGACTGATCAACAGAGAAATACTATATATATTAAGACACTATGGGAAGAAGCTCTGGCCAGGCAGCTCATTTGGTTAGAGCGTTGTCCCAGTACTCCAAGGTTGCAGGTTCATTCCCCAATTAGGACGCACATGAGAATCAACCAATGAATACATAAATAAGTGAAACAAGAAATTGATTTATCTATCTGTCTCTCTCTCCATCTCTATCTCTCTATCTCTCTTCAATCAGTCAATCAATAAAAGAAACTATGGGCAGAGAAGAGAAAAAATTACCAACAATTTAGAAAAGAAAAGTTAAAGTACACACATACGCACACACAAAGTCAGACATTTGTGGAGAGGACACATTGATTTGCTATTGAGCTACTTCTTAACTGGGCAACTGTCTGTAGTATCCCCCAAGATGGGAAGTGACAAGGACTGGTTGATTTATGGATACTCTTTTCCTGAGGAAAGCTGGGAGGGTCAGCAAATGTATGTTAGTGTACAGATATGTCCAAATATATTGAAAAACCTAGAATGACATACTGCTTTATCATATCCATCACTTGGAAATGGATCCCCATGTCATTTCAAATGTATTCTTCTTGCTTATTTTTATTTTTAAATCACCTTCAGGAAACTAGTGATGTTCAAATTATTTGTCATACCCTTTGCTCAAGACTCCAAACAATATGCAGTTATACTAATTTGTACTATAAGAAGGCAAGATAACATATTAAATACTCTAGAGGCAGTCCATCTGAATTCAAAATGCTAGTAGTATGACCTGTAATTTTTCTCTTTCTCCATTTATCCACCTGTAAAATGGGGATACCATTCAATTTACTTCATAGGGTTGTGTATGAAAATCAAATTGTAAACAAGTGAAAATCCAGCTAGCAATAAATTTATTTAGCAATAAATTCTAGCTCTATTTCAGTTTTCAAATTTAAAATAAAGACTAAAATCAGCCAACTATATTCTAATCTCCAGCTAATGTTTGAAAAAACATTAGCAGTATTTGCTTCCTCTTTGCTCATCCTTCTTTTAAAAGGACTCTTTCTTGGAAATGCGTTTCTTCTCTATTTCTGCACAAGCCATTTATTTCTCAACAGAAAAATATAAAGACTTACAGTTTTGCAATTCTGTCTCCTGAATTAACTCTCCTCTTCTGATTTTAAGGAAGCAAAGCACCATTCAGTGTTTTAAGAGCAAATAAAATATACAAAAATTAGAATGGCTTTGGCAAGTTAACATCAATTTGAATAACAACAGAGAAATAAAATTCTGTAGATGAGTGCTTTCATTTTAAATGATTTTACCAGTTTTCAAATGATTAGACAATTTATTTCATTCTCTTCAAATTTACAAATTAATATTTTAAGAGATGGAGTTAAAACCAGGTGAGTTTAAACGTATTAAAAATTATCAAGTTTTCCTCAACAAAAATTCTGAGTTTTGCTACATACAATTTAGAGCTAAAATAAAAATGATAATATCGTACAATACCAAATTTGTATTTCTCAGTTCAATTACTTTTATTTTCAAACTGTAGGCAATTAAAGCATGCCTGACTGAAATCTCCTAGGAGCCAAATAATGGATCCAACATTTATCCAAAATGCTGAACTAATTCATATACTTCTTTAAATGAGTATCATACCTTTGATGGTGATGTACATATTGTTTTCAACTTTAAGCTTAAAAAGGTGTGTCATAAAGTTTCAGGTTAATCAAGAAAAACACCTTGTAATTTGTTACATTTGGAAAGTAGCTACCTAACTCCCTTAATATTCTAACAACACACTTGTAAAATTATACCACCAGAACTGTACTGTCACTGTGCAAACAAAGAGAAGTGGTGCCAGCACCCACAGGAGGTATAAAAAGGAGAAACCTCAAAAGATTCTAGCTGTTTCTGTACCCTCTGCACCCTCAAAGTGAAATCAAGAATCTAAAGGGCTTAGAAGATTAAAATTCAATTAAAATAAGCACCTAGAATCAATTATTTTACTATTTGGAGTAAAAAGTAGAATTTTCCAGTCAACTATTTCAGTTATTTGCCTCCTTTTTTATTATTTTTTCACATGGGGTCTTACTTTAAAGTTCCCTTAAGCCAATACATATATGCCAGCCATAAAATGCTGATATTATAGTATCTAATTTATAACAGGCTAAATTTGTCTCTTGTGAAAGATAAAAACACTTCGAAGTTGATGAGTCTATGATCTTAAGTAAAATCCCCATTCAAATGTGATTACTTTATAGGTTTAACTCTGGTCAGAGTAATTTGTGTTCTTTCTATATATTATTCCAACTATTATAAAGCTGTTTATGCAATGTGAAATTGTTGCTATTTGCACGATGTTTCAACCATGTAAGGTTGTGATATTAAACTCCCATGCAAGATCAAAATTCCACACATTTACTTACTGCAAACATCCAAAATTTACACTTGAATATCTGTATGGCTGGCAACTTCTACTGCAATCTACATCATGTTTCTTCATAAGTGGAAGGGGAAAAAATCGAGACAAGTACAATTCAACAACTACAGTAAATATTTACCAAATGTTTGCTATGGCATACATTTTATCAATTGGTAGTACAGTACTTAGAAACTGCCTTAGAAAAGCTCTGCCATTAAGTCTCTGTCTCCCTTAATCTTTTAGCCTTTCTGAGTCTAGTTTGCTCATTTGTATAATAAATTATAATAATAAGCAACATCTTCATTGTTATTTGGCCATTATTATGTAAATCCCATCACACCTTTTTCACTGACATGAGTAATTTTGGTATAAATGAATAATTACATATGGAATATTCAAACAAGCCAGCTATATCACTGTTCTAGTAGTACACAGGTTTGTTTTGTTTTGACTTTTTCCTGGTTATATCCTCCAAAAAAGTAACAACAAACAAAACTGGGGATTTGCGGCCCAAAAGGTAAAGTGCAATAGGAATAAATATAAGGTTATGCATTTATTTAAGTCTGAAAATCAGCTTCAGAAGTGGAGAATTTATGTATTTAACAAGCATTTTTATTAAGCAGTCACTAGGATCAGGCTGGGATCTAATAACACAAAAATGTAAAAAGAAAAATGCCCATGTTTAATAAACTCACAGGTTCACAATATTGCCAAGTAGATAGGGAGAGATGACAAACAAATAAATAGAATAGACATTGAAATAAATACTGTGATAGGCTTGAGATGAAGTTATGTAAGAGCACCAAAAGGGGAAATTAATTTCACTGGAGAGGGGTGCAGATCAGGGACACCTGAGGGAACTCTGAAGTGGAGAAAAGCAGTCAAGTATTTAGCTAGCTGTCAGTTAACATTGATTCATCCAGCTTTCACTAAAATAAGTATGAAGATGAAAAAGATAAGAATTCCTATAATCACCAACTAGTAAGTTACAGCTAATAAGTTGCAGAGCTGGGCCATCCTACTGGGGTATCCTACTTTTAGCACTAAACTATACTACCACTCAATGTGGTAAATGATGGAGTCCTGTTCCAGCTAAGTTTTTCTAGTGTCTCAACACAATTGGGACACTAGAAAAATATTAAACTTTAAAAGTCTTTTTTCTTCTATGAAATCTGTAAATAAAATAATATAGTGAATGTCTTCATTGCCAGAAACTTGAGGAATGACTTACTGCATCTTTAAAGGAATGACCTAAAGCATTTGGGGTTTTTTTCCTTTTAATTGGTAGAGTACTAAAACACCCAAGGGTGTTTCTGTCATTATACTCCCTACAACATACTTCTCCCTATGAAACCTGCAAATATTCCAGGGCCAGGTATTCTCAAAAAGCATTGTGAATAGTATGCTCTTTATAAATGCATTACAAAAAATATTCTAAGAAATTACACTGCAATGCAAGATGAAATTCTGGGATATTTTTTCCATTAGAATTTTCTACCTTTTTTCATATTCCTAAGAGTGTAACATGTTTTTTTAATAAAACAAATAGCACAGACCTTTGGGTTTTTTATTCCATAGGATTGTGATTTTTGCTTTGAAAATGCCTAGGAAAAAAAGAACTAACTAAAGTGGTGTATAGAACAATGATATTTTCTGTTATATTGCATGATTTGTTTTCCCATGCTTTCTGACATGAGCTTTTTCTTAACATATTAATTTATATTACAACTGAGCAATAGACAAGCAGAAGAGGAAAGAAGCTTGAGAAGGGTTCTCTACGGGGAGGTGGCAATATCTGAGCATCCCTGACTTCCTGGTGAGGTACGGACTGCCCAGAGATTGGCTTCAAGCCCAAAGAGGGCCTACACCTTCAAAGGGTGGAAGAGGAAGAGATACTAGCTGAAGGTATCTCCCTTAGAAAGGAATGAGGGTAGATATCTTCCTTTCTACCCCTCAGCTACCCCTCCAGAAAGAAAAAGAACAAATGGGTGAGGACAGTCTGTTTTGAGGCACAGAGTAGTAGCTCAAGTAGCTTAAGGTGAGCTAAAAGATAGAGGAGGGGTAGGTGGATACTTGAGTGGTGCTGCCATTATAAATGGAAAAGTGGACTAGGAGTGGGATGGGTTTAAAGTTAAAGTTAAGAGCCAGATTGAGATGAACAATGTGTGATTGACCAATCACATCATCAGGAAAAACAAACTGGCATAGTAGGTGAAGGGATAGAGAATTGGTGTCATCATCTAGACTCTAGGCCTAACTGGATCATTAATTAGCTGTGCAAATGTGGCCAAGACAACCTTCCGCACTGCAACTTCTTTAGTGCTATAGCCAGGCATTCTCTTTCAAGTCCATTCTTCTTTCCCTCCTTTGAATTTTTCTAGTGATTCAGTGAGCAATCATAACCCAATGTGTGCTATGGACTGTGCATTGTACTTGGGTGGGTGAGATTAGTGACTCAGAATACTCTCTCTCTTGAGGAACTCACATAATGGCTGCCTCTTGAAGGCATTATGGACTGGATAAGAAATAGAGCATCCTGGAATTCCAGGTGAGCAGCAACCCATGTGTGTTCATGAACTCTGACCAAATCATAATTGACAAACCTAGTGTCTCCCGTACAAGAAAAGAAAATCTTATAATTCCAAGATCATCATCAAAGACGGTTTATCTTCTCTCTTTTCAGGAAGATAGTTTCTGATCTTGTCCACAATTTTATTTATTTTTTTAGTAAAAGAACTAGCTGGCTCCATTTCTTTAAGAAAACTGCTTATTCTAAATTTACCTGAATTTTCAAAACAGTCTATAACTAAAAACTCCACTGTAACCTGGTAGGAACTAAACTTCCTGAGGATTTTGCCAGGAGTACTTGGCCTCAGACAGACCAGGAATACCATAGTGCCCTTTATTACTAGCTTTCAGTATTTCCATTTCAAGCTCTGGTAAATACACTGCTATGAGAGGAAAAAATTAATGGGAATATTTTCAAACTTTCAGAAAACTCAGGATTTGATATTTGGCAGGAGGGCTAAGAGGGTGGTTAAAGGGAAAAAAAAGTGCACATGCTCAAAACTTTCTTTAAGGTTGAGTTTGAGTCCAATTGACTCCACTCTTTTTTTCACACTGGCGCTAGCAAGGGCGCATTTTCCCCCCACTAACAACTCTTCCCTTATTCTATGGAATGTTTAATTTACCCTTTGAAAGAAAGTATGATTTGTTCCATTTTTCCATGTGCAATTTATGTGCTATTTACAGACTAAGATAAGAATCAAGAAGGATTCATGTGCCAAAAGCACAAATTCAAGGCTGAGAGAGGAAGTCAGAGTCTTAAGTCCCAAACTGTACTGACTCTCCAGAATTCTCCCTGCAGAACCTTCCCCACTCTGTGCTTCCATCTGCCTCAGTGCCACACTGCATGCTAACAGAGTATTGTCCCAAGCAGCCCTTGACCCAAATCACAGTCTAAACCCAAATGAAAGAGTATGTTTGGCAAAACATCACATCTTTTAGAGGATTTGCTGAACAAATCCAAAAAGTTAGAAAAATTGCAGTGTTTATCTAGTCATTCTTTCTACCTCAATGATGACAGTGTGATATGAAAACACCAATTATTATGCTTTCTAAGTACAGCATACCTACCACCAAAGGCTCTAAGTTAAAATTAACCCCTATTGATACAGCAGACAATATCTAACTGGGCCTTTTTTAAAAAAATAAAAATATGTATATTGAACAAACCCAGACCTTTGACCAAAACAGCAGGACAAACAAGTTAAGCAGGCTATGAGGAAAATCAGTTAAATATAATTCACGAGCACCATTTTGTTAAACCAAACCATTACTGAGCTTTATGAACATAAGCCTTGCCTTTGTCTTGACATCTCAGCTATGGATCTTCATAATCCTGAATGATCTCCTTTCTATTCCAGTCTCTTCTCAGTTGTCTGGCCCAACACATGTACTGGCAGTCCTCACTCATACCAACTGCCCTACTCCTCCACCTGTCTTTTCCCTAGAGCATGAGTGGCTCTAATCAATTATCCAAAGCACAAACTGCTCCTTGTTTGTTCAGACAAATCATACTCCCAACCAAAATAAAGGATTCTCTTTTTTACCCTACTCAGTACATAATACCTAGATTCAACACGCACTTAAAACCTTCACCTCACAGAGCCAAACATAAGTCCACTCTTTTCTAAACAGTACACATTCTTTGAAGAAAAAAAACATGCTTAAACACACACATACAATTCACCTACTTGGTCATATAAAATACAGCATTACAATGGCAAATATAATGTGTTAAACTTGCTGGTTAAAGTGTAAGTGGTAGAGGGCCTCAAAAACAGGGCGTCTGGGAGTAGTAAGTCCAGCATCTTTTGATGGAGTCAGCTTTCCTGCTCTCAGTTACCCCATCTACATAATCCTGTCCCCAACTTCTTTCCCCACCATAAGAAAGAAGCCTTGCCTTATGAGGCAAAAAGACTTCCCTCTGATCCCTCTTTAAATGTCGAGAGCAAACTCTTAGGCATATCCAGTGGCATGTACCCAGGGTTGGTGCCCAACCATGAGAGAGGTTAAAACGGGTCTCAGTGTGAAACTATGGCTCACTTTCAGGCTGGAGATTCAGTTGTCTGCAAGTTACAGGGAAGGTGAAATGTCTGGGATCCATTAATTACCAAATAAACCATATTGATTTTATAAGCATTTTTAAAATAACTGTAATATTTTTCTGCAAAATAATTGTTGAGATCTGCATTTAATTTTCTAAATTTGTGTCTTAAAGACTTTCAAGTTCATTTCAGTACTCTGGAAGTGATTGCTTAAAGGAAAGTTGTGCTTAAGTCTAGTCTCCTAGCATCACCGAAAATTCATGCCTACGAGCAAAATGAGCAAAAGTAAAGTGCTGCAAGGACCCTGTTACTGGGAGGCTAGCTATCTTCCAAATGGGATAGTGTGCCTTATTCATCAGTGGTCAAGGTATGCTGAAATGAAAACCCCTACACGGTGCTGTGGAGAACACAAACTAAGCCCAACTTACTAGAGGGTAGATTGGCCACATGGATCAAGATTCTTACAAATGTTTGAATCCTTTGACATAACAATTACATGCCTTGGAGAAACAAACAAAGATTTATGTACCAGGATGTTCACTGCAGTGCTATTTATAATAGCAAAAAATCGCCACTGCCTAATTAACCAACAATAGAGATTTAGTTAAGTAAACAATTCATAGAACAGAATTGTCTTCAGCCATTAAAAACCATGTGCTCAAAGAATGCAAAATAGCTCAGGGAAGTGCTACAAAACAATGTTAAGTTAAAAAACAGAGCATAACACATTGAATGTACGTGTCCCCAGTTTTGTAAATACTTACATATGTATATGGTATGTAACATGCATATATGGAAACTGGAAGAAGAGATAAAAACTACATTGATTGAGGTGTGTACCAGGGAATGTGATAAAACTTTTAATGAATTATTTTATTTAGTCATCAAAATAATTCACAGTACACATACTATTTTGATCCTAATTTTAGCAATGATGAAATCAGGGCAAAGAGAGATCAATTTACCCAAAATATCCAGCTAGTTAGTTAAGCAGCCAATGTTTAATCCTATATAATCCAGGTCCTATCTAAGACTATCTAGCCACTATGTTATTCTATGGATTATTTCTCCCTCACATTTTTTGTACTTTTCTACATTTTCTCAATAAATATTTTATTTTTATAATCAGATTTTAAAAGGTTTTTAATGGTGTGTAAAAGGAGAGTAATTGGCATTATGATGGAAGTTAAACTATTATATAGTTATTGAAATAAACTGCATTTTTTATTTGTTAAAAGCAGGAGTCAGGGTTGTTTTTTTTTTAACCAATTCCTTAATCACTGTTTAGGTTTGGATAATGAACATCTTGTTTTGTCTTTTTTACATTTTGGCACCATTCTAGGTAAGTTTGCAGAAGCAGAAGTTTTCTGAAGCAGAAGACAAGCCTTGTTCAGAGATATATTAAAGGATGAGTCAAGATACACAGATACTTCCAGGTATTTTCAAACTTCTTCATGGAACATAAGGTAAGCTTCTCAGAGTGAGTTGAGCAGGGGTGAAAACTGGAGTTAAGGAGAGTAAAAGATCTGAATAACTGCCATGGGATAAAGTAAGTAATGATAGAATATCATCATTTTTAATAATGATAACAAAGAATAAATAAACCGGGAGAAGACCATGCTGACTTTGGGCATCTGAACTCAAGGTACTCTGCCCAGTAGCTCTGGCTAGGCTACTGCTAGCAGTAGCATGAGACATAAGTGAGAGACAGCTTGATTTAAGGTGCCCACACCTATAACTGGTGGAGGGAGTAGGGGTGTGTGTGCCCAGTCCTGTTAGTGGAAGACGGTGCTGTGACTGAAGATCAATAGGTTTCTTCTTCAGAGCACCAGCTGGAACAGCAGCATGTTTTAAACAGGAAGACTGTGGCAGATAGGAGCAGTGAGTGCCCAGGAGGGACTACTGCAAAGCCCTCCCAGGGAAGGAAAGTGTGCTTGGCAAGAGTGGTGGTGGCCAAGGGAGGGTGCAAACTCAGACATTTCACAAAAAACTTTTACAGAGTATCAACAATATTAATAAAAACAAGAAACTAATAAAAATTATGTATGAGAATATGTTTATTATTCTTGAATTTAACAGAAAATAGAACCCATTCTGAAACTAAAGGAATTACTGAACTTTAAATAAAAGTTTCTTTACAAAAACAAATAAGTCTATAGAAAAACTCCTGCATCCAAGCTAGAAGGAATCGAAGAGCCCACACTGGGAATGCCAGGGAAATGTAGACAAAAGATAAGTCAAGTTCTCATCCTCTGGGAAGTTGACAGAGGTCCAGGAAGCATTGGTGGCTCCAAGCTGCTGTGAGTTTATTAAAATGGTATGGATTTCTAATAATGAAAATTATTAAAGAAAGATTTAGTTATGATTTCTTAAGAAAAAAATCTCTTTTTTTAGGTGTAATAATGTTTAATGGCAATACTGTATCAACAGGTTGCTCTACAAGAGGGGGAAACTTACATATATTTGGGATATTATATAGCCATTAAAATATATTGATTGAATATTAAGAAAAATCCCATGAAATTTATACAAGTTTAATAAGAAATCATTCAAAAATTCATATTATATGATGTTGTTTTTCTTAAAGTCACAGATAAGAAATGAGCAGGAAACACCTCCAAATATCAGTAGTGACTTCCCTATAGGTAGAAAGGTTATGAAGGTAACTTTTCTGCTTTATGTCTGTATATAGCATTTTCTCAAAAAATAAAATATTTGGAAAATACTTTGGTGGCTCTGATGGAGACCATGAATTCCACCTAAGTCAATCACAATTGTCCCTACCCACCCCTCCAGTCATCTCTTCCTCCACTCCCTATTCTGTCCTCATGGAATCGATGGAACTCTACTCCCTGACTATAGGTTCTGCCTGCTTTGGAACATAGAGATTCCAGATAACAGACAAAGGCTTGGGGAAAATGACAGTAAAACATACAAAGTTGAATGAGAGTGAGTCAGAGGCAGAAGGGAGAGACATCTGTAGTGTTTTGGGAAATAATCAAGTCACTGAAAAGAAAAGTAAGTGCTCTAGACATTGGGCCCTATGTCAACATGGAATGTATCTTTGGACCCAGGACCTTCCTCTTTTAACCAATATGATTTTAATCAAAATTTGAGGCAAAGTATTTAAGTCTAAGGATTTAGTATTTTCCCACAACTATTTCCTAATGTAGTTTCTTTATGATCAGATTTTACACAATATGTCATCTATGCATTTGCTAAAATTTCAGGTGAGAAAATTTCATGGAGCAATTTTTTTTACCTACTATTTAAAGCACACAGAAACTCAACCCTAACAGTAATATTTTACATTTGTCTTACAGCTGGTACTAGGGAAACTAGCCACACCAACACTTTCCTAGAAAGCTACAGTTCTCATATGGAATACTTCATCTTATTCATTATAGCCTATTTACACTTATGTAAACCAATGTTCCTAGAGCAACCAAACTTTAACATGTTAATATAAACATTATACATCTTTTAATTGCAATGGACACATTCTTAAGTAATTTCATTTCAACAAGACCCCTTGCTAATAAACAAAAACACATGTTTGGCTGCTTCCCTATATATAGTACAAAGTAAGGAGGAAAGTAAATGGTTTACACAGCAAGGACCAGCAGGTATCCTTGAACCCTTTATATCTTAAAGCTAAATTTGTAGATAAAAACTCTGGTTCAAGGCTAACTAATCACATATTACATGATGGAATATCTAGAGACTAAGGGAAGCATTTGAACTTGGTGACTTCTGGGCTTGTAGATGAGGCTTAGGAAGATTCAAAGAAGTTCTAAACACCATGAGTATCTAAACATTAACCTCCCCAGAAATTATTGTCATCATGTTGAAGAAAGAAGAGTCCAGACTATTCAAAAAAGCCAGTCACTAAAGCCATCAGCTTCCCTTAGCCCAGCTGGCACTCACAGAGCCTGCAGCAGAACAGGCCTTTCCAAACACTCTGCGCAACTGCGAACCTCCAAATTTTGATTAAAGTGACTGCCATTAATGTGGATCATCTCGAAAACAGGTAATTTCAGGAGAGTTGGTTTTTAATAAAAAACAATTTATTAACTAATTTGATAAGACATGATTGTGTTCACACAGGGAAAACTGAGAGAAGTTTTTAAAAACCTTTCAATTTTATTTTTCTTTTTTAAAATATATTTTATTGATTATGCTATTACAGTTGCCCCAGTTTTTCCCCCTTTGCCCTTCTCTACATAGTACCCATCATTCCCTCCAGCAATCTCCCCCACTTATTTCATATCCATGAATCATGCATATAAGTTCTTTGACTTCTCCATTTTCTATACTGGTCCTAACATCCTCCTGTCTATTTTGTACCTACCAATTTGTACTTCTTAATCCCTGCACCTTTCCCCTTCTCCCCGTCACCCACCCAACTGATAAACTTCCAAAAGATCTCCATATCTATGACTGTTTCTATCCTGTTTGTTTACTTACTTTGTTTTTTAGATTCAATTGTTTTATTTTTAACTTCAGTGAATTTTTAAAAGATTTTGTTTATTTATTTTTAGAGAGGGAAGGGAGGGAGAAAGAGAGAGAGAAAGAAACATCAATGTGTGGTTGCTGGGGGCTGTGGCCTGCAACCCAGGCATGTACCCTGACTGGGAATCGAACCTACGAAGCTTTGGCTCGCAGCCCATGCTCAATCCACTGAGCTATGCCAGCCAGGGCTAGATTCAATTGTTGATAGCTGGGAATTTATTGCCATTTTAATGTTCATAGTTTTTATCTTCTTTTTCTTAAATAACTTCCTTTAACATTTCATATAATAATGGCTTGGTGATGACAAACTTCTTTAGCTTTAGTTTGTCTGGACAGCACTTTATCTGCCCTTCAATTCTAAAGGCTAGTTTGCTGGACAGAGTAATCAAAGTTGTAGGACCTTGCTTTTCATTGCTTTGAATACTACTTGCCATTCCTTTCTAGCCTACAAAGTTTCTTTTGAGAAATCACTTGACAGTCTTATGTGAACTCCTTTGTAGGTAACTATCTACTTTTCTCTTGCTACTTTTAAGATTCTCTCCTTATTTTGGAGTTCTGGCAAAGATGGAGGTGTAGATAGAAACCCTTTGCTTCCTCGCACAGCCAAAAGGAGCATAATGACCAATCTAAAAACAATAAACAACCAGAAGTGCCAGAAAATCAAACTGCACGGAACTCCAACAACCAAGGAATTAAAGAAACATTCAACCAGAACCGTAGGAGGAAGATGGGCAGACAGGCAGATGGAGATAACCCATAACAAAGCAGTGGACCATGTGGGTGGGGCTAGCTGAAAGGAACTGAGGAGAGGCAGCTGACCAGACCATGTGGTGATGTGGGGGCTGGCTGAGAGAACCCGGGTAGGGTGGTAGACAGTGCACGTGGGTCTGGGTAAATGGGAAACTGAAACTCAGAGCTGACTGTGGACTATGGCTACCACTGAGGTTGCCACAGTGGTAGAAACTTCCAGTCTCACACTAGAGTTCATTGGAAAGTGGGGCTAGAGCCCAGCAATAGAGCTGCATTGTTCTCTCTCTGGCTCCTCCCCCACAGACAATACCACAACCCAGCAAAAAGGGTTGCCTGGCCCTGGTGAATACCTAAGGCTCCACCCCCTTACAACTTAACAGGTGTGCTGAGTTAAAGAAATAAGGCCCAAATGAAAGAACAAAGCAAAAACCCCAGAGAAAGAGCTAAGCTCTGAGGAGATAGTCAACCCATTTGATCTTGAATTAAAAACATTGGTAATCAAGATATTCACAGAACTGATTGAGCTTGGTGGAAAAATAAAGAACAAATGAAGACTACCCAAAGTGAAATAAAGCAAAATATTCAGGGAACCAACAGTGACAGGAAGGAAACCAGGACTCAAATCAATGAGTTGGAACAAAAGGAAGAAATAAACATCCAACTGGAACAGAATGAAGAAACAAGAATTTAAAAAAATGAAGATAGGCTTAGGAAACTCTGGGACAACTTTAAACATTCCAATATCTGAATTATATGGGTGCCAGAAGGAGAACAACAGCAATAAATGGAAAACTTATTTGAATAAATAATGAAGAAAAACTTCCCCAATCTGGCAAAACAAATAGACTTCCAGGAAGTCCAGGAAGCCCAGAGAGTCCCAAACAAGTTGGACCTAAAGAGGATAACACCAAGGCACATCACCATTAAGTTACCCAAGATTAAACAAAACAGAATCTTAAAAGCAGCAAGAGGAGAGAGTTACCTAGAAAGAATCTCCCATAAGGCTATCAGCAGATTTCTGAAAAGAAACCTTACAGGCAAGAAGGGACTAGAAAGAAGTATTTGAAGTCATGAAAGGCAAGAACCTACATCCAAGATTTCTCTATCCAGCAAAGATTTCATTTAGAATGGAAGGGTAGATAAAGTGCTTCCTAGGTAAGGTCAAATTAAAGTTCATCATCACCAAGCCATTATTATATGAAATGTTAAAGGAATTTATCTAAAAATTTGAAGAAGATCAAAAACTATGAACAGTAAAATGACAACAAACTCACAACTATCTACAACTGAAATTAAAAAAAAAATACTAAGCAAACAACTAGAACAGGAACAGAATCAGAGAAATGGACATCACATGGAGGGTTTTCATTGGGGAAGGGGAGGGGAAGAATGGGGGGAGGTACAGGGAATAAGTATAATTGGTAGGTGTAAAATAGATGGGGAGAAGTTAAGAATAGTATAGGAAACAGAGAAGTCAAATAACTTATATGCACAACCCATTAACATGAACTAAGGGGGGAATGCTGGAGGATTGGGGGTGCAGGGCAGGGGGGAATTAAGGGGGAAATTTGAGAAAACTGTAATAGCATAATCAATAAAATATACTTTAAAAAAAGATTGTCTCTTTAGTTTTAACCATTAACATTTGTAAGTATATTTTACTGATTATGCTATTACAGTTGTCCCATTTTGTCCCATTTTTTTCTCCCTTTTATCCCACTCTGGCTGGTACCCTCATTGCCTCCAGCATTCCCCTCCTCAGTAAATGTCCATGGGTTGTACATATAAGTTCTTTGGCTTCTCCATTTCTATACTATACTTAACCTCCCCCTATCTATGTTGTACCTACCATTTATGCTTCTTTTGCCCTGTACCTTTTTGTCCATTTTCCTTTCTCCCTTCTGGCTGATAACCCTCCATGTGATCTCCATTTCTGTGTTTCTGTTCCTATTCTAGTTGTTTGCTAGTTTTTGTTTTTTTAAGTTCAGTTGTTGATAGTTGTGAGTATATTGTCATTTTACTATTCACTTTTTGATCTTCTTTTTTCTAAGACAAGTCCCTTTAACATTTCATGTAATAATGTCTTGGTGATGATGAACTCCTTTAGCTTTACCTTGTCTGAGAAGCACTTTATCTGTCCTTCCATTCTAAATGATAGCTTTGCTAGATAATCTTGGATGTAGGTCCTTGCCTTCCATGACTTTGGATACTTGTTTTGAGCCCCTTCTTGCCAGCAAGGTTTATTTTAAGAAATCAGCTGATAGTCTTATGGGAGCTCCTTTGTAGGTAACTGTCTCTTTTTCTCTTTCTGCTTTTAAGATGTTCTGCTTATCTTCAATATTTGACACTTTATGATGTATCTTGGTGTGTTCCTCTTTGGATCCAACTTGTTTGGGCCTCTCTGAGCTTCCTGGACTTGCATGCCGAGTTCCTTGAGTAGATTGGGGAAGTTCTTTCATTATTTTTTTCAACTATGTTCTCAATTTCTTGCTCTTCCTCTTCTCCTTCTGGCACCCCAATGATTCAGATGTTAGAATGTTTGAAGTTCTCCCAGAGGTTCTTAATCCTTTCCTCATTTTTTCAAATTCTTATTTCTTCATTCTATTCTGGTTGAATGTTTATTTCTTCATTCTACTCCAAGTTGTTGACTGAGTCCCAGTTCCCTTCCCTTCAGTGTGCTTCCTTGTATATTTTCCTTTATTTCACTTTGCATAGTATTCACTTTTTCCTCTATTTTGCAACATACTCAATCATTTCTGTGAGCATCCTGATTGCTAGTGTTTTGAACTTTGCATCTGATAGGTTGGCTGTCTCCTCATCCCTCAGTTGTTTTTCTGGAGTTTTGACCTGTTCTTTCATTTGGGCCATATTTTTTTTGTCTCATTGCACCTGTTACACTGTAAGGGGCAGAGCCTTAGGTATTAATCAGGGCAGGTCAACCAACTTTTCTGTGTTGTGGTGCTATATGTGGGGAAGGGGTCAGAGAGGGAACAATGCCACTGGTTCTGTTCCTGACCCACTTTCAAACACTTCCCCCTCTTCCCACAAGCTAATTTCACCCTACTGGGTGCTGCACTAGTGCTGATTCCCAGGTGGGTGGGCTTGTGTGTGTTCTAGAACCTTGTGGGCCCTTCTAACAGACTCTCCTCCTGCTGGCAGTGAGACTGCCAGTTCCTTCTGCTGCTGTAACACCCACAGATTTTTACAGCCAGAGGTTTTGAGGCTTTATTTGCCTGGTGCTATAAACTTGTTTTGGGTTTCCTGTCTCACTCTCCAACTGTAGCCCCCAGTTTATCTGCACATGGATGTGGCAAAGCCCGACCCACCAGCCACTGCCTCACCTGCCTGGTCTGTGGGCCACCACCTTACCACATGTCCTTTCCACCCCAGCTGTCCATCTCCTTCCCTCCTACCAGTCTATACGAATGTTTCTTCTTTAACTCCTTGGTTGTTGGACCTCTATATGGTTTGATTTTCTAGCAGTTCTGGTTGTCTTTTCTTTTTAAATTGGTTGTTATCCTTCTTTTGGTTGTACAAGGAAGTGAAGAGTATCCATCTGCACCTCCATCTTGGCCAGAACATAACCTTTGGCATTTTAATTATGATGTGTCTTGGTGAGATCCTCTTTGGGTCCACCTTTTTTGGGATTCTCTGAGCTTCCTGGACTTGAATGTCTATTTCCTTCACCATTTGGAGGAAGTTGTTTTTCATTATTTTTTCAAATAAATTTTCTACTTTTTGCTCTTTCTCCTCTCCTTCTCATATCCTTATGATTTTAACATTGGTATGTTTGAAGATGTCCCAGAGGATCCTTAGGCAATCCTTTTTTTATTATTATTATTTCTACTTTCTGTTCTGATAAAATGCTTTTTTATTCCTTACATTCCAAATTATTGATTTGATTCTCAGCTTTGTCCCCTCCACTGTTGGTTCCCTGTAATTTTTTTTTTTATTTCACTTAATATAACCTTCATTTCTGCCTGAGTATTTTTTATGCTGTTGAGGTACCCAGTGAGTTCCTTAAGCACCCTAATAACCAGTGTTTTGAATTATGCCTTTGATAGGTTGCTTATCCCATTTCATTTAGTTCTTTTTTAGGAGTTTTGTTCTGTTCTTTCACCTGGGCTATATTTCTTTGTCTCCTTAATTTGGCAGACTCCCTGTGTTTGTTTTTGTGTATTAGGTAAAGCTGCTTTGACTCCCTATCTTAAGGAAGCATGGCCTATTGTAGAGAAGCACACTTTCAGTTGAATGGGGCAGACCCTTAGGTAATCATCAGGGTGGTGCAACCCATGTTACCGCTCTGTGGCTCTGTGTAAGGGGGGGCTTAGAGAGGGAGCAATACCACTGCCTGGCCTCTGAAGTTTTTTCCAGAGGAAGCTGTCTCCCAGAACTTTCCCTGATGCCAATCATTTCAATTTCTCCCCATACACCACTAGTACCATTCCAGCTGTTGCCCTGATGCTGAAACACAAAGGGAGTGACCCTATGTAAGCCCTAAGTCTATTGTGGGCCCATTAAGAGGAGACTCCTGAGAATCCTACAGTTTCTTCTGCCACCCCAATCCTTACTGGTTTTCACAGCCAGAAGTTAAGGAGATTTATCTTCCCGGTGCTGGAACCCTGGGTTGGGTGGTCTGGTGTGGAGCTCAGATCCCTCACTCCCAAGGTATCCTTCCTGATTTTTACTTACCATACATGGGTGTAGGACAACCTATTATACATCTCCATGACTCTCTGTGTGTCTCTGCCCCTCCTACCCATCTAGAGGAATGTGGCTTCTTTACTTTGTTGGTTGTTAGACTACCATATAGCTCGATTTTCTGACAATTCTGGGTGATGTTTGCTTTGTAGTCTAGTTGTAATTTTAGCCATGGTTGTGCAAGGAAGTTAGCCATGTTTATCTATGCCTCCAACTTGATCAGAAGTGAAATTTTATTTTTCAATGACATTTTACATTCAATATTATTTTGTATTAGTTTCAGGTATATAGTATAGTGTTTAGATAATCATATACTTTACAAAGTGTTCCCCCAATATTGTCATTACCCACCTGGCACCATACATAGTTATTACAATATCATTGACTCTATTCCCAATGTTGAACTTTACATCCCCACAACTATTTTGTAACTACAAATTTGTACTGCTAATCCACTCATCTCTTTCCCTCAGATCCCAAACCCCTCCCCTCTTGAAACCACTAGTGTGTCCTCTGTGTCTGAATCTCTTTTAGTTCTGTTTGCTCATTTATTTTGTTCTTTAGAGTCCACATATAAGTGAAAACATATGGCATTTGTCTTTATCTAACTGACATTTCCCTTAACATAATGCCCTCCAGGTCTATCCACGCTGTCACAAGTTGTAGGATTTTGTTCTTTTTTGTAGCAAAGTAATATGCAATTTTGTAAATATTCCACTTTTTTTATCTGCTTATTTACTGGTGGACACTTGGGCTGCTTCCAGATCTTGGCTATTGTAAATAATGTTGCAGTCAACATAGGGGTGCAAATATTCTTTGAATTAGTATTTCAACCTTCTTCAGATATATGCCCAGAAGTTGAATTGCTGGGCTAAAAGACAGTTGCATTTTTAATTTTTTGAGAACCCTTCATACTGTTTTCCATACTGCTTACACCAATTTGCATTTCCACGAGTAGTGCATGAGGGTTCCCCTTTCTCCACATCCTTACCCAGTTGCTTTTATGTGGATTTATTGATGACATGTTTTGACAAGTGTGAATTAATATCTCATTGTGGTTTTAATTTGCATTTCTGTGATGATTACTGATGTTGAACATATTTTCATTGGTCTATTGGCCATCTGTATGTCCTTTTTGAGAAAGCATCTACTCAAGTCCTCTTCTTATTTTTAATTGGATTATTTGGGCTTTTATATTGAATACTTTAACTTTTTTTAAAAGATTTTATTTTATTTTTAGAGAGGGATGGGAGGGAGAAAGAGAGATAAAGAAACATCAGTGTGCAGTTGCTGGGGGCCGTGGCCTGCAACCCAGGCATGTTCCCTGAATGGGAATCAAACCTGCAATGCTTTGGTTCACAGCCCACACTCAATCCATTGAAAATACTATAACTTTTTAATATTTTTGCATATTAACCCCTTATCAGATGTATCATTGGCAAATATGTTCTCTCATTCAGTAGGTTGTCTTTTCAAATTGTTGATGATTTCTTTTGCTGTGCAAAACCTTTTTTTAGTTTGATATAGTCCCGTTTGTTTATGTTTTCTTTTGCTTCCCTTGTCCAAGAACATATATCAGAAAAAAATATTGCTAAAAGAAATGTCTGAGGTTTTACTGCCTATGTTCCCTTCTAGGAGTTTCATGGTTTTGAGTCTTACATTTTAGAGTTTAATAAATTTTTAGTTGATTGTTGTGTATGGTGTAAGAAGGTGGTCTAGTTTCATTTTTTGCACGTATTTGTCAATTTTACCAACACTATTTATTAAACAGACTGTCTTTACCCTATTGTATGTTCTTTGTCAAATATTAATTTACCATATAGACATGGGTTTATTTCTGGGTTTTTTATTCTGTTTCATTGATGTATATGTTTGTTTTTATGCCAGTGCCATACTGTTTTGATTACTATGGCCTTGTAGTATAGTTTGATATCAAGCAGTATGATACCTCGAACTTGTTTCTTCTTGCTCAAGATGGTTGTGGTTATTTGCAGTCTTTTGTGGTTTTATAAATTTTTGGATTATTTGTTCTATTTCTGCACTGGCATTTTAAGAGGAATTGTGTTCAATCTATTGATTGCTTTGTGTAGTATGACTATTTTGATAATGTTAATTCTTCCTATACATGAATACTATATACTTCCATTCATTTGTATGTATCTTCTCCAATTTTTTTCTTCAGCATCTTATAATTTTCTGAGTATATGCTTTTTACATCCTTGGTAACATTTATTCTTAAAATTTTTTGTTATGCAATTGTAAATGGGATTGTTTTCTTATGTTCCCTTTTTGAGACTCTGATAGTTCATTATTGGTGTATAAAAATGCAACCAATTTCTGAATATTAAATTTTTATACTGCTACTTTACTGAATTCCTTTATCAGTCCTAGTAGTTTTTTTACAGAATGTTTAGGGTTCTCTTTATGCATGTATCTAGTATCATGTCATCTGCAAATAATGATGATTTTACTTCTTCCTTTTCTATTCAGATGCCCATTTCTTCTTTTTGTCTGATTGTTGTGGCTAAGACTTTCATTAATATGTTGAATAAAAGTGATGGAAGAGGGCATTCCTTTCTTGTTTCTGATCTGAAGGGAAAGAATTTTAGTTTTGCCCATTGACTATGATGTTGGCTGTGGACTTGTCATATATGGCAGTTATTATGTTTCAACAAACAGCCATTTTTCCCCCTCTATTTTTACTTTGCTGAGTTTTTAACATAAATGAATGCTGGATTTTGTCAAATGCTTTTTCTACATCTATTGATATGCTCTTACAATTTCTGTCCTTTATTTTGTTATTTGGTGTAACCCATTAATTGTTTTGTTAATATTATACCAACTTTGTATCCCAAGAATAAATCCCATTTTATCATGGTTTGTGATCTTTCTAATGTATTGCTAGATTTGATTTGCTAATAGTTTGTTGAGGACTTTTGAATCTATGTTTATCAGGGATATTAGTCTATAAATTTCCTTTTTTTTTTTTTTGGAGTGTCTTTATCTGGTTTTGGAATCAGGATAATGCTGGGCTCATAAAATGAGCTTAGGAGTTTTCCCTCCTCTTAAATGATTGGCAATAGTTTGAGAAAGGTAAGTGTTAGTTCTTCTTTAAATGTTAGATAAAATTCACCTGTGAAGCCATCCAGTCCAGGACTTTTGTTTATGGGATTTTTATTTTTTACTGCTACTTTGATTTCATTACATGGAATCAGACTGTTCAGACTGGTTGTTTCTTCTTGATTTAGTTTTAGGTGATTGTATGATTCTAGGAATTTATTCATTTCTTCTAGATTCTCTAATTTGTAGGCATGTAATTGTTCATAATATTTCTTATAATCTTTTTTATAACTGTGGTGTCAGTTATTGCTTTTCTTTCATTTTCTGATTAATTTTTTGGGTTGGTCCCTGAGAGGACTTCTTGCTATCAGTTGAAAATTGAAATGACTGGCTTTTAATTGCAACATATTTTCTTTTTCAATAGCTAAAAATCCTTTAAATGTCCTTCTGAGTCTACATGTTTCAATTTAGGTTTTAGTTCACTCATTACCAGTTACCATAAAATTGGTTTCTTCCTTTTCAATCTTGACCACATTGTTATTGAGCCCATTTTCACCTACAGGCCAATTCAAACTAAGTTTACAGAAGACAGATATTTTGATAGCTATAAGGCTCTGTTAGTATTATTCCAATCATTTTTTTCTCACACAGCAGCTATGCCCCAACACCTAGTTTTATTTTTACAATACTGGTATAGTTTATATGAGTGTTTTTTTGTTTTGGTTTGGTTTTTTGTTCTTGCTTTGGACACCAAAGCTTTCACAGTACTTTGGTTTTTTTTTTTTTTCAGAAAGTATATATGAAAAAAATCCTGACATGTGTTCACCATTTGAAAATTTGTACACTTCAACACGCAGTTGATTTATGGTGCAGATCAACTTTCAATCATTGGGTACTGACTTTGGTGAGTTTGGATGACCTAGTTGTCTTTCAAAATTCATCTGAAGAGTGGTTTCCCCTGCTGTTATGATGGGAAGAGTCTGAATTATTGTCCATATGACATTCATGTCATTGCATTCACAAAGAATAATTGAGGTTTTGAACGTGTTTTTCTAAACTATGGGGAAAAAACAATAAAAACTATAAGCATTGACTCTGTAGACAATGCTTTGTGTTTTAATACGTGGTCTTCATTTAACACCCTATGATAGTACATCTCTTTAGGTTGGCAAACTCCATTAAATATGATTTTAAATATTGAATTAACTTCATGATAAAAAATTATTAATACTCATAAAGTGGCTTATATAAAGACCATAAACATCTCTTGTTTATCTCTGGATAAGAGATAAAATTCTTGCACTTATGAAATTCGTCAAATAAAAAACAAAATAGTAATCCATTACCAAGGTTGTAATCTGATAAAGGCAAGTAGAGACATAGTTAATGTTAGGTCTAGGATCTAACTGAGTTTTTTAGGGACAAATAAAGCTTCTCTTAGGATTTGCGGCAGTATACCATTCTCACAATTCCTTTCTTTTTCTGTGGTTGTCATAAGGTGCCTGGGGTTTGCCCATAAACTATTTTCTGAGAAGGCAGAAAGTAACATTTAAGACCCAAATCTTAGTCCAGAGCTGTGGGAGCTGATGTAGAAATCCCTGAATTAGAATTCGAGTTTTTCCCATTCCAGTTTTCCATGTGGCTGATCCAATTCATTCATCTCAACAAATTTATTAGTAAGAATTAGTGCTTAGGCATGGATATTAATGAGGAGCCAATCACATCCTCTCTCAGACTCAGTTGCTTAGCTGAAAACCTACAGATCCACGGTCTCAAGGTTGTTCAACAATTCTATCTTTGCCAGATCCACATCTAAAAGTAGAACATGGAGAAAGCCCCAGCAAACACTTGACATGTTTCTAGAAGGTTTGCAAAAGAGAGGGAATAACCCCAAAGGAACTAGAAGGAGTTAGGAGAAGACCACACTGGATCCCCCCAAAAGATCTGAAATTGATGGAAGGATAAGATGCTGAAAGTAAGGAGAAAAAAGGGATTTTTTTCAAAATGCAGGACCTCAAAGTATAATGAATAACTGCACTGTGATAAAAATCACCAACAAAATAGAAGTGATGACAGAACTCTTGCCCTCCATCTATTGTTGTCTGCTCAGTGTCTGTATTTAAGTATCATTTGCTGTTGGAGATGATTAATTCATTCCATATAGCAAGAAAGTAATGTATTCTCTTTACTCAAAAGAAAGTGTCCCTAAGAGACTGACTTTGATTATATTCACTAAGATTTAAATCTATACCTTTTAATATAGTAATGATAATAATAAACAGTTATTGAGCATTTGTAATGTCCCAGGAGCTGCTTTAAATGTTCTCCATGATTGACCCTCACAACTCTGAATGAACTTTATCACCAGCCTCATCCTGCAGAAGCACAGAGAGGGGCAGTAACTCCCAAGTGTTGTCCAGCAGCTGGACTCCACAACTTGAACTTTTTCACAGTTACATTATTATCACATATATCTGCTTATATTTGATTTTTAATTGAACTCTGTGTGTAAAGACAATTTTTAACATATGTAGATACTTTGAAATAACACAAGAATTAAAAACACAACTTTGTGAATCAATTAAGAAAATGTTTGAGGAAGAAATAACATTTTTCATGTAATATTTGCTAAATATGAAATTAAAGATAAAATTTCCAAGAATCCTTGCCATGGATGTAACTCATAGAGTATTGTTAACCAAATTAGAACAGCTTTCTCTACTTGAGGTGCATTGATTCTGAGCCCCTGGTTTTATTCAGTAATAAATGGACCATATGTCTATATAGCAAATTGTGTGTTATTGTCTAGATATAAAGAGCAAGGACTAAGAGACTGAACTATAGTCATTCAACCCAATGTGGTGCTTTAGTGTCTTTGTTCATATCCTCTTTGCATATGACACATCATGATGTGCCCTATTTAAAAAGTGCTAGCTCTCTCTAAAAGAACAATTTCTACAATACCAGAGACAAATATTGAATGACACTAGGTTACTCTCAGTAGAAATACACATAGCATTTCCTAGAGTGTTATGCTCGAGTATTTCATGTGAATACATTGCTTATTTGTATTTTATTATATATCATATGGCATGCACTCAATAAATATTGGATAAATTGAATTGATAATCAAATTTCAAGTTAAACACAAGAAGTATTTTCTGTAGTAATTATTATCCACAGACTTTGAGAAAAAAAATAAATGTCTATTAAATTAATCTGTTTTTTCTAATTTCTGAAATAGATACCTATTATCAATCTATTAATTTATCAAATAACAGATTTTGAGAGTTACACTGAAAATATAAGCCTAGATTTTTAGCCCATGAGAAAACTTCTAACAAGTAATACTGTATTTTTTAAAAAGATGAATTTAACAAAAAATCAAAATGTTGAATTATTTCAGAAAGAAGAGGCAGAATGACAATTCTCTTAAGGTGAAAATGGATTCTACAAATGAAATATTCATTCATTCATATCAGTATAAAAGAAGGAAGAAAAAGTGTTCCAGGTTCGATTCCCCGCCAGGGTACATGCTTGGGTTGCAGGCCATAACCCCCAGCAACCGCACATTGATGTTTCTCTCTCTCTCTCTATCTCCCTCCCTTCCCACTCTAAAAATAAATAAATAAAATCTTTAAAAAAAAAGAAGGAAGAAAAAAAGGAAAGGAAGGAGATAAGGAAGGGAAGGGAGAGCAGTAACCATGGAGGAACAAAGGTGTTCTGAGAATGTCAATGCTGCAAATTTGTGTTCAACTTTGTTTTGGTTTTTCACTTGTCCAGCCCAGTTTAATGGAACATCTATGGCAAAATTTTATCCAGTGTTAATTAAAGGCTACCAAAGGAATTTCAGAATCTCTTTGTCAGTACAAAATTGGTCATTTTAAATTGAAATTAGATCTAGAAAAGTCACATTCTAGAGCCAGGACAGCAGAGGAAAATAACTTCTGAGACCCTAATATAAATCTTTAAGTTGAAGACAAAAACACTCTTTTTTTATTGGAATGGATTTGTTTTAGACAAAGGATTTCTCCTAACTCATCTTTGTTTTCTATAAACTTTGCAATTTGATATCCCTAATTCCAAAAGTTGGGATTGGGTTTGTTATCCAGTTTTTATCCTTTTATACAGTTTTTCACATTTCTAGTTACCTTGCCCATTTTCAGTTCCACATAGGGAGGAACAAGGAAATATGTCTATTGAATAGATGATTTTCTAAGACAGGAGAATTTGCTATAATTCAGGACTTTCAGCAAAGATGGAGGCTTAGGTAGATACACTGTGCTTCCTCATACAACCAAAAGAAGGACAATGACAAATTTAAAAACAAAAAACAACCAGAACAGACAGAAAATGGGACTGTCTGACAACCAAGAAGCTGAAGAAGAAACATTCATTCAGAACAGCAAGGGGATGGAGACTGGCAGCCAGGGTGGAGAGGACTTGCAACACATGGCGGCTGGAGGACCAGGGCAAGCAAAGTGGTGGCTGGAGGAGTGGGTGGTCCCACATTCACTTGCAGATAAACCAGGAGGGACAACTAGGAGCGAGACAGACCACGTAACCTAGGGTTCCAGCACAGGGAAATAAAGCTTCAAAACCTGTGACTGAAAAAACCTGTGAGACTTGCGGTAGCAGGAGACACTCCCAACCTCACAGGAGAGTTCATTGGAGAGACTCACAGGGTCCTACAATGTATACAAATCCACGCACCCAGGAATCAGCACCAGAAGGGCCCAATTTGCTTGTGGGTAGCCAGGGAAGTGACTGAAAGCAGTCTGAGGGCTGAGCAAGCAGCACTATTCCCTCTCAGATCCCTACCCCACATACAGTGTCACAACTCAGTGACTTTAGTTGCCCCACCCTGGTGAATACCTAAGGCTCTGCTCTATAATGCAACAGGTGCACTGAGATAAAAACATATGACCTAAATGAAAGAACATATCAAAGCTCCAGAAAAAATACAATTAAGCAATGAACAGAGTGCCAACCTATCAGATGCACAGTTCAAAACACTGGTAATCAGGATGCTCACAGAAATGGTTGACTATGGTCATAAAATAGAGGAAAAGGTGAAGACAATAAAAAATGAAATAAAGGAAAATGTATAGGGAACCAACAGTGAAAGAAAAGAAACCGGGACTCAAACCAACAGTTTGGAGCAGAAAGAAGAAATAAACATTCAACCAGAACAGAATGAAAAAAACAAGAATTAAAAAAAAATGAGGAGAGACTTAGGAACCTCTTGGACAACTTTAAACATTCCAACATCTGGATCACAGGGATGCCAGAAGGAGTAGAAGAAAAGCAAGAAATTGAAAACTTAGTTGAAAAAACAGTGAAGAAAAACTTCCCTAATCTGGTGAAGGAAATAGACTTCCAGGAAATCCAGGAAGCTCAGAGAGTCCCAAAGAAGTGCGACACAAGGAGGAAGCACACCAAGGCACATCATAATTACATTGTCCAAGATTAAAGATAAGGAGATAATCTTAAAAGCTGCAAGAGAAAAAGAGACAGTTACCTACAAAGGAGTTCCCATAAGACTATCAACTGATTTCTCAAAAGAAATCTTACAGGCAAGAAGAGGCTGGAAAGAAGTATTTGAAGTCATGAAAGGCAAAGATCTACATCCAAGATTACCTTAGCCAGCAAAGATTTCATTTAGAATGGAAGGGCAGATAAAGTGATTCCCAGGTAAGGTCAAATTAAAGGAATTCATCATCAGTAAGTCCTTATTATATGAAATGTTAAAGGACTTACCTAAGAAAAAGAAGAAGATCAAAACTATGAACAGTAAAATGATGACAAACTCACAACTATCAACAACTGAACCTAGAAAAACAAAAACTAAGCAAACAACTAGAATGGGAACAGAATCACAGAAATGGAGATCACATGAAGGGTTATCAGCAGAAAGTGGGTGGGAATGGGGGAAAAGGTACAGGGAATAAGTACTATAAATGGAGGTACAAAATAGACAGGGGGAGATTTAGAATAGTGTAGTAAATGTAGAAGCCAAAGAACTTATATATGTGATACATGGACATGAACTAAGGTGGCTGGAGTGGGGGTAATGTGGCTGGAAGAGGGTGTGCAGGGTGAAGAAGAATAAAGAGGGGGAAATTGGACAATAGTAGCATAATCAATAAAATATATTAAAAATAAAGATTAAAAAAAGAATTTGTTATAATTCAGAAAAAAAGTTGACTAAAATGTTGGACAAAGTTTACCTAAAAATAAACAGCAAAAGTGAAATATATGGCTCCCTCTATAGATATTTCCATTGGTTAGAATATTTTTAGATTAACATCACTATGTATGGTCTTCAGAGTCAATGTATCATATTTTTTGTGGTTTCATGAAGATTCCAGAGCTCTTAAGATAAGAATTGCTCTAATTCCTAAATCAAACAGCATTCAATTCAGTTCCAGATCACTTCAGGGTAATAACACTGACATTTCTTATTTTAAATAGTCATTTTACACATCTAACAATTTCTTTGACAATCCTGGATTACTTGTTTGTTTATATGTGATAAAGGCATGTTTGGCTAAAAATATATATGCTACATTTAAATGTTCATTTATACTTTAGTAGTCAAAGGAATAAACTTTCTAGGTCTTTAGATTATAACTTTTTATAGACAGTGAATATAATCACATAATCTATTTTATATTATCCCTTTTAGCTGTTTCAAGAGAGATATCTCTGCACAGCAGAGATATCAAGTTAGTAATATGAATTCAAGACAAAATGCTCAAACTCATCAAGCACTGTCTTTTAGTTTGCAGAGAAATTTGCTTTGACATTTAAAATTTTCAAGATAAATAAAAAATTCATGGGGCTACATAAAAGTACTGTTACTAAATATTAAGCTCCCTAAGTGTTAAGACTTATCCTTGAATCATGAACACAGTGTTTTTAGACATACACTTGCTCTATAAATATTTATAAAATAAATAGAAGTAAATAAATGGAGTTCATAGCATGACTAAAAATTTTTTTCCTCAAAGTGTATATGACATACAGTAGAGCATTCCTCAAACACACAAAACAACTAATATAACATGGAAAATTTTATAAGTACATAAATGTGTATGTCAGATATTAATCATTTGACCACTGATAGCTATATTTACATGCTTCTTATTTATTACATACCCACTATGTAATAGTATCATATTTTTAATAAATATTAGCATAAGCATATGAGGGAATTAAATTCTGCATAGTACAGAAGTAAAGCAACAGGGACAAATTACATGGCTGAAATAGCTCAGAGTTAAGATTCTTATCTGTGTCTTACTTCAGAGTCTCTCCAGTGACCTACACCATGTAATCTTTATTCACTGTAGAAAATGTAAAAACAGTTTTGCTTTAATACATAACAAATTCAGGAAACTCATTTCTTGGAAATATGGCTCTGACAATAAACAAAATGTTTCAAAAGATCTGGGAATAGGTAAGAGTGACAGCTGTGTCTCTTTTAAAGCCTCTAGGCCTTACCTCCTAAGCTGCAGGCAACACAGTAGATCATTTCATCCCTTGTGTCCACTACTGGCAAAAGAAGACTTGGTTATCTCCAATCCTGTGTGTAAGCTTGAGACCCTAGATGTCATGCTGGTTAAAGGACATCTGACGCTGACCCAGTCCCTCCAAGCATTTCAGTGTTTCCTCAATGGCCATTACAAAATTTGAAACAGAAACAGTGACAAATATGTGGGTCCCAAAATTTAAAATGCTGAGGATAGAAATGAAGGATGAATTTCCACAGAGAAAAGTGACTTTCAGTGTTACAGAGTCACAGGTAGGTATTTATGTAGAGTTGAGTCTATTCTGAAGCCCTCTGTGAGCAAACTGGAATAGGATCCAAAATTTCTAGGCCCAGCTTCTCCATCCAACGGTGTATGGTTTTAACAAGGCCCCAAATTGCAGTGTTCTTTCTTCTGATGAAATTGCAACACAGAAGCCAAACAGGTGGAACTGCTGGATGCCCCCTAGTCAGCCTTCCTCTGACCCCCAAATTACAGCCTCAGGGCACCTCAGTGAAAAAATCCTGAGGGACCCCCAGGCATCTTCCACCCTTAAGCCCAAATACTCTTGAAACACCTACCTATATCGTCAGATAAAATCATTTTCAAGAATTCCTAAAGAATTCTTTAGAAAAGAGAATCCACAAGCCCTGGCTGGTGTGGCTCAGTGGGTCGAGTGCCAGCCTGTGAACCAAAAGGTCACCAGTTCAATTCCCAGTCAGGGCACATGCCTGACTTGTGGGCCAAGTCCTCAGGTGGGAGCATACAAGAGGCAACCAATCAGTGTTTCTCCCACACATTGATGTTTCTCTTCCTCTCTTTCCTCGCTTCTTTCCCTCTCCCCCAAAAATAAATAAAATCTTTAAAAAGAGATAGAGAATCCACAAGTCATTATCATCCACGAGTCATCACCATAACCATATTGGACACCAACAAATATAACTTCCAGAATGGTTTCTTGAATTCGGTTACTCCAAAAACCCTGAAAAGTTTTTACTTAGTTACAGATACAAAGAATAGAATAAAATTTGCTGTTTTTCCAGCACAAGAACCATAGATGCGGCCCAAACACTCTAAAATCAGTTACAGAAGGCTGGCTATGGAACCACTCTCACATGAGTCTGTAAATGTAAGAGTCACATGTGTGGAGTGGTGTCCCGTCCAGGATTATGAAGGAGCACACTAGGGAAAAGATGCCAGTGAGAAGAGATGAGGCTAAGACAGAGTCCCCCAGGGCTTAGGCTCACAGCAAAGCAGTCAGGGTGACCAAGGTTGTAGGGAGAGGGTGCTGCCTCAAAAGTTGTAAGGTCTAGGAGCAAGTTTCTAGGCCTTCAAGGGTTACTGCACCATCTAAAGGCTGAGTAAGGTGGAAATGGACAGAGCAGTCCCTGCATTGGTAGGCTTGGCAAGAACAGAGTGCAAGGGGACAGGAGCCCGTCCATGTGAACTGAGGATGACACACAGGAGGGAGAGAAACAGCATGTGACCAGTGCAGTCACATTTAGAATTGAATAACCTATGGTGGCCATCTTGAAATTACGAATTTTATCTTTGAATTTGTGTGGCTGCAATCACTGAAGGATGTCTTCCACCTGAAACTGAGGCTGTCACCCTGGGAAGGACATATTGCCCTAGGCTGGCCCTTGCATTTTCATTGTTCACTGCATCTTGCAAATTCATGCAGCAACCCTAGTGAAGACAATACAATAATAAAGTTTAACTTTGAAAAGGAGAAGACAAGGGCTGGAGCTGACAAAAAAAGTAAGGTCATGCCTAGGTTTGGAGGTACTAAGTATGCTGGTATGATTTGAATGCATGGAAATACAAAAGTATGGGGCAGGGACACTGCAGGTGTGGAGCCCTTTAGAAAGCAAGAGCACCTGAAGCTGGAGCCTGGAATACCTGTGCTGTCAAAAGAGGAAGGAAAATGAGAGGACAGAGATGCATGTAGGTGTATGAGGTTGGTGGTGAGATGATGAGGTAGGCAGAGTCTGCTGGCTCCCAGGTAATGAACAAAATATAAAAAAAGGCCATAGTCTGAGTGTGAAGGTACAAGAGGGTTGTGAGATGTGTGAAAGGGATGTGGGTACAATAACTGAGAGACCAAGAGAACTACAGGATGAGGTAAATGGACAGTCTCCTAACACTATTTATCACAAAGTGTGGGTGCCTTGCATGTTTATCTGCTTATTTGCATTTCGTCTTTCACCCTGATGAGGAGATGTGTATTCCAGGAGAAGAGAAATCATGCTCTCTTTTCCTTAGTTCTGTCCCCAGGGACAGGGCCCAGTTCATGGTTGAACTCAGCAAATAGTTGTTGGGAAGGAGGTTGGGAGAAAGGAAGGAGTTGGGAATGATAGTCTATTGTAATCATTATTTATATTTAGCCTACATCTCCTATAAAAAATGTGCACTTGCCCTGACCAGTGTAGCTTAGTTGGTTGGGTGTCATCCTGTAAACCAAAAAGTCACCAGTTTGATTCTCAGTCAGGGGACATACTTGGATTGCAGGCCAGGTTCCTGGTTGGGGACATGTGAAAGGCAACCAATTGATGTTTCTCTCTCACACTGATGTTTCTCTCTCTTTCTCCATCCCTTCCCCTCTGTCTAAAAATAAATAATTTTTTAAAAGAAAGAAAAAATGTGCATAATCAGAACACAGTATGTACCTTTATATATTGATAAACATGGTAAATAAGACTCCACCTGGGGCAGACCCTACCTGCCTTCCTACTCAACTACTTTATCTTCTTACCCCTTCTGGATATGGGTAGTGTCATCTTTTGACCACTCCTTCTGTCCATTTGCAACTCTAACTTTCCTCAGGGTGAAGTGGTTGTCATTCATCTTCTCCTGAGAAGACTATTTTTCTAACAAGCAGAAGGAATTGCCTTTCCTCCCAGTGGTCAGACCAGGCCAGATTAGAAGGTAATTGCCATGACTAAGTTCAGGCCCTTCCTCAAATCAATGGACTCCAAGCCACCATAGCATGCCCATGGAGGAGATCCCTCTGCTGGGCTCAATGGAAAGGTTCTGCTCCCAGATATTTTTAGATCCAACATACAACATTTCTGGGGAGTCCCAGCTGAAGTCCACATTCCATATGATAATATGCAGGTCAAGTTAATCAGCTTCAGAATGAGCTTCAACTGTGGGGAGCACTTCATATCTTTAGGACACTTTGTCATGCTAACTAGTCCTCTCCATGCAGCCCTCCTCTGAGGTCACCTGGAGAACATGGTTATTCTCTCCATTTTATCTGTAAAAACTTAGGCATAATGTAGGAAATGACTTGTTGATCCTTATATTGAAGAAAACATTCCAAATTTATAAAACACCTGTTATTTCATTTGATTTCCATAACAACTACAGGGGTTGACCTAGGCAGATAAAATTATTCTTCAGAAGGGCTAATGTTGCACAGTTGATTAAGTGGTTAATTAGAACACAAGTCAGTGGGTTTCTCCTTCAGTGCCCTTTTAACCCCTTTCTCTCATTTACAACAAAAGATAGTCACAGTCCTATGGTCAAATGCTCCAGACCCCTGAGGGAACAAATGTCTAGTTCTCTGGGGACTGGGATTCCCTTTACTTGTCTCTCAGGAAACAGTGCCTACTCTTGCTACCAAAGCCTAAGATTTGGTGGGGAAAAAAGGATACTTGCCTCAAAATGGAAAGATTCAAATAGATTTGTAATAACTGAATCTCAAAGGAAAATGGTCAAAATCCAATTTTGTCTTGTTTCATATAAATCTCCTGTATGGACTCAGTGAAAGCAAAAAAAGACATATGGCCAAAGGAGACTGCCCAACTCCATGGGGCTGCTTTCACAACCCAGTTGTCAATAGAAGCATCAGGGAGGGATAGTATAGGACCACATGCCAGATCGTCACACAGAAACAATTTCATGATAGTGTTCATGTGCACCAGACACTTGCCTTTGTGGGAACTTCCCTTCACAAAAAATAAAATTAAAATTATATTTTCTACCTGTGTTAATATAAAGACAAATATGTTAATCTTATACATTAAAACATTTTATTTAGCCCAAAAGTTTATTTTTTCTGAATTTAAAAGAAATAAAAACATTTTTGGGCCCCTAGAATCATTAAGGGAGAGTAGGCACTGTCCCCAGCCCTTCTATCCTCCTTGCCCCATGGTTTAGCCTCAAAGCTCCAGATTCTCCACAAGTCACACATACTCTCTGGCCACATTCCCTATTTTTCTTCACTGTTGTATTTCAGTTTTCAGAATCAATAACTGAGCATATTTCTGTCGCATGTAAGATCAAAAAAGAAAAACTTCTGTTCCTTCTCTGTGATGTCAGAGAATTCTCAAATCTCTAGCTATGATTTTAATCTCTCTGCTTTTGTTAAGCTTCCGACAGTTGAGCTGTCACCAAATATGTTAGTAACTACAAAATATCTGGAGGTCCCCTGAGCTCACCCTTTTAGCTGTTACAATAAATGGACAAACTAAAGGAAAACCAAAACCTGCAGAGGCTTTACTGACTCAATGATGGATTATTGATTTCTATTTCTATTTCCCACTTTCCTGTATGTATTTGGCTGGAAACTACCTCCCCAGTGCTTTTGGCCCTTCAGTAGAGTATGCACTTGCCAATGTGGAGAAATTGAGCTTGGTTTTCATGCCTTGGAATCTACTATGTACTCAGCTCCAAGCTTTTCAGCTTCAGCCATAATTAGTTGTAATGTGTTTATGGGGCCAAGAGAATTTAAAACATGCAAGGCATGAATCAGGAAAGAATGACATGAAAATCCTTATTTATTCTGGGCTTTAGTCTAATCTCATTGGATTCCACACACATTGTTGTTTTTCTTAAATAGTAGCAAGGCAGGGAGAGCTAGGGAAATTCCCACAGAATTTATGCATTCAGGCCCACACTAAACAGATTTAGATTCCATATGGAGGAATTATGTTCCCCAAACTCACATTCTATATATGGGCTCAGCCCTAGAAGGTCATGCTCAGTTTTCCTTTCATTGGCTAATAACCCAGTAAATATTTGCTCTCATGACCAAAAATTATTTTTTAAATATATATAAGCATATTGAGAGCCAAAGAAACATGGCACATAGTGAAAAGCCATGATATAATAAGCAAGTGTGACATCAAGGAGCTGCCTTGACTCTCCACAGTCAATAGAACTATCTTGAACAAACCCGGAATACAGTGACTCCAAACTTATGCTATTTCTAGAATCCCTTTTAAATTCTTCTCATTTCCATAGCTCATAAATACAAGGAACACTTTTTTTCTAAAAACTAGGCCTAAACTGGCTTCAGAGATCAGCAAAATAAGTAACTAATTACACCATACAATGTGAAAAGCTCTGAGACAATGTTTTTCCCCAGAGATAGCAACCTACACTCCACTAGGTTCCCACACCTCAGACTCACCATAATGTCAACTTTTCATCATTTAGAACAGTGGTCTCCAACCTTTTTGGCACCAGGGACTGGATTCATGGAAGACAACTTTCCCATGGATTTGGTACAGCCCAGGGATTGTAGACCCCTAATTTAGAATATTATTGAATCTTAAAAAAATGAGTTAAATTTTTACAAATGCTATAATATGAATGAGCCTTGAGGACATTATACTAAGTGAAATATGCCAGGCAGAAAAAGACAAATACTATGTAATGGAAAACTATAATTCCACTACACGGTGTCCATAAAAGTAGTTAAATTCATAGAGAAAGTATAATGGTGGTAACCGGGGGAGTTGTTATTTAATAAAGACAGAGAGAGGACATAATTTTCAAAGAGTCTGAGTCTCAGCCTACCCACCCCTCCAAAAAAAAAAAAGCCCCAACCTTATAGGTCACTAGCTTGTCTTTGGAGCAAAAGGAAAATAATAATAGCAAACATTGTAATGGTTTAATTGTCACTATGGAGCACTCCCTATGGGTCCTTAAGGCACTCATCTATACATCTCTACTCTTTAAATCATTCTTTAAATGCTCCCACAAAAGAGCTGCTAGGCTTTTTTCAAGCTTTTGATTCTTTTTTTTAAGTGGTAGTAAGATATATATAACAGTAAATTGCTATTTTAACTACTTTTATTCAGTGGTATTAAGTACAGTCACATTGTTGTACAACCATCACCGTCATCCAACCACAGAAATTTGCATCTTCCAGAACTGAAACTCTATTAAACAACTCCTAATTCTCCCTCTTGTTTACCTCTTACAACCACCATCCCACTTTCTATCTATGAATTTGACTACTCTAAGTACCTCATATAAGTGAATATGAGGTACAAAGTGGAATCACTTATCTTTTCATCTATTTGTGATTGGCTTATTTCACTTAGTATAATCTCCTAAAGTTTCATCCATATTGTATCATGTTTTAGAATTTTCTTCTTCTTTAAGGGTGAATAATTTTCCATTGAAGGTAAGTACCGTATGTTTTCTATCCATTTATCCATCAATGAATGTTTTGCTTGCTTTCACCTTTGTCTGTTGTGAATCATGCTACCTAGAACTTGAGTCTTTAAATATAAACTGCTAGTTTTATTTTTATTTTACAGATGAAGACATAGATTTACCACATTTAATGGTGAAAAATTGAAAACTTTTCTCCTAAAATCAGGAATGAGACAAGCATACCTACTATTACCACCATTATTCAGCACAGTACTAGAAGTCCTAGCCAGAGCAATTGGACAAGAAGATATAAAAGGCATCCAAACTGGGAATGAAGGGGTACAATTGTCACTTTATGCAGATGACATGGTTCTTCGTAAAGAAAACCTAGAGAGTCCACCAGAAAACTATTAGAAACAATAAATAAATACAGTGAGGCTGCAAGTTAAAAAAAATAAAAAAACAAATCCCATTGCATTCTTATACTAACGATAAAATTTCAGAAAAAAATAAAAACAATCCTCTTTCAATTGCAACAAAAATAGCATATCTAGGAATAAACATAACAAAGGATGTGAAGAAACTATATATTGAAAACTGTAAGACATTATTAATGGAAATTAAAGAAGACACAATGAAATGGAAAGATGTTTTATGTTCACGGATTGGAAGAATCAACATAGTTAAAATGGTCATATTACCCAACTGCAATCCCCATCAAAATCACAATGGCATTTTTTTAAAGAAGTAGAATAAAGAAACCATCAGATCTGCATGGAACCACAAAAGACCTCAAATAGCCAAAGCAATCCAGAGAAAAAAAGAATAAAGCCTGAGGTACCATACTCCCTGATTTCAAATTTTACTACAAAGTGATAATAATCAAAAAAGCATGGTACTGGCAGGAAAACAGACACACAGATTAATGGAACAAAATGAAGAGTCCAAAAATAAACCTGCAAATAATTTTCAACAAAAGAGCCCAAAACACACAATCCAGAAAAGAGAGCCTCTTCAATCCATGGTGTTGAAAAAATTGGAAAGCCACATGCAAAAGAGTAAAACTAGATTTCTTTTTGTCACCATACACAAAAATTAACCCAAAATTAATCAAAGAGTCAAGTATAATATCTGGAATAATAAAGTACATAGAAGAAAACAGAGCTATCAGATTACCAGTCAAGATGGAGGTATAGGTAGATAAAATTTGCCTCCTCACACAACCAAAAGAAGGAAAACAACAAATTAAAAAAAAAACAATTAGAACTGCTAGATAATTGAACTGTATGGAAGTCCAACAACCAAGGAGTTAAAAAGGAAAAATTCATCCAGACTGGTAGGAGTGGCAGATATGGGCAGCCTGGGCAGAGAGGATACGAGGCAAGGCTGTGGCTGGAGGACCATGTGGGAAATGCAGTGACTGGAGGTCCCACATTTGCATATGGATTAACCAAGAGGAACAACTGGGGAGTGAAACAGACCACACAACCCAGGGTTCCAGCAAGGGAAAAGAAAGCCTCAAAACTCCTGGCTGTAAAATCCTGTGGGGTTTGCAGTGGTGGAAGAAACTCTCAGCCTCACAAGAGAATTTCTTGGAGAGACACACAAGGTCCTAGAATGTACATAAACCCACCACCTGGGAATCAGCACCAGAGGGCTCAGATTTTCTTGCGGGTAGCAGGGGAAGTGACTGAAACTGGGTCAAGAGCAGAGCAAGAGAGGCATTGTTCCCTCTCTGACCCCTAACCCAACACACAGCACCAGAATGTAGCAAAGTGAGTTGCCCAGCCCTGATAAATGCATAAGATCCCACCCCTTACAATGTAACAGGTGCACTGAGACAAAGAAATATGGCTCAAATGAAAAAACAAATCAAAACTCCATAAAGGAGAACTAAGTAATCAAAAGATAGCCAGCCTATCAGATGCAGAGTACAAAACACTGGTAATCAGGATGCTTACAGAAAAGGCTGAGTATGGTTGCAAAATAGAGGGAAAAGTGAAGGCTATGAAAAGTGAAATAAAGAAAAATATACAGGGAAGCACAATGAAGGGAACGAAACCAGGACTCAAATCAATAATTTGGAGCAGAAGGAAGAAATAAACATTCAACCAGAGCAGAATGAAGAAACAAGAACTTAAAAAAATGAGGAGACAATTAGGGACCTCTGGAAGAACTTCAAATGTTTCAACATCTGAATTATAGGGGTGCAAGAAAGAGAAGAGAAAGAGCAAGAAATTGAAAACTTAGTTGAAAATTTTTGAAAGGAAACTTCCCCAATCTGGTGAAGGAACTAGACATGCAAATCTAGGAAGCTCAGAGAGTCCCAGTCAAGTTGGACCCAAAGAGGAACACACCAAGACACATCATAAGTAAATTGCCAAATATTAAAGATAAGAAGAAAATCTTAAAAGCAGCAAGAAAAAGGGAGACAGTTACCTACAAAGGAGCTCCCATAAGACTATCAGCTGATTTCTCAAAAGAAACCTTGCTGGCAAGAAAGGGCTGGAAAGAAGCATTAAAAGTCAAGGAAAAAGCAAGGACCAACATCCAAGATTACTATATCCAGCAAAGCTATCACTTAGAATGGAAGGGCAGGACTTCTGGCCAAGGTGGAGGCATAGGTAGACACACTGTGCCTCTTTGCACAAACAAAATAATGTCAGCAACAATTTGGAAACAAGATAACAACCAGATTTGACAAGAAATTGAACTGTATGGAAGTAGGACATCCAAGGAGTTAAAATATACACATTCATCCAGACCAGTAGGAAGGGTGGAGTTGGACAGCTGGGCAAAGAGGGGTCACGGCACAAAAGTGGTGGCACCAGGTAAGTAAGGCATCCTGAGCACAAGACCGCAGTGGGCCAGGTGGCTGGCAGACCCAGCGAGGTGGTGACTGTGAAGTGAGGCACTGCACGCAAGGCACCTGGCTGTCCAGGCCACATTCACCAGCAGATAAACCAGGTGAAATTGGGCAGTGAGACATACCGCACAAACCAGGGTCTCAGCACCTGGAAACAGAACCTCAGTACACTGACTGAAAACACCTGTGGGGGTTGAGGTGCAGGGAGAGAGTCCCAGCCTCACAGAAGAGTGTGTTAGAGAGACCCACGGGGACTTAGAATGTACACAAGCCCACCAACATGGGAATTAGCACCAGAAAGGCCCACTTAGCTTGAGGGAAGTGGCTTAAGGGACTGAAATCCCATGGACAGAGGAGCAAAGCGCACTTGTTTCCTCTCAGACCCCGCCCCCACATACAACATCACAACACAGCATCTGGGTTGCCCTGCTCTGGAGAACACCTAAGGTTCCACTCCCCACCCCAACTAAGTTACAGGCATGACCAGAGGGAAAAAAAAAGCTCAAACAGAAGTACAAATCAAAGCTTCAGAGCCAATACTTTTAAGCGGCAAAGAGATAGCCAACCTATCAGATGCACAATTCAAAGCACTGGTGATCAGGATGCTCACAGAATTGGTTGAATTTGTTCACAAATTAGATGGAAAAAAATGAAGGCTACGATAAGAGAAATGAAGGAAAATGCACAGGGAACCAGTAGTGATAGAAAGAAAACTGGGTTTCAAATCAATGGAAGGGACCAGAAGGAGGAAAGGAGCAACCAAACAGAAAAGAATGAAGAAACAAGAATTCAATAAAATGAGGAGAGGCTTAGGGACCTCCAGGACATCTTTAAACATTCCAACATCCGAATTATAGGGGTAGAACAAGGAGAAGAGGAAGAGCAACAAGTGGAAAAGTTATTTGTACAAATAATAAAGAAGAACTTCCCCATTCTGGTAAAGGAAATAGACTTCCAGGAAGTCCAGGAAGCTCAGAGAGTCCCAAAGAAGTTGGACCCAAAGAAGAACACACCGAGGCACATCATAATTACATTAGCCAAGGTAAAAATGAAGGAGAGAATCCTAGAAGCAGCAAGAGATAAGGGGACAGTAACCTACAAAGGAGTTCCCATCAGACTGTCAGCTGATTTCTCAAAAGAGACCTTGCAGGCAAGAAGGGGATGGAAAGAAGTATTCCAAGTCATGAAAGGTAAGGACCTACATCCCAGATTGCTCTATCCAGCCAAGCTTTTATTTAGAATGGAAGGGCAGATAAAGTGCTTCTCAGATAAGGTCAAGTTCAAGGAGTTCATCATCACCAAGCCCTTATTATATGAAATGTTAAAGGCATTTATCTAAGAAAAAGAAGATGAAAAACATGTACAGTAAAATGACAGCAAACTCACAACTATCAACAGCTGAACCTAAAAAAAAAAAAACAAAAACAAAAACAAAAACGAAGCAAACAACTAGAACAGGACCAGAACCACAGAAATGAAGATCACATGGAGAGTTAGCAACAGGGGAGTGGGAGGGGGAGAGAGGGATAAAAGGTACAGAGAATAATTAGCATAGATGGTAGGTAGAAAATAGATAGGGAGAGGGTAAGAATAGTATAGGAAACGTAGAAGCTAAAGAACTTATGACACATGGACATGAACTAAAGGGGGGGAATGTGGGTGGGAGTGGGTATGCAAGGTGGGGGAAGTTAAGGGGGGAATGAGACAACTGTAATAGCATAATCAATAAAATGTATCTTTAAAAAATTAAAAAATAGAGTGGAAGGGCAGATAAACCACTTCCCAGGTAAGGTAAAGTTAAAGAAGTTCCTCATCACCAAGGCCTTATTATATGAAATGTTAAAGGAACTTAGAAATAGAATATCAAAAACTGGGAACAATAAAATGACAATGAACTTACAATTATTAACAACTGAACCTAAAAAGCAAAAACAAAAACTAAGTGATCACTTAGAACAGGAACACAATCATAGAAATGTAGATCATATAGAGGGTTATCTGTGGAGAGATAGAGAGGGGAAGGTGGGGAAAAATGTACAGGGAATAAGCATAAATGGTAGGTACAAAATAGGCAGGGGGAGGTTAATAATATTATAGGAAATAGAGAAGCCAAAGAACTTTCATGTATGACTCATGGACATTAACTGGGGCGCGGGGGGGGGGGGGGGAATGCTGGTGGGAAGAGGGTACAGGGTAAAGGGGAATAAAGGGGAGGAAAATGGGACACCTGTAATAGCATTATCAATAAAATATACTACAAAAAAAGAAAACAGAGCTGTCAAAGTTATGAACCTTGGTTTTAGAGAAGATTTTAAAACTTTGACTGCAAACGCAAGGGAAATAAAGCAAAAATAAATGAATGGAACTATATCAACCTAAAAAGCTTCTGCATAGCCAAAGAAACCATCAACAAAGCAAAAGGGCAACCAACCAAATGGTAGAAGATATTCACAAAACACCTCCTATAAATAGTTAATATCCAAAATATATAAATAATTCATGCAACTCAACAATACAATTAAAAATGGACATAGGACCTGAACAGACATATCTCCCCAGGAGACATACAAATGCCCAACAGATATATAAAAAGATGCTCACTTCACCGGCTATTAGGGAAATGGAAATTAAAACTACAATGAGATACCACACATTGGAATGCCTATTATCAACATGACAAGTAATAACAAGTGTTGGAGAGGTTTCATAGAAAAAAGATCCCTCATTCACTGCTGGTAAGAATGTAAACTTGTACAGCCAGTATGGAAAACAGTATAGAGGTTTCTCAAAAAAACTAAAAGTGGAACTGCCTTTTGACCCAGAGATTTTGGTGCTAGGATTAGACCCTAAGAATCCCAAATCACCAACTTAAAAGAATTTATGCATCCCTATATTCATAGCAGTGATATTTATAATAGCCAAGTGCTGGAAACAGCCTAAATGTCCAACAGTAAATAAGTAGATCAAAAAACTGTGGTACATTTATACAATGGAACACTATGCAACACAAAGAAAGAAGGAACTCCTATCCTTCACAACAGCATGGGTGGAACTAGAGAGCATTATGCTAAGAGAAATAAGCTGAGGAGGTTAAATGCCATATAATCTCACCTATAAGTAGAACCTAATCAATGAAAAACAATTTTTTTAAATGGAATTAAGCCCTGGCTGGCGTAGCTCAGTGGATTGAGTGTGGGCTGCAAACCAAAGTGTCGCAGGTTCGATTTCCAGTCAGGGTACATGCCTGGGTTGCAGGCCATGTCCCCCAGCAACTGCACATTACTGTTTCTCTCTCTCTTTCTCCCTCCCTTCCCTCTCTAAAAATAAATAAATAAAATTTTTTAAAATATTAAAAATAAATGGAATTAACTTCTGGAGGGTAAACCCCTTGTAGTACAAGTTGCCCCCACTAGATGGGTGTTCTAGGAACCCATCTATACCAGTGTAGCAGCTGGCATTGTTGTGAGAGGCTGCATTTGGCTTCAGTGAACTTTTTTTGAGGACTCTCAAAGTGTTTGCCCATTTCACAATGGGTGATTTACAAGCACACCTACCCACACTGCACTGAGAGTTCAGCAGTTTTTGATCAAACACAGCATGACCCCAGTGCCCCAACCTCCCTATTCTCCTGATCTTGCCCTGAGTGACTCTTTTTTGTTTCCCTGGATGAAAAAATTCCTCAAAGAGAAACATTTTGCCAGTGTTGAAAAGGAAACAAAAAAAATGGCAGAAGCACTGAAAGGCCTCAAAATCAACTTCAAACTGTTTTGAGCAGTGGAAAAATAACATCAGGATATGTGTATTGCCTCAAATGAAGAGTACTGTGAAGGTGACTGAAGTTTAAATGTGTAAGAATAAATACACAATGTTTTAAAATAAATTTTGTTTCCTGGGTGTCCCTCTTATGTTCATTGCAGCATTATTCATAATGTCCAAGACATAAAAACAATTGAAGTGTCCTTCGATAGATAATTGTCTATAGATATTAGATGTGATATACATACACATACACACACAATGGAATACTACTCAGGCATAAGAAAACATAAAATACCACCATTTCCAACAGCATAGATGGATCTTGAGGATATCATGCTAAGTGAAATAAGTTAGGCAGCAAAAGTCAAGAACATGATTTCATTGATATGTGGAATATAAAACTGAAAGTAACAAGTGAACAAAGAAGACAAACAAACAAAAGCTCACAGCCACAGATAATAGTATGGTGGCTACCAGAAGAAAAAGGTGAAGGAAAGATGGAACAGGTCAAAGAGGGTCAAAAATATGGTGACAAAAGGAGACAACTTTGAGTGGTGAACATACAACGTAATATACTGATGATGTAGTATAGAATTGTACACTTGAAACCTATATAATTTTAGTAACCAATGTCACCCAAATAAATTTAATAAATATTTTTTAAAAGAAGTCACTGTCAAAGGTCACATGACTGGCAGTTGTGGAACCAGGACTTGAACTTAGGGAGACAGGCTCCAGAGCCCACATCAGGCATCATACTGTGCTTTAATCCAGTTGTTAAAAACAGGTAGAATAAGTCTGTCAAACACTGTCATATACCCTATCATTGTCCAATAACCACTCACAATTTACTAAATAGTTAACACATAACACTGAAAAACATTAAAATAAGAATAAGCAAAAACAAAGTAATCAGAGAAGGTGTATTATGGAGTAAATGTATAAGAAACCTTGGCTTCTTACCTGAGTATAAGTGGTGGCAAGTCTTTCTGGAAAATCAAGTTTACCAAATATTTGAGGAGAAACATTGGGTTATTTAATGGTAATTTAAAGTCTTATTTCTAGATTAGAATAAATGTTGACATGATTTAAGTCAGATTACAAATTTTTCAAATTTTGTAAATTTTTATTATGTAAACTTTATTATGAAAAATTTCAACCAAAGCAAAAGTACAGACTTTTAATATCGAGTCCTATATTTCCTCACCAGAGTCAACTATTACCAAGAGTTTTGCATCATTTTTTCTTATTCTTCCTCCCTTCCTTGCTCTTCTCCTTCTTTTTTAATTGGTAAATTATTATATTACTATTTTTATTGAGTTATATTGGCATATTAGCTTCAGGTGTATAATATGATTCCATATTTGTATATATTGTGAAATTATTGGTAAAGAATTTTAAAATAAATTTCAATCCTCATGTTATTTCACTTCTACATATTTAGTATATAACTCTTTATTAATAAAGCAAAGAAACAGATATTTTTAAAAAATAACCACCATGCCATTATCACATTTTTAAAAACTTAAAAATAATTTCTTGCTGTCATGTAACATTCATTCCATATTAAGATTTTCCTGAGTGTCTGTCTTTTGCTTCCTGGCCTGTATGAGTGAGGATCCTGGCAAGATTCATATACTGAATGCCTGATTGATAGTCTCCTAAATCTCTTCTAATTCATAAATGCCCCTTATCTTTTTTTTTTTCTTATTGGCTCTTTGAAGATCAGGCAGACTCTTGTTCTGTAGAAATCTCTCTCCCTAGATTCATCCATTCACTTATTCTCAATGGCATTTAACTCCAGTCCTATCTCTGTGTTTTCTATAATTGGAAGTCTACTAGATTCAGGTTCAACTCTGAATCATTTGTGGTTTGCTTTTTTTACAAAAATATGTCATGTTATACTTCCTACTGCATCACACCAAAAGGTACCTCCGGCCTGGCTATTTTATGCTTTAGTAATGTTTGTTGTGATGGTAACTGCCTGGTCTTTCCTGTCCTTTTTTTTTTTAATTTTTGATTGTTGTTCAAGTACAGTTTTCTGTCTTTTACTCCCATCCCAGCCCACCCACCCAGCCCTCCCCTCCTCTCCCCCATTTGCACACACGCTAGTTTTTGTTAATGTGTCCTTTATACTTGTTCCTGTAAACCCTTCCCCTTTTCCCCTGAAATTCCCTTCTATCTCCCCTCTGGTCATTTTAAGCCTGTTCTCAATTTCAGTGTCTTTGGTTGTATTTTGCTTGTTTGTTTTGTTGATTAGGTTCCTGTTAAAGGTGAGATCATATGGTATTTGTCTTTCCCTGCCAGGCTTATTTCACTTAGCATAATGCTTTCCAGTTCCATCCATGTTGCAAAAGATAGGAGCTCCTTCTTTCTTTCTGCTGCATAGAACTCCATTGTGTAAATGTACCATAGTTTTTGATCCCCTCATTTATTATGGGTACCTAGGTTGCTTCCAACACTTGGCTATTGTAAATTGTGCTGTTATGAACATTGGAGTGCATAGGTTCTTTTAGATTTGTGTTTCAGGGCTTTTAGGATATAATCCTAGGAGTCAAACTGCTGGTTCAAAATGCAGATCCATTTTCAGTTTCCTTAGAAAATTACATAGTGTTTTCCATAGTGGTTGTACCAGTCTGCAATCCCACCAGCAGTGCACTAGGGTTCCCTTTTCTCCACAACCTTTCCAACCTCTCTATTAGTTGTTTGTTGCTTTGTTTATGATGGCCATTCTGACTGGTGTAAAGTGGTATCTCATTGTGGTTTTAATTTGCATCTCTCTGATAGCTAGCGATATTGAACAACTTTTCATGTGTCTCTGGATCATCTGTATGTCCTCTTTGGAGAAGTGTCTGTTCAAGTCCTTTGCTCATTTTTTAATTGGGCTTGTCTTCTTAGCGTGGAGTTGTATAAGTCCTTTGTATATTTTGGAGATTAAACCCTTGTCTGAGGTATCATTGGCAAATATGTTTTCCCATACAGTTGGTTCTCTTTTTATTTACTGTTCTTTTCAATGTAAAACTCCCTACCAAGCTTTCAATTCTTGATTTCCTCATTGATAATCTACACCTGAATCGGATATTTTATTATAGATCACAAAAGAGTGACTTTCTAATTTTTATGTTCCCACTACATAACTGAACTATCCCAAAACTTCATTGCTTAAAACAATAACCATTTTACATCAGTTTTCTAGATGACACTTTGGGCAAAGCTTGGCAGGGAAGTCTTACCTGGTCATCCCTGAGGCATTGGCTAGGATCATTCATTCTTTTGTGGTCAGTTGGTGACTGGGCTGGGCTGGTAAATTCAGGTTTTCTGTCTGTCTTCTCAGCTCTCATCCATGGGGTGGCTGTTACACACATTTAGTTTAGGCTCTCTTATGACATGGTAGTCTCTAGGTAGTCTTACAAGACAAGTGGCTTTGAAGAGGGATTGGTCCAAGTGGCAAAGGCAGAAGCTGCAGGTCTCTGAAGGACCAGCCTTGGAAATTACACAGCATGACTTTTACCTCATTCCATTGCTCAGAAGAAGTCATAAGACCAGACTAGGTCAAAATGTTGGAAAGAGACTATATCTTCATGGGGTGCTCACAAGGTCACACTGCATCTAATAGTTTCCTCCACTGAAGACCTATGCTAGATTCCGATCATTCAATACATGCTGTGAAATGATAACATTCTAATTCAGTCGAATTTTCCATATTTTTTGTAAGGAATTTTCTTCATCAACTAAGTATACTAAAGTTGTATACAAAACAGGATAAATGCTTGATTCTTGTCCTTTAGTTGCCAATGTTTAGACAAAAGCCTGCATCATGGTTATAGTTACCAATGACTTGTTTTGTTTTATTTTTTATGTGTACTTACATTATTTTGTTTTGTTATATTTAGCTACCTCGCACTTTTAGCACCACTGAGAGTTCACTTTTTTTGTATTTCATTTTCAATTGTATTTCAATTTAATTCACTTTTTGATACTCAAATTGCACTATATTTGGTCAGTGATAGTGCATCATTCTTATGTAAGCCCACTAGTCTTTGAAAGCTTCTTTCATTTCTGACACAGCAAGATGTCTTGGTTCATTTGTATAGTTTCTCCCCCAGAACTGGTTTCTTTCAATGGAAATAGTGTTATGAGATCACCATAGTGGCAACAGGGATAATCATTTCTACAGAGTTGCCTTTGCTTTTAAGCAGGGCTAGTACTATTTTTTTAATGAATATATTTTACATATAACATTGTATAAACATAAGGTATATGATGTGTTACTTTAATACATTTATATATTGTAATATGATTGTCATTTTGTCGATATTTTTCATGCAATATAATTATAGTACAATATTGTTGTCTATATTCATTCTACTGCACATTAGATCATTATGACTTACTTACTACCTGTTGCAAACTTGTCCCCTTAAACATCAGCAACCCTCCCACCCTCCATCCATAACTTTTTTAAATCATAAGTTAATACCAAAAATTTTAATTCACATTGCAGGAATTTGCCTATATTCCTTCAATTTACACTTGTATTTTTTTCTTACTTGGAAAATTAGCTGAAATTACTCATTTGCTTTAGTTTATAGAATATGTAAAATTAGCACAAAGTAATATTACCAACATCACTACTAATAATAAAATTTTGGAATGGAGTTTATCACTGGTTTGAAGCTCTGTTTGTCCCCACAAAATATTTCACTATGGATACAGAGGTTAAATAATGTCCTCTGAAGTTATTTGAAATAATTATTTGCTGTGTGATTATGTCACCAAATAGAGAATAGGTTCATGCACTTGAGAGTATTTTAAAATTTTATATTTTTTGAATCTTCAAAGTATTGATGCAATTCAGAGAAGTCTTATTTCCCTCTGGCCCTTGTGCCCTCTCCTTTAGGTAATGATTTTTATTTATCTTTTGGCTTTCTCTCCAGTGTTGTTTTTTGAAAATATAAGCAAATAAGTAAATAAATTTATATTGCCTCTCTTATGCAGAAGTTTTGCATTCAATAATTTGCTGTTTTAATGAATAGAGATCTTTCTCATTAACTTTTTTTGACTATACAGAATTTCTTTGAGTCAATGCTGTACTGTTTATTCCCATAGTACCCTATTAATGGAGACATTTGGGATTTTCCCAGTATTTTTCTAACACTAATATGTCACAATAATGTTGTGTATACACTTTGTTGTATTTTTTTGGTAGTGTATTTATGAGAAGTAGCATTTCTGGATCAAAAGGTAAAATCATATAAATTTTTCTAGACATTGCCTAATTTTTCTCTCCCAGGGTTTTACTTATTTTATGTCTTTATCATCATTATCTGAGAGGGGCTGTTTCCAACATTCTCACTTGCAAGTTATGTGAAAAAACATGAGTTATTTATCAGTGTATCTAAGTGTACTCTTAATTTGTGATTTTTCACCCTGAGGGAGGTCAATCATATTTTCATGTATTTAAGGTCCATGTCATTTTCTCTACAAACTGCTTGCTATCATTTGTCCACGTTGTCACCAGATTGTTCATCTTTTTCAACCTCACATTTTCAGAGCTCTTTATTATTAGTGGTATTCACTATTTATGATTCAAGTTTTCCGATGTTTGTCTTGAATTTGTATATGGTGGGTTTTGCCCATGTGAGTCTTTGAGGTGACACCTGACATTCTGAAGATATGTCATGGTTGTGGGATCTCCTCAGGCCAAGTTTGCACACCCACAAGTTTCCCTGAAAAAATCTTAAAAGCTGCTAGTTAGGCTCAGTGTAGCTACTGCAACTGATAATCAGACTCAGCTCTGAGCCCCCTGGATCCTCACTTCATAAGCCAATCTAGTCACACATATCTTGACAGAAGGAGGTCTAGGCCTGATGCCTTTGTCTTCAATGCAATGTAACCATCTATCCTGAGGGAACCATCTGGGGCCCGCTGAGGTGCCTCCATTCCTGCCTAGAGCTACTCACCTCAAATGGGAGCAATGGCTATGGAGTTCATGAAGAGAAATAGTATATTCATGGCACAAGGAATTATCCCTGCCTGAGTCTGAGGGGACAGCCATGTTCTTCTGTCTTAACAAGGGCTCAACTGGAGTATATTATGTTTATGCTATTAGTGCTCAGAAAAGTAGTTCACAGGGATTTCATTATGTTATATGCCCTGGCACACAACAAACTCAATATGATAAATTCCTGGTGACTGAGTTACTCTAAGGACCCAATGATGAGTGAGAGTCAGGACCTAGGATAATGGGCCCAAAGATAATCAATATGTTCAACCATTCTTTGTTTCAAAGGGAAATAAAATGGTGTATTCTTGTGATCCGAAGCCCAAGGAGACTGACAGGAATATCAAGTCATCTCACTCTAAGTTCAGAGAAGGAAAAGTGAAGACAGCATTTGATTACATCCTAATCTTGTCCCCTCCCATCCCTATCATCATTCCACAATTGAAAAATAATGATAATATTGTAATAATTATGTATGGTTTCAAATGGTTCGTAGACTTATTGGGATGACCACTTTGTAAAGTAACCAATATGTTGTACACCTGAAACCAATACAGGGCAAAAGTATGTTTACACTTGTGAGTACATGAAACACAGAGTTCATTATTCTTGTATTATCACTTATTAATTATTGTATTATTTCCACACAAACAACTGTAAACCTAATTTTGTTCAACCCTGTATAATACTGAATATCAACTGTAATTGAAAATTTTTAAATGATATTTCAAGACATAGTTTTATATCATGCTTTAAAATCTATAAAGCACTTTTACATTTCATGCTCACAGCAAGCATATTGGTGTGAGGGAAGGAATGTTCAAAGACCACACTGGAAAGACCAGAAAACCAAAGCTAAGTGTGGCTGGGTACAAGCACACAGCTAGTAAAGGGGGAGCCATGACCTGAATCCACATGGAAGTCAGCCTTGAAGGTGTGCAGTCACTGGGGCCCCATGCTGAAAGTGTCTCATGCTTGCTTCAGCGCTCTGCTGTTGCCATTTTAAGATTCTTAGTTTTTGTGTAAGGGGCACTATGTGTTATTTTTCAGAGGGCCCCACAAATTGTATAGCTGAACTTGCCCAGATTGCATGTTTTTTCTTCTTAGAACTAAAGTAGTAAATCAAAACTTATTGAAACAAGAGTTCTCAAACACCTTTTGTTTGAAATAGATTAATGATTTAGGTTTTATTTAAAGACAATAGCCAGATTATTGAAAACTCTAACTCAGAAAATGAAGTTCTGGCTGCTTCACCCAATTTAGCTTTGGGTCATATGCAGATAGGTACCTGGTGACCACTTTTGATAACATTCTTTGGTGCTTAAAGCACATAGGGAATAGCTACTTTGTTATTTAAATCAGACCAAACACCTTTTAAAAAACAATCAAACATAACACAAAGATGTGTTTTTAGAAAAAGGAAAAGGAAAAGGAAAATATTTATTTTCCTGGAATTTTATTACACTGAATATTGGTTCAATATGTAGACCATTATGTGGAACTTTAAAATCTCTCTTTTTTTTTCAAAGATATGTATATGAAAGGTGTTTTTGTGTTAATAAGATTTAATCAGCAATCCCCTAGTCAACTGGGAGCTTTCTTGCCACTTTCAAAGATAACTGAGGTGACAGTAAGAGCTATAGAAGTGGTGTTGGCCTAGGATCACAAAAAGCTTTTGCTAAAAGTGCATCTTTAATTTTTCTCCCAAAATGTATGTAAGTGGCTAGTATTTTAAAATTCACAGAGTAATTAATTTAAAGGATGTTAGATGTCAAGAAAAAAAAACCAAAATGAGCAAAGATAGGTAAAGATAAAGTCCAATCAATGTGTATTTGCTTATTCTTAAAGCATTTTATATGGAACCTCTTACATTCTGGGCCCCTTGCTAAACACTAGGATTCAAAGAGAAATAATATAAATATAAAACATTTTCTAGAAAATATAATTGCATGGGTCCTAATGATTTACAGAATACATAAAATATCTATTATTTTCTTTGCTATCTTGAGCAATATGCTCAAATGTGCTGTAAAATTTTTCAAAGATGGAGAAATGCTTCCCAACATCCATTAGTTGGAAGAGAACATGGCCAGTTTACCAGTTTCTCAAACAAGTTGATTAGAAAGATCTTTAAAATATTCAATTTATTTTTCACTTGGGAATTAACAGAGAATGGATCTTGATATAAATCCCTCTGTAGGTTTTATTATATTGACACTTCAGTGGATAGATAATATATAAAACTCCTGGGTATATTACTATCAAGGATGCTATTGATTCTATCAGCAGCATTATCCTGCAATTTTCCCACATAACTATTTATGCAATTTTCCATGACTTATAATTCAGCATAAACATAGTCTATGGCAGCTCCAATTTTTTCAGATGGGGTTCCTAAGCTATGCAATGGAACAAGGCTTGATTTTAAGCTCAAAGACTTGGGGTTCAGTGTTAGAATAAGGGAGAGGAGATCAAAGAAGTTTTAGAATTGGAATTAATTGTTAAGGATGAGAAGGAAACATTAGTCTTTTACTTTATTAGTTTTGTGAGGTGGATCAGAGATAAGCAGTGGCAAAGTAAGAGAACACAGATAAAATCAGAGGTGTTTCCGGAAGACTAGCATGAGAGGAAATTAGCAGGAACCTGATGCTTGAACAAAGTTGCCTCTACTTTTCCTTGATCTCGGTCCCTGTTGGCTCCTCTGGGAGCTGCTTCTGAGTACTTTGCAGGCAAGAGCATGATGACAGTGGCCTGGAACAAGGTGGGGAGACAGGGTATATACTTCACTTCGTTTAGGTGAAGTATAGCAACACAAGATGATTACACAAAGCATGATAGTTTATCATTTCTCCTTCCACATTGAGGAAGAAATGAGCAGAAATGGACATGGATGGATACAGAAACCCCCTCCCCCACCATGCCCAGTATCAGAAATACAAAACTGTGTTCACAACCCTAAGCCTTCTTAAGGAAGCTATGGGGAATTGGAAATGAACATTCTGATGGGGCCTGTTTGATAGAGGAAAATGAAAATTTCAGAACTGTAGCTCATAATTTCGCTGAAACTTAGTCTCCAAATTCAGTCACAGAATCATGAATCAGTATATTTAATACAGAGATGATGTGCAGTTCTGCTCCTGCCCAGTACCCGACCACACCTACACCAGGGCCTTGTTTTCCTACAGACTGAAATTGTCCATTTGTATATGAGAACAGTCTTCAGCCAGGGCTCTTTAGGTTTTGTTTAAAGACAATGGCTGGCCTTTTTAATATTTCATGTTTCAGTGGAGAGACTTTCTTTTTTGGTAATGTTATCTTCCTTTCCCTCCACATTCCTACTAAAACAGAGATACAAGACTCCCTTAGAGTTTGCTTTCTTGATCTAGGAAATGCAGAGCCTCCTGGCTTGTAATATACAAGCTGTCTCATTCATAAAGTCTTGTCCTGGAAAATGCCTCATTCATTCCTGCAGAAGACCTGCAGTTGAGAGAGCGAGGGCATTCAAAACGTCAGGAGTTGAAAGATAATAGTGGAGTGTTTGGCAGCAGCTTCCAGGCTGCTTTCAGAACATGCACCACCACCTGGGAGAGGATGAAAACACTGCCCTTCTTTTTACTGGGCTCTCTGAAGCAAAAAGTCTCTTTGCCTACAACATAAATGCCAAATCCTCAAGACCTTAGTGAGGAAATGGCAAGCTTCACTATGGATTGGCATGAAGTCATATCCTCCAAGACAGCAGTGCATTTTGCTTGAAAGCATTTGCTGTCAAAGAAGAAAACAAGACTTGTGGGATTTTCTTGTCAGTCAGGGCTTGGCTGGCTTTCCCTTCCACTGGACATGACAGGATGCCCTCCACACACTCCCATGCCAGTCCTGGAGCCAGGCTGGCCTTCTGCTCTGCCACAGGCAACTTAGATCTTCCCACTCTTACCCACATTAGTCATTGCAAAATAATCAACATGACAAAATTCAGATTAACAGGGCATCCCGTGTAACTCCTTTTGTGAAGAGAGCTCTCTGGAATCCCAAGCATAATAGGTCTGTGTTTATTTCTCCACCAGCAGCATAATGTGACTGATTTACAAGAGTTTAACTCAAGTGTTAATCTGACAGTGACAAAGAGCTCCTCACTGGCACAGTCACTTACACTATCATATTAGTTGCCTCCTCTATTAAAGCAGTGTGGTCGATAATTGCAATGCTTTTATGTCTAGTGGTTCTGACAAGCCTCTCTTTAAGTCACATATGGGTATCTAACTCTCTGCTCAGCCCAACAGTGGCAAATAATTTAAACTGAGAAAGTATTGTTCTCCGCATATTGTTGAACAAGGGCAGTTCAAGGAAAGTGAGACTGTGTACGGCTACCTGCTGGTGTGTAGTAAAATAAGATGGACATGATACTGGGCTGGGAGGACAATTAAATCTATTTTGCACCAGTGTGTTGCTGGACAGATGAGTTTCCACATGGCAGAACTTTATGATCTTTAAGGTAGACTGAACTAATAGATTGGTGTAGAGCACACTGGAGTTACCAAGGATGAGAAAGCAAGCAGTAGTACATTTGAACTACAGGTTTCTCATATGCTCTGTGTCATGCTGAGTTTTTATAGCTCCTGGCTTTCAAAAAGCCTGTTTCAAAGAGGTTTGCGCTAGACTGGGCAAGCAGTTTTGCTCTGCAGATATTGTCGCTACCGATTTAGTGGAATGCAATTAGGAAGCCTAAATTAAGTGGTAATGGAGAACCAGCTCTTGAAACTGGGGTTTCCACGGCAACCACTGCTTACAATACAGCCTTCAGTTCGTTTTCCCACTTTATCTGCAAAATGCACAATTGAGCTTTAAAACAGCTCAGTGCTGAAAAACGCACTGTAAACAACTGTTTGCAATGAGTTTTACACTGTCTTTAAATACAACAAACTATCACAGAAAATTTACTTGTCCGTACTAATAAAGCAAAATCTCAGTTGTCAATCAGTGAATGACTTTTAAGTTTACTATTCCTTGCCTGTTTAGGGGTTTATTTTTAAGGAAAGATGTCAGAAGCCCTTAAGTGTCTTAACTGTGGTCATTCTTGCTCCATTTTCATGATCTGTTTGTCCCTTGTTCCCTTGTTCAACTGTGTTTTCATTAGGCAAACAGAGTTAGTTGACTTAAATAAATACACAGTTTGCTCCTTTTTAAGGTTCTTTTTGTATTTTGATGACATTTTACAGATTTTTTGTATGTCCTATTTGTATTATGTTGTTGATTTGCAAGACTTTCATATTTACTGATTTCTATTTATTCTTTTTCCAGATTACTACTCTTTGGAGTCTCTAAAAATTCATGTTCCATTTCTTCATACATTTAATGGTTAACAAACTAAGAACTGGTGTGCCAAAACAGACAACATAGATCAAAGTTCAAAGACAATATCAGAATAGGTACAGTTTTGAGCACATATTTGTTCAAAATAACCATGGAGAACTTTTACTTTTGTAAAATCTATTCTCTTTCATGGTTAAGAAAGCAATATTTTATTATTATAGGGCTGTCACTTTTGTTTAGGTGCATTGGGAATACACACACGTACATATATAGCTATACGTGTGTATGCATTTTTCTAGTGGAAAAAAATCAAATTGTGTTCTGCAAAGAAAAGAAGAGGATGGAATCAAATTTGGGGTCTCATAGCTCTGACACTGTTTAATTGCCAGTCCTAACAGGATGAGCACTAGAACATGTCTGGACAGATTCAGGCAGCCAGTAAAAACTTGTGACCCCTCAGCAGCACAGAAGATAACGTCACCAAGCAGTTCATGATCTCTCAAGGTTGTTATATTATATGTGTGCTATTTTCACTGTGAGAACATGCAGAGAGAGGGGTAGAAAGCATGTGTGTGTATTTACAGTATGTTTCATTTATGTGGCTTTTGGGGAGAAAACTAGATTTTTGGTGTCATTGGTCATGTGTGAACCTTCATTGGATAGGCTTGCTATAGATTTGGTGTGCCAGGTAAGGAGCGTGCCTTTCCCAGTAAGCCTGAACCTTCAGCAGTACAATTTAGCTATTTCAATTTTGATTTGATGCAATGTCTTCAGTTTTGACTTAATGCATATTTAGGTGGTACCATTGCTTTATTAAAAAAAAACTTCATTTTTTCCTTACTACTCAGTGATACTGTCAAAGTGACTTCAACAATTTCTACAGTTTCAGAGTATAAATATTGAAAAATCAAAGGACCACATGAAAACATTTTTGCTGATATTTTAATAAAGCTCATGGTACTTTAGAAAGGGTCTTTGTTGCATATCTTGACATGGTTGTAAATGCACCCAAAGTTTTATGGTAGCTCTTTCTTATAAAAATATATGTTAACTTAAATCTTTAAGAATTTAAACTTGGAGAAATTATATGCATCTTTTTGTTCAGTAATTGATAAACCTGAGAGTTATTATTCAATCGAGTCTCAACTACTGATGAGACACACTCTCTTTCCCATGCTTTAAAATAAAATGTTAATCCATGGAGGTCTAAATTTAAATCTTCTATGGGAAGAAACCTGCCATGCTCAGCACTGCTGGTATGCACCTTGTCTCAACATTGCTGGCATTTTCTCCAAAATGCACAAGGATTCACTGAAAGTATTCTTCTCTGGCAATAATGTGCATATTATTGTGTATGCACTCCATTCCATTTGACCAAATTTTGGAGCAAAAAGTAAGTTCTAGAGAATCTTAGCATATTACAAAACTACACTTTTGAAAATGACATCAATTTGCCCTCTCCCTGGAGCAGGTTTTAATTCAGGCCATGGATAACATGGAGGCCGCCTCACAGAGACTGTGCAGGGTTAGGGGAAGGTCCCAAGGTATTTTGCCGTGGATCTCTCCTCCCACCTTCACAAACAACTCCACACACCAGTGACCACCAGAGACAAACTTTCCACCAAATGACTACCTATGTGTGTGTGCCCCACCTTCCCTGCCCAGAATAGTGACCATATCCACTCAACTACTGCCCTCAGCAAGCCATGCCCTAAAAAAAAAGAAAGAAATGCATCACTGCTGGGTTCTTATGAAGTTACAATTATCCCCTTAACTCTTATAATCCCTCTTGTTCTACTTTAATTTCAGATATCTTCTATATAACACAAAAATCAAGTCCTGGGTAGAATTAAAGAAAATTAACTTGGGGTATAGGCTGCTAGTTTTCTTCCCTATAGTACATCTTAATAACTCCAAGTTAACTTGAATATTGTTCATCCATCTCCACTTTTCTACTTAAGCCACAGTTTAATTTTGTTTCAATTGGTGTTTTAATTACAGCAGTGACTACTCCATGTTCTGTGTTGAGGGCAACATGTGTGGACATGTGCTGAGACAGTGTCTCAGAATCTTTGTACTCTACTTCACCTCTGAGGACTGACTGCATGTTTTATGTTTTAATGAGTATGTAAGTGCTGAATTCTGTCTTCAGAGAGAGAGATGGAGGAGCTAGAGGTGGATATGGGTGTTTTTTCTTAAGCAATGTTAGTTTTAAACATTTAAGGAGCCAAAAAGTTAAAGTAGAATGAAATGCTGTCTGCCATGAACTTTTGAAATTGAAATAAATATGGTCGGTAAAAGAGATCTCTGTTTTGATTACAGGGAAATGCCTCTGTAGTCCTTTCATTTCAGGTGAAATAAACATCTTTAAAGTAAGTACAATAAATATGTTTCTAAGTGTGGTGTATTGTAATTGTAATCAGCTCTTCCTTCTTTGTAAGGTGGCATGCATCAGATTACATTTAATTACTCCCAAGCAGTTTGCTGGTTTCCAATTTTTGTGAAGCCTCACAATACATCTCTACAACTATAAAGCCACTCATTTGCTTATACTGAGGACTTTATGGGCAGCTTCCTCTTTATTTGAGGGGGAAAATTAAAGGTGATAATAATTACAGCTCTGCCTTTTAACCCAGCAATCTATGCATACTGAACAATCAAAGCACACAGTTTGACTAATATTCTGTAATAAAGTCTTGCATTTAGAGAATTTTCCTTGACTGAGTAGCTGGTAATACCATAGAAATCGATTATCTGTGATGTTCTTATCATTGCTTAAAATAACTAATTACTTTTCTTTCACAGATTTGGATTTGGCTTGCTGCATGCAAAGTGACTAATGGAGGAAGCCCCTTAACTGGACAGAGTGAACACAAGGTGGTAGTGGCAACATATGTGATCTGAATAAATTTTGTCACATTTTATTTCAATGGCATTTAAGATCTCAGAGATGAAGGTGCAAGTGAGTTTGTGTGTGTGTAGGATCTTAAATGTCTAGTATGCAGGTTAACACAGAAAACAAATTAAAATTAAAAAAAAAAACAGAACAGTAGAGCAAAGGACTAATCTTCCAAAGACGACATCATCTCAGAGCAATAATCTCATAGTAGCTATACTCAACGCTATGCATGCAATTATCTAACTTAACAGTTCTGGATATTACTTTGTCTCCTGACCAAATAGAGATATATCAATTTGTAATTAAATGCTATTTCAATATACTTCAGTGCCTTCGGACAAACATTGTAGTTAGAGTAGCATAAGCTAAAATAAAACCAGACATACCAATATTCTAAGTTGATGTCCAGATTTGGGGGCAGGTGGGGAGACATAATGCTGACTTTGATTTATTTCATTCTAACAATTTAGGGTTGAGTCAAACAAATTGTGTTCCTGTCCTAACTAAAAATATCTCCATTGATCTCTCAACCTGAGTATACCTTCCTTTGGTAAACTCAGATGAAACTTTTTCTTGCTAAAACTCAGTAGACAAATTCCTTAGGTAAGTTTCCCTAAAACATCATGTCAGGGTAAGCCAGCTTTGTCCTCATGAAAATGCCAAGTCAGCATTTATCCCATGCCCTCATCATCATTGCGCTGTCACACATATACACACCACTTCTCTAGAGAGCGGTAATTTCTAAAACTATAGTTTCTTTGCTTATGGCCAGCACTTAAATATTCTCTGATATAGTTTGCTATCTGATTATTATTTGCTAAAGTAACTGTTTCCTGATCATACTGTAAGCCCTTTGAGAACAGGAATTCTTGCGGTGGATAACGGCCAGCAGTATCCATCTCTGCTGCAGATGCTCATCGAAGCACAAGAAAAACATACACAGACAACCAGGTCCTGTGCGGAAATAGGGACAGAACGGCCACTTTCTCTAGTGGAGAGTGCCCCGTATCCATTCCCAAGCAGATTTTTATTGAGAATACAGACCTAGTTTGTGGATTCACAGTCTGGCAGAAAAGATCAAAAGAAGTAGGTGACTTACAAAGGTGCAGACAGAACCCCCAGTATGATTCTGGGCAGAGCTTGGGGTTTTATCTAACAGGGCTCAAAGGGCTAGTTTTGGTTTCCTGTCTGTGCCTTCAAATTCTAATCTAATAACATCCTCCAGCAAACAGATCTCACAGGATCTTGCATATTCTATGTCCCAGGCCTGATTATTCTGGGGGTCCACCGTTTCTGATGTGGGCTGCACCGCCCCTGCTATGTTCACAGGCCTGAGTTAACAGAAAAGACAAAGGCAGCCAGGAGACTTGGATTACTCACTTCTAAGAACAAGGACTCAGGCTTTGACAAAGCTGAGTGGGCAGGAGTTGATGTCCATCACCCCTTCATTTCCACAGCCTTGAGTCTCTTCCCAGAAGCCTCCACATGATCATGCCTGTCTTAGGCAATTATCTCCATGGGAAATCTTACCCGTTATTGGCTAACTGATCAAGCTTAAGAGGTCAGGCACAGAACAGGCAGCATTCATGCCAGAGAAATAAGTTTTGTCTCCTTAATGGCTCCTGGTCCAGAGGTCTCTCACTCAGCCTAAGTCACAGGGGGGTTACACCTTCCTGAGACCAGGCAGGGCAGTCCCCAACAAATTCTGTCTCATTTATCACCAAAATCTAAAAGATCACCTAATGTAACGATGCTGGGGGAGACTTCGAAGAATGTATGTATTCATGGAGGGCATGAAAAGCATGTTGACTTAGTTGTTAGTCCAATCCTTACCAGGAACAGAATGGGGTATTATTCATTATGCTAGAACATTGTCTCAAAGTGATGAAACTCTGAAACATTGAGAATGAATCATTTTAAGAGCCAAATATAATTTTGGGAAAGGCCCAGGGGAATGAATACCATTGGTTAAAAATATGTTTAGGCTTTGGAAGCAAATAGAGCAAGTTGAAGTCCTCCCTCCAGCCCATTCTAATTCTAGTATCCAGAGTTACTTATACTTTCAAATCCTCTGTTCTCCCCTCCTCAGTTAAGAAAATAAAATTCTCTGTAGAATTGAATGTGAAGATTGAACATGGACAATGCTTAGAAGATTAAAAGCTCTACAGATAGTTTAATTATTTTTCTTCTGATTTTCAGTGATTATAATCTCTGACTTTTATATTGAGAAATTAAATTTATATTGACTTCTCTAAAAGTGGTTTACTTTTATTTTAATGAGTGTTAAGTCCAGTGTATTTTCAACTATTGGCTTTAATAATTCTAATTATTCTTTCAGGATTATTTTTGTCTTATTTATTTTCCTGCTCCTTTTTTTTTCCACTTTCCTTTGCACAAAGATAGGTGTCCTATCATGTGGTCTATCTTTGAAAATATTCCATGTGCATTTGAAAAGAATGTGTATTTTGCTTCTTTGGGATAAAAGGGTATATATATAAATATAATCAGTTAAGTCCATTTGATATAGGGCATTGTTCAATACCATAATATCTTTGTTGATATGTTGATATTTTGTTTGGAAGATCTGTCCATTTTTGACAGTGGGGTGTTAAAATCCTCTACTGTAATTATGTTGCTGTCAATATCTTTCTTAAAGTCCTCTAAGATTTTCTTCATGTATTTGGGTGCTCCTATGTTGGGTGCCTATATATTTACAATGTTTAGGTCTTCTTGGTGGATTCTTCCCTTGAGTATTATGAAGTGACCGTCTGGGTTTCTGTTTATGGCCCTTTTTTGGAAGTCTATTTTGTCTAATATGAGATTTGCTAATCTGGCTGTTTTTCTTTTCTGTCCATTTGCTTGGAAAATTTGTTTCCAGCCCTTCACTTTCAGCCTGTGTAGGTCTTTCGTTCTGAGGTGGGTCCCCTGTAGACAGCATACACGTGGGTCATATTTTCTTATCCATTCTGCTATTCTGTGTCTTTTGATTGGGGCATTCAATCCATTTATGTTTAAGGTTATTATTGATAGGTACTTACTCATTGCCTTTTTCTCATATCTGTGTTCCTCTTTCACTGTTTTTCTTCCTGTTCTTAAAGCAAATGCTTTAGCATCTCCTGCAGAGCTGGTTTGGAGGACATATATTCTTTGAGGCTTCTTTTGTCCAGGACGCTCCTTTTTTGGAATTCCATTTTAATTAAGAGCCTTGCTGGATGAAGTAGTCTTGGTTACAGGCCTCTAGCTTTTATTACTTGGAATTTTTCTTGCCATTCCTTTCAGGCTTGGAGGGTTTCCATTGAGAAGTCAGCTGCTAGTCTTATTGGGGCTTCCTTGTATTTTACTTCCTGTTTCTCCCTTGCTGCTAAGATTCTCTCTTTATCTTGGAAATTTGCCATTTTAATTATGAAGTATCTTGAAGTGGGCCTCTTTGGGTTCCTCTTGATTGGGACTCTCTGTGTTTCCTGGATTTGTGTAACATTTTCTCTCATCAAATTAGGGAAGTTTTTCACCATTACTTTTTCAAATAGGTTTTCGATCCCTTGCTCTTCTTTTTCTCCTTTTGGCATTCCTATTATACAGGTATTATTACATTTCATGTTGTCCTGCATTTCCCTTAAGCCCTCTTCCTTCTTTCTGAGCCTTTTTTCCTTTTCTTGCTCTTTCTGGCAGTTTTTTTAAACTTGTCCTCCAGGTTGCTGATCCAATCCTCTGCTTCATTGAACCTGATTTTGATTCCTTTCTCTACGTTGTTCAGTTCTGAAATTGTACTCTTCATTTCCTCTTGGCCTTTGTTGATAGTTTCTACTTCCTTTTTCATGTTGATATAGTTTGCAATGAGTTCATTGTAGTTTCCCTATAGTTTTTGGTAATTCTCTGTGAGCTCATTGACCATTTACATAACCATTGCTTTGGACTCAATATCTGATAGTTGAGTTGCCTCTATTTTATTTAGCATTCTTTCTGAGACTTCCTCCTTTCCTTTCATTTAGGTATTGTTTCTTTGTCTTCCCATTGTTTGTGAGACTCTTCTTGTTAGCCTCTGCTTCTTAAATTGATCTTTTCTGACTCCCTGGCTTTATGGTGTGAACTTCTATGGTAGAATACCTGTGAGACTCAGTGGTACAGTCTCCTTCATCTCCTGAGATCACTGGCCTTGGGCTGTCATTTATGTTGGTTCCCTGTATGTCTTTGGGTTTTGATTGTTATTGTGTCTTTCTTCAGTGGGTCCTCACCACCAGCTGCTTAACTGAGGGTCACTCTATTCATCACCTCTTGTATTCTGTTCTGCAGGTGTGGGCAGGTTGTGTTGAAGCTGGTTCTTCCATGTGTCAAGGTTTTGAGGTTTCTCTCTTGTTCTTGTTTTAGCATCTTTCTTTACACTATCAGACCCAGCATCTAATTAATAGCTTATAACAAGTATAAGGAATTATATATTTGTTTGGTTTTTAGAAATCTTTTGGGAGCCCTGGCTCTTGAGGCTCAGTGGATTGAGTGCCAGCCTTTGAACCAAAGTGTCACCAGTTCGATTTCAGTCAGGGCACATGCCTGGGTTGTGGGCCAGCTCCCTGTTAGGGGGTATACAAGAAGCACCCACACATTGAGGTTCTTCTCCTTCTCCTTCTCCCTCCTTTCCCCTTTCTCTGTAAAACTCTTTGGGAAAAAAAAGAAATCTTTTTAGGAAGGCAAGAATCTTGTCTCCCAAGCATCTAGAACAGTACCTGACACATTATAGGCACCCAATAAACACATTTTGAATGAATGTAAAAAGTCATCTATGATTACATTTTAAAAAATAAATGAGAAAATATCAAGAGAGAAGAGGAAGATGGCAGAGGAGCGAATGGAAGTCACACTAACCTCCTCACAGGAACAATCTGGAATTACAACTAAATTGTGGAGAAACCATCTGGGACAAACAAATGAGCAATAGCCAGAGAGAAGACTGATAATATTGGTCAGACAGAAGAAGCAGCTTCAGTACAACCTGTCTGGTAAGGAGTATGGTAGAGACTCAAGAGGGCTGACTGGGGGCCCTTAGGCATTGGTGCTAGAGGGATGACTGAGCAGCTGGTTGGATCCTCCTAAGAAGTGTGGCATCTAAACCCTAATCCAGGATCCCCATCCCAGAGCATAAGAGCCCAGAAAGTACACAGATAACAGCCAGAGGTGAAAAGTGGAAACGTTGCTCTCTGCCAGAGATGGATAGCTGCAGATGCAAAGAACTGTTTAAAGGGCCAACAAAAAATTTTCATTTGAAGCCACTTACCCTAGGCTCTGGCAAAGATGGGGACAGAGTAGGCTGGAGATACATGAGGAGAGACTGGGAACAGAAGCTTTGGGGAGAGAACTGAGAGAGTAGACACCACGATCCCATTGCTGAATCATCTTCCATAAGGCAGCAGCCATCCTGCTCAGGCAGATCACTCCCCTCCAAGGAGCAGCAGACTGGGAGGAAACAATAGCTCTGACCCCAAGAGAGATTCAGCCCCACCCTATGGTGTTTAAACTTGACTGCTGAGTGCAGAGTGACTAGATTAAGAATTGAAGGAGAGAGCTACAGAGAGTAGATCCCTGGAATTCCAGAACTGGCTGCCTAATGTCAGATGGGGTCAACATCTGACATCATCAGAGGTGGATCCATAAAGAAAAAAACAGTGGTAAATACAAAAGGCTACTGAGACAAAATCCACTGTGGTCTTCTCCATGATTTGCAATATTTCTTTCATGCCTATCTTTGTAATATTCATTTCCTGTCCAGCAAGATTATGTATATTAAATCACTAGATTTTATACTATAGTTTATTTCAATTCACATATTGGTACTCCCTTTTCTTATCCAATTTTACCTTCTACTTTCCTCTCATTATTTTCATTTTAAATTTTGTTTTCTCACCTGCTACAACTTGTTTCCCTTCTACACTCTTACTATTTCTCACCCATCCAGACACACAAAACCAATTTTTTGTCAATGGTCATCTCACATCTTTTCTCCCCACTCTTAACATATCCGCATTCTTTCTCCACCTTTACCAACATTTGCTAGGTGGTTATGGTTAGAATAGTTGTTGTTACACTTTTTCAGTTTTATCTCTACATCTTCACTAATTTTGTATTTCAAATATCAAATGTTACTGGTCCCCTCTCCTCTTTTTTTTATCTCAAATTGTTAGTTTTGCCCTGTCTTAGCCTGTTTCTTTTTCTTTTTTGTCTTTCTTCTATTTCTCTTTCATTCTGCCCTTTTATATTTCTTCATTCACCTCTTTTTTTTCTTTTTCCTTCCATCTCAAATTTTAATTTTCTCTGCCTTAGCCTGGTGTTTGCCCCTCACTCTTAGTATTCCCTCTCCTATATTTCAAAGTCACTTCTCATTCCTCTAGATATCTCTTAAGTTTTTCTTTGTTTCCTTTTTCCCCTCTTATTCCCTCTCAAAGTTATTTTCTTTCAGTGTGTCATCTCATATTTTCTTTCCTTTCTTATAATAGTCTCAGTCTCTTTACACCACTATTAATACTGGTCCATTTGCTGTCCATAGTGGGATTGTGAGGCAGAGTTATTTTGACAGGAGTGGGTTTGTTGCCTGGGATTTGTGGTTTTGTTCTGCCAGCACCTGCACAACAGCATCCAAGACATGGTGGGTTGAGTGATCCTTGGTCAACCAGCTGGAGGGAAGGACCTACCAAAGAATGACCCAACAACAATCAAAACCCAATTACATCTAGAGAACCAACATAAGTGGCATAAAGAGCAGCCCAAGAGCACCAAGTTCAAGAGATCAAGGAGTCTACACCACTGAATCTCACAGGCATCCTACACAGAAGTTCACACAACAAAGTCAGGAAGTCAAAACACATCAGTTGAAGAAGCAGAAGCAAACAAGAAGAGTCTCACAAATAATAGGAAAAGAAAGAAACAACAACTAATGGAAAGGAAAGGAGAAACCCTCAGAAAGAATGCTAAATGAAATAAAGACAAGGCAACTGTGAGATATTGATTTCAAAACAATGGTTACATGAAAGGTCAATGAGCTCAGTACAAATTACCAAAAACTACAGGGAAGCTACAATGAACTCATTGCAAATGATATCAGCATGAAGAGAGACATAGAAACAATCAACAAGGGCCAAGAAGAAATGAAGAATACAATTTATGAATTAAAGAACACAGGAGAAGGAATCAAAAACAGGCTAGAAGAAGTAGAGGATTGAATCAGAGAGCTGGAGGACAAGATAGAAAAAAACCACCAGAAAGAGCAAGAATAGAAAAAAGACTCAAAAGGAATGAAGAAGGGTCAAGGGAACTGCAGGACAATGTGAAATGTAATAATATCCACATAATAGGAACGCCAGAAGGAGAAGAAGAGGGGCAAGGGATAGAAAACCTATTTGAAAAAGTAGTGATGGAAAACTTCCCTAATATGATGAGAGAAAAAGTTACACAAATCCAGGAAGCAAAGAGGGTCCCAATCAAGAGGTACCCAAAGAGGCCCATTCCCAGACACATCATAATTAAAATGGCAAAATTCCAAGATAAAGAGTGAATCATAAAGGCAACAAAGGAAAAACAGAAAGTAACATACTAGGGAGCCCCAATAAGGCTAGCAGCTGAATTCTCAACAAGAACACTACAAGCCAGAGGGAATAGCAAGAAATATTCAAAGTAATGAAAACTAAGGGCCTACAACCAAGACTATTCACCCAGCAAGGCTCTCAATTAAAATGGAAGGCAAATAAGGAGCATCCCAAGTAAAAGAAAGCTAAAGGAATACACCTCTACCAAAACCAGCACTGCAAGATATGCTAAACAGACTTCTTTAAGAAGAAGAAGAAAAAGAGTAAAAGAGAGAGGAACACAGGTACAAAGGGGATCAAATGACAATGAATAAGTGCCTATCAATAAGAAATCTTAAATATAAGTGGATTAAATGCTCCAATCAAAAGACATAGGGCAGCTGAATGGATAAGGAAACATGACCCACACATATGCTGCTTATAAGAGACTCACCTCAGAAAAAAAATCCCTATACAGACTGAAAGTAAAGGTTTGGAAAAAAATACTCCATGAAGAGGGGAAAAAAGCCATAGTAACAATACTTAATATCAGACAATATAGACTTCAAAACAAAGGCCATAAAAAGAGGCACAGAAGGACACCTCATAATACTCAAGAGAAGAATCCATCAAGAAGATATAAACATTATAAACATATATGCACCCAACATAAAAGCACCCAAATATATAAAGAAAATCTTGGAGTATTTCAAGAAAGATATAGATAGCAACACAATTATAGTAGGGGATTTTAACACCCTACTGTCAACAATGGACAGAACTTCCAAACAAAATATCAACAAGGATATTGTGGAATGGAATGATACATTAGATCAAATGACTTAACTGATAGATATAGAACATTTCATTCCAAGCAAGGAAAACACACATTCTTTCCAAATGCACATGGAATATTTTCAAATAGAGACTACATGATAGGACACAAAATAAGCCTCAACAAATTCAAGAAAATTGAAATCATATTAAGGAATTTCTCCAATAACAAGGGACTGAAAATAGGAACCAACCTCAAGGGAAAAACTCCAAAACATTCAAAATCATGGAGATTGAATAGCATGCTATGAAACAATGAATGGGTCAAGAATAAGACCAAGGAGGAAATCAAAAATTTCTGGAAAAAAATGAAAATGACTTCACAAAACCCCAAATTTTATGGAACACAATGAAAGCAGTCCTGAGAGGGAAGTTTGTAGTGATACTGGCCTACCTAGAAAAGATAGAAACATTTCAAATAAGCAACCTAACCCTATACCTACAAGAACTAGAAGAACAACAACAAAGACAACTCAGAGCAAGTAGAAGGAAGGAAATAGCCAATATCAGAGCAGAATGAAATGACATAGAGAATAAAACAGCAATCGAAAGGATCAATAATCCAGGAGCTGTTTCTTTGAAAAGATAAGCAAAATTGACAAGCCTTTAAGCAGGCTCATCAAGAAAATGAGAGAGAGGACCCAAATAAACACAATCAGAAATGAAATAGAAGAAATTACAACTGATACCACAGAAATACAAAGGATTGTAAGAAATTACTACAAAGAACTATATGCCAAGAAACTTAAAAACCTAGGTGAAATGGACAAATTTCTAGAACAATATAATCTTCCAAAACTGAATGAAGAAGATGCAGAAAGCCTGAAGAGATCAATAACAGCTAATGGAATTGAAGCAGTAATCAAAAAACTTATACCCTTTACTATATCATGGATAGAACTGAAGAGCATTATGCTAAGTGAAATAAGCCAGATGGTAAGGGACAAATACCATATGATCTCACATTTAGCTGGAACATAATCAACAAAAGAAAAAAAACAAACAAAATATAACCAGAATCATTGAAATTAAGAACAATCTAACAATAGCCAGAGGGGAGGGGGGAAGGGACAGTGGGGAGAAATGTTATCAGGAACTATTATAAAGGACACATGGACAAAACCAAGGGGGAGGCTGGAAGCAAGGGATGGAGGTGGATTTGGAGGTGGTAGGGATAGGGGTGGGGAGAAAATACAAACTTCAATTGAACAACAATAAAATAATTAATAAATAAAAAAACTCCAGACACACAAAAGCCCTGGACCAGACAGTTTCAGAGAACAATTCTACAAAGCATTAAAGGAACTACTAATGCCTACCTCACACAGACTATTCCAAAAGATCCAAGAAGATGGAAGACTCCCAAACTCTTTTTATGAAGCCAGCATCATCCTAATCCCAAAACAAGATAAAGACACAACAAAGAAAGAAAACTCAGGCCAATATTGCTGATGAACACAGACGCTAAATACCTCTACAAAATATTGGCAAACTGCATCAAGCCATACATTAGAAAGGTCATACACCATGACCAAGTGGGATTCATCCCAAAAATGCAAGGATGGTGCAATGATCACAAATCAATAAACATAATACACTACATAAACAAAACGAAAGACAAAAATCACCTGATTATATCCATATATGTGGAAAAAGCATTTGATAAGGTACAGCACCCATTAATGATAAAAACTCTTACCAAAGTGGGAATAGAGGAAGCATTCCTCAACATAATAAGGACCATATATGAGAGAACCACAGACAACATCATACTCAATGGGCAAAAACTAAAATATTTCCCACTAAGATCAAGAACAAGACAAGGTTGTCCACTTTCACCACTCCTATTCAACATAGTATTGGAAATCCTAGCTGCAGGAATCAGACAAGAAAAGGAAATAAAAGGTGTCCAAATTGGAAAGGAGGACATAAAACTGTCACTGTTTGCAGATGACATGATCCTGCACACAGAAAATTCTATAGACTTCACCAAAAAACTGCTTGACCTAATAAATGAATTTGGCAAAACAACCATATACAAAGTCAATATTCAGAAATCAAAGGCATTTTTATATACCAACAATGATATATCAGAAGCAGAAATTAGGAAAAAATCCCATTTGATATAGCAACAAGAAAAACAAAATACCTAGGAATAAACCTAACCAAGGAGGTAAAAGAACTGTACTCAGAAAAATACACAATGCTGAAGAAAGAAATTAAGGAAGACACAAACAAATGGAAACACATACTGTGTTCATGGATTGGAAGAATTAACATCATCAAAATGGCCATGCTACCCTAAGTGATTTATAGATTCAATGCAATCCCCATGACATATTTCACAGATGTAGAACAAATGTTTCAGAAGTTTATATGGAACCATGAATGACCCCAAATACCTGCAGTAATTTTGAGAATGAAGAGCAAAGTAGGAGGGGTCACAATACCTAATATCAAACTGTATTACAAGGCCAGTGTAATCAAAACAGCCTGGTACTGGCTTAAAAACAGGCACATAGACCAATGGAACAGAACAGAGAGCCCAGAAATAAACCCAAGTCTCTATGGTCCATTCATATCTGACAAAAGGGGCAGCAGCATAAAATAGAGCAAAAATAGCCCCTTCAACAAATGGTGTTGGGAGATCTGGACAGCTACATGCAAAAAAATGAAACTCGATCACCAACTTACACCAGACATAAAAATAAATTCAAGGTGGATACATGACTTAAATGTATGTTGTAACACCATAAGCATCCTAGAGGAGAACATAGACAGGAAAATCTCAGATATTCCATGTAACAATATCTTCACTGATATGTCCCCAAGAGCAATGGACATAAATTAAAGTATAAACAAATGGGATCTCATCAAAATAAAAAACTTCTTCATCGCTAAAGAAAACAGCATTAAAATGAAAAGAGAACCAACTATATGGGAAAACATATTTGCCAATGACACTTCAGACAAGAGTTTGATCTCCAAAATATATAAAGAACTCACACAACTCCACTCCAGGAAGACAAACAACCCAGTTTAAAAATGGGCAGAACACTTGAACAGACACCTCTCCAAAGAGGACATACAGAGGGTACAGAGACATATGAAAAGATATTCAGTATCACTAAGTATCAGAGAGATGCAAATTAAAACCATAGTGAGATACCACTTCACACCATTGAGAATGGCCATCATAAACAAAGCAACAAACAAGTGTTGGAGAAGATGTGGAGAAAAGGGGACCCTAGTTCACTGTTGGTGGAATTACGGACTACTGCAACCACTATGGGAAACAGTATGGAGTTTACTTAGAAAACTAAAAGTGGATCTGCCTTTTGACCCAGCAATTCCACTGCTGGGATTATACCGTAAAAGCCATGAAACACCATTCCAAAAGAACTTATGCACCCCAATATTCATAGCAGCACAATTTACAATAGCCAAGTGCTGGAAGCAACCTAGGTGCCCATCAGTAAATGAATGGATCAAAAAACTATGGTACATTTACACAATGGAATTCTCTGCAGCAGAAAGAAGGAGCTCCTACCCTTTTGGACAGCATGGATGGAACTGAAGAGCATTATGCTAAGTGAAGTAAGCCAGGCAGTGAAACACAAATACCATATGATCTCACCTTTAACTGGAACCTAAACAACAAAACAAAGAAACAAGCAAAATATAACCAAAGACACTGAAATAGAGGACAGGCTGACAGTGACCACAGGGGAGAGAAGAGGGAATTTCAGGGGACATTGGGAAGGTTCACGGGAACAAACTTAAAGGACACATGGACAAAAACTAGGGGGAGGGTGGTAATGGGAGGGAAGTGGAGAGGGTTGGGAGGGGTGGTGGGTTGGGAGTAAAAGGGAGAAAACTGTATTTGAACAATGATTAAAATAAAATTTTAAAAAAAGAGCCCAGTGTCAATTTATGAATATTTAATTTATGGCATTTATGATATATTATCTATTTGGCTCCATATATTACATAATAATAGCAAGCTTATATGACCTCAGTGCTTTGTAAATGTCACCTCTTTTAATCCACATTTGAGCCCTGATTTCACAGTCCCATTCCACCAATGAGGAAGCTGAGACAAAGATTCAATAACTTGTCCAAGGACAGGGAGCAGACTTGACACCTGGCTGTCAGGCTCCATCTTCTATACAATGTACTCTGGTGCCTCACAGCCAAGCAGTAGTAATAGTAATAAATGTTTGTGCTTATTTTCCTGTCTTTGTTGTATGAGACTGCAAATGTGGTGACCATACCTGTATGCGTTCTGTGGAATTTTTAGTTCAGTATCAGTAGTAGAAGTTGAGAATACTAACCTGTTTACATTCCTCATCTACCACTCCTAACCACCTACCCCTCTGCCTTTCTTTCCTTGGTTATTCTGCCAACTGAAGACCCTCTCAGCAACCTTCTGCCACATACCACTGCTGCATACCTCCAAGTACCTTCCCCCAAAACATATTCTCTCTTCTACTAACCTCAATATTCACAGTTCATCATTGGAGCAATGATGTTATATTATTTCTTCCATGTTGCTAAAGTAACCTATTTATCATTTGCAGTTGGGATTTTTCTCCTATTGATGTCCTTAAAATATTTTTTTTACTATTGGGGGAAAAGTTTTAAAGTTAATAAAATTATGTTAGGTTGTCTTGTTCTCTAAAACCTTGTCCTGAAAATTGAAGTTCTATTTAATGAGTCTCTAACCCACCTTGATGGCTTCCAGTCAGGAAAGTTATCCCCACTTCCCTGACTTTATTTGAGAGGACACTCTATATCATGCTTCAAGATGCTTATACACTAATTCCATTACAAGAACACGACAAAGCAGATTAACAAATATACTCTTTAGTGCTACATACCATTTTTTGTTCCTCCACCCACTCACCCTTTCCTTTTAAAGAATTTTATCCTCTGTGTATTAGTGTGTATTTTTCCACTAGAGAAATTACTTCTTTCAGATTTAAACCATATCAAAAAATGTTCTGTTTGCAACTTAGCTTTCAGCAAGATAATATGAGCACTGAAAACCAGAGGCATCTTTCTTTCCCATAGCTACCTGGTAGGAATGATTGTTGAGGAATTTTAACTGTGCAGGAAGAGTCCTCTTCTGATTGTGTAACAGATAAAAGAGATCATAAAGGAGTGATGTAGGCAATGTTTGCTCCTCTCTGAACCAGAAAAATGTATTATTCCTGACTCCCCTCAACTGAAGGGCAAAACTGAACCTCATGCATTCATTCTACACTTACTGCACAGCTGCTGCAGGAGCCATGCTGGGCAGAGGGTACATGGGAAGGCAGATGTGTGCACATAAATAAGATTCAAAGTAGTAAGATTTATAGTATGAGCAAATGTAAAATGTTATTGAAGCAGGGCTCACACTACTAATGAGCTCTCTGGAAAGGCTTCTTACAGGCAGTATTTTATGTGACAGTTTGCCATTAGACAGAGAGGTGGGAAGACAAGACAAAGAAAAGATAGCACTGAAAAAGCATGGAGGGATAAATACCCTAGAGTATTTTGGGAAGAGCAAAAAGCTTGATGTAACTGAAAGCTTGCAAAGGTAGGAAGTGAGAGGCAATTCAGATGCTTCTGAAAAAGTGTACAGGTAAAGCCATTTATTTATTTAAGTAACAAATACTTCCTGACACATGCTAGAGCCAGGCTTATGGAAGTTAGCAAGCAGACTTGACCCTGGCCCTCAACCTAGTGGGGAAGTCAGGCTTTAAAGAAACCATTGATCATTGATCAGATTGTGGAATTCTGAACAGCATTGTCATGCCATTACTTTAAGACTTCCTAGTGTGGGAAAAATCAAACTTCAGTTTTTCTAAACCAAAAAGATGACATAACCCAATTTGTCAAATTTTAAAATGCATACCTTCCAAAATGTGTAATTTTCTTTGCCACTTGACACATGACAGCAATAACAAAAACAATAAAACACCAAGAAATAAGTGTAATAATTGTTCCTAAAAGAAAAAAGCAAACAAAATATAACCAGAGACATTGAAATTAAGAACAATCTAACAGTAGCCAGAGGGGAAGGGGGAGGGGATGGTGGGGGGAAGGCTTTTCAAGACTATAAAGGACACATGGACAAAACCAAGGGGGAGGGTGGAAGCAAGGGGAGTGGGTTTGGCTGGGGTAGGAGGGAAACGCAGACAACTCTTGAACAACAATAAAATAATTTTAAAAAAAGAATTGTTCCTCACCTAAATGGGGTAAGATGCAAGTCTACTACACAGCTTAAAAAGAGATAACCATCGTCATCAAGAATTTTAGTAGTACTAGTATTTTCAGCCTAAATCTCATGCCAGGTACTCTGTTGAGAGTTTTGCTTGTCCCTTCTTTTAATCCTTACTCCAAAACTTTTAATAGTTGCAGTATTTCTCTCCATGTTACTGATGAAGAACTGATTATTAGAGAAGAAAGAAAAATGCCCACACTTTTCAGAGATTATTAGATATGGACTCTGAGCTCACATCTATTCCTGGGGAACCAGAATACTGTTGTAGTCCAACAATCAAGAGAAGTGTTACAAAGATGAGGTGTGAGAGCTATGAACCCATCCTGTGGTTTGCACATTCTTCCTAAGTTTGTAGCTAGAATAGACATGCTCAGAAATAGGGCCATAGCAAGAGAAAGGGCCAAATGGGAACCTTTGACATTTTATTTTCAAACCATGTCTTTATACAAAATAGTAAACCAATAGCAATAACATACATCACAGGTGGAACTATTGGAATAAAGACCACTATCAAAGACCTAAAAAATTCAGGTAGATTGATTCTCATCTCAACCCCATTGAACTCAACCTTTCTATGCATAAGAAAAATGGGTCTTGAAAGTTGCTGGGTTTTTAAAACCTTAATTTAATGGTGTTATTAAATGTCCCTGCTATTCCTAAAATAGTCTCACAGTTTTAAAATGCTTTAAGTAATCTTGTTACTGAAACAAAGAAACAAATCCTGGTACCTGGTATACATCTATCAATTTGCCAGGCTTTTTTCTATCCCAATAACCATTACTCCCTAGGGATAATTTGCTTTCACCTGGAAGAAGTACACCACACCCTCTTATCTCAGGGTTATGTCATTTTTCTCATTCTGTCATAATGTATTCCACAGAGACCTTGATCACCTCACATCGCATAAGGCAGAATGTTGATAACAATTACCCTAGATCTCTTGGTGAGACACAGGAGTGCCAGAGTAGGAGATAAAAATGCAAAGGCTTGCTTCTACATGGGAAGTTCAGCAGTTCCAGTTGTCTGGGACATATCAGGAGAGCCTCTTCAAAGGATGGGAAAATATGCTGCATTATGAGCCCACTACAACTAAGGAAGTGTCCTCTTTGAACTTTGGAAGCAATATGTACTACATTTACTTGTGCTGCCTCCCATCCATTTACCATAAGGGCACCACCTTTTAGGAAGGCAAAGGATAAGAAAAGGGTCTCCAGATGGTCCAAGTAGCTGCAAACATTTCTACCTTAAGATACCATAGATCTAGTTGTGCTCAAAGTGTCTGAGGAAGGCCTGATACTGTACAGAACCTGTAGCAAATCCTAATAAGAAAATAATAGTTCAATTCATAGGGCTTTGAAGCAAAGTTATGTTCTCAAGAGCACAATTATTCTTCTTTTGAGAAACAGCTCTTGGGTTTCTTCTTGATCTTGATAGACTGAATACTTGACTATGGGACAAAAAGTAAATGTGTGTCCTGATTTGACCATCCAGAACTTGGTGTTATCTGAGTAACCAAGCCATAAAGTTGGATAAGTCAAGCACTTAAGCATGTAAGTTTCAAGCACCATGGGGAGTTCTTTATGGACAACTAGTCTAAAAAGAAAAAAACCTGGAACTTGGTTCATGGACTGTTCTGCATGATAATGCCAGTAACATTCATGAGTGGGTTTTTCACTGCTACAACAGCACTCTGTGGAACACAGTGAAAGAAGAAAATCCTTCTGTTTGGCAGAACTTAAAGCAGCATATCTGGTTTTTGTTGTTGTTGTTTTATTTTGTCTACACAGACAGATAACTAGAGCACAAATCCACAATAGTTCATGGGAGATAGTTGAGGGTTTAACCAAGTGATGAACAGTTTGGGAAAATCCAAGAGTGAAGGATTAGTGACAAGGAGGTTTAGAGAATAGGTATATGAATGCATATATTAGAATGGCCTCAGAGTAGGATGTGACTGCTCATCAAAAGGTGTCCTTGTGAATGAGGTTCTCAATAACTAGAGGAACAAGATGAAGATCCTGTGCATATTGGTCAACCTCTTTCCCCAACTATCTAACTGCTTTCTCAATGGCTCATGAATTAAATAGCCAGGGTGATGTAAATAAAAGTGACACATTGATTTCTCTTCTCCAAGACAGGTCTAACTGGCCTCATAACTCAAAGTCCAGCCAACCACCAGGTAGCCCAGTAGTTATAGTTAGACTCCATCTAAACTGGCAGGGTCCTCAATGTCTTTTCTAGGGTGGTGACATATGGATATGAATGTTTCCTTTGCTGCTCACCTTCCTTCTGCCAACAACTTGCTCAGGATTTATTGAATGCAATATTCACAAACAGAGTACCCAACACATTGTTTCTGACCAAGGAACTGACTTTGGAGCAAAGCAAGTGAGAATACCACTCAAAGGATCTACCAAGTTCACCATGCCCCACGTCCCTAGAACCAGCTGACCTTAAAGAATACTGAATGGCTTACTGAATCTTCAGTTATGGCACTACCTGAGAAATGACAACATGGTAAAGTTAAGGTGTGTATATGGAGTAGAGTATATGTTCTGAACCAGCAACCATTGTTTAGTACTGTTTCTTTCTTGCTTGAAAATGTTGGTCTGGTATGCAAGAGAAGGAAGTAAGGCTGGCATTTCTCACTTTTCCACTTAATCATACAGCCACAAAATCTATCCACTTCCTATGCCTACAGTTTTGGGGTGTTTTTTTTTTCAGAGACCCTTAGAGCCAAGGAGAAATGCTCCTAGCAGAGATTGCAGCAATGGTACAATGATGTATAACTTGAAACTGCAGCCTCTCCACAACTCGAGGGATACCTGTTGACCATCTGTGGTGCTCTGATGTCCTCTAGCAGTTAGTGAATTTTAGTGGAGACAGTTAGGAGTTACCACAGCAATCTCTTGATTCAGCAAGTTCCTGACACAGCACTAGCTGCTTTCTTTATCATGGCACAGGTAACAAAATTCTGGGGCCTACTTATTTCCATACAAGCTCAACATAGGTACAGATGCACCAGCCCTCCAATAATTGTAAGTACCAAACAACTGGCAATAAATTCCTTTCTATTTGAATGAACTAGTAAAATTTTGGTTATTTGAAATTGATCAATAACCAATCAAGTGGCAGAAGTTCAATTTTGGTAACATGTCAAAAATCCCTTAAAATATCTGTGCTCTTTGACATAGACTCCCCTTTTAGGGATTTCTTTCAAAAAAATAAATGGACAAGTACACAAAAGTGAATATGCAGAAATATATATTGGTCCAATTCAGAAAAATTGAAGTTAACCTTAACCTCTAACAAATGTTGTTTGATAAGTGAACAAGAGTAATCTATAGAATCAAAATCAAATCAGAAATTTTAGAATGATATTCTATCTTTCAACAGAGAAGAAAAAACTCATAGAATTTAGTGATTTTTTTGAAATCTCAATGAAAACACAATCCATGAAGACATGCACCTCAGTATTTAACTTTCTATAAATGGTTATTCTTTTGTCTTGTACTTGGAGAAGAGGGGAAGGAATAAAAAAACCACAGACAAAAAGTTAAAATACTTTGTGTATAGTTTTCCAGCTTTCCAATTTAAATGTAAAATATTCATGTTTTATATAATTTCAAGTATAGCAACTAAAGTCATTGTACACATTTTAGTAATTATTTATTTCACAACCATTTATTGAGTGCCTGTGCTATTCAATAAATGCTAAAATTGCCAAGATGAAAAATACACACACCTATCATAAAGAAGCTTTTACTTTAAAAGTCAGAAACATTTCCAATAAACAACCTAACCCTACATCTACAAGACCTGGAGAAAGAACAACAAACAGAGCACAGAGCAACTAGAAGGAAAGAAATAACCAAGATCAAAGCACAATTAAATGACATTGAGAATAAAACAACAATCCAAAAGATCAATAAATATGGGAGCTTGTCCTTTGAAAAGATAAGCAAATTCAGCAAGCCTTTGAGGATATTCATCAAGAAAAAAATGACAGAGGACCCAGATAAACTCAGTAATGAAAGAGGAGAGATTACAATTGATATCACAGAGATAAAAAAGATTCTAAGAAATTACTGCAAACAACTATATGCCAAGGAATTTGAAAACCAGGATGAAATGGACAGATTTATGGAAAAATATAATCTCCCAAAACTGAATGAAAAAGAAGCAGGAAGCCCAAACACACCAATAGCACCTGGTGAAATAGAAGCAGTAATCAAAAAACTCCTGGCACACAAAAGCTCTGGACCAGACGGTTTTGCAGGCCAATTTTACAAAACATTTAAGGAAGAGCTAACGCTTACCCTTCTCAGACTATTCCAAAAAAATCCAAGAAGTGGGAACACTTCAAAACTCTTTTTACAAAGCCAGCATCATCCTAATTCCAAAACCAGATAAAGACTCAACAAAGTAAGAAAAATACAGGCCAATATGACTGATGAACATAGATACTAAAATCTTCAACAGAATATTGGCAAACCTCATCCACCAATACATCAAAAATATAATACGCCATGATCAAGTGGGATTCATCCCAGAAATGCAAGGATGGTACAACATTCAAAAATTAATAAACATAACACATCACATTTAAAAAAAGGAAAGACAAAAATCACATGATCACATCAATAGATGCAGTAAAAGCATTTGATAAGGCACAGCACCCACTGATGATAAAAACACTCAGCAAAGTGGGAGTAGAGAGAGCATTCCTCAGCATAATAAAGGCCATATACAAGAATCCTACAGTCAACATTATACCCAATGGGCAAAAACTAAAATCTTTCCCACTAAGATCAGGAACAGACAAGGATGTTCGCTTTCACCACTCCTATTCAACATAATATTGGAAGTCCTAGCCACAGCAATCAAACAAGAAAAAGAAAAAAAAGGCATCCAAATTGGAAAAAAGGAAGCAATACTGTCATTGATTGCAGAGGACATGATAGTATGATAGTATACATAGAAAACCTTATAGTCTCCACCAAAAAATTATTCAACCTAATAAGTGAATTTGGCAAAACAGCAGGGTTCAAAGTCAATATTCAGAAATCAAAGGAAGTTTTATATGCCAACAATGAAAGATTAGAATCAGATATCAGGGAAAGAATCCCATTTGCTATAGCAACAAGAAAAATACAGTACCTAGGAATAAACTTTACAAGGAGGTGAAAGACCTGTACTCACAAAAGTACACAGCAGTGAAGAAAAAAATTAAGGAAGACACAAACAAAATAGAAGCATAAACTGTGTTCATGGATTGGAAGAATTAACATCATCAAAATGTCCATACTACCCAAAGCAATTTCTAGATTCAACGCAATCCTTATTAAAATACTAAGGGCTTATGCCACAGATATAGAACAAACATTTCAGAAATTTATATGGAATCATAAAAACCCCAAATAGCCATGGCAATTTTGAGAAAGAAGAACAAAGTAGGAGGGATAACCATACCTGATATCAAACTACATAACAAGGCCACTGTAATAAAAACAGCTTGGTACTAGCATAAGAACAAACACATAGAACAATAGAATAGAGAGGCCAGAAATAAACCAAAGTCTCTATGGTCAATTAATATTAGACAGAGGGGGAAGAAGCATAAAATGGAGTAAAAATAGCACCTTCAACAAATGGTATTGGGAGATCTGGACAGCTACATGCAAAAAAAAAAAAAAGAAACTCGATTATCAACTTACACCACACACAAAAATAAATTCAAGGTGGATAAATGACTTAAATATAAGCCCTGACACCATAAAAATCCTAGAGGAGAGCATAGGCAGAAAAATCTCATATTCCATGCAACAAAATTTTTACCAATATGTCCTCTAGAGCAAGGGACATAAATGAAAGAATAAACAAGTGGGATTTCATCAAAATAAACATCTTCTGTATGGCTAAAGAAAAGAGCATTAAAATGAAAAGAGAACCAACTATATGGGAAAACGTATTTGCCAATGATACCTTGGACAAGCATTTGATCTCCAAAACACATAAGAATTCAAATGACTCCACTCCAGGAAGACAAATAACACAATTAAAAAATGGGCAAAGGACCTGAACAGACACTTCTCCAAGGAGGACATACAGAGGACCCAGAGACATATGAAAGAATGCGCAGCACCACTTGCCACCAAAGAGATGCAAATTAAAACCACAATGAGATACTACTTCACAACTGTCTCTCACCATCATAACCAAAATCAAGAAACAACAAGCGTTGGAGAGGCTGTAGAGAAAAGGGAACCCTACTGCACTGCTGGAAATTCAAACTGGTGCAGCCACTGTGGAAAACAGTATGGGATTTCCTCAAAAAACTAGAAATGGAACTGCCTTTGGACCCAGCACTATCACTGCTGGGATTATACCCTAAAGATCATGAAACACCAATTCAAAAGAACCTATGCACACCAATGTTCATAACAGTACAATTTACAATAGCCAAGTGCTGGAAGCAACCTAGGTGCTCATCAGTAAATGAGGGGATCAAAAAACTGTGGTACATTTACACAATGGAATACTATGCAGCAGAAAGAAAGAAGGAGCTCCTACCATTCATGACAGAATGGATGGAACTAGAAAGCATTATGCTAAGTGAAATAGGCCACGTGGTTAAAGAGATATACCATATGATCTCACCTATAAGTGGAACTAATCAACAAAACAAGATGCAAGCAAAATATAACCAGAGATGTTGAAATTAAGAATAAAGTGACAGATACCAGAGAGGAGGGGGGAGAGAGGTAATAGGGGAAGGGCCATCAAGAAACATGTACAAGGGGCACATAGACAAAGCCAAAGGGTGTAGGTTCAAGGGTGGGAGGTGGAGATGGCAGGGGAAGGGGGTTGTAGTGTGGCAAAAATGGAGACAACTGTTCTTGAACAACAATTTTAAAAAAGACTAAAACAAAAGAAACTTTTGATAGAGTAGGAGGGACTAAACTTAGCAGTTAAATACCAAAAGTTGGTGTGTTACACAGTGCTTTTTTCTAGCTCTCACCTTTTTGCCCTTTCAGCATGTACAAGGGAGCTGCCAGTGATATCAGAAAGTGATCACAGTTCACCTCTATTGTATGATAACTGTTTCAAATCATTTTCTTTCTGCTATATTTTAAATCCAGGGGTATTGTCATATAATAAGTTTAAAATATTTCCATGATCTTTATTCTTCCTTTTTTATAGCTCAGGATTTTATTAGCATGTTTCTCAGAATCAGCCTCCAGGGAACACAACCTGTGGTGTGGATGTGGTGAGCAGTGGTTGGGGTGTGCTATGTATTAAAGATAGAACCAAAGGGATTTGCTGATGAGTTGGAGGTGATATTTAAAAAAAAGAAAGAAAAGAAAAATCAATGATGAAACAATAAGATGTTTGTACTGAACAAAAGGAAAAACAGAATCACTATTAACTGATAAGAAAAAGAGCTTGGGAAAGGCAGGGGTTTTGTTGGGGGAGGAAGGGCTTCCTTAGCACAGAATAAATGCTGGTATAGTTTGCAGCATGTCCCCAGTTGTGCCCTTGACTCGAGCAAGTTTGTTCCAGCTGATTGACATCTGCAGTATTGTATCCCATGGCACACCTTCTTCATTTCCTGTCATGCATGAAGCTGAGCAGGGAAACACTGAAGTCCACCTGTGCACTTGATGGGGTAGAGGACTGTAACAAATAGGCCTTTCTTTACCCAATAACCACATTCAGGTATTAAAAATATAGGGGTCAGATTTCTTTATTCATCAATTCACAAATAAATTTTTTTGTTTAGTGATGAAGAAATGAACAATGTCATCAACTGTGTATTTGCAGTTTTACAAATTAACATTCAACTGTTGGGATATATGAGGGAAGTTGCAAATGCAACCCTCCACATACGTCCCTCATAAATTTGGGGAGCTGCAGTTTAAAAAAGCATTTCCTCTGCATTGATAGTTGTACCAACCAATATTAATTTTTCATACAGCCTGAGCCCTACCATATCCAAGACATTATCCTTTTACTCAAAGACACTGGAGCAGAGTGGGAAAGAGGGAGACACAGATTGAAACATTGTGTACAATTATTAAATCTAGGCTAGGGGAACTCAATTCAGATGAGACACAAAGATAGAGATGAAGGGATGAGGAGAGAGGCTGAGAAATCAATAGAGATTGGTGAGAAAGACACCTGAGGAATACATAGATACACATAAAAAGAATAAACGATGTCCTGGCAGAAGGGGACATAACCTCAAAGAGTGAGCTAAGAGTGACCTGGGAACAGAGAAACAATGTTGAAAAGGTTCATCAGAATGTTTATCACCTAAGTTTATTACACAAACACAGCCAGTAAACTGTAATTATGTCTGTGCCTGTGTTCTGTGTTTCACACTTGTCCTAATTAATCCTCAGTGCAACACTTGGAACTTGGCATTATTACAAGAGGAAGAACCTGAAGCTCAGTGATATTAAGCAGGTTGGCCAAGGTCAATAACCAGTAAGCACTAATGTTAGAATGAAAATCAAATTGGCTAGCTCAAAATCCTGTGCTTTTTCCCTCCTTTCCTCTCTGCCTCTCCAGAGACAGCCTAACTTTCCATGTCATAAAATTCAAGTGCAGAAGAAATCCTTCTTGGTTCCTCCTATAGGTGAAATCAGATCCACCCTAATTTCCAAAATGGTTCAGGTTGACCCAGGGACAGACTTTTCAGGAAACACACCTGGACAGGGCCTGTCCCCTCAGGTCTCCCTGGGGAAGCTAATAGTCCTGCCTCAGCCATCAGAGACACCTTCCTTCAGCCCTCTATGCTGCAAGGGAAGCATCACTCACTGTGTCTCCCTAGGCACTTAATAAAGCAAAGGAACTCACTCATTATCATTACTGTGCTTGATATTGTTGTGTGCTGGTTACCAGACCACCACTTCAAAAACTAGCACCGACATTGCTTAGGAACCCTGTGGATCAAGGGCCTTTTCTCTATCCACATGGATATTAAAAGGAAAAAATATTATTACATAGAGGAGATATCGGCATGTTTAGTCATCCTATCATTAGATCTGAAAGTGAGCTCTAGTCCCCACCCTAAAAATGTGCAAAGTAACACAATCTAAAATAAATTAATGAGCTTTCTGATTTTAGCTAAGGTGACCATGTAACTTCCCCAAGCCCAGACACTTCTAAGAGTGGAAGGGGGTGTCATTAATAAATGTACTACTAAACGGGTAGAAAATAATCCTCCTTCTACTTCACATATTATCTGCTAGAGCTAGATTTTTAAAATTGCATTAGTTATCCTACTAGTAACTGTTATTAAATATATCAAATAACCAAAAGAAGGGGTAGGGTTTGGATAAAAGAAAGGGAGATAGGATAATATTTCAGCCAAGGGATGCAATCATGCTGAAATTATAGTTGATGTATAATTATGTGCCATATGTTAAAATAGAAGTAAGACTAACAAATACTAGTGACACTTTTAAACACAAAGTGATCAATAGTATTACACAAAGGGGTATGATTTGCTCACATTTCTTTGCAAAGAGAATCTCTTTTCATATAGCACACCAGTTGCTATACTTTTGAGTTTTTATTATTTGAAAATAATTCAGCACTATGGTTCCAACTGTATTAATGAGCTATTGCTGCATACCAAAGAGCCCCAAAACTCTGTGGCTTAACATTTAACACAAACATTTATTATCTCACCGTTGCTGAAGGTCAGGATTCCAGGAGTGACTCACCTGGTGGTTCTGGGTCACAATTTCTCATGAGGTTGAAGTTGATACATAAGGTGGGGCTGTAGGTGCCTGAAGGCTTGACTAGAAAGGACTGAAGGACCTTGGTCCTTGCTCACTCATGTGACCTCGTTTCTTGCCTGGCTGTTCACAGAGGCCTTGGACCTTCACAGCCCTGTCTACTCTACAGAAAGGTTCACAACACAGCAGCTGATTTCCTCCAGATCCAATGATCTGAGAATGCAAAAGTGACCATGATGGAAACTGCACTGGTCTGCAGAAACTAATCTCTCTTCTGCTGACACACAGCCCAATCCTGAAACCAGTCCTCTACAAGTGTGTGACTACCACAAGTTGGGGAACATTGGAGCAATCTTGGAGGCTGGCTAGCAAATCTTTTAATTTTTCTCAATTTTGCATCACTATCTGGTATCACAATTATTTCATAAGTATAAATAAAATTTTAATTCAAAGTACTATGAGAAATATAATATTGGTACATAGGCAATATTTTACATTAAGTTCATATGACTATGAAAAACATATTACATTCTCCTTATGTTTCTAATTTCACCAAGAACAATCCTATATCTATTTGATTTATTTACCATTGCTTGTCTTCCCAAAGTAAGACAGGTATTTTATATCTAACTGACTACACCCAGTCACAAAAACAGTCATTAACATAAAGTAGGAGACATAGAAACACTCACTGAATAAATGGATGACAGATACTTTACTCTGGGTTGGTAATTAGCAGTAGACCAAACTTGGGAACAACGACCTTGGCCCTCCATCCTGAAGTTATTCTTTCTGTCCAAAAGGTCAGACCTAGTCCAGCTGAAGGCATACACTATGGGCCAAATCAGTGATCTCACAGAGCCTCAAGTTAGAAACACAAGGTACAGATCAGGGAGACACATGAGCCACCTGTAAGTTATCATGAGATAGGAATTTGTCTATGATTTCAAAAGATCAAGCTCCCGTGGACTAACATTCATGGGATTTAGTCTTTAAATGGAACCTAGATCCAGTACAGGTGTAGATATTGAGACTAGCAGTCTTAAATAAAAGAGGTTCTCATTATTGGCTGAACTTCCATGTCTTTTTAAAGGCTTGTGCAACTAAGGCTAGAAGGGATGAGACCTTTACTCAGGGTCACAGAGCCAATTCCAATCAAGGTCAAAGCTTTATTCTCTTGTTTTTCACCAGTCTTCACCATCTGAGATCAAGCATACTCAACTCCCACCCCAAGATAGAAAGGTTCTGCCCACAGAGGTCCTGGACTCCACAAAGTATTCACCTTCCTCTCAGTCCCAGTCCCCAGCAGAAAGCCAGGGATGCTACTACCACCAGAATCTACCTGGAGGCCCCATGCCACCTAATTGCAAGGACCCAGAGCCAAGGTGAGCTCAGCATTGCCTTTCTGGTGTGTTTCTGAAAAAAAAAATCTCTCCTCCTGAAAGGAGGCTTGGTTAATATTAGTTAAAATGCTACCTAAAAATGTGCTTACCAGTGGAAAAACCCTTCAGCTTTTCTTAATTCTGACACATGTTATTTTATGCAACAGGCGTGTTTCTTCAAAAAAATTTTTAAATACACACAGGAGTAATTTAAATTCCCTAGAGAGTTATCCATTTAGAGGAACCCTGTTGTAAATCCTTTCACAAACTGAAGGACATTTAAGTAATTACCCTCTTATTTGCGTGTTCTGTAAGGTCAACTATTTAAATGTCTGGTTTTCTTAATTCAAGACACACCTGCATTTATATACCCCCTTTAAAACTCATTATAGCTGACCAATGTATTTTTTTCTTTTAACAGTAAAAAAAATGGTATTTTGGTGAAATAGCTGGGAGACATCTATTATGCTGGCAACTGTCGTAACCTACACTTATTGCAAAGAAGATTTCTGTTGAACTGATCTAGGCTTAATATGATCTAGAGTCAAATTGTCTTATACTAAAAACCTATACTGAGCACATACATTAAAAGTCCTGTAATTTATATTTAATCTTTAAACTCCTATAATTTGTATTCAACCTAGTCTAATTAACTAAATGATAACTAAATGATATTTAACTAACTAAATTTAATTAACTAAATGATATTTAGTTAATTAATTCAGTGATTAACTATGATGTTTTTATTTAGCCATAAATTTATCAAAAGTGTCATTGACTACAATAAGTTAACAACAAAAATATTAAAAAATATTTGAAATATTTGAAAATATTCTTTAAAATATTTCTTTGACCAATGAATTTTTTAAGCCAAGCTAAAAATGATTCAGTGAAAAGGTTGCTCCTTATTTGTGACAATGTAGATATCCAAATTCAGTTTTATTTGATAGAAGCAAGTTTGCTTGGCAGGGTATATCAGAAATTACACACCTCAAAAGAACAAAATACAGTCTATAACTGTGGGTCTGAAGAAACTGCTTGGCCATCAAAGTGAAATGCTAGAAAGAAGAAAAACAGACAACAGAGACATGCTGGTGAGTTTGGTGAGCAAAGCCACAGGTACCAAGGAGATTTCAGTTCTCCCCTGTGACCTGGCCAAGGGGCAAAGCTACTGACCACCAGACCAAGATGGCCATTGCTCACTTCCAGGAACACCGTTCACATGAAGTCCAACATGAATGGTGTCCCCTAGAGCACAGCCAGAGACAGCTTCTCACATATGTGACCAGTGCTCCCACAGGTGTTCCATGACTGAGCACTGTTCTCTTCAGATTCAGGTCCACAAGATATAATACAGGCCAAAGGAAGAGGGTTGTTTGACCATTCTCAATTCACCCTGGCCATATTCAGGATAAAAGGGTGACAACCCCTAGACAATAGAAGCTTTTAACTCTTCTACACTACGAGCAACTTGTCCAGGCACACAAAATGTCAGGAAAATTGCTGGATGTGATCTTTCAGGGTGAACTCAAGAAGGAGCAGTGGGGCCAAAGAGTGTGGTGAGAGCTGTAGCTGGATAAGAGAGGGCATTTCCTGACTCAAGGCATTCAAATCACATATTTTACAAATATGGACTGTGAAGAGACCAGATTTGAACTATAGGCTGCCCCTGAACTGGGTGACATCAGGGAACAACATCAAGTACCTTTTATAGTATACGACAGCTTCCCAGGAGAGAGACTAGTATACTCAACCTATACATTGCTGCTTGGCTCTTTTTGTTTATAATAATAATATCATAGCATTGTCATCATCATCATCACCCTTACCATCACCATCACAGCTAACATTTCCAACAATGTTGTGCCCACCACCCCCGTGTGCACAACGACCTCAAATCCTGTCCCCCCCACACCAGTTGAGCACTGCCTCAGTGATCACGACCATGTAGGCTGCAAGCATTTCTTCGCAAGTGCAACAAGACAAAGTTTCACTTCACAGCTTCTCCTTCACTTCACAGCTAGCTCCTACCTCCTGCCCCAGGCTCTTGGGCCCACAAAACCTTGCTCAGCATTCCAAAATATCTACCTTAGGATCAAAGGCACACAGTCTGACCCACATCTTATAAGGTCTTGGGGACTGAGCAGCCAGCCATTCACCAGGGCTCCTCAGTGAGCCCTGCTGGTATGTTCTCTTTGTCCCTCCATGCCTCTCATACCTGGCTAACATACTCCTGTAAACTCTCAGGGGTCCAAGCTGGGATGGTTAATATCAGGGCAATCCTAGAAAGCAGATGCTCAGAATCAGACATTAATTAAAGCTGGATCACTGGCCCATCAGATGGCAGTAAGGATGATACCTATTGAGATAAATGGCTTGTCTCATCACAGTTCCTGGGATTCCTGCCTTGTGATGGACTGGGAGGCAGACAGGTGGAAGGTGAAACATAGATTAGCAATAACCATGAACTTAAATGGCATCAGACAATGGGCACTATAAATACTGTGGAGAGAGATTGTTTTAGAAAACTAGAAAATGGAAAACAGCATGTGTCATTACGCATTTGTCAAAACCTACTGAATGTAAACACAATGAGTGAACTTTAATGTAAACTATGGACTTTAGTTAATAATATTATCAGTATTATTGATAGTGTCAGTATTATTGAGCAAATCAATATTGGCTCATCAATTGCAACAAATGTACCAAACTAATGGAAAATGTTACTAATGGAGAAAAGTCAGGAGATGGGATTGAGGGGTGGGTAGAGGAGGTACATAGGAGCTCTGTACTTTCCACTCAATTTTTCTCTAAACCTATAGCTGCCCTAAAAATAAAATATTATTTTTAAGGCATATAAAGAAATCTAAAAAACAGCAGACTTGGATCAGTCAGGACTTATCTCAAGGTTCAAAAGCAAGATAATTTCTAGGACAGCAGATCAAGAGGAAAAGCTGCGAGGCAGACTGTTGAGTCACCTTTACACTCTTAGTAGGGCTGACAAGAGTGCAGGGGAAACTGGGTATACAGAGGGGCAGGCCACCTATGCTGGAGTTGGGGACAGGGTTTAGTTTGGGCCACTGAGCCTCACAGTCTTGAACCACACATTCCCTTGAACCCTCTGCAATGGCAGAAGTAATACCATCACCTCAATAGAGGAAGATCACCTCTTCCCTTTCCATAGACCTGTAAGGTCTCATCTAGGGCATGTTCCTCAGATGATGACACTTATCATCCTCAAGAGCTGCTCCTTCCTGCCACCCCTCATTTTCTCTGTGGAGTCTGCATGGAGAAATAATGTCTCTGGTGTGAATGCAAAGAGCTCACACACCTGGAGACTATGTACCCACAAAAACCAGAACATGTGGGGACAGGTTCAACTCAACATAAGGCTGGACTGGGAAGAGACTATAGATGAGAGCAGCTACTCATGAGTCCTCATACCTGCCTTTCATGACTTCTTAAAGTTGAAACAAGCTAATGGGCTACAGCTAAAGTAGTGGGCATAAGAGAATCATCTTGACATAGAGGTGAGGAAGTCAGCAGGCTTAGGGAGTTGAGAATGTCCTAAAGGATGTATGAAGTGCAAAGTGCACCAGCCTGCACCAGCCACACACTGCTGCCCTGTGTAAGTGGAGTCATTGTAGGAAAGTAACTGCTCTGGGACTGGGCTTCCCAGTATCAATTGGGGTGTCAGGATTCTAAAATAACAGAGGCTGGTAGGTATCACAGACTGTCAGCTGCAATAGCAGTAATGATTGCAATGGGAAACAAGGCAACCAGGCAAAGAAGGCAACCAGGACACCTCTAGGGAACTATGTCAGTAGTCATGGACCTGAGGGGCAAATAGAGGAACAACTTGTACAGTATTATTATTATTATTATTATTATTAAAATAATAATAATAATTGGTGAACAGAAGGTTGACATCAGCCATTACAGTAAAAGTTACAGCCCACTCTAACCCCAGTTTTCAGAACTAAGTCAGTTCACAGACCACAAGCCATTGATTGAAAGGATACCTTAGTTCTCTTGAGGGAGGACTCTATAACATCCTTACAAATACATACAATAAAAATTCCTTTGATGCCTCCATACAGTGACTATGGGTAACTATGCCCTGGGAAAGGGAGTAGCCAGCCTTTCCAGAGCCTTTTCGCATGGTTTAATGGTTTACATGTCTTAGCAGACTAAATAATAGCCCCCAAAGGTTTCCACATCCTAATCCCTGACACCTGTGAATATGTTCTATTACATGGCAAAAGGAATACTGCAGGTATGACTAAATTAAGGATCCTGAGATTATACTGGATTATCCAGTTTGTTCCAGGTAATTATAAGGATTTTTGTAAGAGGGAGGCAAGAGAGCCAGAGTCAGAGTCAGAAAGGGTGGTGAGATGACAGAAACAGAGATCAGAGAGTTGTAGCCATGAGGGATGCAATGTTTACACTTAGCCTCTAGAAGCTGGAAAAGGCAAGGGGTGAATACTTCCCTGGAGCCTCCAGTAGGAATGCAGCCATTTTGATACCTTTCTTTAAGCCCAGTGAAACCCATTTCAGATATCTATCAGAACTATTAACAAATGTATGTGTTTTCAGTAAACTACTAGGTTTGTGGTGTTATGTTACAGCAACCATAGAAAACTAAGACACATGTTTCGCATAGGAGATTCTAAGTTTCTCCAAAACAAAAATAAGAATGACCAAATTTTTATCTTTAAGAATTATCTCAGTATCTGGAAGAGAGGCTAAACTCCAGAAATATTTGCTGAATGAAATAAAAACTGCAATGAGATATCATCTTACACCTTTTGGAATGGTTATTATTAAAAATTAAAAGATAACAAGTGTTGGCAAGAATGTGGAGAAAACAGAACCCTTTGACTTTACTGGTGGAAATGTAAATTGGTGCAGCCACTATGAAAAACAGTATGGAGGATCCTCAAAAAACAAAAATAGAACTGCCATATGACCCAGCAATCCATCTTTTCAGTATATACCCAAAGAAAGTGAAATCAGTACCACAAAAAGGTATCTGTACTCCCATGTACATTGCAGCATCATTCACAATAACCAATATATGAAAACAACCTAAGTGTCTGTTGACAAATGAATAGATAAAAAAATTGTGGTGTTCATATACAATTAAATATTTTTAACCTTAAAAGGAAGGAAATCTTGTCATTTTCAACAACACAGATGAAACTAGAAGACATAATACTCAGTGAAATCAGCCACACAGAGAAAAAAAGCTGCATATCTCATTTTTATATAGAATCTAAAAACTTCAAATACACAGAGGTAGAGTGTAGAATGGTAATTACCAGGATCAAGGAGTTGGAAAAAATGGGAGATGTTGGTCAAAATGTACTAAGTTACAGTTGTGTAGGTTGAACAAGTCTATAGATCTAATGTATAGCATGATGACTATAATTAATAATACTGTGTCGAATACTGGAAATTTTCATTTTTTCATTTTTTTATTTTTTATTTTATTTTTTATTTTAATCATTGTTCAAATACAGTTTTCTCCTTTTTACTCCCAATCCAGTCACCCCTCCCACCCTTCCCACTTCCCTCTCATTACCACCCTCCCCTTAGTTTATGACCATGTGTACTTTAAGTTTGTTCCTGTGAACCCTTCCCATTATCCCCTTAAATTCCCTCTTCTCTCCCCTCCAGTCACCGTCAGCCTGTCCTCTATTTCAGTGTCTTTGGTTATATTTTGCTTGTTTCTTTGTTTTGTTGTTTAGGTTCCTGTTAAAGGTGAGATCATATGGTATTTGCCTTTCACTGACTGGCTCGTTTCACTAAGAATAATATTTTCCAGCTCCATCCACACTATTGCAAAGGGTAAGAGCTCCTTCTTTCTTTCTGCTGCAGAGAATTCCATTGTGTAAATGTACCATAGATTTTTGATCCATTCATTTACTGATGGGCATCTTGGTTGCTTCCAGCATCTAGCTATTGTAAATTGTGCTGCTGTGAACATTGGGATGCATAGGTTCTTTTGAATTGGTGTTTTAGTATTCTTAGGATAGAGTCCCAGCAGTGGAATTGCAGGGTCAAAAGGCAGATCCATTTTTAGTTTTCTGAGGAAGTTCCATACTGCTTTCCATAGTGGTTGTATCAGTCTGCAGTCCCACCAGCAGTGCACTAGGGTCCCCTTTTCTCCACAACCTCTCCAACACTTGTCTGTTGCTTTGTTTATGATAGCCATTCTGTCTGGTGTGAAGTGGTATCTCATTGTGGTTTTAATTTGCATCTCTCCGATAGCTAGCGATATTGAACATCGTTTCGTGTGTCTTTGGATTATCTGTATGTCCTCGTTGGAGAAGTGTCTGTTCAAGTCCTTTGCCCACTTTTTAATTGGATTCCTTGTCTTCTTAGAGTGCAGTCTTGTAAGTTCTTTATATATTCTGGAGATTAAACCCTTGTCTGAGGTATCATTGGCAAATATGTTTTCCCATACAGTTGGTTCTCTTTTAATTTTGATACTGTTTTCTTTAGCTGTGCAGAAGCTTTTAATTTTGATGAAGTCCAATTTGTTTATTCTTTCCTTTATGTCCCTTGCTCTAGGGGACACGTCAGTAAAAAAGTTTCTTCGTGAAATATCTGAGATTTTCCTATCTACGTTCTCCTCTAGGACTTTAATGGTGTCATGGTTTATATTTAAGTCTTTTATCCACCTTGAATTTATTTTTGTATATGGTGTAAGTTGGTGCTCAAGTTTCATTTTTTTTTGCACGTGGCTGTCCAGTTCTCTCAACACCATTTGTTGAAGAGCCTATTTTTATTCCATTTAATGTTGCAGCCTCCTTTGTCAAATATTAATTGACCATAGAGACTTGGGTTTATTTCTGGGCTCTCTGTTCTGTTCCATTGGTCTATGTGCCTGTTTTTATGCCACTACCAGGCTGTTTTGATTACAATGGCCTTGTAGTATAGTTTAGTGTCGGGTATTGTGATCCCTCCTACTTTACTCTTCTTTCTCAAAATTGCAGCAGCTATTTGGGGCCGTTTATAATTTCATATAAATTTTTGAAGTGTTTGTTCTATGTCTGTGAAATAAGCCATTGGTACCTTAATAGGTATTGCATTGAATGTGTATATTGCTTTGGGTAGTATACACATTTTGATGATATTAATTCTTCCAATCCATGAACATGGTATATGTTTCCATTTGTTTGTGTCTTCCTTGATTTCTTTCTTCAGTGTCGTGTAGTATTCTGAATATAGGTCTTTTACCTCTTTGGTTAGGTTTATTCCTAGATATTTTATTTTTCTTTTTGCTATTTCAAATGGGATTTTTTCCTTGATCTCTGCTTCTGCTGTTTGCTTGTTGGTGTACAGAAGTGCCTTTGATTTCTGGATATTGACTTTGTATCCTGCTGTTTTGCCAAATTCATTTATTAGGTCAAGCAGTTTTTTGGTACAGTCTATAGGATTTTCTATGTATACTATCATGTCATCTGCAAACAGTGACAGTTTTGTTTCCTCCCTTCCGATTTGAATGCCGTTTATTTCTTTTTCTTGCCTGATTGCTGTGGCTAAAACTTCCAGTATTATATTGAATAGAAGTGGTGAAAGTGGACAGCCTTGTCTTGTTCCTGATCTTAGTGGAAAAGATTTTAATTTTTGCACATTGAGTATGATGTTGGCTGAAGGTCTCTCAGATATGGCCTTTATTATGTTGAGGAATGCTCCCTCTATTCCCACTTTGCCGAGTGTTTTTATCATGAATGGGTGTTGTACCTTATCAAATGCTTTTTCTTCATCAATTGATATGATCATGTGGTTTTTGTCTCTGCTTTTGTTTATGTGATGTATTACATTTACTGACTTGCGAATATTGAACCATCCTTGCATCCCTGGAATGAATCCCACTTGGTCATGGTGTATGATCTTTTTAATGTACTGTTGGATGCGGTTTGCCAGTATTTTGTTGAGGATTTTAGCGTCAATGTTCATCAATGATATTGGCCTGAAGTTTTCTTTCTTTGTTGTGTCTTTATTTGGTTTTGGAATTAGGATGATGTTGGCCTCATAAAAAGAGTTTGGGAGACTCCCATCTTTTTGGATTTTTTGGAATAGTCTGTGAAGGATAGGGGTTAGCTCTTCCTTAAATACTTTGTAGAATTCTCCTGTGAAACCATCTGGTCCTGGGCTTTTGTGTGTTGGGAGTTTTTTGATTACTGCTTCAATTTCTTTTGTTGTTATTGGTCTGTTCAGGCTTTCTGCTTCTTTTTTCATTGAGTTTTGGAAGATTATATTTTTTCTAGAAAGTTGTCCATTTCACCTAGGTTTTCAAATTTCTTGGCATATAGCTCTTTGTAGTAATTTCTTACAATCCTTTGTATTTCTGTGGTATCTGTTGTAATCTCTCCTCTTTCATTTCTGATTCTGTTTATTTGGGTCTTCTCTCTTTTTTTCTTGATGAGTCTACTTAAAGGCTTGTCTATTTTGTTTATCTTTTCAAAGAACCAGCTCTTGGATTCATTGATCCTTAGAATTGTGCTTTTAGTCTCTATGTCATTTAATTCTGCTCTGATCTTGGTTATTTCCTTCCTTCTGCTTGCTCTGGGCTGCTTTTGTTGTTGTTCCTCGAGTTCTTGTAGACGTAGGGTTAGGTTGTTTGTTTGGAATGTTTCTAACCTTTTTAGGTGGGCCTGAATCACTATGAACTTCCCTCTTAGGACTGCCTGGGCTGTGTCCCATAAGTTTTGGGTTGTTGTGAGTTCGTTTTCATTTGTTTCCAGAAACCTTTTGATTTCTTCCCTAATATCATTCTTGACCCACTCATTGCTTAATAGCATGCTATTTACTCTCCATGATTTTGAGTGTTTTTGTTTTTTTTCCTTCGGGTTGGTTTCTAGCTTCAGTCCCTTGTGGTCTGAGAAAATGCTTGGTATGACTTCAATTTTCTTGAAATTCTTGAGGCTTGTTTTGTGTCCTATCATGTGGTCTATCTTTGAAAATGTTCCACGTACATTTGAAAAGAATGTATATTTAGCTTCTTTTGGATGGAGGGCTCTGTATATATCAGTAAAGTCCATTTCATCAAGGGTATTGTTCAATGCCACAATATCTTTGTTGATATTTTGTTTAGAAGATCTGTCCATTTTTGAGAGTGGGGTGTTAAAATCTCCCACTATAATTGTGTTGCTGTCCATATCTTTCTTGAAGTCCTCTAAGATTTTCTTTATGTATTTGGGTGCTCCTATGTTGGGTGCATATATATTTACAATATTTATGTCTTCTTGATGGATTCTTCCCTTGAGTATTATGAAGTGACCTTCTGGGTCTCTCTTTATGGCCCTTTTTTTGGAAGTCTATTTTGTCTGATATGAGTATTGCTACCCCGGCTTTTTTTTTCCTGTCCATTTGCTTGGAAGATTTGTTTCCAGCCCTTCACTTTCAGCCTGTGTAGGTCTTTTATCCTGAGGTGGGTCTCTTGTAGACAGCAGATATGTGGGTCATTTTTTCTTATCCAATCAGCTATTCTATGTCTTTTGATTGGAGCATTTAATCCATTTACGTTTAAGGTTATTATTGATAGGTACTTATTCATTGTCTTTTATGTACGTCTCTCTCTCTCTCTCTCTCTCTCTCTCTCTCTCTCTCTCTCTCTCTCTCTCTCTCTCTCTTTTCCCTCCCTTCCTTAAAGCAGTCCTTTTAGAATCTCTTGCAGAGCTGGTTTGGTCGAGGTGTATTCTTTTAGATTTCTTTTGTCTGGGAAGCCTCTTATTTGGCCTTCTATCTTGATCGAGAGCCTTGCTGGATATAGTAGCCTTGGTTGCAGCCCTCTGGTTCTCATTACCTGGAGTATTTCTTGCCATTCTCTTCTGGCTTGAAGTGTTTCCATTGAGAAGTCAGCTGTTAGCCTTATTGGGGCTCCCTTGTATGTTACTTCCTTCTTCTCCCTTGCTGCCTTTAAGATTCTCTCTTTGTCTTGAAATTTTGTCATTTTAATTACGATGTGCCTTGGGGTGGGTTTCTTTGGGTTCCTCTTGATTTGTACTCTCTGTGTTTCCTGGATTTGTGTGACTTTTTATCTCATCAAATTAGGGAAGTTCTCCTTCATTACTTGTTCAACTAGGTTTTCAATCCCTTGCTTTTCTTCTTCTCCTTCTGGTATCCCTATTATACGGATACTATTACGTTTCATATTGTCTTGCATTTCTCTTAATCCCTCTTCATTCTTTCTGAGCCTCTTTTCCTTTTCTTGCTCTTTCTGGATGCTATTTTCTACTTTGTCCTGCAGCTCGCTAATCCAATCTTCTGCTTCATTGATCCTGCTTTTCATTCCTTCTACTGTGTTCTTCAGTTCAGAAATTGTATTCTTCATTTCCTATTGACCTTTGTTGAGAGTTTCTATTTCCTTTTTCATGTTTATATAGTTTGCAATGAGATTGATGTAGTTTCCCTCTAATTTCTGAAAGCTCATTGTGAGTTCATTGAACTTCCTGGTAATCATTGTTTTGAACTCACTATCTGATAGTTGAGTTGCCTCTATTTCATCTAGCATTTTTTCCTGAGGCTTCCTCGTTTCCCTTCAATTGGGGGTTGTTTCTTTGTTTTCTCATTGTTAGTGGGTTTCTTCTTTTTTCTTCTTGTTTGTTAATTTGATCTGTTCTGATTCCCTTTAATTATGGTGTGAACTTCTGTGGTGCAATATTTGTGAGATTCAGTGGTGCAATCTCTTTCGTGTATCCTGGTGCTCCCAGCTTACCCCTACTCTTTTTTGGGATCAGTTGGAGGAGTAAGGCAAAATGGTTTAAAACAGCAAGACAGAATACTATGATATGTACTTTAGCAGCCCGTAGAGAAGAGATGGGTTATCCTTTGCCTCCTTATAGTGTTAACCGTGATCCTCCACCCCACTATCCACGTTTTAGAAAGGATGGAAAGAAGGGAAGACTCTTATTGGGGATGAGAGGATTATTAGTTGGATCTAGAAAGCTGTGAGGCTGTGGGAGGTCAGATTCTAAGGTAGGGTTGGACTAAAGATTAGTATATAGGAGTAGTGAGTAAAAGAATAGAGACAACCCCCACAATAGTATAGTTCAGAAAATTGCAAAGTGGGCTGAGATCAGGTAGGGGTATTGAGAAGCATTTACAATTGTATAGACTAGGTCTTACTAGGAGTAATAGTAAAGTGACAGTCTTGTGGCAGAATCGATGAAGTCTAGATAATAAGAATAAAGAGTATAGAACCTTGAGAGGTGTATTAATGGAACACAGATGAAGGATAGTAACTTATCAACACCTTGTGACTGAGATAACAGGGGGAACCTATCAAATGACAGTATAACCAGCCAAGCAAAGAAGATTATACAGAAAGAAAAAGAATACCAAAATATTATTAAAATAAAAAATGTCGGAAGAGTAAGAAAAAGATAATACAAATTTACAGTAACTTGCAGGATTAAAAAAAAAGGAAAGAAAAGCAGAAGATGTGGTGCAGGAGAGATAAATTTGGAGTGGAAAGAATAATATTAGGATGAATGGAAGAGAAACATAAGGGATTGCGAGATTAAAAATAATAAGAATTGAAAAATAAAATGTCACATAAAACACAAGATAAAATCAATGAACCAACATCAGCCACAAAAACAAAACAAAACCAAACAAAACCAAAAAAAAACAAAAAAACCAAAAAATAAAAACAAAAAATCTCTTGTTGGTTTCTAACTGGCCAGACCAGTTTTTCTGATCTTGCTGGCTTCAGCTGGCTGACCTTTGAAATGCTTCTCTCTCTCCCAGCCAGATCTCAGCAAGTCTGTCAGGTAGCCTGGGCGCTCCCGAACACACTGGCTCTTTGGATCTCACTTCCACGTTCTTCCGGACTCTGGGGTCCTGCAGGGTTCCAGCTCTATGATCTCAGGAGGCACCCGCGACTTGTTGGGATTCACTGCGCCCTCCTTCGGGATCATAAAAGGGTGCGCCCCTCCCCCAAACTTTTGGGATTCAGGGTCTAGGATCGACCTAAGCTCCTCGCTGCGACCTTTCCGGGATCAAAGCGCGGAGAGTCAGTCATCCTGACGGTGCTCCAGCCGAGCCCTTTCCAGCTCTGTGTTCCCCGCAGAACCGCACTCCAACCGGGTGTTGTCACCTTTCCTGGCTCCCCAGGTAGGGATGGCTGGAAATCTCTGAGCCACCACTGTAGGAACGCACCACGAACCACGTCCCTCCCTGGATTGCAGTGCGTGATTCAGGCCTCCCATGGGGCACAAGCGGAGCGAGGCCTGGCTCTGTACTCTCCACCGATCTGCACTTCAACCAGGTTAGGGGTGCAGGTGCCCTTCCAGGCTGCCCCTGGTCCTGTCGGCTAGTCCCTCATTCTGCCCAGGTCTCTGGGCGGGTGTTCATAGTCTCTGGGTGGATTTTTTCCCAGTCCAGCTGGCCAATCTGTCACTTTTAGCAACATGTTCACCCCTGGAGTTGCTCACCCCCATATTCGGGGGAGGGAGCAGTGACTTCCCTCTCCCGGGAGCCCTGGGGCAGACCCCGGAGCACCGGGCAGGCCTGGGGTCTGCATACCCCTAGACCCTGCGCTGATCCCTGGGCCGCTTTTGTCCTGTAGCCATCTCCTTACCATCTGGTTTTCCAGTGAGTGCAATAATTATTGATGTCCTGCTTTCAAAAGTGATTCGGTAACCTAGCCCACTTGCTCTGTTTCTCCACCGATCTGCGAGTTTCCCCCCTCTTCACAGAAGCCGAGAAAAATGCTGCTTAGAGTAAAGCCGCCATCTTCCCTCCTCAAAATTTTCTAAGAGAGTAGATTTTAGGTGTTCTCATCATACATACACAAAAAATGATTAATATATTAAAAGATTATATTCATTATTTTCACTGTAGTAACCATTTCACCATGCATATGTACATCAAATCATAATGTTCATTAAATCATAATGTTAATCTTAAATATATACAATTTTATCTTAAAAAATAAATACGCATACATTTAAAAAAGAAATGTCTGCTGAATTGAACTAAAATGAACATAATTGTGCACTAACTTTGATTGGTTTCACTTCATACTTCACTATTAAATACTGATATAGCCTTACTGGGGATAAAGATAGATCTTCAGTATATAGAAAATCATAACTAAAATTAATTCAGAAATTAGAAAGAGACATTGCAAAGATGGTGGTGTAGGTAAACATGGCTCATCTCCTTGAGCAACCACACCAAAATTACAACTAAACTACAGAACAACCATTATTAAGGACCTCCAGAAATTGGACAGAATTAAAGAATAAATCACATCAAGACTAGTAGGAGAGGCAGAGACACAGAACAGGCTGGTCCCACACTCATGTGTGGAGGAAAAGTCAGGTAGCATATCTCAGGAGTGAGGAGTCCCACAGCCCAGGTTTCTAGTGCCAAGAAGAAAACTCCCCATAACTTCTGTCTGTGAAAACCAGCAGGGATTAAGGCCGTGGAAGACAGAAACTACTGAGGTCCCATATAGTTCCTCTTAAGGGACCAATGCACAGACTTACTCTTACTCACTCCCTCTGAGCTCCAGCACAGGTCAACAGATTGAAAGGCACCAGAGACATACAGGGAGGAACTGAATTGTCTGGCAGCAGGGCACGAGATGGGGGTGTAGCTTTCTCCCAGACAGAAGTGCAGGCAGAGGCCATTGTTCCTTTTCTGAGGTCTCGAGTCACAGAGCCAGCAGGCAGATGCTATATCTGAGACTCCATCAACCTGAATTTCCTGAGCCCCAACTCCACCAAACTTTGGGGCCTTCTCAAGCTGGTTCCAATGGCTTTTCTATACAAATGGCTTTCCTTGTATCATATTTTCCTAAATTCTCTCAAACAAGCAGCATCAGACCTCAGTGAGCCCTGTACATCTTATTAAATGGCCCCAGGCTCAGCACTAGCAATAGCCAGCCTTGATTAACAGCTTGGTCTTGTCTGGGAACCTCTAATCCCAGAACACATAACAGCCATCTGCAGATCACTTTATAACTTATGCCTGGTGGCCCTGGACAGAACACAGGCAGTGGCTGACCTTGCACATGCAAACAGCAACCAAGGTTTAACTACAAGAGGAGGGCATACACAGCCCACAAGGTGAGTGCAGCTTGAGTACCCAGCTTGGTGATAGGGCAGGATATGCCAATGGACCCTACCATACTGAATTCCCTACATTAGGCCACTAGACTACAGTAGGTCATTCTACCAAGCCTCAGAGATGTAGCAGCTCTACCTAATACATATATACAAATACAGGGAGGCTACCAAAATGAGAAGACAAAGAAACATGGCCCAAATGAAAGAACAGAACAAATTTCCAGAAAAAGAACTAAACAAATTAGAAACAAGCAATCTACCAGATGCAGAATTCAAAACACTGGTTATAAAGATGCTACATGAACTTAGTAAGAACCTCAACAGCCTAAAAGAGATCCAATCTGAAATGAAAGATATACTAATTGAAATAAAGTGCAATTCACAGGGAATCAACAGTAGAGTGGATGAAGCTGAGAATCAAATTAGGAATTTGGCATATAAAGAAGAAAAAAAACATCCAATCAGTACTGCAAGAAGAAAAAAGAATCCAAAACAATGAGGATAGTGGGGGTGCCTCTGAGAAAATTTCAAGTGTACCAATACTCACATAATGAGAGTGCTGGAAGGAGAAGAGAGAGAGTAGGAAATTAAAAATTTATTTGAGAAGATAGCAGAAGAGTAAGTAGAACTACACTAACCTCCTCCCATAACAAAACTGGAATTACAACCTAATTACAGAAAAATCATCCTGAATAACCAACTGAACACTAACTAGAGAAAAGCCTTATAACCAAAGACTTAGAGTAGAAACCACCTCACCACATTGAGACTGGTAGGAACTGCAGAGGCACCAAAAGGCTGGCTGGGCTCGCATGGACAGCAGCTGAAGTTTCAGAGGGATGTTTTGGTGGCCAAGTATGTTCCCCCTGGGAAGCACTGGGTCTATACCTCAAGCATGGTTTCCCAACCTAGAGCACCATAACTGGGAAAGGAATTTACATAGCATCCAGCTGTGAAAAGCAGTGAAGATTCTGTCCCACAGGAAGAGACAGCTAGAGAGGCAGAGATCCTCTTAAAGGGCCAACACACAAAACTTTATTAGCAGCCACATACCCTGGGCTCCAGCACAGGGACGCCAGAGCAGACTAGAGCCAAGTGAGGGGAGTCTGGATTTGGTGGCTCTGGGGAGAAAGCTGAATGGATTCCCCAGGATCTCTGTGCTGAGTCATTCTCCATATTGCAGAAGCAATCTTACTCAGGCAGAGCACTCCCCTCCATGAAGCATCATCAGCCTGGGTGGGTGCAATAGCTCTACCTACAGGAATTACTTAGCCCCAACCTGTGGAGCTTAGGAGTACAGCTTGACTCACTTTCACTGATTAAGCCCAACAGAAAGCATGCAGGTGAAAGCAGATCTCTGGGAGCTTTAAGAATTTAGATGACACTCTCTCAGACCCAGTGCTAGTAAAAGCCAGCCTTCTTGCACAGCTTGATTCTTACTAGACACACCCAGGCACATCAAAGGAAGTCATAAGCTATGGATCACTGATAGCTCCAAAGAAGTTGCTCAAGACCAGTCACAGACAGTGTCTGAAATAGGCATGCACCAGAGTCTTTGCAGCTCTACCTAATACACAGAAACAAACACAAAGAGGTGGCCAAAATGAGAATACAAAGAAACAGACCAAAAATGAAAGAATAAGAGAATACTCCAGAAGAACTAAATGAAATGGAAGAAAACAATTTACCAGATGTAGAGTTTAGAGTGATAATTATAAAAATGCACAACAGTATAAAAAAAGAAATAGAACCCATAAAAAAGACAAGTCAAAAATAAATAATGCAGTACTTTAAATAAATAATACATTGGATGGAGTAAAAAGTATTAAATGAAAGAGATGACTGAATCAGTGATTTGAAAGACAAGGTAGAAAACAACACACAAGCATAACAACAAAAAGAAAAAAAAAGATTTTTTAAAAATGAAAGTTTAGTAAACCATTGGGACAAAATGAAGCATAACAACATCAGCATCATGAGGATACCAGAAAGAAAAGAGAGTGATCAAGGGATTGATAACCTATTTGAAGAAATAATGACCAATAACTTTCCTTACCTGTTGAAGGAAAAAGACACAGAAATCCAGGAAGCACTTATTTGGGTCCAAATAAGATGGATCCAAAGAGGCCTGCACCAAAACATGTTTTAATTAAATTAGCAAAGTTTAAAGACAGGAAGGGGATCTTAAAAGCTGTAAGAGAAAAGCAGTTAGTTACCTAAAAGAGAGTTCTCATTTGACTCTCATCCAACTTCTCAAAAGAAACATTTCAGGCCAGAAGGGATTGGCATGAAACATTCAAGGTAATAAAAAGCAAGGACCTACAACCAAAGCTACTTTACCCAGAAAGGCTGTCATTTAAAATTGAGAAGGAGAAATAAGAGCATCCCAGACAAGAAAAAACTAAAAAAGAGTTTGTCACCACCAAACAAATATTACAACAAATTTTGGAGGGCTTGCTTTAAGAAGAAAGAAGAAAGAAAGAAAAAGGAAGAAAGAGGAGGAAGAGAAGGAAGAGAAAAAGGAGAAGGAGGAGGAGGAGAAGAGGAAGAAGAAGAAGAAGGAGAAGAAGAAGAAGGAGAAGAGGAAGAAGGATGAGAAGGAGGAGGGGGAGAGAAGAGGGAGAAGGAGGAGAAGGAGAAGAAGAAGGAGGGGGGGAGGAGGAGGAAGGGAGGGGGGAGAGTGAGAAGGAGAAGAAGAAGAAGAGGAAGAAGAGGAAGAGGAAGAAGAAGAAGAATGAGGAGAGGGAGGGAGAGGGAAGGGGGAGAAGGAGAAGAAAGAGAAGAAGGAGAAGAGGAAGAAGAGGAAGAAGAAGAAGGAGGAGGAGGAGGAGAAAGAAGAAGGAGGAGGAGGAGGAGGAGAAGGAGGAGAAGGGGAGGAGAAAATAGTAAAAATAAAATGACAATGAATTACATATCCATCAATAATTACTTTAAATGAAAATGGCTTGAATACTCCTATCAAAAGACATAGGGTAGTTGCATGGATAAGAAAACAAGACCCATATATATGCTATCTCCATAAGAACGACCTCTGAACAAAAGATACAGACTAAAAGTAAAGGGATGGGAAAAAAGTTATCTGATGCAAAATGAAATGGAAAAAGAACAGGGTTAGCCGTACTTACATCTGACAAAATAGACTTTAAAAACAAGGCTATAGTAAGAGACAAAGGACACAAACAATAATAAAGAGAACAATTCAACAAGAGGACATAGCCCTAGTAAACATTTATGAACCCAACATAGGAGCACCTAACTATATAAAATAAATCTTGATGTATATAAAGGGAAAGATTGACAGAAATACAGTCATAGTGTGGGACTTTAACACTATATTGACTTCAATGGATAGATCTTCCAGACCGAAAATCCAAAGGAGACAGCAGCCTTAAATGACACACTAGACTAAATGGTATTAATTGATATCTACAGAGCATTTCACCCAAAACAGCAGAATATATATTCTTTTCAAGTACACATATAATGTTTTCTAAAATAGACCACATGTTAGAACACAAAACAAGTCTCAATAAATTTAAGATTGAAGTCATATCAAGCATTTTCTATAACCATAATGTTATGAAACTAGAAGTCAATCACAAGAAGAAAACGGAAAATTACTCAAAGATATAGATGCTAAATAACATGAATGAGTCAACAATGAGATAAAGAAAGAAATCAAAAGACACCTTGAAACAAATGAAAATGAGAACACAAAAACCCAAAATTTGTGGGACACAAGGAAAACAATACTAAGAGGGAAAATCATAGCATTATTGGTCTTTCTCAAGAAACATAAAGAACCTCAAATAAACAACTAAACTTATACTCAAAGGAACTAGAAAAAGAACAACAAAGCCCAGTGTAAGCAGAAGGAAGGAAAAATAGAGATCAGAACAAAAATAAAATACAGTCGTAAAAATGATACAAAAGATGAATGAACCCAAGGACTGATTCTTTGAAAAAACAAACAAGATTAACAAACCTTTAACCAGACTCACCAAGAAAAAAGAGAGAAGACCCAAATAAATGTAATCAGAAATGAAAGAGGAGAAATAACAACTGACACCAAGAAATACAAAAGATTATAAGAAAATATTATGGACAACTATATGTCAACACATTGGACAACCTGAATAAAATGGATAAATTCTTTGACACATACAATCTTCCAAAATTAAATCAGGAAGAATCAGAGAATCTGAGTAGACAGATTACACCTAGTGAAAGCAGTAATCAAAAAACTCCCAAGAAACAAAAGCCCTGGACCAGATGGCTTAACAGGTGAATTTTACCAAACATTCCAGGAAGAACTAACATCTCTCCTCATGAAACTATTCCAAAAACCTCAAGAGGAGGGAGGACTGCCAAGTGCATTTTATGGGGACAACATTACTCTAATTCCAAAACCAGATAAGGACACTACAAAAAAAAGAAAATTACTGACCAATATCCCTGGTGAACATAGATGCTAAAAGCCTCAGCAAAATATTAGCGAACCCAATACAGCCATATATCAAAAAGATCATATGCCATGATCAAGTGACATTTATTCAGGGGATGCAAGGTTGGTACAACATTAAAAAATCAATAAAGGTAATACACCACATAAGCAAAATGAAGGATAAAAACTATACGATCATATCAATATAAGCAGAAAAAGCACTTAATAAAATTCAACACCCATTTATGACAGAAACTTTTAGCAAAATGGGAATAGAGGAAACACTTCTAAATATGACAAAGGCTGTATATTAAAAACTCACTGCCAGCTTTATTCTCAACAAGCAAAAACCACAAGTGTTCCTCTTAAGACTGGGAAGGAGATAGGAATATCCACTTTCACTTCTGTTATTTGACATATTACTGAAAGTCCTAGCCACAGCAATCAGACAAGAAGAAATAAAAGACATCCAACTTGGAAAGGAAGAAGTAAAACTGTCTTTATTTGCAAATGACATGATACTGTACATAGAAAACCCTAAAGATTCCACTAAGAAACTACTGGAACTGATAAATAAATTCAGTGAAGTTGTAGGATACAAAATTAATATCCAGAAACCAGCTGCATTTTTATATGCCAGTAATGAACTATCAGAGAGTGAAATTAAGAAAATAATCACATTCACAATTGCTTCAAAAAGAATAAAATACCTAGGCATAAATATAACCAAGGATGAAAAAGACCTGTACTCAGAAAATTATAAGACACTGAATAAATAAATTGAAGAAGATACAGAAAAGTGGAAGCACTTACTGTGTTCCTGGATAGCAAGAATTAACATCATTAAAATGCTCATACTACTGAAGCAATCTATAGATTAGATTCAATGTAATTCCTATCAAGATATCAATGATGTATTTCACAGAACAAGAACAAATATTTCAAAAATTTATATGAAACCACAAAAGTGTCCAAGGAGCAACAGCAATCCTGAGAAAGAAGAAGACAGAGGAATTATGCTAGTATCACACATATTATAGTCACACATGCCATGACTATAAGGTCATGGTAAAAAAGCATGGTGCTAGAAAAATAAAGACACAGAAATCTATGGAACAGAATAGAGAGCCCAGAAATAAATCTACACCTTAATAGTCAATTAATATTTGACAGAGGAAGCAAGCATATACTTTATTAAATAAATGGTTTGGGGGAAAATATGACAAACACAAGCAGAAAAATGATACCAGACCATTTTTTTACACCACACACAAGAATAAAGTCAAAAGGGATTAAAAACTTAAATGTTAGACCTGAAACCATAAAACCCATAGAAAAAATCATAGGCAGTGAGATCTTGGACATTGTTCATAGCAGTATTGTGTGTGTGTGTGTGTGTGTGTGTGTGTGTGTGTGTGTGAGATCAAGCAAGGAAACAAAAGAAAAATAAACAAATGGAATTACATCAAGCTAAAACATTTTTGTACAGCAAAATAAGCCATCCACAAAATGAAAAGACAACCCACTGAATGGGAAAACATATTCACTGATATATCTGATTAGTGGTTAATATCCAGAATTTATATAGAAACTCCACACCAAAAAAAAAACCCTCCACAACAATCCAACTAAAAAGTCAACAAAGGACCTGAACAGACACTTTTCCAAAGAGGACGTACAGATGGCCAAAAGACATATGAAAAGATGCTCAACATCATTAATCATCAGAGAAACGCAAATGGCTGTCATCAATAAATCAACTAACAAGTGCTGGTGATGAAGTAGAGAAAGAGGAACACTTCTGCACTGTTGGTGGAAATACAGATTGGTGCAGCCACTATGGAAAGCAGTATGGAGTTATATCATAAAATTACAAAAGGAACTGCCTTATGACTAGTGATTTTACTTCTGGAAATTTATCTGAAGAAATACAGAACACTAATTTGAAAGAATATAAACACCCTTAAGCTCATTTCAGCATTATTTACAATTGCCAAGATTTGGAAGCAGCCAAAGTATCCATCAGTAGATGAGTGGATAAAACAACTGTGGTACATTTACACAATGGAATACTACTCAGCTGTAAAAAAGAAGAAAGTTTTCCCCTTTGTGACAGCATGGATGGACCTGGTAAACAATAAGCTAAGTGAAATAATCTAGTCAGAGAAAGACAAATACCATATAATTTCACTCATATGTAGAATCTAATAAACAAATTGAACAAAATAAAGGCAGACTGATAGAGAGAGCAGGCCAACTGCCTGGTGGGGGGGAAGATGTTTGTGGGTGGAGAGATAGAGCACAAAAGAAAAAGGACTCATGGGCATGGAAAACAGTGTGATGATTGCATGGGAGGGGAGTATGAGTGGAGGTGGAAGAGGGGATATGGGGGGTAAATAATAATGCAAAAATACATTAAAAATAACAATAATTTTTAAGTATAGCACAGAACTGAAAAAACAAATATTTTTAAAAATCTGTTTGAAGAAATAATGACAGAAAACTTCCCTAATTTGGTGAGGGAAATAAACATACAAGGGCAGGAAGCACAGACAATCCCAGTCAAGATAAACTAAAAGATACCCACAGCAAGATACATAATAATTAAAATGGCAAAGATAAAAGACAGAATCTTAAAAACAGCAAGAGAAGAGCAGTTCATTGCCTACAAGGGTACTCCCATAAGACCGTCAGCTGATTTCTTAAAAGAAACTTTAAAGGTCAGAAGTGATTGGCAAAAAATATTCAAAGTGATGGAAAACGCAAGGACCTACAACCAAGATTACTCTACCCAGAAAAGTTATCATTTAAAGTTAAAGGACAGATAAATTTTCTTAGGCAAGAAAAAGCTAAAGGAGTTCATTATGTGAAATGTTAGAGTCTTTTTACTAAATGTACACAATATTACTGTACACATTTTACCCTAAATGTACACAATAAAATGGGTATGAATATATTTCTCGACAATTTAAAGTACAAATTGGTAGTTCAGAATAGTTATTGGGATGTAAGGTACAGTATAATGAATATAGTAGCCAAAAAACATAGCTGCATTACCCATGGACATTGACAATGGCATGGGGATAGCCCTACAGAGTGGGAAAGCTGGGTGGAAGGGGCAAAGGGAAAACAAATTGGGACAACTGTAATATCATAAACAGTACAATTTAAGAAATGAAATAAGCCCTGTCTGGTGTGGCTCAGTGGATTGAATGATGGCCTGTGAACCAAAGGGTCCCTGGCTCAATTTCCAGTCAGGGCATGTGCTGGGTCTCAGGCTAGGTCCCCAGTGGGGGGAACACAAAAGGTAGCCACACATTGATGTTTCTCTCCCTCTCTTTCTCCCTCCCTTCTCTTATCTCTAAAAATAAATAAATAAAAATAAAAATAAATAAAATCTGTTAAAAATAGAAATAAATAAAAATTAAAATAAAATATAAAAATAAAGAGACATTGCAAACAAAATAAATAGATGAAATGAAATTTATTCAGCAATTACCAAGTAGTCAATTAATATTTTTTTCTCATTTGTCTTTGTTTTTAACTTCTCTTACCTTTATATCCACATATTTCTGGGCTCTTAGATTTTGGTGTTTTGACTCACTAATAACTAGAGAATCTTTAAAATATGACTCATAAATCTCAAACACTATCTTCAACTTAAAAGGATCTGAAATGATTTAACAATTAAATTTCTAAAAACTGTTTTGTTTAGGCTGTGACTAAACATGGAAATTCCAGTTAAATGGAACAATTTCCTGAAAGTTACATATAAGTGAAAAAAGAGTGCTACAGCCTTATACTTTAAATTTTCAAATATTAACCATGCTTAAGTTTCTCTAAAAATTAACCTGAGTACAAAAAGGGCAAGTTATCGTGGAAAAACCAACTATATTTAACCTGTGTGAGAAAAGCAAAGGAACAGAGAAAACAGACAGTTCTATGATTTCCCAGTATTAGAATTAAGAATTAGAAAATAATTGGAATTAAAATCCATATTCCCAAATCTACAAAGAACTCTTTTTTAAATTGTTCTATTACAGTTGTCCAAAATTTCCCCTGCTGCTCTCCCCTACCCCACTCAACCCCCACTCCCACAGACAATCCCTACCCTGTAGTACATGCCCATAGGTTATTTATATCTGTTCATTGATTAGACCCTTCCCCTTCTTCCCCCTATAACCCACTTTTCACTCCCCTCTGGTCACTGTCAGTCTGTTTCTTGTTTCCATTCTTCTGCTTCTATTTTGTGTGTTGTTTATTTTGTTCATTAGGTTTCTCATATAGGTGAGATCATACAGTATTTGTCTTTCAACACCTGGCTTATTTCACCTTGTGTAATAGTCTCCAGTTCCAACTATGCTCTCACTAGAGGTAGGAATTCATTCTTTCTTTATGCTGCATAATATTCCATTGTGAAAATATACCACAGTTTTTTCATCCACTCATTTATTGTGTTCACAAAGGCTGTTTCCAATAAATAACTACTATGAACATAGGGTACATAGGTTCTTTTAATTGGTGTTTTGGGATTCTTAGGGTATAATCCCAGCAATGGAATCACTGGATCAAAAGGCAGTTCCATCTTTAGTTTTTAAAAATACCATACTGTTTTCCACAGTGGCTACACTAGTTTCCATTCCCACCACAGTGCAATAAGATTTCCTTTTCTCCATATCTTTGCCAGCACTTGCTGTTCATTGATTTGTTAATGATGGCCATTCTTATTAGTGTGAAGTGATATCACATTGTGGTTATAATTTGCATCTTTCTTATGGCTAGCGATGTTGAGCATCCTTTAATACACCCATGGGCCCTCTGTATGTCCTCCTTAGAGAAATGTCTGTTCAGGTCCTTTGCCCATTTTTTAATTGGGTTGTTTGTGTTCCTGGTGGGCAAGTTCTTTATACATTTTGGAGATCAAACCTTTGTCCAAAATATGACTGAAAAATATGTTTTCCCACTTGGTCAGTTTCCTTTTTATTTTCCTGATGTTTTCTTTAGCTGTGCAGAAGATTTTTAATTTGTTGTAGTCCCATTTGTTTATTCTTTCTTTTATATCCCTTGCCCTAGGGAAAACATAGGTGAAAATATTGCTGCAAGGGGTATCTGAAATTTTCCTGCCTATGTTGTCCTCTAGGACTTTTAAGATATCATAATTTATATTTAAGCCGTTTATCCATCTTAAGTTTATTTTGGTGTATGGTGTAAGCTGGTGATCAAATTTCATTTTTTTGCATGTAGCTATCCAGATCTCCCAACACTATTGTGTTGGAGAGGCTGTTTTTACTCCATTTTATGCTATAGTCCCCTTTGTCAAATATTGATCCATAGAGACTTTGGTTTATTTATGGACTGTCTATTCTGTTCCATTGGTCTATGTATCTGTTGTTTTGCCAGTACCAGACTGTTTTAATTACTGTGGTCTTATAATATACTTTGAAATCAGGTATGGTGATCCCTCCTACCTTGTTCTTCTTTCTCAAAATTGCTGATGCTATTTAGGGTCATTTATGGTTCCATAAAAATTTTTAAATATTTGTTCCATATCTGTGAAGTATGTCATTGGTATTTTAATAGGCATTGCATTGAATCTATAAATTACTTTGGGTAGTATGGACATTTTAATAATGGTAATTCTTCACTATCATGCCATCTGCAAACAATGACAGTTTTAATTCTTCCTTTCCAATTTGGATGCATTTTTTTCTTATCTGGTCACTGCGGCTAGAACTTCCAATGCTATGTTGAATAGAAGTGGTGGAAGTAGACAACTTCTCTTGTTCCTGATCTTAGGAGCAAAACATTTAGTTTTTGGCCATTGAGTATGATGTTTGCTGTAGGTTTCTTGGATATGGCCTTTATTATGTGGAGGTATGCTCCCTCTATTCCTACTTTGCTGAGGGTTTTTATCATAAATGGGTGCTGTACTTATCAAATGATTGTTCAGCATCTATTGATATGATCATATGGTTTTTGTCTTTCATTAGATTTATGTGGTGCATTATGTTTATTGATTTACAAATATTATACCACTCTTGGATCCTTAGGATGAATCCCAGTTGCTCATGATATGTCATCTTTATAATGTAATGCTGGATGCAGTTTACCAATGTTTTGTTGAGGATTTTAGCATTTTTGTTCATCAGCAATATTGGCCTGTACTTTTATTTGCTGTGTCTTTATCTGGTTTTGGGATGAGGGTAATACTGACCTCAAAAAGAGTTTGGGAGTCTTCTCTCTTCTTGAATTTTCTGAAATAGCTTGAAAGAATAGGAGTTAGCTCTTCCCTAAATGTTTGGTAAAATTTGCCTGTGAACCTCTAAAGACAAGTCCAGAGCTTTCATTTGCTGGCAGCTTATTGATTAATGCTTCAATTTCACCAGCTGTTATTGGTCTGTTCAGGCTTTCTGCTTCTTCTTCATTTAGTTCTAGATTATATTTTTCTAGAAAATATATAATGTGTCCATTTCACCCAGGTATTAAAGTTTCTTGGCGTATATTTCTTCATAGTAATTTCTTATAATCCTTTGTATTTCTGTGGTATCAGTTGTAATTTCTCCCCTTTCATTTCTGATTTTATTAATTTAGGTCCTCTCCATTTTTTTTCTTGATGAACATAGTTAAAGGCTTGTCAATTTTGTTTATCTTTTCACAAAACCAGCTCCTATATTTAATGATCCTTTGAATCAGTCTTTCAGTCTCTGTCATTTCATTCTGCTCTGATCTTGATTATTTCTTTGCTTCTATTCACTATGTGCTTTGTTTGTTGCAATCCGTCTTGTTCTTGTAGATGTAGGGTTAAGTTGTTTATGTGAAATGTTTATAGCTCTTATTGTAGGCCTGTATTGCAATGAACTTCCCTCTTAGGACCACCATCTATGTGTCCAAAAGGTTTTGGGCTGTTGTGTATTCATTTTTATTTGTTTCCAGAAGCTTTTTAATTTCTTCCTTGATCTTATTGTCAACCCACTTATTATTTAATAGCATGTTATTGAAATCGAATGTTTCTGAGTTTTTTCCTTGAAGTTGGTTTCTAGTTTAAAGACATTATGGTATAAGATGCTTGATATTATTTCAAATTTCTTGAACATTTTTGAGGTTTGTTTGGTGTTTTATAATGTGGTATATCTTTGGAAATGTTTTATGTGCATTTGAAAATAATGTATATTTTGTTTCTTTGCAATTTAAACTGACATATATATCAATATGTCGATTTGATCTACAGTGTTATTTTTCCTTCTTTTTTTTAAGATTTTATTTATTTATTTGTAGAGAGGGAAGGGAGGGAGAAAGAGAGAGAGAGAGACATCAATGTGCGGTTGCTGGGGGTCATGGCCTGCAACCCAGGCATTTACCCTGACTGGGAATCGAACCTGCGATACTTTGGTTCGCAACCCGCGCTCAATCCACTGAGCTACGCCAGCCAGGGCTTAGAGTGTTATTTTTCAATGCCACAATGTCCTTGTCAATTCTTTGCTTGGAAGATCTATCCATTGTTGACAGTGGGGTGTTAAAATCCCCTACTGTGAGTGCGTTGCTCTCTATAACTTATTCGAAGTCCTCCAAGATTGTCCTTATATATTTTGGTGCTCCTATGTTGGGTGCATATATGTTTACAATCACTGATTGTTCCTTTAAGTATTATGAAGTGTTCCTCTTTGTCTCTGTTTATGGCCTTTGTGTTGAAATCTATTTGGTCTGATACAAGTATTGTTACCCCAGCATTTTCTTTCAGTCCATTTGCTTGGATTATTTTTTTACATCCCTTCACTTTCAGTCTGTGCAGATCCTATGTTCTGACATGGGTCTCTTTTATGCAGCATGTTTATATGGGCCATGTTTTCTTCACATTCAGTTACCCTATGTCTCTTTTTTTTTAAATATGTTTTATTGATTATGCTATTATAGTTGTCTTATTTTCTCACCTTCACTCCCCTCTGCCCTGCATACCCCCTGCCACCCACATTCCCCCCTTTAGTTCATGTCCATGGGTCATACATATAACTTCTTTAGCTTGTACATTTCCCATACTATTCTGACCCTGCCCCTGTCTATTTTCTACCTACCATCTATGCTACTTATTCTCTGTACCTTTTTCCCCTCTCTCCCCCTCCCACTTCCCCACTGATAACCCTCCATGTGATCTCTATTTCTGTGTTTCTGTTCCTCTTCTAGTTGTTTGCTTGCTTTGCTATTGTTTTTGTTTTAGGTGTGGTTGTTCATAATTGTGAGTTTGCTGCCATTTTACTGTTCATATTTTTTATCTCCTTTTACTTAGATAAGTCCCTTTAACATTTCATACAATAAGGGCTTGGTGATGATGAACTGCTTGAACTTGACCTTATCTGAGAAGCACTTTATCTGTCCTTCCATTCTAAATGAAAGCTTTGCTGGATAGAGTCATCTTAGATGTAGGTCCTTGCCTTTCATGACTTGGAACACTTCTTTCCAGCCCCTTCTTGCCTGCAAGATTTCTTTTGAGAAATCAACTGACAGTCTGATGGGAACTCCTTTGTAAGTTACTGTCTCCTTATCTGTTGCTACTTCTAGGATTCTCTTCTTCATTTTTACCTTGGCTAGTGTAATTATGAAGTGCCTTGGTGTGTTCCTCCTGCGGTTCAACTTCTTTGAGACTCTCTGAGCTTCCTGGACTTCCTGGAAGTCTATTTATTTCCTTTGCCAGAATGGGGAAGTTCTCCTTTATTATTCATTCAAATAACTGCCCTGCTTGTTGCTCTTCCTCTTCTCCTTCTAGTGCCCTTATAATTTGGCTGTTGGAACATTTAAAGATGTCCTGGAGGTTCCTAAGCCTCTTCTCATGTTTTTGAATTCTTGTTTCTTCATTCTGTTCTGGTTGAATGTTTCTTTCTTCCTTCTGGTCCACACTGTTGATCAGAGTTCCAGTTTCCTTCCCATCACTATTGGTTCCCTGTACATTTTCCCTTATTTCACTTTGCATAGCCTTCATTTTTTCATCTAATTTGCAACCAAATTCAGTCAATTCTGTGAGCATCCTGATCACCAGTGTTTTGAACTTTGCATCTGATAGGTTGGCTATCTCTTGATTGCTTAGCTGTATTTTTTCTGGAGTTTTGATGTGTTCTTTCATCTGGGCCATTTTTTTTTTTTTGTCTCAATGTGCCTATTATGTAATGAGGGGTGAAGCCTTAGGTGTTCACCCAGGAGGGGCAATCCAGTTGCTGGGTTGTGATGCTGTAAGTGGGGGAGGTGTCTGAGATGAAACGATGGTGCTTACTCCACTCTCTGCTCGATTTGAGTTACCTCCCTTGCTCCCCACAAGCAAATTGGGCCGTTCTGGTGCTGATTCCCATATGGGTGGTTTTGTGTACATTCTAGTCCCCTGTGAGTTTCTCCAACTAACTCTCCTGTGAGGCTGGGAGATTCTCCCAGCACCTCAAACCCCACAGGTGTTTTCAAGCTGTGGTTTGAGGCTTTATTTCCCCTCACTGGAACCCGGGGTTGCATGGTCCATCTCACTCCCCAGTTTGGCTTAGTTTATCTGAACACAAATGTGGGACCACCTGGTCAGCCAGCAACCTTGTGTGCTGTGCCCTCCACAATCTGCCTCCTCACTGTGTCCATCAGCCACCCCCTTGCAGGCCAGGGTCTGCCAGCCACTGCTCTTTTTGCTACAACCTCTCTCCACCTGACCACCCAATTCCACCTCTCCTACTGGTCTAGATGAATGTGTCTACCTTAACTCCTTGGTTGTCGGACATCCATACAGTTCAATTTTCTGTCAGTACTGCTTTTTGTGTGTGTTGTTTCTAAATTGTTGTTGTCTTTATTTTGGTTGTGCGAGGAGGCACTATATGTCTACCTACACCTGCATCTTGGCCTGAAGTCCCAGTCACCCTACGTCTTTTGATGAGTACATTTAAACAATTTCCACTTAAGGCAACTATTGATAGCTACTTATCCATTGTCATTTTTCCCCTTCATACCTGTTTTACTCTCTCTCTCTTCCTCTTTCTCTTCATCTTCCTAAAGCACTCCCTTTTGTATTTCTTACAATGCTAGTTTCGTAGAGCTGTATTCTTTTAGCCTTTTCTTTGTCTGGGAAACTCCTTATTTCACTTTCCATTTCAAGAGAGCCTTGCTGGGTGGAGTAGTCTAGGTTTCTGGCCTTTGCTTTTCATTACTTGGAATGTTTCTTGCCATTCTCTTCTGGCCTGCAGTGTTTCTGTTGAGTAATTAGCTGATGGCCTTATGGGAGCTCTCTTGTATATCACTATCTGTTTCTCCCTTGCTGCCTTTAAGACTCTCTCTTTGTCTTTAAATATAGCCATTTTAATTGTGATGTGTTATGTGGTAGGCCTCTTTGGGTTCATTGATTGGGAACCTCTGCACTTCCTGGACTTGTGTGACTTTCTTTCTATCAAATTAAGGGTGTTTTCTGTCATAACTTTTTCCAACAGGTTTTCTATCCCTTGCTCCTTTTCTTCTCCTTCTGGTATCCTTATGATACAGATATTGTTACATTCCATGTTGTCCTGCAGCTCCCTTACAGCCTCTTCATTTTTTTCAGTCTTTTTTCATTTTGTAGCTGTCTCTGGGATTTTTTTTTCTACCTTGTCCTCCAGCTCAGTGATTCAATCCTCTGCTTCATTTGCCCTGCTTTTAATTCTTTCTCCTGCATTCTTCATTTCAGATATTGTATTTTTTCATTTCCTCCTGGCTCTTATAGTTCCTATGTTTTTGTTCATGCTAGTGTAGTTCACAGTAAGTTCCTTGTACCTTCCCTGGAGATCTTTGTAGTTCTAACTGAGCTCATTGAGCATCCTTATAACCATTATCTTGAACTCAGTGTCTGATAATTTGCTTGCCTCAACTTCATTTAACACTCTTTCTGGAGATTCCTCCTCTAATTTTGATTGGGGGTTGTTTGTTTGTTTCCCCACTTTATATGACTCTTCTTTATGGTTTCAGCTTCTTAGATTGATCTGCCTTGACTCTCTGTCTTCATGGTGTGACCGTCTATGGTAGGAGACCTATGGGATTCAGTGGTACAGCCACCTTGATCTCCTGAACTCGATACTCTTTGGATGCCCTTTATGCTGTTTATATGGGCTCTCTGATTATAATTGGGTTTTGGTTGTTGTTAGGTCATTCTTTGGTCAGTCCTTCCCTCTGGCCAGCTGACTGAGAGTCACTCTGCCCACCACCTCTTGTACACTATTGTACAGGTGCTGCCAGAACAAAACTAAACAGGCCAGGAAACAAATCTACACCCACAATATTAATCAACACCCACAATCACACTATCAACAGTAAATGAGCCAGTATTAATAAAGGTGCACAGAGATTAAGACTATTTCAAGAAAGGAATAATGAACATGAAATGACTATGTGAAATAAAAATTATTTTGAGAGGGTAGAGAGAGGAGCAATAATAAGAGTAAGGAATAGGGACAAGGCAAACAGAGAAAGAAAAATTTCTATCATAAGTAAAAAAGGAATGGAAGAAGGTGAAATTGAGTAAGAGAAAGGAAACATATAGTATTAGGTTTAAACAGAATTTTTAAAAAATAAACAAAAACTTAAAAAATAGTGAGAGGGAGAAGTAAACAGAATAAAGGAACCAAATTGGAGTAAAAGATCCACCACACACTTCTGGCCAAGGTGGAGGCGTAGGTAGACACACTGTGCCTCCTTGCACAACCAAAAGAAGGACAACAACAATTTAAAAACAAACAAACAAACAAAAAAACAACAACCAGAACTGACAGAAAATCAAATTGGTTTGACAACCAAGGAGTTAAAGAAGAAACATCCATCCAGACCAGTAAGAGGGGTGGAGACAGGCAGCCAGGCAGAGAGGACTCACAGCAAAGCAGCAGTGGTGGTGGAGGTCTGGGGCAGGCAAGATGGGGACTGGCAGATCCAGCGAGGTGGCAGATTGTGAAGCAGGGAGGGAAAGGCTGCATCTGGCTGGCAAGGCAGCAGCTGGCAGACTGACAAGGCAGCAGTGGGTGGAGTGGGTGGTCCCACATTCACATGAAGATAAACCAGGAGGAACACATGGGGAGTGACACAAACCTTGTAACTTGGGGTCCCAGCATAGGGAAATAAAGCCTCAAGCCACCACTTGGAAAGACCTGTGAGGGTGGAGGCAGCAGCAAGAGGAACTCCCAGCACCACAGGAGAGTTCATTGCAGAGACCCACAGAGTCCTAGAATGTACACAGGCCAATCTACCTGGGAATCAGCACCAGTAAGGCCCACTTTGTTTGTGGTTGGAAGGGAAAGTGACTGAAATCTGGCAGAGAGTGGAGCAAGCACCATCGTTCCCTCTCAACCTCTTCCCCACTTACAGCATCACAACCAAGTAACTGGGTTGCCCAACCTGGGTGAACACCTAAGGCTTCACCCCTCATTACATAATAGGCACATTGAGACAAAAAAAAAATGGCCCAGATGAAAGAACACATCAAAACTCCAGAAAAAATACAGCTAAGCAATCAAGAGATAGCCAACCTATCAGATGCAAAGTTCAAAACACTGGTGATCAGGATGCTCACAGAATTGACTGAATTTGGTTGCAAATTAGATGAAAAAAATGAAGGCTATGCAAAGTGAAATAAGGGAAAATGTACAGGGAACCAATAGTGATGGGAAGGAAACTGGAACTCTGATCAACAGTGTGGACCAGAAGGAAGAAAGAAACATTCAACCAGAACAGAATGAAGAAACAAGAATTCAAAAACATGAGAAGAGGCTTAGGAACCTCCAGGACATCTTTAAATGTTCCAACAGCCAAATTATAAGGGCACTAGAAGGAGAAGAGGAAGAGCAACAAGCAGGGCAGTTATTTGAATGAATAATAAAGGAGAACTTCCCCATTCTGGCAAAGGAAATAAATAGACTTCCAGGAAGTCCAGGAAGCTCAGAGAGTCCCAAAGAAGTTGAACCGCAGGGAGGAACACACCAAGGCACTTCATAATTACACTAGCCAAGGTAAAAATGAAGAAGAGAATCCTAGAAGTAGCAACAGATAAGGAGACAGTAACTTACAAAGGAGTTCCCATCAGACTGTCAGTTGATTTCTCAAAAGAAATCTTGCAGGCAAGAAGGGGCTGGAAAGAAGTGTTCCAAGTCATGAAAGGCAAGGACCTACATCTAAGATGACTCTATCCAGCAAAGCTTTCATTTAGAATGGAAGGACAGATAAAGTGCTTCTCAGATAAGGTCAAGTTCAAGCAGTTCATCATCACCAAGCCCTTATTGTATGAAATGTTAAAGGGACTTATCTAAGTAAAAGGAGATAAAAAAAATATGAACAGTAAAATGGCAGCAAACTCACAATTATGAACAACCACACCTAAAACAAAAAACAATAGCAAAGCAAGCAAACAACTAGAAGAGGAACAGAAACACAGAAATAGAGATCACATGGAGGGTTATCAGTGGGGGAAGTGGGAGGGGAGAGGGGGAAAAAGGTACAGAGAATAAGTAGCATAGATGGTAGGTAGAAAATAGACAGGGGCAGGGTCAGAATAGTATGGGAAATGTACAAGCTAAAGAAGTTATATGTATGACCCATGGACATGAACTAAAGGGGGGAATGTGGGTGGCAGGGGGTATGCAGGACAGAGGTGAATAAAGGGAGGGAAATGGGATGACTATAATAGCATAATCAATAAAATATATATTTTTAAAAGGATCCACCACAGTACTATCAATACCAATGAGCAAAGATTAATATATGTGGGAGGGGAGTAGGGGGGTAAAAAAGAAAGAAAAGCTTAAGAGATGTCTGGAGGAAAGACAAGTGATTTTTTCGAAGGAATACAGTAAGAGTGAGGAGTAAAAATCAAGCTAAAACAGGAAAAGTTAAAATTTAAAATGAAAAAAAAAACCCAAAGGGCAGGAAGAAGGCAAAATGTAGTAGGCAAGGGGAACAGTAAAATTTGAGATTTGAAATACAAAAATAGTGGAGATCTAGAAATGAAATGGGAGAAATGCAACAACAACCACCATATGCACAACCAATGAGCAAAGGGTGATAAAGGTGGTGAGAGAATAAGGGTATTTTAAGAATGGGAAAAATAATGTGAGGTGACTAATGACAAAAAAAAATGGTTTTGAGAGGCTGGAGGGGGATATAGTCAGAGTGTGTAATGGAAACATTTCATAGCAGGAGAGAAAATAAAATTTTTAACACAAATAAGAATGGGATAGAGGAAGGTAAAATGGAGTAAGAGAAAAGAGGAGCAAAATCTATCTGAAATAAACTATAATAAAAACTAATGACATAATACACACAAACTTGAAGGACAAGAGAATGTTCAAAAGCTATACAGTAGAGAAAATAACACAAATCAGGATAAGACTGTGGTAAAATTTGTCTCATTGATTTTTCTTTCCATATCTGCCTCTGGAGATGTCAGATGGTATACCAGTCTACCCTAGGCAACTGATATGAAGCTCCCATAGATCTACATGCTATGGCTATCTCCTTCTGTTGTTAATCTAGTAATCTGCAATAAACAGTCAAGCTTAAGAACCACAGGGTTAAGCAAAGTAATTCCTGTGTGTGGGGCTATTGCATCCCCTCAGGCTGATGCCACTTGGAGGGGACTGCTCTGCCTGAACAAGATGGCTCCTGCACTATATCAGCACAGGGATCCTGACAGCTGCTCCTTCAGTTGTCTCTTCAAAGCCACCTTCCCCAGACTCTGCTCCAGTATCTCTAGTCCACTTTATCCCCCCTTTGCTTGAGCCCAAGATAAGTGGCTGCAAATGAAATTTTATGTATTGACCCTTCAGAAGGCTCTCTGTGACTGTGGCTGTCTCTCTCTGGCAGGCAGAAACTCTACTGCTTTTCACACCTGGATGTTATCTGGGTTTCTTTCCCAGTCCTTGTGCTGTAGGCTGGGGAACACAGCTTGGAGTTTAGACCCCTCACTTCTCAGAGGGAACTCCCCAGCCTCTGAATTTTCCTCCATCACTTCAGCTGTTGTCCATGGTAGGCAGACCAGCCCTCTCATGCCTCCTCCACACTCTGTACCACTCATGTTGTGATGTAGCAGTTTCTTCTGTCTGTCTCTAGTTATAAGGCTTCTGACCACCTATTGTTCTATTGGTTTTTCTGGGTGATTTCTCTATAATTTAGTTGTAATTCTAGATTGGTCCTGGTAGGAGGTTAGTGTAGCTTCCATTTATTCCTCCACTATATTGGATCTCTCAGAACCTGGCTCTTTGATTGTAGTAGAACTTTGTCATTTCTACATAGCAATCACATTCCAGTGAAACAAAGTCGGGAACTCCATCACACAGTAATGTTGTCACTATGAAACATTTTAAATCATAAATCACTCAGATTATTGTGAGTGGTAACACCACTAACTCTTTATTTCTGCCTTTATTTGTGCTATTGCTGTATATTTCCTATCTAGTCTCCACCCTCACTCCTCCTTCCTCATTGTATACTTATTACTTTCCCCTTACTCCTCACCCTCTCTCTCATTAATTACTAAAGTGGGTGTCTCAACAGGAAGAGGAGATTCCAGTTAGGGTGAAAGGAACCCTTCTAGACCCCACTGACCCAAGGTGATCATTAGTCTACATTAGCCCTAATTCACCATCACTCTGAGACCGGGGTCTGGGCCACAGAAACACCATGCATCCTATCACTATGAGGTTAGCATTCATCCCTCAGTCACTTAATCATATCTGGTAATAAGCTACTTTTCCCAAGCACTGGACTTTACCCTCAAGAGTATGGTGGAGAGAGACACTGAGCAGTTCAATGCTATAATTCAGTGTCCTATTACACATACAAATTACTGTGGAGGCACAAAAAGTGGTCATGAAGCATCTTAGAGGGTCACAAAAAGATTCCTGACAGATGGCATTTAAGTTGAGACCTGGAAGATAAGGTGAAGTTAGCAAGGCTAGGAGGAGAGTAGATAGAAGATGGAATAAGAGACAGGAAGGAGACAAGCAGCAAAAATAAAATAAATGAAACTGGAGACTTTAGTGAGGATCAAATCATGAAAGCCTGAGATATGTAGAGAGGTTTAGACTTTACCATGCATTGAAGTATATGCAGAAATATGGCTTGCTGAGATGTATTTTAAATTGTTCATTCTGTTTTGCAACATGGAAAATGGAGTAGAGAAGAGGAAGACTCAAGAGAGATGGGTAATGAAGCTGTAGCAGGAAGACGATTGATTCAAGTATTCATTGATACTTTCAATGAATTCAAATTTATTGATAAATTTCAATGCATTCAAATTTATTGATAAATTTGAACTTAACTTCTACAATATGCTAGATTATCAGACAATGTGAACCAAAATGGGTCCAGTTCATATTCTCATGGACCTTAAATTTATGAAAAGAGATAAGCATCACATAGGCACACAAATATTTGACCACAACCTAAGATAAGTGCAATGAAGGCAAAGTGTAGGCAGGAGAATTGTATGAGTTTTCCAGCAGGAAGAAACATGGGAAATTTGGAGGAGGTCAATGGGGAAATGATGGTGGCATGAAATAAAGTGATTCCAGAGGAGATGGAGATTTCGCTGATGATTGATTGATTGAATGTCAGGAGGATAGGAGAAAAGGGTAATCTTGGGCACCTAGATAGAGAGAGCCCTGTCAGAGATGGAGATTTAGAAGTGAGAGGTTAAGATGAAATAATAAAGTTAGATTTAAACATTTTGAATGTGAAGGGCTCTGAGACATTTAAATGAAAATGTTAATAAATAAGTGAATCTAAAACAGCATCTGAAGTTCAGGGAAAAGTTAAGCACTGGAAGGTGCAGATATGCAGAATAAAGGAAACAAAAAACACAGGAATAGATGCAATTTCCTATGACAGAAGTCTAATGAAAAAATTGCAGTGGCCCATAAGCTATCTTAATGACACTCCACATTGAAGAGATAAGAGATGCAAAAAGTATAACCTGGGATGTAGGAGAAAACCTGAGAGATGTATCCTTCATATAGGATGGTGGCATTCTTGATTTATATTAGAAATGCATATAATTCCAGTTGTCTTACCTGTAAGAATAATTACAATGCACCAATGCAGCCCGCTCTTGTGTGCTCACAGTCTCTCTCTTTCTCTCTCTCTCTCTCTCTCTCTCTCTCTCTCTCTCTCTCTCTCTCTCTCTCTCTCTCTCTCTCTCTCTCTCCTGTTTCTCCTAAGCCAAATGACAAAAATGCACAATATGGTTGGTCAGGTTTAAGATACAGATGGTGGCCACAGAGCCAAAGAAACCAACTGCTCCATGGATGATACACCTACAAATTTGTCTTAGTTTTACCAAATGAATAAATTCATCGTAGGCTACACTGTACACACTTATAGATTTGCAAATTCATATACTCATTTCTGTACTTAAATAATTCAGACCTCAATTTTTACTTACTAATTTTAATAAGTAATATAAATTATGGGAAGTTCAATTCCATGAATAATTGCCTCAACTATATATTTCTACATATATGCACAACTATTTCACATATGAATTTATAAAAATGACAGGCTTCAGAAGCAAAAATATCTACATAAAACTAAAAAACTGGGCCATGCCATCCATTCATTTTGTTCAGCTTTTTAATTGAGTCTGATCACTGTAGTAAATTTATCATGAACTTTTCTATCTGATCACTTAACTGCTGGAATCAGTTATTGAGCCCACTATATTCTTCTTTATTAAAGATTTTATTTACTTATTTATAGAGAGGAGAAGGGAGGGAGGAAGAGAGGGAAAGAAACATTAATGTGTGCTTGCCTCTTGCACGCCCCCTATGGGATAGTGACCCACAACCCAGGTATGTGCCCTAGACTGGGAATCGAACGATTGACCCTTTGGTTGGCAGGCCAGCACTCAGTCCACTAAGCCATGCCAGCCAGGGTTGAGCCCACTATACTCTGAGGATGCTCATTTCAATATTGCCAAACTCTCAATCAACTGATGTTCTAAAACCACACCTGACATCATTTCAGGCCAAAGATGTGATTCTTGGATTCTCAGATGGTGTAGAGACTGCAATTGAAAATGACTTCCAAAACACCTTTAACATAGGCTTAATCTGAAGGGAGGAAGATGGTGGCGGAGTAGGAGGGAGCACTTTCGGTTTCCCTCTGCACACGGGAGAAAATACTGGCCAACCTACGGAGTAGAGAAGCAAACAACCAACATACCTCAGCATATGTGAAAATAGGGGACCAAGGATTGTGGCAGAACTGAAAAACCAGTCAGTGAGAGTAGTGCTGCCACACGGTAGGGTCCCAGGGACCAGTGCAGGGTCTGGGGGGCTGCAGCCCCAGGCCCAGCACCCTCTGCCGGGTTTGCCACAGAGTCCTTGGGAGAGAGCTGGGACAACTGCTCCCTCCCCAGCCAAACAAGGTCTGAGTGGCACCAGGAGAAACCCAGCTGCTAGCAAACACACAAGGGCTGTGAGCACCCTCAGAGTCTGTGGACCCCAGCGGGGTTGGGTCACTCAAGGGGCCCTGACCCCTATGGTCACTGGCCTGGCTAGAGAGTTGGGCTTTGGGAGAAGCCAGGCCACAGTATGGAGCGGCAGTCTTGAATAGGAGGAATTTCTCAAGAGGAGTGAAAAGACAGACACTGTTTGGGGAATTCTCCTACAGCATTTGCTCCAACCTCCTGAGTTTGCACAGAAGGTTGTGCTTGTGTGGAGGATCCTGTGCACCCCCATTGCACTGGGAAGGGTGATGCAGTCTGGCCGAGGGTGTGCGCATGAGAGTGCATCGCCACACCCCCGTCCACAGCAGTAATCCTGTGGAAAGACCTGATTCCCACACTCAGGACACAGGGCCCTGGAGCCACAATAGCTCACCAGACACTGGTGGCTGCTGACCAAGTGCAGATCTGAAAGGAAGAAAAGCCATACCAATCAACCCTCAGCCTACTTCAGCCAGCAAGACGAGAAAAACTGGTTTGGCCACTTTGAAACCAAGAGACTTTTTAATTTTATTCTATTTTTTAACAATTCTTAATTTTTTTTTACTTTTTATTCTCTTTTAATTTATTTTTCCTCTCTTACCTGCTTTCTTGTTTTATTCCTTCCTCCTTTCTTTCTTCCAATTTTATCTCTTCTTCCTTCCTTAGTTGGTCTTCTTTATTTTTATTTTTTTAAATACCTACAAGTGAGACAAAAACCTGGATCTGTGAAAAGACCAGAATTGAACCCAAAGAAGGTGCATGACAACAGTTGTGACAGTGAGACAAATTTCACTCTGCTATTACAGATAACCTGCAAGTTATTGCATATTTGTGTTATTGTTATTTTTCCATTATTCTTACATCTTTTTAAATAGTATTTTTGCATTCCTTTTTTTTTTCTGTATAGTCTGCTTTGCTAGGCTAGTTATATTGTATCACCTGACAGGTTTCCCCTGATATCATTTTCATAGTATATTGCTAATTTGCTGTCGTTCACTTCACCTGTGTCCCATTAGCACACTACTCAAGGTTCTATACTCCCTATTCTTGTTATCTAGATCACATAGATTCTGTCATAGGATTGTTGCTCTAATATTATTGTAAATAATTGCTGTTCCATGCAATTGTAAATACTTCACAACATTCTCCCCCGCCTCCCGATCTTAGCCCACTTCAAAGATTCCTGAACTCTATTACTGTAGTAGTTAACTCTCTTCTCTCACACACTACACCTATTTACTATCCTTTACTCTCACCTTACCTCAAAATCTGACCTCCCACAACCTCACTGCTTTCTAGATCAAACTCACAATCCTTCCTTCCACAGCAAGAGTCTTATCTTCTTTCCATCCTTTCTAAAAATCAGCTAGCTGAGTGGAAGATCACACATGGTTAACACTATACATAGCCAAAGGATCTCCTATCTCTTCTCTACTGGCTGCTACTGTAAATATCATAGAATACTCTCTTGCTGTCTTAAACCATTTGGCCTTCCCCCTCCAACTGATCACAAAAAAAAAGAGTAGGTGGAAGCGGTGAACACCAGGATACCCACTGGAAGGGGAAACCCAACAACAAAGGAACCACTAACAGATAACGATGGAAGAAGGTGAAGGAGAGAGTGGGAACCACACCAATTTCAATCCAGGACCTATCTGGAAATACAAGTAAACAGTAGAGACAGTACCCAGTATAAACAACTGAAGAAGAGCAAGAGAAAATCCTCAAAACCTTATACACATGGAAGAACCAGCTTCAACACAACCTGCCCTCACCAGTACAACAAAATACAAGAGGTGGTGGACACAGTGACCCTCATTTAACCAGCTGGTGGGAAGAAACCACCAAAGAAAGACCCAACAACAATCAAAACCCAAAGACAAACACAGAGCCGACTTAAATGACAGCCAAAGACCAGTGAGCTCGGGAAATCAAGGAAGCTGCACCACTGAAACTCACAGGTATTCTACCACAGAAGTTAATACCACAAATCCAGAGAGCTAAAACAGATCAATTTAAGAAGCTGAGGCTAACAAGAACAATGTCACAAACAATGGGAAGACAAAAAAAAATCCCCAAATAAAAGGAAAGGAGGAAGTATCAGAAAGAATGCTAAATAAAATAGAAGCAACTCAACTATCAGTTATTGAGTTCAAAGCAATGATTGTCAGGAAGCTCAATAAGCTCACAATGAGCTACAAGAAACTACAGGGAAGCTACAGTGACCTCACTGCAAACTATATCAACATGAAAAAGGAAATAGCAACTATCAACAAGAGCCAAGAGGAAATGAAGAATACAATTTCTGAACTGAAGAACACAGGGGGAATGAAAAGCAGGGTTGATGAATCAGAAGATCAGATCAGCGAGCTAGAGGACATAGTAGAAGAAAATGCCCAGAAGGAGCAAGAAAAGGAAAAGAGGCTCAAAAAGAATGAAGAGGGATTAAGAGAAATGCAAGACAATATGAAATGTAATAATATCCATGTAATAGGGATACCAGAAGGAGAAGAAGAAGAGCAAGGGATAGGAAAACTATTTGAAAAAGTAATGATGGGAAACTTCCCTAATTTGTTGAGAGAAAAAGTCACACAAATCCAGGAAACACACAGAGTTCCAATCAAGAGGAACCCAAAGAGGCCCACTTCAAGACACATCATAATTAAAGTGGCAAAATACCAAGACAAAGAGAGAATCTTAAAAGCACCAAGGAGGAAACAGGAAGTAACATACAAGGGGGCCCCAATAAGGTTAGCAGCTGACTTCTCAATGGAAATGCTGCAAGCCAGAAGAGAATGGCAAGAAACATCCCAAGTAATGAGAACCAGAGGTCTGCAACCAAGGCTACTTTACCCAGCAAGACTCTCAATCAAGATAGAAGGCCAAATAAGAAGCTTCCCAGATTAAAAAAAGTCTAAAAGAATACACCTCCACCAAACCAGCTCTGCAAGAGATGCTAAAAGGCCTGGTTTAAGGAAAAGAAGGAAAAAGAGAGAGAAAGAGAGAGAGAGAGAGGAACACAGGTATGAAAATGGCAATAAATAAGTACCTATCAGTAAAAACCTTAAACATCAATGAATTAAATGCTTCAATCAAAAGACATAGAATAGCTGAGTGGGTAAGAAAGCATGACCCACACATATGTTGCCTACAAGAGACCCACCTCAGGACAAAAGATATACACAGGCTAAAAGTGAAGGGTTGGAAACAAATTTTCCAAGCAAATGGACAGGGAAAAAAAGCCAGGGTAGCAACATTCATATCAGACAAAATAGACTTCAAAAAAAAGGCCATAAAAAAAAGACCGAGAAGGTCACTTCATAATACTCAAGGGAAGAATTTACCAGGAAGACTTAAACATTGTAAATAGATATGCATCCAACATAGGAGCACCCAAATATATAAAGAAAATCTTAGAGGACCTCAAGAAAGATATTGACAGCAACACAATTACAGTAGGGGATTTTAACACCCCACTGTCAAAAATGGACAGATCTTCTAAACAAAATATAAACAAAGATATTGTGGCATTGAACAATGCCCTAGAGGAAATGGAGTTAACTGATATATAGAGAGCCCTTCATTCCAAAGAAGCAAAATACACATTCTTTTCAAACACACATGGAACATTTTCAAAGATAGACCACATGATAGGACACAAAACAAGCCTCAATAAATTCAAGAAAATTGAAATTATACCAGGCATTTTCTCTGACCACAAAGGACTGAAACTAGAAACCCCAAACATTCAAAATCATGGAAATTGAATAGCAGGCTATTAAATAATGGGTCAAGAATGAAATAAAGGAAGAAATAAAAAAATTTCTGGAAACAAATGAAAATAAACTCACAACAACCCAAAACATAAGTTTTGGGACACAGCAAAGGCAGTCCTGAGAGGAAAGTTCATAGTGATACAGGCCTACCTGAAAAAGATAGAAACATTTCAAACAAACAACCTAACCCTACGCCTACAAGAACTTGAACAACAACAAAAAAGACAGCCCAGAGCAAGCAGAAGGAAGGAAATAACCAAGATCAGCGCAGAATTAAATGACATAGAGACTAAAAGCACAATTCTAAGGATCAATGAATCCAGGAGCTGATTCTTTGAAAAGATAAACAAAATCAACAAGCCTTTAAGCAGGCTCATCAAGGAAAAAAGAGAGAGGACCCAAATAAACACAATCAGAAATGGAAGAGGAGAGATTACAACAGATACCACAGAAATACAAAGGATTGTAAGAAATTACTATGAAGAACTGTATGCCAAGAAATTTGAAAACCTAGGTGATATGGACAAATTTCTAGAAAAATATAATCTTCCAAAACTCAATAAAAAAGAAACCAAAAGCCTGAACAGATCAATAACAGCAGATGAAATTGCAGCAGTAATAAAAAAAAAAACCTCCAGGCACACAAAAGTCCAGATCCAAATGGTTTCACAGGAGATTTCTACAAAGCATTTAAGGAAGAGCTAATCCCTATTCTTTACAGACTATTCCTAAAAAATCCAGAATGATGGAAGACTCCCAACCTCTTTTTATGAAGCCAGCATCATCCCAATCCCAAAACCAGATAAACACACAACAAAATAAGTAAACTTCAGGCCAATGTCGCTGATGAACATAGACTCTAAAATCCTCTACAAAATATTGGCAAGCCACAATTAACAACACATTAAAAAGATGATACACCATGACCAAGTGGGATTCATCCCAGGGATGCAAGGATGAATCAATATTCGCAAATCAGCAAATGTAATACAGCACATAAACAAAAGCAAAGACAAAAACCACATGATCATATCAATTGATGCAGAAAAAGCATCTGATAAGGTACAGCACCCATTTATGATAAAAACGCTCAGCAAAGTGAGAATAGAGGGAGCATTCCTCAACATAATAAAGGCCATATATAAGAGACATACAGCCAACATCATACTCAATAGGCAAAAACTAAAATCTTTTTCACTAAGATCAAGAACAAGACAAGGTTGTCCTCTTTCACCACTTCTATTCAATATAGTATTGGAAATTTTAGTCATAGCGATCAGACAAGAAAAGGAAATGTAAGGCATACAAATTGAAAAAGAGGAAACAAAACTATCATTGTTTGCAGATGACATGATAGTGTACATAGAAAATCCTATAGACTCTGCCAACAAACTGCTTGATCTATTAAACAAATTTGGCAAAACAGCGGGATACAAAGTCAATATCCAGAAATCAAAGGCATTTTTGTAGATCAACAATGAAACAGCAAAAGCAGAAATTAAGAAAAAAATCCCATTTGATATAGCAAAAAGAAAAATAAAATACCTAGGAATAAATCTAACCAAGGAAGTAAAAGACCTGTATACAGAGAACTACACAACACTGGAGAAAGAAATTAAGGAAAACACAAACAAATGGAAACAAATACCATGTTCATGGATTGGAAGAATTAACATCATCAAAATGTCCATACTAACCAAAGCAATTTACAGATTCAATGCAATACCTATTAAAGTTTCAATGGCATATTTCACAGACATAGAACAAACATTTCAAAAAGTTATATGGAACCAAAAACAACCCCAAATAGCTGCTGCAATTTTGAGAAAGAAAAGCAAAGTAGGAGGGATCACAATACCTGATACCAAACACTATTACAAGGCCACTGTAGTCAAAACAGCCAGGTACTGGCATAAGAACAGGCACATGGACCAATGGATCAGAACAGAGAGCCCAGAAATAAGCCCAAGTCTCTATGGTCAATTAATATTTGACAAAGGTGGCAGCAACACAAAATGGAGTAAAAACAGTCTCTTCAACAAATGGTTTTGGGAGAACTGGACTGCTACATGCAAAAAAAATGAAACTCGAGCACCAACTTACACCATATACAAAAATAAATTCAATGTGGATAAAATACTTAAATGTAAGCCATGTCACCATTAAAGTCCTAGACGAGAACATAGGAAGGTAAATCTCAGATATTCCACACAGAAACTTTTTTATTGATACGTCCCCCAGAGCAAGGGACATAAAGGAAAGAATAAAAAAATGGAATTTCATCAAAATAAAAAGCTTCTGCACAGCGAAAGAAAACAGTATTAAAATAAAAATAGAATAAATTATATGGGAAAACATATTTGCCAATGATACCTCAGACAAAGGTTTAATCTCCAAAAAATATAAAGAACTTACACGACTTCTGTCTCAGAAGACAAGCAACCCAATTAAAAAATGGGCAAAGGATTTCAACAGACACTTCTCCAAGGAGGACATACAGAGGATCCAGAGACATATGAAAAGATGTTCAATATCATTAGCTATCAGAGGGATGCACATTAAAACCACAATGAGATACCACTTTACACTGGTCAGAATGGCCATCATAAACAAAGCAAGAAACAACAAGTGTTGGAGAGGTTGTGGAGAAAAGGGGACCCTAGTGCACTGTTGGTGGGATTGCAGACTGGTACAACCACTATGGAAAGTACTATGGAATTTTCTCAGAAAACTAAAAATGAATCTGCCTTTTGACCTAGCAATTCCACTACTAGGATTATATCCTAAGAACCCTGAAACACCAATCCAAAAAAACCTAAGTACTCCAATGTTCAATAGCAGCACAATTTACAATAGCCAAGTGTTGGAAACAACCAAGGTGCCCATCAGTAAATGAGGGGATCAAAAACTATGGTACATTTACACAATGGAATTCTATGCAGCAGAAAGAAAGAAGGAGCTCCTACCCTTTGCAACAGCATGGATACAACTGGAAAGCATTATGCTGAGTGAAATAAGCCAGGCAGTGAAAGACAAATACCATATGATCTCACCCTTAACAGGAACCTAAACAACAAAACAAAGAAACAAGCAAAATATAACCAAAGACACTGAAGTAGAGAACAGACTGACAGTGTTCAGAAGGGAGGGGAGAAGAGAGGGAATTTCAGGGGAAAAGGGGAAGGGTTTACAGGAACAAGTGTAAAGGACACGTGGATAAAATCTAAGAGTGACTGGAAATGAGAGGGAGGAGGGGAGGGCTGGATGGGTGGGTTGGGATGGGAGTAAAAGATAAAAAATTGTACTGCAACAACAATTAAAATTTAAAAATTTTGGAAAAAAAGAATGTAAAGTAAACTCCGGCATTGTGAATTAAAGAAAAAAAAACATAGGCTTAATCCTGGTCATGATTTGCCTTCAAAATCAAAGTACATGGAAGACTAAACTGAAATTTTATCACAGCCATAACTGTCTTTATCATTATATATTATTGTTTCTAACTACTTATCAAGCTTTTCCCTCCACTGCACTATTATATTAAACCATGCAATGTGGAAAAGAAAGACATATGGAATCTGTCTACAAAACAACCAAACAGTGTTCTTTTTCAACATTCAATACCATTATAAATATTATACAAGCACTGTTGACAGTCCCACTGAACAATGTATTTGTTTATTCAAAGAGTTCCCTGAACTACATCATATCAATTAAATATAAATCCTGGAATAATATGAAAATCAAATTATATGGAACATGTTTTTCTGTTATGTTTTAAAACTTAACTTTTAAAGGTCTATCAAAGCCTTGGCACATCTTCGTTCTCCCGAATCTTAAAAATAAATTAGAGGCAAGCCCATTTGAAAGTCCAGCTGCACCTCACTCACTCTCACAGAAATAGGGATCTTTCTCTTTGCCCCCACAGCCTGCACCTGGTAACTGCCATGAGCAATGGGAACCTGTAAGAAACTGTCGTCTACCATTGAACATAAATCATTGTTTACTGTGTCAGATAACACACAGATACTATTTCTATAATCTATCAAGCACAAAAATGAATAAGGTAGATATCATTATTGCCATTTTATAGTTTAGAAATTGAGGCTAAGCCAGTTCCAATCATAGACCACAGCCCCTTTGAATATCACCTACCAAAGCCCAGAGGTGGCCCACCAAAGCCTGTGCCCTGGAAAGGTGAGCTCCCTGACCAACATCCTTCATAAAAATCTAATGCACTGACTTCCACATTTGTATGTATCTACATTCTTACGAAAAAGACACTTCTAAACAGTGATTACCTCTGTCATTAACCTAATTTTTAAAAATTCATGAGTAGAGATTTAAGTGGCCACACAACAAAGGAGATAAAGAGAAGGGTTTTGTGTTGAATAAACATTCCTTCTGAGTCTAAATACCTTAAGGCCAAAGAACCAGGCTGGCCATTTTTTCCTGAATGGGTTAATATATTTTTTTTTGTTTAGAAAACAGATTTCCTGTTGAACACAGAGCAGCAGAGCCTAAGACTCTCTTTTGGTTCTGTGCTGAAAAGGATGAGCCCTGAGGTCTACACATGATTTTAGGGTACGAAACTAATTTTAAGGACAAAGAAACTTGTTTTTTTTCTCTAACCTAGTAGTCTAGGGTGGGCCAGCAAGCAGCTATGCTCCTTGCACACATTAAAGGATTTCTGTTTCTTCCACCCAGTTTCTCCACCATTCTCCATCACCTACATGTTAAAAGATGACTATAAGCTGTTCCGTATTTTAGTAGAAAACAAAGAGTAAGGCTGTGTGTAGGCCTAGAAATGTCTCCTATCATTTCTGCTCACATTTTATCAGCAAGAATTAAATGCATGCCTTCAAGTGAGGCTTAAAACATAGTCCCTAGCTGAGAGGCCACATGCCTGGCTACAATTAGATTATTATCTTGAAGGAGTGGGAAAATACATTTGGTAGACAGCCATCCATCTTCACACTGATTCTGCCCACAAATCTTGGGTATATGTGCAGTAAAAGCCAAAGTCCCCACTACACAACAGAAACAATGAATCAAGGGAGAAGATGACCTAATGAATTCAAATAAACAAAAACAAAATATGATTTACCCAAGTATAAGATTATGAGCCTGAGTTTTCCACATGTTTACTTCAAATCCTTTTTTTAATTTAGAGCAACCTTTTGAGAAAGGAAGTCTACACACCTTTCTTTCCAAGCATGTGGAAATCGGATTTATCTAAAGTGAAAAATAATAGAAATAAAAACACTGCCACATGACATAGAGAGTCAAGGATGTACCCAGGATGCCTTCAAATCTGAAAATAATGCTGAGTTAGAAATCAAAACAAAATCTAAGGTTATCCAAGCCCAAACATACGGACCTTAGACACACATATGGTTCCCATCTCTCACTGAATGAGCTGGTTCTAAATGGAGTTTCAAAACACATACGCAATTTTATAAATAGAATTAGGTAGATCAGGATACCTTCCAACCAAGGAGTTTAGCAATGTCCTTTACACAGCTAAAGATTTGCTGTTCTAATACCTAGACTTTGCTGGGTATTAGAATTTCCTGGCTGGTCTTGGATCCTCATGAAATTTAGTTTAAAGGTATATTTTGTGAGAAGGCTAATGAGAATGACAGTTTTAACTTTGGGGTAAAGTATATAAATTAGGCCAATGTTTGGAAAGTACCTCAGTAATGTGAATTTGTAAATCAGCTTTTCAAGCAAAAGTATGTTCCATTTTTAAAAGTTTGACCAATGAGATTGTGATCAAAGTTAAAACTAAGTCATGTCTATGATGAAAAAATTTACAGAATCTACAATGGGAGCTCTTTCAGATTCCTTTGCCAAAATGCTGTACTCAGCCTTTACCATGGGTCAAAAGATGGAAATATAAAAGAAAAAGCTGGCCCTGGCTGGTGTGGCTCAGTGGGTTGAGTGCCAGCCTGTGAAACAAAGTGTCTCTGGTTCGATTCCTAGTCAGGTCCCCAGTATAGGGGACGAGAAAGGCAGCCATTCATTGATGTTTCACTCCCTGTCTTTCTCCCTTACCCTCTCTCTAAAAATATATAAATAAAATCTTTTAAACAAAGAAAAAGAAAAATCTAAACTTATGAACCTGAAGTGAGCAAAGACGTAAGGATGTACCCTGAGGACCTAATTGTTCCTACTTGATCTGAATTAATAGAGTCACTGGTCAACTCTTAGTTTTATCCAGGTAATGGAGATATACATTGGAAAAGTCCTTGCTGAGTGAGTTTGTATATGGAAATTTTATATCCTGTCTATTTCATTTCATAAGCTATGCTGTTGTAACACATTGTTTCTCAGTAAACCTCTGTTTGATTTGGAAAGTGTTTTTAATGGTTTGCTTTACAACTATTTGCACAGGATTAGCTGATTAATTTGCCCAATCTCATGACATGGTTTCTCTAATTGTTACAGTTCCAGAAAGAATAAAAAGCTAGAATAATTCTTGGTGATCATCCTTCCCATTGGTAAATTGACCAAAACTATATAATTTTAATAGATTTCTATCCAACCAGCACTATCTAAATAGAAGAGTTATTGAAATCATTAATGAAAATATTCCACTGAGGTCTCTAAAATTAACTAGATCAACTACACACACACACACACACACACACACACAAGATTCTCAGATAATTCCCAGCCTTGCTCCTTTGCTTTGTGATACAGAGGCTTGACAGAAATTGTCTGGATTAATAAATATATTTTGTTAGGAGAAGCCTGGAAGTTAGACAGTGTGTAAGTTTCATGGTTACATCATTGAAACTATGTCTTCGATATGAAATTAAGATCGTCTAATTACTACGTGAATTCAAAACTCTCTCAAACTAGTCTAAGAAAGCATGGGGGAAGAGTGCAGAAATACACTTTTGCCGATACATTGTTTCTCCCCTGGAGCATTCTTTACAACTCACAGGATCTGGTATTTAGAAGTATCTTTAGTCCATTTGCTTTTTTAGAGTTGATTAGAATAACACTCAGAGATGTGAACATCTTGACCCAGTTTGTGTCTTTGGACTCCCACTCCAGTGTTCCTGCCTGATCATATAGCTTCCCAATATTCATCTTGAGAAAAACTAGCAGTGGGAATCCTGAGCCTTCATAGTCAATGCTAGAATAACTTCAGTTTCTAGTCACACATTTCAAAAGCTGATAAGAAATCCCAGAAGTGGAAAATGTGGCCATCACAAGGTATTACACAAGGACTAAGAAATTCTCAAGAATAGTGAGCTCATGCACAGGCTACTGCTCTTCTGAGTCAGGCTAATGGGGATCTTCCTGGACAGCATCTTGGAAAGAAAAATAAAAGTAGAAAGAATTTATTTGTTATGTCCTTTCTCAATAAGGCAAGTAAACCTTGGCAGCCTACACACAAGGAGAACTGACATAATAGCCCCAGGAACCTGTGAACATTCACCTGCCAGAGGCAAGATCATTGATCAGACACGGGCAGCTCCTGAAGCTCCTGTGAGGTAGTCAAAATACACCCTTCCCTCTCTCAGAGCTATCAGCTCAAGAAGGCACTCTCCATCACTGAAGGTGAAATTTTGAAAGTGAGATTTGAGAGGTGGCATTTAGTTAAAAAGAAGTGCTACTTTCAAGCTTCCTTCTATATAAAGGGGTTTTCTAGAAGCAACATATGGAAGTAGAACTGCTCATATGCACTTCAACCAGCAGTTCAGTTCTATCACTGGAAGAAATGAATGCAGCTGCAGCCAGCTGCTACTCTGTAGCTGGAATGTCCCTATCCACAGTGATATCATCAGAAAACATAGGGCTGAGTATTAAACTTGGATCAACATGGTGAGTCACACACAGTGTATGTAGGTTGAGCATCTAACATCTTTTCATTCTGTGTGAAGTGGTTGGACTATACTGGGAAGATAGTTATTGACAAGGATTCATGTGCTTTTTCTCCATAGCCATAATGAGTTTCTAAACAACAATCTCTACTACTAATTGAATGTTCATTTTTAACACACAGTCGCCATTTAATCAATAATTATTCACTTAGTGCTGTATTAGGCACCTTTTAAGCTTCCAAGAGCAGAAGATGTGAATTTGTGAATATTCTGCTACCCTAATCATCCTTGGGGTGGTCTTACCCTCTCCTACTTCTTTAACCATTAATCCTACTTTGCCAGTACTCAGAATGGACTTGAACAGAATGGACAGAGTGTCCTGCAGGGATTTTTTACTTTGGTGTGATATGTGTTTAATTATTATGTTTGGTGATTACTAATGGAAACAGAGCCTGGATTCTTGATTGCTGTGAAAGGTGAAACGGTAACATTTGCATTCAGCACCACACTCTCCTCTCATGGAAACACCCAAATAGCATATCAATTAGATGAGCAAAGCCTTGGGGGTGAGGGCCGGGGGTTGTTAGGGAAATATCCTACCAAATGCTTATAACCAATTCTGTTTATTGGTGTTTCTATTGAGTACCTGTCACCTTACCACCTAGTCTCCTTGAAATGATGGCCACTTAAAAAAATACAGAAATAAGTGAAGGGTACAGAAAATCCTTTCTTTCTGCTGATACCAAAACATCTCTGACCACCAAAACTTGGGAATCTGTTAGACATCCAGGACTCTCAGAGGTAAAGCTGAGTGGCATCTATACATTCCACATTATCTGTATTTTTGGGGATATACTGTGCTATGTTAACAAATTCTATTCTGTTAGTATTTCTCTTTAGTACCTGTCACTTAATAGAAGCTTATGTTTTGTGCAGTGTGGGGCAGCAAAAGGCCTCCTTGCCTGAGGTAGGACCTCCCTAGGAATAACCCCCCCCCCAGGCTTTGATAAAGCTACTAAATTGAAAAAAGACATATGTAAGAGTGACCTCTGATGAAAAACACTGATGTAGACTAGGAAAGTAGCATTTAAGGTCTGAAGCCTTAAGGAGGCTAAAGGAAGCAAATGCTAAGGAAAGGACATGGCAGGAAGGAGTCTGAGTTCTCTCAAGGCCACAGAATAAAGATTCCAGGTCATCAGGAGCAGAATCCTCACTGAACCTCTGGCGTCTGCAGGAAAATGACTTTGACTGTCCTGGAAGGGTCTGGCAAAGGCTTCTGGCTGTGCCACCAGAAAGGAGGTGCATCTGGTATAAGAGGGCATTCATTTTACTGTGCTCCATCCAGTGCTTTCATATTACCTCTCTGAACACTAACAGCAAAAGTCACCTACTTTCACTTCCTGTAGAATTTAGCAGACTCTCTTGTATTCATTTCAGAATTTAGTCTAGCTTCTTCCACCTCACTACTTCTCATACACACACACTTCTAGAACCAGGACTCAGATGAACTCTCCTCATCTACCTGGAGATCAGGGGAAGCACAATTTGTTAGCACAAGAGCTAGGCAGCACAACTGCCCTCTCATGTATCCTGGCTCAGTCTCACATTTCAATTACAAGCACTTATCTCCTAGGCCTATGTTGGTAACTATCTGAGAAAAAGACCAATAAAACTGTGAGTATAAGATATGTGAGTTAACCTCAGCAAATGCTGAAATGCTGACTGCTATAACAGACAACAGGAAGAAATGGTGACTTGGAGATAAAATACTGTGATACCAGCTTGGCTGGGCTGGGGCATTTGGGATTGGGAGGAGAAAACTTGCCCCAGTATCATTACAGATGACCTGAAGGAGGTCACAAAATAAAAAAGTCCACTTTGTCCTTATGAAAGACCTGATGCTGTTGAGAAATCTTAGGCCTCCTAAGCAGATTGGGTATGTGGAAATGAAGGGAAGGCAAAGGCACTTCCCACACCATGAGTGGTGCCCAGTGTGCTCTTCACTTCTTCTATAGTACTTGTTTTTTGCAGGGACCTGGCCAGCAGAGTAGAGATAGCTAGTAGGTGTGGCCATGTGGCTGAGGCCCAGGCAGGGGGGTATCAGTGAAAATGTTGTGAACTCCTGGGAACCTTCCTCAAGAAACAGCAGGCATCATCCCTTTACCATGTTTCTATCCTTCTTTCTTGCTGGAAGGAATGCAGGTGTGATAGACAGCTCTATTGTAGTCATCTTGGATCAAGAGGTATCTTTGGGAATGGAAGGTCACAATGAACCCCAAGAAAGAGGCAGCAGCAAGAGATGTAGGATAGACATCCCTGGAGACAAGTGTGCTACACAAATGCCTTCACTCCAGAGGAGAGGGGGGAAAAAGAAATGAGGGTAAAACTAGTAGAACTCTTTACCACCTACTTCCAGACTTTTATAAAAAATGGAAATAAGCCTCCATCTTGCTGCAGCTATGGTTCTGGGTCTCTTTTTATTCACAGTCCAACTTAATCCTCAAAGGTAGTAACTTATTCTACTTATATGGCAATTGATGACATTACTATTTTACCAGTCTTGGCTATTTATTATATTTCTCCTCAACTGTGCTAGCATTTATTATTTCATTAATCTTATTTTAGCAGTGTTATGATTTCACTCCCGTTTAAATGAAGATTGAGTGTCAGTCCTACTACTGTCTATCTTGCCAGGGTATCAAAAGAGTTTTTACAATATTAATAAAATAACAAAAGAGAGGCAAGGCTTGCCTAGATCTGGCCCAAGGAACACCTTATTCAGCCATGTTAACACATTATTTGAAAAAGGTTTCCAGCCTCCCTTCATCCAGAAGAGTCATTCTGAACACAAACTCACCATTCTCTATGACTCACCAAGAACACATCAGCATTCCTCCAAGGTGATCATTGAGTACAGGGCAGCTCCCACCCTGCACTGGCTCATTTGCCCCAGATGTCAGGTCTTGGAGATACTGCCTGTTGACACAGTGGTTGGTGCTGCTGACTGAGCCAGAGAAGGAGAACAGAAAATGGTTGTGGAAGCAGTTCCAACCAGGTGGAACTTGGCACCCTGGCCATTCCACATGGCATTATCCTCTATGACTGATAGGAGGTCACCTAAGAGAAGTCAGGCCCCCCACCCTTCCTTTTGTGACTGTTGTTTTGAGCATGCACAGTTTGACCCTGGGAGTCCAACTCATCTATTGTTTAGGTGGCAAATATTATTTTGAACACCAGAGTGTTTATACTGTTTTCTTCTTTTACCATTCTTAACAGGTATTATTCAATTCAATCTTCACAACAACTTTTAGAAAGTAGGTATAGGTATCATTATTGGTATTTCAAATTAAAGAAATCAAGGTGCTGAGAAGTGTCAACCACACTTGTACAACTGAAATGCCTGTCACCTCATAAGGAGTTTGGGCTGCAACAGTGACCTAGTCCAAGGACAGCTGGAAAGTGAACTTAGGGGACTTCAATGTATACCTGGAGGGAGGAAGCTTCCTTATATGCCGAAAAGCACAGAGCCAGCTCTCTGCCCTTAACAGAGTGAAGGGACATTTGAACTAAAATAAGAAATGTATAGTTCAGAGTGAATAAGCAAAAAGAGACAAAAAAAAATAAATAAAAAGCCTGGACTGAAAAAAGGTCAAGATTTTAATGTCTTCAAGCACATGCCTGTCCACCAAGTAATACAGTTTGCCATTAATGGACTTACTAACTTACTAGATCTGTAGCTCTTGGATGAATTCGAGATTATAAAAACACCACAGAAAGAAGTGCTCTGGTGTCCAGAATACCTTAGCTTTTTTTTTTACATGGGCATAAATGAGCAATGTGCATCAAGCTTTGTATTCCCCTCTGTTGTGATTTCACCACTGAGGAGACAGGGGAAGGCTGTGGTGAGGTTAACAGAGCATGGTGACCTGCAATGGAGGTTAAGCTGCCAGGGCAGAGGCTGCCGTATATCAGCACACCAGCTTTGTGTGCATGCCAGCAGAAGGACAGCATAAAGGGGCCTGAGTCAGCCAAATGAAACAAGACTACCATAGCTAGACAGTGTTTTCTAGAAACTAGAAAGGTCTTGAGAGACAGATGGACTTTTGGTTTCTGAAAACTGTAAAATAGGGAGATAAGATGCAATATGCACAGAGAAGCAATGTCAGTTGTCTTTATGCTATTCTGTTTTATCCTGCCAAAAAAACTGTAGATTCCATTTTCTATGTAGTAAAAGAGGTGCTCTGTTGTCCTTAAAAGCTAAAAATACTTTGAGTAATAAAATAGGAAAATCTAACCCTTCTTTCTTTTTTGAGAATTGATCAGAGCTTATTTATAAACAAACATTAACTTATCATTATGTCAATAAATAAAAATTATTTGTTGGATGCTTACAGGTGTTTACTGTGTTACCATTTAATTTTTCACAATATCCTCCCAAGACAGGATTCATGGGAACCATTTTGCAGATGATGAAATAGGGGCCCAGAAAAATTGAATAATTTTTCCAAAATCACACAACTAATAAGTATTAGATTTGGAATGTAAATGATTGAGGAACAAACCCCAGGTTACCATCTCAGGGAGCTGAAGTTGTTTTGCTGCAGAGTTTTCCCTCCGCTCCACATTGATATCTGTAAGAATTTTCCATAGGGTGAAGGTATCACCATGATAAATTGCTTGCTGCTCTTGAGGGTTTATTGTATGCCAACTGTTTATTTGCATTGATTGAGAGGGTCAGGATTAAATCCTTGGAACACCAGCCATCTCATGGTCCACAGTATGTGTGTTGCTTCATGCATTCTTCTTAACTCCCTGCCACCCATTGTAGCGGTAAAGAAGTCAGTCTCAGGTAGATTATGTAACTTACCCAATGTCACACAAATAAGCCAATGAATGCCAGAGCCAAGGAGCACATAAACTCTCTTGAATTTGAAAGTCCATGTCCCTTCTACTGCTTCTCATAGACTCCATCAATCATTAAAGACAGGAGAGACCTTGAGGTTGTGGGTTACAAAGCCTTTCATTTACTTATTAAGTGGAGCTCCCATGATGGAAAGTTGTCCATGGTCAGAGGCAGGCAGGGATGGAGCCAGGCAGGTGGACTCCAGTCCTGTGAACTGAATGTCCAAGTGAACTCTTGCAAAGAAGGGGGTTAATATCTCAGGTTCCAGAGACTCAAATGGAATTGAACCATTTCATTTAAAAAACTACATGGGGAAAGATTTGGATAAAAACAGATTGGATCTTTTTACATAAAATATGAACTTAGAAAATCTCACAAGTGACTAGTGTTACTAAATAATTAATGAAGGGCAATAGGGTGACAATTTGAAATGTAAATGGGTGGATGAAGGCGTGATGCTGTCATCCAGGGGAAGATGATGTGACTGGAATGGTAAACCAGCCTTACCTGATCCAAGTAAAGGCACAAACACAAAGAAAAAGTGAGGTTAACACACAAAGAACCCCAGAACCCCTCATTCCTAGCTTTGACCTGCAGTTCACTTTCATGTCCCTATCCCCAAAGAGATATTAAAAAATGATGAAAAGCCAGCTAGGTATGAGGAAAGGGAAGTAAAGACACCTAAAGAAACATTACCTGACAAGGATGCAGGCGACACACTTGACAACACTTTTATTTTCCTTCTGTTTTCCTGATTCTTGGGGGGAAAGCACAACTCTTATCTCTTCTCCCTCCTTTTTTCTTCCCTAATTCTAGAGCTCTTTCTGCAAGTGGTTCTGTGTGAGTCAAAGACAGATGACAGCTGTCAGCAAAGGAACAAAAAAGGAGATTGACAATAGAGAAAGAGGCAGGTGGGAGAAACTCCTTTACCTTAGCACACTAGAACATGCTAGGGCTTAAAAAAAGAATAAATAAAGTCAGAAGACAGAATGTCTCTCTTCTAAATAAACATTGATCAGAAATCTCTATTTTAGAAAAATGTGACAGTTTGGCATTCAGATCATAGCATATGAGATCTGGAAAGCACCTAGCATAGCCTAATACATAGTAGATGCTAAATATATGTCAGGTCTTTTTTCTCTGTTTCCTTATCTGATACAATTTTCCACACAGGCAAGACTTCCCTTAAGCTCATGAACCTTTCTAGGCTTCAGTTTAGTTCTCTGGAAAGTGGAGATGATCCCAGGCCCACCTCAGACAGTTAAGGCTAGCCCATACGTGGAACTCCTGTGAGCTCCCAAAGTGGCTGTGTTTTTTACCATCCCAGATGGAGAAAGCAGCATGTGCAAGACCACGAGGATACTTGGTTTGTTTAAGGAAGCTGCCAATACTTATGGGTGACCAAAGCACCAGGTTTAAAGTCAGACTGGCAGGAGAGGCAGGTGATGAGGCAGGCACAGGCTGGAGCATGAAAGGCTCAGGGCATCTGCTCTGTGTGACGGGTGCTGATGAGGCTGGAGGATAGGACCCAGAAGTAGAACAGAGGTACATGGAGAGAATAAAGAAATCCTAAACTAGTTCAGTCAGGATGGGAATGGAAAGAGACAATGTGGAATCTGTTAAACACACTGATGAGTGCAATCTACTTGTGTGACCCCCAGTCCCACGCTAAGTTTCTGTACCAAGAGTGAGGTTGGAGGGCGGGGGGGCGGGAGGGGGCGGTACCAATTGCCAGTTCTTTTAGTGCCTAAGACCCTTGAGCAGATTTTCACAACCCTGAGGCCCCTCTGCCTTGAGTTGTAGGTTATTTTCTGTTTCTTTTCCAAGAAACTAACAGCTATTTCCCCGTCTCTCTCCCTTTCTCTCTCCTCCCTTCCTCTCTCCTCCCTTCCTCTCACCTCTTTCTTTCTCTCTGCTCCTCTCTTCCTCTCTTTCTTTTCTCCTTCTTACCTTCTCTTTTTTGGAGAAAAATCAAAAGTGACTTCCTTCCCCCAGAAATGTGCACCCACCTTATGGGCCTCTCCACACATCTTCTCATTTTCCTCATGTTTCTTCATTTTACTGGTAGTTGTAATAGTACAGGTTGGTGCCAGAATAGGAGATGGGACAACTGAGAAGAAGCTGGAGGGTTTTGTTTTGTTGCCAGTGATTGCTACTGCCTTCTGCCTGCCCTCTCCTCACCTCCTCCCCCCCCCACACCCACTGCTTCCGGTGTTGTCCAACTGGAAATTAATTGTTTACTTGGAGACTCCTGGTTCCTTTCTGAATAGAATCTCATTAAATACACAAAAGTAATCCATAATGGAAATAAAAATAGAACAGAGGCAAGAACTGTAGCTTATCCTGTTAGGCAGTACAAAGTGCTATAGTGCATATACATTTCCCAATTTAAAAACCTAGTTCTTGATGTTTTTTTTATATTTGAAGACTGAATGAGTAATTTGGTTTTTTAATTTTATTTTAATTGTTGTTGTACTACAATTGTACTGTAGTTCTTGATGCTTTAAGATTCAGAGAGACAACATAACATAACTCAAGTTCATGGACCCTTTCTTTCCAAAAATGTATTATTTATGGCATGTATTTCAATAGAAAGATGTTCATAATTTCAAAAGTTCATTGGTAAAATTCCTAAAATCCCATAACTTAAGAATCCACTATTTTACTGTAAAATATTTATATGGAAATTATATCAGCTAGGAAACATTATTTTTGAGAAATTAAAAGTTAATTTATATTTAATGTAAGGAATATTTTCCAAAGGAGAAAAATAATCCTAAAGGCATAACTATGAGCTTTTTACTAGTACAGTGAAGGCCTGTAGGGGAACTGGGTTGTTTGGTGTGCATGCATGTATGTGTGTATGCATGTATGCATGTACATATACATGTGTACACTCTCATTTCTCATAGAACTGTGCACTTGCATACAGAATATTGAAACCAGCTGTTTTTCATTCCCATCTACCAGGGCGTGAGAGTTTAGTGGCTTAACTTGAGAAGGATTTAAGGTCAAAAGGAAGAAAGGAGGTCCCAACAATGAGGATTGTTAGGACATTAGCAGAAGTTGCCAGAGGGCTCAAATGTCCTTTCCTGGAAGGCATTACCATTTCTGCAGATTCTGGCCTCTCTTGGCAGGCTTGGGCTTGCCATCCTCTCAAAGGAGTTAGCTTCAGAAGAAAGCAGTGAGACAATTTCCCAAGTTACCCCATCCCAACAACATCATCATGGGCAGGAGGGTAGGGAGCGTACCCTCAAAGACCAAATGCCAGCTCATCCAAGAGCCAGTTGTGGGATACTAGAAGAGTCACTTAATCTCACTCTTTTTCAATATTTCAGCTATACAATAAACATGATAATAACCACAACTCTCCTAGGCTAATGGTAAGGGCAACAGCAGGTGTAAAAATGCCTTCCAAGGTGGAGTCTCCTACTAGCACTGGTTCTTATTAAATGCTGCATGGAACACACAGATTGAAAGTCATGAACCCTGCCCCTGAGGGGATTAAAAGCTTGCAAAGGTGCTAATAATAATTTCCCGGGCCTCTGGGTCTGAACTGCAGTTTTTTCCACGAATAAAAAATGTTAACTTGTACAAATAAGCAATTCAAAGGCCAAAGCAGCTTACAGTCCACCTTGAGTGACCAGTGAATTCCTGCCAATTCCCTTCAGCCAGTGCTGTTACTAAGAAAGGCCATGGTGTCCCTTTGACCAGTGCCTCTAGTTAGCCATATACTCAGCATCTGTTCATACAAAGGGCCAAAGACCCCAGTGCCATTCCCTCTAACCACATCAGTGAGTTTCACCTGAGCAACCCCACAGGTCAAATTCCTCAAGAACATTTCTTCAGAAAGAAAGCCTGGCAGACCCATCATAGTCTTCATGCCTGGAAATGATAGAAATCATGAACTTCTGGATCACATAACAAATTCTGATGCAACAACTCTCAAAATCTAGCTACAGACCAGGCCAATCCATCAATCCAGATCTCACAATCAAGTATCACCATCAACTTCCCTTTTAAATGTTTTTCATATTTCTTCTAAACAACCCCCTATTTATCTGACCAAAAGCCACACACATAGTGAGAATAATATCAAAGTGTTTCTCATCATCTTTGATTTTCCTTTGAATTTGACTTGATAATATCTGGCTCAGATAATTAACCTCAAGTTGTTTAAAATGATAGAAAGGGGCAGGAGTTGGTTCTGTATGAATATTTTCAATATATCATCTTAGAGCTAAGATTGTATCTTGAGAAGTCACTGACTGCAGACCAAGGAGGAAGAAGAACCTTGTATCTGCCCTCTTCAGGATGGAACCAAGGAGAAAGCTAATCTAGATCATCTTTGTTGACTTTCACTGTTCCCACCACTAGCGTCTTCCAGCCACATGAAGGCCAGGCCCCTGAGAACTTTCTCCACTGGCAGGAGGCATAGGACATACTTCCATCTGAGCCCTCCACAACCTTCTAATCCATGGACACAGGCAGGCTTCGCTTTCTGGAATCCAACTACAACCTACCATCTTCTGCCATAGCTGGTGGCCATTCACCAGTAATTTCTTACTTTTGTCATTAGAAGGACTTGTTGTCTGTGTTTTGGGTTGGGGGATGGGGAATAGTGGCAGGGAAGGGGAGATTAAACTTGAGTAAAAATAGCATAAAATGCAGAATTTGAAAAACCCCATGTTTTGAAAACATTTTTATGCACTAATAACTAGTGTAGAGGAAGATTAGACAAAAGGATTTTACAGAGAAAGAACTTCTTATACAATAAATATTAAGAACAAGCTAATTAGAGATTAATCACCATTGGAGTTCAACACCAGGACACAAACACAAAAGGTAGATTCACATTTAATTTCTAGTTGCTAAGGAAGTGGAGGATAGAGGGGACTTATCATTTGGGTGGGGATTTAGAAGTGTCTTAAGGAGTATGACAGCACAGGAAATGAAGAGTTGCAAAACACTTCTTGATGGGATTTTCTTCTCCACTAACTGCTTCTAAAAGAGTGAAAAGGGAATATCTTGCAGGACTCTTCCTTGAGGATGTACGTCAAGGAGAGAGGTCTGTATCTTTTTGACTCTTTACCCACAGAGGAGCACTGGCTTCATGTACATGGCTTCAGACATCCTGTCTTTGGGATTAGTCCCTGTCTAAAGCTCATTCTTGGATGGTGGCAGATTCCTGGGCCTCTCTCTGGCAGGGTCAGCCACAGCTGAAGGGCCAGCTACTGCTTGAACTTGAGTAAGTGATCATGTAGTCAGAGCTCGACAACCTAAACTAAGTTTTTTCCTGAAATTATTGATCAAGGGTTGTATTTCTAAAGTTTAAGTACTGCATGTTGTTCATTGCTATTTTAAGGGGAAGACATTCCAGGTATATGGAGTATACTACATGAATGTGAGAAGGGGGCTCATGTGATTTACAAATAGCCCATGAATTTGGCACTAGCCTCTCTGTCCACCTAGTAATTCCTTTGCTGGAGGGACCAACAACAGTTGAAAATAAAATCATTGAAAAGCAAGCAATATAGAAGGGGCCACAAGCTATATATACCATAATGAACTCTGTTCTCAAAATCCAAAGATCAGGGATTGAAAACCAACTCCAGCCATGACTGCCTGTGTGACTAAGTTATTTAACATCTCTGAGCTTGAGTTGTCCCCACCTTTTACGCAGTAACTCTCAAATCCTACCTGCCCTCATAGGATTTCATGGTGGAGCTCAGATGAAGTAAACCACTTAACATCCTCCAGCCCAGGCCCTTTTCCCATACAGAGTGCTCAATGAGTGTTCATTGAAAAGTACAGAAGGAACATCAGCTAAAATCACACCACTAAATATAGAAATCCTTGATTTAGACCACTAAAGATTCTGCACCAACCTGTAAGAGACGGTAATACTTCATCACTTCTTCAAGTCCATACTTTTGCATTTCTTCTGGATCACTTTTTTTGTGGGAGGATCTGGATATGATCTCATGAAAACAGCTCCTGGGGCTCTTGAAGCCAGTGCAGAGAGAAGTGCCCCCAGAAGACAGATTGGCTGGGGCTTCAAAATGTAGGACAAGCCTCTTATTCTCACATTACAACTTTCTGCCTGCTTGGAATGCCTCTAGCAAATGGGATGCAGTTGGAGGAAAGGATAGACCACTGGTGCTCCTCACCTGATTCTAAATGCCATGAGGAGAGGCACCCAATCTGTTTGGATAATCATGGCCCTCCTGTGTCTGTGACAGAGCTCTTCGGATAGGAGATGGCTCTCTTCTTTATGCCCTTCCACCCAATCCCCTCCTTGCTTCATTCTTCATCTCAGTCAGTGTTATCACCATCAGCCTCATCATCAACGTCTCCCTCTCTTTCTCTCTTTCCCTAGCTCTGACCCTTTCTCTTACTCTTTCTTCTTCCTCCATCTCCCCTTCTCTCCTTGTCTGTCACTCTTCTCAGTCTTACCTATTTTACTTTCCAAACATGTCACAATCCACTCCTTCTTCCCCCTCTCAATGGCTCAAGGTAGGCCTTCAGAACTGCTTGTCCAGTTGGCCTCACTCACCTCCTTACTGGTCTTGTACCCTGCAGCTCACTGCCCTCCACTCCTTCCTCCCCTAATTGATTGCCAAAATGTCTCCCAAGTTTTCTTTATATAACACAAATCCAAGGATGTCTTCCCCCTGCTAAAGACCATCAATGCCCCCAAACAAGCCCTGGGGGCTACATTTTTAAGACCGGTTCCCAGTTCCCTAGTAGCAACAAACTACCAGTGTCTGAGAATTGTCTGCCACTAGGCACCCCACAGGGTTCTCTCTATAAAACTTTTCACTGGATTCTCAGAACATCAGTGTGAGGAGGCATTGCCCTCTCTGATTCATTAGTGAGGAAGCCAAGGACTAAGGAGGTATGTCATTTGTAGACAGTTAGAAGCCACCAAGCCGAGAGTCTCAGCCAGATGAGAGGGTTCAAAAGGCACTACCATCTCCCACCTCCATCCAGCTCTGTGTCACTTAGCTGTAAGGCCTCCCCAGCTTCGTAGGCCAATTGCAATCAGGTTCTCACTCCCTTCCAGGTGTCGCCATAACAAAAGTAAGTACTCTCTGTCCTCCCTGCAAGACTGGATTCATTGAAGGGAAGGACCATTTTTATGTTTCCAGTGCTGAGCACAGAGCTGGCACTCAGGGAGGTTTAACGTACTGAATCAAGCAAGTACTGGTCAGATAAAGGAATGACTGGATAAATGAATATCATGCACTCAAGTGGTCATAGGTCTTCCTGTCTCTTCCACAATTAAACTCAATTTATTTGCCTGCCCATGTTATAAATTTGGAAATGATTTTACTGGTTATAGAATATTATCAGAACAAGGTTAAATTTTCATCATTTGAGAATGAAATCACCCTTGCAATATGTGTCCCTGTGTTTTTGTCATGGTTGTTGCCATTGTTGTTGCCATTGTTATTTACTATGAAATGTCACCAGCTTGAATTTTAAGCAGATGGATTTGGGCTCCATTCAAAATTTCCCTAATTTAGGAACAATTATTATCACAGACATGGATACTGGCACCTGCCAACTTCCAGAGCCCAGCAGCAGCTTTGGTCTTGGCACATGTGGATTCAATTTCACGTTACCAGTGGCCTCTCCACAAGCTGCCTAGTGCTGTTGGTCCCGCTGACAAAAGGGTGAAGGACAGAGGCAGGGCTCACCCTTCTATGAGGGGTAGGGGGCGGACATTGAGATTCCTGGGCATTGTACCAACTGAGCCATATGTCACTACAGAAAGTAACTGCTTTTTCCATATATAATCATAACTAATGTTGTGAAGCCTGTTTTGCCTGGATCCTTTTACAGGACCTATGCTAAATATGCTCTAAGCTTCCACTCCAGATTTCTTTCTTGGGATGAATGGCTCCCGACACACACGAGAACAGGCTCTTATTCTGTTCATCAGGGGTGATAATTATTCCATAGGCTAATCTCCTGAGTGTGAGTTACATGGGGTGATGTTCTGGCTCACAAACAGGAGCTGGTGGAAACAGGGATCCTAATGGCCAAATACATCCTAATGTTCTCTTTTCAATTCTTTTTTTTTCTGTCTTTACCTTTTAGAAAATGTTAATGTATTCCTGATGAATTCAGTGTGAAAAAAATATGTTTATCAGCTTGGGTTTTAAATTTTTACTCATAATAAGAACAGAGTAGCACTGCCAATACTTCACAAAGTCAGCCCTGGAATTGTTGCCAGCTCTTTGGGGCATCATAACAAGATGACCACACAAAAGAGACTCAAGAAAGGAATTTGGTGCCAAAATGATAATCAAACATATTTTAATCAGGTATTAGTGCTTTGTTCTTGCAGGCATTGGGGTGAAGAAAGCGTGCTTTCATGGCAGATAACCCTGCATGTTGTCATTTGGTAACTACATAATCTGTGCCTTCAGCCAGGGCCAAATGGATGATAAGTTTGTCACTGTTAACAGGTGCTAGTTATTTGGAGTGAACCAGTCTTCCTCTTGTTAAATCAAGCTACTGAATTCTTAACTATATTTCTCCTTCTATGAAGTGGGAGCCAGGGAAGGTAGCTCTGTGGCCCTTCCCCACTCAGCCTCCAATCCTGAGTACATGAATCTCCTTCAAGCCCTCTTCTCCCTCAGTTTCCTCAAAATACCTACTGTCCACCACCTACATGTGATGCTCATTGCCCCACAGCCCACCATAGCCACAGAACCACTTCCAGGAACCACAGAAGCCTGCAGCATCACGGGATGCATCCAGCACCACAGCTGTGTTCTTTAGTTTGTTCTGAAAATAATTCCAGCATGACACAGCTCCCCTCAATACAATGAAGTGCTGAAGTACTACGGGGAAAAAAGAAAGAATTTCTCTGAAAGCAGGGCAGCACAGAGAGAGAGGTAGGATTGGGTCACTGTCCTCCTCCTAGAGCTCAGGCCTGGTCCTCACACCAAGGGGGCATCCCCAGGCCCAGAATGCAGGTCCTGAGCACAGGGGAACCTTTACCACCTCCCAGGCATTGGGAGCAAACAGTGCCACTCACTGTGTGGTCAGACAGGGGATAGCCAGTCCTCCTGTTGTTTGATTTCTAAATTTGCACCTCCCCAAGGCCTCTGAGAGCTCAGGACTTGCAAATCAACATAATGTTTAACTCACTGCACATTCAAGTTTCCATCTTTCAAAGCAGGGAATTAGAGACAGTGAACTTCCTGAAGCCTTCATTAATGAAAAAATAAATCCTAGAGCCTCCCTAGTCTAGAGTGGTCCTCACAACACTAGATGATTGCCTGCCCTAACTCCAGAGCAGGAGCTGAGACAGTTTCTTCATATATGCTGCCATTTTCAGGGTCATGGTGAGCATTGTTAGCACTCTGAGATCCAGTCTTGGTTTTGCTCAACCCCAGAGTACTCTGAATTATCATCCAGAATTTTCAGGAAATACTAAAAAATGTTTCCAATTATACTGAATAGTGAATACTTTCTTATTAAAATAAAAGTTCTCTATGCAGCACTGTTAAAAGAGGCACAAATAATATAATTAAATACTGTCTATACCACCTATGGAATATGTGTGAGCTACTGTCATTCCCCGAGTATGACAGAGACACACTGGGGGACTGGTACACTCAGCCAGCTTGACTTTAGGGAGCAACAATTGAAGAAAGAAACAAAATGAGAAAGACCTGAAGATAGCCAGTGAGGTTCATTTCTGACAGATTAGACTCTCCATAACAGCAAAATTACCTGCTGTTTCAGGCTGAAGCCACACACACACACACACACACACACACACACACACACACACATTCTTATACACACAAACCCATCTTGACTGGAAGTCAAAAATCACAGTGAGTGGGAAGAACATTGTTCAGAAGTTGGTGAATTCTGGTCTTATTTCTACGACAAATCCATTATCTTCTCTACTCATCCTGAACAATAATTGCCCAGATTACCCACTACCCTTTCTGTTAGAGTTATTGCTGTCACTCTAAAAAGGAATTGTCTTGCAATGTCTTGTTTTGTTACTTGTGTACATGGCTCCTCCCGATATTATGAAGTCTTTGAAAAAAGGAGTAGATCTTGTTTAATTTTGTGTTATGCATTATCATATTTACTTAGTCATGCTCACATGTAAATTCTATGATATTCCAGGCCCTATGCTTGCCTCAGGATATAGACACTGGCCCTGCCCTTCTGGAGGAGGCAAAAAAAAATAATGAAACAGGTAAATAAGCAAATTATAATTAGTGTTAGGCAGAGAAAAATAACAAGACCTAAGACAAGAAATGGTGGAGAAGAAGAGGCTAACTTCCAAGCTGAATCTTTAAGGCCAATTCCTGTGGAGGGGACATTCCAGGTGAGTCCTAGAAAAAAGAGACAGAGCCAGCTGTATGGCAAGTGGAGGAAGGGTGTTCCTGAGAGAAGTTTCTTGCACACAGACACACAATCAAGGCTTCCTGATGGGTTGATAAGGGCTTATAAAGTAGATCAAATAAATTCAAATGAATAATAAAACCTAGTCAAAATGTACTTCTGTGTAGACAAAGCAACCAGTAAGTGAATTCTTTCCTTTCCAAAAGGAGGTGGAACATGGCACAGACAATGAGCTGCTTCTCCCTTGTGGGCTCACCTAAGACAGAAATACATTCCAGGCTCAGTGCCCTCTTACCCTTGGCCTTTCCCTTTACATTGTTTTTTATATCTGCAGTCAGTGCCTAGCACAGGAACTAAAACACTAAGGGATTCTAGGTTTTCTTCCACAATTCTTTTACATTCATCAATTCTCTCTGTCCTTTGGGTATTCTCCCCAGTGTGGCATCATGGTGGAGACAGCATCTCAATTTCCTACATTTTTTTTCTTGCAGTCACCTGTGATATCATCCTATATCAGAAGAATGCAGAGTAAGGTGGATGTAATCACTAGCCTGACAGCTGGTGTGATCAGCTTTGGATCATTTAGAAATGTATCACATCTTGTAATGGAACTACCCAAACAACCGCAGACTGCAGACACTTGGTTCTCATAGCGCTGGTCATCAAGCCATTGTCCCTGCTCTTCTCTGTCTCATGGCAGTGGGGCTGGGACTCACTAGCCATATTCTTCTGCTCCCTTGAGGCCCTGTTTCCACTTAGGTGGAGACTAAGAGATAGGCAATAGTAGCTTCCAAATAACCAGTGAGGTAGATTTTCCCTGGCTGGACCCTGACTGATACACTCAAGCAGAAGATCAGTGCTTCTACTATTACCTGATCAATAATCACCACCCATGTGCTGGGAGCCTAAAGGTAGAGCAAGGGAGGCTGAAACATCTGCATCTGTGTTTCCTGATGTGCACAAACAACATCTGGCTACAAGACATATCTAAACAACCCTTGAAATTGTCTGATGCCATTGATCACCTTCCTCCCTTCTGTCCATCATTTTTTTGGCCCAGCCCTTCATTGCACTGTTAAGGCCAAATGTATGATGATAAAGGCAGTCCTTACTCTAAAACTCCCAGTCTCATGGTAATGTATGAACAGATTATATCACAACAAGGAGAGAGTGATCACCACTGTGATCATTACTAAGGTGAGCAATGAGTCCCTTCAGACTCATTGAGGAAATGGACAGGGTTCTTGGGGAGGAAAGCAGGGTCAACTTTTGGGCTGGTCAAGCAGTTAAGACTGACACTTAGTAAACAACAGGAAAGCTTAGGAGTTGCAGCATCAAGAAGCACATTACTGCACATAGTCCTTTTTGCTGGTTCCCATGCAGGTCTGTGGATTGGTGAAATTGATACTGATGACTACACCAGAATCATGGAAGGTCTCCACTTCCACCCCTAGAGTCTAACCCAGGAGGTCTATGTTATGGCTCTAGAATCTGTTTGCTTTACTTCTCTAATGAGGTATGTAGAAGGTGTCTGATTATTTCATTCTCATAGCATTTCTTTGAGACTCAGGAAACTACTTTGCCCATTAAGACCATTAGCAGGGATCAACCAATCCAGTGATTATAGAGCCTCCAGGTCATTCAAACCCAGGAATAGTAAAATTGAACTCCAACTGGTTGACCAAATGCTTTTTGCTGCAAAATTTTGATGGTTGATGCTTCTTTAGTCTGGGCCAAGATTTAATTTGTGTTGCAATGGAACACTGTTGTCAATGACAAAAGGCGATTTTTCCAATATTCTTTGAGAATAAGCTTCAGAGATTTCAGCTCTTTTTAAAAAAAACTTTTCAGCTTTATTTTGACGTGGCAGAAAACTTTTGCATGCATCCTCATGACCACTGTTGTGACAGCTGTATTTAATGAGTGCAAAATGATCAGAAAAGCATCCTCTGCTGCGGGTTGCCATTTGGTGATAGAGGAGAGGAGGTGCTGAAATTGGAGCAGTGAAGTCATGCACACATCTGCTGGTGTAGAATTCCCACCCATCTGGTCTATATCAGGCAGCTGAATGCATGGCCTCAAAGCCAAGTCAGAGCTGCAGACCAACATCCCACAAATCCCCTCTTCAAACAGCAGAGTGAAGACTCAACCAGACTGCTCCAGGCTATGGTTGCTAGAGGTTCATCCATGGATCTTTCTAAGTCTTCCATGTATCTGTCTTACTGACAAAAGATATTTCTGGCTAATCTAACATACTTACAAATAACAAACTCATAATGAAAAAAAGGCAAACTTTAATTCATGTGTAAAGGTCTTCTTTTAAATATAAATAGTCATGATAGATTACACTATTTTTCAGCAAAATTATTTCTCATTTTCCTCCCCTTCCCCAACATAAACACATACTGACCTCCATTGGATGAATTTACTTACTTTTTTGAGTATGCTTTATTGACTATGCTCTTACAGTTGTCCCAATTTTTTCTTCCCTTTATCCCCCTCCTCCCTGCACCAATCCCCACCATCCAGCATTCCCCACTTTCCTTAGTTGATGTCCATGGATCATACACATAAAGTCTTTAGCTTCTCCATTTCCTATACTATTCTTAACCTCCCCTGTCTATTTTGTGCCTACCTATTATGCTTCTTATTCCCTGCAACTTTCCCCCCATTCTCTACCTCCCACTGCCCATTGATAACTCTCCAGGTGATGTCAATTTACCTCATTCTGTTCCTGTTCTAATTGATTGCTTAGTTTTTGTTTTTGTTTTTTAGGTTCAGTTGTTGATAGTTGTGAATTTGTTGTCATTTTAACTGTTCATATTTTTTATCTTCTTTTTCTTAGAAAAGTCCCTTTACATTTCATATACAAGGACTTGGTGACGATGAACTCCTTTAACTTGACCTTTCCTGAGAAGCACTTTATCTGCCCTTCCATTCTAAATGATAACTTTGTTGGATAGAGTAATCTTGGATGTAGGCCCTTGCCTTTCATGACTTTGAATACTTCTTTCCAGCCCATTCTTGCCTGGAAGTTTTCTTTTAAGAAATCAGCTGATAGTCTTATAGGAACTCCTTTGTAGGTAACTGTCTCCTTTTCTTTTGCTGCTTTTAAAATTCTTTCCTTATTTTTAATCTTGGATAATGTAACTATGATGTGCCTTGGTGTATTCCTCCTTGGGTCCAACTTCTTTGGGACTCTCTGAGCTTCCTGGACTTCCTGGAAGTTCATTTCCTTTGACAGATTGGGGAAGTTTTCCTTCATTGTTTGTTCAAATAAGTTTTCAGTATCTTGCTCTTCCTCTTCTCCTTCCAGTATCCCTGTGATTCAGGTATTGGGATGCTTAAAGTTATCCTGGAGTTTCCTAAGCCTCTCCTCATTTATTCAGTCTTGTTCCTTCATTCTGTTCTGGTTGGATGCTTCTTTTATCCTGTTGTTCCAAGTCATTGATTTGAGTCCCTGTTTCCTTCCCTTCTCTGTTGGTTCCTGTATATTTTTCCTTATTTCACCTTATGTGAAATAAAGCCTTCATTTCTTCCTTCATTTTGTGACTGAGTTCAACAATTCTGTTAACATCCTGATTACCAGTGTTTTGAACTCTGCATCACATAGGTTGTCTATCTCCTCATCACTTAGTTCCTTTTCTGTAGGTTTTGATCTGTTCTCTCATTTGGGCCATATTTCTTTGTTTCAGTGCATCTGTTGGTAAGGGGTGGAACCTTAGATATTCCCCAGGCCAAGGCAACCCTCTTTGCTGTGTTGTGGCACTGTCTTTGGGGGAGGAATCAGAGAGGAAACAATGCTGCTTGATCAGCTCTCCTCCCACTTTCTGTCACTTCCCTCCCCTCCCACAGTGGACTGCAATCTCTCCTGTGAAACTGGGAGTTTCTCCTACCTCTGCAACCCCACAGATTTTTTTTTATAGCCAGGGGTTTTGAGTCCTTAGTTTCCCATGCTGAAATCCTGGGTTTCATGGTCTGCCTCACTCCCTAGCTGTTCCTCCTGTCTTATCTATGCATTAAAGGGGGATCGCCCATAGGGTCTGCCAGCTGACACCTTGTCACTTGTCCTCTCTACCCTGGATGCCCATCTCTGCCCCTCCTACCAGCCTGGATAAATGTTTCTTTAACTCCTTGATTATTGGACTTCCATCAAATGATTGTCTGGCAGTTCTGATTGTTCTTTGTTTTTTAGTTTGTTGTTACCCTTCTTTTGGTTGTGTGAGGATGCAGAAGCATTTCTGCCTATGCCTCCATCTTGGCCAGTGTGAGTTGAATTGTCTTTCTTATCCTACTGATATCAACCTTGACCAAGGGACTTCCTTTACCAATGAATGGTGAGCAAACACACCCATTTGCCAATTTGGATCCTAAGCCTTAAGGCATTGCATGTTTACATTCACTCCTCTGAGAGTTTTCACATCTGCCTTGAAAAGATCATGAGCTGAATAGTTCAATTCCCTCAGCTGATCTTCACAGAATGAGAGAGAAGTGAAACGGACCTGACCTCAACCTGCAGCTTAAAGCAGAGCTGTCCTAATTGGCCTAGGCACCTGCAGAGAGTACCTAGAGGACAGTTGCCTGGCAGAGCCCAGCCTAGGTGAGCCAAGCCATAGCTGACCTGTAGTCCAGGATGCATGGGCATAAATGGCAGCTAATTTAAGTCACTGAGATTTGGAGCTATTTGTGATTCAGCATTATTGTGTTGCTTCATAAGCTTTTGAGAGAGATAACCAAAAATGTATGTCTGATTATGTGACAGAAAAAATATTCCTGCTTGCTAGATGCCTAGAGCTCAATTGATATAGTGTAAGGGAAAGCAGATGAAGCAAATTCTCAAGTTAGTCCATCCTATCTATGCAAGGCAAGATGAATGATAGCCTCATTAACTGCATTTTTTACTTCTGGTTCCATGTTAGGGTCATGAAGTTAACACTTAATATTCATATAAGTGCAACTTCAGTGTGGCTTTCAAAGCAACTCCCTGGTACCAACATTCTTTATTGGTTGTTACTATCTCACACCTGCAGGGGAAAACTAAAAGAACCTAACTGTATCTCTTTCTCTGGAGCCTCTGTTTCATTTTCATATGGGTCTGTTTCCACTTGTCTCTCTTTCCTCAATCATGGAAAAGACAGCAAAAATAAAACATCACACTGAACCATATGACAATTTACTCTTGAGGAGAGAATCCTGTGGGTGTCTGAAAGCTTACTGTAAGTTATATTTGCTTCATTTATGCTCCTACTGACAAATAATGAGGCCAGCAATTAATGTTAAAATGCAAATGTGCAATGGGTCTCACTATCTTATTTTGTCTTATTTTGTTTAAAATATCCTTTGCCCTTGGTTCTACTGCTATTAGTTTTAATAGATTTAGTTTAGCAGAGAAATGAAATTTTTTCTAAAGCTTTATTTACTCGATGGAATTGGACTTTACCTAATATTGACTACAAATGTTTGTTCAAGATCATATGCCATACAGTTTAATAGAAATAGAAACCTGTGAAAGATAACCATCATTTTTATGTGTTTGTGGGTGATCTACCTGATTGATGAATTGATTGACAGGCAGATGTTCATAGTATGTGCCTGTCTATATAAACTGTTGTTTTTTTGTCAGAGGAAAAATTCTTTATTACCTCTAAAAAATATCCCAAAGGTATTTCTTGAAAAGAGAAATCTTTCCAACTATAAAGCCAAGTAAAATGAGTTTTGATTTTTGTTACAGCCTTCAGTACTGGAAAGATTGGGGACATAGTTAAAAGTTCACTAAATGCTTCTTTCATTTGCTCAGTCATTCAACATCTACTGATTCCTGATATGTGAGTACCCCACCCTATGCTAGATTCACAGAATTCACTGCATGCTGGGAAAGTCAGACCAGAGAAACCTCTATGTATCTTTATCATTGCACTACCTGGCATCCTTTTATATGCATGTTTATTATCTTTCTCCTCAACTAGAATATGAGCCCACAGAGGGCAGGGATTGTATTTATATTCTTAGCATCCAGGCAGGAACTACTGCAGGAGAGGAATTCACTAAGTGTCTGTGACTGGTGAAAGGAGACAAGCAATATTTCAAAGGCATAAATAGGATAAAAATGGGAACCCAAAGGAGAGATGCCTTTCTCAGCACAGGTTGTAGTGGGAGGTGGATTGGTCAGAAAGCTACCGAGGAGGACGTGAGGATGGAAGCAGGGGTTCCTATGAGAAAACATGCAAGGGGTTGCTTAAAGAGCAAAGTTAGAAGCATGTAGCTGATGTAAAGTCTAGAAGGAGAAGCCATCTGACAAGTTTGGGAATACCAAGGAGGTTCCACTGGGGCATGGGATCCCTTGGGGGAATGGCAGCAGCTGGGGCCGGACAGATAATCAGGCCCAAGGCAGGAGTCATCTTACACCCAGATGAAGAAACTTTAACTTTCTTTGTCATCAATGTTGATTACTGATTGTTGAACTATTTAGATGCTAAATTACCAATGCATGATAGCATTGAAAACCGTTGTCCACCTTTGGCAGGAAGCTGAAGCCCTATTATGGATTGCTATATTATGGATATAGCAAATCCTTAATGCTTCTCCACTGATATGTGACTTGGCTTGCAGAGCCAAGACTTTATCAGCTAACACAAAAAGAGTACTTGGTCACTAACCATGCAGATTTTTCTTCCATTATCTAAACTTTTAAAGGTGAATCAGCATTTTAGTCTAAATTATCTAAATAATCCCACAATTCTCCATTGATTTTAGTAGATATTCAAGGTAAATAAAAAAATAACTATCTTTAAAATTAAACATAATTCATATAAAAAGTTTATTTTAAAACAACAGCAAAGTTATTTGCCTGTTTTCACCCATGGAAGAAATTATTTCATATACCAAAAACAAATGAAAAATGATCACAGAAGCTGGTGTTTTGGATTGCTTTTTATTGTTTCATGGACTTCCCTGTTTTATTAGGAAGAAACCATGTGCATGTATGCAGATGCAGTCACTTGCTTTCTGCCTGCTGCAGGTTGAGGTCATCGGTAAGTGGTAGCAGGCCACCTTTGACCTAATTGTGAATTCCTCTCATGTACACAGGCTTCAGTCCAGGGATGACAACTTCAAAAATTTTGGACTTCAAAAAAAGGGGAGGAATCACAATAAATATTTCATTGTCTAGTCAACCCAATTTGTGAAGCCTGTTTATTTTACTTGGCCTCTGGAAATTGCTACAGCAAGCCTCCCTAGATGTTCCCCCTTTCAGCCAAACTTACCACTGCATGTCAGGGGGTGACTCAGTGTCTACATGCTGGAAGCTCAGCTGTCAGGTAAGAGTCAGGAGAGAGAGGTTTTCATACACTGTGGGAGAAGACTGGATGTCACTTCCCACTGCTACCAGGCCACTTAACCAGTTCCTAAACTGGGTTAATTGACCAATGATTGACCAAACCTTATTCTGCACAGATTTATACTGTGTTCCAAGCTGTAATGGCCAGGGACCATGTGAATCGAGAGTGTTCCTGAAACAGCAAGAAGCTAACCATCTTTGCTTCCCCAGGTCAACAGAAGTCCTGAAATAAGATGCAGATTGAACAAATATGCAAAAGCATAGCAAGGGCTTTGGGGGTGCTTTGCGTGAGTCCCGACACTCCTGTTTCTCTTTCTGAGCTACACAATGTGTGGTTTTCAGTAACAATAAAGCTCCATATACTTGTATTATTATTCAATTCATATTACATGTGATTCTTCAGATACTGGCACTTGCTATTCCCCTTTGTATTGCCCCTATAGGTTTGAGTTTTTGTCTTTCTATCAGTCAAATCCCATCTATTCTTTGGATGGGATCACAGTGACTATACCACAAATACACTGTTGCCAAAAAAGACCTTGGACCTAGTGTGAATAACATGGAGCCTAACATCCATAAGACAGAATTATCCTGCTGCTAATCACTCTTGGGGGTCAGACTAGCCAAGCTAAGATCTTAAAAGAGCTATTCTAGAAAAATTTTTGTTTGGGGCTTTTTAAACCACAAAGCCAAGACTGTGAAGGTATATTTTGTACTCCTATAGGTTGGATGCATAAAATAAGGAGTACAGTAAGCTTGTAACAAAGAATAACATGTTTGTAGCTCTTCAATAGTCTCTGAAGGCCATAACCAGAGTCTGAGGGGCAGAAAACCAGAGTTCACACTGGAGAGTAGAATGAATTAAACATAATTTCTCAGAAGATCTGGTTGGTTCTTATTTGCTTGGCAATTTCAGAAAGAAAAAAGTAGGAATTTCATTTTTCTAGTGCTGTTTCCAAGGGATAAGGAGTTTGTAGTGCTGTAAGTAATTATAAATTATTTATTACACAGTGACCAAGTCTTCACAGTCCCATTTATGTCTATTAATAATCAAGTTTTACTAAAAATAGAATTAAAACATGAATTAAATCTAAATCATTTTGTAAGACAGTGGATTTCTGTGTGTGTTTCTCACAAGAAATCCTATGTAGTCGCCATAACTTTGATTACTAAAACCAGAATTTTATAATATTGGTACAAAGACTGAATTATTTTACCCACAAAAATAATAGTTTTAGGCAGACACTCACTTACTTATTACTTTTTTATTCATGAGGGAGAAAGGCTTTTGATCCAAAAAAAGTTACTTCTCAACATAAAAAGGTAAAATCAGATCCAATTGCCAATTACCTAATTAGAAAATTAAAGTTTTGATTTTTTTTCCAGATAGCTTTTATGGCTCTTCAATGGAGAGCTTTATATTAATTTTCTCTTTTAGACATGTCATTTTCATTAGCCTCACCATGATATATAACTAATAATGGTTAAGTGTAATTATGGCCATATTTAGAAAATAATTGTGATTAAGAGCATTCTTGATCAATCGTGTGCTATTCCCCCAGTTTTTTACACTTAATTCTACCCACTTGTAGCTTCTCAAAAAAACAGAGCTTAAGGATCACAAATATTAAAAAGATAAGACATTTCTCATGCTTTCTGTGCTTACAATTTTTTAATATTGTTGTTTTTTTATTTATAATCTAATTCTTCAGGCATTTCTCCCTGAATAGAATTGATTACATTCATAAATAAAGCATTGATAAAATAACCTTAGGTTTTAAAGTATGGTTTGACTTTAAATATAAAACTTGTATTCTACCAAATATCTGCTAGGTCTAGTTTCATTATGTTTTATTTTATTTTTGTTTGGGGTTTTTTGCACCATGCTTCACACTTATATTTAAGTGTATAGACTCAGAAAACAGCCAAGATAAAAAGGTAATGTTGGCATGCAGAGGAATGACAAGTTCCAGTTACAATTGTTCAAACATTATATCACTGGCAAGTCACCATGCTGAGCTGTCACCATATTGGTCACAGGAAAAATAATTCAGAATGAATTTTTTAAGGGACACATAGGAGGTTACCTAGTGATTTTATTAACTTTATTTTTATTGTTCACACTATTACATATTTTCCCTCCCTTTGCCCACCTCCACCTAGCCCCCACCTCTCTTTTCCTCTGGCTATCACCATGCTGTTGCCAGTTCGTATGTGTAATGTATATGTCGTTTGGCTAATCTCTTCAACTTATTTCATCCATTCCTTCCTCCCCTATCCTTCCTGACACCTCGATCTGTTCCTCAGTCTGCCTCTCTATTTTGTTATTCAGTTTATTTTGTTCATTAGATTCCTAATACAAGTGAGATAATATGGTGTTTGTCTTTATCTGAATGACTTATTTCACTTAACTTAATAATCTCCAAGTCAACCCATGCTGCCACAAAAATAGGATTTCCTTTTTTATTGCCAAGTACTATTCCATTGTGCAAATGTACCAAGACATTTTTTATCCATTCATTTACTGGGCACTTGGGCTGTTTCCAGATCTTGGCTATTGTAAATAATGCTGCTATGAACATTTTTCTTTACCATGTGGGGCCATAGGGTGGCTGCATCAGCAAAAGGAGTTGACTGAGGGCCACTATTCCACAGATGTGATATCCTCACACCCAAGTATGTCCAGGAGCAGGTGAGGACAGAAATCAGGAGTGGAGAGTCTCAGGGGTTTCTGGAACCTTAGCAATTGCCCAAATCACCACAAGGAACATGGCCTAGGGGCTTCTGAGTCTTCAAGGGATGTTGGACACATGAATTTTGTTGGAAGTCTCCCAGTTTCTACATGTTGGCTCAAATGTGCTTTACAAAACTCTTGCAAAGATGATGTTAAGTGAAAAAGCCAGTAACCAGACTTCTTGCCAAAATAGAAGGTAGGTAGGTAGGTAGGTAGATAAATAGGTAGGTAGATAAAATTTGCCTCCTTGCACAACCAAAATAAGGACAACAACAAATTTAAAAACAAAAAAATAACCAGAAATACCAAAAAATTAAACTGTATGGAAGTCCAACAAACAAGGAGTAAGGAAGAAACATTCATCCAGACCAGTAGGAGGGGCAGAGAGAGATGCCAGGGTGGAGTGGACTCACAGCAAGGTGGAAGCTGGCAGACCTGGCAAAGCGTTAGCTGGAGAAGCAGGCCATTCCACATTTGTGTGCAGATAAACCAGGAGGAACAACTAGGGAGTGAGACAGACCATGCAGCCTAGGGTTCCATCTTAGGAAAATAAAGCCTCAATACCTCTGACTAAAGAAACCTTTGGGGTCGAGGTGGCGAGATAAACTCCCAGCCTCACAGGAGAGTTCATTGGAGAGACCCACAAGGTCCTAAAACATACACAAAACCACCCAGTGAGGAATCAGCACCAGAAGGGCCCAATTTCCTTGTGGGTAGTGGAAGAAGTGACTGAAAGCCTTCCAAGAGCTGAGCAGGCAGCATTGCTCCCTCTCAGACCTCTCCCCCACACACAGCACCACAACTCAGTGACTTGGGTTGCCCTGCCTTGTTGAGTACTTGAGATTCCACCCCTTATAATGTAACAGGTGCAGAGAGACAAAAAATATGGAGCAAATGAAAGAGCAGACCAAAAATTCCAGGAAAAAATACAACTAAGTGATAAAAAGAAAGCCAGCCTATCAGACATACAGTTCAAAATACTGGTAATCAGGATGCTCACAGAAATGGTTGACTATCATCACAAAATAGAGAAAAAAGTGAAGGTTATGAAAAGTGAAATAAAGGAAAATGTACAGGGAACCAAAATGTACAGTGAAGGGAAGGAAACTGGGACTCAAATCAATGGTTTGGAGCAGAAGGAAGAAATAAGCATTGAACCAGAACAGAAAAAAGAAACAAGAATTCAAAAACTGAGGAGAGACATAGGGACAACTTTGTATGTTCCAGCATCCAAATCATAGGAACACCAGAAGAAAAATAGGAGGAGCAAGAAATTGAAAACTTAGTTGAAAACATAATGAAAGAAAAGTTCCCTAATCTGACAAATGAAGTAGACTTCCATAAAGTCCAGGAAGCTCAGAGTCCCAAAGAAGTTGGACTCAAGGAAGCACACACCAAGGCACATCATAATTATATTACCCAAGATTAAAGACAAGGAGAGAATCTTAAAAGCAGCAAAAGAAAAGGAGACAGTCACCTACAAAGGAGTTCCCATAAGGCTATCAGCTGATTTCTCAGAAGAAATCTTGCAGGCAAGAAGGGGCTGGAAAGAAGTATTCGAAGTCATGAAAGGCAAGGACCTACATCCAAAATTACTCTATCCAGCAAAGCTATCATTTAGAATGGAACTGCAGATAAAGTGCTTCTAAGATAAGGTCAAGTTAAAGTTCATCATCTCCAAGACCTTATTATATGAAATGTTAAAGGGACTTATCTAAGAAAAAGAAGATCAAATATGCAAACAGTAAAATGACAACAAACTCATAACTCTCAACAACCAAACCTACAAAAACAAAAACAAAAATGAACTAAGCAAACAACTGGAACAGGAACAGATTCACAGAAATAGAGACCATGTGGAGGGTTATCAGTGGCAGAGTAGAAGGGAGAGGGAGGTGGAAAAGGCACAGGGAATAAGAAGCATAAATGGTAGGTAGAAAATAGACAGGAGAAGGTTAAGAATGGTATGGGAAATGGAGAAGCTGAAGAACTGATATGTATGTCCCATGAACATGAACTGAGGGCAGGGGATGATGGTGGGAGGGGGCCACAGGTTGGAGAGCAATAAAGGGGAGAAAAAATGGGACAACTGTAATAGCACAATCAATACAATGTATTTTAAAAAAAGAAAAAAAAGGCACTAACCAAAGACCACCTATTATATGGTTGCACATATGTGAAATGTCCAGAATAGGCAAACCCATGGAGAAGTAGCATATGTGTGGTGGTTAGGCAGGGATGGAGAGGATGGGCAGTGAGTTCTAACTGGACAGGTTTCTTTCACCAGGCTGATATTGAACAATATAACTGTTCTGATTTTGTTGATTATATCTGGGGACTGAGACACCACAAGCCCTCTGCAGACATATGGTCTTCGGGCCCCGCTCAGAGGTCAGCTCAGGGGTCAGCCAAGACAAGGGTCTCTGGAGTGCATCCCAATGACTTCTTTTTAAATATTTTATTTTTAATCCTTACCTAGTGTATTATAAACACCATCCCAAGTATATCTTTTAAATATTGTGATCTTCATTCCAAGAGATAAGGGCTGGCCATGTTCCTGTGAACCAGAAGTGTTTCCATGGGAAAGGGAAGAACTCATCGTGTAATTCAGTATTAAAAATGTCACCCAGCTGGGTATCAATATTTTTTCTAATTACTGTTTTGGGATTTTAGGATATATTCGCAAAAGTGGGACCATTGAGTCCAAAGGCAGTTTCATTTTTAATTTTTTGAGGAAATTCCATACTGGTTTCCACAGTGGCTGCACCAGTCTATTCACACCAACAGTGCATAAGGATTCCCTTTTCTCCACATTCTCCCCATTACTTGTTGTTTGCTGATTCATTGCTGATAGCCAGTCTGGCAGGTGTGATGTGATATCTCATTGTGGTTTTAATTTGCATCTCTATGATGATTAGTGAAGGTGAGCATTTTTTATGTTTATTGGCCATCTGTTTGTCCTCTGGAGAAGTGTCTATTCAGGACTGTTGCCCTGTTTTAATTGGATTATTTATCTTCCTGGTGTTGAGTTGCATAAGTTCTTTATATATTTTGGAAATTAAACCCTTATCAGATGTATCAGATGTATCAGATATGTTCTCCCATACAGTGGGTTCCCTTTTCATTTTGTTCAGGGTTCCTTTCTCTGTGCAAAAGTTTTTTAGTTTGTTGGAGCCTCATTTGTTTGTTTTTTCTTTGGTTGTCCTAAGAAATATATCAAGAAAAATGTTGCTACATGAGATCTCTGAGATTTTACTACCTGTGTTTTCTTCTAGGACTTTTATGGTTTTGTGACTTACATTTAAGTCTTTTATCCATTTTGAGTTTATTCTTGAGTATGGTGTAAGTAGGTGGTATAGTTTCACTTTCTTGCAATTACTGATACAGTTCTCCCACCATTTATTAAAGAGACTGTCCATTATATGCTCTTGCCTCTTTTGTCAAATATTCTTTAACCATAAAAGCATGCATTTATTTCTGGTCTCTTTGTTCTGTTTCTTTGATCTATATGCCTGTTCTCATGTCAGCACTAAGCTGTTTTGACTACAATGGACTTGTAGTGTAGTTTGATAGCAGACATTGTGATCCTTCCAACTTTGTTTTTCTTTCTCAAGATTGCTGTAGTTATTTGGGGTCTTTTTTGGTTCCATACAACATTTTTCATAATATTTGTTCTAGGTCCATGAAACATGCCATTGGTATTTCAATAGGAATTGCATAGAATCTATTGGTTGCTAGGTGGTGCTGAGAATTTAATGATGTAAGTTCTTCCAACCCAAGAACATGGTTTGTGCTTCCACTTATTTGTACCTTCCTCAATTTCTTTCTTCAATGTCATGTAGTTTTTCAAATACAGGTCTTTTAACTCTTTGGTTAAATTTATTCCTATGTACCTTTCTTTTTTGTCAGAATAGTAAAAGAGTAAATTTCTTTTTTTATTTTATTCTAATCATTGTTCAAGTACAGTTTTCCCTTTTGTAAAAGAGTAAATTTCTTAATTTCTTTTTCTGATAGGTCATTACTGGTGTATAAAAGTGCTACTGATTTATGAATATTATTTTGTAACCTGCTACTTTGCCAAAATGACTTATTAGGCCTAGTCATTTTATTGTGGAATCTGTAGGGTTTTCTATGTACAATCATGTCATCTGTGAATAATGACAGTTTTATTTCCTCATTTCCAATTTGAATGCCTTTATTCTTCTTAATGTGGCTAATTCTTCCAGTACTATGTTGAATAAGAGAGGTAAAAGTAGACAACCCTGTCTTGTCTCTTATCTTAGGGGAAACGCTTTGAGTTTTTGCCCATTATGATGTTGATTGTAGGTTTGTCATATACAGCCTTTAGTTTCTTTTATTTTAATTGTTGTTCAAGTACAGTTTTCTATCTTTCACCCCCCACCCCAGCCCACCCCCCCAGCCCTCCCCCACCTTTGTCCCATTTCCACCCCCCCTTGTTTTTGTCCATGTGTCCTTTATATTTGTTCCTGCAAACACTTCCATTTTTCCCCTGAAATTCCCACCCCTCTCTGCTCTGGTCACTGTCAGCCTGTTCTCTATTTCAGTGTCTTTGGTTATATTTTGCTTGTTTGTTTGTTTTATTGATTAGGTTCCTGTTAAAGGTGAGATCATATGGTAGTTGTCTTTTACCACCTAACTTATTTCACTTAGCATAATGCTTTAAAAAACTCCTGCATGGCTAAAGAAAACAGCATTAAAATGAAAAGAGAATCAACTGTATGGGAAATATATTTGCCAATGATACCTCAGTCAAAGGTTTAATCTCCAAAATATATAAAGAACTCACAGGACTCCGCTCTAAGAAGACAAGCAACCCAATTAAAAAATATGCAAAGGATTTGAACAGACACTTCTCCAAGGAGGATATACAGAGGATCCAGAGGCATATATGGTCTTTATTATGTTGAGGTATGATCCTTCTATTCCCACTTTGCTGAGAGTTTTTATCATCAGTGGGTACTATGTTTTATCAAATGCTTTTTCTACATATATTGATATGATTGTGTAATTTTTACCCTTCTGTGATGTATCATAATTAATGACTTGTGTATATTTTGCCAATGTCACATCCCTGGGATAAATCGCATTTGCTCATGGTGCATGATATTTTTAATGTATTACTGGATCCAGTTTGCTAATATTTTGTTGAGGATTTTAGTATCTATGTGTGTCAGGATACTGACCTAAAATTGTCTTTTTAAATTATAGTATTATTATCTGACTTTGGAATTAGGATAATGCTGACCTCATAAAATAAGATTGGGAGCCTTCCCTCTTTTTTAATTTCTTATAATAATTTGAGAATGGTGTTAGCTCTTCTTTGAATGTATGGCAAATTTGCCTGTAAAGCCATCCAGTCCAGGACTTTTGTTTGCTGGGAGCTTTTTTATTATTGTTGTTATTTTGATTGATTTGTTCTTATTGGTCTATTCAGGTTTAATGATTTTTCCTGATTGGGTTTTTAAAATTTGTGTGTTTCTAGGAGTTTGTCCATTTAGCCCAGGTTTTTGCTTGTTGGCAGATAGTTGTTCGTGGTACTTCTTACAGTCCTTTGTATTTCTGTGATGCCTGTTGTTACTTCGCCTCTGTCATTTCTGATTTTATTTATTTGTATCCTCTCTCTTTTGATGAGTTTGGCTAAAGGTCCTTCAATCTTCTTTGTCTTTTCAAAGAACCAGCTATTCATTTTATTAGTCTTTAGGTTTGGGGGTTTTTTTTTGTTTGTTTTTTAGTCTCTATGTCATTTATTTCTGCTCTGATTTTTATTATTTCTTTCCTTCTACTTACTCTAGGCTTTTTATGGTTTTTGTTTTCTAGTTCTTTTAGGTATAGGGTTAGATCATTTATTTGAGATTTTTCTGCTTTATGACGTAAGCCTGTAAGACTATATGAGCTTCCCTCTCAGGACTGCTTTCACTGTACCCCATAGATTTGGGGTTCTTGTGGGTTCATTTTCCTTTGTTTCCAGGTAATTTTTTTTGCTTTTTCCTTGATCTCATTGATAACCAATCCATTGTTTAATAACATGATATTTAGCTTCCATGTATTAGGATGTTTTGACTTTTTTAATGTAGTTAGTTTCTAGTTTTAGGTCATTGTAATCCTAGAAGATACTTGATATGATTTCCATCTTCTTCAATTTCTTAGGACCCATTTTGTTTCCTAATATGTGATCTATCTTTGAGGGTATTCCATGTGCACTTGAGAAGAATGCATATTCTCCTGCTTTGAGATGAAAGTTCTATAAATATGAATTAAATCCATGCAATCTACTGTGTAAGATCACTGTTCCTTGTTGATTTTTTTTGTCTAGAAGATCTATCCATTGATGTCAGTGGGCCATTTAAGTCCCCTACTATGTCTGTATTGCTGTGTGTCTCTCCCTTAAAGTCCACCAATAGTTTGTTTTTATATCTCTATGTGCCTTTATATTGAGTGCATATGTGTTTACTAGGATTATAACCTCTTGTTGGATATCCTCTTTAGTATTATGTAGTGACACTCTATCTCTTTTTATAGCCTTTTTTGAATTCTATTTTGTTAAATATAAGTACAGCTACCCCAACTCTTTTTGTTGTTTCCATATCCATGAAATATTTTTTTTCCATTCCTTCACTTTCAGGGTAAATCTTTTGTTTTGAGTTGTGTCTCTTGTAGGCAGTATATATATGGGTCATGTTTTCTTATCCATCCAGCTACCTAATGTCTTTTGATTGAAGTATTTAATCCATTTATATTTAAGGCTACTATTAATAGCTACTTATTTATTGTCATTTTGCTTTACATCTATGCTCTTCTTTCCCTCTATTTCTTCTTCTTAAATCAAGCCCTTTAACATTTTTTAAAATACTGGTATGGTGGTGATTAAATCCTTTAGTTATTTTTGTTGTTTTGTTTTGTTTACTTTTGTCTTCTTTTGTTTTGTTTTGTTTTTGTCTGGGGAGCTCTTTATTTTGCATTCAATTTTAAATTACAGCCTTACTGAATAGAGTAGTCTTGGTTACATGACTTTGTTTTATTTTTCTTTTTTTTTTCATAGTAACAAATGCTTATTGGTCATCTTTGTTCTAGACCCTGGGCATTCAGCAAACACTTCCTTAGGAAACATGTTCTTTTACATCAAGATGGTATTAAAACTCACATACCCAAAATCTGTTTCTGCATTTTTAAATAGATTTTTTTCAATTTTTTTTTATTTTAATTTTTTTTATTTTTGTTCAAGTACAGTTTTCTGCCTTTTTTTCCCACACCTCCCCACCACCCTATCCCTTCCCAGCTCCCTCCCCTATTTCCAGTCCCCCTTGTTGTTGTCCATATGTCCTTTATAATTGTTCCTGTAAACCCTTCACTCTTTGCCCCCCTTATCCCCTCCCCTCTTCCTTCTGATCACTCTCAACCTGTTCCCAATTTCAATGTCTTTGGCTATACTTTGCTTGCTTGTTCATTTTGTTGATTAGGTTTCTGTTAATGGTGAGATAATATAGTATTTGTCTTTCATTGCCCGGCTTATTTCACTTAGCATAATGCTCTCTAGTTCCATCCATGCTGTTGCAAAGGGTAGGAGCTCCTTCTTTCTTTATGTTGCATAAAATTCTATTGTGTAAATGTACCAGAGTTTTTGATCCCCTCATTTACTGATGGGCACTTGGGTTGTTTCCAACACTTGGCTATTGTAAATTGTGCTGTTATGAACATTGGGGTGCATAGGTTCTTTGGATTGGTGTTTCAGGGTTCTTAGGATATAATCCTGCCAGTGGAATTGCTAGGTCAAAAGGCAGATCCATTTTTAGTTTTCTGAAGGAAATCCTATACTGTTTTCCATAGTGGCTGGAAAAGTCTGCATTCCCACCAACAGTGCACTACGGTTTGCTTTTCTCCACACCCTCCCCAAAATTTGTTGTTTGTTGCTTTGTTTATGATGGCCATTCTGACTGGTGTGAGGTGGCATCTCATTGTGGTTTTATTTTTTTATCTTATTTTAATTATAGTTCAAGTACAATTTTCTGTTTTACTCCGATCCCAGCCCATTCACCCACCCCTCCCCACCTCCCTCTCATTTCCACACCCCCGCCAATTTTTTTCCATGTGTCCTTTATATTTATTCCTGTAAACCCTTCCCCTTTTCCCCTGAAATTCCCCTGAAATCTGTCCCCTCTCCCCTCTGAACACTGTAAGCCTGTTCTCTATTTCAGTGTGTTCAGTTATATTTTGCTTGCTTCTTCGTTTTGTTGATTAGCTTCCTGTTAAAGGTGAGATCATATGGTATTTGTCTTTCACCACCTGGCTTATTTCACCCAGCGTAATGCTTTCCAGTTCCATCCAGGCTGTCCAAAAGGGTAGGAGCTCCTTCTTTCTTTCTGCTGCATAGAATTCCATTGTGTAAATGTACCATTCGTTTTTTGATCCATTCATTTACTGATGGGCACCTAGGTTGCTTCCAACACTTGGCTATTGTAAATTGTGCTACTATGAACATTGGGGTGCATAGGGTTTTTTGGATTGGTGTTTCAGGGTTCTTAAGATATAATCCTAGCAGTGGAAGTGCTGGGTCAAAAGGCAGATCCATTTTTACTTTTCTGAGAAAATTCCATAGTGTTTTCCATAGTGGTTGTACCAGTCTGCAATCCCACCAACAGTGCACTAGGGTCCCCTTTTCTCCACAACCTCTCCAACACTTGTTGTTTCTTGCTTTGTTTATGATGGCCATTCTCAATGGTGTGAAGTGGTATCTCATTGTGGTTTTAATGTGTATCTCTCTGATAGCTAGCGATATTGAGCATCTTTTCATGTGTCTCTAGACCCTCTGTATGTCCACCTTGGAGAAGTGTCTGTTCAAGTCCTTTGCGCATTTTTTAATTGGGTTGCTGGTCTTCTTAGAATGAAATTGTGTGAGTTCTTTATATATTTTGGAGATCAAACCATTGTTTGAGGTGTCATTGGCAAATATGTTTTCCCATATAGTTGGTTTTCTTTTCATTTTAATACTGTTTTCTTTAGCTGTGTAGGAACTTTTTGTATTGATAAAATCCCATTTGTTTATTCTTTCCTTCATGTCCCTTGCTCTAGGGGACATATCAGTGAAAATATTGCTGTGTGGCCTATCAGATTTTCCTGCCTATGTTCTCCTCTAGGACTTTAATGGTGTCATGACTTATATTTAAATATTTTACCCACCTTGAATTTATTTTTGTATATGGTGTAAGTTGGTGGTTGAGTCTCATTTTTTGCATGTAGCTGTCTAGATCTCCCAACACCATTTGTTGAAGAGGCTAGCTTTGCCCTATTCTATGCTGCTGCCCCCTTTGTCAAATATTAATTGACTGTAGAGACTTGGGTTTATTTCTGGACTCTCTGTTCTGTTCCATTGGTCCATGTGTCTGATCCTGGCCATTACCAGGCTGTTTTGATTGCACTGGCCTTGTAATACATTTTGATATTAGGTATTGTGATTCCTCCTACTTTCCTCTTCTTTCTCAAAATTGCTCAAAATTTGCTCTTCTTTCTCAAAATTGCAGCTATTCAGGGTCATATACAGTTCTATATAAATTTTTGAAGGGTTTGTTCTTTATCTGTGAAGTATGCCATTGGTACTTCAACAGGTATTGCATTGCATCTATAAATTGCTTTGAGTAGTATGGACATTTTGATGGTGTTAATTCTTCCAACCCATCAGCATGGTACACGCTTCCATTTGTTTGTGTCTTCCTTAATTTCTTTCTTCAGTGTTTTCTAAGTACAGCTCTCTCACTTCCTTGGTTAGGTTTATTCCTAGCTATTTTATTTTTCTTGTTGCTATATCAAATGGGATTTTTTTCTTGATTTCTGTTTCTGATATTTCATTGATGGTGTACAAAAATGCTTTTCATTTTCAATTATTAACTTTGTATCCAGATGTTTTGCCAAATTTATTTATTAGGTCGAGCAGTTTTTTGGTGGAGTCTATATAAATTTCTATGTACACTATCATGTCATCTGCAAACAATGGCAGTTTTGTTTCCTCTTTTCCAACTTGGATGATTTTTATTTCTTTTCTTTTCTGTTTGCTGTGGCTAGAACTTCCAATACTATGTTGAATAAGAGTGGTAAAAGTGGACAACCTTGTCTTGTTCCTGATCTTAGTGGAAAAGATTTTAGTTTTCACCCATTGAGTATGATGTTGGCTGTAGGTCTCTCATATATTGCCTTTATTATGTTGAGGAATGCTCCCTCTATTCCCACTTTGCTAAGTGTTTTTTATCATAAATAGGTGCTGTACCTTATCAAATGCTTTTTCTGCATCTATGGACATGATCATATGATTTTTGTCTTTGCTTTTGTTCATGTGATGTATTACACTTACTGATTTGTGAATATTGTACCACCCTTGCATCCCTGAGATGGATCCCACTTGATCATGGTGTGTGATCTTTTTAATGTATTGCTGGATGAGGTTTTCCTAATATTTTATTGAGAAATTTAGCATCTATGTTCATCAGCAATATTGGCCTGAAGTTTTCTTTCTTTGTTGGTCTTTATTTGGTTTTGGAATTAGGATGATGTTGGCCTCATAAAAAGAGGTTGGGAGTCTTCCATCTTCTTGGATTTTTTGGAATAGCCTGTGAAGGATAGGAGTTAGGTCTTCCTTAAATGCTTTGTAGAATTCTCCTGTGAAACCATCTGGTCCAAGGCTTTTGTGTGCTGGGAGTTTTTTGATTACTGCTTCAATTTCATTTGCTATTATTGGTCTGTTCAGGCTTTCTGCTTCTTTTTCACTGAGTTTTGGAAGATTATATTTTTTTAGAAATTTGTCCATTTCACCTAGGTTTTCAAATTTCTTGGTGTATAGTTCTTGGTTGCATCACTTTGAATATTACATGCAAATCTCTTCTGACTTTGTGTTTTGTTTGTTTTGGGTTTTTTGGTTTTTTTTTTGAGAAATCACCTGACAGTCTTATGGGAACTCACTTGTAAGTAACTATCTCTCTCATGCTGCTTTTAAGGTTCTCTTGTCTTTAACTTTGCCATTTTAATTACAATGTATCTTGGTATGGGTCTTTTGGGCCTTCTCTTGTTTGGGACTCTCTGTGATTTCTGAACTTATGAGATTTTTTGTCTTTCCCAGGTTAGGGAAGTTTTCTGCCATTATTTCTTCAAACAGGTTCTTTATCCCTTGCTCTCTTTTGTCTTCCTGGTACCTCTATGATGCAGATGCTGTTACGTTCTGGACCCACAGGTCCCTTAGATTTCCCTATTTTTTAAAAAAAATTGTCTTTTTTTTCTGTTCCACTGCTTGGGTGCTTACGCTTACCTTATCCTCTAAATAAGGGTCCTCCAAGCCCCAAACTGTGGACCAGTGCTTGTCCATGGCCTGTTGGGAACCAGGCCATGAGTGAAGTTCACCTGAGCTCTGTCCCCTGTGCTCCACCTGTCCACAATGGATGAATGAGCAAAGTTCTACTTAGCTCTGTTCCCATCCACAGCATGCAAACAAGCAAAGCTCATCTGAGCTCTGCTTCCCAACCCCATCTTCCACAAAACCAGTCCCTGGTGCCAAAAAGGATGAGGACTACTGCTTTCAATTGTTGATTTGATCCTCTGTTTCATCTAACCTGTTGCTGGGTTTTTTAGTGAATTCTTTATTTCAGATACTGTATTTTCATTTCTGATTGATTCTTTTTTTATGTTGTCCCTGTCCTTTATGATGTTTACTATTTCTTTGTTTAAGTTCTCATTGAGGTCATCCATTCTTCCCCTAGAGTTGTTGAGCATCCTTATGACCATTGCTTTATACTCTGCATCTGGTGTTTTGGTAGCTTCCCTTTCATTTAATTTTTTTCTGGGAATTTCTTTTGTTCTTTTGTAAGGGGCATAATTTTTGGTCTCACCATTTTGTCTCTGTGTATTAATTAAGTAGATCTGCAATGACTATCAAATTTTATGATAAAAGTGTCATATTTGGGCTCAGTGGCACTGTCTTCCAGAATACCCAAGAAGCTTCATATTTCAGGAATGACTCTTGTGGTTTATGTGCACCCTCCTGTTGCAGTTGAGCCTTGAATGCTGTTGGCCCTTTCATGGGTGGAGTTAACCCTTCAGGCTGTCTGGCTATATGGGTAAACCTCAATCACCATGTTTAAGATGCTGTGCAGGGGCTACCCTCTTATATAGAGTTGTTCTCAGAATTCCCCTTTGGGTTTGCTGCTTGTGTGTTTAGTTGGGTAAAGCTCAGGTGTGGTCTGAAGCCCACCAGCTTATGTTGGTTCTGGGTCCACTTGGGCAGGGTTCAGGTATAGGCCAATGTCAAATGTTGTGGTTAACTGGCCTTGGGCTACTTGTCTGGAACTACCACACTGTTCATTTTTTTGCATCTATTAGACTTGAGTGTGCATGGGAGGGGCCAAACTGTGAGTAAGGGTTGATTTCTTTCAGCTTAGAGTTGTGTGTAAATCTATGAAAGGACTGAGGTTTCCTGATATTTGTCTCTACCTGTCAGCCACTCTGTCTCCCCATGAGGTTGCCTGGTCTTCCTTCAGAGTCTTCCAAAGAAAGACTATAGCATGGGCTCAGGCTGGCTGTGAACCACAGCCCACTCCACAGGTTGGGAGCTCAGCAGGGCAAGGTAACTGGGGTTGGGAGGACCAGGCTAGTGGGTCCCCTACGTAGAGACACATGATCAAGCACTCAGTGTAGGGAAAGTGGCCCCTGCTCCACAGCCAAACCAATCAATCACTGCCAGAGTCTTGCTGTAGGTTCAGGTTGGGTATAACCAGCTGTACCCTCTGATAGAGCAAACTCAGCAGGGTAGGGCCATTGGGGTTCAGGAAGACAGATCAAGAGTGTCTCATTGGCGGTGATGCCACCCCAGCCTGCAAGAAGGGCTAAGCACTTTGTCCTGGTCCCAGACAATAGCCTCTAAGGCAGGAGGGTCTCACACTTTTAATGTTTCAGGTCTTAGCCACTCTCCTTTCCCAACACAGAACTGAGCCCAGCAGAGTGGAGTATCTAACACTTGGCAGTGTTGATCCCAAGAGTCTCCTAGTGGGGTGGTGCTCACAAGTCTGTAGGAGGGGGCAGGTACCTCTTTTCTTCCTGAGATAGCACAGGCTGAGCTCACATGGGAGACAGGATTTGCCACTCCCCCTGCCCCCCTCAATGTAGTCACACATTCCAGCACCTGTCCATCTTGTTCCCAGAAAATAAGCTTTTTAGGGAGACATGGTCTGAAAGTCCTAGCTCTGGGAAGCACTCTGGTGTGCCTGCACCACTATAGCAAGACAGGGCCAGCCAAGTAATTCAACAGGTAGGAGAAGCGGCACCAGCTGTTTGCTAGTAGTTGTGGGGGAGACAGGAACTCTTTCCAAAGCCAAACAATTTAGTCACTATCTGAATATCCACCAAAAACCTTCCCAGAAAAAGAAGGCTGCCAAATATTAAAGTCACTGCTAGCTACACCCATAAGACCCCTTTGGAGGACCCAAGCTTTGGCAACATGGCCTTGCCAGCAGTTGGACACCAGGCAGTACCCTCCCCAGGCTGGTGCTATAACAATAGGAGTGCTCGTCTCTGGAAAAGTGGTGTCTGGGTCTCCCAGGTGGACTGAATCCCCACTGATTTTCACTTCCAGATGTTAAACAAGCTCCTCTTCACATCTCTGTTACTCTGAGTTAGGGATCCCTGTATGCAGTTGAGACACCGTGCTCCTGGGTAGAGTGAGTTTTGTAGCCCCAATATCCCTCTAGCTTCTAAGCCATTACTGCACCTGAGTGTGGATATCAGCCCGATCTGTGTCTTTACCCTTCATATTAGTCTCTATGTGGTTTCTGTAAATCCTTGATTATAATATTTCAGTTCAGCTATTGTTCAGTTGGTTATTTAGGTTGATTGTTCTATAATTTCATTGTAAATACAGTTTGAGGCCAGGAGCAGGTGAATGTAGCTTCCATCTACTTTGCAGCCACCTTGGAAACCCCTTAGGGATTTGAAAAGAGATTAAAAATAGGGAAGAGTCCCCACCAGTGTAGTTCAGTTGGTTGGGCATCACCCTGAAAACCAAAAGATCACTGGTTTGATTGCAGTAAGCGCAAATGCCTGGGTTGTGGGTTCAGTTTTTGGTCAGGATGCATATGGAAGGCAGCCAGTTGATGTTTCTCCCCAACATTGCTGTTTCTCTGGCTTTATTTCTCCCTTCTTTCCCCTCTCTCTAAAAACCAAAAATAAAAATTAAATTTAAAAAATTGTGAATAGAGGGTTGGGTGATGATAAAAGAACAGAGTTGTGTTTTCTTAAACAAAGTTCAGAATGAAGACTGCTGAAAGAATCAAATGCTTTAAAAATTAACATACCACATCCTGGCTAGTGTGGCTCAGTGGATTGAGTGATGGTCTGCAAACCAAAAGATCACCAGTTTGATTCCCAATCAGGGCACATGTCTGGGTTATAGGCCAGGTCCCCAGTTGGAGGCATGCAAAAGGCAACTAATCAATGTACCTCTTGCACATTGATTTTTTCTCTCCCTCTCTTTCTCCCACATTTCCCCTGTCTCTGAAAATAAGTGAATAAAATATTTTTAAAAATTAATATACCATAACATATACCATATTAATAAAAATCCTTACCCACAATTTTACTGAATAGTGAGCATATTGTCAAGATGCTTAAAGTTTGGGAGAAATATTTAATAGGATCCAAGAACTATACAAATAAAAGAAGACATGCTAACCACATTGACAAAATGAAGAACAAAAATGACAAAATTCCCAAATTATACAGAAAAAATTGAAAAGACTTAACATTCTTTTATTATCAAAATATTCAACAGGCTGGGAATAGAAGTAAATTACGTCAACATAATAAAGGCCACAGCAAACACCACACCTGATCTTTAAAGACGGAATGTGTTGAAAGTGTTTTCTGTAAGAGCAAGAACAAAAGAAGGATTCCCAGTCTTACCAGTTCAACATAGTACTGGAAGTGCTAGCCACAACAGTCAGGCAAGAAAAAGAAAGTAAGCATATAAATGGAAAAAAGGAGAAGTAAAATTATCTCTGTTCACAGATAACAATCTTAAATGTAGAAAATTCTAAAGACTTCACACACCCACACACGCAAAACTGTTAGAACTAATAAATTAATTCAGCAAAATATCAGGATATAAAATACTTAGGAAAAAATCTAGCCAAGGAGGTAAAAGACTTGTGTGCTGAAAACTACAAAACACTGCCAAAAGAAATTAGACACAAATAAATGGAAAGATATGCCATTGTTCATGAATTAGAAGAAAATATAGTGGTATCTCAGTACTTATCATTAATTCATTGCAAAGCTCATGATGAGTGCCAAAACTGATAAGTACCAAATGATGAAGCATTTTCTCTTGAGGGGGGATGTCATGACTCAGACAATTTCTAGCAAGTGCAACAATGTCCCAAGCAAGCACCAAGTGCTGAAACATTTTTTTCTCATCAAAATGAAATGACTACAGGTTTGATGAGTTCTGAAGCCAATGAGTACTGAGGTATGACTGTATTGATAATATGTCAATACTATCTACAATCTAGAGATTCAACATAATTCCTACCAAATCCCAAAGACATTTTTTGCAGATATAGAAAAAAATCCTAAAATCTATGTGGAATCTCAACAGATCCTGAATAGTCAAAACTATTTAACACAAACAAACAGGAACAAAGTTTGAGGATTTATATTTCCTGATGTCAAAACATGTTACAAAGCTACAGCAATCAAAACAGTATGGTACTGACATAAAGATAGACATATTACAGAGGCCAAAATAAACTCTCATGTATAAGGTAGCATGATCTTCAAAAAGGATGTCAAGACTACTCAGTGGAGATAGAACAGTTTCTTCAACAAATAATGATGAGAAAATTAGATATCCATAACCAAAATAGTGAAACTGGACCCTTATTTTACAACATATGCAAAAATTAACTAAAGAAAGATTAAAGACCTAAATGTAAGCCTAAAAACTATAAAACTTCTAGAAGAAACCATAGAGGAAAAGCTTTATGATGGTGGATTAGGCAATGATACCTTAGATATGATACCAAAAGCACAGAAAACAAAAGCAAAAAATAGACAAACGGAACTACATCAAACTAAAAGTTCTGAGGATCAAAGGAAACAGTCAACAGAGTGACAAGCCAATCTACAGAATGGGAAAATATTTGTAAATCATATATCTAATAAGGGGTTAATATCCAGAATACATAAAAAAACTCCTACAAGTCAAAAACAACAAAAATAACCCAAATAAAAATTGGCAAAGAATTTGAATAGGCATTTCTACAAAGAATATACGCAAATGGCAAATACGAAAATATGCTCAACACTGAAAAATCATTACAGAAATGTGAATCACAACCCCATGACCAAATAATATGAAAAACTCATACAACTTCACAACAACCAAAAAGAATTTAAAAATGAGCAGAGGACCTGAATAGATGCTTTTCCAAGGAAGACATACAAATGGCCAGCAGACAAATGAAAAGACATTTAAAATCACTAGTTACTGGGGAAATTCAAATCAAAACCACAATGAGAAATCATCTCATACTTGTTATAATGACTATTATCAACACAAAAAGAAATAAAAAGTTCTGGAATTGATGTGGAGGAAAGGGAACACTCGTGCACAGTTAGTAGGAATGTAAATTAGGGCAGCCACTATGAAAAATAGTATAGAGTTACTCAGAAAATTAAGAAGTACCATATGATCCAGCAATTCCCCTCCTGGGTATTTACCTGAAAAACATGAAAACATTTGTTAGTGAAGATATACATACCCCTATGTTTATTGCAGCATTATTTCACAATAACCAAGACTTAAAAACAACCTAAGTGTCCATTAATCAATGATTGGACAAAGGTGCTATATACACACACAACGCAACATATGCAATGGTTACCTATGCTGTTCCAGTCAGAAGATAAAGGAGTCTCTACAAGTAGAAAGGTTTTATTCTCAGGGAAACAGAGTTTATGTCTTACTTGATTTTTTAATTCCCCTGAATCTGTCCTAAAAGAAGCAACAAATTCTCTAGGTGGATAGAGTGTGGTAGCATACTCAGCTGGATGTGAGACTCTCCAGGGACCTCACACTCACAGGCACACGTGGACTCATGCACACAGACTCACAAACACACATGTATGCATACACACATGAGCACAAGTGTGCACACATGTATACACATATACACTCACAAACTCAAGTCCATTATTCTAAAACATGGGTTTATATATTTCAAGTCCTGACTGCTATAATATTAAATAGAATGTCTCTAACAAGTGAAAAAAAATAAGTTAAAATTTTTTAAGTATGTCACAGCCATCATTTTCATGAAGTTGGCTACTGGGTGCATTATTTCACACTTTAATGGTCTCGGGAAGACAAACATAACTACAAGGTTGATAAAGAACCTAGAATCTATATCCATGTTATGAAGTCTTCCTCATTTATAATGGTTTCTTAGAAATCCATTATACAGCTATATCACAACTTATTTTGCCAAATCCTGCTGGAAGGGAGAGGTAGAGAGGCAATGGTCAAAGGGTACAAAGTTTCAGTTATGTAAGTTAAGTTCTGGAAATCTAATGTACAGCATAATGTCTTTAGCTAACAATCATGTATCATATCATATATTTAAAATGTGCTATAAAATAATATTAATAAAGGGGATAGGAGGAAACTTTGAGAGCTAATGGATATGTTGATGGCCTTGATAGTGGTAATGGTTTCATGAGTACATATTTATCCCCCAACTCATTGAGCTGTACACATTAAATATGTACAGGTTATACATGTAGATAAAACCTTAATAAAGTGTTCTTTTAAAAAATACTGATGGGTATTGAGATGGTTTCCAACATTTTAGTGCTGCAAAGAACACCATCTTTTTTCTGTTTCTGTTGTTTATGGTGCCAGCTTTCACTCATGGGATCTACAAGTACATCTTTATGTTAGTTTTCCATTTGCTAAATGTCCAAGGTGTCAGGTTGCTGGGTCAGAAGGTCACATTAAAAGATGTGATCTGGGCAACATCCAGCCAAGATGGAAATGTAGGTAGACACATGCTTCCTTGCATAACCAAAAGAAGGATAACAACCAATTTAAAAACAAAACAACAACAACAATAAAAAACAACCAGAACTGCTGTAAAATCAAACTGTAAGGAAGTCCAACAACCAAGGAGTTAAAGAAGAAATATTCACCCAGAATAGTAGGAAGGGTGGAGACTGGCAGCCTAAGTGGAAAGGATGTGTGGCAAGGCAGCAGCTGGAAGACTGGGTGGATGAGGTGGAAACTAGTGGACCAGGCAGCCCCACATGTGCATGGAGATAAACTGGGAGGAACAACTTGGCAGCGACAGACCACACAACTCAGGGTTCCAGCAAAGGAAGAGAAAGTTTCAAAACCTCTGGCTGTAAAAACCTATAGAAGTTGCAGTGGTAGGAGAAATTGCCAGTCTCACAGGAGAGTCCTTTGGAGGGGCCCACAGTGTCCTAGAATGTTCAAAAGCCTACCCACCTGGGAAGCAACACCAGGGTAGCACTTCAAAGGGCTTAGTTCACTTGCAGGAAGCAGGCAGAAGTGACTGAAAGTGGGGCAAGAGCCGAGAAAGCAGCATTGTTCCTTCTTTGATCCCTCCTCCAAATATAGCCCCTCAACCCAGCAAAGTGGGCTGCCCCCCCCACCCCTGGTGAATAACCAAGGCTCCTCCCCTTACAATGTAACAGGTGCACTGAGAAAAATAAATAAGGCCCAAATGAAAGAACAAACCAAAATTCCAGTAAAAGAATTAAGCAACAAGGAAACAGCCAACCTTTCAGATGCAGAGTTCAAAGCACTGGTAATCAGGATGCTCACAGAGATTGAGTACAGATGCAAAATAAAAGATGACGTGAAAACTATACAAAGTGAAATAAAGAAAAATATACAGGGAACCAACAGTGAAAGGAAGGAAACTGGGACTCAAATCAATGATTTGGAACAGAAGGAAGAAAGAAACATTCAACCAGAACAGAATGAAGAAACAAGGATTCAAAAAAATAAAGAGAGACTTAGGAATCTTGGGTACAATTTTAAATGTTCCAACATCTGAATCATAGGGGTGCCAGAAGGAGAAAAGGAAGAGCAAGAAATTGAACATTTAGTTGAAAAAATAATGAAAGAGAACTTCCCCAATCTGGTGAAGGAAATAGATATATAAGTCCAAGAAGTTCAAAGAGTCCCAAAGAAGTTGTACCCAAGGAGGAACACACTAAGGTACATCATAATTACATTACCCAAGATTAAAGATAAAGAGCGAATCTTAAAAGCAGTAAGAGAAAAGAAGACAGTTGCCTACAAAGGAATTCCCATAAGACTATCACCTGATTTCTCAAAAGAAACCTTACAGGTAAGAAGGGCCTGGAAAGAGGTATTGAAGGTCATGAAAAGCAAGGACCTACATCTAAGATTACTCTATCCAGCAAAGCTATCATTTAGAATGGAAGGGCAGATAAAGTGCTTCCCAGATAAGGTAAAGTTAAAGGAGTACATCATCTCCAAGCCCTTCGAAATGTTAAAGGGACTTAGCTAAGAAAAAGAAGATCAAAGCTATGAACAGTAAAAGACAATAAACTCACAACACTCAACAACTGATACTTAAAAAAAAAAGCTAAGCAAACAACTAGAACAGGGATGATTCACAGAAATGGAGATCTCATGGAGGGTTATCAGCAGGGAAGGGGGAGGGGAAAGAATAGGGGAAGAGGTACAGGAAATAAGAAGCATAATTGATAGATACAAAATAGACAAGGGAAGGTCAAACCAAAGAACTTATATGTACAACACATGGATGTGAACTAAGGAGGGAGAATGCTGGAGAGTGAGAGGGTATGGGGCGGAGGGGGATAAAGAGAAAAAAATGGGACAACTTTAAAAGCATAATCAATAAAATATACTTTAAAAAGCAAAAAAAAAAAATTATCTGTATCAACAGCTATCCCTCTAAAATATTGAATCTAACAATGTATTAGAAAGCCTTTTCTCCACACCTTTACTCAGTACTGTTACTGGGGATCCTTAATTTTTTCATCTGTGTCAATCAAATAAACAAAAAAGACATCTTGTTTAAATTCATATTATATTTACATTAATTACTTACAAGATTAACTATTGCATTATTGCTAGTTTGTATATTCCCCAAAATAAATAAGGACTTAATTGTATACTGTTCAGATTATCACTCACCTGCCAGAGTTGTTTTATTTTATTAGAGACATTAGCCATTTGTCTATAACACACAAAAAAATACTTTCCCCAGGTTAATTGTGCTCTATCTTTTAAACTTATGGTACTTTTGCCATACAAAAGTTTTATGTTTTAGCCAATTTTAGCAAATTAATCAATCTGTTTTGCTTTATATCATCTTTTTCTCAAGCTTCAAAGAATTTTTATACTACAAAATTGTTAAGATAGTCATCATTTTCTTCTGATATTTTAATTTTCTTTTTTACATATTTAAATATTTTATTTGTCTGTAATCTTTCTCAAAGGAGTTGGAGGGGAAATCCAACTTCATAATTCCACATGCCTGGTCTCAAGATCTGCCCAACACTCTAATGAGTAATCCATCTCTTCCCAGCTAACTTGAAATGACACCTCCATCACATGTTCCTGTCCTTTCTTATCTTTCTCCATGACCTGTCTCTTTCTGTACTAGCACCACATCCTCTGACATGTTGTACAATCTTGTAGGGCAAGTCTTTCCTTACCACTCTTCTTTTTAAGTTTAAAAGCTAAACTTTAAAATTATGTCATGTCACAATTGAAAATTAATTATGCAGAAACTTTAAGATTTTCATACATTGTATTATAATAAGGCTTCCCAGAAATATTATTTAGAACAGGAGTCAGCAAACATTTTTCTATGAAGAGCCGCATAGGGAATATGTTCTCTGTTACAACTACTCAACTCTAGTACTGAAGTATGAAAGCAGCCATAGATAGTAGGAAAATTAGAGGGCATGGCTACATCTGTAAAAACTTCCTTTAGAAAAAATAGGCAGAGGTACAGTGGCATATTACTCAGTCACAAAAAAGGAATGAATACTGAAACATGATACAACATAGATGAAACTTGAAAACATTACGGGAAGTGAAAAAAGACACAAAAGGTTATATATTATATGATTCCATTTATCTGAAATATCTGGAATGGGTATCCATACAGACAAAAATCAGATTGATGGTTGTCAGGTGTTGGGGGGAGGAAAATAGGGAGTAATTAATAGGTATGGTGTGGGGGGTTTTGGGTTAATAAAATAGTTTATAAATTAGAGAAACATAGTGATTGCACATCATTGTGAGTGGACTAAATGCCTCTAAATTGTACACTTTAAAATGGTTAATTTTATGTTATGTGAATTTTACCTACATTAAGAAAAACATAAGTGAAATAAGCCAGGAGGTGAAAAATAAAAACTATATCTCACCTATAAGCAAAATCTAATCAACAGAATAAAAAGGAAAGTAAAATGTAACCAGAGACATTGAAATAAAGAACGAACTGACAGTAACCAGAGGGGAGTGGGGAGAGGGATAATGGGGGAAAATAGGGGAAGAGTTGTCAAGGAACATGTATAAAGGGCAGATGGACAAAGCCAAAGAGGGTAGGATTGAGGGTGGGAGATGGGGATGGGTGATGCCAGGATGGGGGAGTGATGGGGGAAAATGGAGACAACTGTACTTGAACAACAATTTTTTTAGAAAAAAGAGAAAAAAATTAAAAATTAACACTTTTGTCTCCCAGAAAAAAGTAAAGTTGTGTATATAAAGAAAAAAGAAAAGCATTAGACACTAAAAAATCTCCTCTCCTAGATCAATGTTTGAGCATCTGTGTGAAGGGAAGAGGGCTAGAGACTTAGGCAGATGCCTCTCTTGCTTGGTGCTAAGCGGAAACTTGCTGGGGCCAAGTGCTGAGAAGTCTCTGTGAAGGCTGGGAAGACTCCCTGAGCAGACCTTGAGGTAATTAAAGAAACAAGGGTGAAAAGCAGCATGTCCTTAATAGAAGCAACAATGAGTGCATGGGCCCTATGGGTCATCATTAAAACTTGTGCTCAAGTGGAATCTGGGCTACACATTAGGATCCCCTGGGACCTTTTAAAAATCCTGATGCCAGCTTCCATTCCAAGAAATTCTGTCTTAATCGGTATAAAGTGTGACCTAGGCATCAGGATTTTTAAAATGTAACTGGATAATTCTAGTGTGTGCTCACATTACAGAATCACTGGCCTACAGAGAAGGTTATGGGGCTCCCTGACTTCTTCCCTGGGCTAGACAAGTCAGTGGCAATCACACCAGAGGCTCTTATCCTGACTGTGCACAGGAATGCCCATGGGGAACATTAAACATTACTAACACCCAGTCCCCTCTCCAGACTTTCTAATCTAGGGTGTAGCCTGGACACAGAGACTTGTGAAAGTTTCCCAGGTAATCCAAAGGGAAGCCCAGTGAGGAACTGTACACTAAACACTGTGTCCTATATGTCTCTGAATATATGAAACAATTGAAGCTCTTTTAAAAGACAGAGAGAAGGAGAATGGAGCAGGAGGAGTGACCTCAGTGGTGATCCCACACCTGCTGATTGAGGAAAGAGGCCTGGTAATCATGGAGCCTACCAAGGTCCCAAGTTTATTCTTATCAGTACAGTTTGGGACACTCTACACTAAAAATAGGTTACATGTAAAAAGCAAACATTTGTGTGTGCATGTGCATGTGTATGAGAGAGAGAAGAGAAAAAGAGAGAGAGAGAGAGAGAGGAGCTGCTCTTTGTTCATACCTAGGGGCCTGGAGTGACAAGGGAAGCATAAGGTGTGAACTCTGGCCTCCAGAGAGGGCCATCCCTGGTACAACAAAATACAAACTCAAACTCATGTTCATCCTACATGTTGCAACTGCCACAGTATCTTCACAAACTTTGTCTTCTGTGAACAGTTAAGCTGGAAAAGCTCTTTCTATTTAAGAGCTCAGAGCATTTTATAGGCTGTCATTCACTGCCATGGTCAGTGGGCCAACCAGAATTACACCCATATAGCTTGCCAGCCAGACCAGTACTCCTTCCATAAAATATTGATGTTTGGAGCCACAGTCATGCCGTGGACTAGCCTTCACTGCCACTGAATGATTTGCAATAGTTGCAAGTGATTTGCAATGGACAGCAAAGAGAAACCAACAGGGGAAAAAAAGTATGTAAGAGTATGTCCTTGAGAGCCATGGTCTTCAGTGATGAGTCAAGAGCCAGGACTAAGGCGGCAGAGGCACCTGCTTCCCCCACCAGATGTTAGGAGTTTCTGACATCTCCTGATCCCAGGACAACACAGGGCCCAGTGGGGCAAAGGACCATATTTGTGGTGGAGCCTTTCCATCCAGCCGGAAGTAAAAATGAGAGAGAGTGATGATGAGATATGACCCAAGGATCAGTAGTCCACAGCTTATCCTTCCCTCTGAATGCCCCTCCCCCAGTGTTCATTTACTCAAACATAATGTAACTGTGCACTCTGAGCCAGGGGTCCAGTGCAGAGCCCATTGTCTGAGGCCTTATCACTCAAAGTCTTGCTGCATCACCTTTGAGCTGTCAAAAAAGCTGGATCTCAGTCCCCACCCTGGATTCACTGAACCAGAATCTTCATCTTCATGATTCTAGAATCTTCCATTTCACATGATTCCAGGCAATTTGAATGCACATATGAGTTTGGGAAGTGCTGATTTAGATGCTCATTTCTATGAAATGAGTCAGACCATGGGCTCCAAAGAAATATAATGAAATATAATTTGGGTTCATTTCCCTTGACTTCTATGAGAGTTGGCATTGGAGAAAATAACTCCTCACCTATTAGATTTCAAAGGGATCTGAGAATTCACCTAATTCTACTGCCTCATATTGCAGATGATGAAAGCAAAACCCAGAGATGTAACATGATTTCAAAGGAAAGAAGCAAGGACCAGAATCTAGAAATTTACTCTCAAGTTCAATGTGCCCATCACAGGGCTGAGGAAAGCCAGTTGAAGTGTCCATGAATGAGAAGGTGACAGAAATGAAACAGGGAGGATGAGCAGCCACACCACTGCAGATTCTGAGGAGTCCCTCAAAAATGTTACAGGGCAGACCATTTATGCAGCCCACTATCAAGTCTTCCCTTTTAGACTCTCAGTTGATCCATGTGGAGAAATGCTGATTGGCTTTGTCTTCCCAACATGAAAGTGCTTTTATTTTAAGAGTGATATTCCAGTTTGTGAGACCTACCAAGGTGGTACAGGAAGATGGCCACGGGGTATCAGCCTGTCTGCATTTGTCCAGCTGTTTCTGAGATAAGTAACCCCTGCATCCAAGATGTCCCCAAAGTCTTCATAAAGTTTATCCAGAGGTCCTCAAAACCCTTGATCAGATCACTGAAAACTAAGCAATACACTCTATTAGGATGTGCATACATTATAGCACCCTCTGTGGAGACAGGCTACCCAAATGAGCTACCCCACCAAAAGTTGTCCTTAAATCCAAGCTAGTGAACAAAGATTTTCAAGGAAGGTGACAGCTCCCTCACTCCTCCTCTCATTTTAACTGTTCTGCCCTGGACTGCTCTAAAACTGAAACTGAAGTTGACTTGAAAGTTTTCCTGCCCCAAGAACCAGCCCATTTTCTCAAAAAAACAGAGAGATTAAAAATGAATATGCATAGCCCTGGCTGGTGTAGCTCAGTGGATTGAGCACGGGCCTGCAAACCAAAGGATTGTGGTTCAATTCCCAGTCAGGCAGGGCACATATCAGGGTTGCAGGACAGTTCCCAGCAGGGGTCGAGCAAGAGTCAACCACACATTAATGTTTCCCTCTTGCCTTCCCTTCCCCCTCTCCTTCCTTTCCCTTCCCTTCTAAAAATGAATAAATAAAATCTTTTTTAAAAATGAACATGCATAGCCCCTACACCTGGTAGCACTGAGAAGAGCTTTCTGAGCAGAGAGAGCTGGAGACTGTCAGGTCTGAGCCAGGGATGTGTGATAGGCCTGTTGCCTCCTTTTCTTTCCACCCTAGTAATAAACAATCAATTTGAAAGAGCTGACAGAGACAAGAGTGAAAAGTGAGGATGACACATTTATGAGAAGGATTTTTCCTGGGCTCCCTAAGAACTGTGTCTTGAGTATTTCAGTAACATTAAAAGGAGAAGGGAACCCCTGTTTCATGTTACATGACCACAGCTTGGATATATGATTAAATGGATCACACCCTATCAAGAACAACAACAACAAAAATCATTGAAAAGAATGGCTTTGCAAATTAACCAGAATTTTGTATTATTTCTAATTAAGAAATAGAGACAGACATCAAATCTCCAGAAGATAGAAATACTTTGTTTCCAGTTGAGTTCTCCCTTAATTTTTTTTATTTTTCAATTACAGTTAACATACAATATTATGTTAGTTTCAAGTGTACAATGTAGTGATTAGATATTTATATATCTAGTTGAGTTCTCATAAAAAGCTCCTGAATGTGGTTTCAGACATTGGAACAGAGTATCTTTATGATGGATTTTAACTATAGTTGGTATACAGTATTTCATTGGTTATAGTAGTTTCAGTTGTAGAATATACATGATTTGACACTTTTATACCTTATGATGAATTCTGTTAATCCTTTCCCTAAGAGTTGATATTTTGGAATCACAACTTATTAATTTACTCCATGCTTCCCAACTGTGATGACTTAAGTAGAAACAGTGTTTGCCATCTCCATGAGCTAGTGTTTCCACTGAAGCAAATGGAGTTAAGGATTTGTTACTCGATCTCATACCAAAGACTTTCCAACAGGCATGCACAGAATCATTGATCAATGTGCCCTCTCCTTGTTTGTATTGCAACACTGTTCAATTTACACCAATTAAAGAATGCTTGATTTGGGTATTGAAGAATAATTAAGGGATGCAAATCCCCCAAGGGCTTCTAGAAATGACATCTGACTAGAATGAGTGATTAAGGCATGAAGACAGTATTAGTATTTGAATAGTTTGACTGATATACAAAATCATTACAATGTCTCTCCAGGAAGTGACCTTAGGTCAATGTATGTACTTGCCTGGTCACCCTAAACAAATTTGACAAGTCTAATTTCAAGTAATTGCTCAGAGTTTATTGGCCGCCTCTGTCCCCACAAGGGCAGCTATCTGGACTACATCTTGTAATTGAGATACATCTTTAAACTCTATGTGTCAACCCAATGTGCAAATATGCTGTCAAAAAAAAGTGAAGCATTGGTGACACTCTGGTGAATCATTTTCCAGTCACATTTCAACATGAAAACTTTCTGTAGCTATTTTATTCAACTCATCAGCTAATCGCACTTCACCCCCTATAGGAAAGATTGACTTTGCTGGCTGCATCAGACTCTAGAGTTCATCTGAAGACCATCTCAAAGTGTAAGGGGGTGTAGGCTGAGAGACCCCAGAGCTCCCCACAAGACTAGCTTGGGGGCTGGGCAAAGCAGCAGAGTTATTTTTGCATATCAATAACAGCAGACTTGTTTCCTAGCCTGTGTGGAGCCAGGAAGATGTGCATGACTTTAACCCATGATGTAACTGAAAGGTAGCTCCCCAGGTGACAGTGCCTGTGCTAGAGTTTGGAGATGGTTTGCTCCACACCAGGAGGCCATTCCTGCCCGGACTAACTATGGCAGCCAAGGCAGGCAGAAAAATGCAGGAGTGATGGCAGGTGTAGCCGATTGTGGGTGCAGTCAGAAATGTGGTTACAGAGGACGTTCCAGGCTGTGATTTAAATTATTAGTGGGCCGCCACCAGGGACAGGAGACAATGCTGGGACAATGTGAGACCATGCCAGAAGAAAAGAAGTGAAAGGACTCTCACTGGTGGGCCATGAAAAAGTGCCACATGGTTTTGAATTAAGAACTGAAGACCTCAGGCTGCACAGCTGATGGTGCTGAAGACTGCAGGAGACCTGTCCAGCTGAGCATGGATTTCTGGGAGGAACTGGGAGTCTAGCTGAGCTACAGACTTCTATTTCTTTTCCTGAGATGCAGTACCCCTGACTGACCTGGTTTAGCAAGGGGAGGCAGGACTCTGTGTGTGTTTGTGGGTGTTTTAGAGACTTTGAGAATTAATGGCGACATTTCGCCATTACTCTAAACCTGTATAACTTTTAAATAAATAGTTCTCCTTCACCAAACTCTAGCATTGAAAGCCCCAATTCCTAACACCTGGAGGCAAGCCAGAAGAGCCATAGTTTGGGAGGGGCGTTGTTTCGGTAACAGTATCTGGGACCCTCCCCAACATGTTGATTGGTAACACTGTGATCCCTGGATCAGCAGCATCAGCATCCCCTGAGAACTTGTTAGAAATGCAAAGCTGTGGGCCCAACCCCAAGCCTACTGCATCTCTGGGGGTGAGTGCCTGCAATTAACGTTTTTTAAAGTCCTCTCAGTGATCTAAACCCACTCAATTTTAGGAAGAATCTATCTAGACCCATTGACTCACTTTATTGATGATGGAGGCCCAGAAAGTTAGGTAATTTGCTTAAAGCCACACACACAGTTCAAATGAGGATAGGGGCTAGAACTAATCATACTGTGCTCAACATATTTAATTCCTGACTTTTGTTATTCAGTTCAAAACATTTTGGGGCCCTGCTTGTGTGTCAGTATGCACATATACATGTTTGTGTGCATGTGTGTATGCATGTATGTGTGTGCAGCCCTCAGCTTCTCCCTGAGAACATGTGCAGAATATTTCCTGGCAGATAGCTGAATCTTCTCTTCCTCCTGGACACCAGAGTCAGGCACAGCCATCGGACTGACTAGTTTTTAGGGGAAGCATCGCATGGTCCAGATATTTTATTGCCAGTGTGAGAGCCTTCAGAGGGACCTTCTTCTGCCTACTCAGACATGAATGCACAGTAGAGAGCAACCCTCCCTTGCCCTGGGTTTCTGACCAATCATAATGACAAAGGCCCTACTGTCCTCACTGGGTGTGCAGTGAGAACAACAGGCAAGAATATCAAGCTGCTACTATTTGGGAGGTGTTAGCATTCTATAACCCAGTATATCACAGGACCTTTTAGGACTTCTGGACAGTCCCTTTTCACTGTTAAAACTGAGTGTGATGTATAAAACAGAGTTTTCCCCATTTAAAATATAACTGAACATAATGAGATTTCCAAGAGAACATAAGAATGCAAACCAAATTTGAGTTACTAACCAAACAACAGATTTTGGATTTAATTTTCTGTTTTTACAGCTCACTGACAGTTTGCCGCTTAATTCCAGCTGACCACCCTGAAATCACAAGGAGCCTAGATGCCCAACTGGAAAGAATGAATAGAGTCAAAACTGAAAAATAAGGGAGGGCTCATCTGCAGGTGACACAAGCTGGTGATCCCAGTGCCACACAGAGCAGCTCAGCCAGACAGCTAAAGTATAAGAAAGGGTTTCTTTCCAACTTGCCCTGGGACCCAACAAAGGATAAAGCCTATTCCCATTGCTTGCTCCCCTCCCTCCCCACTCCTTGTTCTTTTCTTCCCAAGTGCCCACCACCCAGGTGAGGCTGTACACCCAGCACTCCCGGTCCCTCTTCTGTTTTCTCCCTGGCCCCTCTCTTTGTATTAACGATGAGCCTAACAGCTATTTCATTCCAGGCTCCCTTTGCTGGGCAGAGGGTAAAAATGTGCCTCTGAATGGGGAGGAGTAGACAGGGTGGATTAATGGCCACGGGAGAAGGGTGATACAGCCCCAGTACAACAAAATGAGGGTGACCCAGACAAAACAAAGCATCACAATAGATCATTTCTGAAAAGTCATCTGGGCTGCTTTGAAACCCAGGACTGTGTGTTCCAGGACAGTTTCACAGCCACAGGCTTTCAAGAGACATGAATGGAAAAGGAACAGTAACTCTTTTTCATACCTTTTTCCAGGGGTCTTGTCGATAAGAGAAGGATTTACCATGGCATTCCCATACTTGTATGTGAGAAATTAGAAATTTTCCCTTAAAAAGAAATTGCCTTTTAAACTGTCATAAATTGTGGTGACTTTATAGATTTACCTAAATTCCTTCTGCTTATATAACCTTTTAAAATATGCATAAACACACATGCACACACACAAACATTTCCATCTTCTCCACTTTTCTCAGCAATATTTTATTTAGAAAACTTCCAAAGAAAGAGATATTTCATCTTTAAGCTTGATATAGGGCTTAGTTTTTGTACTCCACAGTTTCTTCATTTTACCACATTTTATCATAAACCAGACTTTTTTCTGACTAAAAAGACCTGTTAATATTAAAAGGAAATATTAATCACCATATATTTGGAAAGGGGGCAAGTATTGGACCAAGCTGGTGAAAAATCGGAAGCAAAACAAAATAGGACATTCACTTATTCATCTGTCGACTCAACAGGCACTTGACCAAGCGGCTGCTCCTAAGACTAGCCCTGATCACATGCTATTTGGAATGGTCTACTAAAAACAGACAAGTTTTTCTAGAAAAGAGATGAATGAAGTGCCCCCAACTAGAATGGCCTTGCCAGTATTTCAGCAGTGGACAGCATATCTCTGGCTTCCTCTTTTTCTAAAGCTGTAATATTTGGCCATTTTAAATCTCATTAACCTTCCCTGTCAGTTTCAACTGGACAGAAATGGAGACCCAGAACGTGGAGCTCCCATGGCCACAACCGGGAGAAGTCAGGCTTTGGCTGTAGGCCAGTACCTTTAATGGGACTCCCCAGGCCTCTTTCAGGCACTCTTTTTTGGAGCAGAGTAAAAAAGCACACACAAGAAAACCATAGGAAATCTAGCCGTGGGTGACCCTACTCTCCCCTCTTCCCTTCTACTGCCCTGGGGAGAGCCTGGCTCCCAGGCTGACTCCAGGGAGCAGCTGTGCTGATGGGCGGCCATTCTCCAGGGGCAATCAAGCATGCCCTGATTCCCAGGGAATCCTTTGGGATGAGATCCAACCTTCGGGGTGAGAGATGGGCAGGAAGGGCAGAGAGAAGAAAAGAAAAAAGCAGATTTTCATCCTCAGCGTGTCTGTAAGGCAAAACTGGGGCACACTAACCATTTCCTGATGTGCAAAAGCTGAAACTTAGACTCCTTGTTAGATTCCTTAGATATGCAAAAAATTAACCCAACAAAAGGGAGTCTAACAATACACTCACTCAACTCAGACTATTTCAAACCTCTATTATCTCTTCTTCTCTGTTAAAAAAAAACAGAGAGAAATATCCTAGTTCTGAAGAGTGTTAAAAACCTCAGAAATTTGCAGTGTATGTGTATCAAGTTCACACATTGTACATCTAAATTTTCACAGTGTTATATGTGAATTACATCTCAATAAAGCTGAGGGAAAATAAAACCTTAGACAGAAAGCCCAATAATAACTACACTGACATCTCTAAGTCTGAAAACTGTATTGTTTCCATCCTGAAATAACTTGCTTGTTAATAATTACTTCAAAAGGAGCCAGGATATTGCTCTGTAAGACACAAAATCTGACTTACAAAAATTAATATATGAAGGAAAGTGTGGCTCTTAAATATGGACTTCATTTGCTTCAGAAAATAATAGGTTGCTTTAGTGGTTTGGGAAGTTTTATAAATTAAAATATTTCCATTTCCTTCTTCACTATCTCTAAACCAGAGGTAGAAATTCCAAAGGCCAGCCTCCTTAGAGGCTTGCCCAAACCCTGTCACAACTCCCACAACCCACAGAAATGACAGCGTTTTGTGTGTCTGGGGAGACCCCTTTTCAACAGCCTCACCCACAATCGAAAACTCCAAGTGTTGACTGGATGACGTCACTGCTAACTCTCAACCAACATTTCCCAACCTGCTTGGAACTGGACAGCATCCTGCTGGTACCTAAGAAAACCTCTTCCAACTTAACTCTTAAAACTACTGACTTACACTTATTATTTTTAACTGAATTCAAATATTATGTGATTAGAGAAATTCTTCTGTGACTTTTTAATACTCTTTCCCAACTCCTACTGCCAGGACTACTGTAGTCTATGAAAACTGTAGAAACTGTTACCTTTTCACAGTTCTTTCTCCATAAAGCAGTAAAAGTGATCTTAAACAATACTCAAGTGAATTATACACACACACAACGCCTCGTTAATCTTCAATAGGTTCCTAGGGCACTGAAAGTAAAAACAACAAGACCAGCCTCCCACCAACCACATTGCCAGTCTCCTATTGTGCCTCCCTTTGCTCTTCATTCTTATCTTCAGTTCCGTGTGCTCATGAAGTTCTCCCTTGTCCCAGGGCCTTTGTATATGCTCCCCTTTGCTCAGAATGGATGCCCCAATCTATGCACACCTGGCTCCTTGTCTTCCTTAAGAGTTCGGCTGAAATACCACCTTCACATAGAGGCTTCTCCTTCCCCTAACCCCTATCTAAAGTAGCTTTCTCTGGTTCATCTATTTCTATTCCAGCCCCAAGTTTATGCTCTTCACAACACATACTCCAATCTGTAGGTGTTTTAAATACATCTATCTACTTGCTTTTGTCTCTCTCCCCTACTAGAATGTAGGCTTCAGGAGAATAGGGCTATGACTCTTTAGTTTACCATCACTAGCAACTTTCACACTGCTTAGAGTTGGTGCTCAATAAAAAATGTGTGGAAGACCCTGGCCATGTGGCTGCTCAGTTGGTTGGAGTGTTATCCCATATACCAAAAGGTTGTGGGTTCAGTCACTGGACAGGACATGTGCCTGGGTTGTGGGTTCGATCTCTGTTGGGGCACATACAGGAACCAATGGATCAATATTTGTCTCTCACATCGATGTTTCTCTCTCTTTGTCCCTCCCTACTTCCCTTCCTCTCCCTCTAACAATCAATAAGCATATCCTTGGATGAGGATTTTTTTAATGTGTGAAAGGAAGAAAAGTAGGAAAGAATGAAGGAATACTGACTTGATATTGACTTGAAACCAGTGCTCTACTTCCCAATTCAGGAATGTTCTGTATTATTCAGGATAAGAACCTCCACTCTTCTATTAAACAGATCCCAAAATACAGTGGCTCAAAAAATTGAATTTCTTTCTTTTATACAACACTCTGGAGTTGCACATTCCAGGCTACTATGTCCAGTAGCACACAGTGAAGAAGAGGCGCAGATTCTCCCTCTGTGGTTGCTCCTCTATTCTCCTGGGTGGTGCTCATCTGCTTGGTTTAATGGAGTTACCAGCACATCCAGGTTCCACCCCATAGGAAGTCTAGGAAGAGGGGTTTCCAGTTAGGATAAGAAATAGAAGTTGCACATATCACTCTGCTCACATTTCATAGGCAGTACTTTAGTCTATGTTCTGAAAGGACGGTTGAGAAGTAGTCTCTAGCTAATTGGCTTCATGTCCAGAGAACAAATGAAAATTGATTTGGGGAAAACTGGCCACCTGCCACGTGTTTCTAGACACCTCTCTTAGTAGACAATTTTCTGAGACCTGTCCCAGGGTAGGGGAGCCTGTGTGGAGACTCTGTCTTTCATGGAAAGAGGAAGACCTCTCACCTAGGATCCCCACCATCCTGCAGAGCTCATGGAGGCTAGAGGGGGATGGCAGGGCCTCAGGGGACAGTCACTGCAGCCAACCTGAGCACCAAGACACCAACATGCCCAGTCCTTCCTGTTGGCTGTGAAGCACAGAAACACTCAGATGCATTTTTGGTTTTGCATCTAAACTTTCATGTTCAGTTTTTCTCTCACTGTGTAAGAAGAACATGCAAAAAGCAATTTCCAGAGTGCCTGCTGCTCTAACGTGAAGTGAGGAAATAGACAGGCAGATCTCTTTGGTGTCCTCAACACAATCCCAGGTTAGCAACTGAATTGATTGCTTCATAAGTATTTGTCCAGTCTCATTGGCTGGATTGCAAGCTCCCTGAAAGTAGTAAATACCATGTTGTGTCCCCACAGCTCATAACATCTGATACAGTGTCATAACATGATATCCATTCAACTAACACTCCACTGAGTTATTGAAATGGAGATATCAGTAGCTTAAAGCTAGAACTACATGACCCTGAAAAATAAATTAATTCAGTTGATTAGTCCCAAACATTGATTGGGTCAGGATTTCTTTTTTAAATAGTAAAAAAAAATCTGCTTATGTGAACTGAATGACTAACTTACTATTCCTATGTAGAAGAAGCTGAAAGTGTTGCCTAAAATTACACACTGGAACTTCTGGTAACTCAGGATGCTGCCTTCTGGGTGGTGTGTGCTCCATGCCACAAACGCCTGAATGACTGAAACTGAAATCAATCCAGATTCTGTGTTTGGAGTTCCAGCACTTTGTGGACTGGCACATGTGCCTGACAAAAATCTGGGGAATGCTTAGCCTTCCATTCCTCTGAGACTTTTACCATTTACCAAGAAAAGCTAAATAGCTCATTCATGTTTCACCCGCTGTTCTTCCAGGCTGGTTTCCTGAGGATATTTCTTAGCCAGACTGGTGTTTTCTTTTTTTTTTAATAGGCTGCTAGAAACTTAGAGTTGTAAACTTAAACTTACACTGAATGATTCCTGAGTGCATTATTAAATAAAGACTATTATCCTTATTTATTTATTACAGAGAAAAAATGTACATATGAACAGTATCTACTCAGGGGCTTTTGTTGCCAAATTTCCCTGGAGTATGACTGAAATCCACATGTATCTCTCAGTGCTGTTTCTGAGGGGAGCTAACTAATAAATGCCATCAGGTAACAAAACTGTTACATGTTGTTTTTTTCTGCATCACTATCATCATAAAGAGAATGGGGAACTTTATATTTTGAAGGCTTTTTGCAGAGGAAACCCTAGCATGGACTTAACATATACTGAAGTCTCTAGGGGGGAAATCTTGGAGTGGGCTACATACCTTGAACAGAGGAGCAAAGCCTCTTGACCGGATGGCATCCATCAGCGGCTCCCAGAAAGAAAGTGATAAGTATATAAACCACCCACAAATGGGGTGCACTCCAGGCCATGAAGAGGAGCTGCTGTGAGCTGCAAAGCTCAGAACGCAGATTCACTCCAAACCTAAGCAATAAGCTTAAAAGCAGGCAAGGAAAATACTTGCTTTGGCTTAATTGACAGTCCAGGCAGTGTGCAAGAGTCCAAGAATCTATGAAAGTTCTTTAGAAAGCAAAAAGGAGCCGGTCAACAGAGGTGGCTTGACAATGCTTCCCCCAAAGATAAAGCCCCCTGACTACATCCAAAATGTTCATGGTGCTAAAGGACAAAAGTTAGATGAATTTTTTTAACTTCTGGATTTTATGTTCCCTATAGTCAATATGCATTTTTTTATAATTAGGAAAATAAAAAAATTTAAATTTAACCTTTAGAAAAAAAGGTAAAGCCCCCCTCCTTCAAGCTGATGAAGCTAACTAAGGCTTCTGAGAGGATTCCTGAATGGACTTTGTCATGGAGGAATAAAATGGGGTCTGGAGACATACAAGTGGTCCTGTGAGCACAGAGCAAGGGCAGAAGGCAGAGCTGGATGGGAAGAGTCTCAGAGACCACACTGAGGTGCTGGGACACCTTCTTGTAGGCTGCTGGCAGCTTGATGAACTGGTCTATGAATGAGCAGTTCTTTGTTGCCCCTCCCCCCCCCCCCACTATATTAAGTGCTGAGAGTTAGCCAGTCATCACAGAACACAATTGCTGCCTTCGGAGAACCTGCAAGAGAGGTGCCCTTGCTTTATGATATATAATGATAGTGAATCGCACAGCTTACCAAGAAGTAATTGAGTCACAGGGAGCAATGCAACCTGAAGCCTCATGACATTTATTCCAAAACCATACAGGTGACTACAAGCAGTATTGTGATAAAATGAGCCATGGAAAAAAATTGCATTTTTCCCTGGCATTACCTTCTGACCTACCAAGGCAGTCTGGGTCCCAGAAGGAAACGGAGGACCCACTCACACAGGGGATCGGGGAGATTAACAAAGGGTCTCTGTCCAGAGGTGTAGTTAAGAGTTAAGAAAACCAAAACTGTGCTGAGCAGTTACCACCCCTAGGCTTGAAGCAACACTGGGGAGGGGTGATTCACACTGACAGGAAAGCAACTGAGTCACCCTCGGGTGGCAGAAGGTACTGGAGCAGCAGCACCCTGACTTCACTGTCCTGCACCTCATCTTCTGGCTCCCTATCTAGCCAGACCCTGAAGGCAGGACAGAAGACATTGATGCCACCTATATTGACCTACCTCCCCAGGGTTCTCCACATAGCAGGGTGCAAAAGGAGAGAGAGGGGTCCAAGGGGCAAATGAAAAATGTCAAGCCCATGCACTGTATATTTTATTCTTAAACATTCATTTCTTATTGTCTATCTGCCCCTACTAGAACATAAGCTCATAGAAGATAGTACTAAGCTAGTCTGTTCCCTGCTGGGTCACTAGTATCTTCACATGATAAGCACTCAGAGAGCATCTGTGGAAGGACTAAATAGGAGGGAAAAAGAAAAACATTTGTCCATTATTTAACACTAAGTAATCAATAAGACAAGCAGCACTTCATATAAGGTAAAAATGGCCCTTAATGGGATGTTTCCCTATAGTAAACTCTTTCTTATTTTGACCATTCTGCCCAAAACTAAGAGACTAAGAGTCATATATATATACATATATATATATATATGTGTGTGTGTGTGTGTATATATATATATATATATATATATATAGAGAGAGAGAGAGAGAGAGAGAGAGAGAGAGGGAAGAAAAGGGTCACATATACATACACATATATACATACATACACATATATGTGTATGTATATGTATATGTGTGTGTGTATGTGTGTATATATATATATATATATACCCTCCATACTTTCAGCAAATCATATACCCTTTATACTTTTGAAGAAAAGTATGCTTTTGTAGGAAAAATTATATTTATACTTTATTGGAAGTGAAGAAAATTTTGGAAGGCAGAATGAAAAATTTTAAATTGCCTTATAAAATATCTCCCTAGGTCTAGGAATGAGAAAATAGTGGCCAGGATTATTAAAGAAATGTTATTAAACAGTGGAAAGATATGCGGTTGTAGGTTTCTAGACCACAGGAGGTTTTAGAGACCAACGTTGTCTGGATTTGATGACAGGTAATAACATTAACTAATTAGAAAACTAATCACATTTGGAGCCATGAAAACTGAGATCATGATAAGCATAATCAAATCCCTGACTTCAGGGCTTCAAGAATCAGAGGATAAGTTTTCTCCCCTAGCAAAGCTTGACCAGATGCCTTTTGGAGTCCTCTGTCTAAATAGTTTGGAAGCTACAAATATGAGTCAGAACCAGCATTTGGCATTTCAGTGCCCCATGGCTGGACTGGCACTAACCAAGGGCACCATAGAAATGCTGTGTGTGTTCCCACTGGCTCAAGATGAGCCTGGCCCACCCAGTCATCAGGAGCTCCATCTAGATGAGTGCTGGCTCTCCACCATCTCTTCCCCTAAAAGCCTACACCTGTACACACTTTGCCCCATCACTGGTTGCATCATTTTGGGGGCAAATTCCAACCCTTTAAAGCCTCAATTTCTTCTTCTACAAAGTAGAGATGAAAACATCAGCCCCGTTTGTCTCAGAAAATTGATGTGAGAATCCATGGGAGTAGAGTGTATTTTGCATGTTATAAACTGCTTGAATACAAGAAGTACTGCTAGTACTAAGCCAATGACAGGCTCAACTACCTTTGATATGAATACCTCCATCATCACAAAGATGGAGAATCATTAAAATAAAGAAGCTGGCCACCCTCTAGTGGTCAGTAAGGCCTCCTATAGTTCCCCTCTTCCCTCTTACTCTCACTGGCCTCTGGGAGGAAAGGGAAGAAGCCAACCTTCAAGGCATGCTCAACCCTTTAAGCAGACAACAGAGCAGTGGACTGTGCTTTAACATCCTGGTCACTCTTCACATTCCTTAAGCCCACGTAAAACTTCAAAAGAAATAAAATCCTAAATCTCAACACTGTCTTTCAGTCACTGGGAAAATTATCTACCTGTATTTTCTCTCCCTTACCAATTCACTCACCCTCAGCTAGAGCTATTGTTTGAGTTAAACCTCAATTTCAGAAACTAAGCAATCACTTAAGAAACAGAAAAACATTAAGAGATCCCAATTTCAATTAACTCTACCATTGATTTTTGTGTAATTCCAGGGAAGGCATTATTCTTTGGGTAAAGTGGGGGCAAGGAACTCAAAGATTAATGAAGGTTCTGATGAGAGTGGTGGGCAAGGACTGAGATATTTGCAGTCAGTCCTATTCCTCAGACCCTACTAAAAAGCAAAAACATTAGAAAATGACCTGGAAGAGAAACTTGCTGAACTGCCCATGATCATGGAGAGTCTGCCATCCAGGGTGGAGACCTTTGGTTAATATTGTTTCCTTGTACTTTTCCATTTTGATGGAATTTGTATATTTGATGTTTTTCCCAACTGTGTGATTTGCTTAACTGGTCAGTAAAATGTATATCTGAACTTGTCTTTTGTTTAAGCTGCCATTGTTTCATTATTGTTGAATACACACTGATCATAACAAGAGATCACTGAGTTAGCACATGCACACAGGCCTGCACACACACATGCTCCATAAATACTATAGAGGAAACCGCTGATACAGATGTAACTTGTAATGCATTGTGTCATTAAATGTCTATTGCAAGGAGAAAGTCTGTGAAAAAAGATTTAAAACAATAGGCAGTACACAGCATTCATCTCTATCCCTTAGAAATATAACTTCAGCACAATGAATGAAGGGAAGGAGCTCATTGGAATCCATCTCCTCTAAGCAGTAGAGTGAAACACTGAGAACCCTTTCCTTGGAGGTGCAAGGAAGAGTAGGGCCCACTGCTGTGATGACTATGAGGAGTAGGAGAACCATTGTCATCAGTGGGAAAACTATTCATTAGAATTGAGTCAAGGAAATAAAGTATCTGTATAAATGATGTAATTTGGAGCTTTCTTTAAAAGGTTTATTCCAACTATACTTGACTTTCTGATAGGGAGTTTGATCCTGTAATACAATCCAACAATTTTGTAAAGCCCTTACTGGGGTGGAGCAGAAGGTTCCCTTCTGTAGGGATCAGTGATGAGACTTCCAAGGAAACACAAGGGGAATGAGTTGAAGCAAACATCCCTATCCAAAATAAAATGCAAAAAGTAAGGCTATTTTGCAAAAAATATCCACCCACTATAGAAGTAGACTTTTTGCTCATTGCTCTTGTCAAAAGGAAAGTGTCAATTTGTTTGTGGTGATATAGCTCTTTCACAGTAATGTGTCCGCTGACTTCTAATAAACAATGGTGTTGGTGGGGAAGCCTGACCAGGGTCTCTGGGCCCATGCACAGAGTGACCCTAACACACATGTGGATCATGTGTTGTGTGCCAGTCCAAGGCCTTTACCCTCCTCCCACAATCCTGTGAAGCAGGCTCCCTTTTACAGATAATGCAGAGATACCTGAAGTGACTTGCCCAAGATCACCCAGTTATTAGGTGCTAGAGAGGCACTCAAAACCAGACAGCCCACTCTGAGATACCCAGTAACTGCTGCTGCTCACGGGAACTGCGTTTATCTGAAAGAAAGTCAGAAAAGTGGTGAGCTTTCAAAAAGGCAGGAAGTGGTTTGGCTTAATTATAGTCTTTTCCAAAATAAACACCAGTTGGCTCAGTCCTCCCCTCCAACACAGCAGAGTTCAGCCTCTCCATGAGCACAGAGAAGCAAACACCCTCCCTCTCCCCATCCTCCCTGAATCTTCAACCTGAATCCTCCTTCACAGGTCCCAGCCCTGGGACTGAAGGGGTACACTTCACAGATTGTGAGAATGAGGAAGGAGCAGTCACAGAGGCTGGCTCTGAGATCCTGGAAATTGACCTCCAGCGGCTCCACCCCCCACCCCCACCCCAAGCCCTGTGAGTGGAAGGCAAGCCAGACCCAGGGCAGCTCATCAAAGAACACTTCTCTGTCTTCTACCCATCCTAATACAAATCTCAGTCCACAACTCAGGTAGATTAAAAATACAAAATTGTATAATTTATTATAATTTCTACTTAGAAGCTTTATTCTTCAAGGGTGGCAGAAACTCAGTCTTGGGGGTCTTGCCTTCCCCTAAATCATGGCTAAGTTCTGGGGATCTTCAGTTGTAAGACTTGGTAGGGGACAGGCCATCAGTGCTTGAGGTCATGTGTCTAATCAGTCAAGGTCTGAGATATTATTCAATCCTGCCACTTGGTCTTCAGGCATCAGTTTGCTGAAGCTGTACCGGACATGCTCTTGTTTCACCTTTATGGTCCTTTTCCAGGTGTCACGAGAACAAGGACAGACCTGACTGGTGTGGCTCAATGGGTTGGACATCATCCCAAAAGTCAAAAGGTTGCCAGTTCAATTCCTGGTCAAAGTACATGCCTCAGTTGTGGGCCAGATCCTTGGCTAGGGACCTGAGAGAGGAAATCAATCAATGTTTCTCTTGCACATTGACACTTCTCTCCTTCCCTTTCTCCCTCCTTTGCCCTCTCTCTAAAATACATAAATACAATCTCTCTAGTAAAATAAATACAATCTTTTTAAAAAAGAGAGAGAACAAAGACCAATCTTTCTCATTCTACACCCTTACCATCATGACTAAAATGTCCCCACAGACTTGTTTTCTCAAGTCTTTAGCTGGGCCCTAAGGCCTTTCTGTTCCCCTAAGTTCCAAAGCTATAGAAATCAAAGCAAGATACTGAGTAGGCCTTACACTTGGCCAAATATCACAGAAACCCAACAACAGAGGCTTGACCAAATACAAATGTATTATGGGACACAACAAAAAAATCTGGCACAGTGCTGAAAGATGCAATCAAGGAACCAGGCACTTTCAATCCTCTGCCATGCCACTATTCAGCAATGGCAGCTGTGCCCCAGGCATTGCATGCTTTCTGAGCAAGAAAAAGCTAGATATGAAAGAAGTGTCTTCAAGAGGCCATGGCCTAACTTTCACAGGTCAGTGCTGGAGGCATATGCTCACTCCAATTTGTAAGGGGGTCTGGAAAGGTGATCTTTTAGCTTTCTAGCCCCCATTGCAAGTAATTGCCAATTACAAAGGAGTTAAAGAGGGGATTGAGGTGTCAACCTAAAGTATCTGCCACAACCAGGGGAAGACTCATTTATCACTGTCACTTCCTTCACCCAAAGCAATGAGTAGGCATTGGCCTATTTGCTTGAATGAGGTCAAGGTGAAAAGAGAAACTAGACATTAAATGTTGCATAATATTTCATTAAATATTTTCCCACCCAGGTTTGAGAACATCTGGATGTAGGTAGAGAGCCCAGAGGAAGTTCAAATGTTATTAGCACTTCAGCATAAACCAGATTCGGCAAACTAGACACTTAAGACCTTCAGTTCAAACCCCTACCACTCACAGGCTGCATGGCCAACAGCAAGAGCTGCTGTCCTTCCATCCCTACCCTGCCTTAGCCCAAGAAACCTAGAAGGCACTCAGTGAATAGATGGGTCAAAAAAAACCCTCAAAACCCAAACTGCCCATGTTTGTGAACTGTGGAGGCTGGTCCAGAATGTGGAAAAGCCTCATTTCCTAACATATATGGCATTAAAAGACCCCATCACTGAAGGAGAACCTACAGAAGCTGAGCTATGTCATGCCAACTGTGTGTTACTGAGCTCCTTCAGGGAGCCCAGAAGCCTCAGCTTCAGGTTTGGTCCATCTGCAGTGGTTCAAAGAACCCCTCCCCTCTCCTACAGCTTTAAAATTATTTGTCTACCACATGCTAGAACAGAAGGTCTGAACTGCCTGAGTCAGAACATTAGGTCTGCTACTCTACAGTGATAGGAAAGTTACTTTGAACTGAACCTTAATTTCTATATCTGAACACTCTAATATCTGCCTTGAAGAGTTGCTGTGAAGATGAGACATAATGGATGTAAAGCACCCATCCACACTGAACTTTAGTCATAGGAATGGTTCTTCTTGCAGAAGTTCCTAGAAGACTTGGATTGGACTGGAAACAGAGCCCAGATTGGTACTGCCTGATAAGAGGAAATGTTTCCACTCAGAGACATTTCCACCAGGCTGGAAATTGCTCCAGAACTGGGTTTGGTTGGTGGGTGGGTTGTTTTGTGGAAGGAAGATAGTGGTAGGGCAGGTTGAGTAAGGATTCTCCTCAGTCTGGCATGGCTGATGGGTGCTGACCTCAGTTTTGCGTGAAACTATGGATATATATCCACATTCCATGACATGGGATGGCATTTTGATCTCTGCTACATGGTAATGCCACTTACAAACTGAGCCCCAAGCTGTTTGGGGCTCGTAGGGCACCTTTAATATTAACATATGCTTCCATATAGTCATTTGTACCCCAGTGTAAGAAGAGGGCATTTTAATCAACATTCTTTTAGTACCACTAAAAATAATACATGGAACAGACTGACAGTTGTCAGAAGGGGTTGAGGAGAAGGACTGGTGGAAAGAAGGTGAAGGGATTAGACAAAGAACATATACACATAAACCATGGGCACAGGCAACAGTGTGGGGACAGCCAGAGGGAGGGGGGTTAGGGGATGGGAGGGGGGGCATAAACAGGGTGGGAGGGAATGAGGGCATCTGCAATAGTGTCAACGGTAAAAAGAAAGAAAAAACAAATTTTTAAAAAGTATGCACTTGTCAAAATTTTAAATTAAATAAACATAACATTCGTTAAGTTAAGTAAAATTACTGGCTATATTTGCAATATAAGCACCAAGGAGGCAAGTCTCCTGTGTGCCCAAGCAGACCATACCCGGAGTTCTGGTGCATTCTGTGAGCATCCCTGTAAGGCAGGGGGACACACCTGCTGCAGGTCCAGAGGAGAAACTGGCATGGCCATCAGCCACAAAGAGAAACTCCTTGTAAGGCCCAAGTTGAGGAAACAGGGAGTGCTTTGCCTGGTGGGGGAAAAAAAGAATAAAAACTATTTTCAAATATTTGGAGATTTCATGTGTAAAAATGAGCCTTATTTCATGTGCATCAGGAAGTAAGACTAAAGCCAAACATGGAGTGCTCTATGATAGCAGGTCTGAAGGCCCAGCTGAAGGCCATGACTTCACTTACTGCATTTGAGACAGACGCACAGCCCTGAGCCAGTGGGCTCCAGAGCCAACAGTGTTCCAGGGTAGGGAGTGCATGTTTGCTGAGGAAATCATAGCATACCAGCTTCATGGAGCTGGGATGAGGACCAAGGAGACCACTGTTTCAGACCTCGTTTCATGTCACCTCTCAGGAGGTAACTTGGCCACACTACTCTGGACTGTCTCCTCCTGTTTCACTCTAGTTTCTGTACCACAGACTTCCTAGGACACAACCAATGCAGCCTCTTCCCACATCCTCTTGACTGATCTCTTCCCTCCCACCCCAGGGCTTCCTGTTACCCTGAAGCATGAGACACTCCAGCAAAACTCATGGCCTGATCATGCTCTGTCCAGAGGTTAGAGGGGAAGTAAAGGAGTATTAATGTCTCATCAGGAAAACCATTGAAAAATCAGAGGTTGAAAGTGGCAAATAAATTATTTTTCCCTTCCTTCCTCTCCCTCCACCCAGGATATCCTGAGACCTACTAGTTTATGCTCTGAGAGTATGGTTCCTATATTAGTTTCTTGTGGCTACTATTACAAATTGCCACAAATGTGGGGACTTAAAACACAGAAATGTGCTATCTTACAATTCTGGAGGCCAGCCATCTGCATTCAACATCACAAGTCCACATCAAGGTGTCAGCAGGGGCTGTCCTCCCTCCATAGGCTCTGGGTCCCTTCCTCATCTCCTACAGCTCCTTGTAACTGCTGACATGCCTTGTCTTGTGGCCACATGACTCCAGGCACTGCCTTCATGGTCACACTGCCCTATCCTCCTCTCTGTGTCAAATCTGCCTCTGCCTCTTTCTTATAACAACATGTACATTTGGATTTAGGACCTACCCAAAAAATCCAAGGGTAATCTTTCTATCTCAAAACCCTAATAACATCTGCAAAGACTTTGGCATATAAGGTAACATTCACAAGTTTAAGGAATTCACATGTACACATTTCTTTGTAGGGCTGTGTTGAGCCTCCACAGTCCAGAGGACCGGGCAATCAGCTCCATTCCTGCCACTTGAGACCACATCAGTAACATACCCTGTGTTTGCTCCTTTCACCACAGCCTCACTACTGTTCCTCCAAAGTCCCCACTCTTGAGTCAAACTCTCCACTGAAGAGACAGCCATGAGGTTTCTCTCAAGATCTCCTTTCTGGGGAACCCCAAATAATATGTGTAAACTATCGAGAACACTGCACACAGTAGTGGTAGTAATAACAGTAGTAGGAGTATTACAATAACCGTTCCTATTGTTTCTAAAGAGATTTAACATTTTTGCAGAGCAATGCTTAGTCACTTAAAAATAGGCCTACACACCATGAAAACAGAGGTCATCTATTTCAGGGGGATTTTCCACGGTGTTGAAGAATCTGTTTGCCTCTACAAAACATTTGCAGTGTAGTAGCACTTTTTCAGTAGAATATCTACTTAAAAGTTGGATTAGTAAAAGAAGGGTTTTCCCACAGCAAATGGAAGAATATACACTATAATACAGGAAAGTTAAATAAATTAATTAATGCTTACTAATTTCTTACAGATGAAAAGTGTTATCTGCATCAGTGCTCAGCCCTTCCGTGAGCATGCTTTTTTGTGTGCTGAAGTGAATTATATTTCTTAAAACAGCAGTGTCCTGGGTCTGGAAATGTCTGAGAAGTAACACAGCTTTGCAGACAAACCGCAGAATCAGGCAACACCACCCCCCAAATTCAGGCAACAGGGCCATGCCCGACTAATGTGGGGACAAAGAGGGTTTTTCCCTCTTTGTGGGGTAAAGCAGGGTTTTCTACTGTGACCTGTCAGAGGTCTTTGCAGGGGACAATTTTAAAACTGAGGATTCTGGAAGGTTGTTTTCTTTATGTGGCAATTCCATTGGCACCTTCGTTTCAGAAAAGCACGTAACTTTTAGGTTCATAGATAAACCTGAAGAGAACGAGGTTGAATTGAAGATAAGAAAATATTGGTGAATTTCCCTGTTAAGAGGGCACATACCAAAAACAGTTAGAAACTTAAGAATTTCAGTTCTCCTGCCATGAGAAGGCAAATTCAATATTTTGATAGAAGCTCCTACCTCCAGGCACGTTTGATAATTATCATTTCAAAAACTATAGGCAAGTCATTGAATAAATACAGCCTGAATGAAAATTGTATTAACAGTATGGTAAAGTAATTTCACATCTGGCTCCTTTAATATACATCATTTCATTGGACAATTCATATCTGAAAATTTCTCTGAAAGAATTCCCTTGAATTTTATGTTTAAAATCTTAACTTTCTAATCTCCCAAACCTAGTTTGTTTCCATCGTTAGTTGTTGGCACAATCTGCTATCAGCATTTCAGTCCCTCTCCTTCTCTTTCTTTTCCTGCACGCACACACACTGCAGAAAACAACATGTCAAGCAATGTTTTGTTGGGAGGCAGGACTGCTCTCTCTTTCTCATTCCATCTACTCTGTTTCTTTAACTCCTTGAACAGCATGGGGGAAATCAATAGGAGGACCTGTAAACTTCTAGAGAATTCTAGCTAAAGGGGTCCAAGAACAAAATTGGTCTAAGAGTCAACTTGTCCTTATGCAGTTATCACTCCCCCTGAAAAATTCAGCTTTTTTTCCAATTCATAACAGGTTCTTAAATAATGTTGAATAGTGAGTGAATGAAGAAATTAAGTGAAGAACTGAGCATTTCTGAAACCATAGAAACAAGCATGATGTAGAAAGCATGTAGTAAACTGGAAAGAGCAGGGCCTTAAAACCAAGAGACCCAGGGGTCAGCTCTTCTGCTGAATTACTATTTGATCTTGGGTAGGCTATCTGAGTCATTTTTCACATGCCAAGTAGAAACAACACTTATTCTAATGTCTTAATAGATAATATCTATGCCACAAAATAGCAACCTTATGGTTTAGAAAACACTTGGGCTTACATTCTCTCACTTGACCTTTCCAACCACCAACTGATGGCAAAGGGTGCCCATATTTTGTCCTGAAAGCAGTTAATAAAAGTGCCCTTCAGGTAAGAAGTTCCAGCTGTGTCCACACCTCCTATTTGCCATCGAGACCATAATGGCAGAACCTTTTCTCAAACCATGACTTCTTGTTCCAAATCCTTCTTACTTGCTCCCAATCCTTCTCACTTCCTGCTATCTGCACACATGTACTGAACACCAATAACACTGCACATTACCAAGGTCCTGGTCAAATGAGGGCCACTATAGAAATTCCCACAGATATCTCAGCATGGAGTGGGTATTTAGTAGATATGCAGTGAATTGACTAGACCACACTGGGGGTCAGCGAATATTTTCTGTAAAGGACCAGATAGTAAATCGTTCAGGCTTTGCGGACCACACAATCACTGTCTCTACTGCTCCACAATGCAGCACAAAAGCCAAAACCAACAACACACAAATAAATGGGTGCGGCTCAGTTCTAATAAGTCTTTATTTATGAAAGCAGATGGCAGGTCCGATTTAGCCTTTGGGCCTTTTTGTGACAAACCCTTGGACTACAACAACTCTGAGAAAAGTCTTAATGTCAAAAACATTATTTTAACACTTCCTTTTAAAGACAGGGTCCTGACAACTCTTGACTACTATGTCTAGCCAGGCACTTGTATCCCTCCTTCTCCACTGTCCTCTGATAAAGGCCAAGTGGCAAAGGGGACATAGAGCATTTATCCTTCAACTGCAGTTATTCTGAAAGACAAAGCAAGGGCAGAGATTAAAACTAGACTCCAGGTCTTTGTACCAGACCCAGTTTATCAAAGACCCCTCTTCAAATTGTAGTGAGTTTTCTGTATAACTAATAAAGAAAAAAAGTGCTATTATTTCACTTAATAGTCTTTTAGTAAGGGTATAGGGGCCAGGTTTACCAAAGGGCTTTATGAGATGCCTGCTGAAAGGCAACAATACTGCTTGGCACCATGGAATTTTTCTTCATGTGAAGCTACATGATCACTTTTCATTCTATTTCTCAAGCACTCTATGGAACCCATCCATGTATTAGGCTAATAACTGCATGAATCTAGTTAAAAGGAACTAAGCAATTATTTTAATTAGTAGAGAACAAAAATAATGCTCCTGGATTCTGTGTTAAGGGGCAAGAAGGAAGTAGTCAGGGCTCAGAAAAATCCCACAAAATATTTTTGTGAAAGGAAAAATAATTAAGGCCAAATTTAGAACATACTTGGCAATAAATGGGCCAAATAAAATGAATGGCACCACTGTGCAACTAAAACCCATTCATATAGAAGAGCCTCAGAAACTCCATTTTTATGTGATACCATTTTGAGGGTATAGCCAATTTTACAATGTGAAAGTGGATGTCTACTAGAGACTTTAATGACCCTTTTGAATCTCTCACACAACTTCTTCCAGAGTTTCTGTGTAAACTCTTCTATTAATAATAAAAAGAAGAAGTATATTAGTCAATTTGCCATTGAAATAAGATTATTTTTTCATTTAAATTCTCAGAGTAAATTGTTCAGATTTGTTTCTCTGGAAAAATCTATCTTTACAGAAAAACTTTGTAACTCATCTCTTCTACAAAAGGCATATTCCAACCTAAGAGAGTTGTAATCATTTGAACCTAATTCAGTCATACAGGAAGAGACTGTATCTGCCAACTATCCCCTAGCCTTTGCTGTCCTGCATCCCTTTTGGTCATTCATGACATTCTGGACATTTTATTCATCTCAGACTTCCAAAAGGAGACAAAGTGAAATTCAAATTAGTCAACTAGTCAGTGTCGTCCCTTCTGTTTGAATCTGTAAACGTTTTGTGAGCATTTGTGTTGTCTACAGCACTCGCAAGTTACAGATGTCCACAGATGACTGAGACTGAGACCCTACCTGCAAACAGTTAACAGTGTAATCACAGAGACACAGGCACAGGCAGAAAGGAGGTCATGCAGTCCAGGGATCTGGCCTAAGCTGCTCGTTAAAAAATGGATTACCCAGAGAGAAAGAGCAGCATGTGCAAAAGCTGGGACACAAGAAATCCCAGGGGAATGCATGAAGTGCAAGCAGAGAGAGCCACTGGATGGTAATGCCCACAGTCAGAGGGGGCAAGGAGCAGACCCCAGCGGGTAGGGCAGGAGCCAGACCACGGAGGGCTTATGAGCCACATCAAGGATCCCTGACTTCATCTTGTACTGCAATGGAGAACCACCAGGCCAGTTCCCAGAAGGGACCACCGGGGCCAATTTTCCACTATGAGCACTTGGATGATTGAGAAGAGGATGAAATGAAGATCAAGTGTTCCACAAATGCCATAGCCCAGGCAAGAGGTGATAAGGCCTTGAACTAGGACAAATGTAAGTAGAAATGGAGAGAAGGGGTGAGGCATGAGAGCACAGAACTGAAGGATTTTTTTCAAACCTCTGTAGAACACTGACTGAGGGGTCAAACGTAGGAAATGAAATAGGCTTTGGAGGTTCCCAGTGGGGAGGAGGTGTTTTAACCAAATGCCTGTCACATGTCCAAAAAGTCTCCCTCCTTAGAGGTTCTTTAAACCCAGGAGGGCCCTTATCCATGGCTCCAGGACCAAGATGCAGTAAAAAACTTCAGCTTTGGGCACACGAGCATACTGTTGCGTGCCATGTGAAAACTAGAAGAGAGTCTAATGTGTATTTACTTTCCCAGTCAAAATTCACCCAAAAACAGTTTCCTGCCGTAAGTCTAAGTTAAAATATACAGAAGCCTGGGATGAAAGAAAATTGTGGTGAATACTCACTGCGATGGTTAATTTCTGTGGCACCTTGACTGGTGGGCTCAGTGATGCCCAGATAACTGGTAGACATTATTTCTGTGTGTGTCCAGGAGAGTGTTTCTGTAGGAGATTGGCATTTGAATAGGTAGACTAAGTAAAGAGGATTCTGTCCCCAGTGTAGCAGGCATTACACAATCCACTGAAGGCCTGAATAGAACAGAAAAGCTGAGAAAGTGAGAAAATTTTCTCTCTTTGCTTAAGCTGGGTACTCATCTTCTCCTGACCTTGAACATCAAATTTTCTGGTTCTTCGACCCTCAGAATTCAAAAAGGATTTATACTATTTCCACCCACCTTCCATTCCCTGCCCAACCATTCTCAGGCCTTCAGACTTGAACTAAGTTACACCACCAGCTTTCCTGGGTCTCCAGCTTGCACACAGAAGATCATGGGACTTCTCTGCCTCCATAATTGTGCTAACCAATTCCTGGAATAAATGTCCTCTTACATATATCTATACTACATCTTTACCTTACCGGTTTTATTTCTCTGGAGAACCCTGACTAATATACCTAAGATACACTATATATGTTTTAAATTACTATGTTTATATAGGGCTCATTTATGATTTTGTTTTTTAAAGAATGTAAACAGGGCCCTGGCTGGCGTAGCTCAGTGGATTGAGCGCGGGCTGCGAACCAAAGTGTCGCAGGTTCAATTCCCAATCAGGGTACATGCCTGGGTTGCAGGCCATGACCCCCAGCAACTGCACATTGATGTTTCTCTCTCTCTTTCTCTCTATCTCCTTCCCTTCCCGCTCTAAAAATAAATAAATAAAATCTTTTTAAAAAATGTCGCAGGTTCGATTCCCAGTTAGGGTACATGCCTGGGTTGCAGGCCATGACCCCCAGCAACCGCACATTGATGTATCTCTCTCTCTTTCTCTCTTTCTGCCTCCTTCCCTCTCTAAAAAATAAATAAATAAAATCTTTTTAAAAAAAGAATGTAAACAGGACACTTCTCAATTCATTTTATGAACCAACCAAACCTTCACAACAAATCTGACAGGGACATTACACTAAGGAAAATTACAGGTAAATGTTATTCATACACATTGTTGAAAAATCATCAAAACATTCAGCAATACATAGAGTAAATAATACATCACAACAAAGTTGGGTTTAGTCCAGAAATGCAAGACTGGTTTAACATTCAAAAACTTAATGAATAATTCACCACACTAACAGAATAACGGGAGAAAGTCATATGATCATTCTACAAATACGTGAGTACTTAATTTAAGATAAAGGTGTCACTTCAGAACACTGAGAAAGGGAAGTCTTTTCCATTAGTGGTGTAAGTGGGTGTCTTGGAAGAAAAAACAAACTTGATCCCACCTCACATCATATACAAAATCAATGCCACTGGATTATAGATATAATCAATAGGTAAATAAATGTAATCTAACTCTGGCTGGTGTGGCTCAGTGGACTGAGCACTGGCCTGAGAACAAAAAGGTCTCTGGTTCAATTCCCAGTCAGGGCACATGCCTCAGTTGTGGGCTGGGTCCCCAGTAAGGGGTGTGTAGAGGCAACCACACACTGATATTTCTCTCCCTCTCTCTCCCTCCCTTCCCCTATCTCTAAAAATAAATAAATAAAATCTTTTAAAACATAAAATAAAAAAACAAAATGTAATATATAAGTAATCTATGCATGTAAATAAAAAGGAAGAAACAACAAAGCTTCCAGAAGATAATATAAAAAGGTATTTCCATGACCTTGAATTAAGCAGAGTTCTCTTAAATAGGACACAGAAAGGACTAACTATAAGGAAAACTTGGTAAGTCTGACTACATTAAAATTAAAAATCTTCTGTTCATCCAAAGATACCATAAAGAGAGTAAAAAATCAGGCTCAGGGTGGTACATGACCTTATCAATACATATATCCAAAAAAGGATCATATCCGGGTTATGTAAATATCTCCTACAAATCAATAAGATGAACAATACAATAGAAAAATTAACAAGACACTTGAAAAGCCCATTCATAGAATAGCCAAATGGCCAATGGTAAAAAGATGCTCGATTTAAAGATGCTCAGTCACAGTCAAATTAAAACCACAGTGAGATTCAACTACATACCACCAGAATGACCAAAATCAAAATGACTGAAAACACCAAATGTTAACAAGAACAGCATAACTCTCACCCACTACTTACTGGTGGGAGTGGAAACTGATATAACCTCTTTGTAAAACACTTTGACACTATTGAAGCTGAGCATAATCATGTGGTACAATGTAGCAAGTTCCCCCATAATCCATATACCCAACAGAAATGTAGGCACCTACCCACCAAAGATGTGCACAGGAAAGTTTACAAGAGCATTCTCTGAAATAGCCTAAAACTGAAAACAACCCAAATGTTCCTCAAGGGTAAAAATAGATAAATTGTGGTCTATTATTGATACAATGGAAGGAAACACAGCAAAAAAAGATACTCTAATTGCACCCAACAACATAGGTGTAACTCACAACGTAATGTTGACAGATTCAAACCAAACAAAAGAACACCTACCTTATGATTCCATTTACATAAAGTTCAAAAACAACACAAATCTATGGTATCAGAAATCAGGATAGTGGTTATCTTGGAAGGGGGAGTTCCACCACAGGGGCCACTGGACACACTGGCTGCATTCTCTTTCTTGTCCTGAGGGTGGTTATAGGATGTATTCACTCTAGACCACAGGTGGCAAACACAAGGCCTATGGGCCAAATCCAGCACTCCACCTTGTTTTATTGGGCCCAGCACTTGTTTCTACCAGGAGGGAGGGAGCAGTGCCAAGCTCTCACTTAACTGTTAAGGAGTAGTCACATTTATACAGTCCTAAAATTACATTTGGCCCTTTGAAGGCAACCCTGAGGTTGATGTGGCCACTGGTGAAAATGAGTTTGACACCCCTGCTCTAGGGTAAGGCCTAACATCTCATGCTCTGCTCTTTGCAGTCATCCATATGCGGAACCCAATAAAGCTTGAAAACAAGTTTCAAACATTGATTTCCATTTCTTAGGTGAAATAAATGGAGGGGCTCACACAGAAAATATGGAATATCTTTATTAAAGTCAATCAGTGGTTTGTTTTACCTGTGCTCAGTTTGTTCCCCTGATGTCAGTTTACAGAGCAGAAAAGAGAAAGAACCATACAGGAATAGGTGAGCTGGACTCAGAAGAAGATGCCCTCCTCTCGAGTGAAAATGAATATAACTGGACCCTTTGCAGTTTAGCTAAGAGCTGAGTAATGTGTAAAGAGAAAAAAAGAAAAGTTAAGGGCCCAACGTGTGAAGAGCCTAGCCTTGTTATATTGTATAAAGAGGGATTAAAAGGTCTCAAATTTAGACTGGCTACAAGGAAATGCTGTCTCATGAAATGTATAATTAATCTGTAGCCAATGGTTTAGTAAAATCCAAAGCCTCCCTCAAAAAATTGGAAGGGGGGGAGGTGGAAAGGGAAAGGAAGGGAAGGGAAGGGAAAAGAAGCTATTTACAGCAGCCAAACCAGCCTCTGCAGGTTACACTGACTAATATTGTATTACAAAGACTCCCTGGCTTCCAGGTAAAAACTGATAGCCAGCTGGGGTCAGGAACAAAATTTTCCCTTTGGTGTAGTATTTCACAGCTCTGTTATCTAATATTGAAGCAGGTGAGGGGCTTCCTAGTATTTGTACCTCCATTTGGACACCTGGCTTTGGGATTCAGGGGGCTGCAATGAAACAGACTATTGTTTTAATCCTGGATGACAACACCTGTAGATCTGTATTTAGGCAGCACCTTGTGTTTCCAAAGGTAAACACAATGAATAACATCAAAATTGTTCCTCATACTACTGTTTTTACATCAACAATCTATCAATATATGGGTAGTTTCAATATATGTGTAAAATAATACAGAGCAGGTATGCCTACACTGAGGTAATTCAAAAAACAGGTCTATCATTTAGCAGCCTGGATATCAATTGGTGCACTTTTGTGTATGAAAAACACAGAGATTATTCATCAAAGTGATTGTCCTGTGCACTTGTATGCCTTATATAATTTATTTTTCAGGGCTTTTTACTTGAAAGAAATCACTAGCTAATGACATTTCAGACTTGAGAAATTATTCTGATAGCACACTGAAATTCCCTCAGGGACAGAATTGTGAATAAGTGAATTTTTTTGTAAAGATCATTAGCAGATATTACAAACCAATTCAAGCTGGGCATTTTTTTTTGCAAATTAGTTTAATTTTTAAAGCCACTGGAAAAAAAAGACAGTGAGTGATTTAATTTACTTAACCTGTCAACAAATTGCAGCTTTGTGCTCCATTGGTGACTGCATTTCTAACCACAAAAAAAATCTCTATCTCTAATAGAGATATTTTTCAAAATTATCATATTTGGTGGGTGATATTTCAAAAAGATAGTCATGTTTATTTTTTATTTAGCAAGTTGCCCAGGAATTTAGAATGTTTGTTTTATTGATATGTTTAAAGAAAAAACAAAGCCCTGCACTGTCTACATCTGTTGCTTTAGTTAAACTTTCAGGAAATTATCAGGTTCATCATTTCTTGAGCAAATAGACAGTGGAGCTTTGGTGGTAGATTGTGGGGTTTCTTGGGGGCGGGGACTATTTAATAATAAACCACAATTTCTGGGCTAAAGAACTAATATGTGGGGTGAGAAGCACCACTATTGCCCCCACTTACATCAGGCTGGATTTTTATTTGCATCATCACCCTGTGATGTATGTTTTCCATTGAAAGAACTCCTGTGGACTTCAAAGGGAGTCACCTGCAAGGATGGGCTGTGTGAGAGTCCTGAAAGGCTGCAGAACAAGCCCAGAGCTGGGAAACCATGCCAAAACTAGCTCATGCTGGAGCCCCCAAACCATGTCCCAAAATGAACCACCTCCTCTTCCTACGCGGTCCCACAGCCATCCCACAGCACACATGGGAAGTGCCCCCGGGCTTGCCAAGCACTGCACTGGTTTCTCGGGCTACCACTTATAAATATTTCATGAGTGGTGTTCCATTTATAAGAAAGCATGTTAATAAGAATATTCTTTGAAATTGGAGTCTAATGCAGGCTTTAAAAAGGCTCGTTGTTTGAGGTACTACAGGTTTCTTTTCTTTTCTTTTTAAAGTGTAAAGTCAATTTACCACAAACCAAACAAAGGAGTTTAACATCCTTTTGTGTGTCCCATCAGCAAAAAAATGAGCAGGATTCTACTCTAAAGGACATTCTATTTTTGGAAGGAGTCATTAAATTATTGAGTATAAAGGATCATAGAAATAAATGTTTCTTGAGTGCCAGATATTTGAATTCTCCTCTTTTAATCCTCACCAATATATCATGATGCAAACTATACTACCCCCATTCTTAAGACAGAGAAATGGGCTTCACAGAGATCATGCAAATTGTCTATTACTAAGTCCCACAACAGTAAGTGCAGAGCTGATCTGGAACCCACATCTACCCAACTCAAAGCCCATGTTTGTTTCTCAACCCCACACTAACTCCCCGGTATCTGCCAATTTCAAATGTCAAGTTTACATCTGAAAGCAGCTACCATTTTTCTGAAGAGCTAGAACTCAGAGATTATGGGTTCCGTCAGTTCAAGTTCAGACAGGGAATACTGTATTCAACATGCTGATGATTAAGTTGCAAAAGAATCGTTTTGCCCAGAGTTCCCAGTGGGATTCTGCAAGAAAACGTAGAATCGAAAGCAGCTTGAGATCTACACTAGCGAGTCTGAATGCCACATTACTGTGTCTCAAAATACTGGCACACCTCTCTAAACCTCAGACAATAAAGGCGATTCTAATGATCACAGTAAACTCCCTTGGATACAAGTTCAAGAAAGAAGAGGAAGATAGGCGAGGGCTCCAGGGTAACAAAGAACTCAAATGTGAATCTATAGAGAGGTCGCACATCCAAACAATCACAGCTCTGTGTTATTAATTGTCAGGAAGGGAGGAGAAAGTTGGACCTTCTACTAATCCTCTTGGGCTTTCAAGATATGGGAGCCCTGATAAGGTATAGAATGTGGCCATTCAGTGGCCATTGAGTGAGCAGACACCAGCCAGGGGCACCAGCTGCCCCACAGTGGTAACAGGGATCAGCCACAATCACCCATGAACTCCTTTCTGTTCCCACACACTCCTACAGCAAGAGCCTCAGAGGCCACCGGAAGGAGCTCAAGCACCTCCCTGTGACCCCTGGAGCCACCATTTGCCCTGGGCTAATAGTAAATTCACTAGAACAGAGGTTCTGTTCCTGGGACTGCTCACAGGGACACCAAGCCTTTTTCCTCTTCTCAAAGTCTGTTTCCTCAGCTGCAGCATGGAGACAGCAGAAGTACTACCTGCTCAGCCTAGAATGTTCAGTGATGCTAAAGATGGGACGTAACCCTCTTTGCATTAGTGCTTCAGACAACTCAGTCTACAAGAACCATGTCTCATTAACCTTTCCTTTAATTTTAGGCATGTTTCTCAGCGCCAGGCTTGTTACTGTATTCTCATCTCTATGACTTGGTCTTTTGGAGAAAATTAATTTACATGGGAGTGATGTTTCATGTGATAGAAATCAAAATCAAATTTAAAAAAATGTTTTCTGAGCATGGAAATCAATTTTTATATATTTTGCCCTCAACAAATCTTTACACAAGTTGAGTTGAGGCTTAGGCTGTGCATTATCCTGGGTTTCTAAGCACAATTTATCTGGTCTTTGCACTTAGGATAAAATCAACCTCCTAAACGTGAACCATGCCTGAGGCCAGGCATGAATTAATGCTTGCTGGGCTCTCAGACCTTATCCTGACCAGCTCCCCCACCCTTGCTGCTCTTTGGGCACACTTTGAAGAGAAGGAGCTGCAGTCCTGCCTCCTGGGTCTCCCTTCTGTGGCTGGAAATTCACCTGATGGTCCCAGCTTTTCTTGCCTGATTGACTTCAAACATCCTCCTGCAGAGACACATTCCATCGCCTCCTCATCCAAAACAGCACAGTCCTGATCTTCCTGACTCTTTCAGTATCATTACCATGTAACACTTCCTCTGTTTGGTCCCTCAAATGCCATTCATCTCTCCAATGCAACTATAGCCTCCAGAAAGTGAGAGATGATCGTGTTCCCCTGACTTTGTGCCCGAGCCCCAGCATAGTGCCTGGCACATGAAGGACAAGGGAAACAGTGTTGCCTTAATACAGCTCTACCTGATATAAAATGACATAAGACCCAGTCAGGCACTTTACTGCATGAGCTGCACTAGCAACCCTTGAACTGAAGGAGAAAAGTTCTTGTTTTCCCTCCCCCTCCAGGCTCAAACTCTTTCCTCTGTAAGTGAAGCACACCTGATCTCGAAGGAAGGAAGGCCTGCATTTACTACCAGCCTGGGGAATGCCTTAACTGTTGGCCAAGGTCCTCCTGCCTGCCAAGGAGGCTTGACTTCCTGTCATGTAAGTGTGAGGTGGTGATAAGCTCGACTCCCTGTGGGGCCCACTTGTGACTCTCACCTGCTTTCTGGGGCTCCTCTGCATGAGCAATCTCAGGCTCCAGTGACTGCCTGGAACTTTGGCTCCTGTTGCTAAACAAGTTTGCTACAGAGTGGGGAGAAGCAGGCCACACTCACCACATAGACATCTTCTCAGTCTTAACATCGGTTTCATTACTGGATCATTTTTGAACGACAGAAGTCATATATACTAGTTATAACAAGCGAAACACTTAAAAATGTGTACAAAAGCAAAGATAATTCTTTCTCCCTGTCCCACCTTATTACCATGCCTATATTCATGTTACTTATATAATTATATAATGTAATATATGTATAAGATATATAATGTATATTTATATTTAACATATTTAGAAATAATCATATATTAATACATAATTATATAATTTTGCATGAGTAGGGTAATATACATGCTAGGGAATTTGAGAACAGCATTTTTATCTTATTTAATGGCCCACACCTATGTGTTTTACTTGCCTTTCCCAGGTCTGATTACTCCAGGGACACACTGGAGAGCACAGGTGTGCTCTGGCCAGAGGACCACACCTGTGTGCAGTGGCACCAGTTTCCCTTTCTGGTCTTAAATATACCTGCCTTGGTCACACTGGAATTCAGGTGAGTCTTCAGAGAAGCAGCACTGCTGATGTTTTCTCTGCTCCTGGTTTGGGAACATTTGAGAGGATGCCTTTTCCCCTCTCATTCCACCCCCATCTCCAGACCGCAGACCACCCCTGGGGATGGGTTCTGGTTTCCAATCCCTCCCTGGCCCCCTTGCATCCTTTTGTTTCTCATTGGCTTAAATTTCCACCTCACAGCCCCTATATTATTTCTGACCTTGTCTATTTCCAGTGACCTTCTCAATGTAACAAATCTCCACCCCAAGGCCTCTTTCTCTTTCTCTACAGGTGCCTCTCCCCACCTTGCCTCCTCAAAGCTTACCCAAGCCTTTGCCCCATACCCATTTACTCAGCACATTTGTCTGCAAGTGACTATTCCTACTTGCCCTCACCCTTCCAGGTCACAAGTTTCATCAACACATTTGTGTATTGCTTTGTAGATTTTGAACATATACAAATAGATTACTTCAACTAATTCTTACAATAGCCCTATAAAATAGAGCATAAGTGTATTGGAGCCCAAATGCTAGTGACCTTCATTAACAGGCAATTTGCAAAGAAAATGTGAAAATGGCCACATGAAAAAAACACTGTTTTACTATTAATAAAAGAAATGCAAAGCCTAAGAGCATTGATATAGTCTTTGCCTATGAATTAACAATAATTTAAAAGAACAACGATACTGGCTGGTCAGCAAGGAGAGGGGCAGCACACTAGATTATTCCAGGTAGGAGCACATGTTGGTGGCAACTCTCTGAGACACAGCTTGCCAACATACAATGAATTAGAAAACCATGGAGCTATGCAATCCCTCTTACAGGAATTTACCTGAAGAGATAAACAAAGCTAGGCAGAAAGTTTAAGCTACAATGATACTTTAATATAGGACTGATTAAGTTGAAGTCATGCAATTTAATGCTCTGAACAAAATTAAAAATAATGTGGGAGAATATATAACATAATGCAAATTTTTCTGATAAAATAAAAACAATGACACAATAATATGTATTGTCTAAGTTATATATATGTATATATATATAATAGATATGCATCTAGATATAAATATTACATACCATGAAATGTCAAGAAAGATTATATCCAAATGATGGCATTACAGGCGGTTTTATTTTCTTAATTTTTCTCACCTCTATTTTCTAAATTGTTTTCAATAACCATGTATGATCTTTTAAAGACTAAAACAACAATGATAACATTTTTAAAAACTGCCTTTGTCTCAATAGAAACAGTTCTATACTTGATTCTTTCATCCACTCATTCATTCTTTCAACAAATATTTAGTGAACTCCTACTATACACAAAGCATTCTGCTAAGTGGTAAGGATACAGTGATTGAACTTTTTTAAATTTAAAAACAAAGAGGTGGCCTCTGCCCTGAAGAAGGTATTCTTGGTAACTGGGAGAAAGCCTGTGAGGATGCTGGTTTGAGCAGTGAATGCCACCCCGCACAGCTGGGGCTCATTAGGCACTACGCTTCCCTGAACCCAACAAATGGCCTCAGAGGATATTGATGCATCCACTCATTCTTGGGTGAGATTTGGCCTGGGAGATGGACCTGGATCTGGAAAAGTGGTTTCTGAGAGTGGACAGTAAAGAGAAAGCACAGAGTGACATTCACTCATCCTCTTAAAGTTCATAGCTATTGTGTCTCCCACCGACTTAAAACAAGCATCTGGAATGGCCTGCTTGGGGAAGAAACAGGCTCACCCCATGGGTTGCACGACCACGGACATTAAGTAGAAGACCCCAAACAACCAATCTTATAAACAAGTGATCAGTGAAAATTCAACAAAACCCCCCAAAACATTCCTTTGAGTCTGCCTCCTTAATAAGCATTCTGCCTGCTACCCTTCCTGGATGATACTCCCCTTAAATTGCAGGATTTGAACCTGCACACACCAAAGCTGGTTTTCCTGGCCTTGAAGCCACCTGCAGGAAGTGTGTCACCCTGCAAGAAGGGTCTCTCAGCCTCCAGGGCACCATGTTGTTATCCCACAGCAATACTGTCATATTCTAGGTTAATTCAAGACATTTGCTTTGAGTTGGGGTTGTCCCCCACGTGTGATAAAGAATTTGTGTTGATTCTTCCCCAGAAGGCCACTTGTGACCAGTGCTCACTTGGAGGGCTGGCTGGAGTTTAGAGAGGGACCATGGTGAAGTGAACCAGTCCTCCTGGGGACTGAACTCATGACCTAATTAGCACAGGGTCCCAATCAACTGAGCCACCAGGCATATACCTCATTTAAGGGACTGAAGCAATGATATGCTCAATGTTAATTTTTAGATTAACTACAGATGAGCAGAGTTCCTGGGGGCAGGGGAGGGTGGGAATGCTATTTGTTAATTCTTCAACAAAGGAAATTTGGGTCATCTCTTGATGACCCCTTTTGTTACTTTTATATATATAAAATTTTATATATATATTTTTATATTTTATATAAAATTTTGGCATCTGAACATGCCATGCATCAAGGTCTATACTGCCATGATTTTTCTAGCGATATCCTGAAGAAGAGACTTTCAAGGAAAAAGCAAATGGTGTCACTCCTGCACTTGCAAAGCAAGGCACAATGATTTTCGTATTGATTCCTCCATAGTTTCTATTTCAAAATCAGGCACAAAGCTTAGGTGGCAACATGAAGGAAAAGTTTCCATATTGAGGCAAAGATGACCCTATTAGAGAGGAAAGGGCTAGACCCTATTAACTGTCCCCACTCCCAGAGCCCTAATTCCTGTGGAGAGATAGACCCTCCCTCCCTTCAGAAGAGAAGACCAGACCTGCAGCCCTGGCTGCAGCAAGGCGTGCTATAACCCATCTCACTTCACCCTCTTACCTCATCACCAGCACACCCCCAAAGAGCCGGCCAGATTTACAAATAGCAAATATGGTTTGGAACAAAGCTTTGACAGACTCAGTATCCTGTGCTAATATTACATTTCTATGAATATTCCATTGACTCTTCAACTCTGAAAAACCGTTTCCACTCTAAGGCTACATTTATTTAACATTCAGGCCAATTTAACTTCAGTTGCTCCCATCCTGACAGCGATCTTTGAAATTGATATGGCCCTGAAAGAAGCCAGAATAACTTTAAAATATTAGTAATGGGCTAGGTTCCCAGTCTTTGTAATTTTGTGGAAGAAACTCTGTGAGAAAGCACACTGAGAATTGAATTGTGTGCCCATGCTAGCTTTTCCTGGAAAAGCCTGCTTGAAACACATGGATGTTCTGCAGGAGAATTTCTATAAAGTGGAAAAGGATACAATCTAACCTTGCATTTTGCACTTATCATCTTGTGTCTCATGAGCTTGGTGACCATCTTTTTTCTTTAAATTGATTTGAGAGAGAGAGAGAAAGAGAGAGAATTGTTGTTCCACTTATTTATGCATTCATTGGTCGATTCTTCTGTGTGCCCAGACAAAGATCAAGCCTGCCACTTTGGTGTTTTGGGACAACATGCTAACCAACTGAGCTGCCCAGCCAGGGCCAATGACCATCTTTAAATACCTACACTTATGCCTGTTGTAAGAGAAAACCCACAACAGCCAGTGGAAAGAACCAACCTGGCATCTGAGGAGCACCCCAGTTTCCCACTCTCTAGTAAAGGACTTGTGGAAAAGTTAGGCATCTTTATGAGTTGTCAATTTCCTCACCTGTGAAATGTACAACAGTAACTGTCTCCACAGGAAATAATGACAGAAAATTTTTAGCCCATTGCCTGGAACGTAATAACTACTCATTGAAACTTAACTTTTGTAGCTACTATCCACCTCCTAAGAAAAATGTGGCTATTTCAATGGAATGTGTCTGCGATCCAGATATCTTTAATACCTTTATAATATTTTTAATACCTTTATAAATCTAAAATAAAAATTAAGTCCTACAATTGTACATCCATAAATAAGATTAAACTGATCACAACCAAGCTTAAATAGTGTGCTTTGATTCAAATACCTAAGAGGTAGCAACTTAAAATGAAAATAGCCCTGATTTCTAAATAATGCCTTTAAAAATGTTTTCTTATGAAATGCATTATAAAATGGCATAAGGAACTTTCCAAACTAGCATGATAAAAAATATATGATCTTTTAACCATAATTTTCTACAACATACCAAAATTTTAGTAAACCTAAATATTATCAGGAATTTCACATTTTCAATCTATGAAAAATACCAACAATTCAAATAAAATCACACTAAATGTATTTTTTCCTGAAAATACAATCTGAAACAACCCAATTTTATATTAAAGGAACATTCTTATAAACATTTTCTAAGTTACAATTTAAAACTTCTACTCAACTTGAAGTTGACAGTTAGGGACCAAATATATAGAAACTAAATTGTTGAATTGTATCTCTTAGTGTTGTGGGCTCTATTTGCAATGTTAATCTTCAGCAGGGAATATTAAGTCAACCAAATAAATATTTTTAATTTCCTGTATGTGGTTCCTTGAACCATGGCAATGCACTTTTTCTTGAAGGATTTGTGAAAGCAGCCCACAACCTACTTAAAAGAGATTGTTTGATTTTCATATGAACAAGAGGCATGGATGTGAGTGCTCACTGTTTTAGTGCAATGGGCCCTTAATAGCTTCCAGTTCTGATTCATCAAAAATGTAGTACTGTTGTTTTTTTTGGGGAGGGGGGTTGGTAACTAAATATTGTCTTTCATTCTGAGATATTTGTTTCTTGCCAGAAAATGATACTGTATTTTTCTTCTAATGATGAAGGATGAAATATGGAGAGAATTCCATTCAGTGATTATGGGACCACAAAGAAGTAAACTGATTCAGAAAACAAATCCCCAAAAGAAAAATAAAATGTATTATATGAGGTGGAAGCAGGGAATTCTTGGCAAATATTCAACTGGAGCCAGGAGTAGTAATTTAATGATATCCTTGTTTTGTTAATATTGGTAAGGGGGTTAGGGGTAAATAAAGCTCTAGGGCCTTCTGCTTTGGGACAGAATCATTTCTCTACTTTCCACCATTACCTCAGCCAGCAAAGGGGGTTAAAGACACAAATGCCTGGAAGCTTTTCAAAGAATTATTAAAATCACATAGCCCATGGGCAGGGTGCAAAATGCCACAATAAACCAGAGGTTATGACAGAACCTTGATCTCTACAGCTCAGTGAGCAGTGAGAATCCCCTCTAGGGAAAGCCCACTCTGAACACTACTCCCAGAGGCCTGGAGCATGGTACCCACATCAGAGCAGACAGGAGACTTAAGTGGGGCCTGTAGATTGTAATAATCCTGCCCAATTATTCTGGTTCCCTGGGTAACTGTACAACCTCACTTTGGACTGGTACTTCTAGCTTCCTCCTGATGGTTGCTAAGCAGAGTTTGGCAGAAAAAAAATCACCCTAACTTTGGTAATCCTGGCCACACTGGAGCATTTCTAAGCGGTACACCTGGGTTGGGTATGTGGTAAAAGAGTTAAAGGGTGTGCTGCCGCAATACACAGACCCTTTCTGAGACCGGAAGGTCATGAAGTATGTCGGGGGTTTTTTAGCTCTGGTTTTCTTCCAAGTTTAAAGGACAGAAAGTGCCACATGAAGAAAATTGAAATTAAAAAAAAGACAAATTGAAAAGGAAAGAAGGTGGCTTTACTGCAAACCCAGTCCCCAAGACACTTCTGAGTTGCCACTTTTCTTCCATGACCTTTTTAGTTCCTGGATTATGCAATGTGTTGAAGAAAAAATAATTGCTAAAAATCTTATCTAAATTTTGGTCCTCATGATGGTCTGAAAAGAAACCTTACATGGGTCACACATGTGTTTATAATGATAGATGGCAGCAGTACTGGAAGTACAGGTGATGGTGATGTTGGGGGTGGGGATAGAGGGTGGCATTGGTGATTACAATCACAGCCCTCAAAAACTGGTTAAACACTTTACCTTATGTATTAGAGATTGAGAAGTCTGTGCTACCTATTTTCTCATTCTTAGCTTTCTTATCCACCAAATGTTGATATCCACTCAAGATGTTGTTCTTTAAGACTTGAAAGGCACTTTCAAAAGAAAGGGGAAAAGTGAAATTTAAGCAACTGCTTAAGGGATATACTTCTCTATGTAAGTGAGCTTCTATTCTTCATTATTATTTTCATCATAATCATTGGCCCTGGAAGTATTTCAAAGTATCAGTAGTCCTTGAAGCTGCTATAGCATAAGATTCCAAGGATGCAGAACAGTCACTTCATGAGGACTATCATGCAGATATGCAGATACTTTTTATTAAGATTTTATTTATTTATTTTTAGGGAGGGAAGGGAGGGGGAAGGGGGCGGGGAGAGAGAGAGAAACATCAATGTGCGGTTGCTGTGGGGTTCTGGCCTGCAACCCAGGAATGTACCCTGGCTGGGAATTGAACCTGGGACACTTTGGTTCCCAGCCCATGCTCAATCCACTGAGCTACACCAGCCAGGTGCAACACTTTTTTTACCAATGCTCAAAATGTCTGGGCAGAGAAATTCTTCTGCCAGTGGTGCAAATTAGCATAAACATAGAGAAATTCCTTTCCTGTGTGGCTGTGTTTAATGAGTAATGAGGTAGTCATAGGCAGTTTGTTAAATATTTCTCTTCTCATTCTAAGCTCACAATAGGTTTGAATGTCCCCAATGACTGTGAAGTTAGGCACAGTCATGTGACTGTTCTGACCAATGAAATATGAGAAAAGGCATATTTCGCTTCTGGGCAGAAGCTTTAAGAGCCAGGGCAAGCTTCACCATGTTCCCTTCCCAACTATGGTGAATGTGAAAACAGGTTTAGAGAGGAGGCTCCAACATCCTAAGTCTCTAAATGTCTACAAGCAGCAGACACCCTTTCTGACCCACAGTGGACATGCAGTGGGATCAAGAAAAACTCTTATTGTTTGAAGCCACTAAGATTTTTATAGTTATTTGCTACCACAGCATAACCTTCTATATTCTAACAGATATAGGTGGCAAAGAGCCAAAACAAGGGGTTTAAAGTCACTAGTGGTCATAACAGAAAGAAGGAATCTATGTCTTTCTGAGAAGAAACTGAAACCTCAAGCTTCTCTATTCATCTAATCACTAACTCTAAGACATTTAACCATTCCCTAGTGGACATCTATTCTGAACAAAAAGTACCCAGGAAAAAGCTATGCTGTGACCTGTAAGCAATCAAAAGTCACTCTAGCCCACAAATTGCAGGAATCATTTGGTGCTCTCTTCTAAGTTCTGTTTTAAACCAAAAAAGTCACTTTCTTCCCAACATCCATGTGAAGAGGCACAGATTCCTCATCATTTTCAGAACTGTTCACTTAAAGACTGCACTGTTCAAGAGATTAGCCTCCTTAAGGAACTCTTAAGAAAACTAAACCTCACAAAATCAGTACATTATCACATTCAGAGTGAGGCGGCAAATATGAAAAGCCCATCTGTGCCCCTCCCCATGACCTCACATATCCTACCACTCTCCAGAGCTTTGCATGAAAAATCTAACACATTCAAAGTGTAGAAGCTCTTTGAAAATTTGCTCCAGTGTGTCGTGTATGCAAGTTGCAGTCTCACAGAGTCTTGCCAACAACAACAAAGAAGAAAGAAAAGGAAAGGTTTTCTTTTCTCTGGACTTAGGAGTGAAACATAAAACTACTCTTTTCTGTGAAGCCGAATGGTCTGATTTTCCACACTCAGGGTGATCTCTTACTGGCTATCACCTTCATAATATCCATGTGGCTTTTAGTGGGCACTTCTTTCCCAAAGTGAATTCCATGATAGCAGTGGCCCAAAGAGATGCTCCGGTTCCCAAATGAAGGGCCTAGGGTCATCACCAAACCTCAGGGTGATTGTAAGAAAAAGGAAATGAATGATATAAGTGTGGTTTGAAACACTAATGGTGCTATATATTAATGGCTTTATTTCTAGCACCCTAATTCCACCCACATCTTCTGTGTCTGCTGTGTCTAACTGCTTAAGTTTTCTGAATCTCTCTACATAGGTAAGTACAGAGAGAATTAATGCTTACTAGAAATGCTCCAAGTACAAAATTTACACAAAACCCCTATGAGTTGGGTGTTATCTCTAAGAATAGAGAGAAGTGCAGAGAATTTAGCAGTTTATCCAGGGTGATGCAACAGGGGTAACATGGAAGGCCCCAGTCAGAACCCTATCTGCCCAGTGACTCAACACACGCATGATGCCTCCCATCTTAGGTTCTCCCCTGCTACCAGCCACGTCTGGTCCAAAAAAGATGCGTGTGGAGGTGCTGTGTATTTAGCCAATGAGAAGAATATACTAAACTGCCCATTTTAAGTTGCCAAGACAGAACTCTCAATCTAGAGTTTCTTAGATATAACCACAGACAACCAGGCAAAAGCAACCAGACAGGCAAATGAGAATGAAAAGACAGGGCCTCTTCGCATTAGAAAGAGAGGGTAAGACAGAGCAACTGTGAAAAAGAAATTAGGGATTAAAGCCAATTCAAAATTCAATGAAAACATGAAAAGTTAGTTGTGCATTAACAAATATTGGTTTGAAATGTCTAATAGCTTGGGAAATTTCTACAGGAAGAAGACAACATATTATATCCATAAAAGCAAAGAGAGCAGGGAGAGATAAAACATAAAAGTAAAAGACAGTCCACAGATACATAAGGAATATTGACAGGGAAATTTGATGATGGGGCAGAGAAAAAAACCCAAAGGGAAAGGAGGGGACCAGGGAGTAAATGTGGAAAACTTTGTGGAAGTTGACTTTAAACTTTAAAAGAGAAAACAAGACAAAAGGGAAGAAAATCCAAGGAGACAATTGAAAATAAACTAAAATTAAGCAGGTTGAAATGGTGAAAATTATTGTCCTGTCTGGGTGGTTCAGCTGGTTGGAGTGTCATCTGTGTAGCAAAAGGTTTCAGGTTCAATCCCTGGTCAGGACACATACCTAGATTGCAGGTTTGATGTTTCTCTCTCAGATCTCTTTCTTTTTCTCTTTCTCTTTCTCTTCCTCTTTCTCTTTCCCTTTCTCTTTCTCTCCCTGCTCCTTTTTCTAAAATCAATAAATATATCCTTGGGTAGGGATTAAAAAAAGAAAAAAATTGTCAAAATTATTTCTGCAAAAAGGCAAACACATACTGTCTTCTTAGAAAACAAGTTTAAATAGACATCAGAAGTGCTAGAAAAATCACCCAGGGCCAAATCACCTAACTCAGCTCAAGAAGGCTGATAAATACATTAGCTACTTAAGAAGGCATAACCAAGAAAAAGAACAGTATTTTAATATTCAAAACATATGAAGGTTTCTAAACAATATTTTTGTGGCAAACCTCCAGATTTTAATTCAGTCTTTTTCTTCAGTTATTTACATACCCAAAGTCACATATTCATCTCAAATAATTACCAAAAAAAATGTTTGCAACCTCTTTCTTCACTTCTTTGAAAATGGCACAATAAGAAATTCCTTACCTTGGGGTATATGTCCATATTCCCTCACAATGCTCTTGATTTTCATCATACTTGTACTATTAAATTTTTTAATTTAGCCCTACTGGTTTACTGAGTTAACTGATTCACCAACCTCACTGGAATTTATAGCTGAGTATCATTCATTTCAGTCCAAACAGGCCATCCATTTAAAAACACAGACACAGGATGGACTTTCCTCAATATTAATTAATGTGCACTGCTTCCTCACAGCAGATCATTAGCAAAATGGCTTTTCTTAAATGCTGGATCTATAATATGCACATTCAGAATTGAGTAGTGAATGGTCACCATAAATTCCCAAAGTTGAAGGGATAATTTAATAGCCCATATCACTTTATTTGGATGATTTAGTTGCCCATGCCTTTTCTTATAGAGAATTATATCTTTAAAAAGCATATTCCCTAATCTTTTAGTAATCTTTTTCATCAGAAAAACCTTCCTGATTGATGACATGAGAAAAGAATAAATTTAAGATTTTATATACTAGTCTTAAAAAAACTAGTTTAAAAAAAGAAATGTTTCTATACTTAAAATGATATTTTCCAGCCCAAACTGTAAAAATATAGTTTGCAAACTGTCTGGGTCATTTTTGTAATGTTGTGGTCATATTTTCGAAGTAACATCTATGGAGAAATCACTTAGATTTTTGGTCTTAGTGACTTCATTGGAGAGGAGTGAGGTGGCAGAACATCTGATTTTTCTTTTTCCATCCAGATGCCTGTTTCCTTTTTATTTAGCAAAGCTGCCCTGAAACTCATATAAATGATGACTTAATGAAGTTAATATATAAAAGGTTGAGAGACATAAGAAAGGATTCTATAGTTTGACCTCAGACTAGAAAGCCAAGTTGAAGGGTCTCCATTCTCACCTGCACAGGTGCATTATGTCTCCAAAGTGGAGTTTCATTCCCCAGTTCTGAATAGCACCATCCAACAAAAAAATATTATCATGACAAACAAATGGTGTTTTCAAATCAAAATAATAATGTCAGGTACAGTGGGAATACCGGGACCTCAGAGAAAGGACTTGAAAAGTTTGAATCAGGAACATTGCCAAAGAGTGTCAGAAATTCTTCTTTTGTTTATCTCTCACCTGCCCTTTCATGGGATGTCTTATAATCTCTGGCCGCACAGCAACACTGATTCACTGTGAAGGTGAATACTTGTGACCTGTAAGACAATTTTTTCTAAGGAGCTTTTGACATACTTTATTTCATTTCTTCTTCCAAAGTCCTTGTGATACTGAAGTCAAATAGTAAATAGGTATATTGTTGACTGAAGGGGTATTAGTTAAACCTAAACCAGATAATGTTATCAAAGGCATGACACTCAGTTTTACTGTGGTTGCTTTATCAATATGCTCAAAGAGTTTCCCATGAGACTATTCCTAGGTAGAAAACTCAAGTGTCCTTTGCCAAACCACGCAGTCACTGCGCCTCACTGGGTGGGGCTCGGGAGAAGCAACGGGACAGGACATAGAGCTCGCACACACAGCAGCTTCCATCAATTCAGATCTCTCCTAGTGGAGCAAAATGGTGCCAAAAGTTGGCAGTCTTTTATTTCCCTTCCTTCCAAAGATGAAAGCATTACATCATTAGCGAGGTTTACTCTGACTTCCCACCTCCTGGGGTTACCTGGCACTCAGGCTGGTCAAGGTATCTTGCAGTTTCCATTAAGGTAAACAACAGTAAGAGGCTGATCAACAACTTAAACTTAATCACTTAAGAAAAGTGTCAGTGCAGGACTTAGTTCTGGTTTTTATAAGGCTTTGGAGCAGGAGGGTGATGGTCATTTAGAAAAAAAGAAATACTTTTGTTTCATTCCTCATGAAAATCTGCTCTGAGAGTTTCAATTCTTAATTGTGTCTCTTTTTTTGTCATTTCAATTGGTCATAAAAAAGTTCTGTCAAATATTAGAAGCATGAATTAATAATAAATCAATCCCTATGTTCTCAGATTTCCAAACGTCATCAGTACACATCAAAATATATATGACTTAGCCAAATTTCATATGAAGTTCATGACTGCTGACATCTCAGCTCTGTAAGACTCTTTCAAGCCATTTCCCAGAAAAACAGTCTCTGTGGGGATTTGAACTCAGAAAAAGTTCTGCCTCTTGTTATATTGAAAAAAAATTTAACAGATCTGCAGTGTTAAAAAACATCTGAGGAAAGAGAGAAGGAAAAACAAGCAGGGGCAGGTGCTTGCTTCTGAGGTTGGAATCTGGCTGGTCCTGTGCATGTGGGTCAGGGCACATACACAGCTGCTACACTAACATGTCACTCTTAAGGGCTCACAAAAAGATCTGGGAGAATGTGTCCCATTAATACCTCTCAAACAAAGAATTTCTTCTTAATAGATCATATCAGCTTTGGAGACTGGGTCTATATAACTGAAGCAACTGTAAAGTGAAAATTTTAGAAAGCCTTGTAGATATTGAAGCTATATCATGTCAAATATATAGAAATTTAGAGACACCTTAGAGCCTGAGGCCAGCAGTGCCCACTACAATAGCCTACCTAATAAAGGCAGGTCTCTCCTAGCTGATCACTTCTCCAAGGCCTGTCATGGTGCTACAACTGAAAACTTCCAAACCATGCTTGCTATTCTTCATCTGCCCACCCCAAGAAATCCTGTCTGACCTCTAGAGTTGAAGTATCAGGCTGCACCTTTTGGAATTTATCACCGACCTAGCATCTGTGCTCCCCAGTAGAGCCTCTGAATTCAAAACAGGACTGTTTCCTGGCTCAGAACTGCAGCTCCAAATTCCTGAGGCTTGAAAGTAATGGGAAAACAGATCTTCAGCACTCTTCTGATTGAGAAATCATTCAAACTGACAAGAGATAAGAAATTGACAAGGAGAATCAACTCCTTAATTTACATAGCTGTCTTTTCTTCCTTCTACATAGTGAGGAACAGAGTAGTCTTAACCTTCACTTCCTCACTTCTCTCAGTTTAAGGCATGGTCCCTAACATTAACAAAAATGTGTGCTTCCTGCAGGGTACAAATTCTCTTTCACATGCTGTACCACATGGCATTCTAGAAGAGCTGTATAATTTTTAGGTGTGCTTTTCCTCGAGTTGATATGTATGCAGCCCTGCACACTTTTGGCATAACCTAACCTATGCTCTACACAGAAACTGCACAATAACCTCCTAAAAATGAAGGCAGTTAAAATAAAACACACACACACACACACACACACACAGAGAAGGCATTGGTGGCTTAAGTATTTTAGGTAGACGGAGGTAAGCTTCTGACTCAGAACTACAGGATGCTGGTACTGGAAAGGGTAGCTGAGATTTTCTGGTGCAGCCCTTTATTTTGCAGGTAAGCCCTGCAGAAGTGAAATGGCTACAGAAGGCAGGTTAAACAGCTAATGAGGAAGGGGAAAGCCCAAGTATTTCTCATGATTCCAAGTCTTTCTGTTATGCCAGGATCATAAACCTCTTTGAGATACTGATGTGAGTTAAGTCTTTTCCAGGAGGGAAATGTGTGTGTGTGTGTGTGTGTGTGTGTGTGTGTGTGTGTGTGTGTAAGCCCCGCCATTGTTAATATAATGAGAATGATTTATGCAACATCAACATAACCTGGCAGCCAAGGGAGAGAGGACTGGAATGCTTATGCATGACCAATGACGACTTCACTGTACTGGTCAGTGGGGACCATAGAGGCCGTTAAGTGAGCATGTGTACTGTCACATTCAAAATGAGTGAGTGAGTAGAGCAAAACATCTGTACCAAATTTTGCATTAAGCTTGAACATTCCTCCACAGGAACTATTTGGATAATCCAGAAGGCCTCAGGTATGGGCAACTGGTGATTGGCAGCTTCATCAAAACAGCGCTCCTGCTCATGCAACACGTCTTGTGCAGAGGTTTTTGGCGAAACATTAAATCACCCAAGTGACTCAGCCCCCTACAGTCCATATGTGGTGCCCTGCCACTTCTGGCTTTCCCCAAAACTAAATTCACCTTTTAAAGGGGAGAGAGTTTAGACCATTAGGGAGACTCAGGAAAATACAATAGAGCAGCTGAGGGTGACTGAGAGAACTATGTGAGGTCCCTAAGTGCCTACTTTGAGGGAGAATGAGACATCATTGTCCTGTGTACCATGTTTGTTGTATCTTGTATCTTCTTCAGTAAATGGCTCTATTTTTTTTATTACATGGCTTGATACTTTCTGGACAGACCCATATATGCATATGTACACACACAAATGTGTACAAATAAACTCAGGAGGTTCACAAAGCCCCAAGATCACCTCTGGATGCTTAACAGGTCCATTAACCCCAGATTAAGAAATTCTGCCCCTCTTCTAAGTAGAAAGTGCTACTTTTTAACAACTTTAAAAACTTAGAATCTAAACTAGATTTAATGATGTAATATATAAACTTCAGGAGGAAATAATTCCAACAGCTCAGATAAATTAAGCTCTAATTTATCTAAAAATTCCATATTTTTAACATGTGTCAAGTAAAAAAATTTATAAGAGAAATTTAAACCTCCATGTATTTACTACTAATTTCACAAACGGACATGGAATATCTTTCCTCATAACATGGAGATGGCTCAGCAGTATTTAAATGATTCTTTATTCCAAGTCATATAAATATGCACCAGATGTATCTTTTGTAAATGTTATGTTTTTCAACTCCTCAGCATTTGCAAGTAGTTGAAAGTAATGCCAAGCATGCTTTAATGGGGCATAAAAGTGTATTGTATTCAAAGAGATGGCACAACTCTGTAATAGGTGAAAATACAAATGTTGTTGATGGATACATTTTTATTTTATTGATTTATTCCACATAATAGAATGTCCTGTGTTCTTCTTTACATGGAAGTTCTATCTCAATTGAAATATAAACAGATATTTAAAAACCATGCTTACGCCCTGGCTGGCGCAGCTCAGTGGAATGAGCATGGGCTGCAAACCAAGGCATCGCAGGTTCAATTCCCAGTCAGGGCACATAAGTGGGTTGTAGGCCACAGCCCCCAGCAGCCACGCATTGATGTTTCTCTCTCTCTCTCTCTCTCTCTCTCTTTCTCCCTCCCTTCCCTCTCTAAAAATAAATAAATAAAAACATTTTTTTAAAAAAAAAACCATGCTTACATTAATGGATTACAGAAAATTGAAAGGACAGAAATTTATGACAGAAGGCAATTTAAGATCAACTAAATCTCAACCCCGATTTACTAGATAACAAAACTGATACCAAAAGGGTTACATGAAACAACCAAGTAACTAAATTAGTGACAAGTTGCTCAGTGTATGAATTTATATATCTGTAAACACAAGAAACTTTACTGAGCTCTTTTATCTCTTGACTACCTAAACAGAAGGAGGATGAGGAGGAGGAAGAGAAAGAAGAAACAGGAAAACATATATAATTTATTGATTTCTTGGACATACTGGGAAGAAACAGAATGATCTATATTTTTCAAACTGTCAAATTACCTCATGAGAAGTAAATATAGGAAGTAAAATGTCAATTGTTAGCATTAAAAATGGTCAAAGAATATCATCATGCTATTTCTTTAATATTAAATTCTCATAAACACAAGATTCACTTTTTTATTTTTAATACAAAAATAACCTAGTATATTCCACTCAGAATGTTTTCTTTGAGGTTAGATACATCAAAGATGTTTAGGAAGTATATTCAAGTCAGATGTAATCGACAGTTTGTCTTGAAAACTGTGGATTTTTTTAAGTAAAAGTTAACAGATTTATAGCTTATGGTAAACTTGGCTTTTTAATCTTTCTTTTTTTTTTACTCTAAATATAATAAACCCTATCCCAGGTCATTCCATGTGACTTTTTGATGTCTCTAAGCCAACTACAGCATTTAAGGACGTGTATCTGCTTATTCTGATTTTACCCTGGCTCACTTTTCCTACCTTAGGGCTTTTTTTTTTGGCATGGATTTCGATAATCTGCCTTTAATTGTTTCTTGGAATGAGTCAGAATATTAATTCATTAATAACTAATTAATTAATGGGTGAAAGTCATTTTGCTGGAAGCCCAGTAACCTTTTTACTTTGACCTTCACAACTGACATTTTGCCCTTTAGGGGCCAGCAACAGCAATGACTTCATTTAGACAAATCATTACTGAGTGGAGCATCAGTGTTTCTCAAAGTTCCATAGCTGGCTCTATGGAACCCCAAACAAAAACTCTATTCCCTCTGTCTAGAAACCGGCATTTGCATGCTCTGCTCCTGAGTCCTTGTAAGGAGGAGCCTTGCACAGCTTCACAGCATTCCTGTGGGGGGGCACAGAGTCCTGCCTCACTGTTTTTATCTTGGGCCCCCTGAAATATCTCCAAGACCAGTAAGGAGGTTTAAGACAGTGGCTCTGACTCTGGCTGCAAGATGTCCACACTGCTCCTGCAAAAGGTATTTGTGAGCTGAGGAGCTGAACCAGCCAAAGCAGTTCATTGGCTCTTCCATCAGCCTGGAAGCAGGGACAATCCCCAGAGTCAGTAGTCACCATCATGTTTAGGGACAATGCTTCTAGACAATAGGTTATTTTCTTCCACAGAGTACTCATATACAGAGAAGCTGGCATGTTGCTACATGTATATTTAACATAAGAGTTTACATAGGTACACACATGCACTTTTTGAGACCCTATAACCTGCTACACTTCATTGTAAATGTACCATCCAAACCAATCATAATCATCGTTCCATGTTAATACAGTGAGCCTTATTGTGCTCTCATTATCACATAAAGCTGGGAGATGTGGCTGACTGTGGTAATGGTGTGTAAAGGAAGCCTTAACAGCCTTTACCATCTTTGTTTTGATATAAGACTAGTAGGGCACTGCACCCACAGATATCACCTTACTGCTTCCCCAGCTAGCACAGGTGTCCCTGAAGGGGAGAAAGCAGCAGGAGCCCCCCCACCCCAAATTTGGAAAGCTGTGCTATTAAAAGCACTTTGTCTCTAAGAGAGATAACTGATGTCCAAAACTGGGTACCACCACCACATTGTGACTTTGAGCAAATGACTAAGCCCCTAGATGCCTTAGCTGACTCATCTGTCAAACCTGAGTATGAGCTGGACTTTAAAGGGTGCTTAGAGACTTAAATAGGACAACACCCATAAGATGCATGTTTTAATACCTGGTACATGGTAAATCTTTAGTAAAATTGTGTCATTATTATTATTGTTGTTTTCATTGTTGCTATTGTTATAGAAATTCTCTTCTGAGTCATTAGGCATGAAAAATGAGAAAAGATTTGCTTGGAAAAGTTCACCTTTTCTCATCTCCCCATATGCAGAGAGTGGGCACAGGCTGCTAAATTCTGTCAGATCATTCTCACTCCAGCCCATTCAGAGGATGAAAGCAGAGAGAGTGCCCAGGACCCAGGCTGCAACCCTACTGCCTCTTGTCAGCCACAGCTGTCCAGTGCAGCTACCTGCCCTGAGCATGGCTACCTTGCTCCCATGACAAAATCCAGACTGAGTGTAGTAAGAATATTTTCAGAAGAATCCAGAGGAAAATCTCAGAGGTTGCCCTTCTCCCTGGTTTTCCTTCCAAGAATCCCTTCTGTTTTGGTTCCCTGAAGGTAAGAAGGGAAAATCCCATCAAGCTCAAAGTGATACTATAGTGGTATCTGTTGGGAGGTTGAGGGGTGGGGGGAGTCCATACTAAGCAATCTTACTCACCTCCAATGGGTCCCGTTAACAACTTCTACTCTATAAAGAACATGACCCATTAGAACCGAGAGGCAACAACAATGGTTGGCAAAGAAGTTGTTTCTTGACATCATTTATTCCACTGTCACCCACTCCTCCTCTCTAAGTTTCTCCAAAATCTTGGGAAACCAGTTCAATGCTTTCTCAATGCCAGTATACACCTATGACACTTTTAAAGCATAAAGCTTGGCACAAGGAAATTTAAAAATAGACAACAAATTTGCATTTGATGCTTAATGCACCTACCCCTTAGTAAAATGTATATAAAACTTATTTCTCTTTTCCCCAAAACACTTTAGCTATTACCAATGCCACTGAATTTACTAATACTGCAAGCTAAAATCAGCTCATTAACACAGCCAAAGCTGGTTCTGCAATGACTTCTAAGATCCAAGGTACAAAGTGAATGTGTGGCTTGGGGCCTCTGTGGAGTATTCTATGAGCATGAGGAACATGCTTGTTGTACTGCAGCAGCTTCCCCACCCACCACACACACACACACACACACACACACACACGTATACACAGTGTTGGAGCCAGGCCTGGTAGGTTGGTCCCATTTAATAGACAGGAGTGAACTCTGGGTGGCCTAAGCAAGGGAAAAAAGATAAAGATGTGGTCACAGCCATGCTCTCTGAAGGGTTATTCATGTAATCACAATTTGGTTTTTGTTGTCTACTGATCTGATTTTCAAGAGCAACGCATCATAACACTGGATCTGCAGCCTTACAAATGAGACCTTTACTTCCAGCTAACACAATGGTACAATGGTTGCTGATGTAGCCAATACACCAAAGTCAGTATTGGAAAACAGCATTATTTTCAAGATACTTTATAAATATTATAAAGCATATTTTTAAAAATCATGTCAAAACTGTTTTTATATCAGTTTTGGACTTTTTTTTCTTTTTTTTTTAAGGACTATGTACTTGGGGCTAAGGGCAGTCCTGTAGACAGTCCTGATTGGTCAACATCTGTTTCTTTATAGAAACCTTACTTGCCAAGTAGCTGGACAGCGATACCCTTTTGGTATTCATGGAAGTACTTGCCGAACAATAATGACAATAATTGCCTCTGATTCTTGTGTTTACAACACTGCCAAAGTATCATTAGGGCCTTATTTATAGATAATAATGCTTATTAATCACAAGTATTTGAATTTTGGAATGTATTAGATTAATATTCTTTTGTACCTCAGTGCTGTACTAATGCTGTGAAAGACATTTACTGAATGAGACTCATTGTCAATGCTTATTTTGAGCTGCAAAATAATGTGTGTAATTTGCAGGTGAAAGATAAAGAAATTACTGGCTACCTCTCAACAGCCTGCATTGTGATCAATGGCCAACACCAAGAATTAAGCTCTCACTCTAAAATGAAAAAGAAAAGAAGCAAAATAAATATTCCTGGAGGTATTATTTTCAAAAAATCTTGTAAATTCTTATGAGAGAAGAACTTCCTAATAATAAGTCTCTTATCTTGTTTTGCCATAAATCTTCAGTGGATGGCATCAATTTATTGAAAAGGGTCTAGGGTGAAGAATAATTAGTGATTCAGTAAAAATTCTTATTGCCTAACTTTTTGGAGGGTCAAAGAAAAAAGTACCATAGAATGACTAACAGTTGTAACCAACAAAAGTACAATCTTTGGTCTAACTGCCTAGTTTTAAACATCCTTCATTTATTTATTCATTAAATCTCTTTATATGTTTAATTTCTGTACAAACATTAAACCTATCAAGCACTTCCCTATTTTTATGTACATCTAGAAATTGAAATCATTAAAAATTTCAAAAGGTTATCACACTTTTTCTAAAATTAATACAAAAAAACATAATTTCTGTTAATATAATAAAATGACTTTATAAACATAAAATACCACCAGCCCATAGTTTTCACCTGGCCACTCCCTCCTGAAATTATAGCAAATATGAAGTCAGCAATGTTTTCTTTTTATCCATCATACGATTTTATTTGTTCTTGGAGCATTCACACTTTATGTGTGAAAACAATACTTCAGGTGATTAATTAGATGAATGCAAGATAGAGTGACATAATTTTCCAGAAATATTTGAGAAAGAAAGCAAAGCTTATTAATATAATCCTAGGTGCCATTTTAAAAATAATATTTGTAACTACATAGCTTTTTAAAAATTGTCTGTGATTAGTGTTTACTAATATTTTTTAGACTAAACCAAAACAATACTTAATTTTATCCTACTCTACCAAAGACTACTTTAAAATATTGTATTGGGTCTAATAACCACCTGCAATATATGAACACTGTCCTCTGTTATTCTCGCAATTTTTGTCCCCCACAGGAAGTAAAGAGATTGTACCTTTCAATTCACCAAATCACACTGAGAAAATTGTCCTCCCTAAAATATCCTTGAAAATATGTTCAGCTAACATTTCCAAGTCAGAGCATACAAGGAGACTAAGATTCTAACTCATTAAATGTATAATGTTAACATTTCAATCTATTGCTAAATGTAAATAACCTTAGCAATCCCAGTTGGACTATTTAATATTAATTTAAAGTATTTTATAATATGTGAGTGTCTCCTCTCATGGGGCTAAGTAGAAAGGTGAACAATTATCTAATAACTTCAATCAATGCACTCAGCCAAACCTGGTAAGTCAGGTCCCTTAACTCTCTCTATTTAAATCTGGTAAATGTCTCTGCAGGAGGTCCACTCAGGTGTGTTTCATCTCTCATAACATTGGGGGAATGGAGAGTCAAGCAATAGCTTATAAAATTAAGCTATTACTGTTGCTGTCTTACAAACTGAATCATTACAGCGAGCCAATATAGATTATCCAAATTTCACCATGTCCTTTTTGCTTTTCTTAATAGGTAGATGGAAGAGAAAGCAGCAATGTCTGAAATCTCCAAATTGTTAATTCAATTCTCCAGTTTATTTTGCTTTCAGTAGATATTGCCTAATTCTCTCTTTAAAAGTCACTAGTAGTGACTGAGGAAAGAAAATAAACATTTTGAGAGAACAGATACATCTCACCTCAACGTGTGACAATGATGATGTCTAAACATTGAGGTTGAATATCTGAACTCTCCCTTGGGTGTCTCTCTGAACCTTACTGAATTAGCCTCACCCAACTGTTCACAGACTTAAAAAGGAAAGAAAGAGAGAAGAGAAGGGCAGAAAGAGGGAAGGAGGAAGAGAGGAAGGCAGGGAGGGAAGGAGGGGCAAAATTGGAAGTTTATAAAGTTAGACTTTAACTTTGAGAATTTAAAGCATTGAAAAGATAATTTACTACAAAAAATGATTTGACAGAATAACTTGTACTCTACCAACATCCTAGCAGTTTTCTGAGTCCAGTTAAATATGAAACTTGAGAACTGTCAACATTTTATAGTTGCCTTGAGTTAATAAGCATTTTTCCTTGTTTCCCTTAACTGTCAAATTTTTAATGAAATTTAATCTTGGATGCCTACATTCTGGGGAGTTTTATTTGCTGTATTATACTTCTGTCTGCTTGCAAGCCACAGAATGCCAAATATTCATTCATACAATCTTTCTATGTGTCTAACTTGAGCCTACTGTATCCACTTCATTAATTAAATCGATATAAAAAAGATTTTACATGTTTGTAGAGAGTAACTCTTCAGCTCAATTTTTGAATGAACATTGTGAATTTTTTAAATCATTATATAGCCTATGTTTCCTTAAGTCACGGCACACCATCAGAAAACTTCCTAAAATAAAAGGCTCTTATTTTTGCAGTTGATTTTAAAACCCATCTAAAATAAAACGTTTGCATCTCTTTCCAAGTAATAGCCATTTTAAAGACTTTTTACTTTAGTATTTCCATGGTTTTAAAAGCATTTTAAGAGACTAAGAAGCTAACCTCAAAAAAGCAGTTGGACTAAAACTGATTTTAATTTTCACAAGCTCACCACTAATATTTAGACACTCCTGATGAGTCACTGGTCTTTCAAATACTGTCTGAATAAATAAGCAATAAATTACATGTGGGAATAAATGCAACCGTAAACATCGTATATGTTTTTCAGTAAAGAAATATACATTTACATAAACAAAGAAAAGCCAACAAAATATTTTACAATATCAGTAAAAGTAAGCCTCATTATGTGAGAGAGCTCCTTCTATCACAGTTTTCAAGGAAATTTCAAAACTTTATTTTTTTATTCCCTTATCAGCTAAGACAAATAACTGATAAGGTATGACATTCAATTATAATGTTTCTTTACATTTTATCAGCACAAACAAGCATTGGATTTCTACCAATGTATTCATTTTAACTGTATTATTTTAACCCCCAAAAAAGTCTTTGAAAGTGAAAGATTTTAAAAACTTACAAGAAGCAAGTAAGTGACATGTCATTCCATATTGCACATCATTTCAAGGGTAAATATATGCTTCAAATTTTTTTCTACATTCTGAATTATCACTAAACTACTAAATGTCTTTTATTGATATAAACAACCATAAAATTAAACTACTTAAAAATATTTCCTTTATAGTAGAATAGAAAATAAAATTAATGTCCTCTGTTATTGTGTCCAGAATTGAATTTTTGTTCTGTCAACAGTATTTAATTTGCAGGAGAAAAAAGGCAAAAAGAACCACTGATTTTTTCACAAAGTGTGCATATTTTAAATGTGTGTTCAAAAATATGATGCCTTTTATTTTATGTAAAATAAGTTATTTAAGTTCATAGTACTTTTAAATGGGGTGTGCTTAAAATATAAATATTACACATGTATTATTTATCAGTTTCTGTGGTGTCATTTACACTTGCCACAACTCAGATTTCAATAGAAATTTTGAAATTTGTGTTAATATCATTAAGATATACTCATTCTTCTCTTATTTTAAGACTGCCTATTAAAGAATGTATTGTTAATCTCAGAAGTTTGGTGTATTACACAGGGACTTGTTACAGGCAAATACATTCAGTTGGGATGTGTATGATTATTGTGTTACGTACATAACCATCTACCCTCATGCATATGTACATTTACATCATGTATAAATGTGTACATTTCCAAAGGGTACCATACTAAAGGAAGAGGAGAAGTGTCTCAGGACTGCCATACAACTAAAATGTTGCATGGCAGTACTGTTTTTCACTGAGTGCTGTTTTCCATGAGAGTAGTTAGGGTTTTTTTTTTCCAAAGGTAGGTGTTTGTAGACATGGTTTAGTTATTTACTGTCTTCCAAAAGGCTAGTTTTATAACCTTATGCCCACATATGCTTTAAATCAATGAGTGATACCCTTCCCTTCACCTTTCCCTTCTCTTAGGAAGGCCTATGGGAAAACACCTTGATAAATAAATCAAAGAAAAGCTACACTTTGATTCTAAAAACAAAAACTCATCTATTTCATCAGTAAAATTTTACCATTAACATTCTTTATTAAAGTTTAGCCGTCTACAAATTATCTTATGAAAAGGAATGGTCAAAATTAGATCGAGATATTGGCTGGTGACAGTCTCCTGAGGTGAATGCATGCAGATTTTACTGAGAGCCCTTCTCCAGGACAGGTGGTCTTGTAAAAAATTATGGTTAATAGTAAAACCATCTAATGTTAACAAATCCAAGGAAAATATATAGATACCACTAGAACTTCTAAATTATTGAAAATCCTCAGATACAAACATTAGGGCCAAAAAAGGACAACTAAAAGTATAAAGTTTCTGTTTCATATCCTCTGAATCTCATGTTATCAAAAATACAGTTTGGTAATTGGGTTCATATTTTCCGTGATGTGAAATTTCACCGTTTTCTGAATTCTCTCCGCCCTGCTTTCCCCTTGAGAGTTGAACGGTCTGGATGGTGCTGGTTAATGTTTTCAAAAGAAGGAACTTCGTTTGGCCCAATTTTTTTTTCTACTAGACTGTTTTTCTGTTTTCTAATGAGAGATAACTGACAGCTCTGTTTTGTAATGAAATTATGGAAATCACAGACTGGTAGAAAGGGGAGTCATTATTTAAGAACTGAAAAGGTGTGAGTGTCTTTATCCACCCCGCCTCCAAATTTCCCATTACTGGAAAGGAGCCAGTAAATTGGAAAGAAGCTGTGGACAGTGGCACCTAACAGGACAGCTAAAGAGACTCCCCAAAAGCCATTTTTAATTGGTTCCTGCTACCTCTCTATGCCTCCAAAAATAAAAACAACCTCCATACAAGCAATTTTGAAGGCGAAGACAAAAAAGGAAGCAGATACTCAAGCCCCTGAAACGTGGCTTGCCAGTGGGGGAAATCCAGTTTAAAAGAGCAGGCTGAGCGATGGAAAAGCTCTCCGTGGCATTTCTGAGCGAATATTGTCCCTTTCAGCCTTACTTTCGCTCACGTGAGACAGGGTGTCAATAAATATTCTCGGACCACAAGAGGGATCTCTTTTTAAATCACATGGGACGGAGGCAAAAGGACACTCGCGTGTGGAGAATAGGGGTGGAGGGAGGGAATGGGAAGGTGTGTGGGGGGGGGGGAGAGGAATGAACTCTAAGGCTGCGGATTCAGATCGAACAGCTATAAAGGTTACGCTGGCACCCGAGCCTGCTGCTACGCCTCCTGCCCTGCCCTGCGCGCGCGCCGCACTCACCCGCATACCCACCCTCACCCACTTTCGCACACACACAACACTCCAAGCCTCTCTCCTCGCCAGACTACAGAGGTGCGCTCGCCGGAGGTGAGGCGGCCCAGGCTGGTGGATTGCACAGGACAGCTCTAGTAGCTCCGGAGCAGGTGGGCAGAGAACAAGGCGCACCGCCGCAGGCACCACCGGGGGCTGCCCGCCGCGGCCGGAGTTGGGGCGGAAGCGGAGCGGTGGACCTCGAGCGGGCAGGGACCGAGGAGGGGTGACGCCGCAGCATCCCTCTGCGACTTCTGCCTCCACCTGCCGCTTCCCCGCCTCAAGGGACTCGCGTTTGGGAAAATACAAAGCCGAAGCCAGCGGGGAGAACCAAAGTGGGCCCTCACAATCGCGGGCCGCACTCAGGCTCCTCTAGTGCCGGCCTGCAGGGGGCGACGGCGGGTTAGCGCCAAGTGAGGATCTTGCCACGAGCCGGGGCTTACTGGAGGGGCCCACGGGGGACCCGCACTAAAGTGGGTTGTCTCTGAGCCTCTCCGAAAAGTCCTGCGGAGTCCTGAGGATTGGGGTAGTTGTCACCAAGGTATCGCTTTCCAGTCCCGGCAACTTCAGGAGGACCCCAACTGCTGGAGAGTTTGCCTCCAGGATGCTGGCTTAATCTCTGCTCCAGAGTAGGGAAGGGAGAGTTTTATTTTTCTGCCCTCTCAGAGCAGTGTCTCAGAGCATCGGGCAGTTTACTACATCTTGGGGGACAAAGGCAGATGGAGTGCGAGCTTTACTTCCTATCTGGGACTACCCGAAAGTACCAGAAGTCTCACCTCCAAGCTGCGCCCTTGGCCTCCTCAGCAATCATTCTCAAAAGCACGCCCCTTCCCTGGCCTAAGGGGACCCAAGGCCACATAAGACACAGCCCCTAAGATGCAGCGGGCCCTGGGCTGGGGGGCCTGCAGCAACCTGTGAATCTGTCCTCCCCGCTCCTGGGCGCCCACCCATTGCCCAGCTCTCGTGCTGCACCTTGCGCCCCACCAACGGGGACTTGTCCACCCTGTAGTTTTGTTTGAGGTGGAAAATGGGGCCTACGTTTCCAAAGAAACAAGAGTTCGAGTCCTCCCAGGGCACCTAAGGGGACTTCATTCGGCCCACGAGCTTCACAGGTACTCCAGGGGGGCGACCAGAGCCAACGGTGCCTTTGGGATCGACCTGATTGTGTGAAACCTCAAACTCCAGGCTGTCCACGTCCCTTTCTCACTCCAGAACTTCAGCTGAGCTTTGGGTGATGGCTGTCCCCCTTCCTGAGCCTGACCCAGAAGCCGAGCCAAACCCAGAGGTGTACTGATTTTTTTTTTAACCTCACATCTTATAAATGTGAGATTTTTATCAGGTAGCACAGATTACTTAAAGCGTACCATTTCTCCGAGATCCAATTTTATTAGGATTTACTCTCATTTGTGCTCGGCTTCTCTGGGGAAATAACGCTTTGATTAATGTAATCCTTGCCCGAGATCCGCCACATGCCCCTCGCCCCTCTCCCAAGAGAAAGGGTCTGTTTGACAAACAATAACAGAGCAGCTACTCTTGCAATCTGCCGACACCTTTGCGGGTGGCTAGGGAGGAGGTGACACACGTTCGCTAGCCGTTCGGTAAATGCAATGGTGAGAGGAGTGGTCGGGTTCTGCAAGGGGAGGGGGGTGCTAAACTTTCCAGACGCAGAGCCCTGGGCTTGGAGGCGAAGGTCCTTATGGGGAGGCGCCCTGGGTGGGGTGTGCGCATGGGTGCATGTGCGAGCCTACCCTTTACTTGCTCGAGTGTCTGCCTCTTTGTCCCCCGCCACAGGACTCCACGACGCGGACCTGCACACTCGCTATGAGCAGCCCCCGGACCCAGGGTGCATCCACAGCGCCCACCTGCGGCCCCAAACCACCTCGAGAGCAGATCTTCAGGAATAACCGGGCAGCAACTTGGGGCGCCCTGAAGCTACCAAAACCTCTGCCGGAAACCTAGAACATATGACCGAATTCAACGGTCGTCTTCCGACAAGCATCCATCCATGCACCCATGCATACAATGCAAATACATGGATACAGGCACTGACTGCTGCACCTTTCCCTTGCTTGGGCTGAGAGCAGGAGTAGGGAGGACTTTCCTGCAGTCCCTCCTCCGGCTCAGCCCTGTTCTCCTTCCCAAAGGGAGAACATTGAGTTACAAAAAAAGTGCAAAGGAACGAAATCCCAGGTCAAAGGCTCCCGGAAACACTCCTTTGGTTCTCGTCCCTGTCCTGCTGCCCCACCTCCACTGTCCCCAGCTCGGGGAAGGCGGGGACCAGGCGGTGCGAGGGGTCGTGCCCTGCACAGCCAGAACAAAGCCCACCGCGGCATCCCACAGCCACGCAGGGAGCTGGTGACAACGGCGTACGCACTCAGTGACCTGATAAGGTGACTCAGTGTTTACCTCTTCACTGTCCCGCACCCCATCTTCCTCTCTCATCCCTTTCTGTCCCAAGTTTCCTCCATTTCTCCCTGCTTTTTTGCTCCACCTCACCCCTTTTACATGTTCCCCTTCTCCCTTTGCGTTTTTTCATCTCTTTCCGTTTTTCTTTTTCACGGAAATGCAATGCCAGTTCGACTTCTGAAGGCCGCTCTGCGTGCCTAGTGCTTAGAGAGAAAAAAGGACTAATGGAATCCTCCTAATTTTATTCTGCAAACCATGTTCTAAATAAAATACAATACAGTCTAAAGAAGCGGAGCTTGGATCTCGTACCCCCACAAGTCGCCGCCTATTTGGGAGAACTTTCTGAAGATGGCCACAAATCACAGGAGAAAGGAGGAAGGAAGGAGGCCGCCCTCGCCTCTGTGGAATGGAGACCTCAAGTGCTGGTGCCCCCTCAAGACAAGCTTGTCCAGGGAAAGTTCCAATCTAATTGTATAAGCCCGGAAAGGAATCACTCGCCAGAACCCTTGCTGTGAAATCATATTGCTTCCGAAGTTAGAATACGTTAATAATCACTTTTTTTTCTGAGTGAAATTTTGTTTGTTTTTGCAATGAGAATTAAAGCGAACATAACCTATGCCATTTGGACAAGCACACCTTGACTTCTGAGGGCTTTTTGCACCCTGATATAACACTAAATTAAGATTTGTCATCTGTTAAGCACCACTCAACCTGGGAAATTCTGCCCTTGGGCTTTATTGAGTAACCAGAAAATTTGGGAGGAGGGGTAAGTGTTCAAAGCAATAAGGGATACAAAACTTTTAACTTTGGGCTAACAAACTCTAGTTGCATGAAGCTACAGTGAGCAAGGTCACTGAGTTCTACCACTAAGGCCTTTTCACCAGATATTTTGGGACTGAAATTATACTGCTGCAAACAAGCCATGGAGTATCTGAAAGTATCAATATTGATACTGTATTTTTTAAGTGAACAAAACAGCCACACTTTCTCGAAGACCCCTTGAACACTGACCAGTCAGGTGGACCTATGGAGGGAGCAGGACAATGAAGTGGGAGCTTCAACAGCCACAGGAGAGAGGACACCACATAAGCACCACTTGGGGGAAATGCCCAAAAGAACAGCTTTCAGCCTGGTAAACTGCAATTTGTACCCAGTTCCACAGATAATAGCTAAGTTCAAATATTAAAAATCTAATGAAAAACACAGGTGCCACAGTTAAAAAAAGTGTTTGATTTTTTTTTTCCACACAATGTGCCACAATGCTTCTTACCCATCATAGAGTACTGAGTTCCAACCTAGAAAGGAAGTGCTGTCTAAAATATAAGAAATGGTTGGGGCTGGGAGGAAGTGTTCCCAAGGGAGAAGAGAGTTCACTTCTGGTAGGACTCCAAGCTCAAAGCAATCCAACTACCCCTCTAGCAAAGCTGAGTTAATATTTCTAGTGTTTGTTTTAAAACATACACACACAGTGGACCATGGAATATTTTTCTAGCTAGGACACACTCACACGTTTTTGTTAATAAATCATTATCCTCACTCTAAGTATCCTCACTCTAGCTGGGACTCTACTCATCTATCCCTGTGAATTTAAATTCAAAGGCCCTTATAATGGGATTTGGGGTGGCAATATGAGGAGGCAGGCAAGAGTAGCGCATTACACTGTGTCAGCTATGGCTTCCCTAGCAATTGGTAGCTTTCCTTAACAGACTTGTCAGATGTACGCATGCAGCTAGAGTGGACTAAATGTTGCAGACGGGTTGTTTCAAAAGTATGTACTCCATAACCAGTTTATCATGGCTTCTCAAATTAGGTTCCCCAATCTGAATTGCCTGGTAGTCTAAAGCTGTCCTATAAGCATGAAAAGTAAAGCTTCTTACTTTAGGGTGAGAAATTACAGTGTCTGAATTTATAATTGCCTCTTCAAACCCATCTAAGAGAACTAAGTGCTTGCTCCTTTCCTACAGATCAGATAAATCAGTTATCAAAGTGATACAAAGAACTAGAAGAACCATCGAACACTTCAAAACACTCAGCAAGACCAGGAAACAACTCAAAACAACTCATCCACTTCTCCAGATGACACATACTCATTTTCACCCAAAAGTTACCATTAAAGAGCCCTTTACTTTGTATATAGCACACACTGTGAGTTGTAAGTATGCTTAACATTTTAATTTGTAAATGCTAGTGGCAAGTGCACTCCTGCACAGCTAGGGTATCCAGCACCTTATCATTCTCAAATGAAAGCAAATGAATAAATACCCACTTTGTGTTTTGTGCATTTGACCCAGGTAATGGTCTTCATTCTCTCATTTGGCAAAAGCAGTTTCACCATCCCCAATGATTAAAATTTTGTAGCTTTTCCCAGCACTTTGAATCTTAATTCATACACCCAGCTTTATTGTTCCCACCACCAAATCATTATAGAATGCTAATGTGTTCTCTATAATATATCAGTTCTCAAATTAACTTGAATTAACTTGTTGCTTTACTCAGAATCACTATTTTCTGTTTCTTTTACTTTAAGTAACCTAAGACTATAGATATCACAAGGAGCATTTTTTCTTTCTCTTAAAGTACTTTCGCAAGAAAAAAAAAAAAGAAAGCATCAGTCAAGATAGTAACAATTATAGATCTAATGAAAAATGATACAAAAAAGTATCCTTTAAATATATATATACAATCATTGCCTACCTAGTGTTTTGCAAAATGTCTGGCTAAATAGAAAAGTTTCCTCTCTCCTTAACAATTTTTATTTTATTTTTTTAATTTTATTTTAATCATTGTTCAAGTACAGTTTTCTGCCCTCCACTCCCATTCAACAATTTTTAAATGTATTCAGCAGCCCAGGCATGCAAAGTAAGCTGGAGCTTTGAGCATTTGTCCAGTTCATGTGGATTTCTCTCATAAGTCTTTTGTCCAGAGAGCTTAAGAAAAAGCAATGTTTGGACTCAAGTTACAGTTTTCTCAATTTTCCACATTGTTTTATCAGCACAAACCTAACAGTATATTTTCTGACTCTAAATGTGAAAGCTCCTGGACAAAAATCACAGAATTAAAATTATTTTCAGAATGTCTCCTTTGCTTATTAGTCCCCATAATCTTTCAACCCTCTCAAATTAAACACCATTGAAAGCCAAACCTTGACATTTCAAAGTTAGTTTCAAAGTAAAACTCATGACTGGAAGCTGGTTGACTTGGAGTTGAGTTAGAAAAAGCTGTCTTCCCTCCTCTTCCTGGGAAACATTAGAGCTTCACGTCCTGTCCCCCTTCCTAACAGGCGAGGTGACACAGTCACAGGTGCGCTGAATTACTGAACTCTGGACACCAGCTTCTTACTTCCAGTCACTTATGGCTGCCCTTTCTTAGCCATGCTTTCTAAATCTCCTTGGGAAAATTGTTAGTAACAAACTGGCTAACTCCTCAAAATTGGTCAAAATTTGCTCTTCACTCTATTAGGAAGTTTTTCACATACCATTTTTATCCTATACCCAAATAAAGTTGTTTCCAGAGGCAGTATTTTAAAATCCCTGGGATGGAAGGAAACCTGGTGCTCTATTAAAACTTTTCTTCACCTGTGTTAAGTAATATTATGCTAAAATTTTTCAAGCTCACAGTTACCTCCAACCAATGGCTATATTGTATTTTCTTTTGTCTAACAAATCCTTTGAAGATAAACCCAGACTCTTTATACAGCCATAGGAGGAACCAAGAATTAAAGTAGCCATTAAATATCAAATGAAGTAAAAAAAAAAAACCATCCAGGATGCCTTAAGTAAATCTCCAGGATCTTGAGTTAATTTAGAAGTCAAAGTATGAATCAAGTTGAAGAACATTCACTACATAGTAAGTAATACCTTAGGGTGCATTTTATTTTTTAACCGTCTCTCCCCAAATACAACCTGAATGGTAGTTTCTGAAGTAGTTTATTACATGCCCTTAATAATTTTTAAAGCTTTCTTGCTTTCACAGCCCAATTCTGTTTTCCAGCCTTATATACAGTTCACTGAGAGAAATGGACAAATCCTTTAACTGTTTCTTTCAGGGCCATTTCACAGATATAGATGGGTGGGAGATGGGGAAGTCATTGTCCTCGTGTTTAAAACCCTCTGTTATGCAATGAATTCACTCATTGAGAATCTGCACAGAAAGGTTTGCTCCTTTGGCATGTTTGAATGAGCAGATTTGCTTTGGATACAGCTACATTTTACTCAGTACCTGCTAAAGCGAGTCAGTGCGCCCCCTGCTGACAAGTTCTTAGTGTGATTCCTGAGCGCTTCGAAAGTTTATTTTGTTCGGTACACCGTGTCATATAAAATTAACAACAACCAATAAAATTAGCTTATATGTTTCAAGTGTAAAAGTCCAAAACATAATAAAGCTAGTTTTAGTGGCGCTAGAAATCTCTAGTTTGGCTTCTCCTCTTTGGTTGAACCAAGGTCCTTTTATCTAAAGCCCAGTGCACAAACATATAGCTTAATGTGACTAGTGTTCTTCCTTTTATTTCTTTCTCTATGGCAACCAATATGCTCTGCTCAGAAATGTTCCCCATCAAGGAAACAAATGATCTTCAGGGAGCAGCTCTATATGGCATCTGGTCCAATGGAGCAGAGAGAGTTAACCCCAGTCAAAAGCAAAGCTGCCAAGCACGTAAACAAGGAGTGGAAACCCCGCGATTCTTACTCCTCTCCCAACTGAAACCTCTTCCTCCCTCCTCACAAGCCATTTCATTGATTTGGCACGAACTGTTGCCAAAGACACTGAGAATTTTAGACTGCAAGGTGTTCTGGATAAAAAAGTGCAATAAAACTCCAGCCATTTGAGTCTACCCCCTCATCACCCAAACACAGCTTCCTTTAAAAAGAACAAAACCAAGAAGCTTTAGGAATCCTCTCCAGACTATTTCATGAAGGTAAGGTGTCCTCATCAGCTTGGAACTGGCCTAGCTATTTCCTCCAGCCATATTTATCTAATTAACTGCATCTAACAAGTAACTGCACCCTCAATTTTTACAAAATCCAGGGAGCAGGAGGGGGACAAGGCCAGTTGTCAAATATTAAAACCAAAGTAAAATCTAGTTAGCAGTGCTCACGCTCCAGCCCCCTTTGGGAATAAAGTGTAGGATGTCCCCATTAGACTGATCATCCTCTTTGACAGATCATCCTCTTTCTGGTGGACTTTCACAAGCAAGCTAGGTAGCTGTAGCAGAAACGGTAATAAGCCAGGGTGCACCGACTTCCTGCCTCTTCTTCCTTCACTGCTTCCGTAGTCTGCAGCTTTTTGCCCTCCCTTTGCCAACCCCCCCATCCCAACCCTGGCTCCCAGCAGGAATCCCCTCACCCCAGTCCCAAGCAAGTTCATACTCTGTACTGGCCACAGAAGGAGGGTCTCTTCCTCTCTGGTCCTCATTTTATAATTCCCCAAACAAGAAATGTTTATAATACTGCGCACTTTATAATTGTTTCTTTTCTAGGGCTTTTTCCCTCCCTTGCAATCAACAATTAAAGTTGATAGCACCCCCTTCCCCAAGTGCCTTGCTGTGGGAAGCTTTGGAATAAGTCCATCTTTTTATATATTTTATCAGGGCTGGGTTTTTTTAATTCTCTTCCCCCAACACACTTTCCCTTCCTTAAAAACAGTTGCCTTGTGAACACTCTCTTGTCCCAAGCAATGAAAATAAGTTCCCAAACTTACAAAAAAAGAAAGAAGAAAAAAAGAAAAAGAAAGAAAGAAAGAAAGAAAGAAAGAAAGAAAGAAAGAAAGAAAGAAAGAAAGAAAGAAAGAAAGAAAGAAAGAAGAAAAAGAGAAAACATGGAAAGAAAATGAAAAACACTTACCAACCAAACTTCCAGGGTAAGACTTTAAAATAAAAGATGTTTTATTTTTTAAATGAGGTGACTGGAGTGGGGGAAGGCATATTCTCAACTCCCCAGAACCGATGTATCCTTAGCCTTCCCTTCACACTGACTCCTCGGAGCCCAGCTCTCCACTAGTCTATTATTTTCACCAAAATATATGAAAATGTATGCAAATGAAAATCAGCACTAACTGTTCTCCCCTTGTTATATACTTTGGATTTTTTTTTCCCAGACAAAACAATCACAGTCGCAAAGGGAGGGAGCCGGTGGGGTGGGGCTGGGGGGTGGTTAGGGTGCGACTGGAGAACTAAGAAGGAGGAAAGGGGGGGACTAAGGAGACAAACCTCGGAACAAAAGTGCGTTTCTGTTATCAAGGAGCACTGTGGGTTTTTTTGGGGGGGGGGGCTTCCCATTCGCACGCACACACCCTCCTTGAAAAGAAACAAAGTGGATATGTTTGCAGAGGCGCTATCACGTTTCATCAGGCCACCTGAGACTGCTTTTGAAAGCGTGCACTGTGAAATTCATAGCAGTAATTTAGACAAAATCCTCACTGTATATTAATGAAAGACGGCCCCATGGCTCTGTTCCTATCCTCCCCATTCAGTGTAAACAAAACCACGAGACTCTCGGTTTTTGAGCCAGATCCAAGCAAAATCGGCAGGAAAGGAAAACACGGGGTGCTGGCACTTACTATTCAAAAGTCTGCACCTGGAGATCTCAGATTTGTTCAATGAAATCTGTGTTCCATCTTTTATATATACATATACACGTGCATAAATATAAAAAGGAAGCTTATGGGGACACAAAAGGAAAAATTAGTGCTGTTTAAGGTTTGGTTACCACTGTTTTTCACATCTATACCTTAGCAACAATGGCTTTGCTGGAAAACCTACCTAGGAAGGTATCTCTCCCTGGGCAAGCAAGAGCTGGACAGGATCCTACATAAATTCTACGTGTTTCTGTTAATCTGGAAATCACGCAAAGGCTGCGTGGCTGCGGCTGGGTTCTCTTGCTTTAACTGGGTTCACCCAACTAAGCCCAGCAGAGGAATTATTCCCCAGGAGGGGAGGGCAGTTTTGTTCACAATTTAATCGGAGCACTCCGCGGCTCCGCAGCGAGGTCCAGGGCCGCGGTTCCGGCGCCCGCCGCAGGAGCAAGCCGGGGCCGCGGGAGCGGAGCTGGAGTACTGCAGCTGTGCTGCGGGTTGCATGCACACGCACACTCATTAAGAACGATGTATTTATTTGAATGTCCGACTTAGGTTAGTTCATTTGAAATCCCCGAGGAGGGTTCAATTTGCCCTTGTTTTCGTTGCCACTTTCTCTTTTTTTCTTGGTTCGCTGAGGTTTCTCCGTGCAGCGTTTCCGCTTGGCCGCGTCCCCCACCGGCTTCTCCCGCCTACCCTTCGCATTCCCCCGCCCACCCCCCTTAACTCTTTCGGCCCGGTTTGGGCTGAGAAAGCGTTTGTCGTCGCCAGCCCCATCTACTATGCAAACCCATCGGAGGCAGAAAAGAAAGAAAAGCACCACCGTGCCTTAGAAAACTCAGCAAGCAAATCCCACCACTAATAACCACACTGAAGTTATACACACATAGACACACATTAAGCACACATAGTAAATGGTGGAGGGGGCAGCGACTGAATTCCGGTTCTTTAGGCCAGCTCTGGCGGCAACGGTAATTGCTAAAGTCAATGGGATGAAATACATTTACGATGTATCTATGGGGCAAGGTCGGCATGCTTTTCAAAAACATAGCCCCACTCTGCAGACTAGCACCCCCCAAACTCACAAGGGAACGCATGCTACTTGCCTGACCCGGAGGAGGGAGGAGGGAGGGGGTAGGAGGAAAGGAGAGGGAGAGAGGCAGGGGAAGTGGGGGCGAGTGCAGCCGCGGCAGGGAGAGGTCCGCTCGCACGCACGGGCGCCGCGCTGGTCCCGGGCTGACGGTTTCCCAGATGATGGCATGCAAGAATTTAAACAAAGGGGACCGCTGCGAGCGCGAAGCGGCTGTGGAAAGTTGCGGTGGCAGATTTCCAAGAAGCGTGGCCACGACCTGAGATCTTGGCGCTGCGAGCTCCGGTTTCCCAAGCCCGTCGAGACAGAGAGGGGGCCGGCTGGTGAACGAAAGCGGAAACTTTGAAACCACTGGGGTCACATCTGTCTATAGGTATTAGCTTGAAAGGTGCATCTTCGCCGCATGCTGTACAAATCTCTGGGATAGGAGGGGGCAGGAGGGCTGCGACACTACGCAATCCTAGGTGGAGTGGGTTGGTTGCTCTATTTCATGATTACTTTGCCCCCCCCCCTTCGTTTTCCTTCCGATTCTAACTCCCTCTTCTGTCCCTCCCTCTCTTTTCTCTCTGCTTCCCTTCCGTCCTCCCAGGCCTCCTGCGAACGTCCAAAGCCACAGAGGGTACGCCTAGGACTCTGCCGGACACTAAGAGTTAAGATGTGGCTGAGAGGGTGGAGGGGGAGGGGCGGGGAGGAGAAAGTGGAGAGGGGGAGGGAGCCTGAGGGACGACAGATTTCCCGCATACACGACGCTCTGCCTAAATTAAAAAGCAACCAATCGAAACGGCCGGAAGGGGGACGTCGGGTCCTGAGCCAGTCATTCCGGGCCTGCCAATCACTCAGCAGGTAGCCAATCAATGGGGCCCCTGGCGCTGGACTTCCTTGTATTTGGGAAAGTGTGGTGGTGGGTGTGCGCTCGCGGCGAGGGTAAACATTCGACAGTCCCTGCTCTGAGAGGGAGGGACCCGGAGCGAACTGTCAGATTGGAGCGCCAGCGGGCGGGCAAGACAAGGGGAGAGAGGGGGGAGGGGGAGAGAGAGAGAGAGAGAGAGAGAGAGAGAGAGAGAGAGAGAGAGAGAGAGAGAGAGAGAGAGAGAGAGAGAGAGAGAGAGAGAGAGAGGGAGAGAGAGAGGGAGAGAGAGAGTGAGAGAGAGAGAGCGCGCAAACCAGGGCGCAGAACGAGCTCCCACTGCAACTCCGCTCGCGCACCGCCCGCGCCAGCGCCAGCCCTGCACCCTACGAGCCGCGCAACGTGCCCACTGGAGTTGGTTGTATATCAAGGATCCCCTATATGCACACACACCCCTCAACCTCCACCAATGCACTTTTCCTCCTCCTCCTTCTCCTCCTCCTCCTTCAGACAACAGCTGGGAAAAAAATAAAACACCAACCCCAACCTTCAGCAACAAGGTAACAGCCATTCGACCTCATTTTTCTCCTGTTCATTTTTTCCTTGTTATATTTGTTTCCTCGTTTCTGCCTAAAAGGAAAGATGTCGCATCAGGCTGTGACTGTTGCGAGGAGAATGAAAGAGGACTCTTGTTTCAGAGGCAACCAAGAGTTCCGGCAATAGCAACTTCAGAGCAATGCAGCATCGCAAGAAGTTTTCCTAGGACAGAACAAAACTTGAAACGAGAGGACCATACGAGGAGAGCAGGAGCTAGCCTCTCCTCTCCGCACACGCCAGCAGCCAGCATCACCACGCCTTCAAGGACTAAAAAAGTTTTACTACTCCAAGGGGTAACGAGTGAAATGTGTTCCTGAGAGGAGAGGAGAGCGGCCAAGGAAAGGCGCAGGCCGGCTGTTGGTCATCCATAATTTGATTCAAGAAGAAAGAAACGGCTTCTTTCTTTGTTGTCTCCCGTGAAATCGCCACTTAGCAGGTGGATCGAGCCCCGCGTCCAGGCAGAGTCCGCGTTCACCGGGACAGGAGGAGGAGTGGGAGCCGGGCGCCCCAGCTTAGAGCCCGAGCGCAGGCCCGCGCCCCGCTCGGTGAGCCCCGCTGGAGCAAGACGAACGCACCGGGGCGGGGGGACGGCCAAGACCCCCCCTGAAGGGGGCGGCCTCGGAGCGCGCCTGGAAAAGCTAGCCCCACTCCCCAGAGCGGTGCTCCTGCTGCTGCAGCTGACCGAGACCGTCCGACGACCCCAGCGCCCTGCCCAGCGGCTTTGCAGCTCCGGCCGGGGACCTCAGCGGCGGCTGCTGCGGCGGGCCGATCCGGGCCAGCGGCGGGGGCGGGGGAGGAGTGGGGGGAAGAAGGCGGGAAGGGGGGGGGGTGGCGCGGCGGCAGTGGCTGCTGCTGCTGCGGCGGCGGTGGTGGCGACGGTGGGGTGGCGGGAGAGGAGCGGCATGGCCACGGCGGCTTCTAACCCCTACCTGCCGGGGAACAGCCTGCTGGCGGCCGGCTCCATTGTACACACTGACGCGGCGGGGGCTGGCGGCGGTGGGGGCGGGGGAGGCGGTGGCAGCACGGGTGGAGGAGGGGGAGGCCTGCAGCCAGGCAGTGCGGCTGTGACCTCCGGCGCCTACCGAGGGGACCCGTCCTCAGTCAAGATGGTCCAGAGCGACTTCATGCAGGGGGCCATGGCCGCCAGCAACGGCGGCCATATGCTCAGCCACGCGCACCAGTGGGTCACGGCCCTGCCCCACGCCGCGGCTGCAGCCGCAGCCGCCGCCGCTGCCGCGGTGGAGGCGAGCTCACCGTGGTCGGGCAGCGCCGTGGGCATGGCCGGCAGTCCCCAGCAGCCGCCGCCGCAGGGCCCCGACGTGAAGGGAGGCTCCGGACGCGACGACCTGCACGCGGGCACCGCGCTGCACCACCGCGGGCCACCGCACCTCGGGCCCCCGCCGCCGCCGCCGCACCAGGGCCACCCTGGGGGGTGGGGGGCCGCCGCTGCTGCAGCAGCCGCTGCTGCCGCCGCTGCCGCGGCACACCTCCCGTCCATGGCGGGGAGCCAGCAGCCACCGCCGCAGGGCCTGTTGTACTCGCAGCCCGGGGGCTTCACGGTGAACGGCATGCTCAGCGCACCCCCTGGGCCCGGAGGTGGTGGAGGCGGCGCGGGTGGCGGGGCGCAGAACCTGGTGCACCCAGGGCTGGTGCGCGGGGACACGCCCGAGCTGGCGGAACACCACCACCACCACCACCACCACCCACACCCGCCGCACCCGCACCACGCGCAGGGCCCGCCACACCACACGGGTGGCGGCTCTGGACCAGGACTCAACAGCCACGACCCTCATTCTGACGAGGACACGCCAACGTCGGACGATTTGGAGCAGTTCGCCAAGCAGTTCAAGCAGCGGCGCATCAAGCTGGGCTTCACACAGGCCGACGTAGGGTTGGCGCTGGGCACGCTGTACGGCAACGTGTTCTCACAGACCACCATCTGCCGCTTCGAGGCCCTGCAGCTGAGTTTCAAGAACATGTGCAAGCTCAAGCCGCTGCTGAACAAGTGGCTGGAGGAGGCGGACTCGAGCACCGGCAGCCCCACCAGCATCGACAAGATCGCAGCGCAGGGCCGCAAGCGCAAGAAGCGGACCTCCATCGAGGTGAGCGTCAAGGGCGCGCTCGAAAGCCACTTCCTCAAGTGCCCCAAGCCCTCGGCGCAGGAGATCACCAACCTGGCCGATAGCCTGCAGCTCGAGAAGGAGGTCGTGCGTGTTTGGTTCTGCAACCGACGCCAAAAGGAGAAGCGCATGACGCCGCCCGGGATCCAACAGCAGACGCCCGACGACGTCTACTCACAAGTGGGCACTGTGAGCGCCGACACGCCTCCGCCACACCACGGACTGCAGACGAGCGTGCAGTGAGGGCCAGGGACTCTGCGACACTAGGGCCCGCCGCCGCCTGCGCAGTCTCCGCCACCGCCAACGCCTCGCCAACGCCGCGACTACCCGCACCGCACCCGGACTGCCCCGGGCCGGGCCGGGCCGGGCCGGGCCGCCGTCCTCCCCTCTACCCAAAGACAGGCTTGCCCACCCTTTGAAAAAAAAATAGAGAGAGAGACAGACAGATCGAAGAGATGTTTTTTGAAGCCCAAGGAAGGAGAGGCAAAACAAACAAAAAAGCATAATAAATACCCAGACGGTTTTATATATATACACAACAAACAGAACCAGAAGAGAGAAGGAGGGCGATCGTGCGATCTTATGTATCCTGTGGTGGTGTTTCGGTTTTTGTTCTTGATTTTCTTTTCAAAGAAGGGTGAAAATGCCAACGCACCAAAACTGCACTCGTGGAGTTTTGCGCACGCTGAGAAGTCCCACACGGCGACGGTGGACAGAACCTAGCACCTGACTTTTCCCCTCCTCTTAAAAAAATAAATAAAGTACCCGTCTCTCCCACCCCCCTCCCTCCAAAGGGCTGCCTAAAGTGATCCACCGGTACCTCGTTTCCTGGGAGCGATCTGAAAGAAAGCAGAGGCGCCGGTTTTAATCAGGGATGACTCTGCTCCGGACTCGGTTCTTCTTGGCCATATTAAAGTCATTTGGGAACAAATAAACTGACTATGAAATGGGAAAGAGAAAAAAGAACAGTCTCCAGCAAAAAAATAATATTCACAGCTTCTGAAATTAACAAACTGAAGACCAATGCCAAAAGAAAAAGAATGCGCTTCATCCACATAACCTCGGAAATAAAGGCATCACGAAAGAGCAGAGGGATGAGCGAGGGCGAAGGGGAGATCCGCTCATCTGTCAAGGAGTAAGAGAGTCCGGCAGAGCAGGGGTGCGGGCAGGAAGACCGGGCGTGGGGCGAGGCCTGGCCAACAACCCCGACAGCAGTGTCTGCCACTCGGGTGGACGATGCCTAAAGATTCCACCGCTAATATTTTTTTTATTAATATTTTATTTTTTATTTCTGGACTGACTCAGTTAAAGGGATTTGGAAAGACTGAGCACCAGCCGCTGCCCTTCTTGGACTTCACTCCTCAATCCGTTGCCAACTTTGACTGAATGGGTGCCGTGGATGTGATTATATAATACTGCCATTTCCAAGCAGTGTTTTTGGTAGGTTTTAATAAACAGACTTTTCAAAAGACGGCAATATAGAATTGTTAGATCCGTTGTTGATCTAAAAATATTTGCTTTATATTTTCATTAAATGACTTCTTTTAATATTTTATTCAGAATACTTATGAACTGCTACAAAACGGTAATTTATTTTTCCCCAGATCTTGTATTACGTGTTTTTTTCAGACGAGCACAAATCAAAATGAAATGAAAATATGGACAGTTGTTAGGTAATAAGGGTATCTTTTGATGTGATCATTTGATTGTAATTTAATTTGAGTAGTGATTCCGTAAGAGCTGATTGAGAAAATAAATTTGTTAGAATGAAATAGCCTGTGTCTGATGCATAAACACTGTGTGGGAATAAAATAGTTCTTTAGAACATATTTTTTTACTAATGTATATCCTTAAGTGATAGCACTGAGGAAGTAAAGTAGAGCTTATTGCACCTAAGGTAGATTTGGAAATCTAGAGTGAAGGACAGACATGACAGAAACTGCTAGTACTCTGATTTTAACTTAGTAGCCACTCCTTGATAAGCTGTAAATTTCACAATATTTTTCTTTCCCTTAGTTTCAGTGGGTGTTTTTAGTGTTTTTGTCCTTTCCTTGGAGATACTTGGGTCCTTTTCATCTTTATTAGATTGGACTATGTCATCACCAGTAAAAATGTTCCAACTGCTTATTAATGGTTAATACAGAGCCCCCTTCCCAAAGTTTAGCCTCTTTCCCCTCTCTTCCCCACCATATTGCTATATCTCTTTCTTCTTTTTCTAAAGACTGATAGTTGTGAAGACTAACTCACAAGTCTATAACATTTTACATCAATTACTTTCCACTGATAAGTATGTAATTCAGTTTAAATTATTAAGCCATGTTGGGGTTTGTTTTGTTTTGTTTGTTTTTCCTGCAATGAAAGAATGTAGTTCTAAAATCCTGAATATGGTCCACACTGCATTACCCTCAGTGTGAATACCAACTCAGACATAAGATTCTCCATTTCTGTTATTTGGTCTTCCCCCAGTGTGTTTCTATGTCTTCTTTACTGGCCCTGGTGGTTGGGGGGGGGGGGGCTTTTTGAATCACTCCTTTGATACACCCTGTAGAGTGGTCACGTTTATCACATTCATGTATCAATATGTATAACGGGGGGTGGGGGGGAGTGAAAGTGTGATGTCTCAGGTTGTGAGTACTAAAGACAGAAAAGGTTCTGCTTAGCTAAGTCCTTTCACATTGGACTTTAAAAAAGTATTTGGGGGTGATAAAGCTGTGATTTTTATAGAATAATTTTCCTCATTTAGCTATCACTCACTTTTGCCTTCTTCTCTCATCCTCACTTCCTCTCCCTAAGATATCAGTGCAGGGGTTAAAAAACCCGGCAAACTGTGAGAGCAACAAGGAACAGTTATTTCTTCCAGGCAGACCCTTTGTCACTTTCATAAATCAAGCCCAGCCAGATGGCCGTGTGTTGGGTTGCATTATTTTAAACGCCAATCTTACTAAAAATCACAATCATTTTGATTTGTGAAATCTGAAAAAGGCCATATTTATTAAACAGAAAAAGGAAAAAATTAAAACAAGAAACCACAATTTACTTTCCTTGGCTTTCCTGTTTCCTTATTTCTCTTGCTATTGTAATCTCTCTGCCCAGTGAATTTACAACCTGGAGTTGGGAGTCGGAGCAAACTTCATCATCCTTGAGAGTGTACAGGGGCAAGCAAAGAAGGATTATTGGAAAGCTGAGGATTGGGTGTGGTTGTTTTCATATGTTGTATACTACTGGCGCGTGAGACGAAATCCTGTTTTCCCTACAGGATTGGTAGTGGTTGATTTGATTAGATGGTGGGTCTATTTAAAATTTTAGGAGCTATTTGCTTACTTTATTTGACTGACAACAAAAGAACTGCCATTAGATTTCACACTGTTTTCTATTAAAAATCAACCTTTGTTGATTATTTTGGAAGAAGCCCTGATTTAGGGGTAACAGAAACTTTTAACTGGAGAAGCTGGGAAAGCAAGACCATTTTATTTCATTATTTTACATCTTTTTTAAATGAGCTAATGCTGGCACTCTGTATTTTGAAAATCAACCCTTTGAATGTATTTACAAAATGAAATTTATGGTTGAAAAACAATAGATAGCAGATGGAACTGAGAGGTTTTGTATTAAGGCTTATACTGTTACTAACATAAATAATGAAAATATTGTTATATATCACCAGATCTCTTTAATGAATTTGGTCATTGTGTTCCTTTGCAGAGCAAGTGTCTTGTGCTTAGTAAAGTGCCCATTTGTTTCCTCCATTTCAATCCACCCCCTCCTCCACTTCCAACCCAAAGGAAAGTGACAAAGTTCTGTTCCATCAATCTGGCTAATCCCAAACCAGGGCCATTTATACTTTGCAATCTCCTGTGGCTCCTGATGTGTTGTCCAAGCCCCAGTCACCTCATTCACCCAACCATCTTCTCCTGAAAGTCTGGGCAATAAATCATTCAAGGTGTATTTAAAATAGTCACTTTGCTGTCGTTGCTCTGCCTTTTATAAATACCGAGCTAAGGACTTCTTCTTTGTTCCAAAACAGAACTGTTCTTTATTGATCTTAAAGAGTCCCTCTGCTTCCCTGTAGCCTCCAGTAGTTGCTCATTACCATGCTCATAATGTTTTGTATGAATGGTTTTCAATATTCAGAGAATTGGTTCTAATATTAAATGCAGTATATACTATTGATAGTTTATCAATAAGTGTACTATTTTAAATAATTTTAACAATTAAATTTGTTTTTAAATTATATATTTGTAAAGTATTTATCCTGTTGGAAACAACAATATATCATTGTATTTATTCATTTATTTTTGTAATAAATGATCAACCTCTCAAGCTAAATTAAAAATGACACTTTTATATATTTATACAAAATGCATTTTAAGAGATGGGCATATTTGCACCAATTTGTATGTAAATAGAGTAAGATCCATCAATAACATGCAGCTTTCAGAACTAAATTGAAAGAAGAAACATTCTCTCCACATGGAGTTTAGTTTGCCCAAGTTCCAGGGTAATTAATCAAATTCTAAAATGGATGCAACAAGTATTGGCACTGGATGCAGACTTGAAATTAATTATTTAGGAGGTGGACCTGTTTTTTTTCAAGGCAAAAGGATAGAAATTAAAGAATTCTTTCATGAAATGCATGTGGCTGACTAGGCAGATTAGAACAGATGCTATGTATCAGTGATAAAACCTAATACCTGGCTGTACTCAGACATCTATGCTGGGGCATGGTGTCGAAAGAGTGTTAAGACTTTGAGGTTATCTGTGACCCAGAAACAAGGTAACATAGGAAAAAGAGTTGTGTTATGTTATTTCTTTTTAAATGTCTTCTTTAAATTACTGTGAATGAAGAGCCTCTTTCTCCTAGCCTGTTACTGACAGCACAAGCAAGCGATCAGCACCGGTGTTAATCTTGTTGTTGTTGTTGTTGTTGTTGTTGTTGTTGAGAGTGATACATGTAAAAAGTGTGGAGGCCACATCTTTAGATCTCCAAGTTTTGTAGGTCTCTTGGTCATCTCAGTTCCTTCCCTGAAGGTCTCCCATGTGACCCCCTGGCTGCGAAGCCCACCGTGGGCTTGACCTCAATTTCAGTAAGGAAATCAGAGAGCTCTGGGTTTGCCTCCTGAACTTTCCAGTCTAGGAAAGGAAATCATGCAGAGACTGGAAGAGAGGAATGGCGGTGGGGGCAGCGGAGATAGCAAGAGGGGTACTTGTGTAATCAGATTCTTTGATTTTGTTAGCATGGCTCATGGCCTATTAATTAGATTACTCTCTTTCATTCTTGATTTCACATCCGTGTTTGTTCCAGTATCCTAAAATGTGGGCGCAAGCATGGTGAGCAGGAGCCTATGATGTCACTGCCGGCCAGCCGGAGCTGCAGCCTGGTCTTCGGGAGGGCTGCGGGCTGAGTTCTTTATGAGCCCGCTCTGGAAGTGACCTCAGAGGGGTCTGGGCAACTGGCCTTCCCGTGGTGGCACGATGTGTGCACCAGTATGTGTGCGCGCGTGCATGTGCATGCGTGTCTATGGGTGCAGGTGAGGGGAGAAGCTGTGGAAAGTCGCAGTCTAGTCTCGGAAGCCCTAGGAATGGAGAGGGATTGCACAGGTGCAGGGCCTGCCTCAAGCGGAGATGGAAGATCACAGAGGAGCGGACGAGGATGGTGCTGCGGACCGAAGGCAGCAGCGGTCTTCCTGGGGCACCGGGCAGAGCCGGGCAGCCAGGTGGGACAGTGGCAGGCTCAGTGGGGTGGCATCCCTACCCTGGCGTAACAGCTGGCCAGTCCCACAAGTTGTTTTCCTCGTGGCGACCATTCAGCAAAACGCAGGATCCTTTCTCAAAGATTTAAATTTCGCGGATGAATTACCATACAGCGGTTGCTTAGCAACTAAATTCAAGCAGGGCTAAGAATATGCAAGCTTTTTGTATTCTCATTAATAAAAATGCCACTCTGACACAGCAACCCGACTTTGGATCACTGCAACTTCTGTAAAAGCCGTAGGAGAATACAAACCGATCCTGCCATTTAATTACAGATCAAAATAGCTTGAGACGCAATATTTTGTTCATCTATCTTCCTAAAAGCGAGTAAAAACGGCTCTTCAGAAGCAGTAGTAAATTTTTTTAATGAAGTTGTCTATCAGGGTTACTGATAATTGTCAAACCAAACTTTTTAAAACACAGGTCGAAATATTCCTTTTCATCAACATTTCTACTCTCCCCCACAGTCCACTATCCTCTGATCTTGCTCTCCTCCCCCAGCCTAATAATAATTATTATTATTATAATTCTGTAAATATTCAAGCCTTGAAAGCCCTAGAGACTAAAGGGCAGTTGGCAGAGCAATCCACGAGGCCGGTGGCTGGAGAAATACTGAAAAAAAAAAAAAACTGAGGAGGAAACAAATAGGAAGCTGTGAAAGTTTTCTTGGAAGGTTGGAGGAGTAGCTGAGCTGGGTGGGCTCAGGTCCCAGAGGTTCTGGTGCTTACTTTCTGAATGCAGGTGGGAACTAAAGTCAGAAATGCCGGTAGACCACTGCTCGACATTGTCCGATTTTCTGTGCTGGGGTCCAGCCTTCTCTCCCCAGAAATTCGGTTGCCGCCTCCCCTCTTGGGACCCTACAGTTCAGAGGGGCCTGGCTGTCTCTGAGACCCACCTCGCCGCTGCCTCAACCCTAGAGCCCTGGAGAAAAAGTCAAAACTGAGCTGGACCCAATGGATCTTCAAAGTCTGTGGCCCAGCTTAGAGACGGGGCCTGGGATTGCTGTAATGGATGCACTTGGGGTCTTTTCCCAAGGGTACTGCCCAGGGAAGGGCTCAGAATAAGGATCCAGCCCTCTGCTGTAGTCCATCTGGGGGAGGCGGGGGCAGGGGTCAGTGAGGACTGGCCTCACATGGGGATGGGTCTCATTGTTTGGGAAAGAGTGGAGGTCTCTGAACCTGGCCAGCGGAGCAGGGACAGGACTGGAGGCGGCCAGCGCTTTGTGAAGTTTCTGCCTCAGGCCCTGCGCCCCCGCACTCTGGTTGGAGATCTGGGGCACCCGGAAGAGCCTGAGTCACGCACCTCTGCTTCCCACAAGTGGAGAATTCCAGCGCTTCCCAAACGCTGGGGTGGCCGCTGGTGCCTGGCCGCTTCACGGTCACCTCCCGCATGCTGTCCTTGCCCAGGGACTGGGGCCCGGTCCTGCGCGGAGTTGCTGAGCTGGCGGTGGGCGAGCGCAGGAGACGGGTTGGTGCCCAGTTCACGCGCGGACAAGATGTCACGTCGGCTTCGTTTCTGAAGCTGCAAAAGGAGGCCATGGTCACCTTTAGAAAAGTTCGGGGGCAAAACTGAAACTCCCCAGACTGATTCCAATAATATTGGCAGGGAGCTTTCTAGCTTTGCTCGTACTTGGGCAAATGTGAGAACTTTGGAGGTGACTTCTCCCCAGGTCAGCCACGGTGTCAAAAGATGATGAACACCTCCCCAACCCCTACTGACTTCATTTAATACAATTTCCAGTGAGTACCAACAAACAGTGGAAATCAAACCATACGTTGAAATATTTGCTGTATTAAGTGTTCCAGAGGCATTCGAGTTCATTTTTGCAATAAACAGGAAGACATTTATTTACAAATATAATTGCCTTAGAAGAGCCGCATTCCATGAACTTAATTCATTCCTTTCTTTTCCTCCCTTTGGGAAGAGAAATTTTAGCTTTTAAAAAGATAGGTCTTGAGGGAGGAAAAGGAGAGTGGTTAGTTTACCAGTTCCTAGAAAAAGGAGCAGGGGTGTCCAGCAAATTCCTGTCTGCGGGGATGCCAAGCACTATAAAATAATCACTTACAAGATATGGAGGGGTGCTTCACCCCTTTCTTATTCTTCAAAAGATAAGTTTTTTGTTGTGGCTGTTATCACAAGAGCTGGCCAGTGGAAATGCACTATTAATATGTCCTTAGTTGGCGTGTTCTGTGCACATGTGAAAAAAACCCCTCAAATTTAAATAACTTGAGCCATTTGGAACTACATCACAATTTTATCTATAAAACTCACTTAGTTGCCACAGCTTTAGAAATGTCTGTAGTAATGCTCCTGCTGCCCTCCTTCCTGACAGGAGTTTTACCAAGGTGGATAAGATACCAGCTCTTGGCTTCCCAATCACCCGTATAAGCTGGTATCACTTACCTGGAGAACCTGAGTCTTGTCTTCTTCAATTCGGGAAGCTTTTTCTAAGTGAATCCCCTTCCCCTGAAAGTTAGGAGAAGAGCATTTTTTGGGGGGAGAGATTTGTCCAGGGAAAGGCAAAATCAACTGTGAATCTTGAGGTAAACCATTGAGTCAGGAATAAACATCAAAAGCACAAGATATACCTGAGGGGCTTTGTGAGTTCCCAATAAAAGACACATTTACAAATGACAAAAAAAAAAGATAACCATTGTCCATGTTTCTTTGTTGTAGCTATAAAATAATGTGGAGGAACTGAGAGGAAAGCAAAAACATCTTTTTAATATAAAAACAAAAGGACAAGGGATGTTCTGATGAAAAGCTTCCTGGGAGATCACACATTAGTTCTGTCCTCTAGGATTGCCTCTCTGCAGAAGGCAGCCCATTTAGTCGGTTGGAACATTGCATAGTGAAATACAGCAGATACTCATTTCAAAGAGCTCACCTTGTGCCAGCATTAGAGGTGCCAAACCTGCCACTGTCACTCTACCCAAGTTCAGACAAGGCTTCTTCCAGATGTGAATGGGGGCCAGGCAGGTTTGTTCCACTCTGACCCACCCTGTAAGAGTCTTAAAGGGAGAGTCTATTTTTTCTTTTACATTTGCAAGGTTGAAAACCCTCCAGCAGAGTTTAAAAATAAAGGTCTAATCAGAAAGTATAGTATCACCCAAAAACTATCAAAATGGAAAGAATGTCTTACTAGCTTAGTCTTGAGAATATGTAAGGAAAAACACATCAGTTAATAAAACAACATCTACAAAGTACATGTAATTCACATTTTTGGAGGAGAAATCTTTTACACTTGCTTAGGCAATCCTACAGATCAGGCTTTGTACTCTTCAAAGATTTCTTTCAAACAGGGCTTTAGAAATGTTTCAAACCAGAGAAATGTCATTAACTCTCCTGATAACTATTTAATAGTTGTCCTGGATATTTTTAACAAGAAGGATGCTAAGCAAGTAGCCTTGAGTCCAACAACATCTGGGAAATGAAGTGGTGGCACTAAAAGATTCTGAAAAGCCTGCAGCTAAAGTGGGCTTGCTGCCTTTCGGTAAGGAGGAGCTGTCAGAGGTCAGCACTATTTACATATATTCCTGATCCCTAAAGCTTTCCCCTGTTTATGGAAGCAGAGGGTCTGCCAGTGAGTGGTTAGAAGTGAAGGGAGAAAGACCCAAAGATGGATCAGTTACCTATCCCCTTTGTTCCTGGCTCTTGAACTGCAACATCAAGGAGGAAAATAAAAACCCTCCCCCTTGGGGAATGAGGCCTGCACCTCCATTTGCATTACCCTGACATCCCCACCTCACCCCACTGCAGTCGGAAACCCTCTTGCTAACTGATTTGGAGCAAAATTATGGTAACTTCAGGACTCTCTCTGTGTGTTACATAACATACAGAGATTCTGCACAGAGGTGCTCACACTTGATTTTTCTCCAAATGGCTTGTACAAACAGAAAGGCTAAGAAAGAAGGAATGAAGACAAATTAAATAGAAAAAACTGGGAAGATGTGCAGCTATAATATGATGACGCAGGTAAGCTTATGTGCATGAACACAGCCATTACTCGCACCTCCTGTGTGTCAGAGCATCTTCTTTTAAACATTTGCCTAGGGTTGTACTTTGGCTGTAGAGCAGTCAGACCTCAGTTGGGAGGTGAGGGGAGCAGTCCACCCCAGAACAGTGGGAGCTGGTTGCCCTGTAGCCAGTAGAAAGGAACCAACTGAGTTTGGAGATGTGTTACCCTCACCCTACTCATTCTGTTATAATCCTCCAGTCCTTACTGTGGGGAGGGAAGGTTACCCCCACCCATGTGCTCTGCTGTACCTGTCCTAGTCACCCCCATCTGTGTCTGTGGCCTGAGAGCTACTCATTCACTAGCAGCAGGAGTCTGCAGCAGCAGCAGCCTGAGGTCACATTCAGAAAGCTTTTTCTTCCAAGAGAACCTCACCCCAAAGGCAAAGGGAGTGTAAACCATGTTCACATGCCCCAACCTAGGGACAGGCATTTTGCTGGAGGGGATCTAGAGCAAGGAAGTTGATTTGAGCAGATTCCCTACCCAGATCTTCCCTGCTTTGGGATGTAGGGAGGATATGAGGGGAGGTGGAGAGGCCTGGGATGGGGAGCTGCTGAAGGAGTGCAGGCTGACAAAGCTGTAACAAAGGATTCATGCAAAAGTAGTACCAAGGATCTCTAAAGGACCCCACACCTTATAGGTGTGTCTCCGGCTCTCAGGACATAGAGTCTACTGATTGTTCCCCAGGGATCTGCACATGTGCCCAGGCTGTCAATGGTTCAGGGCTCACAGGTCGGCCTTGCAGCCTCAGACCCTCTGCTCCTGCAGGCCTCCTTGAGCATGAATGGTTGCACCTGAGTTCGTAGGGCCTTATCAGTGGCTGTTCCCCAGGCAGCCACCTAGTGAGGCAGCAGTCTTGCTGGGCTGCATACCTCACCTGAGGTTAGAACAGGAAAGTCATAGGCTGCCATCTGGCCTGAAGATGCAGACCCAGAAGCAGCCACAAGCCTTCCTGCGGGTGAGAGGAAGTTTGCTGGAGAAGTGGGGATCTGGTGAAGTCTGCCACCATGGCCTTTGCAGGGAAATCACAGAGGATGATGTGGAAAAGATGCCCCCAAGATGTGCCATTGGAGCTCTCAGAGCAACTAGTAGGGCATTTCCTCTGCCCTGTCCCCTAGGCTCTTCAAGGACCTTAGTTCCTCTGGACCCTCAACCTGGTATGCCCTGTCCCCCTGGCAGTGACCCAGCATCTGAGTGCAACCCCAGCCTCCAGCTGGTGGATAGGAGTTGGGCACTTCAGCACCTGGGAATAGGAAGATTGAGATCCAAGCAAGAGAGTAATTATTAAGTAGGTGGTGAGGGGAAACATCATTAATGATCCCTAACACAGCCCCACTGGGCTCCCTGAGGACTCTGGTGCAGCTTCCTTGGGCCTCTCAGAGTTGGTGGGAGAGTCATCAGTCTGGGAACTTGGGGACTGAGGAGTGGGGCTCAGTGGAGACATTTGCAGGAAGGATAAGTTCAGGGTCTGAATTCAGGACTAGAAGATGGAAGAACTCATCAGGCAGAGATATCCCTCCACCAGTGACAAATGGGGTAAAGAGGACAAAACTTTGGGAAGGGATTAGAAGTGGGTATAAATGTGGTTGGTGACTACCTGACACTGTCCTCTTTCTTTAATTCAACCCAGGAGACAGCCCCACAGAGTTTCTGTGACCACCAGCCAGGCTTTCTAGTTCCTGAACTGCTTGCTCAAAGCAGCCTGACAAAGCTGACTCAAACCCTCAGGCCAGGCCTGTAGATCCCTCCCCAACTCCTCCCACCCCTGCTTGCCTGGGCTGTGCTGGGGCTATAACCAGGACCTCAGCAAATGGCCTCTCCAGTGGGGCCTTCTCAGAAATTCCAGCCAGTCAGCCCAGCATGGCAGACAGGGCTGGGGGCTGTGGTGATGACACAAATGCCTTCTCCTGGCTACATACAAGTGCAAATGAGATGCATTTTGGCTGATCAGTCCACTGTATTTTATGCATCTTAATATGTCTACGTCTCGTCAACTCTTCTAGTCAGGAAGAATAGCAGAAATTTTTAAAAGAGTTTTTTTTGTGTGTGCGTGGCTTTCAACTGTAATTGCATCCAGGGAGATGGGGCGAGAGTGGAGACAGGAAGCCTTGCTCACACAAACAACCCTCCTAAACACAGCAACCTTAAGCCACAAAGACAAATGGAAAAAAAGATGGGGGTAGGCCATGGTTGCTGACAAGAGACCCTGAGGAAACTAGGTGGATTTTGGCTGGGAAAAGTTTAAATCCATAACATTTCTTTTTAAGAAGCAAAATTCATTTGTATTTACTTGGATAGGGGACAGACCAAACTCCTTCTCCCAGCTTACCTGACATCTTGAACAAAGTGTCAGGGTTACTTAGGGAGGGTCTCAGGGGTTCACCAGGAGGAAAGAGGTTTTCTGATACCATGGAGCCCCTATCTTGGCAGAGTTCGGGATCTCCTCTTCATATGTCAATTTCCAAAGGAGTTGTGAATGCAGGAAACATGCCTCCAACTCTCCCTACATCCCTTCACCAGGTTTCCTGAGAAAGCAAGTCCTCTCAGAAGTAGGTGATAAGGGCCTCTCTAAAGTAAAGGGTGGGGGAGGGGTGGCAGGTCTGAGAGACCAAAGGCCTCTGGTATTCTGCTCTGGACCACCTCCCGAAGTTCAGAAGGGCACTGCGGGGAGCTCTGGTCTTTTAACTCAGAGCCTGAGAACTGCCAGAGGACCGCCAGGGAGGACCACAGGGCCAGCTCCACCCTCTACCCCTACTCCTCTTCTCAGGTATTTGTTGTCTCAAGCTAGTCTACAACTGATCCAAGGAAGGGGAACAACTGATTTTTCTTAGCCCTGTTCCCAAGCCCTGCCTCTCTTCCCTCTTCCAGGCATAGTGGCAGGCAGGGTACAAACTACTGAGAGTTACTGGAGCTGAGTCCCAGGCTCTGCTCCCTCTTTCATGGGGTTCTCAGAGTCTGCAGGGAATTTGTTTTCAGGGTGCCTCTGGGTTCTTAAGGACAGGAGCCAATTTGTCGTTGACATACGAAGCTATTCTGTTAAGATCTGACTCTGGGGTTGGCTTCCCACTCCCAGAAACTGTAGTAGCTTTAAGGTCAGAAGGTCAGGATGCACAGTCTAATATAGGGCCAACAGCCTGCTAACAGCCTGGGCCAGGCAAAAGAGACATGTACCCAGGAAGCCACTGATGAAAGAAAAATCTAGGCCCATTTTATTTAGGTGGGGTTTTTCAGGTGAGGACACTCTTCAGGTGTCCAAAATTATTCCACCTGTGGTGTTATTTGTGCCATCCTATTACCTAGGGAGGATTCCTTCTCTGATGTGTGAGATGCCCTCACTGTGGAGCAATTAACTCTAACAGAATAGAATGAGGAGGGAGGTCATGTGCTTCACATCAAGGGTAGGGGCCACCCAGCACTCTGACACTATCCAAACTTTTACGCTGCTCAGCAGAGAAATTTGCTTGTCACACCAGCTCAGGTTTCTGCCATGCAGCCTGGGCATTTCCATACCAGCCTGGGAAATACATGAGAACCAGATGTGTGTTGCTGCTGTGGGCTTCCACCCAGAAGCCAAGGTGCTGGGGAGATGTCCCAAACAATACAGACTTAAAATTCATTGCCCCAACTCACCCAGTGTCCTGACAGGCACTATGAAGGGCTGAACTGTGGGCCAATGAACAGAGGTGACCTACACCAAGAGAACTGCCAGGTTCCCTAGCTGCCTGTGTCGTCATGGTGTCTGACCAGAGTCCCTGCAAGCTGCCCTCTGCTCTTTTCTTGCTGTGGATGCCAAAAGCAATTTACCCCCTCCTTCCATGTGTCCTCCTCCTTTTCTGTAACTGAGCATGGATTTCCATTTGGGAGAAGAAGGGGTGTCAGTAAAGATGAAGGGTGGTGTGGCAAACCATCTTCAGTAATAAATAAACCAAGCTGCAATAACCTTTACACACATAGACTATTCTCACTCACTTTTTCTTTTCAAGCAGTCATCCAGCCAATGTCCAAAAACATTTTAACCCACAAGCAAAAGGAAATTTTAAAACGGAGACCAAGTTCCTTTTTCTCCTTTGTTCTTGGGGTTGACCATCCCTCACTTTCTTACCTCCCAGCTATGCTGATATCCATACCCCATCTGAAGATTTAGAACACTTCCTTAAAATCTTTCAGTTTTCAGCACAACCAGACTAGCTGGAGGTAGAATGTACCCTCCCCAGCCCAATTCTCCATCCAAACCAAATATGTTGTAACTACCATCATCAATTACACTTTGCATACTTGACACTTCAGCAATGCAGACTCACTATTTACCAGAAGTAGCAATAAACTTTACTGAAAGAAAGAAATCCAACATTTACCATGGGATACCTACTAGAGAACTCTTTGAAAACATCATCCCTATCTTCTTACCTCCTTTATTGGGATGGAGGGCTATAAAAATCTGGGGTAGCAGAATTTTAAGAAGCTTGATTATCTTAAGCACTTTTGGAGTCCTCAACTCCAATCATTAGTAATAAAGTCATTAATAGTTATAATTAGTATTTAATTGCTTGATCTGATTGTTGCTTTATTCATGACCTGATTTAGTTTGGTAGGGTGTGTGGGGGGTGTAGTACAGGTGGTTCAGAATCAGTAAACGAAAGCCATTTGCAGACAATTCAAGCAGAAAGAAAAGTATTTTTGTTTTATTTGTAGATGTGTCTCACACATTTTTTCATGCTTTTTGTAAAACTATCTAAGAATAAACATTACCAATCTAGGTTTTAATTTATCTAAATGGGACCATAAAGTACCTAGGATGGATGGACACACACACACACACACACACACACACACGCACACACACACTATAGAATCGGGGAAAGCAGAAAAGAAACTCAGTGTGAAAGCAGTAATAACTGAACCGATGGTGGAATCGAATATCTGAGCAAATTCACTTTATTCCTTCGCAGGAAGAGGGTCAGCGGCGGCAAGAGAGTTTCCTGAATCCTTGAAGAGGGACACCACGAGGTGGGCCAAATCTTCCCACCAGCTGCCGCTCAGACCCTGGGTCTGTGCAACCTCTTTTCACAGATCACCAGCTCCCGTCGTCCCCCAACGCTCTCACATTCTTCTGCGCTCAGGATCAGCGTTTAACCCTGGCTCCCGTTTTCAAAACCTACCGGAGAACTTCCTCTGCAAGGGTGCCCTGAGCTCCTGTTTTCGCCCCCACCCCTCTCCTTGACCCCTGCTCTTCCTACTGGCCCCCCGGCGCTCTGGACTCACCCAGCGAGGTCCTTCCACTCCATACACGGACAGGAAACAGGCCTCCTTCGAGGCACCATTTGAAACCACCCTTTATCAATACCGTCAAAGCCAAGAGCGCACTTGTCGGGTTCTCAGCAACCGAGCCCGCTTCTTGCAGAAAACCGGGGAGAGGGGGCAGTAAGGGCGACAAATCCTCTAGCCAACCGCGACCTCAGTTTTCTTTTAGAAATGACGTCCACGGTCGCTCACCCGCAGTCTGGCCTGCTGGCCCCGATCCCACCCAGCCGGCCCGGGTTCTCGCCATAGCCAGCCAGTGTTGCCGCGCGCTCTCTGCGCTGGGGCCGCGGTGCGCGGGGACCGAGCTGGTGGGCTCCCCTCCGGCCGGCCGCACTCAGTATTAAATATTCATAGACATCGCTACTTTCTTAAAGGAGAACCTACCGCGCGGGAAAGTTCACAGCCAAGGGGATGCACAAAGGGAAGGTCTCCTCTCCTGCTTGATCTCGAGGCCTGGGAGAAGCAACCCCTCCGCGTGCAGTGCCCGCTCGGACTGACATTAAGGAAAGGACTTGGGGACCGGATCACTTTAGCTTCGTCACTTTTCTTGGAGGGTATGGAAGGAGTGATGAACTTGGTAAAGGAGAGAAAGCTCACTCCTTGATCCCTAAACAGTTCTTTTCAAACTAGCTGTCGAATCTGCTCGCTCCCCCATCCCTAAATAGCTATTTTCATACTAGCTGTCATATCAAAGGCCTTAGGGTCCCCAGGAGTTGTGTGTGTTTGTGTGCGTGTGTGTGCGTGCGTGCGTGTGTGTTAAAATAAGAGTCTGTTTGATGTTCCATCGGCACTGGGGACAGCAAGAAAGTTGGCCTGTGTTGTTTGAAGCCACTCACGAAGTTTAGCAAACCTTACCCTGAACAGCAGTGTCATTTAAATAGTGAAAGCAACAATCACACCCGCACCTGGCCCCTGCTCTTGAAAAGTGAGCCCCATTTGCGGCGGTAAGTCAGGGCGGAAAAAGGGACTGCAGTGTGCACATTGTCTTTGCCCCAGTTCTTTCCTCGGCTTGTCCCAGAGCCGTTCCTCTCCACGCCCGGAGGCCCCGCAGTCACGGGCAGCGGGAGTCCGCTTTTCCAGGCCGCGCCGGCGCCCGGCTTCTCCCGGAGGAGCACCGCCAGGGATCTTGGCTAGCAGGAGTGGGAAATGGGAGGGCAAAGACGAAAGTTCTGGGCTGGTCGGCGGTGCGGAGGCCTGCCCGAGAGCGAGTCCTCACCAGCGCTCACCGACCAGTGAGGCGGCCACGCGTGGTGTCAGCGCGATGCTGCAACCTCACAGTCACAAACACACTCACACTCGCGGTTCTTTTTGTTCCGGGCTAAGAGCACTTTCACAAATGGTTAGAAAGTCTTGGGCGCCATCTAACGGGAGCAGCACTAAGTTGGCGCAGAGTGGAGGTTAGGACCGGTGGGGGCATCGTGGAGGGACCTCTCCTCCACCCTCCTCTCAATCCCAGGCTTGTCACCAACCCCCAACACAGAACACACGCTCTCTGGGACACTTCCGAGTTCCCCAAAGTCCACCTTTCCAAGGGCCAGGAGCGGTGCCCACCTGCCCGCCAGGGACTGACACCTGCGCCCCTGCCCTTTCCTCCCTTCCACGTTCCCCCAGGCCACCAAAGAGGAGGACCGACTTGTCTTGCACCTGCCTTAATAGGGCCCTGGTGTTGTCCAAGCTCTCTCTTGTTCCTCTTAGCCTGTAATGGAAAGGCCCAAAGAGCACCGGATGAGGCCACTTGTTTTCCGAAAGGAGCAGTTACCTAATGAAGAGGTCTGGAGCCAAAAATCCTTGCAGAAGACCATGGACCCAACTGGAAGATTCGGTCCTGCAGTGGCTTCAGGAAGCCTCAGTGCCTCCTGGGAAGGAGGGATTGGGTTCTGAGGAGCTATCCTGGAAATTGGGAGTTGATATTAGGAGAAGCCTGACAAATGGTAACCTTGGAGTGGCCTCTGGATGGAAGAAGTGGATCCACCTACCCAGAAAGCGGACTGGCTTTCGATGAGACCCAGGACGTTCCTAAAGGTTCCAGGCCACTGTGAGGTCCAGTAGTCATGGGAGATTTAATCCCCATGGTCATTTCTGCAGATTCTGGGAAGTTAGCAGAAGGTCTGGTGTCTCTAACCAACTGGGAAACAAAGGTGAAAAGGGAGGACATATGCCAGTCAGGCCTAAACCACCCACTTCTCAGATCCCAACACCTGCCATCTGTATTGCTTGTTAACAAGTGGGTGACCTATCTCCATGCCTCCAGACTAAAGGCCAAAGGCAGAAAAAGCTGGTGGGCAGCTCCCTGGACATCCAGTGGTTGACCCTCGTGATGCCACTAGAGGTGCCTAGGCTTGGAGTCTAGATCCCAGGGGAAAGCAGTGGATCCCACCAGTCTAGGCCGAGAGTTGTTGAAGGACTGAGAGCCTTCCTGAGTTTGTAGAATGGAGATTAGATTACCTGTTCCTCCCTCAAGTATGTTCTGAGGTCTACATGAAAGCAGATATACACATTAATTTATTGTCATAAAAAACATAAAACTTACCATTTTAACCATTTTTAAGTGTATAGTTCAGTGGCATTATGTACATTCCCAATGCTGTACAGCCATCACCACCATCCATCCACAGAATATTTTCGTCTCCCAAAACTGAAACTCTGTACCTGTTAAACACCAACTCCCCAGTCCCACCTCGACAGCTCCTGGCAACCACCATCCTACTTTCTTTCTCTATAAGTTTGTCTATTCTTGGTACCTCATGTAAGTGGAATCCTACAGTATTTGTCATTTTGTGTCTGACTCCTTTCACTTTGTCAGCCTGTTAAGTTCATCATGTTATTGCATATGTCAGAATATCCCTCCTTTTCAAGGCCTAATAATATTCCATTGCATGTATATGCCACATTGTATTTATTCATTCATTCGTTGATGGGCACATGGGTTGTGTCTACCTTTAGGCTACTGTTAATGATGCTGCTATGAAAGTGATATACACACATCTTTTTGAGGCCCTATTTTTAATTCTTTTGGAAATATGCCCAGAAGTAGGATTGCTGGGTCATATGGTGAAACTGCATCTCATTTTTTGAGAAACTTCCATACCATTTTCCACAGTGGCTGCACCATTTTACATTCCCACCAGCAGTGCACAAGGGTTCTTCACATTCCCATCAACACTTGTTATTTTCCATTTTGTTTCTTTTTAAATAATAGCCTAATGGATATAAAGTGATACCCAATTGTGGTTTTGAAATAGTTTTTTTAAGTGTAAATATACAAACATAATGAAATAATACTAACAAGGCAAATTAGCCACAGGTTTTAGCAGAGTGGAAATACCTGACAATTACTTCAAATTTCTGATCTTTAATTTTTGAGTTCAGTTCTAGAGAGAAGGAAAAAGGAGAAGTGGCCAAGGTAGAGGGGCACTCTGAGCTAACACTATTTGATGATCATATTTTAGCCTCCCTTTCTAATTGTAAGCTGGAAAATAAAGGAGCTGTCATATAAGTGACCCCTATTCCTTTCTTTATGTCTAGAAGGAGACCAGAGAGTCAACTTCTCTTTAGAGGGGAGAGAAAAAAATTGTGCTTGTCTTTTTCCTGGATTGTTTGGTTTATTCCAATTGAAAGGTAAGCTACCATCCCAGACATGGACCATGTGGAATGGTGCAAATTTTTAAAGCTTTTTTTTCTAGAAAGGGGCTGAGAAATAGCAAGTGTATAAACGGGAAGGCTGCCACACTACCCCCGGAGTCCCCTGTTTTGGAAGCTATCTCACCATGTCACTTCACTTCTTTAAACGGCCTTATTTGGCCTTTATGTGTACTGTATTTAGCAAGTACTCTAATATCCTTTCTTCTTTTTTGTATCCCAGCCTGAGAAACAGGTTAGTTTCCTTTTTTTCCCACATTTTAAGTGAAAATATCCAGAGTGGGAACAAGATAATAAATGGAAAGGACTGTGGTGACAGGGTCATGGCTGAGGCTCCATGCCTGAGATATTCCTTGGCCCACTGAACCACACTGTTTCTTTCATCTGACAGGAGGGTTGGCACAGGACAGAGATGGGAGAAACCAGAGCAGCAAGCCTTGGCAGAGACTTCAACCTTCCTTCTGCCATGAGGCCAATTTTGCCACTTGCTGAACCACTGAAACTCAGAGGTGTTTCATTCTTCTGTGGTTCAGGAGTACGGAGGAAGGGGACTGGGAACCCCCTTTGGGAGGGGTTTTGTGCAGGCAGTTCCCAGTACCTCAGCTCCAGCACTGGCTGGCCCTCCCCTTTAATTGCTGCATCTGTTCCCCAGAGAGAAGGATAGACTGCACATCAGGAGCTCTGTAACTTAAGACAAGAAAAAAGCACTACTGTGGCACAGAGGCATACACAATCATTTCCTCTTCCCTTGGTAAAGCTACTTCCATATGAAAGAAGATGCAGAAGGATTACATTTTGGAGGAACTGGGGCCAGGAGACCTCTCAGCATTTTAAAAGGACTTCATAGTGTTTGGATCCAAGCCATTTGTTTCTAGAAAGAATGACGTTGGGTAGGAGCTTGTTCTTTCCATTTGCAATGGCTTATTAAGTATAAGCATCTCTCTTTTCTCTGTTTATTGAGTGATTAGCTCTACCTCCAACTGACCCTGCCATGGGAGACAGCCAAAGTGTATCCTTAAGAGGCAGTTACCCTGCAAAATGTCCTTCCTGCAAACCCAGAGACCAAAGACAGGCTCATGCTTAATTCTGGTGTTTTCTTTTCATAGTCTGTAATGAGGATCTCCACTGATGATACCGTGTGATAATACTAATGCCACCCTTATTTAAATGGTTTCAGTCCATTTATAGTGCAAAGGGGAAGGTAGAATCCAGCTGTGTCAGAGACAGGCCTGTGTTGCATACTCTGCACATGGCTTGGCTGGGATTCTTCAGCCTGGGGTTCAGTTGTCACCAAATCTTTTCTAAGTTATACAGTGACTCTTCCCACAGAAAACTGTCCTTCCTGCCCCTTTGGGACAGGACAAGGATGAAAGGAAGAGGTTCCTTCATATACCTGGATGAGGGCAGCTGAAAAATCTGGCAACTTCTAAGCTGCCAGTAAAGATGAACCAGATAGCAGCTGATTAGTAGCTGATTTGCCTGGCTGAACTGTCTGGGCTCTAATAGGTCAATTTAGTGTAGGGACAGACTGGCTACACTCGCAGATCCAGCCTTCATTGGCCGGATTCCAAAGGTCAGAGTGGAAACAAAATCATGTGATTTACCCAATTTCAGAGACTGAATTCAATTGTAGGATTTGGCCTGGAAATGAGGATGAATTATTGGCAACTAAGGTGGACTCTTTTTCTTCTCTGCCAGTTCCTTAACAGTGATATATTGGGAAGCCTAAGATATGTCATTGATATTTTTCTATAAATATTGTCTACCTGCATATATCATATGATAGACCATAAAGAAATAAACTATTTTCAACCTCCTCCACATTCTCAATGGCTGCTTGGTGTTTTTGCTCCATGCTATGCCTTTGTGATAAGGCTGCCCCCTTACTATTCCACAGTTAGAATTCATATGTAAGTGTTGTGTTCACTGTATAAATCTAGTATTATTTTACATTTGATAGAATACAGGACTGAAACAGATCTTGTGTATAGGAGTTGGCTTCTCATCTAAGGGTTGGGAGTATTCAATCTGCCAGTAACCCCATCCTTGCCATCTCCCAGTGAAATATAGACCACTCAGATCCCAGTACTGAGGAAGGGTTCTAGGTGCTGGTGCTGCATTTGTACTTATTGCTGGTGCCATTGATTTTGCCCCTGTCACTGTTCATGTAAGTCCAGTCTTGTTTCTTAGGTGGTGCCATCAAATTTGTTCTGATCTGTTGACCTCTGCATACCAAGCAATGGATGTCAGAGCCCAAAAGAGAAAGAAAACCTTTCCACTCTGCAAAGATAGACTTGCATGCTAATGTCAAGATTCACTACACTGTGTCCCAAGATTTGTGTGTGTCTTAATTCACACTGGAGCCCTAACCACAGTTCTATCTCCTCTGGGTATCCAGAACATCAGGTCCTAGAGGGCCACATGAGCTTGCATGAGGTAAAATTTGTATCTCAGGTGAGAGCAACTGAAAGAGGCAAGAAAGGTGATTTTTTTTGTTTCTTGTTAATTTGCTATTTGTTTTCTCCTTATTTTTTTCAAGTCTTTTTGAAAAAAATTACCTGTCTCAGCTAGGCCAATAGAAATATCCAGAAGCAAGATTTCCCCACATTTGGGCCAGAACATTAAAAGATATCTGCTTAGTCCTTTGGCAAGTAGAATGGGGCAGCAATCATGAAGTGAGGAACCCCCTGGGGAGGACAATGGGTCCTCCTTCTCACTGTGGAGACTCCTCCTGTCACTGTGACCTCTGTGCTTTGTTTGCATAGCAGAAATCCCATTACATGGCTGCTCTTGTTAAACCCATACCTACTGAGGGGTGCAGGTGAAGCATCCAGGTCACAGAAAATGAGTCACAGGAAGAGCACAATGTGTCCCTCTGAAGTAACAGTTTACCACATGATTCTTTGGCGGACAAGTTAAGGAATTTAACTAATAACTTCAAACTATACATTTATGTTAAAACCAACATGTATCTATTACATAGTAGCATACAAAATTACCATATAATTTAAACACCAAAACCAAGACTTCAGTGAATTTTGTGACTGGACATAGTTGTTTTGGACCAATACCTTCTTCTTCTTCTCGCCCAAGCACAGGCAGTTTCTTCTGACAGTGACATTTTGGTAGAAAATTGTGAGACTGCTACCTTAGAGCATATTTCCCCTCCTTTATGTGGTTGATATTTAAGTTTCAGGACATTATATTTTCAGATTCAGCCTCTTCACACCACATAGATAGATTTAGGGCCACCTGTTCACTCTGCAGCCAGGATGGAAAAGCTTCCCCCTGTCAGATTCTTTCTTTCATCCCTCCTAGTCCACAGTAATGCCCACCCCAACATTCAGGAGAAGAAAGCCTTCCCTTGGCTCCACTTTCAGGTTCTGTGCTTGGATGAAGTGCAGCCTGCCCAACAATAAACTCAGTGGGACTAGCTGAACGGAGACCACGAACACCCAAGAGAGACCAGTTGTTCTAGGAGTAATAGCCAAGGGGTCTCCAGCACCTTCACATTGCCTGCTTGGTCCTAGGCATGCCCTGTGCCTGGCTAAGCTCCCCACTGAGATAGAGTGCCACATTTGTATTTGTTGCTGATGCCATTGATTTCTTTCCTGAAAATGTTCAAGGAAAGTGTTCAAGTGTTCAAGAAGTGTTCACTCTTGTTCCTTCAGGAAGTACCATCAAATCCATCCTTATCTGCTGGTCTCTCCATACCAGGTAATGGTGCCAGAGCCCAGAAAAGAAAGGAAACCTCACCACTCTGCTTTCCTCTTTTCTCCCAAAGAACAGAGTATGTTTGGCTAGTCCTCTGCAAACTTTGTGGCCATCACTATGCTCTAGAGCAATGACTGTGGGCACAGCACCCACCTCTTCTTTTGGCCAAGGGCTTGGGACAGGGTTTATCTTTTCTGTTCATGAATGGGTTTTGTGCTGTTCCACTACTAGGGCAGCCAGTACTAGGCTGCCCTTTACATTGAGCAGAGGTTGTGGAATTAGACTCAGTTTATCATTTAAATGCTCTAAAAAAGTCAATTTGGTGAAAACAACTTATTACATTAATATGGTAAACATATTCTTTCTTATAGCCTTTATGTTGCGCGTGGGTCACCGGCCAGCAGTGACCACGGAACACTGTGGATGGCTCGACGATAAACACGCGAGAAATAACAACATGCACGAGACAAACTAGTTTCTGTGGGGAAGTAGGGACGAAATGGCCACCCCCCCAGTGGGGAACGCGCTGATTTACCGTCCATACCTGCTTTTATTGGGCTCATTTTTGCATAATAATTCAGGTAAAGTACAGTACTCATTAGGGGGAAGTAAGGAACTATAGAAAACAAAGAACTCTGCTGGTCTATTGAGTTGGGGTCAAAGAGCTGTAAGACTGAGGAACAAACTAACTTCCTCCTAAGACCCTTCTCATTCAACTGAGAGCATTCTAAACAAAGAAGGTTTCACAGTAATTTACATGTTCTTTCTTAGGCCTGATCACCCCGGGAAATCCGCACTTCTCAGTACCCAGCTGTACCACCCTGTCTTTGTTTCAGGCTTAGGTGGAGCAAGGGAACTAAGGCAACCGAGAGATAAGGAGATCTTCTCCCAGACGCTGAGAACTCAGGCTATGTCAAAGCCGAGGAGCGAGGGTCCATCACCCCCCTTTTGCTGCAGCCCCCCCAAGTCCTTCTTTTGGGGGGGGCCTCCCAAAGTGATCATGCCTGTCTTAGGTCGTTCCCCCCGTGGGGAATCTTACCCGTCTTTGGCTAACCGACCAAGCTTTTGGGGGTTCAGTCATGAATAAAGCAGCAGAAGCAGCATTCCTGCCAGGGAGATAAGCTTTTTTTTTGTCTCCTTGCTGGCTCACGATTCCAAGGGCGTTCCCTTAGCTTTAGCCTAGGCGGGGGTTTCAGCCTCTGATACCAGTCAGGGCGGTTCCCAACACCTTTAGACTCTTCAATGACAAAGGACAGATAGTTTATTTCATATATAATCTTTTTATTTCACATCTAGTTTATTGCATATCCAGTTTATTTCACTTAAAATCTTATTTATATCTGACCCTTTTTATATACAATTGCTACACAAAAATACAATGTGGCTTTTTGTTTCTGTCTTTGTCTCTGTCTCTCCACACACACACACACATATGTATGTATTAGGTGATACATATATATCAGAATGCAATCTGTAGAAATATAATATTGTATAATATAATACATATTTTTTTCAAAATGGCTCTTCAAGTGGTTGCTTTGAATTTCTTCTGACATAGCATTAGGTATGTCTATAAAAACCAATAAATTTGCCTGGATGCAGTAAAATAATTTTGACCTAAGTTTTAAACTGTGGTGATTTTTTAAGAAAGTTCAAATGGGAGATCCTGCATGGTTCTTAGTGTGCACCCCTGACATGTGCAGTCTTGGGACATCTGTCATTCTGTTATCATTGCTTCTGCCATTCCACAGCATCTCAAGGCTGTTCTTCTTTCCTTTCTGCTTTGAAAATGGAAGAATAAGGCCCTGGTCAGATGGTTCAGTTGGTTGGATCATTGTTACATATACCAAAAGGTTGTACGGTTGATCCCCAGTCACAGAACGTACCTAGGTTGCAGGATTGATCCCCAGTTGCAGTGCATGTGGGAGGCAACAAATCAATGTTTCTCTCGCACGTCGATGCCTTTCTCTCTCTCTCCCCATTCCTCTCTCCCTAAAATCAATAAACATATCCAAAAAATGGTAAAAAAAGAAATAAAATCCACATTTACAAGGAAAATACTGAGCAAGTTGATATCTTGCTTATTATCTAGTTGGTAGAGTTATGGGCTCACTAAAAGATGATGAGAGCAGATTAAAATACACTGTTAGGAAATGGGTTTCTAAGAAATATACAGTGATTCAAAGGGAAAAGTCGTTTGGTTGCATATTTTTAAGTCTTATCTGAGTTTATAAATTTCAAATATTGATAAGTGCAATCTTTCTGGTTGGAAAGAAGACATAGATGTTTTTATTCACTCTTTTCTTTCTTTGGCCTTGCCTATTCTCTCCACAGAGTGAATATTGGAATGAAAATAATATTCGTTCTGACTTTAAGATCCCACACATAGATGGTCTGAAAAATCCAGTGAATTTCACCATCTTCATCTGATATTGTGTGACTAAAACACTCAAAATCTGAGCTCAGAAACAAATTCCCATTCTACATGATTTGAGAGTTGTACATACCTTCTCATGTGATTCTTTTCTCCTCTTTATAAATTGTAATTTAACTATCTTGCCCTAGGAAAGAACCAAGAAGAAACATTGCAGAATAAAGTAAAAGCTTTACAAAGTGACAAGAATTGAATACCAAAACAACAGGCAAAAATGACAGGTAGTAGTAAGCAAGCATATTTACTATCAGAAGTTAATAGCCATCCATATGTAATTCTGTACCTGGATAAGTCTTAGGGGGAACATTATTTCCACATCTCTTTTCCAGGCAAGGCACTCATAGAGAGGAGGGGATAGCCAGTTTGGCTTTGTGGAAAGCAGGTCTTTCTTGTAGAGAATTACAGATTACCTTTACATGGATTAAGGGGTAGTACTGGAGAAAAAGAGCCTACGTTTTTTGACCTGTGGTCAGTAAGGCCCACCCCAAGTAGCAGAGGCCATTAGAGGGGCAGATCCCCTGTGTATAATCCACCAGCCATGCAGCCTCCCTGCCCCAGGCCTGTCATAGCCTCAGCCTTGGGACTTTTTGCAGCAATTTAAGGCTCTGGATAAGCTTTAGGCCATAGAAGCTGAACACTGAGAGGTCTGATATTTTTCCTTAAAATTGGGCATGAAGGCACATTAGTTTGTCATCAGGGAGGGCTGGAACGAGTGGTCTTCCCTCTGTGGAAGCTTTGTGCAATGTGCTATCACTTGCAAAAGATGGGGCAGTACAGAGCCAGAAAGATTACATAGCTGCTCTGGATTCTGTCCAGCTCCACAATCTCAGCCCAGTTCGCTTCCTTTAGCATCTGGAAGACTAACAAATACAATTCTCTACTTTCTATATGGGGTGGGGGGACACATTTTCAGGACCATCCCATACCAATCTATGTTTGATGTCCAAAAATCAGCATGTTGTCTGGTCATGTCATAAACGCTTAAGAATGAATATCATTAAGGCTCTGACTGTTGGGAAGGGTCGTTGGGATGTTTGCCTCTTCATTAATAGAAAGTCATAATATACTTGGGACTGTGTGAGCTCTGTTCTTATAGAGATCCTTTCTCAGAACTGCTAAGCTTGCCAGCAGTTTATGGACAAAACTAGAGTAAGGGCAGGTAGTGGGGAAAGCATTCAAAAGCACATTTTCTGCAACCCTTGCTTCCTAGTGGACTCCTCAATGTTCCATTTCAAATTGCTACAATGATGTAGAATTGCTTTTACCTGTAAGGACTGGTTAGACTAGGGAGCATGTTCTTGAAGATGACACCAATCTGCTATAATTGGTAGAGAGAACATTGGGAAAGAGATGACAGGAAAGAGCATGAATAGAAAGGATGGTACAATTAAACTCAAAATTAGTTTGGAACAGTGGTGAAAATCCAAACACATTCCTTTGAAGATGATGTCAAAATAAATCCACGGAGAACAAATTCAGGGTAATACCAGAGGATGGAAAAACCAACAGTAGAGAGTGACTGCATCAGACATTGTAGAATTCAATGCTCCTGAACCTAGGAACTGCATGCAGGGACACTCTACAGTTTAAGTGGCGAGAAGAGGAGCCCCTTTCTCTACCCTGTTCTGATTCTCTAAAAAGATCTCATCTTGACACCCCAGGGACCCACTCTACTGCTCTTTAAGCATCCCGCTAATGACTGTGCATCCACTGAATAAAAGCTTCTCTGTGAGCCTAAAATCAACTCATGCAGAATACTGGAAACCTGTTCACTGAGAAAGTCAGAACACACTACCGCTTCAACATATCCAACAGGTGACTAATGGGGGCATTTAAAGGGCACACATATCTTGGCTGAATTAGGCAAAATACTCTATCCCTATAAAACTTCACAAGGGTTTGGTGTCATAATCTAATAAGGAGCTCCTCTCTGACTCAAAAGGGCTAACAGGAGATGAATACACAGTCTTGTATTGTGGCAGAAGGACCAAGCCCCATTCTTAGATGTGTTAAAAAAGGGTTTCTTAGCCCTGGCTGGCGTAGCTCAGTGGATTGAACGCGGGCTGGGAACCAAAGTGTCCCAGGTTCGATTCCCAGCCAAGGTACATTCCTGGGTTGCAGGTCATAACCCCCAGCAACCGCACATTGATGTTTCTCTCTCCCTCCCTCCCTTCCCTCTCTAAAAAAATAAATAAATAAAATCTTTAAAATATATATATATATATATATATATATATATTTTAAAAAGGGGGTTTCTTGTACTAAGTTTCTTATTCTCTTGTTGTGGAGGGACTTCCTTTGCAGGAAAGATAGGTAAAACATAAAGGCATTTTAAGGAACAATATGGGTAATAAAATAAAAAGGAGGTTGTTTGATTTAAAACAGGGAAGCTAGAGATAATTGAAAACAGAGCAGTTCAAGGCATATATAGCACTTTTAAGTGCTTAGAACATCAGAGAAGTACAAGTATGGTTGAGGCATAGGAGGGCAGCAATGCAGATACAAAATATACAGAATATAGAATGCACATCCTTGCTGTTATACAATAAAATGTGATTTCCTTCCTTACTTAGAGTAAAAGGGGGTAAACTGGCATAAGCAATAAGCATAAGGGATTTTTTAATCTAAACTTTTATTTTCTTCACTTAAAAAATTATATTTTATTGATTATGCTACCATTACAGTTGTCCAAATTTTTTCCCCTTTTGCCCTCTTCCAACCAGCACCCCCCACTCTCTACTCCCTCAGGCAATCCCCACACCATCGTTCATGTCCATGGGTCATGCATATAAGTTCTTTGACTACTCCATTCCCTACACTGTAATTCATATCCCCATGGCTATTCTGTAACTACCCATTTGTGCTTCTTAATCCCCTTACATTTTCACCCATTCCCTAAAACCTCCCTTTCATTTGGCAACCATAAAAATGTTCTTCATATCCAAGATTCTCTCTCTGTTCTTCTTTGCTTAGTTTGTTTTTTAGATTCAATTGTTGATAGATATGTATTTATTGCCATTTTATTATTCATAGTTTTGATTTTCTTTTTCTTAAATAAGTACCTTTAACACTTTATATAATAATGGTTTGGTGATGATGAACTCCTTTAGTTTTTTTCTTGTCTGGGAAGCTCTTTATTTGTCCTATTATTCTAAATGATAGCCTTGCTAGGTAAAGTAATATTGGCTGCAGATCCCTGCTTTTGATGACTTTCAATATTTCTTGCCAATCCCTTGTAACCTGAAAAATTTCTTTTGAGAAATTAGCTGACAGTCTTATGGGAACTCCCCTGTAGGTAACTAACTGATTTTCTCTTGCTGCTTTTAAGATTTTCTCTTTATCTTTAACCTTTAGCATTTTAATTATGATGTGTCTTGGAGTGGACCTTTTTGTAGCCATCTGGTTTGGGACTGTCTATGCTTCTTGGACTTCCATGCCTATGTCCTTCACCAAATTAGGGAAGTTTTCTTTCATTATTTTTTCAAATAGATTTCCAGTTTCTTGCTATTTCTTTTCTCATTCGAGCACCCTTTATGATGTGAATGTTGGAATGCTTCAAGTTGTCCCAGAGGCTTGTTACACTATCTTCATTTTTTTTTTTTTTTTGGTGAGGGAAGGATTCTTTTTTTTCCCTAGTTGTTCTGATCAGTTGTTTTTTTATTTACTTATTTTCCAAATCATTGATTTGATTCTTTGCTTCATCTACTTTACTGTTGTTTCCCTATAAATTGTTCTCTATTTTAATTAGTCTATTCTTCATTTCTGACTGGATTTTTTTATGCAGCTGAGGTCCTCATTAAGTAACTTAAGCATCCTTATAACCAATGTTTTTTTAAATATGTTTTATTGATCATACTGTTACAGTTGTCCCATTTTTTCTCCCCTTTATTCTCCTCTACCCCGTCCCCCCTCACCATCATTCCCCCACCTTAGTTCATATCCATAGGTCATACATATAAGTGCTTTGGCTTCTCCATTTGGAAACATAATAAAGGAGAACTTCCCTAATCTCACAAAGAAAATAGACTTACAGGAAGTCCAAGAAGCTCAGATAATCCAAAAAATTGAACCCAATGAAGCACACACACCAAGGCACGTCATAATTATATTACCCAAGATTAAACATAAGGAGAGAATCTTAAAAGCAGCAAGAGTAAAGGAGACAGTTACCTACAAAGGAGTTCCCATCAGACTGTCAAATGATTTCTCGAAGGAGACCTTGCAGGAAAGAAGGGGCTAGAAAGATGTATTTGAAGTCATGAAAGGCAAGGACCTACATCCAAGATTATTCTCTCCAACAAAGCTGTCATTTAGAATAGAAGGACAGATAAAGTGCTTCCCAGACAAGGTCAATTTAAAAGGGTTCATCATTACCAAGCCCTTATTATATGAAATATTAAAGGGGCTTATCTAAGGCAAAGAAGAAGATCAAAAATATGAACAGTAAAATGACAACAAACTCACAACAACCAACAACCAAACTTAATTAAAACAAAAAAAAAAACCCAAAATGAACTAAACAACAACTAGAATAGGAACAGTTTCACAGAAATAGTGATCACATGGAGGGTTATCAGAGGGAATAAGAAATAAACAGTGTTCTGAACTCTGCGTCTGATAGACTGCTTATCTCCATTTTGTTTGGTTCTTTTTCTGAAGTTTTCATCTGTTTTTTCATTACGGCCATGTTTCTTTGTCTCAGTTTGGCAGCCTCCCTGTGCTTGTTTCTATGCATTTGGTAGAGCTGTTATGACTCCCTGTCTTGATAGCATGGGCTAATGTAGTAGGTGTCCTGGTAGGGTCCAGTGGTACAGCCTCCCCTATCACCCAAGCTAGGTTCTTGAGGTGCATCATACATGTGAGCTGAGTAATTGAGCCTGATTGTTCCTGGTCAATCAATGAGAGGGATTTACCAGGCCAGTCAGCTCCAAGGACCAGCTGTGACCACTGGCCACCAACCTCTGCCATCTGTGAAGTATCAGCTGCTTAGAGGCAGGGTAGTCTGGAGCTGTCCACTGGGTGCCCAGGCTCTGTGGTTTCCTGGGTGGTGCAGGCCAGGGTCAGCCATGAGTTCTCCCTGGGGTCACCCTGTATGAACTATAAAACAATCAGATGGCTGCTTCTTGTGCTGGGCTTGGAGATTCCTGGGCAAAGGCAAGCTGTGAATCTAGGCTGACTTCTACTAATGTCAGGCCTGGGGCCATTCAACAAGAGGTACAGGGTGGGGGCTCACTGAGACTAGTTGTTGCTTGTTTCATAGGATGTAGGACACTGTTAGCATGAGTACAGACCAGCCATTCATATGGAAAAGTCATGGTTAACAGTTTGGGTGAGCCAGTAAGTTGGGTGAGACAAAGTTTCAGGGGATCCCCAGGGCAGGGCAAATAGTGCTAGGCAGGTTGATGGAATCTCAGATATGGCATCTGCCTGCAGGCTCTATGGCTCTGTGGGGAGAGAGCTCAGAAAAGGGACAATAATGCCTTTGCTCATCTTTCTTGGGAGAAAACTGTCTCCCAACTCCTGCCTTGATGGCCAGACACTTCAGTTCCTCCCTGTATGCCACTGGTGCTTTTCAAACTGCTACCATAGTACTAGAGGGAGTGACTCTAAGTAATTCCATGTGTGGGTTCTTAAGGGGAACTGCTTGGGACTCCAGAAGCTTCTTCCACCAACTCAGTCCCCACTGGTTTTTGCAGCCAGAAGTTATGGGGATTTATCTTCCCAGCACTGGAACCCTGGGCTGGGATACCTCGTGTGGGGCTGGGACTCCTTGATCCCAAGATATCCCTCCTGAATTTTTATCCACCACATGTGAGCATGAGACTAGCCCATTCCCTGTCTCCACCCCTCCTACCAGTCTGGATGGATATGATTTATTTAATTCCATAGCTGTCACACTTTCATTCAATTCAATTTCTGACAGTTCTGAATGATGATTGTTTTATATTTTAGTTGTAATTTTTATGTGGTTGTGAGAGGAGGTGAGCCATGTTTACCTACATTACTGAAAAATGTCTATGCATTGACCTAATGATAGAATATTCTCAAAGTGTTATTGATCCATCCACTTTTTGTGATACTACCCTGGATGAAAGAATACACTCAGCTGGTTTTCATTCTCTCAGCTCAGGGCAGAGCTGCATACATAAAGCAACAGGAAGAGTCACATAAGTGTGAAAGAATCTCTGAAAACTTCCATCCCCAGAGACAAAGCATAGGCTGGAGTCACCAGTGTGGAGCCATTTTATGTATGTATGTATGTATGTATGTATGTATGCATGTATGTATTTTTAATCCTCACCTGAGAATTATGTTTTATTGATTTTAGAAAAAAGAGGAAGGGAGAGAAAGAGAGAGAGAGAGAGAGATAAAGAGAGAGAAACATTAAAGTGAGAGAGAAACATCTATTGTTTGCCTCCCATACACAACCCTACCATGGGTCAAACCCACACTTTAGGTATGTGCTCTGACAGGAAATTGAACTTGCAAACTTTTGATGTATGGGGTGATGCTCAGTCCAATTGCGCTACCCAGTCAGGGCAGTATGGGTTCATTTTAGATATGAAATTTCTTGGTGTCACAAGACTAGATTAGCTAAGACAACCAAGTGGAATAGTTCCATCATATCTTGGCAATGAAACTTCAAGTTTCTCAAACTGTACCTCCTACTGAGCCTTGAAGCATGCCAGCACATAATGCAGGGGTGTCAAACTCATTTTAACTGGGGGCCATATCATCCTTGTGGTTGCTTTCAAAGGGCTGAAATAATTTTAGTACTGTATAAATGTAACTATTCCTTAACTGTTAAGGAGTTGAAATTACATCTGGCTCTTTGAAGGCAACCACAAGGTTGATGTGGACCCTGGTGAAAATGAGTTTGACACCCCTGACATAACGGGTGCCCGGTAAGCGGGAAATGTGGGTTGCAGTGATTCACCCACCAAGGCCTTTCCCAGTGCTATGTTCTATTCTGCACAGGATGCAAACTATTTAGAGCACTCAGGCCTACCCCACAACCACCAAGACCAATACCTCGTATATACGTTGTAGCTCTGTGTTCACAAGCAAAAGCATTTTGAGGCTTTAGTTGGAGATTCTAAAAACTGTTAAAAAAGAGAACACTCAACAAGTACAACCTTTCATTCTGAATAACAATTAGGAGCAGTTAAGTATTTAAATCATTTAAAATTTATGTTTTGAAGGATTGTAAATGCTATACAGGGCTCACTTTTCATAAGAGCGGAGAGTGGGTACTGACAACAAGGAAGTGTTATTATTCATTATCTAATGAAAGTGCATCCATTTCAGATATAATATGCCTTCAGTACTTGTGCTGCACTTGAAAAAGACACCTTTCATCTGACACACACACACCCCTTCATCTTTCTGTGGGCAGCCTTGCTATATGTGTGAAATGGGCATATTTTTACAGGCTCTTATGGGCAAACATTAAATACTTTTCAAAGGTGAAGGTTTATTAGGAAGGTCTAACGGATTTCTTCCTCTTGTGCAAAAAAAATCAAGAAGCTCATGTGGGTTTTGGATAGACCATGTGTAAAGTGTCACATGTATAGCTACAAACATGCCTGGATAAAAGTGCAGCTGAGATGCCAGGATGGCAGGCAGGTTTGCCATCTCCTTGTTCGTCACTGCATAGTGATTTGGAAGGCTTTCAAACATCGTGAGTACATGATTTGTTGTTATTGATCAAGTATTTCTGCATCTTGAAAGGTACTGGCCTTGATTATGAGCAGAACAAGTGAAATGTCTTTCAAGGAATGGTTTTGTTGTCTGGACTCAAGAAAATGCTTCTGTAAATCCACCCCCATGAGAAAGGAGGAAATATGAAAGGAATATCTGTTGATTCATCAGATGGAGTCTGTGTTTTCCAGCCTGGTTTTCCTACTCCTTACCCACCCATCTACCCACACACTTCCTTCCCCAATCTCAGAAGAGTCACAGTAACTAATTTGGGGTTTATATTTAACACCTGCAAATCTTGGCTAAGAGAACTCCCTCTTTTCTCCTTGCCACCATCCTCCCTCTCACTGATCCAAATGCTTTGAGTCAGTGCTTCCCAAATTATGCCAGTGAAGAGAGAGGAGAACCTTTTTGCTTTAATACAGCAAAGGTCTAAAATGTTTGTTTTCAATCATTCTAGTCATTAACCTTTAATCAAATTTTGATAATGCTTTTTAAAATAAGCTGAACCTAGTTTTTAATACATATGTTGCAGCCTTGCTCAGTTTGACTCCAGGGGAGCTTAGTGTATTAAGGCACTACCCATTTGGCTGATATAATAGCAAAAGCACTGTCTAGGAGCCAGAGACTGTGCTACTAATTGTTTTCCACTCATGATCTCATTGAATCCTCCACTGTACATACAAAAATAAATGAAAAAATGGAAGATCAGAGGAGTTAAGTAACTTAGCTTAGGCCCCATAGCAAGGCATTTGAACCCACATTGTTGAAGCCTGGACCTTTTCTCACATGTGAACTCCTCTCCTTTGCTTGGGGCCTTGCCTTTAAGATGGTCCAGAATTCTGAACCTGAGACCCATATTGAAAGGAACACCATCATACTTAAATTGTCCAGCAGGCAACTTGTCCTCCTCACTTTGGTATTTCTACCATGCAGGAGGCTACATAGCAAGTGTCAGATAAATGCTTGTTTAATTGAATTAGTTTACAACCTTTACAAAAACTAGTAAGAAATGAAAAAGTTTGGCAGTTCTAATTAATAGATGCTACTAATATATAGCAAATATATTATTAAATCATTTTTTCTTGTGGAGTTTTGAATTTTGTTCAAAGAGATTGTGTGGGTGAGAGGTAACAAATGGGACCTTGGTGGCCTGTCTAGGTGTGACATGCCCTTTCTTGCTGACCTATGTAGTGTACCCTGTGTGTTTCTGAGGGATTCCCCCTTACACGTTATACTCGTGGCTGACTCTTGCAGGACTCTCGAATCCCAACATTCTTTCTTCATTCTTCCTCTCTCTTCTCATGCCCACAGTAAAGTATCAGAAAGGAGGGAACTTATAAGCTCAGCTACCAGTCTGAGAAATAGCCTGATGAGAGAGGGGAAGGGGCCCCAAGAATCCCTATGAAAAAGAAAAAGTGCCACTCCTGTAATATTTCTAAGTTCCTAAACGTTTGATGTCAAACACTTAGATGTTTACTTTTTATTCTTTGGCTTTATTGGGTCTCCTGACCCCTTCTGATTCAGCATTTTTTCAACTCTGAGAAGTTGTGATCGCATCATTTCTAATCTACTGGACCCTGGCAAGTGTGTGAGGGGAAAACTGGGCCATCTGATATGTTCCTCCACACCTGGGGCATGACAGTCAGAGGGATTCCTGTCCCACCTGTTTCAACCATTGGCTGGCTACGTGGGTTTATGTGTATCATGGCCTGCTGGACACCAAGGATGAGAGCTGGGTCTTTTTTTTTTTTTTTTAAGATTTTATTTATTTATTTTTAGAGAGGGAAAGGAGGGAGAGGGAGAGGGAGAGAGAGGGGAGAGAGAGAGAGAGAGAGAGAGAGAGAGAGAGAGAGACATCAGTGTGTGGTTGCTGGGGGTTCTGGCCTGCAACCCAGGAATGTACCCTGGCTGGGAATCGAACCTGGGACACTTTGGTTCCCAGCCCGCGCTCAATCCACTGAGCTATGCCAGCCAGGGCTGAGAGCTGGGTCTTGATTCAGCAAGTAAACCTAATGGTACAACTTCTAGAGCAGTGTGGAAATTGCAGCTGGAGACCTAGGAAACAGTTAGATCAAGGGAGCACAGAAGATAAAGGCATGGGCTTTGGAACTGGACTGGCCTGCAGTAACTTTAAGGCTACCTCAGGTACTAGCTATGTGGTCTTGAGGAAGATTCTTCACCTCTCTGAACCTTGAAATTCCCCCTTAGTAAGCTGGAGAAAGTAGCCCCTACCCCCTAGGATTCTGGGAAGTTTAAATGAAATAATTTATTAAGCATTTAGCACTACAACTAGTACCTACTACATATTCAGTAAATATCAGCTCCTTTTCATTCTTGTAGCTCTGAGTCATTTTCCTTATCTATATGTGTTTGCCCTAAGGTATATCATCAGACTCAATTTAGTACAGTTTACATTATTAATTATATGTTAATTTATATGACTGTATATTGCTATACAACACAAATCATATGTTGATATTTTAGTATATTAAAAATTAATGAATATATAATATTGAGTATATGTCTAATGTATATATCAAGTGTCTATTATGCACAGAGTGTAAAGATCAGTAATGACCTGCTTTTTGCAAGTCAAGTGACAAGCATTTTGACAGAGTTCAGGCTTTTTATTCAAAATTATGGTAGCAGCAAACCAATTTTAAGATGTGATAGAAGGGTTTAATGACAGCTGAGTTCTGAAGAGGGTTTTGGGACAGATTCCCAAAGTGGGAGTGGGTGGCTGTGGCTGGAAAGCAAACCTTTGGTTGGTGTGTGGGGAAAAGGGGGTTGTCTCATTAATTGTGTAGTTTCCTCTCATAGTCATTTAGTGAAACGTAAAATATTTATGGAGAAAGAAACTTTCAAATAAATCTTTTTTTCCCTCAGAGAACTTTGAAGGTCCAATCTCCCCAACATCAAATATTTCTGTGAAAACTTTAAAACTCAGTCAATCAACCAGCTGTTTCTAAATATATAAAAATATGGAACGGACCATCTGAATTTATCAGTTTTGGGTTGGAGAAATATATCATTTAGAAATAGCCTAAAGCACATTATGCACATAGCTCACTGAAGAGCACAGTTTTCCTGAGGTATAAATAGAGGAATATCACTAGCAAAATGTTCCCATCAGGAGGCTAAAGTACACATCTGTGTTCATATCAAACCTGCTGAGGTGAGCCTGGACTCTAAAGGTCCAAGATGGAGTCCTGGGTTGGAAGCCCCAATGAGCCCTGAAACTTTTGCATATTTTCTGGGCCATGGTCTCTTCATGTATCAAATGGCAGATTGGATGGTGTGAGCCATATTTTCTAACATTCTGTCTCTGATTTTGTAATCAGGTTCCCTGACAAAGATGGCCACACTGGGAAGGCAAAAACTTAGGAATGTCTTCACCTCAGTGTGGGACAAGAACAGCCAACTGCATCCCACCCAAGAAGGCTTCCCCAGGTGTATAAATTTAGTCAGTGGCTTTGCCTTTCGAGCACTTGAAGTCATTCTAGCATTTAATAACCTTGGTAGTTTTATAAACCTAACTAACAAAATTATTTCCTTCTCAGACCCAAAAGCCTTCTGTCTATAAAAACCAGAACCAGTAGAGTGGTCAGTAAAAATAGAAGAAGTGTAACAATAAAATCACTCAAATCAGCACAGAAACATATTATCTTTTTGGTTAATAGGTGATATCCTTCTTCTTATTTTATGACAGTGAAAAGTCTTAGCATTAGCTTGTTAGTGCTTCCTAAAGGAAGCAAGAGAAAACAGAGAGAGAGAGAGAACTGGAATGAGAGATATATAGAAAGATACAGGAAAAGACACATGCAGAGAGCTAGATAGACCAATGAAGACAGGAGCAACACACAAAAAAGTGGTCCTATTGATGGGTATTAGGGAACTGGATCAAGTTTCACACCAATAATTATCCAAGGGCTTTCTAAGAGCAAATCAAAAAATAGCCTACCCAAATGATCTTAAGCAAAAATAAACAAATGAGCAAATACATAAAACAAGTGGTGAACATTTGGCCATTTAAGAGATTCATGCTTTAGGTTCTTATGGTGGAAGATGAATAATAAAAATGGAAGAGGACAGCTTTCTTTGAGCTAACCTGTGCATATAATTTTTACCATGTGATTAGATTCAGGAATTGGTCATTGACATTAATGTTATTTCATTAAATTAAAATGGTATGCTTCCTCACAGAAAATCTCCTATGTGTAAGGGAAGGGTCACTCCAAAGCATTACGTTTTCATATGGTATTTGTCTTTCACTGCCTGGCTTATTTCATGAACTTAAACAACAAAACAAACAAATAAGCAAAATATAACCAAAGACACTGAAATGGAGAATAAGCTGACAGTGACCAGAAAGGAGAAGGGAGGGAATTTCAGGGGAAAAGGGGAAGGGTTTACAGGAACAAGTATAAAAGGCACACAGACAAAAACTAAGAGGGAGTGGAAATGGGTGGGAGGTGGGGAGGGCTGGAGGGGTGGGCTGGGATGGGAGTAAAAGACAGAAAACTGTACTTGAACAACAATTAAAATAAAAATTTAAAAAAGAATTAAATTTTCTTGTTGTTTTAAAGACAGGGAGAGAAACATCACAGAAAATGTAGTTGCCTGTAGTTGTGTGTAGTTGCCTGTCATGCACCCTCCCCCCTCACTGGGGACCTAGTCTGCAACCCAGGCACGTGCCCTGGACTGGGAATTGAACCAGTGACCCTTTGATTTGCAGGTCGTCACTCAATCCACTGAGCCACACTAGCCAAGGCCAAAGAATTAAGTTTTATGTGCCCTGACTGGTGTGGCTCAGTGAATTGAGCACTGACCTGCAAACCAAAGGGTCGCCAGTTTGATTCCCAGTCAGGACACAAACCTGGGTTGTGGGCTAGGTCCTCAGTTGGGAACATGTGAGAAGCAACTGATCGATGGATGATAGATGTATCTCTTGCACATTGATGTCTCTCCCTTTCTTTCTCCCTCCCTTCTCCTCTCTCTAAAAGTAAATAAGTAAAATCTTAAAAAATAGTTTTATAGACAGTGGGTGATGAATGCTTTATACTACATGCATATGTACTAGCATAAGGCTTGAATTTCAGGACCCTCTGAGTCACTCAATAATGTGCTATGCTTATACTCACTTTATGAAAATGAAATAAATACAAGTTGGCACAGAAAAGTTAGAAATACTCCTAAAATAGTTAAGATCCCCAATGACATTTCCATCATTAGGGGATGACTTGCCCTTGCATTCACTCTGGGTCTGGATTTTACCTTGAAAAAACCCGATTTTACGTAGGTCAGCTCTTTGGACTGTAGAGAAAACAGAACCAACCCAGAAGAGAACTGGTGGGAGTTGGCTGTTCAGGGAAATTGAAGAATCACTGGGTAATCTGCAGAGGACAATGGCTGGCCTACTGATGGAAAAGAAAAGTCTCAGACCAGAATAACTATATAGCTCTCAATAAAGGTAACTGCACTGGCATCACTAAATTGAATGAGGATTGAAAGATGTAGTATGTGGAAAGGAATTTCCACCAAGTATATACATTCATAATGCTTAAAACAGGTTAGCTCCTATGACATAGTTACATATTATTATATATGGAGCTATATAGATAGAAGTATTAGCATAATGATTATGCTAAATGCTTATTGTAAAGGTGCATCTCCTGGTGGGCTCCAGGATCTGGCTGTCAGAGTTGAGATTCTGGTTCTGCCAATTAACTGCACACCCTCAGCCTCTCTATGCCTCATAACCACTGTGTGCACAATGGGGCTTAGTGAAGCTTTCTTTGGGGATTAAATGGGATCAGATATGCATAGCACATGAACAGTACCTAGCACACACCAAGCACTTAATCATGTTAGGCATTATTATTAAATTAGTAATTCTACGTACAATCACCCTTCTCTGAACTTACCACATTGTCACATTAGATTGTTAATCTAATGATCTAACTTTTAAAACTGCTTTCAGGTCCTTCTGTGAAAGCATTAGTTAATCTTTCCCCCTAGTTCCTGAAAGAAACATGAGCCAAGAGTTTACACTTTTAGGCAAAAAAAATATGACCATGAGTTCTGGTGAGTTCTCTGGTCACATAGTTCATGGTGGCAGGTGTCCTACACTCTGCACTGGCACTTGCTGGGTCTGCATCCACCACAGGGTGTTAGTTTAGTTTTGTCATTCCTTCACCTCCTGATACAGGCACCTCAAGCTGCTGGCTGGGTTCTGGGTGGAATTAACAAACACAGACAGACAGTGAGAGTTCCTGCAAGGAGAGCATCTGGCCATTTCAGTAAAAAGCAGACTGTCTAAAACATCTGTGGAGACATCATCCCGAGTGGCCCCAATGGCAGACAGGTGGAGGGAACATGTCTCTACCCTGTGTTGTCCTAGATGCTGGGCCTCAGTGTTCTTCCCACCCCTCCCCTATGTGTGAGAAGATCAGCAGCATAGGGGTTTCCCAGGTCTCCCCCAAGACTGCTTGGTTTGTCTGTGGGCCTGAATTTTTCTTTTTCTGTGTGTGTACTCTTTTTTCCTAAAAATGCTGTTTACAGGAGTGGCTTTATCTTGAGCTTCACCAAAAAAAATCCTAATAAATTAGACCTACCAGCCCACACTGTGGCCTTGCCACTGTGAGTGCATTTGCCTATTGGCCCTGTCTTCTTCACTGCACAAGCAGCCCCACCTCTTGGTACTGAGACATCTTAGGTCCTCTTTATTTCTCTAGACAATCTGACAATTTCAAAGCCAATCAGACTTGATAGAAACTCAAGGGTTATTATTTTAAAAAACTTCACCACCAATTTCCCATGTATTTTAGGTAAACAAACCAATATAACCAGGTCACTGTGAATCTCTTCACTTGGTTCAGTACTTTCACATCCTATAATTTGTAGAACTTTACTTTCTACTTTGTGGTTGTTTATTTTTTAATAGCCTTTTATGAGGGGCCTTACCAGAAGCTTTCTGAAAAGTGCAATAAATTATGTCCACTGGGTCAACTTTGTCTCCAGTTTTATTAATCTGAAAATTATAACTGTAATATTTCCTGAAAATGTCCAATGCTACATAAGCCACAGATGAGGTAATTAACATGCAATTTGAGGAATTTATTTCCAGATACCCAAACACTCGGGAAAACAGCAGAGCCATAGGAGAAACTCAAATGAGAATTTCTGCCATTGTACTCTTGCCACTATGTAGGTTACTTTCCACTTCCTATGCCCCAATTTTCTATTTATCTTCAGAGATCAAGGTTGGGTCCATTGGATAAACACATTGGAAGAAAAGCTTGTGTATTTGGGAGATTTGAGCATTTTCATAACCACAAAGGATTTGTTGTATCAGAAATGGGCACTCCTAGGCAATGCAGCATCTGACCCAGGACAAGGGGCTGAAGTCCAGGTGGTTCTGGGGACTATGAATGCCTCTCTGGAAAGCTTCTAGAAGAGTCTTTTGGGGCCAGCTCTGACCTGCAGGTGGGCAGCCTAATATAATCTGGCAGGCAGGTATCAGGGAGACTGGCTTTGGCACAGAGTGTCTTGGTAGACGGACAGTCAGCATTGGCAAGTCTGGGCTGCAGGGATAAGGAACTGGAAAGCAGAGGCCAAAGACAGTGTCCAAGAATAAAGCAGAATAAAGAGGCTATGCCAGGGAGGCAGGCAGAACATCAGTGACCTAAGGACTTAGGATTTTCCCCCTGTTTGTGGCTCAGTTCTCCTGAATCCTCATGCAGGTTAGACACAACCTGGCTGGGTCAGGTCCCTAAATGGATCCTGCTGCCTCAGCTCTGTGTCCAGTGGGAATGCTGGTACCCATCACCAGCATGCCTAGTGGGGGGTCAATATATGGCTTTCCCACTACCTGTGATGAGGGCCAGAAGGAATGTGTATTGTTTTGGAAATAGATTGTAACTCTCTCCTTGTCTCCTTTTGGGAGTACCTTCTTATCCTGTGACTGCTTGACCTTTTCCTTCTGCACATGCTCACTGATATAATGTAGCTCCAGGCCACAGGTAGGTTTGTGCATCCTGGACATGTGCCTCCTTTGTCTGGGACCCCTTATAATGAGCCTCAGACTGGAGGAGGTGCGGTCTTTCTCTCACTGACCTCCCACCATTGGTGCACTCCCCTGTAATGCGAGTAACCTGTAAAGTGAGTAAGCAGCTTCCTGGTTTAAGGCTCCTGTATTATACATGCCACACTTCCATGTTCTTCCCTGTCTTGGGTTTTGCCCAGGCTGAGTGACACAGTCCAGACTGAGTGCAATTCCAGCTGGACCAAAGAGCCCTGTGTGATTCTATGTCACAGACCCTGAGATGCCAACAGCTTTGATGAAGCTTTCATGCCATAATACACTGTCTCTCAAAGTTCAGTCAATTACATAACAGCTACATTATTTTCCCCTTACCTTGGCATTTACTATAGTTTACTTAATATTTTTTAATGACCTCACAACCTCATCCATGAGTGACTTGAGAAGCACACCTTAGGAAACACTGAGATTATGTCAGTGACTTACCTGGCACCAAGTTTAGCTTACAGTCAAATGGATTCAGAGTTAGTTTCCTCCCCAGCCCCTCTGATCAGTTTCCTCTTGGTCCTGTGTTCTCCCTTTCCCACTCTCCACCTCACTGCCTCCATGGAGATAGGTGTGGAAGTTATTCATGCATCTGTACCCAGAATCTCTTGGAAGGAGGCCTGTTTCAACTAAGATGGACCTGGGTGAAATTATGATGGTCTCACACCAAACTACAGTCACTTCCTTTGCCCATGAACTCCAGGTTCCTGGCCTGACTCACCAGGGCACAAACATGGAGTGGTCTTAGAAGCATCAGGGTATCTTGAACTCTGTTTTTTGGCCACTGGACTTTTGAGTCCTTGCCCTGAAGTCCTTATTTCCTTCTTTCTTCTTACAAGTTGCCATTACAATCTTAACACACCTGTGTCAGAAACTTGAGATAACACTAAAATGGAGCTAGGAGTGGGGTTAACTACCACAGCAGGAGTGGGCAACAGGCTGCCAGAGTGTTTTAGAGTAAAAGCATTTCTCTTTATGCCCGAGGCAAAGGAAGACAGCAATAGAAAATGAGCTGCCCAAGGTGAGGTTGTTAGTGAAAGTCAGAATGAAAACCTAGAACTTCTGTGATACTGAGTCTTTCTTGCTACAGAAGCTGCCAGGAGCTCCTCCACCCAGAACTGGGGACCTGTGTCTCTGCTCCTAATACCTGGCAGGTGCTAAGGAATTATTCATTTTGGTAAAGCCACACCTAGGAGAGTTTTTTTTAAAAAAAGGAGCTTCTCAACTCTCCCTTTGCTCACTCATTTCTACTTCCCCACCTGGAACAGAGAGAGATGGGGAATCTGAGGCAAGCAAGCCACACATATGGCCACCAAACCAACCCCAGAGCCCTACCTGTCAATCCATAAACCCACTTAGTGGTAAACTCCTGAATGTCCAGAACTGACCCCCAGCTGGGAGGCCTGGCCCTGTCAACAAGGAAGTAAGACAGATATTCTTGTGGCCTCAGACGAAAAAAGTATTGGTGCTAAAAAGAATAGAGCCTTAACCTATGATGACTCAGAAGTTGGTCTTTTTGTCTGCATACTGCCAAAACATTTACATAAAAAATGAAACATCATCTAGAACCAGAAGTTTTGTATGCATTTCAACCAATGTTTAGATATTCGGAAACACTAGACATGTGCTGACATTCCACTATCCCTTCAAAAACCAGAACATAGAAGCTAATAAAGACTTTCCTCTGGCCTTGTGAAGATGGATAGAGGATAAATTTGCCTAGATTTAAAATTCCAACTTATGTAGCTACTGAAATATCTGAGGGGGAAAAAGTTTTTCTTATGTGTTATGATTGTTTGTGTTCTCTATGCACCCCCATCACCTGCCCAAATTCTATACTGAAATCTAATGTCCAATGTGATTTTTGGAGAAGTGTCTTTCGGAGGGAATTAGGTCATGAGGGAGGGGCCTTCCTGAATAGGATTAGTACACTAGTAGGAAGAGAACAGAGAACTAGCTCACTGTTTTTCCACCATGTGAGGACACAACAAGGAGTTAGCTATCTGCAACCCAGAAAAGAGCCCTCACCAGAACCTGACCATACTGGCATCCTGATCACAGACTTCTAGCCTCCAGAATTGTGAGAAATAAATTTCTGTTGTTTGTAAGCCTCCTAGTCTATGGTATTTTGTTATAGCAGCTCAGACTGACTAAGGCACTAAGTGAAGATATATATGTATCTTCCTTCACTTATGTACCTCATCCTGGGGATAATATTTTTTAGATTAGAGGCATGCAAATATGATTATAAAATAATATAAAATAATAAATCTTCATATCATTGTGATGGATTATGCCATCAATTTTAAAGGCAATAACACTGAGACACATTGATGTTAAGTACAATTTCAATATGTAAGAGTAATTCTCATATCAAACATGTAAAATATTTGGTACTAGAATTTCTATTACATGTGAGTAGTCTAATACAGATTGTTTGTATATTTTATGACTATGAAGTAAAACATACCATAATGGTCCTCTTGTACATCTTACTAGTAAAATGGACAGAGAAAAAAAATATTTAAAAAAAACAGAAAACTTTGAATTTTTTCTACTTGAACTTTTGAATATTTTTTCCTTAGGTGTTAGATTTAGAATAAGACCTGTTCCCACACTTTTTGTACTTTTTCTGCCTGAGTTAAACTGCTCACTAAAAGGTAAGCATTTTAAAGTTAATAATCACAGGATATGGAGAGAATGTATTACAGTAGTCCACTTAGGGGAATCAACATTTTTTTCCTGTTAAATTTTTCATGGAATTCCTGCTAATAGTAAGAATCAGCAGAATCAGAAGATAAAATAGATACAGAAAATTATTTGATTAGTGATTGGAAGAAAAGAGGCAACAGATGATTCAGCCATTCCTGAAAATCCTCCTGGCAGAGCAAATACAGGTAAGGTGAAACCAGTGGATTTTGGCCAAGTCAGGAAATCTGAGTTGTAATTTGAGAAGCATCATGAGCATATGCTTCTGAAACACCAAGAAGATAAACCCCTCTCTGATGGAGAATTGGCAGAACCAATACACAATCAATGGATCAGACATACTGTTGTATGTACTTCAGTGTGTGTGCCTGAAGTTGTGCGTGCATTTACTGTTTATAAGTCCCCAGTCTATAGTACTTTGTTTACACACACACATGCATGCACACACTCATGGAAAAAAACTGCTGCTGTGGCACAGTAGTATGAACCCCGAGCAGAGATTCAGGATGGCTCCAGATTCTTCCCTTTCCTCTTTCCAATAAAAGGAGTGTCATGGCCACCGGCATGCAGTGACTGTGGAACGCTGCGGGTGGCTTGTCAAAACACGAGAAAAACATACACAGAGACAACCAGGTCCTGTGGGGAAATAGAAACGGAAGAGCCACTCTCTCTAGTGGGGAGCACCATGGCCACCCTCCCTAGGGAATAGCGCCCCTAAGGGACAGCACCCCATTCTCCCACTCGATCAGGCTTTTATTGGGTTCGTTTGCATAAGAATTCAGGTAAAGCTCATTACTCATTGCCAGGATATAAGGATTGAACAATAGGTAACAAGGAAGTCTCAGGGCCTATTTTCAGTCAGGGTCAAAGAGCTGTAAAAAACTTTAAGGAAAAAACTTACTTCTTCCTTGGACCCTTATCATTCAGTTAAGAGCATTCTAAACAAAGCAGGTTTCACAGGATTTTACATATTCTTTCTTAGACCTGATCACCCAGGGAACCCGCCCTTTCCAGCACAGGATGGCACCACCCTGTCATTGTTTCGGGCTTAGATGGAGCAAGGGAAGTAAGGCAGCCTAGAAATTAGGAGATTTTCTCACAGACAATGAGGACTCAGGCTATGTCAAAGCTGAGGGGCAAGGGTCCATCGCCCCCTTTTGCTGTAGCCCCCAAAGTCCTTTCTTGGGGGCCTCGCATGTGATCGTGCCTGTCTAAGGTCGTTCCCCCCTTGGGGAATCTTACCCGTCATTGGCTAACCTACCAAGCATTGGGAGCCAGTTATGGATGAAGTAGCAGAAGCAGCGCTCCTGCCAGAGAGATAAGCTGTCTCCTTGGTGGCTTACGGTTCCAAGGTCATTCTCTCAGCCTTAGCCTTGGCGGGGGTTACAGCTTCTGATACCAGGCAGGGCAGTTCCCAACAAAGGAGACACTGGAAAGAGACCCATTCACCACTCTGTGCCTGGGGATATGGCATTTCTGGCACAAAGGAAAAAATCAGATTCTTAAGCATAAAACACATCTGTTGCTGTAGAACTTACCTGTAAGTAGTGTATCATGATCATCTATTACGGCTTTGCAGGGGGCTAGATCCAATTACCTACCTGAATCCAAGTTGCCCTTCAGCAGACAAAAATATTGGCATGGAAAAGATTTCTTGATAATGAAGATAATGCAAAATAATGGCCAGAAGCCTAAGAGAGAGAAGATGTAAAACCAATCAAAGGGAGGGCAGGTGTCTAAAATGCCTTGTGTTATTCAGGATTGTGATCCAACAAAAGCAATTATGTTTCTGCCTCCTCAATTTTCAAACAGTAGAAAGGCACTCTGAGTGTTCCTAGTGCTCTTGTCATTACTGCACTTGATAATCTGAACAGGAGATCACAACACTACACAGTACCAATGACCACCAATGCCAAACCGAGCTCGGAATTTGGGACAGATAAGGAGGTAAATGTGCTCCAGACCACACAGGTGAAATTCATATATTCCAAGATTGCCCACTTGTGTGTTTGTGTAGATACACACATACCAAGACACCAAATTTAGCTCTGCTTTCCATCCAATAAAAGAATTATGAAAAACAAAGGCACAGGTCTACATGGATGTAGAAATGATGTTGGGTAGTCTACATGCAAGCTAAAGGAGAGGGGCGGCCTAGGCCTTTGTCAGGAATGAGCAGAGCTGCAAGATGGAGTTTCTAGTGTTTATGGTACCTCCTGTTCTTTTTAGCAATGGAAGGCTGTATAAAATAAAAATGCTATGGTGTGAGCATATCTCAGACTAAGCCATAAAATATGTATACTGCATGTGTTAGGCTACACATTAGCAACTGACAACTGCACATCAAATAAAGGTGTCCTTACTCTGCACACCTTGATAGAAAAATATGGAATGGGTAAAGAAGAAAGAAGAATCATGCGCAGGAGAACCATTTCATTTTATTCTTTATATGTACAAACATGAATAATTTGACATGATGTTTAGACAGTTTCTCCCTAACCTAAGTCTTTTAATTAAAATGAAAGGAAGGAAATGTGCTTTAAATATGAATGCGAGAAGGTGTGAGCTGGCAGCCCCCAGCCTGCCTGCTTCTCTCCCTCTGTTGTTAGGGAGCACAATAAAATCTCATCTTTGCACGCTGTCTTTCATAATGTTTATGATTGTTTTAGGTAACACATAAACCATGCTCGATGTGATATTCCCCTTATTACATAATGGGGGCACATATTTAGCTAGAGCCTTACTCTTTATACTTTTGTGGAAAATCAGTCAATGCATTTTCCTCAACTCACCAGGCAATATTGCCTACAATATTGCTGCTGCCTACAGCCGGGGAGGTAAAAGCTAACTTTTCAACTTGTGTGAAAAGGCACACCCTGAACCCTCCACCCAGTGAATGAGAGCAGTATATTCTGGGCTGAAAAATTGGCTCGGATGTTGGCCTTAATAAATTATGTGATGATTACAATGATGCACCACTCCAGCCCATATTATTTTATTCTGCCTTTTGCCAGTTCCCCTGCTGCTTGCTCCACTTTGCCTCTGTTTTCTGTGTGCTTAACTTGTGAAATGCTAAACAAGTTTTGATATTTACTTGTTTATGATTAAATTGCAGAATGATCTGCTCAGTTCTGTTCTAAATTAAGGTCTGCATTAAATGTCATAGCATTTATCTTTCATAAAATGAGACAGCAAGGACACTAATTTCCAAGGTATTCAATCATTGCCCTGTGCTACTTGAGGGACAGCCCAGAAGAAGCCTGCCCACAGTTCACAGCTCACTGACAGCCCTGGGATGGAATCATAAAAGTCAATTAATCATTAAAAGCTGTTACAAGCACATATCGAACCAGTCTGGCACAAAATGTTAATCAGTCCAATATCAATATAATAAATTCCTGCAAATTAGAGTGATCGATATGTTTAGGGTCTAATGAATCAATTTGAGGACACTGGGCTGCTCCTTGGGGTCCCCATAATATGGCAGCCTAGCCAGGGCAACATCTCCAGGCACACCGCCAACAGAGGTCACCTATCCTAACAGGCTGTTCACTTCAGCCTCAGTTACCACGGTGACAGCATGTCACTGTTGCCCTAGTGTCCTTCTAGGTAAGGTGGAAACCAATGCATCACTGCCCTTGATGGATTTGTCAATAATACTTAGCAGGGGAGGGGGCTGCTCACATAACCCTCACAGGTCTACAGTCCCCAAGCAGTTTGGTGTGATTTAATTGTCTGAAGAGGTGTGTGCTTCTGCATTTATGCAAGAACTAAGCAGTGGTCACAGGAAAAGGGAGTTGGCTGTCCAGCCAATTGTGTTTGGAAGCCTTGGGAAAACAGCACAGAAAATAACAGAAGGCCAGAGTGATGGCCAGGTCAGTGTTGCATTAACCAAGTAGCTATGTAAGTAAGAAATAACCTGGAGCCTCTCAGATTAAGAATTTATGAGCTACAAAATTTTAATACATTACTTATAAGTGGAAGTAGAATTGCATATTATTCCCCCCAAGGCCTAGACTCCATGGCAGCATTTCTAGACACCTGCTTACAGACTGTAGGTGTTCACCAAGGAAAGTCTGTCAGGATAAATTTGGGGCAGCAGGAATAATTGGCAGGGGTCTCAGCCTCTGTCTGTCTGTCTGTCTGTCTCTGTCTTTCTCTCCCCCTACCCTATCTTCACCACATACTACTGGCAGTCTCCCCTTTGCCCAAACACAACCACAACTCCAAAAGCTTGAAGCAGATCAGGCACACAGAAACAAGATTTTAAACCAGACTCTTTATTCTCTGTTTTTAAACACCAAAGATTTTTATGTTTCAAGCCATTTTCTCTTTTGTTTATGGCTGTTAGAACTGACCAGCAAAGGGATCCAAGAGCCGTTTCAGCACTGCCGAGTGAACTAAATGAAACCTCTGTATAGATAAAAGAAATCTTGGCTACTGAGACTCTGGGGGATCACCATGTTCCAGAATCTTCACTGTCATTTAACATAAAACATAAAGGTTACCACTGAATAAAATAATACACTGGCTGATTATTTTAATAGTCTCAAATACAGCTTTCCCCCTAGATTGCAATTATAAGGCATGGACTATATGTAAATATATACTCCTGCAGCACTTGTGGGGTAGTTTTATTTGGGTTAGTCCCCAACATTTACTGTGTGCATCTCCTTTGTTGTCACTTATTCTCTTATAGAAAAATGGAAGCCATGCCAATCTAAATAAATGTTTATTTCTACTAGCTAGTTATTGTGAAAGATTTTTTTCTTACCTAAATAGAAAAAAGAGAGAAAAAAAATTTGTTATAATGATGGCCTGAATTATGGGAAACATCAAAATAAATTACAAATTCTATGCTAAAGAAATAACTATTCAACACATTGAGACAGGGTGATGTTAAGGGTGTGCAGACAAAGGTAATGCAGTGCCTCTGCTTAATTGCCCTGACACTGTGCTCAGTTCCTCCAGCTACATTCTGAGAGCTAAAAATCTCTCATTGTTATTAATTGTATTCCTTTTAGAAGGTAATGTCATATCGCTGCAGGCTGAGCTAATGAAACATACCGTATTACCAAAATAGGCATATTTCTTTTTGTTCAGTTCATTCTATCAAAACTGTCTACTAAAGACATTGTGTTAAAGATCCTTTCATAGAGTAATATACAGAATATCTCAACTACCTCAACATTTCTATTACGTGATTACTAAAATACCCAGGAGGACTAAACAATATAGCATGAATTCAGTTACACTATAAGACTTTAGAGTCATTGCTAATTCTTACCTCTGATTTGTGTTAATATTAATGCTAGATTACATGCTATGCTTTCTGAACAGCCACTGCATACCAATGTGCACAAAGGCAGAGTGCTCCCTTGCACTGGAGCTATATACCTCTATTATAATGAGAACCTGAATTATTTATCTTTATTTATTCTACAGGAGTTCATTTGACCTTAGTCCCATTTTCTTTTCCTACTGCACATCAATGCATGTAAACATGGCTTCATCACAGTTGCACAGTTCGTATGTCCTGTCCTTTTTCAGCCACAAGGCACAGCAATGGGCAGTACGAAAAATCTTACACTACTATCAGAATTTATTTAAGCATTTATTTGAGGTAAATTCTCTTAATTAAGTCAACTGTAACACAGACAAAAATGGCAGCATCCATATGTGTCTGCCACCTAAACAATGTCTGGTGAGCCCTAAGGAAGTCAGGCAGCAGTGGGCCAAGAAGACAGTTAATAAATTCAGTGTCTCCTTTCTATAACCTCTCTGTTAGAACAATGGTGTCTGTGGGCACTTCTGTGGGTTCTTCAGGCAGGATGAGCTTTTCTTTCCTTCGTTTGCATGCATGTTGATCAGCCCCATTAAGATGATTTGCTCATTCTGATTTTCCTCTGATACTCAGTTGGTCTGACGCACAGTGAAACCAATATTTCTGGATCTCTCTTATTCAAAGACTGTGTAGTAAGGCTGAGGTGAATCAGAATGATTGAAAGTCCAAGGGAGGATTCGGCCTCATAGCAATAAATATATTATTAATTAGAAGGAATCTGCTCCTGCAATTATGGATGCTGAAAAGTCCCACGACCTGCCACCTGTAAGCTAGAGACCCAAGAGAGCCAATGGTGCAGTTCCAATCCAAAGGCAGAGAAGACTAATGTCCCAGCTCAAGCTCTCAGGCAGAGAGAGAGAAAGCATGAATTCTCACTTCCTCCACCTTTTGGTTCCAACCAGGTCGTCAATGGATTGGATGATATCCACCCACATAGGGAAAGACATCTACTTTTTTCAGTCCACTGATTCAAATACTAATCTCATCCAGAAACACCTCACCCCTAGAAATAATGTTTTACTGTTGGGAACCACCCTGACTGGTATCAGAAGCTGAAACCTCCGCCTAGGCTAAGGCTAAGGGAACGCCCTTGGAACAGTAAGCCAGCAAGGAGACAAAAGCTTACCTCCCTGGCAGGAATGCTGCTTCTGCTGCTTTATTCATAACTGAATCCCAAAAAGCTTGGTCGGTTAGCCAAAGACGCGTAAGATCCCCCAAGGGGGGAACGACCTAAGACAGGCGCGATCACTATGGGAGGCCCCCAAAAAGAAGGACTTGGGGAGCTGCAGCAAAAGGGGGTGATGGACCCTTGCTCCTCAGCTTTGACATAGCCTGAGTTCTCAGCATCTGGGAGAAAATCTCCTTGTCTCTCGGTTGCCTTAGTTCCCTTGCTCCACCTAAGCCTGAAACAATGACAGGGTGGTGCAGCTCTGTGCTGAAAAGGGTGGATTCCCCGGGTGATCAGGCCTAAGAAAGAATATGTAAATTACTGTGAAACTTTCTTTGTTTAGAATGCTCTCAGTTGAATGAGAAGGGTCCAAGGAGAAGGTTAGTTTGAAGTCTTTCAGCTCTTTGACCCCAACTCAAAATAGACCGGCAGAGTTCCTTGTTTTCTATGGTTCCTTACTTCCCCCTAATGAGTACTGTACTTTACCTGAATTATTATGCAAAATGAGCTCAATAAAAGCAGGTGTGGATGGTAAATCGGCACGCTCCCCACTAGGGGGGGTGGCCATTTCGTCCCTACTTCCCCACAGAAACTAGTCTGTCTCTGTGCATGTTGTTTTTTCTCGCGTGTTTTAGACGAGCCATCCGCAGCGTTCCGTGATCACTGCTGGCCGGTGACCCACGCAACATTTTACCATCCATGTGGTCATCCTATGGCCCAGTCAGGTTAGCACATAAAATTAACCATCACAAATAACCTTAGCTTCCTGAGAATGAGGAGATTCAGAGGACCTGTTGTATGAAATAGGATGTGATGTGAAACTGTGACAATAAAGCATTGACAAAGCTTTGAAACTCTGATATTTCTGTCAGAAGAAGGATGCGTTTCCAACAATTGGAATTCTCCATGTTTTAGGTAGCCCAATATGGCACATGGAAGGAATATTCTTTATTCTGCTGCACTAAAGGGCTGTTGGAGGGTCAGTTACTTGGGGCTAATTATCATTGATTAAATAATTATCTGACCCTACTATAGTCTATCAGATGCCATTGACAGGCCCAATGTAAGGTATATATAAAGTAGAATTAAAATAGATAAATCAAAGAATTTTAGAACATGAGTTTGTATTTATGTACAGAAAATTACTAAAGAATCCAATGGTAAAACATTAATGAACATATATGGCAAATGGCAATACAGTAGAATTAATCCAGTTAATAATCAATAATTTATTGAAAATGAGTCTAAAACAAGAATACTAAACATGAGTGTAATAGGACTGGGCTTAGAATCATGTAGGATGCAGTGATTTACTTTTTTCTATTACTCTGTATTCAAGTCATGGTACAATATATAACACAGTGTATACACTTCCTTAGTACACCCTGTAGAAATGCATACTCAGATATAAACAAAGATTGGCTACTGATTCCTCTCTTTTATGCATTTCAAGTTCCCAAAGTGGATAGGCTGAAGTTCTTGAGGCTGGGCTACCACAGTGAGAGAGATGGGTGTGGATGGACTGGGGAGCCAAGCAGATGGACAATGGTAGGCAAGACAGGTTGGGGAGGAGAGAAGTGGAGGCTGGGTCCTTGTGTGGGCAGAATTCCTCAGGCCCAGCCTCCCTAGGTGGTCCCATGAAACAGTTGCCAAATAACTGGGAGATTCCAGGAATACAGCCATTATCCCAGGAATTCTAGCCAGCCCCAGGACTTAGCATCCACCCCCTGGATATTTAACCAGCACAGACAGCCACCATCATTGGCAACAAGGCCTAGCTGTGTCCAAGATGGGTTTGGAAAAGAACAGTTGAACACCTGGAAGTCTTAGCTGGCTAGCTGCTTGTTTTCATTTTGGTCAGTTAATCCCCCAATAACATGACCTTTCATTTTACACAATTGAATTTTTTTGCATTCCACTCATAGCATTATGGCAGGCTTTGGTATATTTTCTCTTTTAAAATTGTATCCTATTATAAAAACAAGACATACAGACTGTAAAATAGTCAGATTATACAAATGCATATAAAGCGAAAGTCTTCTTTATTCTCACCCTCCAGAATTAACTACTGTTGTTGTTTGATATTATTTCAGATTTTTTATTTATATGTGTGCTAATGTGTAACTGACAAAGAGTTTTGTATTAACAAAGTCAAGTTTCATAAGCCCTAATATCAGATAGTAATGTGTATATGAGTTTCCTTGGGCTGCTGTAACAAATTACCACAAACTAGATGGCTTAAAACAACAGAAATTTATTCTCCTAGTTTTGGAGGCCAGACATTCAAAATCAAGGTGTCACTAGGGTCATGCACCCTCTGAGGCTCCAGGGAAGAATTTGTTCCATATCTCTCTTCTATCTAGTTTCTGGTCACTTTCAGCAGTCCTTGGCATTCCTTAGCCTCCTCATTCTGATTTCCACTTCGGTCTTCACTGGCTCTCGCCCCTTTGTGTGTGTTTGTGTCTACATTTTCCTCTTCTTATGAGTACACCAGTCACTGAATTGCTTACCCTAATTCAGTATGACCTCATCTTAACTTGATTATCTCTGCAAAGACCCTACTTCCAAATAAGGTTACATTCATAGTTATCTGAGATTAGGACTTGAACACATGTTTCAGAGGGACACAATTCAAGCCACAGCAATGTGAAGTCATTGGGCTGGAGATTTCTTTTGAGAGTCATGACAAAATAGGATTTAAACCCACAGAACTGAATGAGTTCAATTAACTTTAAGGGTTTGTTTGCTTGCTTACTTCTTTGGCAAACAAACAATTTTTTGTATCTATGTAGCTTGAGTTGGCAATCCTTCCTCCCACGGTTTAAAATTTTGTATTATGCCTAGAAAGGTCTTCCTTACTACAGGATTACAAAAATATTCATTTTTTCTTTATGTCTTTGATCCATTTGAGTTTATTTTGTGAGCAGCTAAACAGTGATCCAGCATTTTGGTTTGTTTGATTTTCCAAAGGGCTAGTCAACTCTTTAATAACCCAACTTTTCTATGTGGGTGTGCCACTTTTAAAACATAAAAAATGTATGAATATATATGGGTCCTGACTATTCATTTGGTCCTTTCACCTGCTTGTCCATATCTATAGTTCTCATTCATTTCTCTGTTTTCATGACTGCAGCTTTATTTTACATTTTGTAGCTGGTAGAGACTCTTCTGTTGTTGAACATTTTTTTTTCTGTCACATTGTCCTGGCTATTCCCAAATAAGTACTTATTTCTTGAGATGGACTTTGATATCATTTTGTCATGTTAAAAAATAGTTTGTTTGGGACTGCATCAAGTTCTTTAAATGTCTAGGTTGTGTCTTTTTGTTTGTTTTTATTTTTTCCTGTTAAAGCAAAGTTGTCTCTCCATTATGTGAGTGTCCTTTCCCCCTTTTCTCAATAGGCCCTTAGGTTTTGTATAGTTTTCTTCACCTAGGTTTCGGATATTTCTTGTCTAATGTATTTTTAGACATTTCACGTTTTTGTTTGTTTTCTATTGTGAATGGGATCTTTGAATTAAATTGTGATTTCTCCTCCTACTCATTCTCCACCACATCATCCTGCTGGCAAGTGCTGGCAGGTCTTTCTGCATTTTACGTATCTGTCAACATACACATATTTCTCTGTCACACCCCACCACCAGCTCCTCTTATTTCAAAGTTGGTTCTTTCTACCCATATTTCCTTCCATCCATTCTCTATGTAGCTTCCTGAGTTAACTTTCCCAAGGGTGCAAGAAACTATATCAACGCTAGGCCTTTAAAGCTAGGCTCATAAATGGCCTTGTATTGCACTTAGAATAAAATGAGTCCCAGTCTCCCATACGTGCCCTGCATGATGCTGTGTGGTCCGGTGTGATGCTGCTTCAGCCCCTTCCCAGTTGTGCTGGCTTTTGCCTGTCTCTGACATGCTGAGCTCTTTTCTTATACCACTTTCCCTCCCCTGCCCCTGCACTTGTTCCCTTTATTTCCTCTGCTTAGCTCTTTGCTCTTTGCATGGCCTGCTACCTCTAGTCCTTCAGGTCTCAGCTCATATTCCATCCCCTAAAAGAAGCCTTCCCAAGGCTAATGTAGCACTCCCTCCTCGCCCATGCCCCTCACCCTGCAACTTGCCCCTGGTCTAATTCCATTATCCCTTCACATTATTCTCCCGAATTCCTTTACAGCACTGACCACTGCCTGAAAAGTCTTATTTACTCATTTATGTATTTGCTGTTTATGGATTGTTTATCTTCTCTAATTGTGAGAGACAACAAGGACTCTATCTTAGTATAGCTGTGTTCCCAATGCTAGGCACAAAAGAATCTCTCAAAAAAATGTGTTGAATAAAGAAATAGAATACTGTCTCCCCTTTTTTATTTTATTTTATGCTTGTATGTTTAAAAGCTATTAATTTTTTTAATAAGTGGCCACCTATTTCTTTTGCTTTTAAATAAGATTTTATTTGTAATTCTCATGGGGGTACCCAGGTATACAATCATATCACGTAAACAGTAAATAATAAAATTGCTGCCTCTTCTTTAGCTGCACTATTTACACCTCTTATTTTGTGAATTTAATTCCTTTGACTAGTATTTCTGAAACAATTTTAGATGATACTAGTAATAACAGAGACCCTTTGGCTTTAATAGGAACAATCCTGTTTTAGGGTTTTGCCACAAAACATGATACTATGATACTAATACTGGAATGAATATGTGTGTGTACTTTTATCATGTTAATGAGGTATGGCCCCAGATCTAGGAAGGTTTTCTTTTAAAAAAATCAGAATGGAATATTATCCTTAAGACATGTTTTGGCATTTATTCAGATCAACAAGGGATTGATGATTAAATTATTAAAGTAGTGAATTATATTAATAGATTTCTTAATATTGAACTATTATTGCATTCTGTAGTGAACACCACTTGATCTTTTTAAAAAATATGCTGCCATTTCTATTTGCAAATGCTTTATGCAGCATCTTTGAAGCAACATGCATGAGTACCAACTGTATTTTAGATGGTTAGTCACATATGGTTCACTGTTCAGGACTGTCACTGATGAATATATTTTGGAATAATAACATTTCTAGAAGTGAAGTCGAGATAGAAAAGGAAAAAGAACAGGATGTAAAATTCATATCACACAAATTTATAATATGGTAAAAATTTGATAATTTGTAGAAATACCTAAAACTCAATCACAGCTGATAAAATACCCTGCAGAATTAGCTACTGTTCATTCAGATCATGGCTCTGGGTCAGAAGATGAAAAGGAACAATCATTCTTTAACAGTGAAAAGTACAGAACTATAGAAGAGGCTGGAGTAAACTTTCAAAGGCATGCTGTCTGAGGAGAAAGGAGCAGTCAAGGAATCTCCCCCTGGTATAGTTGTCCCCAGTGATCATCTGGCTCCACTGTGACCACATGATCTTCTATGAGTTAATAGTGGTGCTTATGCAGAGTAGAAGCCAAGAATGACTGTAATCAAGCAAGAATGAGGAGGATTTCCTTTTCACCCAGCAGTGCCAACACTTAGGCTTACTTAAATCCAGCTTAAATGTAGTTTCACTAAACAGTTTCCAAGGGTGTACAGCAAAGAATGCGAGAATCAATTTGTAATCTAAGCAACTCATGGGAACATCAAGTATGCTAAAATTTATTTAGCTTATTTCATAAGTTGTTAAGACTAGATAGTGACATTTAATTCATTATGGCCTGCTGATCAAACTAGAATGTTTGGCAGAATGGACATAGACATATCCTGTAAAACATTCTTTCTTTTCTTTCTCATTCTGTTTTAAGTACCTGCACCTTTTAAAGATTCCCAGAGAACCAGATGGACGATGGAAAGTCTCAAAATACCAGGTTTCACATGTGGTACTAATAATGGGAGAAAAAAGTGACACTAGAAATTATTTAATTATTCTGAAATCTGTCACATTTTAAAAACAGCATCTGAATTAGAAAAGAAATAATCATGTGATGTTTTCTCACATTTTCAACACACTAATGAATCACAAAGCAAAAATCTCTTAACATGATTACTCCAGAGCCCTCGTCTGAACACAGCCTCTTGCCTTCCACTGGAGAAAGAATTCCCAAACTGCCTGGTAAGGAGGAAACCATGTCCATGGTTCCAAGTGTCCAGACAATCTAATGAAAATATGAACAGGAGCCCGGAAGTAATGCAGAAGATGACCCCCAGATGCCAGCCTGGAATACATACAAAAGGTAGACTAGCTGAGCACTTTGTGTGTCAATTCAAGGAGTCAGGTGTCATGAGATGAAATCTCTCAGGAACTCTTGACCTAAGAGTCAGCTGAATGGTTGACCCTCTCTCCTGGTTCTGTTGGAATTGCCCTCTATATCTCTGCTTGCTCTGTGGCCACTGGTACCACCTGGATGCATACCATTGCTGCTACATGAGACCATTCCTTGGGACCACTACCTATGTGGGCCCCCCTGGCCACAGGCTGAGCCAGGTCAGGCCACTTCTCAGCTGAGACCCCAGCAGCCATGGTCAGCACCCATTTGAATATGAAATCATTTAAATAAAAAAACATATTTACAAAGAACTATTAACTTAAGATGAAGACATGAATGATGCTTATGAGAATTTTATTTAATTTTAAATCAATTATATATTCTAATTTTTAACAAAGGGCAAAAGAAAGAATACAGGAGTGCTTAATGTATGCCATTATTCAAGTAGAAAAGAGTACTTCTTTATATAAAATTGTTAGAGAAATTGTCAACTTCCCATTTTCCCTGAAAATCTTTTATGGAAGAACTTGGGCCCAAATCATTCTGTAAAATTAAATTTTACTTTGACACTATGCAAACAAACAAAAAAAGGCCCAACCAAATGCTTGACTGTATTTTTTACAACTCATTTTTGTTATTGCATAAATGATCTAAAAATAATATTACTAGCAACAAAAAATGGTTTTAGTAACAATATAGTATATGAGGAAAATAGTATCATAATATTATGATATAATTAAAGGCCAAAAACTTGCTGTTATAGAAAGACTAAGAGGTTCTTTATGGGGGTTGAAACTCTTGTCTTCCTTGGGCTGCTCATCTTTCTTTGGGGGTTAAGTCAAGGTCAAATCTGGCAAATGTGATTGTTCTAGCTCTCCCTCTATAAGAGGTCCCTTTTTTACAATATAAATGAAGAGGGTGAAAAGGAAATATATTTTCAAAGTTCCCTTTTCTTCTTCTCAACAGGTCCTTGCTTGGCATCTCTGTTTGCCATATGACTTAGGCAAGTCACTTAACATTTCTGGGTCTTATTTCACTCATTCTTAAACTTATAGTAGCTACCTTGTAGGACTACTGTAAGAATTAAATGAGATATTATCAACTATTGCAACAGGCAAGTGCTTTTATTAGACTGCTAAAAATATAGTCAGTATTCCCAAAATGTTAGCTAATATTATTATTGCATGTAAAGAGGACTATAAAACTCTCCAAATGAAAGAATGATTTTGAATTTATTCATAATTTAGCAAAAGTTGGTTTACCATGCAAAATAGCTCCAGCTGACTTTAAGAAATGGTACAACTGTACATGTTTAAAATGCACAGAAAGGTCACTCACAGAGTCAGAAAAAATTTCAAGGGATGCAGTGAATGGGAGTTGCTACTTGTGATAGACCACGAAGGGGGCAGGTACCACCTGAACTGCACAGTAGTGCAGGTAGTGGAAGAGGGTCAGAGTGGATGTGTGAAGCTGGGGCCTTTGGATGGGGAGTACAGTGGGACCCATGTCCTGAAAGTATGTGAGAAGAGCATTTCCCAACAGGTTTGTGGCTACCTCTGGTGACTTGGAAACCCCAGCTTATCCCTAAGTATTTCCAGTCTGGTTAAACAAAAGTTAGGAGGACAGTGGAGGACAAAAAGTGGAAAAGAAGGGAGAGGACAACTAGAGGGAGAGGAACTACTCCAAGCTATGATGTGTGAAAAGCTGATTTGGAAAACCAAGCCTCATCAGAAATGCCAAGAAGCAGTGCTCAATCATTCGATTTGGGGCATAAGATCTCTTCCACTCTTGATGAAGGAAGGAAGTCAGTCTTCTTTAGTGAAATGACTTTTCATATCCTTTGCCCACTTTTTACCAAATTTTTTGTTATGAGTTGTGTGAGCTTCTCATATATTTTGGATATTAACCCTTTGTTGCATATATCATTTGTGAACGCATTCTCCCATTCAGTGGGTTGTCTTTTTTTGTTGATGGTTTCATTTGCTGTGCTGAAGCTTTTTTGTTAGCAGCCTCTATGGAAAACAGTATGGAGAGTCCTCAAAAAATGAAAAATGGATATACCATATGACCCAGAAATTCCACTTCTGGACATATATCTAAAGAAAACAAAAACCACAATTTTGAAAATATATATGCACCCTATGTTCACTGTAGCATTATTTATAATAGCCAAGATATGGGAGCAACCTAGGTGTTCATTGATAGATAAATGAATAAAGAAGATGTGATATATATATATATATGAACAAAAATAGGATGAAATTTTTAATATATTTTATTGATTATGCTATTACAGTTGTCCCAATTTTCCCCTTTGCTCCCCTCACACCTGGTACCTCCATTCCCACCAGCAATCCCCCCACTTAGTTCATGTCTATGGGTCATGCATATAAGTTCTTTGACTTCTCCATTTCCCATACTGTTGTTTTTTTTAAATTACTTTATTGTTATTCAATTACAGTTGTCTGCATTTTCTCCCCCAACCACCTCCCCCCACCCCAGCAAACCTCCTCCCTCCCTTGCTTCCATCCTCCCCCTTGGTTTTGTCCATGTGTCCTTGATAGTAGTTCCTGAAAATCCTTCTCCCCTCTGTCTCCACCCAACTTCCCTATGGCTACTGTTAAATTATTCTTAATTTCAATGTTTCTGGTTATATTTTGTTTTCATTTTTCTTTTATTGATTATGTTCCAGTTAAAGGTAAGATCATATAGTATTTGTCCCTCACCACCTGGATTATTTCACTTAGCATAATGCTCTCCAGTTCCATCCATGCTGTTGCAAAGGGTACGAGCTCCTTCTGTATAGAATTCTGCATAGAATGCTCTACTGCATAGAATTCCATTGTGTAAATGTACCATAGTTTTTTGATCCACTCATTTGCTGATGGGCATTTAGATTGCTTCCACCACTTGGCTATTATAAATTATGCTATGAACATTGGAGTGCATAGGTTCTTTGGATTGGTGTTTCAGGGCTCTTACGGTATAATCCCAGCAGTGGAATTGCTGGGTCAAAAGGCAGATCCATTTTTAGTTTTATGAAGAAGTTCCATACTGTTTTCAACAGTGACTGCACCAATCTGCATTCCCACCAACAGTGCACTAGGGTTCCCTTTTCTCCACATCTTCTCCAACACTTGTTTGTTGATTTGTATATGATAGCCATTAGGACTGGTGTGAGGTGATATCTCATTGTGGTTTTAATTTACATCTCTCTGATGGCTAGTGATGCTGAGGCATCTTTTCATATGTCTCTGGGCCCTCTGTATGTCCTCCTTGGAGAAGTGTCTGTTCAAGTCCTTTACCCATTTTTTAATTGGGTTTTCTTTGTCTTCCTGGAGTGGAGCCCTGTGAGTAATATTTATATTTTGGAGATTAAACCCTTGTCCAAGGTATCATTGGCAAATATGTTTTCCCATATAGTTGGTTCTCTTTTCATTTTAATACTGATCTCTTTAGCCATGTGGAAGCTTTTTACTTTGATGAGATCCCATTTGTTTATTCTTTCCCTTATGTCCCTTGCTTTAGGGGACATATCAGTGAAGACGTTGCTGCATGGAATGTCTGAGATTTTCCTGACAATGTTTTCCTCTAGGACTTTTAGGGTGTCACAACTTATATTTAAGTCTTTTATCCACCTTGAATTTATTTTTGTGTATGGTGTAAGCTGGTGCTTGAGTTTCATTTTTTTGCATGTAGCTGTCCATATCTCCCAACACCATTTGTTGAAGAAGTTATTTTTGCTCTAATTTATGCTTCTTTTCCTTTTGTCAAATACTAATTGACCATAAAGACTTGAGTTTATTTCTGGTCTCTCTGATCTGTTCCATTGATCTATGTGCCTGTTTTTATTCCAGTACCAGGCTGTTTTGATTACAGTGACCTTGTAATACAGTTTGATATTAGGTATTGTGATCCCTCCTGTTTGCTGTTTCTTAAAATTGTTGCGGTTAATCGGGGTCGTTTATGGTTCCATATAAATTTCAGAAATGTTTGTTCTATACCTGTGAAATATGTCATTGGTACTTTAATAGGTATTGCATTGAATGTGTAAATTGCTTTGGGAAGTATGGAAATTTTCATGATGTTAATTCTTCCAATCCATAAACATGGTATATGTTTTCACTTATTTGTGTCTTCCTTAATTTCTTTCTTCAGCGTTGTGTAGTTTTCCAATTACAGGTCTTTTACATCTTTGGTTAGGTTTATTCCTAGGTATTTTATTTTACTTGTTGCTATATCAAATGGGATTTTTTTTCCTGAATTCTGTTTCTGATGTTTCATTGTTCGTATATAAAAATGCCTTTGATTTCTGAATATTGACTTTGTATCTGGCTGTTTTGACAAATTAATTTATTGGGTCAAGGAATTTTTTTGGTGGAGTCTATAGGATTTTCTATGTACATGATCATGCGATCTGCAAACATGACAGTTTTACTTCTTCCTTTCCAATTTGGATCCCTTTTATTTCTTTTTCTTGTTTGATTGCTGTGGCTAGGACTTCCAATACTATGTTGAAGAGGAATGCTGAAAGTGGGCATCCTCATCTTGCTCCTGATCATAGTGGGAAAGCTCTAAGTTTTCGTCTATTGAGTATGATGTTGGCTGTAGTTCTCTCATATATGGCCCTTATTATGTTGAGGAATTCTCACTGTACTTCCACTTTGATGAGTGTTTTTTATCATAAATGGGTACCTTATCATGTGTTTTTTCTGCATCTGTTGATATGATCATGTGATTTTTGTCTTTGGTTTTGTTTATGTGATGTATTATGTTTATTGATTTGAAAATATTGTACCATCCCTGCGTCCATGGGATGAATCCCACTTGGTCATGGTGTATGATCTTTTTAACATATTGCTGGATGCAGTTCACCAATATTTTGTTGAGCATTTTAGCATCTATGTTCATCAGCTATATTGGCCTGAAGTTTTCTTTCTTTGTTATGTCTTTATCTGGTTTTGGGATTAGGATGACGCTGGCTTCATAAAAAGAGTTTGGGAGTCTTCCATCATTTTGGATTTTTTGGAAAAATCTGTAGAGGATGGGGGTTAGTTCTCTCTTAAATGCTTTGTAAAATTCTCCTGTGAAACCATCTGGTCCAGGGCTTTTGTGTGTTAGAAGCTTTTTGATTACTGCTTCAATTTCATCAGCTGTTATTGTCTGTTCTGGCTTTCTGTTTCTTCATTGAGTTTTGGGAGATTATATTTTCTAGAAATCTGTCCATTTCACCTAGTTTTTCAAATTTCTTGGCATATAGGTTTTCATAGTAATTTCTTAAAATCCTTTGTATTTCTGTGGTATCAGCTGTGATATCTCCTCTTTCATTTCTGACTGTGTTTATTTGGGTCCTCTCTCTTTGTTTCTTGATGAGTGTACTTAGAAGCTTGTCAATTTTGTTTATCTTTTCAAAGAACCAGCTCCTGAATTCATTGAGCCTTAGAACTGTGCTTTTAAGTTCTGTGTCATTTAATTCTGCTCTGTTCTTGATCATTTCTGTCCTTCTACTTCCTCTCGACTGTCTTTGTTGTATTTCCTCAAGTTCTTGTAGGCATAGGGTTAGGTTGTTTATTTGAAATGTTTCTATCTTTTTTAGGTAGGCCTGTATTGCTATGAACTTCCCTCTTAGGAAGTGCCTTCACTGTGTCCCATAAGTTTTGGGTTGTTGTGAGTTCGTTTTCATTTGTTTCCACAAACCTTTTGATTTCTTCCCTAATATCATTCTTGACCCATTTACTGTTTAATAGCATGCTATTCAATCTCCATGAGTTTGAGTGTTTTGGGGTTGTTTCATTGAAGTTGGTTTCTAGTTTCAGTCCCTTGACATCAGAGAAAATGCTTGATATGATTTCAATTTTCTTGAATTTGTTGAGGTTTGTTTTGTGTCCTACCATGTGGTCTATCTTTGAAAATGTTTCATGTGCATTTGAAAAGAATGTGTATTTTGTTTCTTTGAGAAGAAAGACTGTATGTGTATCAGTTAAGTCCATTTCACCTAGGGCAATGTTCAGTGCCACAATGTATTTTTTGATATTTTGTTTGGGAGATCTATCCATTGTTGACAGTGAGGTGTTAAAACCCCCTACTATAATTGTGTTGCTGTCAATATCTTTCTTGAAGTCCTCCAAGATTTTCTTTATGTATTTGGGTGCTCCTCTGTTGGGTGCATATATATTTGCTCCTATGTTGGGTGCATATATATTTACAATGTTTATGTCTTCTTGGTGGATTCTTGCCTTAAGTATTATAAAGTGACCTTCTGGGTCACTTTTTATGGCCCTTTTTTTAAGTCTATTTTTTCTGATATGATTATTGCTACCCCAGCTTTTTTTTTCCTGTCCATTTTCTTGTAGTATTTGTTTCTAGCCCTTGACTTTCAGTCTGTGTTGGTTTTTTGTTCTGAGGTGGGTCTCTTGTAGGCAGCATATGTATGGGTCATGTTTTTGTTATCCATTCTGCTATTCTGTGTCTTTTGATTGGGACATTTAATCCATTTACATTTAAGGTTTTTATTGATAGGTACTTATTCATTGCTTTTTTCATACTTGTGTCTCTCTCTGTCACTGTTTTTCTTCCTGTTCTTAAAGGAAAGCCTTAGCATCTCTTGCAGAGCTGATTTGGGGGAGGTATATTCTTTGAGGCTTCTTTTGTCTGGGAAGATCCTTTTTTGGCCTTCCATTTTAATTGAGAGCCTTGCTGGGTAGTCCTGGTTGCAGGCCACTGCTTCTCATTACTTGGAATATTCCTTGTCAATCCCTTCTGGCTTGGAGCATTTCCACTGAGAAGTCAGCTGCTAGTCTTATCAGGGCTCCCTTGCATGTTACTTCCTGTTTCTCCCTTGCTGCCTTTAAGATTCTCTCTTTATCTTGGAATTTTGCCATTTTCATTATGATGTATCTTGAAGTGAGCCTCTTTGGGTTCCTCTTGATTGGGACTCTGTGTTTCCTGGATTTGTGTGACTTTTTCTCTCATTAAATTAGGAAAGTTTTCCATCATTACTTTTTCAAAACAGTTTTCTATCCCTTGCTCTTCTTCTCCTTCTGGTATTCTTATTATACAGATATTATTGTGTTTCATATTATTCTGCATCTCCCTTAACACCTCTTCATTCTTTCTGAGCCTCTTTTCCTTTTCTGGCTCATTCTATGTGTTTTTTTCTACCTTGTCCTCCAGCTCACTGATCCAATCCTCTGCTTCATTGAGCCTGCTTTTAATTCCTTCTACTGTGTACTTGAGTTCAGAAATTGTATTCTTCATTTCCTCTTGACCCTTGTTGATAGCTTCTATTTCCTGTTTCATGTTGATGTAATTGGTAGTGAGTTCATCATTGTTTCCCTGTAGTTTTTTGGTAATTTATTGTGAGTCCATTGAGCTTCCTTATATCCATTGCTTTCAACTCAATATCAGATAGTTGACTTGCCTCTATTTTATTTAGCATTCTTTCTGAGGCTTCCTTCTTTTCTTTCATTTGGGAATTGTTTCTTTGTTTTCCTGTTGTTTGTGAGACTCTTCTTGTCAGCCTCTGCTTCTTAAATTGATGTGTTCTGACTCCCTGGGTTTATGGTATGAACTTCTATAGTAGAATACCTGTGAGATTCATTGGTGCAGTCTCCTTGATCTGCTGAGCTCACTGGTCTTGGGTCATTTATGTTGGCTCTCTGTGTGTCTTTGGATTTTGATTGTTGTTGGGTTTTTCTTTGGCTGGTCCTTCCCTCCAGCTAGTTTACTGAGGGTCACTCAATCCACCACTTTTTGTATTGTTGTGCAAGTGTGGGAAGGTCGTGTTGAAGCTGGTTCTGCCATGTACAAGGTTTTAAGGATTCTCTCTTGTTTTTGTTCAGTTGTTTGTTCTGAGTAATTTCTCCACCATTTAGTTGTATTTCCAGATAGGTCATGGGTTGAGTTAGTGGGGCTTCCACTCCCTCCTTCACCTGCTTCTGTTGTTATCTGTTGGTGGTTTCTTTGTTTGTGGGTTTCCTCTTCCAACAGGTATCTTGGTGTCCATAGCTTCTACCTACTTGTCTAATTTTTCAATGTCCTCTACAATTTGTGGTCTCCAATCTTCATATATGCTGGGGTACTGTTGGCTGATCCTTCTGTTCCTCAGAAGATCAGCTAGGTGTTTCACCCATGTGGAGGGGAAGTGGACTCCCCTCCCACCTATCTTGCCACAATCTTCCCTCCCCATCCTGTTCTTAACATGCCTCTGTACATTCTGTACCTACCAACTTGTATTTATTAATCCCTGCACCTTTTCCCCCATTCTCCCCTCCCCCCTCCCAACTGACAACCCTCTAAATGACCTCCATGTCTATGATTCTGTTCCTGTTCAGCTTGTTTATTTAGTTTGTTTTTTAGGTTCAGTTGTTGATAGTTGTGAATTTATTGCCATTTTAATGTTCATAGTTTTGACCTTCTTTATCTTATATAATTTCCTTTAATGTTTCGTATAATAGTGGCTTGAGGAAGATGAACTTTAGTTTTACCTTGTCTGGGAAGTGTTTTATCTGCCCTTCAATTCTAAAAGATAGCTTTGCTGCATAGAGCAATCTTAGGTGTAGGTCCTTGCTTTTCACCACTTTCAATACTTTTTTTCCCTTCTAGCCTACAAGGTTTCTTTTGAGAAATCAGCTGACAGTCTTATAGGAACTCTTTTGTAGATATTTATCTGCTTTTCTGTTGCTGCATATAAGATTTTGTCTTTAATTTTTGACATTTTAATTATCACATGTCTTAGTGTGGTCCTCTTTGGGTCCATCTTGTTTAGGACTATCTGTCTTTCTGTACTTGTATATCTCTTTCCTTCACCAAATTGGGGAAGTTTTCTTTCATTATTATTTCAAATAAGGTTTCAATTACTTGCTCTTTCTCTCCTCCTTCTGACATCTGTATGATTCGGATGTTTGTACATTTGGAGATGTCCCAGATGTTCCATAGCCTCTCCTCACTTTTTTAAAATTCTTTTTTCTACTTTCTATTCTGATTGAATGTTTTTTTTCCTTTTTATGTTCCAAATTGTCAGTTTGATTCTTGGCTTCATCCCCTCTGCTTCTGGTTCCCTGTAGATTTTTCTTTTTCACTTAATGTAACCTTCATTTCTGCCTGGGTATTTTTTTTTTATGTTGTTGAAGTACCCAATGAGTACCTTGAGCATCCTAATAACCAGTGTTTTGAACTATGTTTCTTATAGGTTGTTTATCTCCATTTCATTTAGTTCTTTTTCTGAAGTTTTGTTCTGTTCTTTCACTTGGGCCATATTTCTTTGTCTCCTCATTTTGGCAGCCTCCTTGTGTTTGTTTCTGTGTATTAGATAGAGCTGCTTTGACTCTCTGTCTTAGTAGCATGGCCTATTGTAGAAAAGCACACCTGTAAGTTGTATGGGGAGAGTGCCTTAAGTAATTTCCAGGGTGGGGAAACCCATATCACTTGCTCTGTGGCTCTGTGTGAGGGAGGGCTCTGAGAGGAGGCAATGCCACTGCCTGGCCTCTGGGGTTTTGTCCAGAAGGTTGTTGTCTCCTGGAACTTGCCTTCTTGCCAGTCACTTCAGTTTCTCCCTGTATGCTTTTGGTGCCCTTCCAGCTGTAGCCCTGTTCTGAATTCCAGAAGGGTGAGTCTAAGTCCTAAGTTCCTTGTGGACCCTTTAAGAGGAGTTTTCTGAGAATCCCAGTGTCTCCTACTGCCCCAACCCTTACTAGGTGTTACAACCAAAAGTTATGGGGGCTTATCTTACTGGTGCTGGAACCCTGGACTGAGTGGTCTGGTCTGAGCCTGGGATCCCTCACTTCTGAGGTATTCCTCCCAATTTTTATCTACCACACATGGATGTGGGACCACTCATTTTGTGTCTCCTTGCTTCTCCACACCACTCCATGTCTTTGTGCCTCTCCATCTTTCCACGCACCTCTGCATCTTCGGCCCTGCTGCCCATCTGGATGAATGTGGCTTCTTTAAATTCTTAGTTGTTGGATTTCTATACAGCTTGATTTTCTGGCAGTTCTGTGTGATATTTGTTTTGTAGTCTAGCTGTAATTTTTGCTGTAGTTGTGCAAGGAGGCAAAGCATATTTACCTACATGTCCATCTTGACTAGATGTCCATAAATAGAATGAAATTTTACCACTTGTAACAATATGGGTAGACTTAAAGGGCATTAGGATAACTGAAATAAGTTAGTAGATAAAGACAAATACTGTACAGTTTCATTTATATATGGAATCTAAAAAGAAAACAAAACCAAAACAGACTCACAGAAACAAAGGCCAAAGGGATGGTTACCAGAAGTAATGGGGTGGAGTGGGGGAATGGAGGAAAAGGAGAAGGAAAAGGAAAATATAGTAAAAAATATTGTGATAAATTTGTGTGGTAACAGATGATTACTGAATAAGTAGGGTTATCACATTGTAGGAAGTAAAAATGTCAAGTTACTATATTGTGCACCTGAAATTAATATAAACAAATATCAGATTGTAAACCAAATATTCTTACATTTTTAAAAAAGATCATTGAAAACACAAGGTGGGGTGGATGATCCTCACAGCAGTAACTAATAGGTGGAGAATAATCCTCTGTTCAAATCAAGCACATGGGAGCTTGATCACTCTTCCTCTTTCTCCCAAAACATCATTTTCTCTCCATTATTTGGGATTTCAAAAGGAAACTAAAGGTATGTATTTTATTTATTTTATTATTACATTTATTTTGGTGTAAAAGCACTCCAGGCCTGAACACTGAACTGCAGCCTGGATCAAATCTACAATATACCAGGATTAGACATAAATGGGAAGCCACCCAGTGTAGTGAGGACAATGTTTACCACACAGGAGGAGTACACAGCACAGCGAGTAATCATCCTGCTGACCCACAGGAAGAAAGTGTAATGATGTCACCATCCCTTCTAATTCTGAGGGGTGTGACAAGGGGTTGTGTCAAGGCCATCATCACCTTGCTGCCTCATCTGGATTTGCTTTGGACAGAAGATTCTGGACTGTGTCCAAGCATTGCTCATCTTCTTTTTTTTACCCAATAAATTTTTTTAAGTATGATAACTCTGTGTGTGTGTATGTGTTCAATAAGCATTTTTTTTTCTTGTTCTCATCGCTCCCACCCTTTGGCAACCACCAGCTTGTTCTCTACATCTATGGGCCTGTTTGTGTTTTGTTTTGTTTTGCTTATTCATTTATTTTGGGTTTGTTTTTTTTTAGATTTCACATATAAGTGAGATTATACTTCACATAAGAAGTTTTAACACAAATTATTATTCACAAGATTCATGGCTTTTTTTACTTATTGTTTTATTTTACTTAATATTTATTTATTTTCCTCTACCTAATGGAAGAAAAAAAGGGTTGTAGGGTTTCATGAGTGGCCTTGCAAGGGAATTCAAACAACCCAGGTTCCATGCAGTTCACGTGAAGCTTTATTTAGGTTCCTTGTCTGGCCCACAGGCCAGAGGGAGAGTTTCACAATTGTAACAAGCAAAACATTGGTGGGCTTGTTGGGTTTTTTAAAAGGGTAGAGTCCCCAGCTGCCACTATAGTTACTATCACTTTTCCCTGTGCCTATTAGAGTTTGGAAATCACGTACTATCAGAACATTTAAACTACCAGTTCTAACATAGTCTCTTGGCCTAGGAATTAAACAATTAGAACTCTGCTGCAGGATGCAGTACTGGCAGGAGAATTCTATTAAAATGTGTGTGAATAATGTTGGTTTTCCAAGACCTGAATGAGAGCTATGATCTTTAGCACTGGTATTTTAAAAATCTTCCATTGAAGTATAATATACATACAGAAAACATATACATACATATTTATCCTCGGTTTTCTCATCATTATTTTATTTGTTAATTTAAGTAATAAATCCATATACTTCTAAAATAAGCAAAAGGTATGCATATTTTATTATCCATCATTAAAATTATATATATATATGTGTGTATATATATGTGTGTGTGTGTGTGTGTGTGTATATATATATATATATATATATAGAGAGAGAGAGAGAGAGAGAGACTTTAGTCTTTGAATGGGGGCTCATTCACAATGGGTGAATAAATGTCCAGTTTTTTAAGCTGGGAAACCCATATTAAGTACACAAATGATAACTAGATTTTCTATTGTTTCCCACATTCCTCTTTCATTTCAACTCCTCTGTCAAAGCCACATACTTATTTATCCTCTCTGCATATGTTCTTGTGATGTTTCTATTTAGTAGGAAAGCAATACTGATGAGCATCTCTGTTTTATTTTGTCAAACAACAGAATATCTGATCTTTGGCCAGAATTTGTTAATTTGTTATTACGGGCCTGTCCCAATATATCTTGGAAAGGCTGTTTTCCAACACATTCTTGGGTTCATACTTTTTATCAATGGTAGCAACCCAGTTGTTAACAGAGGGCTAATTATTGATGTCAAATCTCAGCACCACTTTTCTGTACAGTGTTTATATTTCTGAGGAAACTTCTTCTACTCCATATGCTAACTTCTCTGTTAGGTTTAATTATGATAAGAGCTGATAATTTCTACCTCAGTTTCAAAAGCCTATTCCTCAAAAGTTGACAGAAGAAGCAACTGAGGAGTGAAACTTTTTATGAAGAAAAACTAGGGCAAAATATTTCTATCTTTGCATAACCAAGGACCCTTCTGAATCTGATTATTTAATTTTTATATTTTTCCCTTTTTAAAATTTCTGTTAAATTTATTGGGGTGACATTGGTTAATAAGATGATATGTTTCAAGTGTACAATTCTATGATACATCATCTATATATTGCATTGTGTGTTCCCCACCATCATAAGTCAAATCTCTTTTCATCACCATATATTTGACTCCCTTTACCCTCTTCTACTTCCTTCCTCCCCCTCTTGTGACCACCATACTGTTGTCTGTTTTTATGAATTTGTTGTTTTTTTTCCCTTTATTTGTACATTCGTTATTTTCTGTTTTATATCCCACATGAGTTAGATCATATGGGGTTTCTTCCATCTCACTTATTTCACTTAGCATGATATTCTTAAGATCCACCCATGTCGTTATGTTGTTGCAAGTGGCAATATTTCATCTTTTCTTATGGCTGAGTAGCAGTTCATTGTATATGTGCCACATCCTCTTTATTTAATTATCCACTGAAGGACATTTAAGTTGGTTTCACATCTTAGCCACTGTGAATAATGCTACAATGAACATAACAGTACATATGTCTTTATGAATAAATGTTTTCCAATTTTTCAGGTAGGTGCCTAGAAGAGGGATTTCTGGGTCATATGGCAACTCTAATTCTTAAAATATTTAGGAACCTCCATACTGTTTTCCATAGTGGCTTCACCAATTTACATTTCCACCAGCAACATATGAGTGTTTCTTCTCCAAAACCTGTCCAACACTTGTTATTTCTTCTTATTGATAACAGACTTTCTAACAAGTGTGAGGTGCTATCTCATTGTGGTTTTGATTTGTATTGCCCTTATAGCTAGTGAAGTTGAACATCTTTTCATATATCTGTGGGCCATTTATATGTCTTCTTGAGAGAAGTGTCTGTCATGGGCCTGATGATTGTAAAGTGTTGTCTATTAAATCACAATAATTAAGGAGCAGAGATTTCAGCTTGAGCCTGAGCTGTATCTACGGCAAGGATTCAGGTGTACTTGGATATGTTTGGTGATCGGAAGGAAGACAGGTTAAACCAGAATCCAGCTACATGTGTACCTGGCAGTAGTTGGAGGGGGAGATGGTTTTAGTGAAATTTCCCTGGAGAAGGGGATGGGAAAGGGTCTGTCCCCTGCCTTTTCCACCCAAGGATGAGTTCTGACCTCTGATGGGAGTTTTGCTATCAACACAAGCTATAAACAGGGAGAGATTCCCCGAGACTATGACAAAACAGTGCTATTTCAAGGTTCAGGTGACAGAGGATGACACAGAATTGGGGGGAAAGGACATCCTGGTAACCTCTCTGTGGTGCCCTGAGTGCCTCAAGAACAGGAGACACCCATATAACCTGTGCCCACAGGGGGCAGCAGACATTGCCGGTGACTGGTGGATGTAGCTGAGCTGCAAGGTAACACAAGAGGTAAATGGCTGTAGATGGACAATTTGCAGCAAGCTAAGATCTTGTACAAAGGCAGAGGCAAGAGTCATGAAAATCTGATTTATTTCTAGCAAATAAAGTCCTACCAGAATTCACAACCTAAGAAAACCTAGGGCAAGGTGAGTTAAATAATAATTCATTCATTTTCCAAAATTTAGTATTTATAGGTTTTGATAGAGTACCTTGCTTAGGTAGCAGACTGTGTGGCCCAGGTGATAGTTGCAGTTCAGGAAGGTCATAGTGATGCTCATCCTTGTGAACTAACCAGAGACAATTTAGTGGTTCACTACAATGTCAGGTCCTTTCGGTGAATCTGAGTAGTGGCCAATGATTAAAGTTAAATAAAAGCTATTTGTCTCCTACACCATAATACTTGGTTACACAGAAAGCAAGTTTAAGACAAAATTATGCCATTGAAACATTCATTAAAAAGTAGGATTAAAAAATCATAAAGGCCCATTCTGCTAAGCTTAGGGAAGTCCTGCTCCCTCTCCCCAGCTCTGAGTAAGAAATTCATTCTATGGCCCACACTTGGTATTCACAGCAGCCCTGCTATCTCAGAGTCAGCTCAGCAGAATCTTGCTTTAGGGAAAACCAGGGCCCAGACTTTACTGACATCAGTGGTAAGGATCCCCCAAATCCTCCAGGTCAGTCATAAATTTAAATGCTGCTCATTAGAAACAACCAATGAAAAGCTGTGTTTAACATCAATCATGCTGATTGGCCTACCCTCAAGACCAGATTTGAATGAGATTTAAAACATTTGTCTCTGGAGTGTGGGTTCCTGGTGAAAGACTTCTATGTTATAACAAACCGTCCCTATTATATAGATTTCTGATTAGGAACTTTCAAATGCTAAGTAGCCACTCATCAGTGCTTTATGTAAAGCAAATGTACTCATGTACCAGACATCCTGTGGCTGATAGTGAGGTATTTGAATTACTGCATAGGCAATATGATATGCCATATGAGAAAGTAAGCTCCTACAGCAAGGATGGCCCTTCACATCAAATAAAGTCATTAGGCACCTAGATCACTTTTAGAACATACAAAACCCACAAATAATTAAATAAATACAATATGTATGTCATTGCTTATAGGTATAAGACACTCATGCATAAGACTATTTAATCCTCATTTTAAGATGAATACCTTGTTTTAATAATGAAGAACACAAGATTTAGAGAACTTGAGTGCTTTACACAAGCTTCTGATTAGAGAATCCTTGAATTTATGCATCATTCATTTAAATAATATTTAGCAGGTGCTATGAATGTTGCTAGTGAGCAAGTGTATTATTGACTTATCACTGGGTAATAATTGAATTTAAGACTTAGAGCTTATTACAACAAACATAGGTTTCCTCCCAATTCTTGTGGTTCAGGAATCTAGGCAGAGCTTACCTGGGTGCCCCGAGTTCAAAATCTCTCATGAGGTGCACTCAAACTGTCAGTGGAGGCTGCAGTCACTCAAATCACAAATGAAACTAAAGGACCCACTTTTAAGTTCACTCCCATGGGCTTCTCTCCACAGAGTTGCCTTACAACTTGGTGGTTGGCTTCCCCAGAAGGAATGATCTAAGAAAGACTCAGCCTCCCTATTACATAATCTCAGAGATGATCTCTGATTCCTTGTATCATTTTCTGTTAAAGCGAGCCCATAAGTCAGCCCACACTCAAGGGGGAAGGTTTCCACAAGAACATGAGTTTCAGGTAGGGAGAAGATCATTAGAACCATGCCAGAAGCTGCCCAGCAGAGCAAATCATACATCACCCTTCCTTCTGGGGTTTAGAGTATGACCACAGAGATGATTACTATTCAAACCAATTATTACTCAAATTATTCAATTATAGTTACACTTACATTTAGTTAGAATTGATTTACTTGATATAAAAGGAGAGGCACAGGATGTTGTAAGAGTATATGCAACAGGAGCCTAAACAAGCCTGGAGAGTAAATAAGAAAGTTTCTTTGAAGAAGTGATACTTGAATGAAATTTGGGAGTGAGTGAGAGTTAGGGAAGAGGGTGTCAAAAAGGAAGAGGAAAGGGTATAGTTTGTGCAACGGATCCACAGTGGGAAGAAACCCAGCTCTTTAAGAAATTAAGGGAAGATCAGTGTTTTCATAAAACTGTGCACTTGACTCTGGGTAGCATAGAATGTTTTTTCTTTTGGAAAACTACATGAATAAACAGTCCAGGATTTAAGTAATAGTGGTGCCCATGTCCAAGAAGCTGGGCTTCTTCTGTCTTGTTCCTCACTTCTGGGGGTATGGCCCCAATTCTCAGAATCCATGATGGCCAGACCCACATTGGTGTCTTAAGCAGCAAGTGTGGGGAAGGGGGTGAGAGCAGAAAGAAGAACACACCTCTCTTTTTCAGGATATGACCTAGCAGTTACATGCTGTTCATAATTTAGTTACATAGCCACACCCAGCTGCAAGAGAGGCTGGAAGAAGAGAGGGTGTGTGTGTGTGTGTGTGTGTGTGTGTGTGTGTTTTATGGCAATTTTCTCTAAGAAGTCTTTATTACTTAGCAAGTGCAAGCCTCACAACCCTGCATTCCAGAAGAAACTACTTTTAGCAGCATTCTTTCTAACTTGCATTGCTTAGATCACACACACACATACACACACACAGAAAGAAAGAGAATGCAATGTTATTCATCAATAAAAAAAAAGAAGTCCTGCCATTTGTGATAACATGGATGAACCCTGAGGGAATTATGCTAAGTAAGATAAGTCAAAGAAAGACAATACGACATGATCTCACTAATATGGATAGAATCTAAAAAAATGTATTTCGAGAAACTGAGAGTCTATTGGCACTTACCAGGGACTAGGGGTAGGGGAAATAGGAGGTGTTGGTCAAAGGGTACAAACTTTTGTTTAAAAACAAATTATGGAGATCTAATGTATACCATGGTGACTATAATTACTAGCTTTGTATTAAATAACTAAAATTTGCTGAGAGAATAGGTCTTAAATATTTTCACCAATAAAAAAGGTAACCATGTGAAGTGATGAATGTATTAACTACCTGTATTGTGGTAATCATTCTGGGTAATCCTGTGTCTGGGTAAAATACGGAAAATTATTTTCAATTTATTTATTTATTTTATTGTTGTTCAAGTACAGTTTCTGCCTTTTCCCCTCATTCTTCCTCCCCACCACCCCAGCTCTCCCCTCCTCCGTCCCCTGTTCCCAATCACCCCACCTGTTATTGTCCATATGTCCTTTATAATTGTTCCTGTAAACCCTTCACCCTTTTCCCCCATTATTCCCTCCCCTGTCTCCTCTGGTCACTGTCAACCCGTTCTCAATTTCAATGTCTTTGGTTATATTTTGCTTGCTTGTTCATTTTGTTGATTAGGTTAATAGTGACATCATATTGTATTTGTCATTACAAATGACACACCACCTGGCTTATTTCACTTAGCATAATGCTCTCCAGTTCCATCCATGATGTTGCAAACGGTAGGAGCTCCTTCTTTCTTTCTGCTGCATAGAATTCCATTTGGTAAATATTCCATAGTTTTTGATCCATTCATTTACTAATGGGCACTTAAGTTACTTCCAGCACTTGGCTATTATAAATTGTGCTGCTATGAACATTGGGGTGCATAGGTTCTTTTGGATTGGTGTTTCAGTGTTTTTAAGATATAATGCTAGCAGTGGAATTGCCAGGTCAAAAGGCAGTTCCATTTTTAGTTTTCTGAGAAAATTCAATACTGTTTTCCATAGTAGTTGTACCAGTCTGCAATCCCACCAACAGTGCACTAGGATCCCCTTTTCTCCACAACCTCTCCAACACTTGTTTGTTGATTTGGTTATGATGGCCATTCTGACTGGTGTGAGGTAGTACCTCATTATGGCTTTAATTTGCATCTCTCTGATGACTGGCAATACTGAGCATCTTTTCATATGTCTCTGGACACTCTGTATGTCCTCCTTGGAGAATTGCCTGTTCATGTCCTTTGCCCATTTTTTAATTGGGTTGCTTGTCTTCTTAGAGTGGAGTTGTGTGGGTTATTTACATATTTGGGACATCAAACCCTTGTCTGAGGTGTCATTGGCGAATACATTTTCCCATACAGTTGGTTCCCTTTTCATTTTAATGCTGTTTCCTTTAGCTGTGCAGAAGCTTTTCATTTTGATAAGGTCCCATTTGTTTATTGTTTCCTTTATATCCCTTGCTCTAGGGAACATATTAATGAAAATATTGCTGAGTGGAATATCTGAGATTTTCCTGCCTATGTTCTCCTCTAGGACTTTAATGGTATCACAACTTATATTTAAATCTTTTATCCACCTTGAATTTATTTTTGTGTATGGTGTAAGTTGGTGCTTGAGTTTCATTTTTTTGCATGTATTTGTCCAGTTCTCCCAACATCATTTATTGAAAAGATTATCTTTACTCCATTGTATGCTCTTGCCTCCTTTGTCGAATATAAATTGACTGTAGAGACTTGGGTTTATTTCTGGGCTCTCTGTTCTGTTCCATTGGTCTGTGTGTCTATTCTTATGCCAATACCAGGCTGTCTGACTACAGTGACCTTGTAATACAGTTGAGTACCAGGTATTGTAATCCCTCCTACTTTAGTCTTCTTTCTCAAAATTGCTGCAGCTATTCAAGGTCATTTATGGATCCATATAAATTTTTGAAGAGTTTGTTCTGTATCTGTGAAATATGTCATTGGTACTTTAATAGGTATTGCATTGAATCTATAAATTGCTTTGGGTACTATGGCCATTATGATGATGTTAATTCTTCCAATCCATGAACATGGTATACGTTTCCATTTGTTTGTGTCTTCCTTAACTTCTTTCTTCAGTGTTGTGTAGTTTTGTGAGTACAGGTCCTTTACATCCTTGCTTAGGTTTGTTCCTAGGTGTTTTATTTTTCTTGTTGCTTTATCAAATGGAATTTTTTTCCTGATTTCTGTTGCTGATGTTTCATTAGTGGTATATGAAAATGCCTTTGATTTCCAAGTATTAACAATGTATCCCACTGTTTTGCCAAATTCATCTATTAGGTCAAGCAGATTTTTGGTGGAGTCTATAGAATTTTCTATGTACACAATCATGACATCTGCAAACAATGACAATTTTGTTTCCTCTTTTCCAATTTGGATGCCTTTTATTTCCTTTTCTTGTCTGATTGCTGTGACTTGGACTTCCAGTACTTGGACTTATGTTGAAAAGAAGTAGTGAAAGTGGACAACCTTGTCTTGTTCCTGATCTTAGTGGGAAAGTTTATAGTTTTTGCCCATTGAGTATGATTTTGGCTGTAGGTCTTTCATATATGGCCTTCATTATGTTAAGGAATGCTCCCTCCATTCGCACTTTGCTGAGTGTTTTTATCGTAAATGAATGCTTTTTCTGCATCTATTGATATGATCATGTGATTTTTGTCTTTCATTTTCTTTATGTGATGTATTACGTTTATTGATTTCCAAATATTGTACCACCCTTACATCCCTGGGATGAACCCCACTTGACCATGGAGTATGATTTTTTTTTGTATTTTTAAAAATTGTATTTTAATCATTGTTCAAGTACAGTTTTCTATCCTTTACTCCCATTCCAGCCCACCCACCCAGCCCTCCCACCTCCATCCCATTTCCACCTGCCCCTAGTTTTTGTCTATGTGTTCTTTATATTTGTTCCTGTAAACCCTTCCCAGTCTCCCCTGAAATTCCCTCCCATCTCCCTTCTGGTCACTGTCATCCTGTCCTCTATTTCAGTGTCTTTGACAATATTTCACTTGTTTCTTTGTTTTGTTGTTTAGGTTCCTGTTAAAGGTGAGATCATATGGTATTTGTCTTTCGCTGCCTGGCTTATTTCGCTTAGCATAATGCTTTCCAGTTGCATCCATGCTGTTGCAAAGGGTAGGAGCTCCTTCTTTCTTTCTGCTGCATAGCATTCCATTGTGTAAATGTACCATAGTTTTTTGATCCATTCATTTACTGATAAGCACGTAGGTTACTTCCAGCACATGGCTATTGTAAATTGTGCTGCTATGAACATTGGGGTGCATAGGTTATTTTGGATTGGTGTTTCAGGGTTCTTAAGATATAATCCTAGTAGTGGAAGTGCTGGGTCAAAAGGCAGATCCATTTTTACTTTTCTGAGAAAATTCCATACTGCTTTCCATAGTGGTTGTACCAGTCTACCTTCCCACCAAAAGTACACTAGGGTCCCCTTTTCTCCACAACCTCTGCAACACTTGTTGTTTGTTGCTTTGTTTATGATGGCCATTCTGACTGGTGTGAAGTGGTATCACACTGTGGTTTTAATTTGCATCTCTCTGATAGCTGGTGATATTAATCATCTTTTCATGTGTCTTTTGGATCCTCATATACCCTCCTTGGAGAAATGCCTATTCAAGTCCTTTGCCCATTTTTTAATTCAGTTGCTTGTCTTCTTAGAGTGCAGTCATGTAAGTTCTTTACATATTTTGGAGATTAAACCGTTGTCTGAGGTATCATTGGCAAATATGTTTTCCCATACAGTTGGTTCTCTTTTAATTTTGATACTGTTTTCTTTAGCTGTGCAGAAGCTTTTAATTTTGATGAGGTCCCATTTGTTTATTCTTTCTTTTATGTCCCTTGCTCTAGGGGACACGTCAGTAAAAAAATTTCTGTGTGAAATATCTGAGATTTTCCTACCTACGTTCTCCTCTAGGACTTTAATGGTGTCACAGTTTATATTTAAGTCTTTTATCCACCTTGAATTTATTTTTGTATAAGGTGTAAGTTGGTGCTCAAGTTTCATTTTTTTTGCACGTGGCTGTCCAGTTCTCCCAACACCATTTTTTGAAGAGGCTTTCTTACTCCATTTTATGGTGCTGCCTCCTTTGTCAAATATTAATTGACTGTAGAGACTTGGGTTTATTTCTGGGCTCTCTGTTCTGTTCCATTGGTCCATGTGCCTGTTTTTATGCCAGTACCTGGCTGTTTTGATTACAGTGGCCCTGTAGTATAGTTTAGTGTCAGGTACTGTGATCTCTCCTACTTTACTCTTCTTTCTCAAAATCGCAGCAGGTATTCGGGGTTGTTTATGATTCCATATAAATTTTTGAAATGTTTATTCTATGTCTGTGAAATAAGCCATTGATACTTTAATAGGTATTGCATTGAATGTGTAAATTGCTTTGGGTAGTATGGACATTTTGATGATATTAATTCTTCCAATCCATGAACATGGTATATGTTTCCATCTGTGTCTTCCTTGATTTCTTTACTCAGTGTTATGTAGTTTTCTGAATACAGGTCTTTTACCTCTTTCATTAAGTTTGTTCCTAGGTTTTATTTTTCTTTTTGCTATATCAAATGGGATGTTTTTCTTGGTTTCTGCTTCTGCTGTTTCACTGTTGGTGTACAGAAATGCCTTTGATTTCTGGATATTGACTTTTTATCCCAATGTTTTGCCAAATTCATTCATTTGGTCAAGCAGTTTTTTGGCCAAGTCTATAGGGTTTTCTATGTACACTATCATGTCATCTGCAAATAGTGACAGTTTTGTTTCCTCCTTTCCGATTTGGATGCCTTTTATTTCCTTTTCTTGTCTGATCACTGTGGCTAAACTTCCAGTACCTTATTGAATAGAAGTGGTGAAAGTAGACAGCCTTGTCTTGTTCCTGATCTTAGTGGAAAAGATTTTAATTTTTGCCCATTGAGTATGATGTTGGTTGTTGGTCTCTCATATATGGCCTCTATTATGTTGAGGAATGCTCCCTCTATTCCCACTTTGCTAAGTGTTTTTTATCATAAATAGGTGCTGTACCTTATCAAATGCTTTTTCTGAATCTATGGACATGATCATATGATTTTTGTCTTTGCTTTTGTTTATGTGGTGTATCACATTTACTGATTTGAGAATATTGTACCATCCTTGCATCCCTGGAATGAATCCCATTTGGTCATGGTGTATGATCTTTTTAATGTATTGTTCAATGCAGTTTGCTAGTACTTTGTTGATTTTAGCGGCAATGTTCATTAGCGATATTGGCCTTAAGTTTTTTTTCTTTGTTATGTCTTTTTCTGGTTTTGGAATTAGGATGATGTTAGCCTCATAAAAAGAGTTTGGGAGTCTTCCATCTTTTTGGATTTTTTGGAATAGTGTTTGAAGGGTAGGGGTTAGCTCTTCCTTAAATGCTTTGCAGAATTCTCCTGTGAAACCATCTGGTCCAGGGCTTTTGTGTGTCAAAAGCTTTTTGATTACTGCTTCAATTTCTTATGCTGTTCTTGGTTTTTTCAGGCTTTCTCCTTCTTTTTCATTGAGTCTGGAAGATTATATTTTTCTAGAAATTTGTCCATTTCATCTAGGTTTTTCAAATTTCTTGTCATACAGTTCTTCATAGTAATTTCTTACAATCCTTTGTATTTCTGTGGTATCTGTTGTAATCTTTCCTATTTCATTTCTGATTGTGTTTATTTGGGTCTTGTCTCTTTTTTTCTTGATGAATCTGCTTAAAGGCTTGTCGATTTTGTTTATCTTTTCAAAGAACCAGCTCTTGGATTCATCGATCCTTAGAATTGTGCTTTTATTCTCTATGTCATTTAATTCTGCTCTGATCTTGGTTATTTCCTTCCTTCTACATGCTCTGGACTGTCTTTGTTGTTGTTCCTCGAGTTCTTGTAGGCATAGGGTTAGGTTGTTTGTTTGAAACATTTCTAACTTTTTTAGGTGGGCCTGTATCACTGTAAACTTCCCTCTCAGGACTGCCTTCATTGCATCCCATAAGTTTTGGGTTGTTGTAAGTTCGTTTTCATTTGTTTCCACAAACCTTTTGATTTCTTCCCTAATATCTCCATGATTTTGAGTGTTTTTAGTTTTTTCCTTCGGGTTGGTTTCTAGCTTCAGTCCCTTGTGATCCGAGAAAATGCTTGGTATCATTTCAATTTTTTTGAAATTGTTGAGGCTTGTTTTGTGTCCTATCATGTGGTCTATCTTTGAAAATCTTCCATGTACATTTGAAAAGAATATGTATTTAACTTCTTTGGGATGGAGGGCTTTATATAAGTCCATTTCATCTAGGGTATTGTTCAATGCCACAATATCTTTGTTGATATTTTGTTTGGAAGATTTGTCTATTTTTGATAGTGGGGTGTTAAAATCCTCCACAATAATTGTGTTGCTGTCAATATCCTTCTTGAAGTCTCTAAGATTTTCTTTATGTATTTGGGCACTCCTATGTGTGGTCCATATACATTTACAATGTTTATATCTTCTTGGTGGATTCTTCCCTTGAGTATTATGAAGTGACCTTCTGGGTCTCTCTTTATGGCCCTTTTTTGGAAGTCTATTTTGTCAGATATGAGTATTGCTACCTGGGTTTATTCCCGTGTCCATTTGCTTAGAATATTTGTTTCCAGCCCTTCACTTTCAGCCTGTGCAGGTCTTTTATCCTGAGGTGGGTCTCTTGTAGGAAGCATATGTGTGAGTAATGTTTTCTTATCCCATCAGCTATTCTATATATTTTGATTGGAGCGTTTAATCCATTTACGTTTAAGGTTATTATTGATAGGTACTTATTCATTGCCTTTTATGTATGTGTGTTCCGCTCTCTATCTCTCTTTTCCTTTTTTTCCTTAAAGCAGTCCCTTTAGAATCTCTTGGAGAGCTGGTTTGGTGGAGGTGTATTCTTTTAGACTTGTTTTGTCTGGGAAGCTTCTTATTTGGCCTTCTATCTTGATTGAGAGCCTTGCTGGGTAAAGTAGCCTTGGTTGCAGACCTCTGGTTCTCATTACTTGGAATATTTCTTGCCATTCTCTTCTGGCTTGGAGTGTTTCCATTGAGAAGTCAGCTGTTAGCCTTATTGGGGCTCCCTTGTATGTTACTTCCTGTTTCTCCCTTGCTGCCTTTAAGATTCTCTGTTTGTCTTGAAATGTTGCCATTTTAATTATGATGTATCTTGAGGTGGGCCTCTTTGGGTTCCTCTTGTTTGGGACTCTCTGTGTTTCCTGGATTTGTGTGACTTTTTCTCTCATCAAATTAGGGAAGTTTTTTATCATTACTTTTTCAAATTTTCTATCTCTTCCTCTTCTTCTTCTCCTTCTGATTTTCCTACTATACGGATATTATTATGTTTCATATTGTGTTGCATTTCTCTTAATCCCTCTTCATTCTTTTTGAGCCTCTTTTCCTTTTCTTACTCTTTCTGGGTGTTATTTTCTACTTTGTCCTCCAATTCGCTAATCCGGTATTCTGTTTCATCAATCCTGCTTTTCATTCCTTCTACTGTGTTCTTTCGTTCAGAAATCATATTCTTCATTTCCTCTTGGCAGGAGGAAATGAAGTTGATAGTTTCTATTTCCTTTTTCATGTTGATATAGTTTGCAGTGGGTTTGTTGTAGCTTCCCTGTAGTTTCCAGTAGCTCATTGTGAGTTCATTGAGCTTCCTGATAATCATTGTTTTGAACTCAATATCTGATAGTTGAGTTGCCTCTATTTCATTGAGCATTCTTTCTGAGCCTTCTTCCTTTCCCTTCATTTGGGGATTGTTACTTTGTGTTCTCATTATTTTTGAGACTGTTCTTGTTAGCTTCTGTTTCTTAAATTGATGTGTTCTGGTTCCTTGTGATTATGGTGTGAACTTCTGTGGTAGAATACCTGTGAGATTCTGTGGTACAGTCTTCTTTGTGTACCCTGATGTTCACAGCTTCCCCCTACTCTCCTTTGTGATCAGTTGGAGGAATAAGGCAATATGATTTAAGACAGCAAGACAGTATTCTATGATATTTATATTAGCAGCCAGTAGAGAAGAGATGAGATATCCTTTGACTACTTAAAGTGTTAATTGTGATCTTCCACCCTACTAGCCATGTTTTAGAAAGGATGGAAAGAAGATAAGACTCTTATTGGGGACAAAAGGATTGTTAGTTGGATCTATAAAGCTGTGAGGCTGTGGGAGGTCAGATTCTGGGGTAGGGTGGGAATATTAGTAAATAGGAGTAGTGTGTAAAAGAATGGAGACAACCCCCACAATAATATAGTACAGGGAACTGTGAAGTGGGCTGAGATCAGGGAGGGGTGTTGAGTAGTATTTACAATTGTATTAACTAGTTCTTATTTACAGTAATATTAAAGCAACAATCATGTGGCAGAATCTATGAGCTCTAGATAACAAGAATAAGGAGTATAGAACCTTGAGAGGTGTACTAATGGAACACAAATGAAGGACAGTAAATTATCAACACACTGTGACTGAGGTAACAGGGGGAACCTATCAAATGACAGTATAACCAGCCAAGCAGAGAAGATTATACAGAAAGAAGAAGAATACCAAAATACTATTAAAATAAAAAATGTCGCAAAAGTGAGAAGATAATACAAATTTGCAGTAACTTGCAAGCTCCAAAAAAAAGGGAAAAAAATAACAGAAGATGGAATGCAGGAGAGATAAATTTGGAGTGGAAGGAATAATACTAGGATGAAAGGAAGAGAAACATAAGGAATTGAGAGATATAAAAATAAGAAGAATTTAAAAAATTAAAGGTTACTTAAAAAAAAAACAAGATAAAATCAAACAATCAAACAACAACACCAGCCAAAAAACAAACAAAAAAACAAAACAAAACAAAAAAACCTCTTGTTGGTTTTTAACTGGCCAGACCAGTTTTTCTGGTCTTGCTGGCTTTAGCAGGCTGAGGGGCATTTGAAGTGCCTATCACTCTTCCCCGTCAAAACTCTGTCAGTCTCTTGGGCACCGTCCCCAGGGCCAGCAGGGTGCTCTCCCCAGAGCTAATCCATCATCCCCCTGCAGGACCCTGTATGTGGGTACAGGCACTCCAGAGCACACTCTCTGGAGTTCACTGCAGCAGTCTCCCGGGCTCCAGGGCACCGCAGAGCTCCTGCGTCTTTTCCATGTTCACGGTGCAAGCTCTGGGGATCGCAAGGAGACGCACCCTTCTCCCAAATTTCACCGTGATGGGCTCTATGTTCTCGGGAAGCACCCATGTCTTTTCTGGATTCACAATGCAAGCTCCGGGGATCATGAAGTGGTGTGCACTTCCACCAATTTAACCCCCGAAGTCCCTTCCGGGTTCACAGAGCAGAGTCGGAGATGCCGAAGTGGTGTCCACTCCCTCGAGTTCACCACCACAGTCTCCAGAAACCCGTGAACCCCCTCATTCTTTCCTTGTTCAGGGCTGCGAGGTCTGGATTTTCCACAGATCCATACTCCCACCAGACTGGGGGCTCGGGCACGCATCCAGGCCGCCCCTGGTCAATCAGGCTGGGGGCACTCAACCCTCCCAGGGTGATGCGCAGGTGCCTGCAGCCCCTGTGTGATTGTCTCCCAGTCCAACTCCCCTCACTGTGCCTTCAAGCAACGAGGCCTCCCCTGGTGTTGCTCAACCCCTGTTGTCTGGAGAGGAAGCAGTGACTCCACTCTCCCAGGTGCCCTGAAGGCAGACCTGGGAGCACCGGGCCTGGGGGCTGCAACCCCCCTGGTCCCCGAGCTGATTCCTGAGTCCCTGTTGTCCTGAGGTAGTCTCCTTACTGTCTCATTTTCAATGACCCCTATAATTTTTGATGTCCTGTTTTCATAAAGATTTTGCTAACCTAGGCCCTTTGCTCTGTTCCTCTGCTGATCTGCGAGTTTCTTTCCCCGGCACAGAGGAAGGGGATCATGATACCTCCAACAAAGAGGCCAGCTTTTGACTCCTTTTTAAGATTTTATGTATTTATTTGTAGGGAGGGAAGCGGGGGAGAAAGAGAGAGAGAGAAACATCAATGTGTGGTTGCTGGGGGCTGGGGCCTGCAACCCAGGCATGTGCCCTGACTGGGAATTGAACCTGCGAAACTTTGGTTCACAGCCCACGCTCAATCCACTGAGCTACGCCAGCCAGGTCTCTCTTTATATTTAATCTTGGGTAAGTTACTGGTGATGTGCCTTGATGTGTTCCTCTTTGGGTCCAACTACTTTGGGACTCTCTGGGCTTCCTGCACTTCCTGGAAGTCTATTTCCTTTGCCAGATTGGGGAAGTTTTCCTTCATTATTTGTTCAAATAAGTTTTCAATTTCTTGCTGTTGTTCTTCTCCTTCTGGCACCCTTATAATTCAGATGTTGGAATGTTTCAGGCTGTCTCAGAGGTTCATAAGCCTATTCACTTTTTCAAATTCTTGTTTCTTCATTCTGTTCTGGTTGGATATTAATTTTTCTGTTTTGTTCCAAATCATTGCTTTGAGTCCTCATTTCCTTCCTGTCACTGTTCATTCCCTGAGTATTTTGCTTTATATCATTTTGAGTATCTTTCATTTGTTTTTTCATTTTTTGACTAAGCTCAATCATATCTGTGAGCATTTTGATTACCAGGGCTTTAAATTCTCCATCAGATAAACTATCTCCTCATTGCTTAGTTCTCTTTCTGAAGTTTTGCTCTGTTCTTTCATTTGAGCCATATTTCTTTGTATAGGCACAGCTGATATGTAGTAAGGGGGCAGGGCCTAGGTATTCACCAGGGCAGGGCAACCCTCTTTGCTGCACTGGCGCTGCCTGTGGGGGAGGAGCCAGAGGGGAACAATGCACCTGCTTCTCTCTAGCACACTTTCCAAGGCACTCTTGTGTGAGACTGGGAGTTTCTCCCACCACAGTGGTTGCTGTAGTCCACAATCAACTCTGAATCTCAGTTTTCCCTTAAGTCAGCCCCACATGGCTTCAGCCAACTTCCCCCTGCCCGCCCCCCCCCCGCCCCCGCACCCCACGGTTTGCCACCTGGCCTTGGTTTTTCTGAGCTGTGCTACATGGTCCGCCACCTCACTGGTCTGGTTGTTCTGGTTGATTTTTTCTTTAATTCCTTGGTTGTCAGAGTTCCACACAATTTGATTTTCTGGTGCTTGTTTATTGGTTTTAGATTGGTTGTTATCCTCCTTTTGGTTGTGGAAGGAAGTGAAGGGTTTCTACCTATGCTTCCATCTTGGCTGGAACCTCCATTCTATTCATTTTTACCTGTTTCCTATTGTGACTTTCTTTTCTGAACTCCAAATGTATACACAGAACCTCACAATTGATTTAATTACCTGACTTGTGAGTGTATTTACACAGAAGGTTTACAGTAGGAAGGAAATGCAGTTGCTGTTGGTTATACAACAAATCATGAGCTCATCTGAAAGAAGGACTATTCTAGACAATCCAGAATTTGCTCTGTAACTAAAGTAGAGGGGGAAACGGGTGATGGCATGTGGTCTTCCCATAAGGGTGGTCCTAGATGGGGTTCCAAAATAGTGAGTGTGGATGAGAAGGCAGTAGGTAGCCTTGGAAGTCTGCAAATCAGCTGAGTGCCAGTGATGGAACCCCTTCTGCACCATGACAGCTGGGCCCTGCATGTTACCAAAAAGCAAGGAAGAGGGCCTAGGTGACATGGATGCCAACAGCCATTATCTTTCATGTTAAATTGGCACACAACCACAGGACTGCTGTGAGGCTAAACAAAATACAGTCATACTTGGATCCCTATAAAGAAAGGAATAACTGCTACTCGTGAGTGTCACTATTTCTAATTTAACCACTATTAAGACAGGGGAAATAGCTAGAGAAATTGATTGACAAACTGCCTAGCGGGGTCTAGGTATTTGTTGTTATTAATTATGAAGAGAACAGTAATTTTAATAGCCTTGTTACATTAGAGTCTTACGGATGTTTTAGCTTTTAATGTGTTTAAGAACTGACTGAAAACTGTGAGTCACAAATCGCATTCTAAGAATGCTGCTAAGCACACATATTTCATTTCATTCCTGAATGTGGTCAGATATAAATAGCAGCACGGATATTTAAGAGCTATTCTTACGGAAAAAAGTAATTAATTGCAGTTATACACAAAGGACTTCTCTATTTTTATTTGGGGGGGGGGGTTGGTGGGGTAACCAGAACAGCTTTAATTACAAGTAATTGTTCTCATAGTCAAGCTGCTCGTAAGTTCTGCATCCTAGACTGTGATTACGCATCAATACACTAATCTATCACTTTCATTATTTTAGTCATTTGCGTGTGTAAATTTATATTTCATTCAGACAACAAACTAGGCAGTTTCCACTGTTACTTTCTATCAAAGTGTGCCTTTTTAAGACACAGTTTGAGTGATTCAGGTTTTTATTCGTTCCTTTTACTTAGGAAAATAATAGTACATTGTTTTCTTCTTTTGTTAATTACTAGGTAAATACAATGGCATTAGATGTACAAGGAGCTGGGTTTGTTACTAGTTAATTAAGAATTTTACTAGGTGTGCCCCCAGAACTGTATTTGCTATCTTGTTACAGTCAGCTGAAACTTACAGAAATTCCCCTCCAGGTATCTTTTGGTAGATTAATAGGAGCCCATTCCTGATTTCATTCAGAAATTGTACCTTCCTTTCCTTCCAAATTAGGCACTAGAACTGTTGCCTGGATCACTAAAAGCTGTTACACTTTTTTTTCTGGACCTTCGTATATATAAGTAAATTTCAAAAATCAAAATCAAAAGCCTTTCCAGGATATCTGGTGGGAGCACATTAGCTCCCCCTCATCCCTGTGTATGATTACATTTTCTTTTCTGATATCTTATCCAGACATGCAGAAATTCTTTATTTCCTGCCCTGGCTGGCATAGCTCAGTGGATTGAACGTGGGCTGCGAACCAAAGCATTGCAAGTTCGATTCCCAGTCAGGGCACATGCCTGGGTTGCAGGCCACTGCTCCCAGCAACCGCACATTGATGTTTCTCTCTCTCTCTTTCTCCCTCCCTTCCCCCTCCAAAAATAAATAAATAAAATCTTTTAAAAAAGAATTGGAGATGTTAGAAATCTCCAGTTTATTAAAAAAAGGAAAAATTCTTTATTTCCTGAAGAAAGTGAGTTTCCTTGAATGTAAGACAAATCGTGATGCCCTTTGTTTTTCCTAATTTTGTGTGTGTGTTAGTCCAATTCCTAGGGAGTTTAAATAAAAGAATTAAGTTAATTCTGTCTATGCTTGAAAAAAATAAAAAACTTGATTGATGTCTTTGATAAACATTGCTCAAATAACCCTTATATAACATGGCACAAAAAAATGCTTTAATTAAACTTGAGACTACATTATCTGATGACAAATTATACCATTATCCATTTCAAAACCTTTTTAAATTAGAAATATTGAACAAAATTATTTTAATTAGCTTTTATTGATTATGCTATTACAGTTTTCCCAATTTTCACTCTTTATCCCCACTCTACCCTGTACCCTCAAACCCTCCAGCATCCCCCCATTAGTTCATATCCATGGGTTGTACATATAAGTTTTTCAAGTCCTCTGTTTCCTATACCATTTTTATCTCTCCCTGTCTATTCTATGCCTACTAATTATGTTTCTTCTTCCCTGTACCTTCCTCCCCTCCATTCTTCCCTTCCTCCTCCCCACTAAAATCCCTCCATGTGATGTCCATTTTGATTCTGTTCTTGTTCCAGTTGTTTGCTTAGCTTTTTTTTTTTTTCATTTTTTCAGCCTCACTTGTTGATAGCTGTGAGTTTGTTGTCATTTTACTGTTCATAGTTTCTAATCTTCTTCAATTTCTTAGATAAGTCCCTTTAATGTTTCATATAATAATGGCTTGGTGATGAGGAACTCCTTTAACTTGACCTTATCTGGAAAGCACTTTATCTGCCCTTCCATTCTAAATGAAAGCTTTGCTGGATAAAGTATTCTTGGATGTGGATCCTTGCCTTTCATGATTTCAAATACTTCTTTTCAGCCCCTTCTTGCCTATAAGGTTTCTTTCAAGAAATCAGCTCATAGCCTAATGGACACTCCTTTGTAGGCAACTCTCTCCTTTCCTTTTGCTTCTTTTAGGATTCTCTCTTTATATGTAATCTTGGGTAAGTTACTGATGATGTGCCTTGATGTGTTCCTCTTTGGGTCCAACTACTTTGGGACTCTCTGGGCTTCCTGCACTTCCTGGAAGTCTATTTCCTTTGCCAGATTGGGGAAGGTTTCCTTCATTTTTTGTTCAAATAGGTTTTCAATTTCTTGCTGTTGTTCTTCTCCTTCTGGCACCCTTATAATTCAGATGTTGGAATGTTTCAGGCTGTCTCAGAGGTTCATAAGCCTATTCACTTTTTCAAATTCTTGTTTCTTCATTCTGTTCTGGTTGGATATTAATTTTTCTGTTTTGTTCCAAATCATTGCTTTGAGTCCTCATTTCCTTCCTGTCACTGTTCATTCCCTGAGTATTTTGCTTTATATCATTTTGAGTATCTTTCATTTGTTTTTTCATTTTTTGACTAAGCTCAATCATATCTGTGAGCATTTTGATTACCAGGGCTTTAAATTCTCCATCAGATAAACTGACTATCTCCTCATTGCTTAGTTCTCTTTCTGAAGTTTTGCTCTGAAGTCAGCTCATAGCCTAATGGACACTCCTTTGTAGGTAACTCTCTCCTTTCCTCTTGCTTCTTTTAGGATTCTCATAGGATTTTTCATTTGAGCCATATTTCTTTGTATAGGCACAGCTGATATTTAATAAGGGGGCAGGGCCTAGGTATTCACCAGGGCAGGGCAACCCTCTTTGCTGCACTGGTGCTGCCTGTGGGGGAGGAGCCAGAGGGGAACAATGCACCTGCTTCTCTCTAGCGCACTTTCCAAGGCACTCTTGTGTGAGACTGGGAGTTTCTCCCACCGCAGTGGTTGCTGTAGTCCACAATCAACTCTGACTCTTAGTTTTGCCTTCAGCCATCCCCACCTGCTCTGTCTCCTGCCTTGCCTACTGGTCTCATTGTTCTGGTTGACTTTTTCTTTAATTTCTTGGTGATGGGAGTTCCATGCAGTTTGATTTTCTGGCACTTCTGGTTGTTTATTGATTTTAGATTCATTGTTATCCTCTTTTTGGCTGTGCAAGAAAGTGAATGGTTTCTACCTATGCTTCCATCTTGGCCCAGAACTCAAAACATTGAACAAAATTAACATTTAAAACTACTCATTTCTTCATTAATTCTTTTTTTAAAAAAAAATAGGCTTTCTTATTAAATGTGCATACTATGCAGTTGAACTAGTCAGAACTGGAGTGCTTTTGTGGACATGTTCTATTTTTTCTTCCTTCCCCAGGTAAAGTTTTTATTGGTGTTATGAGAATTTCACTTAAATAAAAGAAGAAATTAGCTCTGACTGGAGTGGCTCAGTGGATTAAGTGCTGGCCTGCGAACTGAAAGGTTTCTGGTTCAATTCCCATTCAGGCCACAAACCTGGGTGCCAGACAGGTTCTCTGATTGGTGGCATGCAAGAGGCAACTGATTGGGGTATCTCTCTCACATTCATGTTTCACCCCCTCTCTTTCCCTTTCCTTCTCCCTCTCTCTAAAAGTAAATAAATAAAATCTTTCCAAAAAGGAATTTAAAAATTAACAGTAATTTGACAATATTGAATGAAGGACTTCTGTGATCTACATAGGTATTCAGTGAGACTAGGATCCATGATAAACAAAAAAATAACAAAGGTAATGATGATAAAGGACATATTCTTATCCTCCTACAAGAGTTCACAGTCCACAAATTAAATTGTGTACATGTGTGCCATGAACATACACACACTCACACACAGCTCTGGTTCCAGATAAGTAGATGAATATGGTAAAACTGAAGAACTGGACATTTGAGAACCAAGAAGACCTCTGAAAGTTGAGAAATCAGATTTATATTCAACTTTATTTGGAGAGCTTCTGGAAATACAGGGAAATGAATAATATAGCTTGTCATCAAATAAACTAGTCTTAAATTTGATTAAACAATTTTTGTTTCAGAAGGATTATTTAACTGATGCATACCAGTATTTTACTATAGTTTTTACTTAAATGAAACAAAAAATTTGGTTTTGGAAGAGGTAAAATGTTACAGGTTGGAGAGATTCCAGAGAGACACAAGAAAAAGTTTCTGGGCCAGAATGAGCAAGTGCAGCACAAAAAGAAGCTGGGGTTGTTGAAAACACTGTATCCCGGGGTTACAAGGTAGGTCAGATAATACATTGGACAAGAAACAAATGTGTCTTCCAGCATTTGTCATGAAGAACAAATAAATGTTGAGGAGCTGAAAGTAACTGTCATACCAAAAGTCAATGAAAATTATCCAGCCTGCATATAAAACTCAAATACTTACAGGGAAATGAGAGTTACTTCTTTTGCCAAATAGTGGAAGGTCTTAACCTACTAGAGGAAAGGGATGGCATGGCAGGGAGCTTTTCCTCGAAAGAGGAGTGTGAGTGCACCCTTACCATGGATTTCTGGAGGAAGTTGTGTAGGGAGCTGTGGTGCTGTAAAAGGGACATTGGTTTTTCTGAACAGGCTTTTTGCTTCTATTATTTCATAGGTAGAGGCTGCTTTGAGTGATACCTGCAAAAGTTATATCACAAAACAGGCTGAGTTCTTCTGTAAGCATTTAACTGTCCTATGCCTTTTTGGAGCTTGTTAATGGCATCTATTTTCAGCTTCCTTATTAACCATCTAACAATAGACTGATTTTTACAGAGCAATGAGGACATCATAGCCTCAAGCAGAAATATAAAGACTTTATAGTCTTTACCTTCAGGGAGCTTACCATCTTCTTAGAAGCATGACACACACACATCCACAAACAGATGATAAAGCAGCTTTTTCAGCAAGAAGTACATTTCCACAAGAGCAACAGAGGAGCTCTCAGAAAAAGGAAAGCTTTCTTCAGATGAGAATGTCCAGGGCACTTGCAATAGGGCAGGATGCCTGGCTTCAAAGTGAATGTTGTGGGGGAGGAGGAGTCCAGGATAGCTTCCCCATTCTCCACACACACTTGTGTGTGTGACGCAGGCTGCCAGAGTGGCACTGGCTAGGCAGCCAATCCCACTGCTCAGACTGGTGAAATTTGGGCTACCAGAGCCCCCCTTTACCTTCTTGCCCACTTCTTCTTCTGCTAAAATTATGATCCACCCCAGTCAAGTGATGTTGACAGATGCAGGGAGCCAGGCCAACATCAAATTTTTCTACCTAATCTCAACCTTTCTTTTTCATAAGCTGATTTGAAAATAATGCTAACTTCAAAAGATCGCCTAGGTCAGTCTTGGCTGTATATAGGCATGGGCAATCATTTGTGGTATTATTTCCTAAAATTAATCTTATTTTTCTATCTTACCAATAGCATCTGGACAGTCTTTCAATTTTTGTCTGGTGATAATGAAATCATTTAAAATGTACCAGAATCATTTTTGCTTAACCGTGTGCCATTTGGAACATATGTGAATAAATTGAACACCACTGTCTCATTGGTTTTCTTTCTTTTCTTTCTCCCCTTGTTTTTAAAACTCAAATTTGAATTGAGTCACTAAAGAGCTAGGCATCTGAGTTCAGTATGATGCTGGGAGGCATGCCTCCTCAGCCTGGGCATGGCCTTCATCTAGATAGCGAGCCACAGTCTACCCTGCACATTTCTGTCATTGAGCTTAAATGACCTAGTGTCTGGGGTCTTTGTTTATTGAGGATTTTCTTTAATTTCCAAGTTGATTTTACAGCAATAATATCCACCCCAGCTTGGGCATTTCACAAAGAGCTCACAGTTGACCACAGGAACTCAGCTATGCTATTGGGACTAGTAGCTGAAATATCTTAGAGCGCTTGACATACATCAAAGAACATCTTTCCCTTTCTTGGATATCACGTTGCCAGCCTTTTCCAGCCATGGAGCCCATGTTAAGCAAGAAGAGAGCAACTCTGACTCATCCCAAGAGAGACCCCCTGAATGAGGGGGGAAAGACTTTTCCAGAACAAGCTTGCTCCAAAGCATAAAAGGTTCAGCCTCCAGCCTATCATTCAAAAAAGTTTTTAAAGCCCTTTTAAGGAAACAATTTAAACCCAGCTGCACTTATCGATCTGTGATTTGATTTTGCTTTGTTAGGAAGGATTTGTAATCTGCTTTTAAATGTTTTTTTGTTCCTGGCCTTCATTGATAGCAAGTTCTGCCTGAGGCTACTCCTCAAAACTCTCACAGAAGCTTTCAAGTCTACAAGAATAACTAGAATAATTTTAATCTGTATCCCTCCCCACCAGTTTCCCTCAGTGCGCAGAGGAAATGTTACAAAGTCAGAGTCAAGTAGATTTTATTTTCTCAAGTATATTCAGTTCATTTTAAAAAGTATATAAGTCCCCAAGCTTTGTCTCTGCCTAGTGCCTGCTGCCAATAAAAAAATAAATTCCTAAAAATACCTGAATCAGAGCAGAACATACTATTTTCTATTTACAGCTTTTAAAGTTTGTCATTGTGCCTTTAATGGCACTGTGGACTATTAATTTTATGTTCTCTACCACAAAATAGTGGTTTTCCTATTACTATATAGTATGAACTAAAGAACAGAAAGTGTGGTCCTAATTTAACTAATCACTTCTGATATTCCCCAAGCTTATAAAAGCCCCAAACACTTATAAGATGTCTGGTCTTTGATTTTTTAATGAAATACAAACATGTGTTATTTTTTATAATATAGCATATGTTTACACATGTATTATCCTTATAAGTTTATTTAACAAGAAACCAAATATGTGAGGAAAACAGACTTTTTAAGTGGCACTTTAATTGTCTTTCATGCATGTTCTACAGATCATTACTGAGTGTTTCCAGGTTCTGCACGGAATGACTTTACATCAAAAAAGAGGGAAACATATCATATTGTTTATAAAAATGACAGCTTCTAATGGACCATATTAGCTTTAACACAAACTATTAAATCCCCTTCATTAAATTTCTTTGTGTTCTGTTTCAGCATCTCGTTAGCTCAGGAAAATAGGTGCAAACGGCGAAGGAAACATGAGCACACATTGAGACGATTACAGATCATGGTTATTAGATAAGCCTCGGGAGGATGTTTTTCTTGGGCTGCTCACAGCATTTTGAAAGAGCTGTGTTCCAGGTTTGAGGTCCCGTGTTTCTTCCTCTTAAACGATGAGCAGCTGTCGCACATGACCTACTTCTGTAGGCCCTGTAATGATTTCCTTCCTTCGGAGGCTTCAGGAGTCCTCCTTCTGCCCTGTGAAAAAAGGGACAAATATTTTAATCCAAGCAAAATGCTGAAGCAGGTTTTGTTGGTTTCAGGGAAGAAACTCAATACAACTCCAGCGCTGAGTGTAGGCCTCAAATTGGAACCATCTGTGCTGAGCCAGGGCTCTGAGACCTTTGTGGAAGGCAGGAACAGTCTTGCCTAGGGCTGCAGCCCATACACCTGCAGAGATGGTGGATGGCTTGGCAGGCCAGCTGGGCTCTCCCAAGAATCGGAGCCATTCCTGAGGTGGAGAAGCACTGCTGGGCCCTGGTGGTTTGGAATATCAAGTAACAAAAGGTGACAACTAACTGCTCAGGCGATGACATATTAAATAAATATTCCTCATATTTGACATAAATTATACCAAAATATATATCTCCTAACCTTCTTTCTGGTGGCCAAGGGGAGAAAATACTCAGGAAACTGTTACTTTATATACACAATCTTTTTAGAGTCATCCTTAAAGCTAGAGGGGGTAAAAGGTATTGCAAAAGCAATACATGTATATCTGACATGCTCCGTATTCTTTTTATTTTTCTGTTTACATGCTGTTATTTTTCTTGGCTACTTATACTTTCCAAGTCAGTGAAAGCACTTTTCCAGTGTGCTTTAATATCTAAACATAGAAGACATAAGCCAGCTTCTGAGAACTTATTTTAAATGAAGTATTTTTGTGAAGTTTGTATTACAAGCTTTCCATGGATAAGAGATAAGAGTATTCATCTATTTTCAAAAAAAAAGAACTAGAATCTTTGCTTTGTCAAAAACCAGAAACCATACCACTTAATTTTAAAATCAGCTCATAATATAGTTTCTGGAAAGAAAATGGGACATGAAGAATGAATCAAAATGTACACAAGTTATCCATTTAATAATAAACATGCTTTCCAAATATTGGTGATGATGAATGTTACTTTTAATCTAGGTTTTAAGTTATTTATTATAGTGAGAAGAATAATGATTACAGAGTGGCCATTATTGAATCTTAAATAATATGACCAGCATGACATCCTGAGAATGGGAGACCCACAACAGCCTCCATGCGGAGGTGAGGGGGTGATACAGTGAGAAAACACAAGCCACTGAAAAAGTTGGTGATATAGGGAAAATATGGGAGATGTTGAAGTTTTGAGTTTAGTTAAATTCTTAGAAGTGTACATTTATCAGGCTTCCTCTACCTAATCATTTAAAATAAACCAATGGGTCTCACATTTTTGTTTATTGTAATTAAATTAATTGGCTGAATGAAATCATACAGTTAAGATGTAGGTAATATACATGAAGTAAAAATTGTATATATTTTAAAAAGAATTTTGAGCTCAAAAACATTTTTTGAATCTCTAAAGGGAAAGAATTTGGATATAATATTTGTATAGCAAGGCTCACAGAACATCCCCTGTGTTTTTTAACAAAGTTCTGAGAATAGAAAGGATGTATACGGTAAGTTTCCAAACACATTGCAAAGGGTGAGACGGCTGTATGTGCTCAGTCCTGAAGTGTTCTTATATGCACAGTGCTTCATAAGCCAACTGGGAGGACTGCAAGACAGTTGCATGTGTTGGGCTCACTATTTTTTTCCCTGCTCTGAATTTATACGCATGAATCTAAATTTTTAACCAAATCTTTGTTCTCTTTCCTCTTGAAGAGGCTTCATGCTTCTGCCTACGCACCCAGCTGCACCCAGATAAACCTCCCTCCCTCCCACCCCAAAGGCCTGCACTGCCGTTCAGCCACAGGCTGAGACTTAATGGAGCTGAGCACACTTCCTATCAAGCTTCCTGTGGAAAGCCAGTCAGCTGAGACTGGGAAAGGCCCAGTGGAAATCAAATAGGGAGCCCTGCATGGGGGCAGCTGGCTCTTTCAGGCTATTACTTTGATACCTTTGATATAGGCTTGGGTTTCTCTAGAAAACACTGCCACTGTCTCATTCAAGCAGCTCTGAGAGTATGTCCAGGCCCAGTGGACCCATCAATTCCTGTGAGTTGTGAATGTCTGAAAAGAATCAATGCCTAGACTCAGGAAATTAAGAATTTTTGCAGTGTGTCTTCATTAGTAATTTTTAATACAAGGTTTGATATCTTCAACATAGCCCCTAAATTAAAGGAACAATTTTAACAATCATAAGGCAACAAAGACAATGTTCTTATGATTTTATTTGAAAAGCACCATCCTCCACAAATAGGAACTAATTGATAAAGTATATTACATATACATACATAAATATATTTGAGAGAAAAATCCCAACCTCTTCTCAGGAAAAGAGACACTTGGGAGTGGGCACTTTCACACTGATTTATGAGCTGGGAAAGAACTTCTGATTTTAATTTTTTTTTGGCCCAAATGGTCAGGAGGTGATGAAGACTGACTGCCCAGCCTCTTGCTGCCAAATCTAAACTGTCTGAAAACTTACAGAAATGTTTGATTAAAACTAGAATAAAAATCTCCAGTTGCCTTCAGCAAACCACAGCACAAGGGTGGGAAAAACAGTGCCAGGTCACAGTTTAAGTATAGTTACTTGGCGCCTGCTGAAAGTACTGCTCCCTTCCTGTTTAATAATTAATTCTCCTTTAGAGCCCTAAGGATCCGGACTCAGCACCAGCTTCACAAAGCAGTACAGAAAGAAAATGCTTCCAGAACTGGAGGAGTACACAGGAAGAAAGAATCTAACATTTCAAGAAACAACACCACATGGGGCTGGTGAGCAGGGGCTAGGGTTTGGAGGTAGAAAGAACCAGGGTAGAAAAATTCAAAATAAAATAAATATACACAAAAGCAAGGTTATTCCTGGCCACTGGCACCAGGATGGTGTGACACAGTGAGCCAGAAGTCATCCATTTGGGAAGCAGGCTGGGTGCCCACAAGCTAGTGGGAACCACGAGGGTAATGGGCTCAGTCTCTGAAAAGGAGACACCCAGCCCCTCTCTTCATTAGTCAGAGCATCTTACTGGAAAAGGCATCAAAGGAAGGCAGTCGCCCCTGCTTTCACCCCTCATCTTCCAACCCACCCTGGCTTCAGGCTTCTCCTACCAGGGATGACATCTATGGAGGGAACCGTGGGCAGATACACACACACACACACACACACACACAGCTGAAGGAAGAGAGGAAGGACTTACTGAGTAGAAGCTGCTCTGTGCAGTAAGAAGAACATGAAAAACCAAGCAAGTTACTAGACTTAAATATTCAGTTACAGAAGTTAATACCCAACACAAGAGTAGGCCACCGCAAAAAGGAGCCACACATCCAGTGGGCAACATTGCACTCTGCTTTGTGATTTTATAAATCGTGTGCTGGTGAATCCAGCCACAGAAAGTAATACACTGTGGGATGCTTACAACAGGCAGATGCCCCAAGAGCTCATCAAATCTCTTTCATACAATCCAGGATCATACCACACAGACCATTCTTTTGTACCCCAGGAAATCTAAGTATCCCAAAGCATTTCAGAGAGGTGACACTCACCAGCAATGAACAGATTAATTAAGCAAAATGAAGGCCCAGGTGGTTTAGGAAAAGAGGAAAACTTATTTAAACACCAAATTGTATTTACTTTTTCCTTATTATTATTATAAAGAAGACACGGCATAGAGCACTCACACACTTCCTCTGAGACCAAAAGAGTACCTTGAAAAAGACATTTATGTAATTAAATGGTTGAGTTGAATGAATAATGACCTGAATATTTTTCTAATCTCTAAAATGGGATGTTTTTAATACCCAACAATTATCGAAACCGTATGGACTTTTTAACATTTCACTTTATACATAAATTAGTTCCAAAATGTTTAAATTGCACCTATTTTATCTGCTTCTTCTCACAACAGAATGATGGCATTGCCTTGTAAACACAGCAGCTGACTTAAAAATAAGCCTGTTTCCCTATTGACTGACCCCTCAAAACCATGCCAAACTCAAATATGAAAGTAGATCCCAATTATTAAACAATTCCATAGGTCCATATGTTTTCTCTGTTGTAAGTCAATAAATATCTAGCTGCTATTTTTTTTATTTTTTAATTTCAAGTTCATATTCAAGCTAATGCCCCTGTTTTCTTGTGAAGCTTAGAGTGCCTGCATCAGTGAGGAACCTGACCTCGAGCACATTACATAACCCTGCTGGATCTTGGTTCTCACCTCGCCAGACTGCGATAAGGCACAATGCCCATGGGCACTGAGCACAGTGCTTACTGTAAATGAAGCGCCCTCAAATCTGAGAGAAATGAAGTCCAGCCCTTCCTCACAGACCCCTGATGCTGACCTGAGACAACTCTCTGGAGTGTGACTATTTAACCCACTTGGTATGTTCTGAATCACTTTACAAAATATGTGAGCTGTAAAGAGTTATAAACTGAATTTCTGTAAAGCCAATCATATTTCTAATACACAGGGGAGCCTCCTATTTAAAGGAGCTGTCACAGTGAATCCATTCTTAGAGTAGCAACATCTTTTGTATTTAGAATAATTGTCTATGAGCTTATCTTTTTTTATAAATAAATTCAGATATTTGTATAAGGCTGTGTGTTGTAGTAGGAAAAACATTTGGGCTGTGAAACAAGCCAGCCTGTAGGCTGGTCCAACCACTAACTATGCAAACCCAGGCAAGTTTCAAACTCGGGGGCAAAGCCCCAGTTTCCACCACAGCCTGAGGAGGAGGGCACCACACTTGGCTTCTCAGGGACTCTAGTATTTGCTGTGTAGAGTGAGACCCAAGGGCATAATGGGGAACCCTTTCTGGGGGGAGGCAAGCTCATACCCACACCCACAGCACACGCTAAATTGGTCCAGACTGAAATAAGTGCTATAATAGAGCCATAAATTAAGGGGACCAGAGGATTTATAAGGTCCATCCAGTACTACAATTCTCTGATTTCATGTGAATCATGGATTCACCAGCATCCAGGCGAGTGCTCCAGGCACTGACTCTACTCATCAAATACTGACTCTGCCCTGTTCACTCCTGTTCAGTCTGGCTTTTTCAATGCAATCCACAGGGAATTGGTGATGTTCAGTGATCCAGAAGGTTCCACCTGTGGGTATGAATGTGTCCAAAAAAAGAGAGAAAAAGGTGATTCTCTGATTAAAAGAGTGGACCTCCAGCTTGATTCTGGGTAACCAATGTATTCCTCATGGCAGGTAGATCCTGTTCAAAATTTACCAACACAAGCTTCAAATATTTTGTCTGAAATTCATGGATAAAACAGAGGACTGTGAAGAAAGTGCCACAACCTCTTTTCAACCAAGCCCCCTTTTTTGTGATCCTCTCTCCCCTTGGTTTGCAAGATGCCTCACTCTTTCTCGTGATTGAGTCTGGACCATGGAGTCTGACAGGGTGGGTTTGTCAGCTCAGTTTTCTCATCTGAAAAGAGGGAATAACAACCCTGACAGCTGCATGTGCTAATTGATATATGTAAGTCTCCCACAAACTGCACAGCACTGACCAAGTTCTCAGTTGGTGACAGCCACTATTATTAAGATAGGAACTGCATTTAATCAAAGAACATGTGCTTGGTACTACATAACTAGTTATTATCAAGCTGAGATACTTTAGCCTCTATATTAGTGTGTTAAAGTGTTACAGCAAATTACCACAGACTGGGGGTCTTTTTTTATTATTTAGTTATTTTGTGTTTTTAAAAAATATTTTATTATTTATGCTATTACAGTTGCCCAAGTTTTTCCCCCTTTGCCCCCCGACCCAGCCCACCCTCCCACTTCCGTAGTCAATCCCCCCATGTGTTCTTTGACTAAATCCTTCACCTTCTTTACAATAGGAATTTATTTCTTCACAAATGTAGAGGCTGGAAGTCTGAGAGCAAACTGTCAGCAGGATAGTTTCTTCCTAGGCCACTGTTCTTAGGTTGTAGGAGCAGTCTCCCCCTGTGTGTGTGCCTGTGCTCTAATCTTTTTATAAGCACACAAGTCACATTCGATGAGCGCCCACCCATTTGACCTCATTTTAATTTAATTAAAAGACTTTATCTCTAAATACAGTCACATTCTGAGGTACTTGGGGTTAGAAATTCAACACATAAATTTTGCAGAGAGTGGGGGAACATAATTTGGGACATAGCCTCCATACCAATAAAAGCATTGCTTACATTAAGTTTTTAAAAATAACAGAAGTTCAAATTTGTACACACAGATAGACAAAGGAAAGAACAAGAAAACAGTCTCCGTGAAAAGTCTTGATACACCATTCCTAAAACAAAGCTCTGTGGGCTATTTCCTCATAAAGAGTAAACTCTCCCAAACTGTGGCCATACTACCATCTAGCAAAGGTGAAGACTATGATAACACCAGTGGAACTGAAAAGGGTAGTAATCTACTTCTTCACTCAATTCACAAAGCTTTGATAACAGAAGCCTACAGGAATCCTCTGGAACCAGGTGCATCTAGGCCAGAAAAGAACAGATAGGCTGCATTGGTTTTTGGCTGGCTTGACTCAGTCACTATGTGTTTCATGGAGAATTTCGTGACCTATGAATTCATGAAGAGACAAGAAATGTATTGCAAACAGAGTCTCACACTCTGCCTCTGTAATAGTCAGTGACCGATGGGTACTGGGCTTCCCACCATGTTGTCTTCTGTGATCTGTCCCCCCACCACCTTACCTCTGACTACCTTTTTGCACCATTTCTGTGTTACCCCTGCCTTAGTGCAAGAGAGGATTGGGCTCATTATTTAATTGATCCCTGTTTTTTAAAATTCTTTGCTTAATAGAGTTAAATGTCTATTCATGTTCCTTTCAAATGTTTCTCTCCTGGGCTCTTTTAGACTCTTATTTTTGGAGATTTACTGAATATCTAGTCCTAAGAAGGTATTTGAGCAGCATATAATTCTGTTATATATTGGTCACCCCATTGCTTGAGCATGAAGCTTTCAAAGAAAATTAAAGTAAAAAATACTAGATCTGGTATTGGTTATTACCTTCACCTCAGGGTGACTTCCCTTCAGGGGCAATTAAATAGCAGCTCTGGGCTGTTAAGTTTAGTGGCTATACTGGTATGTGGCACTTCTTCAAGGACAACCTCTGTTCATATCTGTTGTGATTTTATGTGATGAAGCGGAGGCTGCCTCTGCAAAATCAGATTCCATTTGAAATTGTAGGTGTGGCTCTACATAAGTGCTTTGACCTTTCTTCTTTAAGAAACAAGTTTTGCATTACCAGGTAAATGCCCTTTGCATGGAATTTTCATGGAACACTAGTGACATCCTGTGGTCAGTTTGGTTTAGGCAGCTGGTCTTTTTCAACAACTATCTCAGGAAATAAATAAATGTCCCACATAAATTCTAGTGTGTTTTGCAAAACCAAAGGAAAAAAAAAAGAAAAATATTCTTAATCCTAATCATTCTTACAGTGTGAACATCTCCTTTCCCGAGTCACACAGTTTCTCAGTGAATATAGACAAAGGGAGTATTTTGGGTAAGAATAAGTATTTCATGAAGACAAAAGATGACTTTATCAAAACTGAGGATGAGTGTCATGATATCAGGCATTGCTCTGTGATCATACCTGCTTCTCACCATCTGCTACTGTTAAGTTCCCTGTACCTTGGCTCAGTGTCTAGTCATCACAGTAGACAGCCCTTTGCAAAAGAGTACACAGCATGACTTAACGGGAAAACAGTGGGTGTTTTGCATTTTTACACCAGTGACAATAAATTGAAGCCATTTAGTTGTAAATGTGATACTACACTTGATGGTTTTCCCTGGCAAAGCACCGAGTGGCCCATATTGAATAGAGGCAAAGAAATGGAACTGAGGGAAGCAAAGTCAGCCACCAGAGTAGCCAAGGAAAGGGGCTCGTAAAAGCATTTGTTAGCAGTTTAGAATCATAACTCAGCTCAACACTCGGTACCAGGAGCAACTGGCTGGGTTGAAACTGAGGAGAGCAGACAATGGAGTTTATGTTGTTCTTCTGTTTATTAAAAACGGATGGGAGCACTTGACAGAAAAATCAAACTTCTGGTCATGGCTCATTAATCCCTGTTGTATCTGTCAGGGGTACATGTGTGTGGAGTTCAACAAGCCTCTAGAAGTAACATTGCTGCTGAGCTCTGGTATTTTCTGTCATTTTGAATGAAAAAAAAAGGTGGCAATCACCTAGAAGTGGAGAGAGTAGGAAGTTATTTTTAGCCTACCTACTTGGAGGATATTAAATATAAGTGAGTTCGTTAAATATAAAAGTGATTTTGGTGAAGAATTTTATTGCCAATATTTGTCAAAAAGCTTTCTTCATAAGAAGGAGAAAGATAAAGATGAAAGTGAAACAAAGTCCACAATTATGACTATTTTATGAAAAGAATAGCTCTGGGAGTAAAACCTCAGGGGAACTCCTTATATCTGCACACTGAAGTACAGACCAATAGTGAATAATCTCAGGCATCAGTCTCCTCCCTGGAGATAGAATGAGACTCTGGTCAATCCAGATGGTTTAAGTGAACCCAGAGGAAAGAACCAGCGATACTCTAGTCCCTCTGTTGGGAACAACCATCATCTGTAACCAAATGCATGTCTCAAAGCTTCCACTCTATGCCTGACTCATCCTTACAACTGAGAAAGACCACAGGACCAGGAGAAATGCTGTTTTTCCTTCTGATTTCTGAATCTCCAAAAGCCTGAGATTTCTTGTGTGTAAAAGGTCAATAAGGACAATAATTTAGCATCTACCCCTGAGGATTTCATAAGGATTAAATGAGATAATGTGCATAATAGCACCTGGCCATAGGAAGCACTCAATGAAAGTCATTCTAGAAATTATTATTGGTGACATTGCCATCATAATTATTATGGATAGCACTGTTTGCTCTAAGCTGTGCTCTCCCCACATTGCATTCTCAAGCAGCATTCCAAGAGCATGTGAGCTGAAGTATGGGTGAGGTCAGAGAAAGTTCCTGTGAAGTCAACTTACTCTACTGGTCAGTGCGATTGTTCAGCTAATAATCTTAATTCTCTTCCAGGCTATGAATGTCATAGGTGCTGTGAATGTTACAGAGAAGTTTTAAATGTAGTTTCCAGATTCAGTAAACTCAAATCTAATCCATGTTTGTGAATGCAGAAAGTTTTCTGTGTAGGAATCCTAAGTCAGTAGCTTTAGAGCAAAGTAGGCTAAGCTCCTGAAAGGAGACCAGGGCTGAATAGAGGATTGAAGAGGGAGTGGGATCCAACCTGATGCCTGCTACACATTCAGGTTCACCCCCTAGGAGATAAGGATCAGCTGGAATCACACCCTCGAGGATTTCCAGTAGGGCCCAGCATTTTCTGTGTATTTCTGGTTCTTTATAATTTGGTTTTTGTTTAATACATACACAGTGGGTTCCTTTCTTTGCCTACTGTTCTTTACCCACGGATAATTGAAACCAAATTGTCTGAGCATGGAGCAAGTCTGAGATACAGTAGTTTCCCCTTATCCATGGAACATATGTTCCAAGACTTTCAGTAAATGAAGATAGTACCAAACCTTATACCTACAAACACATACACACCTTTTTACTTAAAAGAATCTCTTACAGCTTCTGTGTGACTTATCCAAATTGCCAGCATCACAACTCTTGCACATTGGGGCCATTGGTAAGTAAAATAAGAGTGACTTGAACATCAAGTACTGTAATACAGCAACAACTGATCTGATAACCTAGTTGTCTATAAATGACTAACAGGCAGGCAGCTTGATTCACACCCAAGCAGGACAGAGGGACAACTTAAGATTTCATCACACTACTGATAATGGCATGCAATGTAAAACTTATGAACTATTCATTTCTGAAATTTTCCACTTACTATTTCAGGACTACACTTAACCTGAGATAACTGAAACCTCTCAGCAAGTGAAACTGGGGATAAGGGGGGACTACCACAGAAGTTAGAAATTCTGATAACCTTTACCATTTTGGTCATTTTTTCATCTACTGCCTAAACTCCAAGTAAATTCTTCCAAAAATAGTCACTGAATACCCAAGATGGTGAATATAAACCATGATGCCATTCCAGATCTATAAGGAGAGACCCAGGTGGCATGGCTTCTCCATCAGGAAGCCTATGTTCCAGGCAGAAAGAAGCTTCATGTACACAAAAGAGTATGACATCAAACTGTAAATGTTAGTGACACCCATGAAGAGCCAGGAAAACATGACAGAATTCAGGGCAGAGAGTAAGCCTATCTTGGAAGTCATCAGGAAGCTTTCTGAGTTCAAAGATTTTGTTTTAACTGGGCCTTGCAAGGTAACAATGAGATGTGAGCAAGTGTGATAGAGGTGCCTACAAGATGGCCCTGCCAAGTACAAGGACTAACAGGGCAGAGGCATGGAGATAAGGAGTCATGGTGTTTACAGAGGAAGAAGATTAAGAAGCCTATAAAGTATCTGATGAAAATCTTTCCTTGGTAAGAACAAACAAAAATATTTCAAGGAATGTGTTGTGTAGGAAACTCTGTCCTGTTAATCTTGTTGGAACCAGTTCATTCCACCAAAAGAGGTGAATCAAAATTTGGGATTCTAATTAACCCTGTGGTTTTTATTTATGTTTATGACCCAAACTTGTTTACCCCTCCCTTCCTCACTCAGCAAGGGCATGTGAACCGTGAACCTAAGGACCATGAGCAGCAACTGGCTGTATTTTTGTTTTTATTAGCATTTCTTATTTGCCCACAGCCTGATTTCTTTTAGGCTTGACATAATTTGCATGATTGAGTTAATCCAAGTGTGAAATGCAGTAGGGACCCAATTCAATGGGTGGCTGGAAAGGGAGCATTATTAGGACATAAAAGAGACAGAGCAGAGCTCTGCCTCCCAACTCCAGGTACAAACAGACTACAATAGGCATCTCAAACTGATCTGCCAGAAAATCAACTGTGTGCACTCATCATCTGATATGCATGGTTCAAGGCCCATCTCTACAAAATATTTTCTCAGTCTAGGCACCATATTTGAGCTGGGCAGACACTCTCCATGTGGCATCAAAATCTCTCAGACCAACTCCTCTAGCACTCCTTGTAAAAACAATATTTTCAGCACTTAACTTACTTTGTAACCTCTTATTTTAAAAGAATTTTAGATTTATAGAAGGGTACTACAGAGACCCCTGTATTCCTTTCACCTACCTTCCCCTAATGTTCACATCTTATGTTACTTCAGCACACTTGTCAAAACTAGAAATTTTAAGGAGCACATGAAACTATAAATTTCATTCAGATCTCACTAGTCTTTCCACTGATGTCACTTTAATCATTTTGAAAAAAAATATTGATTCATTTGGGGAGTTACTGTTAATCAACATAGAAAGTCATTCTATTTTGCATCCTGATGGTCCTTCCTGACCTATGGGCTGATCAGGGTGCAAAGCATACTCAACAAAAAGCCAAGCAGAGAGCATCAGAGCCCCAGGTGCATCCTACATCCTTCTCTGAACCTCTGAGGACAGGCTTCCTGTTCAGCATTAAGAATCCAGAGAGCTAGCTCCAAGAAGCAGCTGTTAATCCATTGGCAAGCAAAGATCTTCAGACCTGAAGGAAAGACCTGGAAGGGTAAAACAAGGACATTCAAACAGGGGGCGTTTGGTGGAGATCACACCAAGCAATGGTTCTTCCCTTTTTCTGTTTTATTTCAAACTCCTTTATGGTAATATAATAGTAATTTCATAGTAATCCCTTATATCCTCTTGGTAGTTTTTCCACAAAATTTCACCATTTTGTGATTTTTAAGTTAAAAGTGTTATATCAATGTTATTAAAATCACATCTTAAGCTTATCTTATAATCTTTAAATATTTTTGTTATTAAGTATATTTTATAAATTATGCTATTATAGTTTTCCCAATCTCCCCCCTTAATCCCTCCTCTGCCCTGTACCCTCAACCCTCCACAATTCTTCCCTTTAGTTCATGTTCATGGATTGTACATATAAGTTATTTGACTTCTCTGTTTCTTATACCATTCTTAACCTGTCCCCATCTATTTTACACCTACCAATTATGCTTCTTATTCCCTGTACCTTCCACCCCCCATTCTTCCCCTCCTTCTTCCCACTGAAAACTCTCCGTGTGGTGTCCATTTCTGTGATTCTGTTCCTGTTCTAGTTGTTTGCTTAGCTTTTTTTCCCATTTTTTCAGCTTCAGTTGTTGATAGTTGTGTTTGTTGTCATTTTACTGTTCATAGTTTCTAATCTTCTTCAATTTCTTAGATAAGTCCCTTTAATGTTTCATATAATAATGGCTTGGTGATGAGGAACTCCTTTAACTTGACCTTATCTGGGAAGCACTTTATCTGCCCTTCCATTCTAAATGAAAGCTTTGCTGGATAAAGTAATCTTGGATGTAGGTTCTTGCCTTTCATGATTTCAAATACTTCTTTTCAGCCCCTTCTTGCCTGTAAGGTTTCTTTCAAGAAATCAGCTCATAGCCTAATGGACACTCCTTTGTAGGTAACTCTTTCCTTTCCTCTTGCTACTTTTAAAATTCTCTCTTTGTCTTTAATCTTGGGTAAGTTAGTGATGATGTGCCTTGATGTGTTCCTCTTGGGGTCCAACTTCTTTGGGACTCTCTGGGCTTCCTGGACTTTTTGGAAGTCTATTTCTTTTGCCAGATTGGGGAAGTTTTCCTTCATTATTTGTTGAAATTAGTTTTCAATTTCTTGCTGTTGTTCTCCTTCTGGCACCCCTATAATTCACATACTGGAACACTTAAAGTTGTCCCAGAGTTTCCTAAGCCTCTCTTCATTTTTTTTAATTTTGTTTCTTCATTCTGCTCCAGTTGAATGTTTATTTCTTCCTTTTGTTCCAAATCATTGATTTGAGTCCTGGTTTCCTTCTTGTCACTGTTTTCCTGTATATTTTGCTTTATTTCACTTTGGGTAGCCTTCATTTGTTCTTTCATTTTGTGACTGAGCTCAGTCAGTTCTGTCAGCATCTTGCTTACCAGTGCTTTGAATTTCACATCAGATAGGTTGGCTACCTCCTCATTGTTTAGCTCTTTCTCTGGAGTTTTGCTGTGCTCTTTCATTTGGGCCATGTTTCTTTGCACCTGTTAAGTTGTAAGGTGGGGAGGGCCTTAGGTATTCTCCAGTGCAGGGCAATCCTCTTTGCTGCATTGTGGTACCATCTGTGGGGGAGGGGTCAGAAAGGGATCAATGCAGCTGACTTGCTGGGCTCTATCCCCACTTTCCAACAAACTCTTATGTGAGACTATGAATTTCTCCCACTGAGGCAACCCCTGCCATAGTCCACAGTCAGCTCTGAGTCTCAGTTTCCCATTCAGCCAGCCCCACTTGCACAGTCAGGCTGATATTTTTAAAGCATAATTATTTTATACCTTGGCTTAAAAACATTTAATTATTTCCCATTACATTTAAAAAAAAACTCACATTCTTCAACTTGTTGTATGAGGGCTGCAGTATCTGGCCCTGCCCACCTTCATCAGTTCCTAGAACCTTTGGGGCTCTTCCTAGCTTGAGGGCCTCTGGACGGTGTCTTCTTCTCTCAGAGCTTTATGTGGCTGACATCTTCTTATACTTCATGTATTCACTAAAATGTTTTCTACTCACAAGGGTTTTCCTTGACCACCTTACCTAAAATACTGCCCCATCCACCTACTCTTTTCAATAGCCCCATTTTGATCTCCTTTATTGAACTCACCACAACAAGCAGTGTATAGATTTTTAACTTAACGCTTACCACGTATCTTGTTCACTGGAATCCAGGTCCCCAGCAATAGAAACCCTGGCTGTCTTGTGCTCCATCCAATTCCTAGGGCCTGGTTCAGTGCTTCACACAGAATAGGCTGTATGTAAATACTAGCTCATGAGGAAATGGATGAATGAGTAATGGCTTTCTTTCTCTTGACTCTCCATAGGCCTTTCATCACTGAACCCTTACCCCCCTCCAAGAGCATTCTCCTGGAAATTCAATCCTGCACCAGGTCCAGAATTCAATGATTGAGGCAGAAACAGGTTCCCTTCCAGACTGCATATGTAGGGTTAACATCACAACATGTAAAGTTCAAAACTTTTTGCCTTTGCTGCCAACTTAGAAAAACCCCAGTGCCGATAGGAATGCCTCCTGGGGTTTGTTTTGTTTTTCACATTTTAAATCTAAGTCAAAGTCCCCCCACCCTTTATGCTCTGCATATTCCTCTCCCTTTCATCATGGGTCTGAGCCAAGACTGACTACTGCCTTGGTTTTATTTCCTACATGTTAGGTAGAAGTGCTTTCGATGAGAGATAAAGAAGACTGAAGACTGGTGCATTACCTGCCTACCAAGTAAGGTTGCATCAGAGGTTGGAACTTTCTGATTCCAGCTCAGCCAAAAAGGATGGCAAAAATAAAATGAATATGATCAGGTAAGACAGGATATTGAATAATAATATAATAATGTGCTCCCCTAACAAGACTTAAGAGCAAGTCTCTGCTGGTTTCATTTCTACTTCTAAAGTTTTTCAAATTTATTTATTTTCAAAATAATCCTAATGATTGAAACGACTGAGCTATCTGTTTGGAAAATATGTAATTAAATACAATATTTAACCTAACCATTAGCTGATATTCTCATTTCTCCATTTATGTTGATTATAATCCATTTACTATATGTGTGTACAGTGTGATTTATGGTGGTTCAACATTTACTGGATATACATTATATTCTGGGTAATAAGAATATCAGCCATGAGGGATCCAAAGATGAATTAGACCTACCCTACCTGTCTTGAAGGAAGCTCAAAGGTCAGGCAAACATGTAAACAATTAATTAAAACAGTGTGATTCTTGCAATGGTAGGAGTGTGTGCAAGAGAGGGAGCAGGAACTGTGTATTGCACACGGGAGAAATGTAAATAATCTGTGGCCAGAAATCAGACTGCGGCAGTGTTAACCTAAAAATGATAGACTTTTCAAAGTGAGAGGCTATAAGCATTTATTTGAGATAAAAAAGAATAAACTATTTGGGAAGCATTGATTGAGGCACAAGCCCAAAGAGTGTTCTGATTAGGAGACAGAGGCAATGGGCATTTGCAAGAAAGAGAAGGGAAACAATCCCATCGGTATAAGGAAGACACTTCTATTGGTAACATAACGTAGTGATGCCAATTCTAAACAATGTCTTCAATTTTCAGTCCAGTAGTCATAATAACTGCATTCTTATTATTTTTTCAGTTCTTCGAGATACAACATTGCTTTCAGCCCAGTCCTCCACAAGTTACTTTCCCCTATTTTAACATTTCAAAGGCATCAGATGTGCAAAGCAGTTTCTCTGGGATGGCACCTTTGGCCCCATTTGAAAGTGGTTTCATTTACATTATATTTTACAACAGTCTGTAAACATGGCCCCTAGATCCTTTGAGAATTTTCCTATTGAGAAAGAATTCTCCTGCCATTGAACCTGGGCTCTGTGACTGCTTGACTGATATGGAAAACCATGGAAGTGACACTCTGCCAGTTCTCAAGCCTTAAAGAACTGGCAGCTTCTACTTCTTGTCCCTTAGGTTGCTTGCTTTTGGAAGCTGACTATATACAAAAAGGAAGGCTGAAGTAGCCCACCTGGAGAGAATAAATGTGGCCCCAAATTTATGATGAGAGAGAGAGAGAGAGAGAGAGAGAGAGAGAGAGAGAGAGAGAGAGAGAGAGAGAGAGAGAGAGAGAGAGAGGGAGAGAGAGAGAGAGAGAGATTCTGGCCAGTCCTCTGCTGCTTTGGTCAAGACTTTTGCATCTTCTTCTACAGCCTAACTGAGCTCCGCCAGGAAGTTCTGCTGCTCTCACTGGGGTCTCATGATGGAGTTGAGTCAGTAAGTAGCTAGGGTAGAAGTCATCTAAATGCTTCTCTGGGACAATGGGGTGGCTGGCTTCTCTCCTTCTCCACATAGTCTCAGAGCCTTTCCATAGGGCTGCCATCATTGCCAGGGTGAGAGAAAGATGGTTCTGTAGGTGTTCAGATAACTACAAACTAGATTCAACTGCTAATACCTGAGTAAACTGCTGCTGTGTGAGTGAAAAGATGAAGCTGGGATGACACTACAGGAACTGGAAGCAAACAGGGAGGAACCAGCAGCCACTCCCACCTCCAAAGCACAATACCTTCCTCGCACCCACTATTGGTAGAGTCTATCAGTAAAGATGTTGGCAAAGCAAAAGTCTGGTTTGCAGAGTCATAGCCCTAAAAGCATAAAACAATGTGCAAGTGGGCTTGGGAGGAGTGGATTGGGAGATAATAGCTTAATAATGGCACATTTAACAAGACTTTGAAAAGTTGACATCAGAATCCCTCCCCTCCAAATCATACCATTAAAAGACACTCATTTGGGAAAATGTTTTGAATTTAACCACTTGCTTTTTATATTAAGCTATTGCCTTGGTACTGAAAAGGAAAAAAGTGCTACATTATTATTGGAAAGCCTACATTCAAGTACTGCAAATCTGTCTTCAAGTTCATTTAACAAAGTGACATTTAAATTACTAAGAAGAGTGGAATAAACTCTATGTTATTTGTACTCTCCTAATACACTGGGACGAAATTGTTCTGGGATCAGCAACTGATTAAGCTGATTATATACCTCAAACATGTAGGATGTGGTTTTCAACTGGTCACAATCAAAATACAATTTACTTCTGTTAGTATAATAATATAGATGCCATAAAAGGCATCTCTTGGTGTTTTCCATTTACATTTCTTCTACTACCAGCCCAGTGTTTTCACGGTCTTACTCTGTCTTCTCTCTGCCTCCAACTCCACATTATTACCTGGGATTTTGGGGACTTTCCTGGACTGACATGGTAAGGAAACCCTGATACATGACGGGAAGGGAGGGGCCCAGCTTCTCAGATGCTGGGAAACCCTGCAACACATTCTAGCCTGGAAAGTGATAGTCAAAGGTGGATGGTTCCTGAAGAGGTACTGAGGGAAAAAGTGTCAACCAGCAGAGCAGCTCAAACAGTGCCACATGGAAATGAAAATACCAACCAAAGAAAAGGCAATCTCTGTGTGCACCTATTCGAAAAACAACATGGTCACCAGGGTAGGAGTCCCTGTGGGAAGTGGTTCATTAAAAAAGGAAGAAAACTGTACTTACTCCCATTCAGATGACTGGTCTAATGCCTGTTGTCCTCTAATCACCACAGTGGTTATCATACCTCCTCAGATCTTCAGCGGAGATGCTGCGGAAAGTTAGAAGCTGTGGGACAACTCTTCTGATTTGCTTCTAGTCAGCAATGCAGACCATATGCACACTTCTAATGCTTCTCTCTGTCTCCATTGCCACCACTCAGTCTATTGTTTCCTTGTCCTTACATATTGCATCCTCCTTTCAATTATTCTCCATGAAGCAGCCACAGTGAGCTTTCAGAAACTCAGACTGGATCATGTCCCTCCCTTCATACAGTATCAGATGTACTTTGCTCTGCTGACCACAATCTGATTGTAGCATCTCCAGTGGAATGCAGTCCCATTCCACAGTGTTGTGATCATGCCCCTCCATGAGAAATCTGCTGCTGTAATTGCTGTGGCCTGGATCCTAAATGCAACAAGGACAATGACAGAAGTCACCAGACTTAAGCAAAGAAACAATATGCCATTCTTTCTAAAGCACTATAAAATGGAGCCCTTGTTGGTGTGGCTCAGGGGACTGAGTGTCAGACTGTGAACCAAAGCATTGCTAGTTCAATTCCCAGTCAGGGCACATGCCTGGGATGCAGGTCAGGTCCTCAGTAGGGGGCACACAAAAGGCAACCACACATTGATGTTCCTCTCCCACTCTTTCTCCTTCCCTTCCCCTCTCTCTAAAAATAAACAAAATCTTTTTAAAGAAAATAAATAAAGTATTGTAAAATGGAAATGTTTGGTACAGCATCAAAAAAGCCTGGGAGTTTTCACTGTGACCACTATAAGTAATTTGGTGGGGATTTTTTAAGTTCAAAGAAGAAAAAGATACTTGGAATTTTCATAAGCACCTTTCTTTCAAAGCTTTTCACTCTCTGTATGTTGTGTAAAGCTCTGTGTAGGAAGTGTGAGCATAGAGAAAGCCAGTGATTCTTCCCAGGTCACCTAGTTATCAGCTGAGTTGGAGGCAGGACCATGGCTTCCCACCTTTAAGCAAACACCTTGGCTACTCTTCACTGCACCTGCCTTCCCCAATTCCATAGCTTTCAGGGAGCCCAGGAAAATCCCAACTGGTATATAGAGGCTGGTTAATTCCATGTTCTGCAACTTAAGATAATTTTTAAAAGATTTTTTTTTTATGAGCGGTCTTCTTGATTTAAAGAGGTACTGCAGAAGAAATCAACTGTTTTTCTTTCAAATTGAAATAATAGGTACTTCTCAGCCAATATAAACTTAAGTAATACTCACATCTTGGCCTACGCATGGGAGAGTGAAGCATTTAGAACACACTAAACATTTAGAATATTCTAAGAATTTTAGAATGGGAAAAGGGCCTTTGAGCTACAAACTCAAGACTCAGTGATCATGACAGAACATGTCTGATCAAAGAAAAGAAATAAGCAGCAAATTTTATCAATATCAGTTTATTTCTGATTAGTCTGTAAATGAGAAAAAAGGGAGAATAAGTAAAAGAAAAACTGGGAGAGAGAAGAGAGAGAATAAGAAAGAATACGAGATATTAAAAAGCCTACTGATGGCAAATATAAAACATGTCTATATTATTCAGAAACCACCAGTTTAATTTAGCCAGTTTACTCAATTTAAAAAGGTCTCTTGAGAATACTTTTGTCAGTAAGCTCCCTCTATTGACAATTTAATTTTCTACCTTCTAAAATATGTCCAGCCCTGGCTGGTGTAACTCAGTGGATTGAGTGCTGGCCTGCAAAGCAAAGGGTCACCAGTTCAATTTCAAGTCAGGGCACATACTTGGGTTGCGGTCCAGGTCCCCAGTAGGGGGCAGGTGAGAAGCAACCATACATTGACCTTTCTCTCCCTCTATCCCTTCCCCTCTCTCTAAAAATAAAATTTATTTTTAATTTATTTAATTTTTAAATTGTATTTATTTAATTTATTTTATTATTGTTCAAGTACAGTTGCCTGCATTTTCCCCCCACCACTCCCCACCACCCTGCCATCTCCACCTCCCTCCCCTGATTCCAGCACCCCCTTGGTTTTGTCCATGTGTCTTTTATAATTGTTCCTGAAAATCCTCCCCCTTTTCCCCCCAATATTCCCTCCCACCTCCCCTCTGGTTTCTGTCAGATTGTTCTTAATTTCAATGTCTCTGGTTATATTTTGCTCACTTGTTTGTTTTGTTGATAAGGTTCCACTTAAGGGTGAGATCACATGGTATTTGTCTTTCACTGCTTGGCTTATTTCACTTAGCATAATGCTCTCCACCTCTGTCCATGTTGTCACAAAGGGTAGGAGCTCTTTCTTTCTTTCTACTGCATAATATTCTATCATATAAATGTACAATAGGTTTTTGATCCATTCATTTACAGAAGGGCACTTAAGTTACTTCCAGTGCTTGGCTATTATAAATTGTGCTGCTGTGAACATTGGAGTGCACAGGTTCTTATGGATTGGTGTTTCAGGGTTCCTAAGATTAATCGCAGCGGTGGAATTGCTGGGTCAAAAAGTAGTTCCATTTTTACTTTCTTGAGGAAATTCCATACCGTTTTCCACAGTGGCGGCACCAGTCTGCATTCCCACCAATAGTACACTAGGGTTCCCTTTTCTCCACATCCTCTCCAACACTTGTTTGTTGATTTGGTTATGATGGCCATTCTCACTGAGGTGAAGTGATAACTCATTGTGGTTTTAATTTGCATCTCTCTTATGGCTAGTGATGCTGGACATCTTTTCATATGTCTGTGGGTCCCCCATATGTCCTCTTTGGAGAAGTGTCTGTTTGTGTATAGTGTAAGTTGGTGATCAAGTTTCATTTTTTGCATGTAGCTGTCCAGGTCTCACAACACCATTTGATGAAGAGGCTGTTTTTACTCCATTTTATCCTATGGCCCCTTTTTCAAACATTAATTGACCGTAGAGACTTGCATTTATTTCTGGGCTCTCTATTCTGTTCCATTGGTCTATATATCTGTTCTTATGCCAGTACCAGGCTGTTTTGATTACAGTGCCATTGTAATAGTTTGGTATATGGTATTGTGATCCTGCTACCTTTGTTCTTCATTCTCAAAATTGCTACAGCTATTTGAAGTCATTTATGGTTCCATATAAATTTTTGAAATGTTTGTTCTATATCTGTGAAATATGTCATTGGTACTTTAATTGCATTGAATCTATAAATTGCTTTGGGTAGTATGGCCATTGTGATGATGTTAATTCTTCCAATGAACATGGTATATGTTTCCATTTCTTTGTGTCTTCCTTGATTTCTCTCTTCAATGTTGTGTAATTTTCTGAATACAGGTCTTTTACCTCCTTGGTTAGGTTTATTCCTAGGTATTTTATTTTTCTTGTTGCTATATCAAATGGGATTTTTTCCCTCATTTCTGTTTCTGATATTTCATTGTTAGTGTAAAAAAATGCCTTTGACTTCTGAATATTGACTTTGTACCCTGCTGTTTTGCCAAATTCACTCATTAGTTCAAGGACTTTTTTCTTGGAGTCTATAGGATTTTCTATGTACACTATCATGTCACCAGCAAACAATGACAGTTTTATTTCCTCCTTTCCAATTTAGATGACTCTCTTTTTCTTGTCTGATTGCTGTGGCTATAACTTCCAATACTATGTTGAATAGCAGTGGTGATAGCTGATATCCTTGTCTTGTTCTTCATCTTAGTGGGAAAGCTTTTAGTTTTCACCCATTGAGTATGATGTTGGCTGTAGGTCTCTCATATATGGGCTTTATTATGTTGAGGTATGCTACCTCTATTCCCATTTGCTAAGTGTTTTTATCATAAATGGGTGGTGTGCCTTTTCAAATGCTTTTTCTGCATCTATGGATATAATCAAGTGAATTTTGCCTTTCCTTTTGTTTATGTGGTGTATTACATTTACTGATTTGAGAATATTGTACCATCCTTTCATCCCCAGGATGAATCTCACTTGATCATGGTGTATCATCTTTTTTAATGTATTACTAGATGTGCTTTGCCAATATTTTGTTGAGGATTTTAGCATCTATGTTCATCAGTGATATTTTCCTGTAGTTTTCGTACTTTGTTGAGTCTTTATTTGGTATTGGGATTAGGCTAATGCTGGCTTCATAAAAAGAGTTTGGGAGTCTTCTGTCTTCCTGGATTTTTTTTAACAGTCTGTGAAGGATAGAAGTTAGTTCTTCCTTAAATGCTTTGTAGAATTCCCCTGTGAATCCATTTGGTCCAGTATTTTTATATGCTGGGAGTTTTTTTTATTACAGCTTCAATTTTGTCAGCTGTTATTGGTCTATTCTGGCTTTCTGATTTTTCTTCATTAAGTTTTGGGAGATTATATTTTTCTAGAAATTTGTCCATTTCACCTAGGTTTTCAAATTTCTTGGCATATAGTTCTTCAAATAGTAATTTTTTACAATCCTTTGTATTTCTGTGGTATCAGTTGTGATGTCTTCTCTTTCATGTCTGATTGTGTTTATTTGGGTCCTTTCTCTTTTTTTCTTGGTGTGTCTGCTTAAAGGCTTGTTGATTTTGTTTATCTTTTGAAAGAACTGGCTCCTAGATTTATTGATCTTTAAAATTGTGCTTTTAGTCTATATGTTGTTTCATTCTGCTCTGATCTTGGTTATTTCCTTCCTTCTACTTGTTATGGGCTGTCTTTGTTGTTGTTCCTTGAGTTCTTGCAGGTGTAGGGTTAGGTTGTTTATTTCAAATGTTTCTATGTTTTTTTAGGTAGGTCTGTATCACTATGAACTTCCCTCTCAGGACTGCCTTCACGGTGTCCTATAAGTTTTAGGTTGTTGTGAGTTCATTTTAATTTGTTTCCAGAAATTTTTTTATTTCTTCCTTGATCTAATTCTTGACCCAATCATTGTTTAATATCATGCTATTCAATCTCCATGAGTTTGCATGTTTTTGAGTTTTTTCCTTGAGATTGGTTTCTAGTTTCAGTCCCTTGTGGTTGGAGAAAATGTTTGATATGATTTCAAATTTTCTTGAATTTGTTGAGGTTTGTTTTGTGTCCTATCATGTGGTCTATCTTTGAAAATGTTCCATGTGCATTTGAAGAGAATGTGTATTTTGCTTCTTTGGTGTGTGTATGTGTGTGTGTGTGTGCGTGTGTGTGTATAAATCAGTTAAGTCCCTTTGATCTAGGGCATTGTTCAATGCTGCAATATCCTTGTTGATATTTTGTTTGGAAGACCTATTCATTTTTGACAGTGTGATGTTGAAATTTCCTATTATAATTGTGTTGCTGTCAATATCTTTCTTGAAGTCCTTTAAGATTTTCTTTATGTATTTGGGTGCTTCTATGTTGGGTGTATATATATTTACAATGTTTATGTCTTCTTGATGGATTCTTCCCTTGAGTATTATGAAGTGACCTTCTAGGTCTCTTTTTATGGCCCTTTTTTTGAAGTCTATTTTGTCTGATATGATTATTGCTACCTTGGCTTTTTTCACTGTCCATTTACTTGGAATTTTTTTTTCCATTCCTTGACTTTCAGTCTGTATAGGCCTTTTGTTCTGAGGTGGATGTCTTGTAGGCAGCATATGTGTGGGTCATGATTTCTTATCCATTTGGCTACTTTATGTCTTTTGATTGGGGCATTTATTCCATTTATGTATAAGATTATTATTGATAGGTACTTATTCATTGTCATTTACCCCCTTTGTACCTGTGTTTCTTTCTCTCTCACTCTTTCTTTCCTTTTTTTAAAGTAGCCCCTTTAGCATCTCTTGCAGTGCTGGTTTGGAGGAGTGTATTCTTGGAGGCTTCTTTTGTGTGGAAGCTCCTTACTTCACCATCCATTTTAATTGAGAGCCTTGCTGGATAGAATAGCCCTGGTTGCAGGCCTTTGTTTTTCATTACTTAGAATATTCCTTGCCAATCCCTTCTGGCTTGGAGCATTCCAATTGAGAAGTCAGCTGCTAGTTTTATCTCAGCTCCCTTGTATGTTACTTCCTGTTTTTCCCTTGCTACATTTAAGATTCTTTCTTTGTGTTGGAATTTTACCATTTTAATTATGGTATGTCTTGAAGTGGGCCTCTTTGGGTTCCTCTTGTTTGGGACTCTGTTTTTCCTGGATTAGTGTGACTTTTTCTCTCATGAAATTAAGGAAGTTTTCCATCATTACTTTTTCAAACACTTTTTCTACCCCTTGCTCTCCTTCTCCTTCTGGTATCCCTATTATATGGATATTATTACATTGCGTGTTGTCCTGCATTTCCCTTAACACCTCTTCATTCTTTCTGAGTCTTTTTTTTTCCTTTTGGAAAGACCAAACTTCTTGCTCTTTCTGGGTGTTTTTTTTTTACCTTGTCCTCCAGCTTGCTGATACAATACTCTGCTTCATCTAGCCTGCTTTTAATTCCTTCTACTGTGTTCTTGAGTTCAGAAATTGTATTCTTCATTTCTTCTTGACCCTTGTTGATAGTTTCTATTTCCTGTTTCATGTTGATGTAATTGGTAGTGAGTTCATCATTGTTTCCCTGCAGTTTTTGGCAATTCATTGTGAGTTCATTGAGCTTTCTTATATCCATTGCTTTCAACTCAATATCTGATAGTTGACTTGCCTCTATTTCATTTAGCATTCTTTCTGAAGCTTCCTCTTTTCCTTTCATTTGGGGATTGCTTCTTTGTTTTCCCATTATTTGTGAGACTCTTCTTGTTAGCTTCTGCTTCTTAAATTGATCTGTTCTGACCTTCTGGGTTTGTGGTGTGAACTTCTATCAGGTAGGATTTCTTCTAACAGGTAGGAGACCTGTTAGATTCAGTGGTGCAGTCTCCTTGTTCTCCAGAACTTGCTACTCTTAGGCTGTCATTTATGTTGGCTCTCTGTATGTCTTTGGATTTTTATTGTTGTTGGGTCTTTCTTTGGTGGGTCCTTCCCTCCAGTTGGTTAATTGAGGCTCATTCTGCCCACCACATCTTGTATTCTCTTGTGCAGGTGCAGACAGGTTGTGATAAAGCTGGTTTTTCTGTATGTCTGAGGTTATGAGGCTTCTCTCTTGCTATTGTTCAATTGTTTGTTCTGGATAATTTCTCCACTGTTTAGTTGTAATTCTGATTGGCCCTGGGTGAAAGTTAATGTGCCTTTCACTCACTCCTCTGCCAACTTCCTTTGTTATCTGTTGGTTGTTCCTTGGTTGGTGGGTTCTCTCTTCCAGCAGGTATATTGATGTTCCCACCTACTCTTGTATGTGATCAGTTGGAGTGGGAAGACAAAATCGATTAAGAGAGCAGGACTATATTCTATGGGATTTAAAGTACCAACACATAGAGAAGAAATAGGAGATCCTCTGGATAAGTGTAGTGCTAACTGTGACATTTCACCCAACTAGCCACTTTTTAGAAAGTGTGGAAAAGAGACATAGTTCTTGTTAGAGAGGGGAAGGATTGTGAATTGAATCCAGAAAACAGAGAGCTTGTGGAAGGTCAGATTATGAGATATAGTGAGAGTAAAGGACATAAAACAGGCATAGAGTGTGAAAGAATAGAGTTAACCACAACAGTAATAAAGTTCCAGAAGCTAGTGAAATGGGCCAATATCTGGGAGGGGTGCTGTGTGGTATTTTCAGTTGTATGGACCGACAATTATTTACAATAATATTGAAACAACAATCATATGATAGAAACTATATGACCTGAATAACAAGAATAGGAAGTACACGACCAAGAGTAGTGTGCTATGGGAATACAAGTGAAGTGAAAGAATGAAAATTAAAATACACTATGAAAGAAAGAACAAGGAAAACCAGTAAAACAATGCAATTAAACAAACAAATAAAATGAATAAAACTAAACAGAAAGAACAAAAATTTTAAAAAATACCAATAAAATTTAAAAAGTAAAAATAAAATAATAAAAAATAATAATAATAGAAATAAACAATAACATGGAAGTTCTCTGGAATAGCAGAGTGAAATTTGTCTTAGTTTGTCAGTTGTCGGGATTAGCCTTGTGATCCCTCTTTGGGTCTGACTCTGGTCCTTCCACAGCTCTAGGTCTTAATGTCTCACTTGAGGAAAAAAAACAGAAAAACCTCCTGCTGACTTTAAACCAGCCAAGTGAGTTCTTCTGGTTTTCCTGGCTGCCACAGGCTGACAGGGGTTGTACTTTCGCTTTTCTCCCTACCTATGGTTTTGTGAGGATGGAGGCCACGTGTGGGCTGCAATCTTTACAGTTGCCCAGCCTCCAGCCCAGTTCCTTGGTTCACTGCCAGGCCCCCACTGCCCATCTGCACCAGGCCAACACCTTCAATCCATGAGTTGTGCTGTCCTTGAGGTGTTTTAATTAGGGACAACGAGCACACCACCTTCTTGCTTTTTGCTCTCCTAGGTGCTAGGCACTCTCAAAGTCTCTTCAAGGTAGTTCAGTTCCCTGCTGAGTCAAGTCTTTCTGGGGACTGCTAACTTGCTAAGCCCTGCTGCTCTCCTCTGCAGGGGGGGCGGGGGGGGGCACCTCCTCCTCCTTCCTCTTAGCAAACCAGCCTGGTCATGCAGGAGTGGGAGCACTACTGTGGCTTTGGTGGTGGTGAGGGGTATGTGCTGAGGCTAGGGCAGTGACCAACATTTTGGTTGAGGCTGTGGGGGTGTGGCTGGAACAGTGGGGGTGGCTGCTGTAGGAGAGTTCCTCAAAAAACCACCAAGAGACTTTTGAACAAAATCTTCCTGTTCAAGCCTGCCACTCCAAACAAGCTCCTGGCTTTTTACACAACCTGACTTTTCAACCAGACCAGAGACTATCCGGGTCAAGGTCCATCACAGCACAACTCTTCTCCCTTTTCCAGGCATCACCCAGCTCCCCAATTTCTCTGGAAATGATCCAACTGGCATCCACAGTCTCAGCGGGTAATCACTTGTGCATCTCCCACTTCATCTTTATTCCCCCTGGGGACTTCAAGCATCCAGGTCCATCCTGGTGCCACTCTGGTGCCTGGTTTGGTAGAGGAGGGAGCTGTTGATTTGGCTTTCTTCCAAGAACCCTGTGGCAGGTGCCAGGCTGGGGGCTGCAGCAGCCTTGGTCCCCAAGCTGGTCCCAGGGACCTTGCTGTCCCAAAGCAATCTTCTTACCATCTGTTTTTCAATGTCCTCTACAGTTTTGGCCTCCAACCTTCGTATATGCTGGGATACCATTAGCCATTCACTCTGTTCCTCAGAGAATTGGCTAGGTGTTCCACCTGCGCGCAGGGGGAAGTAGGCTCCACTCCCACCTAACTCACTGCCATCTTCCTGCTTGGATCCCAAAATAAATAAATTTTTTAAAAAGAGTTTTATATTGAAAAGAATAACTAATTAAATTTAATAACATAATACCTTGTATTAGTATAACAAAGTTCTTAGTGGGTACAATAACAGGCTTCCTTGTAGACAAGGATAGTGTATTGTGGTGCTGTTCCCTGCAGAAGTCTTTAATCGCTGTGCTCACACTATTATTCCTAAAGACTACCTCTCCACTTACGTGTAGGATACATACTAGCACTTTACATGCACTTGTAAATTTCTCCCTCTGATTTTAAAGTATTTTTACCTTTCCCAACATTACTTTATAAAACATGACAACATTCTTATAAAAGAGTAGTAATTTTTCTTCATATTTTGCAGCCTGAAAACAGAAAAGTGATGGGAATTCCTTGAAATCTCAGAGCAAATTATTGGCAAAGGCAGAAGGGGGAGAAAAATCAAACCAAGCAAACAAAAATTCCTTTCCACCAGAACACATGTCCTCCAACCCTAATAGCATCATTGAAATTCCATTTTCAACTCAAATTAACATAAAATTAAGAATTCTATACTTCTGGAGAGCTTTGAAAAATTAAGACACATTTCTTCTCTAAAAAAATATTTTATTTATTTATTTTTAGAGAGGGAAGGGAGTGAGAAAGAGAGAGAGAGAAACATCAATGTGCGGTTGCTGGGGGTCATGGCCTGCAGGCCAGGCATTTACCCTGACTGGGAATCGAATCTGCGACACTTTGGTTCGCAGCCCACACTCAATCCACTGACACATTTCTTACTAAATTAAAATAGTTCTTAAATTCAAGAAATGGTTTTAGGAAATGTTTCAGCTCATTTTTTTATCCAGTGAGTAATAAAATTAGGTTAACAAATTGGTAAAATCAAGCCATAGACTGAAAAATAAGACTTACCTTGCCTTTCAGTTTCTATAGACACATTGCACGTGCCCTTTTAATTACCCTTTAGCACTGAGGTGAGCAAGAACTTAATGCAAATAACTACCTTTCTTTCTGATGAAAATAATGTTTACTTTTCATTTCATAGTGTAGCATAATATGTTGGTTATATTTATAACAATAATCATTCTGGAAATTTTGACTTAAATTTTTTTAGCATTAAAAACTTTTTCAAGAACACAATTACATATTTATCTCTTATTTGCATAATGAAAGGGATCACTTCAGTAAAAGGAAATGTATGCTTTCATTCACCAATCCATTCATTCATATATGAATTGAGGGCCTACTGTGTGTTCCAGGCATTCAGGATATCACAGTGAGGGGAAAAATGTACATTTACAAGTCTCATACCACACATTCTAGCTGAGGCAAGAATAAGCATATAATAAAAAAGTGATAAGTGCTTTGGAAAAAATGAAGTGGAAGGGGATAAGAGCTGGGGCCTGCACTTTAAATAATGTAGTCAAGAAAAGTCTCACTAAGAAAAGGACATTAGAAAACACTCTTGAGGAAGGAATGAGGTTACATGGATACCTGGGACAAGGCATGAAAATCTACAGCAAGAGAGAGGAGCAAGGAGAAAAGCCCTATGTGGGAGCATATTTGGCATATTTGACAAATAGCAAAAAAGAGAGTGTGGCTGGAGCAGAATGAGCAAGGAGGACCCAGTAGAAGATGAGGTTAGAGAAGCAAATGCATGGTGGTAGAGACAGGGCAGATCCTATAGAGCCTTTGTAGATCACTGTAAAGGCTTTCCCTTTACTCTGGGTAAGACATAAGCCATCGGGAGGTTTTGATTAAAGGAATGATGTGATCTTACTGACATGTCAAGACAATAGGAGTAGAAGTAAGGAAGTCACTTAAAGGTTATTGCAAAAACTAGATGAAATGAGAGAGTGACTTGGACAAAGTTAGAAACAGTGTAGGAGGTGAGAAATGAGTCAATTCTAGATATATTTTAAAGGCAGATTCAACAAGATTTCCTGGTGGGTTGGATGTGGGGCATAAATCAAGGAGAAATCAAGGATGACTCCAGGTTTTTGGACTGAATGCTGGAAATGCAGAAAAGAGTGGAGTTGGAACAGGGCTAAAGGAGGGGCACAGATCATTAGCTCACTTGGAGATATAGTGAGTTAGAGGTGTCTACTGGACATCTAAGTGGAGAGGCTAAGTGTGGAGTTGGATTTCCCTGTCTATATTTCAGAGGGGTGTTCAAAACTGGAGATTGAAATTTAAAGCCATACAATTGCATGAGATTATCAAGGGAGGAGAGGGCAGATTGAAAATCATGTTGGTGTTTTCTTTAGCCATGCGTAACAAAAATAAAACAAACAAACAAACAAAATACAAAATTTCAAAAAAAGAAAGAAAGAAGGAAAATTGTGTTAGTCCCAGGACTGTGCTCAGAGTGCTCCACTATAAAGAAGCAGGGAAATGAGGAAAAATTGGTAAACGGAGGAGGACATCTGGCACTTCCAGTGAGCTGGAAACCAAGTAAAGAGAGAATGTTGAGAATGGATAAATCAGCTGTGATAGATGCTACTACTTGCAACAAAGAAGATAACCACAAAAAATCAATAATGCATTTAGCCAAGTGGAAATCACTCTTGGCCTTGCCAGTAGAATGGGTTTATGACAGGACAGGAGAACAGCATTAGACAAATTATACCATGAAAGAGAACAGAAAAATGGCACAGTAGCTCAAAGGGAAGTGGTACCATGGAAGGGGATTGTACATATAATATTGCCTCCATTAAGTCTCCTTGAGTACTTAGAGTTCGCTATGATACTCTGGCACAGGTTATTATGAACAGGAATTGATATACTAATAACATTTTTAAATTTATATTTTATTTTTTAGAATAGTTTTAGGTTCACAACAAAATTGAGAAGAAAGTACAGGATTTCCCACATGCCCCTTACCCCCACACATGCACAGCCTCTCCACTATTAACATGTTGCACCATGTGACACACTCCTTTGTTACAACCTATGACCCTTCAATGACACCAAAGTCCATAGTTTACATTAGGGTTCACTCTTGGTATTGTACATTCCATGGGTTTTTGACAAATGTACTAACAGTTAAAATAATTTAAAATAAATTGATGTGTTAATACCTTTTTTATTGTGTAAGGACACTTAACATGAGATCTACCCTCAACGAATTTTTAAATGCACAATATAATATTGTTAACTATATGCACAATGTTGTACAGTAGAGCTCTGTAACTTAATCATTTTGTGTAACTGAAACTTTATATCCGTTGCACAACTTCCCATTCCCTCTTGGTCCCTCCTTGAAACCACCATTTCACTCTGTTTCTATAAGTGTAGCTACTATAAAAAAAAGATAAGAAGTGTTGGTGAGGATGTGGAGAAACTGGAACCCTCGTACACTGTTGGTGAGAATGTAAATTGGTGCAGCCATCACAGAAAACACTATGGAGGTTTCTAAAATAATTAAACTGAACTACTGTATGATCTAACAATCTGACCTCTGGGTATGTATCCCAAAAATATTTTAAATCATATCTCAAAGAGATTAGCATTCTTATATTCATTGCAACACTATTCACAAAAAGCAAGCTGTAGAAACAACCTAAGTGGCATCAACAGATGAATGGATAAAGAAAATGTCATCTATACATAGAGTGAAATACTATTAAGCCTTAAAAAAAAGGAAATCCTACCAAATGCAACAATATGGATGAAACTTGAGGACATTATAGTAAGTGAAAAAAGCCAGTTACAAAGACAAATACTGCATAATTCCACTTTTGTGAGGTATCTAAAACAGTAACATTAAAATATAATTTTAAAAAAATTTAAAACATTTTAAAATAATTTAAGAGCATTTAAAGTAATATTTTTAAGTGTTGTATTCTATCATATACTGTTCTGTGGGCTAGTCAGGGTAAATATTATCAACTAGAGTTATAATATCAGAAACAAAAGTCCAAGTGTCCTGCCTCTGAAAGCAGCACTTTTTCCATGACCCCCAATAAAGAGCAGACAACACAGCCAACCATGCTACAGAGCTCAGTCCCCACTGAACACACTTCAGTGTCAAATGTAGGTGCTGCTGATTAAGCCGTTATCACTGTGAAAGCTAGTTCAACACAAAAGCTAAATATTTTCTATTGTAAAAGAGAAATTCAAAGTACATAACTAAAAGATGACCTACAAGCATAAACACAGCCATGTTCTAGCCACACAAAGTACAATGATAATAATATCTACTATTTATAACATACACACTCTCTGCTAAGAAATGTACATATCTTGTTGTTAATTATCAGCAACAATCTGCATAGCTGGTACTACAGTCCTATTATGCAGAAGCAGAGATAGAGGCTCAAGGTTTTTAACTAAACAGCTAGAAAGTGGCCATGGTGAATTCTGAGCCAAATTCTTAGTGTCTGACAGCAAAGCCTGTGCTTTTTCCTTTGCACTTTGGTAACTCTCTGTTCATTACTCACAAAGATCTTCCTGGGAAAAATGAAAATTGAATGAACATCTAAAGGATATAATGCTACTTAAAGGAAAATGAAAAAAGGTAGTTTACCAGTCTGTAGTGTTGAATGCATTCTGTTCTTACTTGAGATTATAAGAGAGCTCAAAAGAAGTCCTAGAAACAGTGGTGGACAAGAGAACATGTTCAAATACTCTATGAATTCAGCTGGGAAGACTGTACATATTTGAACAATTCCATTCTAAGATAACTATGAAGTGTTACTATGTTGTAGCCAAAGGAATAAATTGTGCCATTTCTATCTTTTTTAAAAAAAATTTGCACAATCATCTTATCTACCCAGAAAGACACCATAGATAATATTCAATAGAGTAGTAAACTCTACACAGAATAAGTAAAGCTTCCATCATCATATTACACCACATTATATTGCCATTTCAACAATGTCAGTGATTATATATTGGCTATGTGCCTAAATGCACCTACAATTTAAATACATATCATGTTAAATAGTGTCATTGTGCAAAAGCCAAGAGGTATGCAGTAGTTGATGTTTTCTCTCTTCTCAAGACACAAAGAACCTTATTCTGTTCTCCAGTACACAGATATAATGTTGGAAAATGCCTTGAAAATTCTGCCCATGCATTTGTTTGGGAAATTAACTGACTTTTTTAATTTATAAAAATATACTGGCTTTTCCATCTCAGTGTGTGGATGGAAATCAGTAGAAATATACCATTTCCAGGAGATATGTTTCTATTATTGAAACCTGAAAATATTTCAAAATGGATAGCCCTAAATAGTTAGGCTAATAGGCTGAAATGTTTGTCATTTTTGTTTTGAACCATCACTTGTACACATAAAAATTAAATTAAGATCATTTTAGTACATTTGGAACTTGTCTTTTCAAAAAAATCATTTGCTATAGATACAAGGTCAGGAAAAACTTAAATATCTTTTTTTTAAACTCAAGCACAGTGAATTTATGGCAATAAAAGAATAACTGAAAACATGGCTAGTAATCATCCTATACCTTCTCTACCCATACAGAGTGTCAGACAAATACGAAGCATTACATAGCATCTGCATATAGTATCAGTAATTGAAGTTGAATTTCATTACAGAATAGCCTTGGTAATAGGTTGGACTGTGTACATAAAGCCTATTTCAATTTTCCTGAGCCCCAATTAAGCAGCCTTAGAATATGGTACTTAAAAGGTAACAAAAGGTCCATTTATTTGATAATATGGACCAAAAAGGAAAGAGATATAAGTGGCCTTAGTATAAGTGGCATCATCGTTCTATCCACACTCCCTTGGCCCAAAGCAATATTATCTCATTAACTGGGCATTCTTAGGAGCATTGTAAATGGTCAAAGAAGTGATGTCAGTGACCTTTCTTATACACTGGCTTGGTTACTACTGGTCTCCTATTTACTGTTACTTGTCTTATTCTCTTTGAGGAGTTGAGAAGAAGGCATATAGGCCTGAAGACATTGTGGTAGGTTACTAAATGTAGCCACAAATTATTTGTAACTCCACTTGTCAAAAGCGGAGTCTATTCTCCACCTCTTAAGTTTGGGATGTTTGTGACCGCTTTGAACAATAGAATGCAGTGGAAATGTATGCATTTCAAGCCCAGGTGTCAAGAGGCCCTGCTGCTTCTCTTCCTGCTTCTGGGATCCATTTTACCACCATGTAGACAAGGCTACACTGGCCTGCTGAAGCATCACCTGAAGAGAAGTCCTAGCATCACAGCTGTCCCAGGATTCCCAACTGAGGCCCCAGACATATGAGTAAGCCTAGTCAAGAAAACTCAAGGTGGGAATAGACAGGAAATGCACCCCAATGAGTTCAGTCCAAATTGCCTAAGTTTGGAATAGTTTATTACACAGCAACAGGTAACTGTTACAAGTGCTGTCTATGCTTCATTCCAGCCCTCTTATGATTCCATCTCATCTCTTCTTTCCTTTGAAGGGAAATTTTCATTTTAGGAAAATAAATTTACTGGTATAACTAGTTAATAACATATAAGTTTCAGGTATACAATTCTTTAATACATTATCTGCATACTGCATTGTATGCTCACCCCTCAAAAGTCTGGTCTTCTTCCCCTGTGATAACCAGCATACTGACTATGAGTGTATTTGTTTTATTTGTTAGTTTGTTGCTTTGAGTGAAATTATAAGCTTCTTGTTCTCTTTTGTCTTGATTCACCTAGCATGATACTCTCAGCATCCACCCATGTTGTTTCAAATGGCAATAATTTATCATTTTTTATGGCTGACTAGTATTCTATTATATATGTACCACTTCATATCTATGCAATCATTCACCAAAAAACACCTAGGTTGTTTCTGTGTCTTAGCTATTGTGATTAATATACACTGCAATGAACATAAGGATATATGTATGTGTGTGTGTATTTATATAGAGAGAATATAAATATATAAAGATTATATATATAATTCTATAGATTATAATTCTATATATATGTGTGTCTGTTTATATATATGATCTTTACATATGAGTGTCTTCAAATCTGGGGGGTAGATACCCAGAAGTGGGATTTCTGGATCATATGGTAGCTCCATTCTTAATTTTTTTAGTAATGTCCATACTGTTTTCCATAGAGGCCGAAACAATTTACATTCTTACCAACAGTGACAAGGCATTCCTTTTCTCAACAATCTCTCCAATGTTTGTTATTTCTTGTATTATTTTTAATAGCCATTCTAACAGGTGTGAGGGTATCTCATTGTGGTTTTGATTTGTATTTCCCCTATAGCTAGTGAAGTTGAGCATCTTTTCATATAACTGTTGGCTACCTATATGTCTTCTTGGGAAAAGTGTTCAGGCCCTCTATCCATTTCTAATGGGATTTTCTGTTGTTGTTTTTGTTGAGTTCTATGAGCTCTTTATATATTTTGGACATTAACTTTTAGTGAGATTATAAGATTCTCCTCCCTGTAGAAGGAAAACTGTTTTTAATAGATCCCTATCTGCCACAGGTCATTATATCAGCAACTGTTTTATCTGCTGTAAGGAGATAAGTTTACTGGTGAAATTCAAAAGGTTTCTTTAGATATGTTGCGCTGGCCAACAACAAAAAATTAACTCTGGTCTACTGTGCACATCAAATCAAGTATTTTGTTGATAAGACTACAAATTAATGGTCTCCAGGTAAAAGACTCTCTAAAGAATCAACAGAAATGTCTTCCAAAATAGCTGTAGCTGGTGTGACTCAGTGGATGGAGTGCCAACCCGGGAACTGAAAGCCTGACAATTTGATTCCTGGTCAGAGCATATGTCTGGGTTGCGGGCCAGGTCCCTAGTAGGGGGATGCATGAAAGGCATCCAATGTTTCTTCCCCCCTCTTTCTCCCTTCCTTCCCCTCTTTCTAAAAATAAATAAATAAAATCTTTTTTAAAAAAAGAAAACCCCCACTAAATAAAGACTAAGTTTTACAACTTTCCCTGAATCAGAGAGTACAACATGGTCCAAGGAAAGTACCAGTAAGACTGCTCTCCCCACTTAGCACTCTGCTGCTTTTCCTCCACTCTGCATTGACAAGAAAATGGGAAACTGAGCTGAGAGGAGAGAGAAAGGATCCTGCTCCATTTCCTTAGCCTCCCTATAGAAAGCACCAGCTGGGTGTGGGAGTAGTTTTCAAATAATTCAAGTTTTACTTAATTAAAGATAATTATTGTAGATAAGGCAACACCTCAGATGACCTAATCCTTAGCTTGAAGCCACACCTTTCCTTTCCAGTAGAGGACCAGAATTAGTGTAGATGATAACTAGATACTGTTTTGGTATTGCATTCAAAAGAGGGGGGGAGAAAAACTACTGTTTTTCTTGGACTTACTTTTCCTTTTGGTGTCCTAAATGTGCAATTTAAAAAGAACCAAAGAATCACCTGGCTCAGACATGGCAAATTATTTCTGAGCTCAGTAATTTCTAAAATATTTATCCCATCGGTCCCACATGTCAGAGAACTAGGCAGTAAGAGAAAGAAGATAATATTAAGGAAGACAACCAAAATGTTCTATCTTTGGTAATAGTCATGTGCTGGTACTGATAATATAACTTATGAGATACAATAGGCTTCCCTTAGCACCAAATTTATTTACCTTTGAAAACAGATACAAATGGATCACAGAGTTAAATATAAAATGTAAAACTGTGAGAAAAAAATAACATAGAACAAGATCTTCAAGTTTTTATACTTGGCATGAAAAGTGTGATCTACAAAACAAACATGTGATATCAATACATTAGAGCTCAGGAAAACTAAAAACATTTGCTGTATAAAAGAAAATGAAAAGACAAGCTACACAATAGGAGAAATTATTGGAAAACCACATACCCCAAAAAAGATTTATATCTGGAATACTTAAAGGAATCTCAAAGCTCATCAGTAAAAAGTTCCTATTAAAAAATGGGTGAAATACGTGAGCAAACATTTTACTGAATTGGCTATACAGATGGCAAATAAGCACATGAAAAACCATTCAATTTCATTAGTCATCAAAATATGCAAATTAAAATTACAACAAAATACCATTACACATCTTATTGGAATGGATAAAAAAATTGAGAAACATATTGTGTTAACACCAAATCCCAGTGAGAAAGCTGGGAAACTATGTCACTCACACATTGATGGTGGGAATGAAAAATGGCACAACTGCTCTGTCTGTGAAAGTTTGGCACTTTCTTTTTTTATTAATACATTGTATTGCTTATGCTATTTCAGTTGTCCCATTTTTCCCTCCTCACTCCCCTTTACCTTGCACACCCCCTCCCACCCTTATCCCCCCACCTTTACTTTGTGTCCATGTGTCATACTTATAAGTTCTTTGGATTCTACATTTCCCATACTATTGTTACCTTCCCCCTGTCTATTTTCTTCCTACCATCTATGCTACTTATTCTCTATAACTTTTCCCCTGTCTCCTCCTCCCACTTCCCTGCCCCTAATCCTCCATGTGATCTCCATTTCTGTGGTTTTGTTCCTATTCTAGTTGTTTGCTTAGTTTGTTTTGGTTTTTGTTTTAGGTGTGGTTGTTAATAGTTGTGAATTTGCAATCATTTTACTGTTCATATTTTTTATCTTCTTTTTCTTAGGTAAGTCCCTTTAACATTTCATATAATAAGGGCTTCGTGATCATGAGCTCCTTTAACTTGACCTTATCTGAGAAGCACTTTATCTGCCCTTCATTCTAAATGATAGCTTTGCTGGATAGAGCAATCTTGGAGGTAGATCCTTGCCTTTCATGACGTGAAATACTTCTTTCCAGCCCCTTCTTCCCTGGAAGCTCTCTTTTGAGAAATCAGCTGACAGCCTGATGGGAACTCCTTTGTAGGTAACTGTCTCCTTTTCTCTTGCTGCTTCTAGGATTCTCTCCACTTTAATCTTGAGTAATGTACTTATGATGTGCCTTGGTGTGTTCCTCCTTGGGTCCAACTTCTTTGGGACTCTCTTGAGCTTCATGGACTTCCTGAAAGTCTCTTTCCTTTGCCAGATTGGGGAAGTTCTCCTTTATTATTTGTTCAAATAACTTTTCCACTTTTTGCCCTTTTTCTTCCCCTTCTGGTACCCCTATAATTCAGATGTTGGAATGTTTAAAGATGTTCTGGAGGTCCCTAAGCCTCTCCTCATTTTTTTGAATTCTTCTTTCTTCATTCTTTTCCTGAGTGGATGTTCCTCTCTTCCTTCTGGTCCACACCATTGATTTGAGTCCCAGTTTCCTTCCAATCATTATTGGTTCCCTGTACATTTGCCTTTATTTCACTTAGTGTAGCCTTCATTTTTTCATCTAATTTGCAACCAAATTCAACCAATTTTGTGAGCATCCTGATCTCCTGTGCTTTGGACTGTGCATCTGATAGGTTGGTGATCTCTTCGTCACTGAGTTATATTTTTTCTGGAGTTTTGATCTGTTCTCTCATTTGGGCGATTGTTTTTTCTCTTGCTGTGCCTGTTACATAGTGAGGGGAGGAGCCTTAGGTGTTCATGGGAGCAGGGTAACCCACGTCCCTGGGTTGTGATGCTGTATGTGGTGGAAGAGACTGAGTGGGAATAATGGCGCTTGCTCCTCTCTCTGCTGGCTTTCAGTCATTTCCCCTGCTTCCCCCAAGAAAACTGGGCCTTTCTGGTGTTGATTCCTGTGTGGATTGGCTTGTGTACATTCTAGGACCCTGTGGGTCTCTCTGATGAACTATCCTGTGAGACTGGAAGTCTCTCCTGGCACCTCAACCCCCACAGGTGTTTTCAATTGGTGTGTTGAGGCTTTATTTCCCCACTCTGGGTTGTGTGGTCTGTTCTACTACTCAGTTTCACCTGGTTTATCTGCATGGAGATGTGGGACTGTCCTGTCCACCAGCCACCTTGTGCTCCGAGCCCTATTCCACAATCCACCACCTCACTGGGGTCCACCCACTGCGGTCTTGCATGCCCTGGTCTGCCAGCCACCACCTTTCCAGGAGTCCTCTCCACCCCAGCTGCCTGACTCTGCCCCTCCTACCTGTCTGGATGAGTATGTCTTCTTTAACTCCTTGATTGTTAGACTTCCATACAGTTGCATTTTCTGTCAGTTCTGGTTGTTTTCTACTTTTAAATTATTGTTGTCCTTCTTTTGGTTGTGTGAGGAGGCACTGTGTGTCTACCTACACCTCCATCTTGCCCAGAAGTTGGAAGTCCCAATTTGGCACTTTCTTATGAAACTAAACTTGCAACAACAACACCACCAGTAATCACACACCTGAGCATTATCCCCCAAAAATAAAAATTTGTGTACACAACTCCAGCTAAGATGGAGGTATAGGGAGACTTGCTTCACCTCCTTGCACAATCATAAAAAAGGATAACAGCCAATATAAAATCAAGAAACAAGAAGAACTGCCAGAAAATCAAACTGTATGGAAGTCAGACAACCAAGGAGTTAAGAAGAAACATTTATCCAGATGGGCAGGAGGGGTGAAGAGCGAGCTTCTTCACTGTGGCACAGCGAGCTGGTGACAGGCAGCAACAGTAAGGCATGGGCAGTTTCACATTAACATGTGGCAGATAAAAACCAGGAGGGACAACTGGGGAGTGAGTAATCCTAGTCCCAGGCTAGACCGCAGGGCTCCAATGACGGGAGAATAAAGCCTCATAACCTCTGCCTGTAAACCAGTGGGGGTTGGTGCAGCAGAAGAAAATTCCAGTGACTCTGGATAGTCTGTGAAAAGGGTCCACGGGGTCCTAGAATATCCACAAACCTATCCACTCTGATAGTCAGACTGGCCAAGATGGAGACATAGCTAGATACACTGTGCCTAGCCACACAACCAAAGGAAGGACAACAACAAATTTAAAAGCAAAAAACAACCAGAACTTCCAGAAAAATTGGTCCAAATTAAAGGACAAATCAATCTCCAGAAAAAAATACAACTAAGCAATGAAGAGATAGCCAACTTCTCAGATGCAGAGTTCAAAACACTGGGAATCCGCATGCTTACAGAATTGGTTGAATATGGTCACAAAAATGAGGAAGAAGTGAAGGCTATGAAAAGTGAAATAAAGGAAAATGTACAAAGAACCAACTTGAAGGGAAGGAAACTGGGATTCAAATCAATGATTTGGAGCATAAGGAAGAAGTAAACATTCAACCAGAACAGAATGAAGAAGCCAGAATTAAAAACAAAAACAAAAAAAAAAGAAGAGAGGCTTAGGAACCTCTAGGAAAACTTGATATGTCCCAACATCTGAATCATAGGGGTGCCAGAAACAGAAGAGGAAGAGCAAGAAATTGAAAATTTATTTGAAAAAATAATGAAGGAGAACTTCCCCAATCCAGCAAAGGAAATAGGTTTCCAGAAAGTCCAGGAAGCTCAGAGAATCCCAAAGAAGTTGGACCCAAGGAAGCACAAACCAAGGCACATCAAACTTACATTGCCCAAGATTAAATATAAGAAATGAATCTTAAAAGCAGCAAGAGAAAAGGAGACAGCTACCTACAAAGGAGTTCCCATAGGACTGTCAGCTGGTTTCTCAAAAGAAACTTTTCAGTCAGGAAGGGGCTGGAAAGAAGTATTTGAAGTCATGAAAAGCAAGAACTCACATCCAAGATTACTCTATCCAGCAAAGCTATCATTTAGAATGGAAGGGCAGATAAAATGCTTCCCAGATAAGGTCAAGTTAAAGGAGTTCATCATCACCCAGCCATTATTATATGAAATGTTAAAGGGACTTATCTAAGAAATTGAAGATCACAAACTATGAACAGTAAAATGACAACAAACTCACAACTATCAACAAATGAACCTAAAAAAAAAATGAACTAAATGAACAACTAGAACAGGAACAGAATCACAGAAATGGAGATCACTTGGAGGGTTATCAGCAGGGGTGGGAAATGGGGGAAAGGGTACAGTGAGTAAGTAGCATAGGTGGTCGGTAGAAAATAGACAAGAGGAGGTTAAGAATAGTATAGGAAATGTAGAGGCCAAAGGACTTCTATGTGCAATCCATGGACATGACCTAAGGAGGAGGGAATACAGGTGGAAAAGGGCATGCAGGGAAGAGGGGAATGAAGTGGGAGAAATGGGACAACTGTAATAGCATAATCAATAAAGTATATTTTTTTAAAAAAAGTAAAAAAATAAAAGAATCAGCAAGTGGGAAGAAACTAGAATGGTGCCAGATATTATGGGAAGTGAGACAAGTGACTGGAAACAGCGCAACAGCTGAGCAAGCAGCATTGTTCCCTCTCTGATCTCTCTGCTACCTATAGCACCACAAAGCAGTGGGCTGCCCGACCTGGGAAATACCTAGGGCTCCATCCCTTACAATGTAAGAGTTGAGCCAACCATGGGAATCAGAGCAGCCCTACCCCTAACACGCAGAAACACAGAGAGGCTGCCAAAATGTAGAGAAAGGGAGATAGGGCCCAAATGAAGGAACAAATCAAAATTCCAGAAAAAGAACTAAGCAACATGGAGATAGTCAACTTATCATGTGCAAAGTTCAAGGCACTGATTATCAGGATGCTCAGAGAAATGATTGAGTGTAGCCACAAAATGAAGGAAGACATGAAGACTATACAAAATGGAGAAAAAAAAAGAGAAAGAAACATATTTAGGGAACCAACAGTGAAGGGAAGGAAGCCAGGATTCAAATCAATGATTTGGAAGATAAGGAAGACATAAATAGTCAACCAGAACAGAATGAAGAAGCAAGAATTCCAAAAAAATGAGAAGAGGCTCAGGAAGCTCTGGGACAATTTTAAATGTACCAATATCTGAATCATATGGATGACAGAAGGAGAAGACAAAGAACAAGAAATTGAAAACTTAGTTGAAATCATAATGAAAGAAAACTTCCCCAATTTAGTGAAGAAAATAGATACACAGGTCTAGGAAACTAGGAGTGTCCCTAACAAGTTGGACCCAAAGAGGGCCACACCAAGACACACCATAATTAAAATGCCAAAGTTTAAAGATGGAGAATCTTAAAAGCAGCAAGAGAAAAGAAGAGAGCTACCTACAAAGGAGTTCCCCTCCTTTGAAATTAGACTATCAACTTTCTCAAAAGAAACTTTGCAGGTAAGAAAGGACTGCCAAGAAGTATTCAAAGAGATGAAAAGAGAGGACCTACATCCAAGATTACTCTATCCAGCAGAGTTATCATTTAGAATCAAAGGGCAGATAAAGCGCTTCCCAGATAAGGTCAAGTTAAAGGAGTTCATCATCACCAAGCCCTTGTTGTATGAAATGTTGAAGGAACTTATCTAAGAAAAAGATCAAAACTATGAACAGTAAAATGACAACAAACTCACAACTATCAACAATGGCATTTAAAAAAGCAAACGAACTGGGCAAACAACTAGAACAAGAGCAGAGTCATAGAGATGAAGATCACATGGACGGTTGTCAGCAGAGAGGGGGAGGGAGGAGATTGGGGAAAAGGAACAGGGAATAAGAATCATAGTTGGTGGGTACTTAAGAGACAGGGGGAGGTTAAGAATAATATGTGAAATAGAGAAGTCAAAGAACTTATATGTATGACCCATGGACATGAACTAAGGGAGGGGATTACTGGAAGGAATAGGGGCACCAGGAGTAGGAGGGCTAAGGGGAGAAATGGCACAACTGTAATAACATAATCAATAAATTTTTATTTAATTTTTTAATTAAAAGATAAAAAAACTGTGTCCACGAAACCTTATACAGAAATGTTCTAACAATTTTATTCAGAATATCTGAAAATGGGTAACAAAAGCATGGATGGGCCTGGAAAAATTATGTTAAGTGAAACAAGCTAGTCTGAGAAAGACAACACTATATGATTTCACTCATATGTGGAATCTAATGAATAAACTGAACTAATAAGCAAGATAAAAACAGATTTGGAAAGCAGGACAGCAACAATGGGAAGTTTGAGGGTAGAAGGATTAAGCAACAAAGAAAAAAAAGAACTCAAGGACATGGACAACAGTATGGTGATTGCAGGGGGTGGGAAGAGGGCTAGATGGAGGTGGAGGAGGGTATAGGAAGGATACATGGTAATGGAAAAAATACAATAAAGTTTGATTTGCTAAAAAATAAAAAAGCCCAGATGACCTTAAATGAGTAGATGGTGAACAACCTTTAGTATATACATATCATGGTGTACTACTCAGCAATTACAAGGAACAAATACCTCGTCTACAGGGCAACCTAGATAAACCTCCAGAGAATTATGCTGAGTAAATTTTAAAATAAAAAAAATTCACAATGATACCTATTGCATCTTTCCATTTACACAATATTCTTTTTAAATTCTTTTAAAATGTATTTTATTGATTATGCTATTATAGGTGTCTCATGTTTTCTCCTCTTTATTCCCCTCCACCCTGTAATCCCCTTCCCACCCACATTCCCTCACCTTAGTTCATGTCCACGGGTCGAACATATAAGTTCTTGGGCTTCTCCATTCTGTGTATGTACTATTCTTAACTTCCGCCTGTCTATTTTCTACCTACCACTTATACTTCTCATTCCCTGTACTTTTTCCCCCATTCTTCTCCTCCTTCTCTCCACTGATAACCCTCCATGTAATCTCTATTTCTGTGAATCTGTTCCTATTCTAATTGTTTACTTCGTTTGTTTTTATTATTTTTTAGGTTCAGTTGTTGATAGTTGTGAGTTTGTTGTCATTTTACCATTTGTAATACAATATTCTTAAAACAACCAAATTATAATGACAAAATAATTTAGTGATTGCCAGAGGTTTGAGGGCAGGAGGAGAGGTTATAAAGAAATGGCATGAAACAGTGTTTGTGATTCTAGAACTGTTCTGTATCTTTACTGTGGCAGTGGTTACGTGTATCTACAAAGGAGATAACTTTGGATATTAACAACCACACATGTGTGTGCACACACACACAAGTGCATGTCAACCTGATAAAAATCTCATTTAGCTCTGTAGACTGTCGATTTCCTGATGTGACATTGTACTACAGTTACCCAAGATGTTACCATTGACAGAAACTGTGTAAAGTTTATATGGGACCTCCAAGTAAATATTTCTACAACTTTCTATGAATCTATAATTATTTCAAACTAAACACAAACAAAAAAAGGTACAAAATGGGTAATAGCACACACAGGAACAGCAAAGAAGAGGTCTCACAATTCCCAGGCATATGTTCCTATTTACTTGTCACTCATTCAGGATGGACCACAAGAGGTGATGCTGAGTGGGTATGAACTCATGGAAGCCTTTCATTTGTTCAACATGTGGCTCTTATTCTCCAGTGCAGCTTCATTTCATCAGAACTGGTGACTCACTACTCAGTAATCTCAACAATGAGGATAGGTGCTAGTCCTTGCACATAGACCTGGGCTCAATTTTCATGTATCTTAAATCTCTTACAGATCTCCTCTTAATAGATCCTTATGTTAGTATTGGAAAGGGTGTTCAATTGAGAGTCAAAATCTCTGGATCCCTAGAGGACGCTAGAGGAAAGGCCACACAACTAGAAGTTCACCCTATCCTTCCACCATCTTCATACCATATAGTGACATTAACTAGTAGCAGCCAAACATTTGGAACTTGAGTTGTGCAATAAGTTTTTATCTAAACTCTAAAATATATATATGAGAATGAGAGTCTAGTGAAATAAAAAGGATTAATGCGTGGGGCCTAGGGGAATTCTGGCTTGTTAATTTCCAGAAACCTACTCTTAGACATATTCTTTCTCATTTTAGGAGGGGGTGTATATATGTTCATACATACTTTTTTATTGCTCTTCAGGGGATATAGAGCATCATTATGAAAACTTAGAATCCATTTCTGAAAATGACTAAGTGCAGAAATCAGAAGAAAGTTTAAGTAACAGTTGGACATCTTTATTAGGGTGAAAACAACCATGTTCTCAATGATACCAAGGGGAAAAGCTATAATAAAATGCTATACCAAGATGAAAAGAAAGCTGGGAGAGGACATGTGGCCAAGATGGAGGCATAGGTAGACACGCTGTGCCTCCTTGCACAACCAAAATAAGGACAACAAAAATTTAGAAACAAAAACACAACAAGTACTTGTTGGGAACCGCCCTGACTGGTATCAGAAGCTGAAACCCCCACCTAGGCTAAGGCTAAGGGAACGCCCTTGGAACAGTAAGCCAGCAAGGAGACAAAAGCTTATCTCCCTGGCAGGAATGCTGCTTCTGCTGCTTTATTCATAACTGAACCCCCAAAAGCTTGGTCGGTTAGCCAAAGACGGGTAAGATTCCCCAAAGGAGGAACGATCTAAGACAGGTGCAATCACTATGGGAGGCCCCCAAAAGAAGGACTTGGGGGGCTGCAGCAAAAGGGGGTGATGGACCCTCGCTCCTCGGCTTTGACATAGCCTGAGTTCTCAGCGTCTGGGAGAAAACCTCCTTGTCTCTCGGTTGCCTTAGTTCCCTTGCTCCACCTAAGCCTGAAACAATGACAGGGTGGTGCAGCTCTGTGCTGAAAAGGGCGGATTCCCTGGGTGATCAGGCCTAAGAAAGAATATGTAAATTACTGTGAAACCTTCTTTGTTTAGAATGCTCTCAGTTGAATGAGAGGGGTCCAAAGAGGAAGTTAGTTTGTTCCTCAAAGTCTTACAGCTCTTTTACCCCGACTCAAAATAGACCCTCAGACTTCCTTGTTTTCTATGGTTCCTTACTTCCCCCTAATAAGTAATGTACTTTACCCGAATTATTATGCAAAATAAGCCCAATAAAAGCAGGTATGGACAGTGAATCGGCATGCTCCCCACTAGAGGGGGTGGCCATTTCATCCCTACTTCTCCACAGAAACTAGTTTGTCTCTGTGCATGTTTTTTCTCGCGTTTTTTTCTTCGAGCCATCCGCAGTGTTCCGTGATCACTGCTGGGCAGTGGCCCACGCATCAAGTACTGACAGAAAATTGAACTGTATGGAAGTCCGACAACCAAGGAGTTAAAGTAGACACATTCATCCAGACTGGTAGGAAAGGCAGAGTTAGGCAGCCAAGCAGAGAGAGGTCGTGGCAAAAAAAGCAGTTGCTGGTGGACCCCGGACAAGCAAGACTGCAGCAGGCAGACCCAGCAAGGTGGTAGATTGTGGAGAGGGGTGGTGCACAAGGCTGCTGGCAAACCAGGTGGTACCATATTTGTGCACAGATAAACCAGGCGAAACTGGAGACCAAGACAGACCACACAACCCAGGGTTCCAGAGCAGGGAAATGAAGCCTTAAAACACCAATTGAAAACACCTGTGGGGGTTGAAGTGCCAGGAGAGACTTCCAGTCTCACAGGATAGTTCATCAGAGAGACCCACAGGGTCCTAGAATGTACACAAGCCAATCCACACAGGAATCAACACCAGAAAGGCCCAGTTTTCTTGGGGGAAGCAGGGGAAATGACTGAAAGCCAGCAGAGAGAGGAGCAAGCGCCATTATTCCCACTCAGTCTCTTCCACCACATACAGCATCACAACCCAGGGACGTGGGTTACCCTGCTCCCATGAACACCTAAGGCTCCTCCCCTCACTATGTAACAGGCACAGCAAGAGAAAAAACAATCGCCCAAATGAGAGAACAGATCAAAACTCCAGAAAAAATATAACTCAGTGACGAAGAGATCACCAACCTATCAGATGCACAGTCCAAAGCACAGGAGATCAGGATGCTCACAAAATTGGTTGAATTTGGTTGCAAATTAGATGAAAAAATGAAGGCTACACTAAGTGAAATAAAGGCAAATGTACAGGGAACCAATAATGATTGGAAGGAAACTGGGACTCAAATCAATGGTGTGGACCAGAAGGAAGAGAGGAACAACCAAACAGAAAAGAATGAAGAAAGAAGAATTCAAAAAAATGAGGAGAGGCTTAGGGACCTCCAGAACATCTTTAAACATTCCAACATCTGAATTATAGGGGTACCAGAAGGGGAAGAAAAAGGGCAAAAAGTGGAAAAGTTATTTGAACAAATAATAAAGGAGAACTTCCCCAATCTGGCAAAGGAAAGAGACTTTCAGGAAGTCCATGAAGCTCAAGAGAGTCCCAAAGAAGTTGGACCCAAGGAGGAACACACCAAGGCACATCATAAGTACATTACTCAAGATTAAAATGGAGAGAATCCTAGAAGCAGCAAGAGAAAAGGAGACAGTTACCTACAAAGGAGTTCCCATCAGACTGTCAGCTGATTTCTCAAAAGAGAGCTTCCAGGGAAGAAGGGGCTGGAAAGAAGTATTCCAAGTCATGAAAGGCAAGGATCTACCTCCAAGATTGCTCTATCCAGCAAAGCTATCATTTAGAATGGAAGGGCAGATAAAGTGCTTCTCAGATAAGGTCAAGTTAAAGGAGCTCATGATCACCAAGCCCTTATTATATGAAATGTTAAAGGGACTTACCTAAGAAAAAGAAGATAAAAAATATGAACAGTAAAATGATTGCAAATTCACAACTATTAACAACCACACCTAAAACAAAACAGAAACAAACAAACAAAAAAAAAACTAAGCAAACAACCAGAACAGGAACAGAACCACAGAAATGGAAATCTCATGGAGGGTTAGCAACAGGGAAGTGGGGGAAGGAGAGAGGGGTAAAAGGTACAGAGAATAAGTAGCATAGATGGTAGGTAGAAAATAGACAGGGGGAGGTTAAGAATAGTATGGGAAATGTAGAAACTAAAGAACTTATATGTATGACACATGGACATGAACTAAAGGGGGAAATGAGGGTTGGAGAAGGTGTGCAGGGTGGAGAGGAGTGGAGGGGGGAATGGGACAACTGTAATAGCATAATCAATAAAATATATTTTTAAAAAAGAAAGCTGGGAGAGACAAGAAAGTATTAAAAGATATTACAGAGCCAATAGCACATCAATAACTTTGAGTTTCTAAATGATGGTGTACAGGAAGATGATTACCCTTACCCTCCTCAAATAGCATCCTGGAATACTAAGAGAATAAGTACAGATAAGAGTATTAAAACTATAAGAAACCGGTTACATATTGATTTTCAATGAAACTAGAAGACATCTGTAACCTTCAACCACAATGTACTAGGAAAGGCTGGGGGAAAAAAGAGGTCAAACAGAAGTGCAGAAATGCTGAGGAAGGAGGCCCCCAATGCAGAACACAGAGGGGCACAAGCAGGTCATGAAGCCCCTCTCAGCCTCAAGCGCAAATGCTCTTCTTATGCTTTACGATGCTGGGACTCTGCAAATCACATTTCTCCTGATAGATTCTGCCAGTAGGGGGTGCTAGAAGAAACCAGAATGAAAAAGAAAATGTCAAGGGCCGCAGTTCATCCCAGTGGTGGGATGAAACTGGCTCTGAAACAATTGATTCCAGTTTCCAGGATTTTTTTTTTAATATTTCCAGAACATCAGCCTCATCTCCTCTGGAATATCAGTAATCACTGGCTGACACTTCTCCTCAGAGGTCTGTCTCCCACCCCACCAAGCTTCTAACTTGGAATAACCAATCCCAAGCTGTTCCTGACTAGGTGTTGTGGCTGCCTCCTGCAGCTACTATCTCTAGGTTAAGTGTGTTGTCCCTTTTTCCATCTTCTATCTTCCAGAATCTGTTTAATCAAGTTCTTACATTAAATTCACTCTGTTAAAATAACTGGTGAAATTCTGTTTGCCCACTGGACTCTGAGTAATAGACTGTGAAGGACAAAACTAATAACTCCTGAGGACAGGTTGATGGAATGTCCCTGACCTCAGTTTGAAGATTCCAGAAGCAGGGAGGGTGATGCTGGATACACCATCACATAGCTCACAATTGGTGCAGTGGTAGGGGATAAAGGAGGTTTGGCCTTATGAACTGACTGCTGTGCTGTTGTCCGTGGTCCAGGGAGCTGTCACAACTAACAGAACACCCACATAAGTTCTGTTAAAGGAACACTTGCCAGCCTGAGGCATGATTCTACCTGCTTTCTAAAATATACTTGCTATAAATAACTTGTCTAGGGAGAGCTCATCTCATTCAATGGTGAGCAACAATGCTAAATGAAATTCAAATAAGATACATGCAGACACATACTATGTCCTTTATGAGAAAATAATATCATAAGAATAATCAAAATTCTTAGAAAAACATTAGCAAATGGAGTCAAGCAGTATATTTTGAAATAAAATAAAAATAACTAAGATTCTTTTTTGAATTGTTATATGCTTTGGTATTATAACACTAAAACTGTTACATTAATAAACCAAAAATAAAAGCTAAATAACCAGTGGTGATTTTATTTTTTTCAATAGATACAAAATATTTAGTAAAATTCTGTATCCATTTATTCAAATGTTTAATAAAATAAGAAAGATGTCCTAATTACTTTAAACAGTATTTATCAGAAATCAATAGTAAGCGATTCTGAAAATGTAAAGGCATTCTAATGCCAGGAACAAGACAAGTGTTCTCATTATCTGTGCCATTCAATTTTACTTTGGACAGTCTATTTGATGGGATAATCTAGAAAAAAATAAGAGGCAAAAATGAAGAAGAGGCAATACTTAGATGAGATATGATTCTTTCATATAAAAATCCAAGAGATATAACCTTTAAAAAACTAACATAATGGTATACATCGATTATACCTCAATTTTTAAAAAATACGTATTTACAAGTTAGTATCTTTGCTCCCAATTAGCCATAACTACTTGGAAATGAAGTGAAAAATAAAATCTTTCACAAAAATGGCAACTAAACAAAAATTCAACAAGAAAAGCACATAAACATATAAAAGAAAGAATACAAATTTACTGAGAAACATAAAATGAGGCCACAATTGAATGGGAAAACATACTATATTCCTGAATAGGAGAACTCGGATAGTGTAAGATGTCACTCTTCCAAAAAAAAATACACAGTATAAACATAATGCTCTTTCGATCAGAATATCAAAGTAATTTTGAAGAACTTAGTAAATTGATTCTAAATTTTATCTGGAACAATATTAATGTAAGAATTGTCAGACTACCAACCAAAATGGAGGCATAAATAGATACATTGTGCAACCTCATACAACCAAAAGAAAGACAACAACAAATTTTAAAACAAAAAATAACCAGAACTTCCAGAAAATCAAACTGTATGGAAGTACGACAACCAAGGAGTTAAAGAAGAAATATTTATCTAGACTGGTAGGAGGGGCAGAGACAGGAAGCGGGGTTGAAGAGAACACAAGGCAAGGCAGTGGCTGGTTGAGTGGGCAGTCCCATATTTGTATATGGATAAAACCAGAAGGAACAACTAGGAAGTGAAACAGATTGCACAACCCAGGGTTCCAGTGTGGGGAAATAAGGCATCAAAACCTCTGCCTGAAAAACCTGTGAGGGTTGTGGTGGAAGGAGAAACTCCCAGTCTCAGAAAAGAGTTTATTGGAGAGACCCACAGGGTCCTAGAATATACACAAACCCACCCACCTGGGGAATCAGCACCAGAAGGGCCCAGCAGAGGAAGTGACTGAAATCCAGCTGAGAGCTGAGCAAGTAGCATTGTTCCCTCTTGGACCCCTCCCCCACATATGGTGCCACAACACAGCAAAGTGTGTTGCCCCACCCTGGCAAATACCTAAGGCTCCACCTCTTACTGTGTTAACAGGTGTGCCAAAACAAACAAAAATGGCCCAAATGAAGGAACAGATCAAAGCTCCAGGACAAATATATCTAAGCAATGAAGAGATAGCCAACTTCTCAGATGCAGAGTTCAAAACACTAGGAATCGGCATGCTCACAGAATTGGTTGAATATGGTCACAAAATTGAGGAAGAAGTGAAGGCTATGAAAAGTGAAATAAAGGAAAATGTACAGAGAATCAACTTGAAGGGAAAGAAACTGGGACTCAAATCAACGATTTGGAGCAGAAGGAAGAAATAAACACTCAGCCAGAACAGAATTAAAGATTAAAGAAAAAAATTAAGAGAGGCTTAGGAACCTCTGGGACAACTTTAAATGTTCCAATTTCTGAATCTCAGGGGTGCCAGAAAGAGAAGAGGAAGAGCAAGAAATTGAAAATTTATTGGAAAAAATAATGAAGGAGAACTTCCCCAATCTGGTAAAGGAAATAGACTTCCAGGAAGTCCAGGAAGCTCAGAGAGTCCCAAAGAAGTTGGACCCAAGGAAGCACAAACCAAGGCATATCATAATTACATTACCCAAGATTAAAGATAAGAAGGGATTCTTGAAAGCAGCAAGAGAAAAGGAGACAGTTACCTACAAAGGAGTTCCCATAAGACTGTCAGTTGGTTTCTCAAAAGAAACTTTTCAGTCAAGAAGGGGCTGAAAAGAAGTATTCAAAGTTATGAAAAGCAAGAACTCACATCCAAGATTACTCTATCCAGCAAAGCTATCATTATAATGGAAGGGCAGATAAAATGCTTCCCAGATAAGGTCAAGTTAAAGGAGTGCATCATCACCAACCCCTTGTTGAATAAAATGTTGAAGGGACTTATCTAAGAAAAAAGATCAAAACTATGGACAGTAACATGACAACAAACTCACAACTATCAACAACTGATCTTAAAAAAATGAAAACTAAAACAAACTAAGCAAACAACTAGAATAGGAACAGATTCACAGAAATAGAGATCACATGGTGGATCATCAGTGGGGAGAGGGAGGGAGGAGAATGGGGAAAAGTTACAGGGAATTAGAAGCATAAGTGGTAGGTAGAAAATAGGAGGAGGTTAAGAATAATATATGAAATGGAGAAGCCCAAGGACTTATATCTATAACCCATGGAGATGAACTAAGGTGGGGAAATTCTGGTGGGAAGGGTGGGTACTGGGTGTATGGGAATAAAGGGGAGAAAAAATGGAAAACTGTAATAGCATAATTAATAAAATATATTTTAAAAAGTAATTGTCAAGAAGGGGTTGAAAACAGAATAATGAGGTAGATGTATGTTATGATTAAAATGTCCTTAAAACAATTATAATTAAAGTTGTATGTTATATCAAGAATAGATGAATAGTTCATTACACCAGAATATAGTCCAAATATATATATTAACATATATATGCTAATATATTTTTTACTGTATATATATGTTATATATGCTAAATTCCTAAAGTCCACTCCAAACCTACTGAAACTGTAGGGGTCTGGTCCAACAATCTATGTTTTAACAAATTCTCAGGTAATTCTGATGCATACCCAAGTTTAGAAACCATTGCTTTAAATATTAAATTAAAAACCCAATATGTAGTATAACTATATTTGATGTTCTTAAGAGAGAATAAAACCAAGCATAATTTCAAACATGAGAAATACAACAACTATATTTTAAAATCCAATTGATTTATTTAGCAGCAGACCAGATGAACATAGCTGAAGAAAGAATGAGTTGCCTGGAAAATAGAACCAAACAAATGGTATAAAATGAAGTACAGAGAGAAAAAAAGAGAAAGTATAAAAGTAAGTTTCTAAGATGTGAATGCTTGAATGATATATGTTAGGAACTGCCCTGCCTGGTTTCAGAAGCTTTAACACCCCCAAGGCTAAGGCTGAAGAAGTGACCTTTGGACTGTAAGCCACTGAGGAGACAAAGCTTATCTCCCTGGCAGGAGTGCCGCTTCTGCTCCTTTTACTTCATCCATAACTGGCCCCCAATGCTTGGTCGGTTAGCTAATGACGGGTAAGATTCCCCAAGGGGGTAATGACCTAAGACAAGCAGGATCACATGGGAGGCCTTCAAAGGACTTTGGAGGGTACAGCGAAAGGGGGTGATGGACCCTTGCCCTTCGGCTTTGACAAGACGGAGTCCTCATTCTGTCTGCGAGATGTCTCCTAATCTCTTGGCTGCCTCACTTCCCCTGCCTGACTTAAGCCTGAAACAATGACAGAGGGTGGTGCATCCCCATGCTGGAAAGGGTGGGTTCCTGGGGCATCAGGCCTAAGAAAGAGTATGTAAAATCCTGTGAAACCTGCTTTGTTTAGAATGCTCTCAATTAAATGATAAGGGTCCAAGCAAGAAGTAAGTTTGTTCCTCAAACTTTTACAGATCTTTAGCTATCTGACCCTGACTCAAAATAGCCCCTCAGAGTTCTTTGTTATCTATTGTTTGATCCTTACTGTCTGACAATGATTAATGAGCTTTATCTGTATTCCTGTGCAAATGAACCCAATAGAAGCCCATTGAGGAACAGGCTTCTGGTCCTTCTCCTTTGAAAGATCAGCCACCTTTCCTCCCCAAGCAAATCATGTCTTGGTAGACTAATTCTCATCTGTGGTGGCTGGGGGGCCCTGTGGGTGGAGCCTCCCCCGACAGGTATAATTAATGCAACTGTATTATTTTATACAGATTGAACACTGAACCGTACAAACAGAAGTTCAAAGTCAAATAGGCTCTTTTCTAAGCACAAAGTTGCAGATGCCCTGGGAGAACTCTCATCATTAAGCCATTGTTATCCAACAAAGGATGGGAGTCACATTATAGGGTAATGTTTGAGAGGTAGATAGATGAGTCTGTGGCAGCATTTCTAGAGAGAAATAGGGATAAACACACAGAAAGACTAGAGAATTTTGCCCACACTAAACAAGCAGATGGTCTAAATGAACGTTTATATATTATATTAGACTAAGGATAGTAGAGTTGAAGTAATCTTACTTCAGAGTTGGCTAAAAAGCTCATTTAGGCCCTGGCTGGCATAGCTCAGTGGATTGAGAACAGGCTGTGAACCAAAGCATCGCAGGTTCAATTCCCAGTTAGGGCACATGCCTGGGTTGCAGGCCATGGCCCCCATCAACCACACATTGATGTTTCTCTCTCTCTCTCTCTTTCTCCCTCCCTTCTCTCTCTAAAAATAAATAAATAAAATCTTTAAATAAAAGTTAATTTAGTATTTCCTGTAAAATGGCTCTAGTAGTGCTTAGTTGACTTTAATTTTATTTGAAACAATTTTGTTATGTATTGTGACAGCTATCATGCCAGCATGCATTTTTTAAGAATTTTTTAAAAAGATTTTATTTATTTATTTTTAGAGTGGGAAGGGAGGGAGAGAGAGAGAGAGAGAGAAATATCAATGTGCAGTTGCTGCGGGTTATAGCCTGCAACCCAGGAATGTACCCTGGCTGGGAATTGAACCTGCGACACTTTGGTTCGCAGCCTGTGCTCAATCCACTGAGCTATGCCAGCCAGGGCTCCAGAATGCATTTTTAAAAAATCATTAAAATTTAATTTTTGTGCAGCCATTTTAATATTGTAGATGGAAGAAGATATACAACATTTTTGGTGTATTATGTTTTATTATTTCAAGAAAGGTAAAAACCCAACTGAAATGCAGAAAAAGTTTTGTGCAATATATGGAGAAGGTGCTGTGACTGATCAATTGTGTCAAAAGTGGTTTGCAAAGTTTTTTTGTACTATTGACATTTTGGCCAAGGAATTTTTTGCTGTAGGGCTGTCTTATGAATTGGAAGATGTTCAGTAGCACTCCTGGCCTCTAACCACTAGAAGCCAATAGTGGGAGATAGCTGACATACTCAACATATCCAAATCAATAAAGTTATTAGTGAAAATAAAAAATGTGTCTTTTATTTTATGGAAAAAACTAAATGGACTTTTTGGACACCCCAATATTTGCGTTGCTTTTAAGAAATAATTAGGAGAACCATCAAATTTCAATTGGGCTTAAAGGTAAAAAGTCAGACTAAGAGTTTTTGCTCTTTCCTACAAGAGATTTCAAGATATTTATTTATTCACTAGTAAATTGAAGAGTGTGAATTAGAAGTTGCTCATGGCAAGCAATCAGTACCAGCAGTACTTACAAATAGTCTGTTATGTGCAGGTTTCATGTGTTTTATAAAGTATATGATTGAAAATTAATACACAACTCTAATTAAAAAAATAAAAACTCTTAGAAAACCAAAGATAGAATGCTATCTCTTGGACATGATAAAGAATATGTAAGCAATAGCCAACATCATGCTTTCACAAATCACTCACAAGGTCATCATTAAAAAAATAAGTCAAAGATGACTGCTATCTACAGACTATATACTCTCATTTGAGAGTAAAAGACAAAAATACATAAAATTCTACCAAATTAATTTACAGAAAACAAAAATTTAAATATGTATAGTTGAATTGGTATGTAAATTTTCTCTTTGTCTTTGAGATTCTTTAATTTTACTGTCCTGTACTTACATGTAGGATTTTATTACTTACCTTTGAACATTTTCACTTCTTTCATTCTATGATGTCCTTCATATTTCTTTCATTTTAGAAAATGGAATAATAAATGTCATTTAATAACAAGTAATTACTTTAAAACAAAAACCAAGTGAAAATAATTATTGAAATCTGTAACTGCTGACATTAAAAAACAGAGTGATGGCATAAATCTCACAGTGTATTCAACTGAAACAAGCTTTCGTGAGAAGAAGATTGGGTGAAGGAATCACCAAGAGGTAATAAAAGGTCAACATGCTGATATTAGGAGTGCAAGAAGGAGAAGGGAAAACAAACAGAATAGAAGATGCATGTGAAAAAGTAGATAATGATTAAGAATTCTTAAAACTCACATAGAGCGGAGATCCAGAATAATGGTAGAGTAGATAGAAGCTACACTAAACTTTTCTGAGGACCAAACTGGAATTCAATTAAATCATAGAAAAAAAAACATCTGAATAACCAACTGAAGATGAGCTGAAGAGAAGCCTTACAACAAAGGACTTACAGAAGAAACCACACTGCCGCATTTAGACTGGTAGGAAGTGTGGAAACACAAATGGTCTTCCTGTGCTCCCATGGGTGGCAGCTGAATTTCTGAAGGGGTATATTAGCGGAAGGGGGGTTCCTCCTGAAAAGTGTGGGGTCTGAACCCTAAACCAGGTTCCCCAGCCTAGAACACCAGAAATGAGAAAAGAATCCACATAACACAGGCTGTGAAAAGCAGCAGGGTTTCTGTCTGCCAGAGAGACACAACTAGAGATACAGACATCCTCTGAAAGAGCCAATGCACAAAATTTCATTTGCAGTCACTTACACTGGGCTCTGGAAGAGAGAGGGTAGAGTGGACTACAGTTGCATGAGGAGAGTGTGAGGCTGGTGGCACTGGGGAGAGACTTGAAGAGTCAGTCACCAGGATCCCTCATTTCCTGTACTGTAGAAGCCATCTTTTCCAGACAGAGCAGTCCCCTCCATGAGGCATCAGCCTAGAGGGAAGCAATAGCCCCACCCAAATGAATCCCTCTCTCCCTACCATGTACAGCTTAAACCCTACTGACTACTGCTGGAGGCATTTTCAGTAACTAAGCCTAAAAGACAGCTTACAGGCAGACACAGATCTCTGGGTGCTTTGAGACTTTAGCTGGTCCTCCCCAAGGCCCTTGCTAGTAAAATCCTGCCTTGGTGTGTAGCTTTGTCTTTTCAGCATACACATAGGCCCAGTCAATGGAGCCACAGCTGTGGATCACTGATAGCTCCAAACAGGTGGCTCAGGGCCAGTCATAGGCAGTGCCTGACATAGGTCTGAACTAGAGTCTGTAGATCCACCTAGTACATAGAAACAAAACAAAGAGGCTGTCAAAATGAGCAAACAAACAGGCCCAAATGAAAGAACTAGAGAATTCTCCAGAAAAAAGATAAATGAAATGGAGGCAAGCATTTATCAAATATAGAGTTCTATGAAAAAATACATAGAAACAATAAAGATGGGCCAGTTAGAAATAAAGAATGCAATATTTGAAATAAAAAATACACAGGAAGGAATAAATAGTAGGTAAGATGAAGCAGAGGATTGAATCATTGATTGGGAAGACAAGGTAGAAAAAACATTCAATCAGAGCAGTGAAAAGAAAAAGAATTTTTTAAAAAGTAAGGATAGACTCAGGGATTTTGGGGAGAACATGAAGTGTAACAATATCTGCATCACAAGGATACCAGAAGGAGAAGAGAGAGGATCGAGAACCTATTTGAAGAAATAATGACTGAAAACTTCCTTAACCTGGTGAAGAAAAAAGACACATGAGTCCAGGAAGTGCAGAGAGTCCCAAATGAGATGAACCTAAAGATACCTACATCAAGATATATCTTAATTAACATGGCAAAGCTTAACTACAATGAGAGAATATTAAAAGCCACCAAAAAAAAAAAAAAGCCGCTGGTTAATTACAAGAAAGCTCCCATAAGACTGTTATCTGATTTCTCAACAGAAACATTTCAGGCCAGAAGGGATTGGCATGAAATTTTAAAGTGATGAAAAGCAAGGACCTACAACCAAGGCTATTTTGCTCAGCAAGGCTATCATGTAAATTTGAAGGAGAAATAAAGAGCTTCCCAGACAATAAAAAAGAATTTGTTACCATGAAACCACTGTTGCAACAAATGTTAAAGGGCTTGCTTAAAAAAAAAAATAAAACCAAAGGAAAATGTTAAAAAGTAAAATAAATGTCAATAAATACATATCTGTCAACAATCACTTTAAATGTTCCATTTAATGTTCCATTCATTTAAATGGCTTAAATGTTCCATTCAAAAGACAGAGAGTAGTTGAATGGATAAGAAAACAAGAGCTACGTATATGCTCCCTACTAGAGACCCACCTCAGAATGAAAGATACATACAGATTAAAAGTAAAGGGATGAAAACAGATATGTGATGCAGATGGAAAGAAAAGAAAGCTGGGGTAGCAATATTTACATCCAAAAAAAACACCAGACCTTAAGAAAAACTATAGTAATAGATAAAGAAGGGCCCTACATAATGATATGGGGAAGAATCTAACAAGAGAATATTACCCTAGTAAACATCTATGCATGCAACATAGGAGCACCTAAATATGTAAAGCAAAACTTGGTGGACATAAAGGGACAGACTGACAAAAATAAAGTCATCATAGGGGATTATAACACCCCACTTACTTCAATGTATAGATCCACTAGACAGAAAAGCAACAAGGAGACGGTGTTCTTAAATCACAAGCTAGATCAAATGAATTTAATTGATACCTTTAGAACATTTCACCCCAAAGCAGCACAATATACATTTTTTTCAAGTGCACATGATACATTTTCTACACAAAACAAATCTCAAAAAATTTAAGAAGTTTGAAATCAAATCAAGTTGTTCTCTGACCATAATGGTATGAAACTAGAAATCAATCACAAGAATAAAACTGAAAAATACACAAAGACATGGAAGCAAAATAACATGTAATTAAACATTGAATGGGTTAACAATGAGATCAAGGAACAAATCAAAAGATACCTTGAAACAGCTTCTTTTACCAGGAAACACGAAATGGCAGATGACTCTGGTGCTGTGGGAGGGCCCTGAGGACCCAGAGAGCCCTGAAATGGGAGGCCGTGGTGGCTTTGGTGGAGGATTTGACAGCAGCCTAAGGGCTGAGGTCACAGGCACAGTTGGGGTCAAGGCTACAGAGCTTACTGAGGCAAGGCCGAGAACAAGGAGTGGATCTCCATCACCAGCCTGGGACACCTGGTCAAGGACATGAAAATTACCTCTCTGGAAAAGATCTCTCTTTTCTCTGTCCATCAAGGAATATGAGATCATTGACTTTTTCTTGGGAGCATCCCTCAAGGATGAGGTTTTAAAGATTATGCCCGTGAAAAAGCAGACATGTGCAGGACAGTAGACCTGGTTCAATGCATTTGTCACCATTGGGGACTACAATGGATATGTTGGTCTGGGTGCTAAGTGCTTAAAAAATGGCTGTGGGGTCAATCATCCTGGCCAAGCCTCTATTGTTCCTGTGCAGGGAGGCTAGTAGAGGAACAAGATCAGCAACCCCCACATCATTACTTGCCAGGTAAAAGGGTACAGTGGTTCCGTGCTGGTGTACCTCATCCCTACTCCAGGGCCAATGGCATTGTCTCAGCCCCTGTGGCCAAGAAGCTGCTGATGGACAACTGCTACACTTCAGCCAGGGGCTGCGCTGCCACCCCGGGGCACTTCACCAAGGCCACCTTAGATGCCACCTCTAAGACCTACAACTATCTCACCTCTGTCCTCTGGAGACCATGTTCACCAGTCATCCTTATCAGGAACTCACTGAGCATCTTATAAAGACTTGCCCCAGAGTTTCTGTGCAGAGAACCGGAGCTCCAGCTGTGGCATCTACATAATTTCATAAAAGAAAAATAAAGTGAATTAAGCCTGTTAATAAAAAAAGATACCTTGAAACAAATGAAAATTGAGAACAGAACAACCCAAAATCTGTAGGACACAAGGAAAGCAACCCTAAGAGGATAATTCATACCATTATAGACCTATTTCAAAAAACAATGAAAAGCTCAAATAAACAGTCCAACTTTAAACTTAAAGGACCTTGAAAAAGAAGAAAAACAAAGCCCAAAGTGAGAGAAGAAAGGACATAATAAAAATCAGACCTGAAATAAATGAAATAGAGTCTAAAAAATACAAAACCTCAATGAATCCAATAGCTTGTTCTTTGAAAAGATAAAATTAACAAATCTTTAACCAGATTCATCAAGAAATAAGAGGACCCATATAAATAAAATCAGAAATGAAAGAGAAGAGGTAACAACTGATTCCAAAGAAATACCAAGGATTGTAAGAAACTATTATGAACAGTTATATGCCAACAAATAGGACAATCAAAGAAAATAGATAAATTCCTAAAAACATACAATCTTCCAAAATTAAGTTGGAAAGAACCAGAGTATCTGAATAGACACATTACAACTAGTAAAATTATAGCAGCAATCAAAAAGCTCCCAACAAACAAAAGCCCTGGACCAGATGGCTTCACAGGGGAAATTTTATCAAACATTCAACTAATCAAAAAATTCAAGAGGAGGGAAAACTCCAAACTTATTTTACAAAGCCAGCATCATCCTAATTCCAAAACTAGATAAAGACATTACAAAACATATATAGACCACTACACATGATGAACATAGATGCTAAAATCCTCTACAAAATATTAACAGACTGAATACAACAATACATCAAAAAATCATACACCATGATCAAGTGAGATTTATTCTGAGGATGCAAGGCAGGTACAATATTCACAAATCAATAAATGTGATACATCACAAACAAAATGAAGGATAAAAACCACATGATCATATCAATAGATGCAGAAAAAGCATTGATAAAATCCAGCACCCATTTATGATAGAAACTCTCAGCAAAGTGTGAATGGAGGAAACATACCTCAAAATAATAAAGGCCACATATAACAAATCCTCTGGCAACATTATACTAAATGGGTAAGAACTACAAGCTTTCTCCTTAAGACTGGAAACAAGACAGGGATGTCTGCTTTCACTACTCTTATTCAACAGAGTACTGGAAGTCCAAGCCACAGGAATCAGACAAGGAAAATAAATAAAATGCATCCAAATTGGAATAAAAGAAGTAAAACTATCATTATTTGCAGATGACATGATTCTTTACATAGAGAAACTTTTTACTTCCAGAAAAGTACTGGAAGTGATAAATTAATTGAGTAAAATAGCATAATATGAAATATATATCCAGATGCCGCGGTCTGGCTGCAGCTGGGTCCAGGGGTTCCTGAAAGGTGGGTAAGGCGTCGGCAATGGGAGACAGACAGCAACATGCCTCAGAGGACAGTGATGCTCTGTTCCGTTTATTGCAAGTACAAGCAGGTTTTTATACTTTCATTTTTAGCAGTGATTAACATTTGTGGTTAGGTGAAGCAGAAAAAAATTAATACAAAGGTAACCAGGAAAAGTACAAAAATTCCCATAGATTCAATTATATTAAACAAAGATTATTTTGACCAGGAGAGCCATAAATTAGACAATTAGAAATAGCTGGACGTACAGAATTTGAATGTCTTATTGTTTATTAAAATTCTCAGAATTTGTCATTTGACTCCCTGGTAACTGTTTCTACATGCTTAATTTGTAATAACTAACCAGCTTTTCTTATTTCTTTGCCTGTCTAATTCTACTTGATATATATTCCTATTCAAGGTAAAGGTGGGGCTGTTACTCCAACAACTTTTAGACATTCAGGGACTATTTCATTAGAGGGGATTTTATTCTATGATCAAGAAATTATTTTATACAACTTCACTGGAATTATGTGAATCAATAAACCTGAAATACAGGTATCTAACAATCCCACCACCTTTTAATCACCAAAACAGACGTGTAAGAAGAGATAAACAGGAAATTCAGCTACAGTAAACCCTTTTTATTCCTTAGTTAATAAACACCAGGGAGGTCTGCTTCGAGCTAGCCTTTCCATGAAATTTAGACTATTATAAGGCACTTGGACTCCATCCTTATTGAGCATTCTAATGCCACCCTCATTATATGCTCCTGTATAAGGCAATGGGGGATCTGGAACCTTCTGGAGAGTATTAGCTCCTTTTGGGGGATACCATAATTTGCCAATAATCTAATATGCTACCCAGGGGTATCTCTGGGCTGTGGGTAGGGGTCTACATAGTTTTTTTCTTGTTTTCTTGAAAGACTTTTTGTATCTATGGGTAAGGAACAGGTGTGGGAAAGTCCGCCAATAATTTAGCCTGTTGTAACTGATTGATGAATTCTTTTATGGGAACGATCGGGGATAATTTCTTACTCAGGTTTATAAACACCTTGTTTAAAACAATTTGGGCATGATTCAATAGTCTAGGGAGAACTAGTTGTCCCTTCAGAATTTCCTTCAAAATCAATCATTGACTCTCTTCAAGCCTCTTTCTTCTCATGGCCTGTTCTTATGGGAATCAGGGTACAAAGTAAGACCATGATCAATATTAGCAAGGAAATTATTAAGAGCAATCCCCAGGAAAATCACCACCCCCCTTTGTATGCCACGCTCTCTTCCAGGAAGATGAATTCTTTGAATTCCCTCTTTCCACATTCAGACCTTGTCAAAAAACATGGTTGGAAGAGGGCATGGCATCCAGAAATCATTTGAATTTTATATGCCAATAATGAACTATCAAAAAGGGAAAGAAAACAAATCCATCCACAATTGCTTCAACAAGAATAAAATATCTAGGAATAAAATTAACCAAAAATGTAAAGGATCTCTACTCACAAAATTATAGGACACTAAAATAATAAATTGAAGAAGGTACAAATAAGTAGAAGTATATACCTTGTTGATAAATAGAAAGAATTAACATCATTAGGGGACAGGGAGCATGGCAGCGAAGTAGGAGGGAGCTGATCTCACTTGTTTGAGCACCCAGCTGGGACATTTAGCTGTCCTTCTGAAGAACAAAGTGAACAGGCAACAGAATCTGAGCTGATATGAAGTTTGAAAGCCAAAGTGTGCAGAGGATGCTTCAAAACAGGTGGTAAGGAGGTTTTATAGGCAGACAGGGAAAGTCCCTGGTGTGGCACCTTAGGCCACAGCTTCTACTCAGACAATATTGGACTTTAGAGGAGAGCTAGTCAGTGATAGCAGTTGAGTGACTCCCTCCCCTTCCAGAGCAAGCAAGGCACAGACCCCCACCCAGAGAGGTTTGAATGCACAGGGGCACTATTTTTTCTTTTTCTTTCTTTTTTTTCCTTTTCTTTTCTTCTTCTTTTTTTATTCAAGAGTAACACAATAAGTCCTGGGACACAGAGAAAACCAGAGACAGATCCAGAAGGAAGTCAGAAGGCAAAACCCAACACCTGAGACAAAGTTCACCTTGCCCTTCATAGGAACTTGCATTTTTTAAAAACTTACTTTCTCTTTCTTCTTTTTGTTTATATAGGTTATTATTATTTATTTGTTCATTTTTTCTGATTATTTTGCTGTAGTTCATTTTTCTCCCTGTCATATTGTTTCTTTTCTTCTTTCATTTCACTTGTATTCCAAATAACTCATGGCTCTTGATCTTTTACTTTTTATTCCTTTTATTCAGATTATATATTTTATCATATTATTGTTATTCCAAAGACCCCAGTGTTAATCCATTTTGCCATGTTCCTGAGCTTTGTTATTGTTGTAGTAAACTTATTTGTTCTCACACTTCGCTGACTTCCTATCCCCTTCTCTCACCATGGCTTCTCCATCTAACCTTGCCTAAGTGCTCCTCTTTCTTAATTCAGCACACATTCTTCTCCCCCTCTAATAAGCATCTTGTTTCTTTTCTTCCTTATATAAACAGTGTCTAATTAGGCAAAATACCATGGTCATTGCTGTATTGCTCCAATGGAATTCATAGTTGTTCACTATTTGTTGGTTCTTTAAACCTCATAGAAAAACCCTCCCCCTGTCTTATTCCATTTCGCCTTTCCCTGTCTTACTCAATTTCACCTTCCCCTTGCTGCTTATCAGTAGAGTGAGGAATCTTGTTTCATTTTTTTACTTATTTTTATTTGTTTCATTTCCCTCTCTCTCAATCTGGGTTTACTCCTTACTCTTATTAGTTTGCTTCCCCCACCCTCTCAAAATCATTTACTTTATGGTAGACACTTCATATTCAATTTTTGCTTTTGTACAATATTCTTATTCCAGTTCCACTTTCATCAAACTTCTTTTAGCTGTCAGTGCTATTGACCCTATTGTGGCTTTTTTTTTTCAATTTTGCCCCTCTTGGTCCAATAACTTTTCATTGTACCTCAGACTCATAGTATAATTTTCCCTTTTCTTACCCCATTGTTACTGTCACCCTCATGTGTTTTACTAACATTTAAAATTTTGTTCTCTCCCTGTCTTCACCTCAGTTCTATGCTCACTCTTATTAATTCTCTTCTCTCTTGCTGCTCAATAACATTTTCCCCTCTTTTGATCATCTCATATTCTCTTTGTCATATCTTTTAATATCCATAATCTCTCTTTGCCTTTATCAATATTTTCTCAAGTGTAGCTGAGATTCCTGATGCTGTAGGGCAGTCCCATTTGCTAGCATAAGTTCAATTACCTTGTAACACTGTTTTGTTAACTAACACCTGTACAATAGCATACAAGACAAGGTGGGAGGTATGACTACCAGTAAACCTGCTAGAGTGAAGAACCCACCAACATAGAAGCCACCAGCAAGTAAAGTCCAAGTACTATAGGGAATTGGTCCGCATGGCAGTGGCAAATGTAGCTCAGCCCTGGTTCAGAAAACTGACAGACACAAGGTGGTGCACAGGAGCCAGGCCTACAGTTTGGCTTTCCCATGGGGAACCAGGACTGCATTGTACCTAGGCTTCTTTGAGGTTTGCTTTTGCTAAAATTCCCTCACCCTAAATTAAGGCAGCAAATGTTTAATACATATCTTTGAAGTAACTTCCTAAAGTCTGTGCTAAAACGTCCCAAGGACACAGTGTAACCAGTTCCACCACTTTCCCTTGCATTTGCAACATCATTTTCTTTGTTAACCATAAGAAGTCATCAGCAACATCTTTTCCTTTGTTATCTGTAAAAGGTAATCACCTAAAGCAAAACTGTGCATAGTAAATGAGGGCCTTCCTTGATGTGATGCTCCTGGAAAAGCAATAAAAGCCTGTCCAGGCAAGGGTCAGGGTGCTCTCTCACTCAGAGAATGGCCATGCCATCCCTTTCTCCACAGGACTTATGCAGTCCATGTCAATTTGTCCATCGTGTCCACAACACCATGGACACCACTGGTCGAAGCCCACATCAAAGTACAAGAAAGTCCACCCAAAAGGAAGAAACAGCAATCCTAGACTACCCAGACAAGGAGATCACAGAAACCACACCACATCACACAGAATCCCTTCCACGGAAGACCACCCCAAAGGAGAACATCCTGGATAGCAGAAATAACCAAAGAGCCACCTAAAATGGGGAGGTAAAGAAAGAGCTCCCAATTGAAAGGAATGAAAAAAAAAAGCCCCATAAAATGAGCTCAATGAATTTGAGGCAAGCAATCAATCAAACACAGAATTAAAAAAAAAAAGTTTATAAGGATGCTCAAGGAACTCACAGACAACTACAATGAACTGAGTGGGAACTACAACAACATGAGAAAGGAAATAGAAACTATAAATCAGAACCAGGAAGAAATGAAGAATACAATATCTAAAAGAAAAAAATACACAAGAAGGAATTATAAGCAGGCTGGGGAAGCAGAGGGCCAAATTAATGAGCTGGAAGACAAGGTAGAAATAAACCCCAGGTAGAGCAGAAGAATGAAAAAAAGACTTAGAAAGCACAAAGAGAGCTTAAGGGAACTGCAGGACAACATGAAAAGTTACAACATTTGAATCATAAGAATACCAGGAGAAGAAAAGGAGCAAGGGATAGAAAATCTGTTTGAAAAAATAATGATAAAAACTTCCCTAACTTGGAGAGGGGAAAAGCCATGTAAGTGCAGGAGGTACAGTGGGTACCAAGGAAGAAGATGAACCCAAAGAGGCCTGCTTCAAGACACATCATAATTAAAATGTCAAGTTTTAAAGACAAAGAGAGAATTCAAAAGCAGCAAGATAGAAACAACTAATATGCAAGTGAGCTCCAATAAGGCTAGCAGCTGACTTCTCAACAGAAACACAAAAGCCAGAAGGGAATGGCAAGAAACATCCCATGTGATGAAAAGCAAAGGCCTGTAACCAAGATGGCTCTACCCAGCAAGGATATCATTTAAAATAGAAGGTGAAATAAGGAGATCCCAAGATAAAAGTAGGCCAAAAGAATACATGTCTACCAAAACAGGACTGCAAGACATTCTAAAAGGAATGCTTTAAAAAGAGGAAGGAAAAGAGTGAGAAAGGAATATAGGTACAAAGGGGGAAAATGGCAATGAATAAGTACCTATTAATAATAACCTTAAATGTAAATGTATTAAATGCTCCAATTAAAAGACATAAGGAAGCAGAATGGATTAAAAAAATGACCTGCACATATGCTGCCTACAAGAGACTCACCTCAAAACAAAAGACCCACACAGACTGAAAGTGAAGGGTTGGAAGAAAATATTCCAAGTAAGTGGACAGGAAAAAAATCTAGGGTAGCAATACTTATATCAGACAAAGTAGACTTCAAAACAAAGGCCATAAAAAGAAATACAGAGGACACTTTATAATACTCAAGGGAAAAATCCACCAACAAGATAAAAACATGGTAAATATATATGCACCCAACATAAGGGGACCCAATATATAAAGAAAATCTTGGAGGACTTCAAGAAAGATATAGACAGCAGCACGCTTTTAGTAGAGGAATTTAATAGCCCACTGTCAACAATGGATAGATCTTCCAAACAAAATATCAACAAGGATATAATGGCTCTGAACCACAAACTAGAACAAATGGACCTAACAGATATATATCTGTTATATATATATAGCATGTTTCATCCCAAAGAAGCAAAATACAAATTCTTTTCAAATGCACATGGAACATTTTCAAAGATAGACCACATGATAGGACACAAAACATACCTCAACAAATTTGAGAAAACTGAAACCATAACACAAATTTTCTTGGACTGTAAGGGCTTGAAACCAGAAATCAACCTCAAGGATAAAACTCAAAAATATTCAAATTCATGGAAATTGAACAGCATGCTATTAAACAATGAATGGGTCAATAACAAGGTCAAGGAAGAATTCAAAAAATTTCTGGAAACAAATAAAAATGAACACACAGCAGTCCAAAACCTATGGGGTACAGCAAAGGCAGTCATGACAGAGAGAAGTTCATAGCAATACAGGCCTAACTAAAAAAAGATAAAAACAGCTCAAATGAACAACCTAGCCCTACACTTACAAGAACTGGAGGAACAACAAAGACAGCCCAGAGCAAGTACAAGGAAGAAAATAATCAAGATCAGAGCAGAATTAAATGACATAGAGTCTGAAAGAACAATTCAAAGGATCAATAAATCCAGAGACTGGTTCCCTGAGAAGATAAACAAAATCAACAAACTTTTATCCTGACTCCTCAAGAAAAAAGGACAGAGGACCCAAATAAACCAAATCAGAAATGAAAGAGGAGAAATTACAATCGATACAACAGATATACAAAAGGATTTTAAGAAATTACTATGAACAACTATATGCCAAGAAATTTGCAAACCTGGATGAAATGAACAAATTCCTGGAAACATATAATCTCCTGAAACTGAACCAAGGTGTAGAAAGCCTGAACAGAATGATAATAGCTAGTGAAATTGAAGTAGTAATCAAAGAACTCCCAGCGCACAAAAGCCCTGGGCTGGACAGTTTCTCAGGAGAATTTTACAAAGCATTTAAGGAAGAGCTAACCACAATCCTTCTCAATCTATTCTAAAAAATCCAAGAAGAGGGAAGACTCCCAAACTCTTTTTATGAGGACAGCATCATCCTAATCCTTAAACCAGATATAACACAACAAAGAAAAAAAAAACCACATGCTGATATTGTCAATGAACATAGATGCTAAAATCCTCAACAAAATATTGGCAAACCATGTCCAGCAATACATTAGAAAGATCATATACTATGACCAAGTGAAATTCATTCCAGGAATGCAAGGATGGTACAATATTCACAAATCAATAAATATAATACATCACATGACAAAATAAAGACAAAAATCACATGATTATATCAATAGATGCCAAAAAAATTTGATAAGGTAGAGTACCCATTTATGATAAAAAAACACTCAGTAAAGGGGGAGTGCAAGGAGCACACCACAATATAATAAAGACCCTACATGAGAAACCTACAGCCAACATCATACTCAATGGGCAAAAACTAAAAGTTTTCCCACTAAGATGAGGAACAGGACAAGGGTGTCTGCTTTCACCACTGCTATTCAACATAGTATTGGAAGTTCTAGCCACAGCAATAGGACAAGAAAAAGAAAAGAAAAAGGTATCCAAATTAAAAGTGGGAAGAAAACTGTCATTGTTTGCTGATGACATGATAGTGTACATAGAAAACCCTATAGTCTCCACAAAAAATTTATTTGACTTAATAAATGAATTTGGCAAAACAGTGGCATACAGAGTCAATATCTAGAAATTGAAGGCATTTTTTTACACTAACAAGGATATATCAAAAACAAAAATTAAGGAAAAATTACCATTTGCAATGGCAACAAGAAAAATAAAATACCTCAGAATAAACCTATCAAGGAGGTAAAAGACCTATACTCAGAAAACTACACAACACTGAAGAAAGAAATTAAGGAAGACATGAATAAATGAAAGCATGTGCCATGTTCATGGATTGGAAGAATTAACATCATTAAAATGTTCACAGCAATTTATAGATTCAATGCAATCCCTATTAAAATACTAATGATATGTTTCACAGATATAGAGCAAACATTTCAAAAATTTATGTGGAACCATAAACAACCCCGAATAATCTGAGCAATTTTAAGAAAGAACAACAAAGTAGGAGGGATCACAATTCCTGATATCAAACTATATTACAAGGCCAATGTAATCAAAACAGTCTGATACTGGCATAAGAACAGACACATTAATCAATGGAATGGAATCAATAGTTCAGAAGTAAACCCTTGTCTCTATGGTCAATTAATATTCAACAACAGGTGTGGGAACATAGAATGGAATAAAAATAGTTTCTTCTGTAAATGGTGTTGGGAGACCTGGACAGCTACATGCAAAAAAACAAAAACAAAACAAAAAAAAAACAAAACCTCAACCACCAACTTACACCATACACAAAAATAAATTCAAGATGGATAAAAGACTTGAATATAAGCCACAACATCATAAGAGTCCTAGAGTAGAAGATAGGCAGGAAAATTTCTGATCTGCCAAGCAGCAATATTTTCACCAACATGTCCCCTACAGTGGGGGACATAAAGGAAAGAATAAACAAATGGCACTATATCGAATCAAAAAGCTTCTTTACAGCTAAAGAAAACATCAGCAAAATCAAAAGGGAAATATCCTTATTGGAAAATATATTTGCTAATGATACCTCAGACAAGGGTTTGATCTCCAAAATATATAAAGAACTCACACGACTCCACTCCAGGAAGACAAACAAGCCAATTAAAAAATGGGCAAAGGACCTGAACAGACTTCACTAAGGAAGATATGCAGAGGGCTCAGAGACATATGATGCTCAGCATCACTAGCCATTAGAGAGGTGCAAATAAAACCACAATGAGATGCCACTGGTTAGAATGGCTGTCATAACCAAATCAACAAACGAGTGCTGGAGAGAATGTAAAGAAAAGGGAACCCTAGTACACTGTTGATGGGAATGCAGACTGGTGTAATATCCTGTGGTAAACTGTGGAATTTCCTCAAAAAAAAAAAATAACTAACTAAAATTGAGCTGCCTTTTGACCCAGAAATTCCACTGCTGGGATTATACCCTAAGAATATTGAAACACCAATTCAAAGAACCTATGTACCCCAATGTTCATAGCAGCATTATTTACAATAACCAAGTGCTGGAAGCTGCCTAAATGTCCATCAGTAAATGAATGAATTGAAAAACTATGGTACATTTACACAATAGAATGCTACAAAGCAACACTAGAAAGAAAGAAGGAGCTCCTACACTTCACAACAGGATGGATGGAACTAGAGAGTATTATGCTAAGTGAAATACGCCAGACAGTGAAAGACAAATAAAATATGATCTCACTTATAAGTGGAACCTAATCAACAAACATGCGGACAAAATAGAACCAGAGACATGGAAATAAAGAACAAACTGAAAGAGACCAGAGGGGTCTGGGGAGGGGGATGATGGGGAAAAGAAGAGGAAGAGTCATCAAGAAACATGTAGAAAAGACACATGGACAAAGACAATGGGGGCAGGAGAGAATTGAATGTGGAAGATGGGAGAGGGTAGGGCCAGGGAGAGCAATGGGGGGAGGGGAATGAGGACAACTGTAACTAAACAAAAAATTAATTTTAAAAAAGAATTAACATTATTAAAATGTCTATACTACCCAAAACAATCTACAGAGTCAATGCAATTCCTACCAAGATACCAATGACATATTTCACAGAACTAGAGCAAATATTCCAAAAATTTATATGAAACCACAAAGGACCATGAATAGCAAAGGCAATCTTGAGAAAGAACAAAGTCAGAGGAACCATGTTAACTATTATCAAACTATACTTCAAGGTCATAGTAATGAGGACAGCATGGTACTTTCATAAAAACAGACACATAGAATCATGGAACAAAATAGAAAGCCAAGAAATAAACCCATGCCTTTATAGTCAATTAATATTTGACAGAGGAGGTAAAAACATACAATGGGCTAAAGATTTATTCAAGAAATGGCATTGGAAAAGTTAGACAGATATGTGAAGAAAAATGAAACCAGACCACCCTCTGATGCCACACACAAGAATAAATTCAAAGTGGGTTAAAGATTTAAATGTTAGACTTGAAGCATAAAAATCCTAAAAGAAAACATAGGCAGGAAAATCTTGCACATTGCTTGTAGTAATATTTTTCCTGATATATCTCCTTAGGAAAAGGAAACAAAAGAAAAAATAAACAATGAGGCTATAGCAAACTAAAATGTTTTTGCACAGCAAAGGAAACTCAGCAAAATGAAAACACAACCCACTGAATAGAACATATTTGCCAATTCATCTGATAAGGGGTTAGCATTCAAAATTTATAAAGAACTTATAAACCTCAACACCAAAATAACAAACAATCCAATTAAAATAAATGAGCAGTATACTTGAATAGACACTTCTCCAAATAGAACATACAGATGGCCAATAGACATATTAAAAGATGCTTAATGTCACTAATCATCAAAAAATGCAAATTAAAACCAGAATTAGGTATTATTACATACCTGTCAGAATGGTTATCATCAATAAACCAACAACAACAACAACAACAACAACAACAACAAGTGTTGGCAAAGATGCTGAGAAAAGGGAACTCTCATGCACTTCTGGTCAGAATGCAGACGGGTGCAGTCACTGTGGAAAACAGTATGGAGTAGTCTCACAATATTACAAATTGAACTCCCTCTTGATGCAGTGATTCCACTTCCAGGAATTTATCCAAAGAATCCCAAAACACTTATTCGAAAGAATATATGCACCTCTATGTTCATTGCAGTTATTTACCATTGTTAAGATATGGAAGTGACCCCACTGTCCATCAGTGGATGATTGTATAAAACAACTATGGTACCTTTACACAATGGAATATTCCTTAGCCTTAGAAGGAAGAAAATTTTACCATATGATTGGACTCGCAAAACATGGCAAGTGAAATAAGGCAGCCAGAGAAAGACAAATACCATACGATTTTAATCATAGGTGGAATATAATGAACAAAGTGAACTAACAAGCAAAATAAGGACAGACAGAGAGCATGCAGACAGCTCTGGGGCAGGGGTGTTGGTGGGTGGAGAGAGATCAGGAAAAATTAAGAAGAACTGATAGACACAAACAAACAAGAGTGTGGTGATGGATCCCTCCTTGCAGGAGGGAAGGGGAAGGTTACAGGTGGAAGAGGGTAAAAGGGGGATAAATAGTAATGGGAAAATACACAAAAACTATTAAAAAACTTGCACAGAAAAAGCAAATCACATACAAAGAAGCAAAATATGTCAGACAATACTATTGGCATCAGGAAGACAGTGGTGAGACTTTGAAGAGGTCCAAAGGGAATAATTAAATGGGTCTGCACAAATCATAGGAAGAATTTCATTTTGCTTCAGAAGGGCAGGAAGAGAAGAGAGGAAAGTTGTAGAGAGAGAAGATAATGGTGGAAAGTGAGATGGTCTGAGACTGGAGAGGATGAAGTGAGATGCAGCCAGAAGAAATTTTCCAGTTGGTGAAGTAGCCAAAGAATATTTAAGGATAACAATTTTTAAGATTTAACTTAAGGTAATTTACATTGTTATCCCCCTCACTTCAGAAGCCTATAGTAAAACAAGTTGCTCTCCTAAATGCTTTCTATAAGTGAGTGTGTGTGTGTTTGTGTGTGTGTGTAGAACTAACTCTTGGAAGAGGTTGAATGTAGTTTCTGGATTAATTTATAATGGATGAGACAGCCTAACTTAAATGAGGAGCTTGGAGTCAGAAGTGATCAAAAGGATATAAATTCCCAGGAATGTTTAAAAATCTTAAAGGGGAAGAGGGTAATGATGCATGCACTGGCCCACAGTGTCCACAGCGTTATGGATGAGATATGAGATAAATTCACACAGACTACCGAGTCCTGTGGAGGAAAAGGGATGGCATGGCTACTCTATCAAGGGGAGAGTGCCTCGGAGTGGCCTGGCCACTCTCTCAAAGGAGAGCACCCCGATCCTTTCCTTGACAGGTTTTTATTGGGTTTAATTTGCACAGGAATACAGGTAAAGCTCGTTAATCATTGTCAGGCACTAAGGATCAAATAATAGATAACAAAGAACTCTAAAGGCCTATTTTGAGTCGGGGTCTCTTAGCTAAAGGGCCTCAAAACTTTGGAAAACAAACTTATTTCCTGGTCAGGCCTTTATCATTTAATTAAGAGCATTCTTAGCAAAGCAGGTTTCACGGGAGTTTATGTATTCTTTCTCAGGCCTGATCACTTGGGAAACCTGCCCTTTCCAGCACAGGGCTGCACCACCCTCTGTCATTGCTTTAGGATTAAGTCAGGCAGAAGAGGCAAGATAGCCAAGAAATTAGGAGCCTTCTCACAGGCAGAATGAGGACTCAGGCTATGTCAAAGCCAAGGGGTGAGGGTCCATCACCCCCTTTCTCCATAGCCCCCCAAGTCCTTCCCTGGGGCCTCCATGTGATCATGCCTGTCTTAGGTTGTTCCCCCCTTGGGGAATCTTACTCATCATTGGCTAAATGATCAAGCATTGGGGGCCAGTTATGGGAAAAGGAACAGAAGTGGCACTCCTGCCAAGGAGATAAGCTTTGTCTCCTTAGTGGCTTATTGTCTGAAGGTCACTCACTCAGCCTTAGCCATGGGGGTTGGGGTTACAGCTCCTGAAACCAGGCAGGGCGGCTCCCAACAGGGTAAGACTTCCGTATACTTTTGAGCCAAGCCTGTCTAGACAACTAGGGTTTGGGAGACTTCATTTTTACTGAAATCTGGTTTATGTAGTATTCCTACTTCCAGAACGAAACTCTCCACAGAGGCTCCTGTGCCTTGGCTTCTTTCTGTAGGAATCACTTGAAAAATATTTTCTCAAGTCTGGGTTCTCAGACCTTCCTCAGTTAACTGCCTGTAGTCAGCCTCTGATTGTTATTAGCTGCCTTTATTCCCTGCCTTTTGTCAAAATTCAGCATTTTCCAAAAGTTCCCCAAGCACAACTCTTCTAATTTTCCCAGCTCACTGATTTGTGAGGTCACCTCAGAACCACTGCTTATTTAATATCATTTTAAGTATACTATACATGAATTACCCTGAACTCAAGGTTCTGAACATTTGCAAATCCATCATGTGTTTGGAAACTAGGGGTACTTCCTTATATTATTCACTTCATTATTCACTTCATTTCAAACTTTTCAAACTTTATCTGTAAAGTTTAGTAACTATATTAGGTCATATAGACCATGTGGCCTTTGTCACAACTATTCTGCCATTTTGTGTGAGATAGCAATGTTTAAACAATTAGTTGTGACTGTGATTCAGTAACATTTTGTTTACAAAAATAGGCAGTGAGAAAGGTTTGGCCCATGAGCCAGAGTTTTCTCTAAAAAAGCACTTGCTAAAATGAATACCAGTCTCCTAGGATATGAAGTATACTGAAAGCCTACAGAAGGCTGCAATCTGGGTAACACTGGCCTGGATGTGTTACCCAGAGGTCTTTTTGTGAATATCCAATCCCTCCCCAGTTTTTACAGTTTTCAAGATTCCTCAAAGTAAAATTTAGCTTTAGACTTCTGCTTTCACATGGGTTATTTCTCTTTTGTACCTGGTCTGCCCAGATTTATGCATCTAAATTATTCAATAATTTATGCACTTACCAAACTATCCATACCATATTTTGGGGAATGTATCACTTCACTCAGGCTATCATAACAGAACACCACAGACTGGGTGACTTAACAGAAATTTATTTTCTCAAAATTCTGGAGTCTGCAAGTCTAACAATAGTCAAGGTGTCAGCAGTGTTGGTTTCTCCCAAGACCTCTCTTCTTGGTTTGCAGATGGCTACCTTATTCCTGTATTTCTACATTGTTTTCCCTCCAAGCCTGTGTTATTTTTAAAACAATTTTATTTTAATTGTTGTTCAAATATAGTTTTCTGTCCTTTACTCCCATCCCAACCTACCCATCTATCCCTCCCCGCCTCCCTCCCATTTCCACCCCCCTAGTTTTTGTCCATGTGTCCTTTATACTTGTTCCTGGAAACCCTTCCCAGTCTCCCCTGAAATTCCCTCCTGTCTCCCCTCTGGACACTGTCAGCCTGTTCTCTATTTCAGTGTCTTTGTTTATTTTGTTGTTTCTTTGTTTTGTTGATTAGCTTCCTGTTAAAGGTGAGATCATATGGTATTTGTCTTTCACCACCTGGCTTATTTCACCCAGCGTAATGCTTTCCAGTTCCATCCATGCTGTTGCAAAGGGTAGGAGCTCCTTCTTTCTTTCTGCTGCACAAAATTCCGTTGTGTAAATGTACCATACTTTTTTGATCCTTTCATTTACTGATGGGCACCTAGGTTGCTTCCAGCATTTGACTATTGTAAATTGTGCTGCTATGAACATTGGGGTGCACAGTCTCTTTTGGATTTGTGTTTCAGGGTTCTTAGGATATAATCCCAGCAGTAGAATTGCTGGATCAAAAGGTAGATCCATTTTTAGTTTTCTGAGAAAACTCCGTAGTGTTTTCCATAGTGGTTGTACCAGTCTGCAATCCCACCAACAGTGCATTAGGGACCCCTTTTTCTCCACAACATCTCCAACACTTGTTGTTTGTTGCTTTGTTTATGAAGGCCATTCTGACCAGTGTAAAGTGTTATCTCGCTGTGGTATTTATTTGCATCTCTCTAATAGCTAGCAATATTGAATATCTTTTCATGTGTCTCTGGATCCTCCGTATGTCCTCCTTGGAGAAGTATCTGTTCAAGTCCTTTGCCCATTTTTTAATTGGGTTGCTTGTCTTCTTAGAGTGTAGTTGTGTAAGTTCTTTATATATTTTGGAGATTAAACCCTTGTCTGAGGTATCACTGGCAAATATGTTTTCCCATACAGTTGGTTCTCTTTTTATTTTAATACTATTTTCTATAGCCATACAGAAGGTTTTTATGTTGATGAGATCCCATTTGTTTATTCTTTCCTTTATGTCCCTTGCTCTAGAGGACATATGAGTAAAAAATGTTGCTGCCTGAAATATCTGCAATTTTCCTGCCTATGTTCTCCTCTAGGACTTTAATGGTGTCACGGCTTATATTTAAATCTTTTATCCACCTTGAATTTATTCTTGTGTATGCTGTAAGTTGGTGCTCGAGTTTCTTTTTTTTTGCACTTAGCTATCCAGTTCTCCCAACACCATTTGTTGAAGAGGCCATTTTTATTCCATTCCATGTTTCTGCCCCCTTTGTCGAATATTAATTGACTATAAATACTTGGGTTTATTTCTGGGCTCTCTCTTCTGTTTCATTGGTTCATGTGCCTGTTTTTATGCCAGTACCTGGCTGTTTTGATTACAGTGGCCTTGTCATACAGTTTAGTATCCAGTATTGTGATCCCTCCTACTTTACTCTTCTTTCTCAAAATTGCAGCAGCTATTCAGGATCATTTATGCTTCCATATAAATTTTTGAAGTGTTTGTTCTATGTCTGTGAAATAAGCCATTAAATATTCTTTAATAGGTATTGCATTGAATCTGTAAATTGCTTTGGGTAGTATGGACATTTTGATGATGTTAATTATTCAGATCCATCAACACAGTATATGTTTCCATTTGTTTGTGTCTTCCTCGATTTCTCTCTTCAGTGTTGTGTAGTTTTCTGAATACAGGTCTTTTACCTCTTTGGTTAGGTTTATTCCTAGGTATTTTATTTTTCTTTTTGCTATATTGAATGGGATTTTTTTCTTGATTTCTGCTTCTGCTGTTTCATTGTTGGTGTACAAAAATGCCTTTGATTTCTGGGTATTGACTTTGTATCCTGCTGTTTTGCCAACTCCATTTACTAGGTCGAGCAGTTTTTTGGCTGAGTCTATAGGATTTTCTATGTACACTATCATGTCATCTGCAAACAGTGACAGTTTTGTCTCTTCCTTTCCAACTTGGATACCTTTTATTTACTATTCTTGTCTGATCACTGTGGCTAAAACTTCCAGTACTATGTTGAACAGAAGTGGTGAAAGTGGACAATCTTGTCTTGTTCCTGATCTTAGTGGAAAAGATTTTAATTTTTGCCCATTGAGTATGATGTTGGCTGTAGATCTCTCAAATATGGCCTTCATTATGTTGAGGAATGCTCCCTCTATTGTCATTTTGCTGAGTGTTTTTATCATAAGTGGGTGCTGTACCTTATCAAATGCTTTTACTGCATCTATTGATATGATCATGTGATTTTTGTCTTTGCTTTTGTTTATGTGATGTATTACATTTACTGATTTGTGAATATTGTACCATCCTTGCATTCCTGGGATGAATCCCACTTGGTCATGGTGTATGATCTTTTTAACATATTGCTGGATGCAGTTTGCCAATATTTTGTTGAGGATTTTTGCACCTATGTTCATAAGTGATATTGGCCTGAAGTTTTCCTTCTTTGTTGTGTCTTTATTTGGTTTTGGAATTAGGATGATGCTGGCTTCATAAAAAGAGTTTGGGAGTGTTCCATCATTTTGGAATTTTTGGTATAGTCTGTGAAGGTTAGGGGTTAGCTCTTCCTTAAATGCTTTGTAGAATTCTGTGAAACCGTCTGGTCCAGGGCTTTTGTGTGTCAGAAGCTTTTTGATTACTGCTTCAATTTCTTTTGTTGTTATTGGTCTGTTCAGGCTTTCTGCTTCTTTTTCATTAAGTTTTGGAAGATTATGTTTTTCTAGAAATGTGTCCATTTCACCTAGGTCTTCAAGTTTCTTGGCATACAGTTTTTCATATAATCTCTTACAATCCTTTGTATTTCTGTGGTATCAGTTGTAATCTCTCCTCTTTCATTTCTGATTGTGTTTATTTGGGTTTTCTCTCTTTTTTTTCTTGATGAGTCTGCTTAAAGTCTTGTTGATTTTGTTTATCTTTTCAAAGAAGCAGCTCCTGGATTAATTGATCCTTAGAATTGTGTTTTTAGTCTCTGTGTCATTTAATTCTGCTCTAATCTTGGTTATTTTCTTCCTTCCTTCCTTCCGGGCTATTTTTGTTGTCGTTCTTTGAGCTCTTGTTGGCGTATGGTTAGGTTGTTTGTTTGAAATGTTTCTATATATTTTTGGTAGGCCTGTATCGCTATGAACTTCCCTCTTAGGAGTGCCTTCACTGTGCCCCAAAGGTTTGGGTTATTGTGAGCTCATTTTCATTTGTTTCCATAAACTTTTTGGTTTCTTTCCTAATTTCTTTCTTGACCCATTCACTATTTAGTAGCATGCTATTCAATCTCCATGATTTTGAGTGTGTGGGTTTTTTCTTGGGGTGGGTTTCTAGTTTTAGTCCCCTGTGTTCCAAGAAGTTGCTTGGTATGATTTCAATTTTCTTGAAATTCTTGAGGCTTGTTTTGTGTCCTATCATATGGTCAATCTTTGAAAATGTTCCACGTACATTTGAAAAGAGTGTCTATTTAGCTTCTTTGGGATGGAGGGCTATGTATACATCAGTTAAGTCCATTTCCCCTAGGGCATTGTTCAATGCCACAATATCATTGTTGATATTTTGTTTGGAAGATCTGTCAATTTTTGACAGTGGGGTGTTAAAATCCCCTACTACAATTGTGTTGCTGTCAATATCTTCCTCAAAGTCCCTTAAGGTTTTCTTAATGTATTTGGGTGCTCCTATGTTGGGTTCATATATATTTACAATGTTTATGTCTTCTTGGCGGATTCTTCCCTTGAGTATTATGAAATGACCTTCTGGGTCTCTCTTTATGGACCTTTTTTGGAAGTTTATTTTGTCTGATACGAGTATTGCTACCCCAGCTTTCTTTTCCTGTCCCTTTGCTTGGAAAAAAATTGTTTCCAGCCCTTCACTTTCAGCCTGTGCAGGTCTTTTATCCTGAGGTGGGTCTCTTGTAGGCAGCATATGTGTGGGCCATGCTTTCTTATCCATTCAGCTATTCTATGTCTTTTGATTGGAGCATTTAATCCACTTATGTTTACAGTTACTATTGATAGTCACTTATTCATTGCCATTTTTGTACCCGTGTTCCTCTCATTCTCTTTCTCTTTCTCTCTCTCTTTTCTCTCTCTCTCTCTCTCTCTCTCTGTCTCTTTTTTCCTTCCTTCCCTTAAAGCAGGCCCTTTAGCATCTCTTGCAGAGCTGGTTTGGTGAAGGTGTATTCTTTTAGACTTCTTTTGTCTGAGACGCTCCTTATTTGGCCTTCTATCTTGGTTGAGAGCCTTGCTGGGTAAAGTAGTCTTGGTTGCAGACCTTTAGTTCTCATTACTTGGAATATTTCTTGCCATTCTCTTCTGCCTGGGAGCGTTTCCATTGAGAAGTCAGCTGCTAACCCTATTGGTGCTCCCTTGTATGTTACTTCTTGTTTCTCCCTTGCTGCCTTTAAGATTCTTTCTTTGTCTTGAAATTTTGCCATTTTAATTATGATGTGTCTTGATGTGGGCCTCTTTGGATTCCTCTTGACTGGGACTCTGTGTTTCCTGGATTTGTGTGACTTTTTCTCTCATCAAATTAGGGGAGTTTATCATCATTACTTTTTCAAATACATTTTCTATCCATTGCCCTTCTTCTTCTCCTTTTGGTATCCCTATTATATGGATATTATTATGCTTCATATTGTCTTGCATTTCTCTTAATCCCTCTTCATTCTTTCTGAGCCTCTTTTCCTTTTCTTGCTCTTTCTGGGTATTTTTTTTCTACTTTTTCCTACAATTCGCTGATCCGATCTTCTGCTTCATCAATCCTGCTTTTTATTTCTTCTACTCTGTTCTTCATTTCAGATATTGTATTCCTAATTTCCTCTTGGCCCTTTTTGATAGTTTCTATTTCCTTTTTCATGTTGATATAGTTTGCAGTGAGTTCATTGTATTTTCCCTGTAGTTTCTGGTAGCTCATTGTGAGCTTATTGAGCTTCCTGATAATCATTGCTTTGAACTCATTATCTGATAGTTGAGTTGCCTCTATTTCATTGAGCATTCTTTCTGAGCCTTCCTCCTTTACCTTCATTTAAGGATTGTTTCTTTGCCTTCCCATTGTTTGTGAGACTATTCTTGTTAGCCTCTGCTTCTTAAATTGATCTGTTCTGGCTCCCTGGGTTTATGATGTGAACTTCTGTGGTAGAATACCTGTGAGATTCAGTGGTGCAGTCTCCTTCAGGCATCCTGGTGTTCACAACTTCCACCTACTCTTTTTTGTGATCAGTTGGAGGGGTAAGGCAAAATTATTTAAGACAGCAAGAGAGTATTCTATGACACTTACAGTAGCATCTGCTAGAGAAGAAATAGGAGATCCTTTGGCTATATATAATGTTAACTGTGATATTCCATCCAACTAGCCACTTTTTAAAAAGAATGGAAAGAAGATAAGATGCTGGTTAGGGAGGGAAGGATTATGAGTTGGATCTAGAAAGCAGTGAGGTTGTGGGAGGTCAGATTCTGGGGTAAGGTGAGAGTAAAGGATAGTAAATAAGTGTAGTGTGTGGGAGAATAGAGTTAACCACCACAGTAATAGGTTTCAGTAAACTGTGAAGTGGGCTAAGATCCCGGGGAGGCAGTTATAGTATTTACAATTGTATGGAATAGCTATTATTTACAGTAATATTAGAGCAACAATCATATGACAGAATCTATGAGATCTAGATAACAAGAATAGGGAGTATAGAACCCTGAGTAGTGTACTAATGGAACAGAAAAAAGTGAAGGACAGTAAATTAGCAATATGCTGTGAATGAGATAACAGGGGAAACCTGTCAAACAATACAATATAAGCAGCCAAGCAAAGAAGACTATACAGAAAGAAGAGAACTACAAAATTACTATTACAATAAAAGATGTAAGAATAATGAAAAATAATAATACAAATATGCAATAACTTGCAGGTTCTCTGTAATAGCAAAATGAAATTTGTCTCTCTTTCTCAGCTGTTGGGATGCCCCCTCTTTGGGTCCAACTCTGGTCTTTTCACAGTTTCGGGTTTTTTGTCTCACTTGTGGATATTTAAAAAGAAAAAAGAAAATAAAAAAGGCAGAAGAAGGAAGGTAGAAGAGATAATATTGGAAAGAAAGGAGGAAGGAATAAAAGAAGAAAGAAGGAAAGAGAAGAAAAAGGAACTGAGAGATATAAAAATAATAAGAATTTAAAAATTTAAAAAATACTTTTAAAAAATCAAACAAACAAACAACAAAAAAACACCTCTTGTTGGTTTCAAACTGGCCAAACTGGTTTTTCTGGTCTTGCTGGCTGCAGCAGGCTGAGGGGAGAGTGGTTTCCCTTTTCTCCCTTCCTGTTCAGCACTCAGTCTCGCACGCGTACTCCCCAGTGCCAGTCTGGTGCCTCTCTACAGGGCCCTGGGTGTGGGCTCCAGGTCTTACTCAAAGCACACTCTCCCCAGGTTGTGGACACAGGCTGAAGGCCAGGCCACCCTTGGTTGCATAGGCTCGGGTGCACACTCTTCCCAGGGCTGTGCATAGGTTCTCATAGCGTCTGTGTGTTTGCCACTCAGTCCTCACTCCCCTCTCTGCACCTTTAAGCAACTAGGCCTCCCCCAGTGCTGCTCAATCCTTGTTTGGCCAGAGAGGGAGTGGTTGACCCAGCTCTCTCCCAAGAGCCCTGTGGGAGACCCAGCAAGCAGGGGGCCTGGGGCTGCAGCCTCCCCAGTCCCCATGCTGATCCCTGGTCCCTTATTGTCCTGAAGCACTCTCCTTACCATCTGGTTTTTCAATGTCCGCTACAATTTTTGGTCTCCTATTTTCATATATGCTGTGGTACTGTTGGCTGTTTGCTCTGTTCTTCTGTAGATTGGCTAGGTTTTTCTCCCATGTGTAGGAGAAAGTGGAATCTGCTCCCTCCTACCATGCCGCCATCTTCCCTCTCCCCACAAACCTTTGTTCTAATCACTTTTCTTGTATGGACACCAGACATATTGGACTAGCCTACACCCTAATGACTTCATTTTAACTTAGCAGCATGTAGGGGAAATAGAGTCAGTCAGGCTTCCTCACGGAGATGTCTGGGCAACTAAGATAAGTGGTATTCCTATAGCCTTAAGAATGGGCCCACATGCATAAAATCATGCTTTGTTATATAATATCTTGGCATCCTACTGGCTTTGTGTGCATTTAGTATATGAGGGAGTTGGGACTCCTTGCCAGTGTGACATGCAGCTTGCAGTGTGAGTGGACTGCCCCACCCTTCAGTAAAGGCATGTCAGGTATCCCCACAGCTCTGCACATTTTCTCCTGTCTGCCCGAATCCCAAGTGAACCTGCTGGACCTTGAATGGCTGCAAGAGATAGCATTAGAAAACTAAAAACATTATGTTAATAAACCAAAAATAAAAGCAAAATAACTTGTGGTAATTTTATTTTTTCAATGGATGTAAAATAGTAAAAAAAAAGTGTATCCATTTATTAAAAGTGCTTAATAAAATAAATTTTCCTTAAATATTGTAAACAATATTTATAAGAAATCAATAGTGAACAATTCTGAAAATATAAAGTCATTCTGACTGACATCAGGAACCAGAAAAATGTGTTCACTCTATTACTCAATACGAATTGGATGGTCTATTTAATTAAATAAATCTAGAAAACAACATGAGGAAAAATTGAAGATCCTTTTGTTGGCACTGCAATGTTTATGTTGTACACACAGTAGTATCTATTCATCTATTCATAACAACCTAGTTCCTGGGAATTTCTCTTTAAATTGAAGATTTCAAGATATGTAAGACTAGTGATCCCAGTTGACTTTGGAGGTACACTTATAGCACCCTTTAAGTAGTCAAAACATTTTTAATGTAAAGTTATATTTTTCAATTATATAAGAATTACATGTTCAAATAAAATTTACAATATATAGGAAGAAGAAAAAAGTTCCCACAGTCACATGACACTAAGCATCTACTGTCAACATTCTGGTGTTTACTTCAAGGATTTTAATGCACTTCTTAACACAATGGTGACTACATGTACATTTTGTTTCCTGCAAAGAATATTTTTAAGTCCATAAAGATAATTAATTAGGTTACTGGATTTATTTCCACTTTATAGTTGAGAATTACATCTCATCAAGTACAAGGGAATTATTAGTGCATTGTATCATTAAACAATAGTCCACCATTCCCATGTAGATGCTTGTCTGATTATTAAAGGACAAAAATTAAAGTAAATTAGCTACAGGAAGCATATATGAATAACTTATTAAATGGTAACTATATTAATATGCTCCATTTTAAATTAGCTTATGGAGAATTAAACAGTATCAATGCCTGTTTTGAAACTTAACAAGAATTATCAGCTTCCTGATAGTCAACTTTTGGGTTGAAGAGGTTTTTCAAAGGAAATGTGTGCATATGATGAATGCTAATTACATGGTTCCAAATTTTCTTTAGCCAATCCATTTTCAGCTGTTAGCAAAGTTATTTTATAAATATCTGACACAGCTGTCAACATTCTGAGGCATAAGCTCTTCAATCAATGAATTGACAGAAATGCAATACTTATATTTTTCTGAGCAGAAGACAAGAAAACATAATATACATCTATGTAGTGGTGTAGCCAGCAATGAAATGCAATGTTTGATATTGCCATTGTGTTTTAAAGTGTTGAAAATTTTCATGCTCATGGGCATGGAAAAGACATTATAAGAGCACAGTACTGACAGAAAAGGCCACAAAGTCAAATGGAACATTCGAGTGTCCTGAGGATACAAGCAGTACAATCTTATTTCCCACCAATAAGAATGCTTCTTGTGGTGTATAGCAACACTGTAAATCATATTTTAATTAAAATTTTAGCACTTGATGTTATTTGTTTATTGTCTCAATAAAACATGTTTAACAGATGACATCTGGACATTTTGCTTAATTTCTCTATTTTTTTCTCTGTAAAATTCTTTAGTAAATCTAATTGTTGAGAAAGGCATCAAACTGACAGTTCTGGAAAATGAAGCCTCCTATCCAGTCCATAATCTGTATGCTCAGAAAAGAACTGCCTTCACGCTACTATTAGCCTCAATTTTGCACTAGAGAGACAACTTCTTAAGAAAAGGTCACTTTTAACCTTAATCTAGCATTTGCTTCTTTGCTGAGGTTGTACTCTTAAGTGTAAAATGTGCAGCTCTTTTTTTAATAATATATTTTATTGATTATGCTATTACAGTTGTCCCTCTGCCCTGCACAGCCCCTCCCACCCACATCCCCCTGCCCCCATTTTAGTCCATATCCATGGGTCATACGTATAAGTTCTTTGGCTTCTATATTTCCTATATTATTCTTTTTTTAAAGATTTTATTTATTTATTTTTAGAGAGGGAAGGGAGGGAGAAAGAGAAAGAGAGAAACATCAATGTGCGGTTGCTGGGGGTCATGGCCTGCAACCTAGGCATGTACCCTGACTGGGAATCAAACCTGCGACCCTTTGGTTCACAGCCCGCGCTCAATCCACTGAGCTACGCCAGCCAGGGCCCCCTATACCATTCTTAACCTCCCCCTGTCTATTTTCTACCTACCACCTGTGCTACTTATTCTGTGTACCTTTTCCCCCTCTCCCCCTCCCGCTCCTTTGTTGCTAACTCTCCATGTGATCTCCATTTCTGTGGTTCTGTTCCTGTTCTAGTTGATTGCTTAGTTTGTTTTGGTTTTTGTTTTAGGTGTGGTTGTTCATAATTGTGAGTTTGCTATTATTTTACTGTCCATGTTTTTTATCTTCTTTTTCTTAGATAAGTCCCTTTAACATTTCATAAAATAAGGGCTTGGTGATGATGAACTCCTTTAACTTGACCTTATCTGGGGAGCACTTTATCTGCCCTTCCATTCTAAATGAAAGCTTTGCTGGATAGAGCAATCTTGGATCTAGGTTCTTACTTTTCATGACTTGGAATACTTCTTTCCAGCTTCTTCTTGCCTGCAAGGTCTCTTTTGAGAAATCAGCTGACAGTCTGATGGGAACTCCTTTGTAGGTAACTGTCTCTTGCTGCTTTTAATATTCTCTCCTTATCTTTCATCTTGGCTAATGTAATTATTATGTGCCTTGGTGTGTGCTTCCTTGAGTCCAACTTGTTTGGGACTCTCTGAGCTTCCTGGACTTCCTGGAAGTCTCTTTCCTTTGCCAGATTGGGGAAATTCTCCTTCATTATTTGTTCAAATTAGTTTTTGATTTCCTGCTCTTCCTCTTCTCCTTCTGGTACCTCTATAATTCAGATGTTGGAACATTTAAAGATGTCCTGGAGGTTCCTAAGCCTCTCCTCATTTTTTTTGAATTCTTGTTTCTTCATTCTTTTCTGGTTGGATATTCCTTTCTTCCTTCTGGTCCACACCATTGATCTGAGTTCCAGTTCCCTTCCCATCACTGTTGGATCTCTGTGCATTTTCATTCATTTTGCTTAGCGTAGCCTTCATTTTTTCATCTAATTTGCAACCAAATTCAACCAATTCTGTGAGCATCCTGATCACCAGTGCTTTGAACTGTGCATCTGGTAGGTTGGCTATCTCTTTATTGTTTAGTTGTATTTGTTCTGGAGCTTTGATCTGTTCTTCCATTTGGGCCATATTTTTTTTTGTCTTGGCACATCTGAGCCACGAAAGATTAAGTGCCTAAGGCAGGTTCTGCAGAAAGGACTGATGCATCCAACTGACTTGGAACATGCAGGTAATAATGCTGTAATAACTCATCCCAGTGTACAACATCTACCTGCATCCACACAACTGCAGTTTCTTAGAAGAAAGTACATTCTTGGTGGAAGGGATGGATCACAGCTCTTTTCTTTCCAAGTTTTTCACCTAAGGAAATGTGCAACTCTTATAGTAGTGCTTTCTGGATCCTTGTGTATCAGAATTTAGATTGAAACCACTATACCTTTCTGTCTGCAAGTGGCCCAAGAATGACTCTTGAACTACCATGACTTACTTAAAAGTAACCCAACATTTCCATTGTGAGAATGGAGGAAAACCCCTGTCTCCTCTGACTTTACATGTCATTATGTCCCTGAATGGGCCTATCATAATTTGTTTCATGTCAACAACAAGTGATAGTTATTGGTGCCATCAATACCAACAGAAATCCCCAATTTGGGGTGCAGTGAAGAAGGAAACTTTATTCAGTGCAAAACAGCTCAATTGTAATGCAGCACAGTTATGGAACCCAATCATTATTGCAGCTGTGAGGCAGCCCTGGGGCCAGGTCCCTCTTCAACCAGGCAGCTCTCTCTGCTCTGCTCTGCTTCATTCTGTGCCAGTTTGCCTTTCCGCTCCAGCACCAACCTGCTTCCGTGATGACTTCAGTGTTTCAGCCTTGGGAAATGCAATCTTCAAGGGAAAATGCCCTCTTGAAGAAAGAGTAAAGCTGGCTTATATAGATGCAAATCCCCACCCTACCCTGACTGGTCCATCCCCATTCAAATAAAAACTCCAAATCCTTGCAATTTGATAGGTCCAAAAGGTACTGTCCTGATTGGTCAAAAATTGACCAATCAGGCTGCTGTGACTGGTCAGTGAAGATGTCAATGTGGATATAGCTGCACAACTCTGAATGGAGAAAGCTTCAGTCATTGAGAAATGTTTTTATAAGGCATGACTCAGATGGCAGAAACCTAGTGCAGGCAGGCAGTTCAGTGCACAGGCAGGTAGTTCAGTGTAGACTTCTTCCTGAAGTGCAAATTGCACGAACATAGAAATGGCTGCTAGGCTCTTTTTTTTTTTTTTAATTTGAGCCCAGTTAGCCATGAGGGGCCTTTCTTAGTAACTACCTTCTTTATCAAAGTCCACCCCAGTAACTGAAGAACTTAATTAGTGAGTGTAGTTTGAAAAAGTCTGCCTGGTTAAGTCATGCTGGCAGAATATATGTACTTATCTCTGCATATTTGACACTGATAATCAAATAAATTAAAACATTCTGATGGAGTTGTTCCCTAATAGACAGAAACATCAGGAGCCATGGCATGACGTCTCTGTGCAGTATTTTAAAAAATACTACAAAAATAATTTTTTCACTTTCAAATGAAGATTAAAAATACAAAGTCCTTTTTGTTGACTTCTGAATGTTTGTTTCCAGTTAAAGTTTCATTTATTTTCTCTGTCCTCCCTTAACTAACTGAGTTCTAGGGGTACTTACTCAGTGGGTCTAATATGGAGCCATGGACCAGTTTGGGTTCCCCAGAAGTAGCTCCTGAGACAAAGACAGGTGTGCAAATGATTTTTTCAGAAGTGCTTGCAGGAGAAATCAAATTGGGACAGGGGGAGCAAAACAAGGAAAGGGAAAAGGGAAGCAAGGGTGTAATCTCAGGCAAAGTTCATTGGAGAGAAGAACTAACCTGACCTGGCATGAGAACTAGATTATTTCATTTTTCTTCAGCTTATCCCAACTGGAGGCAACGAAGCAGGGCTTTCATTGGCTGTACTAGTCAGCCATTGGCTAAGGGCCTCTGTGAGGAGACCTGAACTCCTAGGCATTTACTGCTTTCTGAACTGTGCCCACAGTGGCCTCAGACACTTGAGTAGACCTCCAAAGAAAGACACAGGTGTGGTACAGAAGCAAAAGCATACAGAAACCAGGGGAGGGATGCATAAAAATAAAAGTGATCCAGTTGAATCTGGCCAAGCCCCAACAATGTCCAATATGTGCAAGACTGTTAGACAATATGTCTGGAATTGTAAAACCAGGATAAATGCTCACTCAAAAATCATGAGCTCTGTCCTAGAAGATAATGAAATGTCTGAGCAATCATATTTTGATGGCATATTCATTGCCATGAGAGAAAGAAGGCTTAGAGCAGAGATTCCCATGCTCATTAGAATCACCTGGGGAATGTTTAGAACTACCAAAACCCAGTTCATTCAATACCCCTGACCATTCAGTCATAATTTCTGTGCCTGGAATCAGTGCTTTTTCAACACTTATTCAATGTTAAAAACCTTTGGCATAGAGTATAAACTCAATATTGATGACACTCCTAAAAGGCTGGGGCTGCCTTTCTTAAAACAGGTTTTGTTTGTAAACAAAACATTCTGCTCCTTGATATACTAACATGTTAATGGGAAAATATATTGCTTTTGACAGAAAACATCAGTCTTTTTTTCATTAATATATTATTTAGCGTTTATTTAAAATGTTTAACAGGTGCAAGGAAAAGCTATTAATAAATTTGCCAAAATCTACAGGGAAATTTTTTATTGTTCTTAAATACAAAATAAAGAGAATTATTTCAAGAAATAATAAGCTCTCTTTTATCTTATAAAAAAGGGATTCTTGAAAGGTGACAGAATAGGAAGCAGTATCTATGTCCCCACCTAGAAAGAATTGCACTGGTAGAATCTGTCTGATATAACAATTTTGTAACTCTGGAGTCAATTGAAGGCTAGCAACTTCCAGGGGAAAACCGAAATTGCACATAATCTCCATCAGTTTCATGGTAGTAACTATCCATCTTCCATCCCTGGCTCCATGACAGGCAGCTGTGCACATGTTTCAAAAGCAGCTTGTCCACACCTTGAGGGACCCAAGATGGATAATAAGGACCCTGTTTCCAAATATTGGGATCTGTGCTCAGGTCTCTGATTGCTACTTCTGATCACACAGGTATAGACACAAGGTGTGACACAAAGTCATTCTTGCATTCCCTCCACCATTACAAGCCTTTCCTCTACAGGCTGAAAAGTCTTTCATAGGTTTTAAAAGACCAATGTCACCCTGGCTCACATAGCTCAGTGGATTGAGCATGGGCTGTGAATCGAAGGGTTGCTGGTTCTATTTTCAGTCAGGGCACATGCCTGGGTTGCAGCCCAGGTCCCCAGTGAGGGCCACGTGAGATGCAGCCCCACATTGATGTTTCTCTCCCTCTCTTTCTCCCTCCCTTCCCCTCTCTCTAAAAATAAGTAAATAATTTTTTTAAAAAGGGCCAATGTCTTTTAAAAATTTTTGTTTTTATTTCCCTCTCAGTCTCCTTTTCTTTCTCTTTTGGAATTGAGACATTTCAGGTGTAGGATATTCAAAAACAAACACATATATGGAGGAATTTAGAAAGTCATCATGCATGCCCAGGGAAAAACACAGGCTCAGAAAATACCTGGGATGGCCTTAAGTTTACACCATAGACTGATTGTGTCCCCAACCCAAGGACAGTCTACAACAATCAAAAAATAAAAAACAAGAAGCACAATAATTGGGGGGAGGAAGAAGAGTCTGATTTCCAGAGTTACCATTATTAGTTTCAAATGTCCAGTTTTCAACAAAAAACTTTGCAAGACATACAATGAAATAGAAAATTATGGCTCACTGAAAGCATGTGTGTGTGGGGGGGAACAAAGCTGTCCCTGAGAAAGACCACTTGGAGAAATCCTAAACAAACAGTTTTAAACGCTTGTTTTAAAGATGTTGAAAGAATTGAAGGAGGGTATGGAGAGAATCAAGAAAATTATGCATAAGCAAAATGAAAATAATAAAAAAGAGATAGAAAGCCCAAAGAAAAAGGAAAATAAACCCTGGAACTGTAAACTACAATGACTAAAATAAAAAATTCACTACAGTGTTTTAAAGGCAGTTTTGAAAAAACAGAAGAAAGAACCAGTAAACTTAAAGATGGGGCAACTGAAAATATTGGGTGTAAGGAAAGAAAAAGGAAAAAGTTTGTTGCAACTATTCAAGGCCAGACATGTCCATGAAATGTGGGCATATGGCAGAATATCCATGGAGTCATTGGGATGTCTGACATGCCTTTATTAAAGAGTGGGCAATCCATGCTCACTGCAAACTGCATGTCCCCCTGCATGTCCCTGCATGTCTCCTGTCCTTCAGTGTGGCACTAAGCATAGCACCCTATCCCCTTAAACACTAGAACACAGACAAAGCCAGAAGAATATCAACAGATATTATACAACAGAGCTTCATACTACTCATGCAAGCCCACTAAAGTCTATAGGAACAGTTTATTGGAGCCAGTCTCAAGGCTATGAGAACTCTGTTTATCAAGCCATTCTCAAGGCTATGGGAAACTGCTTCCCTTAGTTGCCCAGACACCTGGGTGAGAAAGCCAGATTGACTCCATTTACCCTACAAAAAAAATTGAAGAAATGTGAACAGTCTAAGGGACTAGAGGGATACCGTAAAGTGAATCAACATATGCATGTGGGAATTACAGAAGGAGAAGAAAGGAAAAGGAAACAGAGAGATAATTTGAGGAAATAATGCCAGTGACTTCCCAAATTTGATAAAAGACAGGATTATAAACATCCAAGAGGTTCAATAAACTCCAAGCTAAATGAACTCAAAGATATTCACATTTAGACACATTATAATTAAGACAAAGAGAAAATTTTGAAAGTAGCAAGAGAGAAGTGACTCTTCACAATGATTCTTAATAAAATAATCAGTAGATTTCTCATCAGAAACTTTGAAGTAAAGGGAGTGGACTAATATATTCAAAATGCTTACAGAAAAAAAAATGTCCACCAAGTCGCATACTTGGCAAGACTCTCCTTCAAAAGTAAGGGAAAATTATGACATTTCTAAATAAACAAAAGCTGAGGAGGTTTGCCATGTTAGAACTGTCCTGCAAAAGGGACTTCTGGACAAGATGGAGGAGTAGGTAGATACAGTTTGCTGCCTCCCACAAACAAAAAAAAAGGACAGCAACAAATATAAAAACAAAAAATAACCAGAACTGCTAGAAAATTGAACTGTATAAAAGTTCATCAACCAAGGACTTTAAGAAGAAACATTCATCCAGACTGATAGGAGGGGAGGAGACAGGCAGTTGGGGCAGAGAGGACGCACAGTGAGGCAGTAGCTAGAAGACTGAGCAGGTAAGGCAGCAGCTAGCAGACTGGGAAGTCCAACATTTGCATGCGGATAAACCAGAAGGAACAACTGGGGAGCAAGACAGACCACCAAACCCAGGCTTCCAGCATGAGAAAATAAAGCCTCAAAAGCCCTGCTTGTAAAAATCTGTATAGGTTGCAGCAGTGGGAGAAACTCCCACCCTTGCAGAAGAGTTCATTGGAGAGACCCAAGGGTTCTAAAACACACACAAACTCACCCAGCACCAAAGGCCCCAGTTTTCTTGTGGGTAGTGGGGGGAGTGACTGAAATCCAGCTGATAGCCAAGCAAGAGGCATTGTTCCTTCTCTGACCCCTCTCCCACATACAGTGATGTTGGTTGCCCCACTCTGGTGAATACCAAAGGCTCTGCCCTTTACAATATAACAGGTGCACTGAGACAAATAAATATGGCCCAAATGAAAAAACAGACCAGAGCTCTAGAAAAAAAATACAACTAAGTGACAAAGAGATAGCTAACCCATCAGACACAGATTTTTAAACAATGGTAATCAGGATGCTGACAGAAATGGCTGAGCATGGTCACAAAATAGAGGAAAAGGTGAAGGCTATGCAAAGTGAAATAAAGAAAAATATACAAGGAACCAACAGTGAAGGGAAGGAAACTGGGATTTAAATCAATGATTTGAAGCAGAAGAAAGAAAAAAACATTCAAGCAGACACAATGAAGAAACAAGAATTCACAAAAAAAAAAAAAAAAAATGGAGAGGCATAGGAACCTCTGGGACAACTTTAAATGTTCCAACATCAAAATCATAGGGGTGCCAGAAGAAGAGGAAGAGCAAGAAATTGAAAATTTATTTAAAAAAATAATGAAGGAGAACTTCCCCAATCTGGCAAATGGAATAGACTTTCAGGAAGTACAGGGAGCTCAGAGAGTCCTAAAGAGGTTGGACCCAAAGAAGTACACACCAAGGCACACCATAATTACATTACCCAAGATTAAAGATAAGAAGGGATTCTTGAAAGCAGCAAGAGAAAAGGAGACCATTACCTACAAAGGAGTTCCCATCAGACTATCAGCTGATTTCTCAAAAGAAACCTTGCAGGCAAGAAGGGCCTGGATAGAAGTATTCCAAGTCATGAAAGGCAAGGACCTATATCCAAAATTACTCTAACCAGAAAAGCTATCATTTAGAATGGAAGGGTAGATAAAGTGATTCCCAGATAAGGTCAAGTTAAAGGAGTTCATCATCACCAAGCCCTTATTATATGAAATGTTAAAGGTACTTATCTAAGAAAAACAAGATGACCAAAAATATAAACAGTAAAATGACAAGAAATTCACAAGTATGAACAACTGAACCTAAAAAAAAAAAAACTAAGATAACAACTAGAACAGGAACAGAATCCCAGAAATGGAGATCACATGGAAGGTTATCAGTGGGAAGGTGGAGGGGGACAAATGGAGGAACAGCTACAGGAAACAAGAAGCACAAATGGTAGGTACAAAATAGATAGGGGAAGTTAAAAGTAGTATAGGAAATGGAGAAGCCAAAGAACTTATATGTACAACCCATGGGCATGCACTAAGGTGGGGAAATGCTGGTGGGAGGTCAGGTATAGGGTGGAGGGGAAAAAAGGGGAGAAAAAAATGGGATGGGTGCAATAGCATAATCAATAAAATATATTTTAAAAAATTAAAAAAGAAATGTCCTGTAAAAAGTGCTAAAAGGGGTCCTATAGGTTGAAATGAAGAATACCAGAAAATAACTTGAAGCCATAGGAAAAAATAAAGAATTCAATGAAGAATTCAATACATGAGCAATTATAAAAGTTAGCACTATTGTTACTGCAGTTTGTAATCCTACTTTTTGTTTTCTACATGATTTAAGAGATTAATACCTCAAAAATTTTTAGTTCAAAAGCTATCATTTTCTTTTTTTATTTTTATTTTTTTATTTTAATCATTGTTCAAGTACAGTTTTCTTCCTTTTACTCCCAATCCAGCCCCCTCCCAACCCTCCCCACTTCCCTCCCATTACCCCACTCCCCCTAGTTTTTGTCTATGTGTCCTTTAAGTTTGTTCCCATGAACCCTTCCCAATGTCCCCTGAAATTCCCTCTTCTCTGCCCTGGGTCACTGTCAGCCTGTCCTCTATTTCAGTGTCTTTGGTTATATTTTGCTTGTTTCTTTGTTTTGTTGTTTAGGTTCCTGTTAAAAGTGAAATCATATGGTATTTGTCTTTCACTACCTGGCTTGTTTCGCTTAGCATAATGTTTTCCAGCTCCATCCAAGCTGTTGCAAAGGGTAGGAGCTCCTTCTTTCTTTCTGCTGCATAGAATTCCATTGTGTAAATGTACCATAGTTTTTTGATCCATTCATTTACTGATGGGCATCTTGGTTGCTTCCAGCATCTAGCTATTGTAAATTGTGCTGCTATGAACATTGGGATGCATAGGTTCTTTTGAATTGGTGTTTTAGTATTCTTAGGATAGAGTCCCAGCAGTGGAATTGCAGGGTCAAAAGGCAGATCCATTTTTAGTTTTCTGAGGAAGTTCCATACTGCTTTCCATAGTGGTTGTACCAGTCTGCAGTCCCACCAACAGTGCACTAGGGACCCCTTTTCTCCACAACCTCTCCAACATTTGTTGTTTGTTGCTTTGTTTATGATGGCCATTCTGACTGGTGTGAAGTATTATCTCACTGTGGTATTTATTTGCATCTCTCTAATAGCTAGCAATATTGAATATCTTTTCATGTGTCTCTGAATCCTCCATATGTCCTCGTTGGAGAAGTGCCTGTTCAAGTCCTTTGCCCATTTTTTAATTGGATTCCTTGTCTTCTTAGAGTGCAGTCATGTAAGTTCTTTATATATTTTGGAGATTACACCCTTGTCTGAGGTATCATTGGCAAATATGTTTTCCCATACAGTTGGTTCTCTTTTAATTTTGATACTGTTTTCTTTAGCTGTGCAGAAGCTTTTAATTTTGATGAGGTCTGATTTGTTTATTCTTTCCTTTATGTCCCTTGCTCTAGGGGACACATCAGTAAAAAAGTTTCTTCGTGAAATATCTGAGATTTTCCTACCTACGTTCTCCTCTAGGACTTTAATGGTGTCACATTTTATATTTAAGTCTTTTATCCACCTTGAATTTATTTTTGTATATGGTGTAACTTGGTGCTCAAGTTTCATTTTTTTGCACGTAGCTGTCCAGTTCTCCCAACACCATTTGTTGAAGAGGCTATTTTTACTCCATTTCATGTTGCTGCCTCCTTTGTCAAATATTAATTGACTGTAGAGACTTGAGTTTATTTCTGGGCTCTCTGTTCTGTTCCATTGGTCTATGTGCCTGTTTATATGCCAGCACCAAGCTGTTTTGATTACAATAGCCTTGTAGTATACTTTAGTGTCAGGTATTGTGATCTCTCCTACTTTACTCTTCTTTCTCAAAATTGCAGCAGCTATTGGGGTCATTTATGATTCCATTTAATTTTTGAAGTGTTTTTTCTATGTCTGTGAAATATGCCATTGGTACTTTAATAGGAATTGCATTGAATGTGTAAATTGCTTTGGGTAGTATGGACATTTTGATGATATTAATTCTTCCAATCCATGAACACGGTATATGTTTCCATTTGTTTGTGTCTTCCTTGATTTCTTTCTTCAGTGTTGTGTAGTTTTCTGAATACAGGTCTTTTACCTCTTTGGTTAGGTTTATTCCTAGATATTTTATTTTTCTTTTTGCTATTTAAAATGGGATGTTTTCCTTGATCTCTCTTTCTGCTGTTTCATTGTTGGTGTACAGAAATGCCTTTGATTTCTGGATATTGACTTTTTATCCCAATGATTTGCCAAATTCACTCATTTGGTCAAGCAGTTTTTTGGCCAAGTCTATAGGATTTTCTATGTACACTATCATGTCATCTGCAAACAGTGACAGTTTTGTTTCCTCCTTTCCAATTTGGATGCCTTCTATTTCTTTTTCTTGTCTGATTGCTGTGGCTAAAACTTCCAGTACTATATTGAATAGAAGTGGTGAAAGTGGACAATCTTGTCTTGTTCCTGATCTTAGTGGAAAAGATATTAATTTTTGCCCATTGAATATGATGTTGGCTGTAGGTCTCTCATATATGGCCTTCATTATGTTGAGGAATGCTCCATCTATTCCCTCTTTGCTGAGGGTTTTTATCACAAATGAGTGCTGGACCTTATCAAATGTTTTACTGCATCTATTGATATGATCATGTGATTTTTGTCTTTGCTTTTGTTTATGTGATGTATTACATTTACTGATTTGTGAATATTGAACCATCCTTGCATCCTGGAATGAATCCCACTTGGTCATGGTGTATGATCTTTTTGACATATTGCTGGATGCGGTTTGCCAGTATTTTGTTAAGGATTTTAGCGTCAATGTTCATCCAGTGATATTGGCCTGAAGTTTTCTTTCTTTGTTCTGTCTTTATTTGGTTTTGGAATTAGGATGATGCTGGCTTCATAAAAAGAGTTTGGAGTCTCACATCTTTTTGGATTTTTTGCAATAGTCTGTGAAGGATGGGGGTTACCTCTTCCTTAAATGCTTTGTAGAATTCTCCTGTGAAACCATCTGGCCCAGGGCTTTTGTGTGTTGGGAGTTTTTTGATTACTGCTTCAATTTCTTTTGTTGTTATTGGCCTGTTCAGGCTTTCTGCCTCTTTTTCATTGAGTTTTGGAAGATTATGTTTTTCTAGAAAGTTGTCCATTTCATCTAGGTCTTCAAATTTCTTGGCATACAGTTCTTCATAGTAATTTCTTACAATCCTTTGTATTTCTGTGGTATCTGTTGTAATCTTTCCTATTTCATTTCTGATTGTGTTTATTTGGGTCTTCTCTCTTTTTTTCTTGATGTGTCTGCTTAAAGGCTTGTCGATTTTGTTTATCTTTTCAAAGAACCAGCTCTTGGATTCATTGATCCTTAGAATTGTGCTTTTAGTCTCTATGTCATTTAATTCTGCCCTGATCTTGGTTATTTCCTTCCTTCTGCTTGCTCTGGGCTATCTTTGTTGTTGTTCCTCGAATTCTTGTAGATGTAGCGTTAGGTTGTTTGTTTGGAATGTTTATAACTTTGTTAGGTGGGCCTGTATGGCTATGAACTTCCCTCTCAGGACTGCCTTGGCTGTGTCTCATAAGTTTGGGGTTGTTGTGAGTTCATTTTCATTTGTTTCCAGAAACCTTTTGATTTCTTCCCTAATATCATTCTTGACCCATTCATTGTTTAATAACATGTTATTTAATCTTCATGATTTTGAGTGTTTTTGGTTTTTTTCCTTGGGTTTGATTTCTAGCTTCAGCCCCTTGTGGTCTGAGAAAATGCTTGGTATGATTTCAATTTTCTTGAAATTCTGGAGGCTTGTTTTGTGTCCTATCATGTGGTCAATCTTTGAAAATGTTCTGTGTACATTTGAAAAGAATGTTTATTTAGCTTCTTTTGGTTGGAGGGCTCTGTATATATCAGTAAAGTCCATTTCATCAAGGGTATTGTTCAATGCCACAATATCTTTGTTGATATTTTGTTTAGAAGATCTGTCCATTTTTGATAGTGGGGTGTTAAAATCTCCCACTATAATTGTGTTGCTGTCCATATCTTTCTTGAAGTCCTGTAAGATTTTCTTTATGCATTTCGGTGCTCCTATGTTGGGTGCATATATATTTACAATATTTATGTCTTCTTGATGGATTCTTCCCTTGAGTATTATGAAGTGACCTTCTGGGTCTCTCTTTATGGCCCTTTTTTGGAAGTCTAGTTTGTCTGATATGAGTATTGCTACCCCAGCTTTTTTTTCCTGTCCATTTGCTTGGAAGATTTGTTTATAGCCCTTCACTTTCAGCCTGTGCAGGCCTTTTATCCTGAGGTGGGTGTCTTGTAGGCAGCAGATATGTGGGTCATTTTTTCTTATCCATTCAGCTATTCTATGTCTTTTGATTGGAGCATTTAATCCATTGACATTTAAGGTTAATATTGATAGTCACTTATTCATTGTCTTTTATGTACATGCGTTCCTCTCCTTCTCTCTCTCTTTTCTTTCCCTTCCTTAAAGCAGTCCCTTTAGAATGTCTTGCAGAGCTGGTTTGGTGGAGGTGTATTCTTTTAGACTTGTTTTGTCTGGGAAGCTTCTTATTTGGCCTTCTATCTTGATTGGGAGCCTTGCTGGATATAGTAGCCCTGGTTGCAGACCTCTGGTTCTCATTACCTGGAGTATTTCTTGCCATTCTCTTCTGGCTTGAAGTGTTTCCATTGAGAAGTCAGCTGTCATCCTTTTTGGGGCTCCCTTGTATGTTACTTCCTGTTTCTCCCTTGCTGCCTTTAAGATTCTCTCTTTGTCTTGAAATTTTGCCATTTTAATTATGATGTGTTTTGAGGTAGGCCTCTTAGGGTTCCTCTTGATTGGGACTCTCTGTGTTTCCTGGCTTTGTGTGACTTTTTCTCTCATCAAATTAGGGAAGTTTTCTTTCATTACTTTTTCAAATAAGTTTTTGATCCCTTGCTCTTCTTCTTCTCCATCTGGTATCCCTATTAAACAGATATTATTACATTTCATATTGTCTTGCATTTCTCTTAATCCCTCTTCATTCTTTCTGAGCCTCTTTTTCTTTTCTTGCTCTTTCTTGGTGTTGTTTTCTACTTTGTCCTCTAGCTTGCTAATCCGATCTTCTGCTTCATCAATCCTGCTTTTCATTCCTTCTACTGTGTTTTTCAGTTCAGAAATTGTGTTCTTCATTTCCTCTTGGCCCTTGTTGAGAGTTTCTATTTCCTTTTTCATGTTTATATAGTTTGCAGTGAGATTGTTGTAGTTTCCCTCTAATTTCTGATAGCTCATTGTGAGTTCCTTGAACTTCCTGATAATCAATGTTTTTAACTCCATATCTAATAGTTGAGTTGCCTCTATTTCATTTAGCATTTTTCCTGAGGCTTCCTCGTTTCCCTTCAATTGCGGATTGTTTCTTTGTTTTCTCATTTTTCGTGGGTTTCTTCTAGTTAGCCTCTGTTTCTTAAATGGATCTGTTCTGGTTCTCTGTAATTATGGTGTGAACTTCTGTGGTAGAATACTTGTGAGATTCAGTGGTGCAGTCTTCGTGTATCCTGGTGTTCACAACTTCCCCTTACTCTTTTTTGTGATCAGTTGGAGTAGTCAGGCGAAATAGTTTAAGACAGCAATACAATCTACTATGATATTTACTTTAGCAGCCAGTAGAGAAGAGATGGGTTATCCTTTGGCTCCTTATAGTGTTAGCCGTGATCCTCCACCCCACTATCCATGTTTTAGAAAGGATGGAAAGAAGATAAGACTCTTATTGGTGACGAGAGTCACCAATAAGAGTCTAGAAAGCTCTAGAGGCTGTGGGAGGTCAGATTCTAAGGTAGGGTTGGAATAAAGATTAGTAAATAGGAGTAGTGTGTAAAAGAATAGAGACAACCCCCACAATAGTATAGTTCAGGAAATTGTAAAGTGGGCTGAGGTCAGGTAGGGGTATTAAATAGTTTTTACAATTGTATGAACTAGGTCTTATTAATAGTAATAGTAAAGCGACAGTCTTGTGGCAAAATCAATGAGATCTAGGTAACAAGAATAAAGAGTATAGGACCTTGAGAGGTGTATTAATGGAACACAGATGAAGGATAGTAAATTATCAACACACTGTGACTGAGGTACCAGGGGGAACCTATCAAATGACACTATAATCAGCCAAGCAAAGAAGACTATACAGAAAAAAAAAGAATACCAAAATACTATTAAAATAAAAAATGTCGCAAAAGTGAGAAAAAGATAAGACAAATTTACAGTAACTTGCAAGATATAAAAAAAGCAGAAGATGGAGTGCAGGATAGATAAATTTGGAGTGGAAGGAATAATAATAGGATGAATGGAAGAGAAATATAAGGCATTGAGAGATATGAAAATAATAAGAATTGAAAAATAAAATGTCACTTAAAAGACAAGATAAAATCAATCAACCAAGAACAGCCACAAAAACAAAACAAAACAAAACAAAACAAAACAAAAACTCTTGTTGGTTTCTAACTGGCCAGACCAGTTTTTCTGATCTTGCTGGCTTCAGCTGGCTGAGTACCTTTGAAATGCTTTTCACTCTTCCCAGCCAAATCTTAGTAAGTCTGTCAGGTACCCTGGGTGCTCCAAGCACACTCGCTCTCCGGAGCTCACTGCTGCGTTCTTCGGGGCTCCGGGGTCCCTGCAGGGTTCCAGGTCTATGATCTCATGAGGCACTGGCGACATTTTGGGATTCACTGTGCCCTCTCTGGGAATCGTAAAAGGGTGCACCCATCCACCAAGTTTTTGAGTTTTGGGCTCTAGGAACGCACTAAGCTCTGCGTCCCTTCTGGGATCACAGCACGAGAGTCAGGATTCCAGATGGGGCACACCCTTCCACAGTTCAGCACCACAGGCTCCAGAAACCTGAGAACGCCCGCGCCCTTTCCTGGATCGTGGCTGCGATATCTGCATTTTCCACTGATCCACACTCCCACCAGGCTAGGAGTGTGGGCACTCTTCCAAGCAGCCCCTGGTCGTGCCAACTGGAGGCCCTCACTTCTCCCATGGCTCTGGGTGGGTGTTCACAGACCCTGGGTGATTTTTCCCCCCCAGTCCAACTGGCCTTTCTGTGCCTTCAAGCAACAAGTTCTCCCCTGATGTTGCTCAACCCCTGTATTCCGGGGAGGGAGCAGCGACTCCCCTCTCCCTGGAACCCTGAGGCAGACCTGGGAGCACTGGGCCCGGGGACTGCAACCCCCCTGGTCCCCCTGCTGATCCCTGGGCCCCTTTTGTCCTGAAGCAGACTCCTTACCATCTGGTTTTTCAATGATCGCCGTAATTTTTGATGTCCTGCTTTCAAAAATGATTTGGTAACCTAGGCCACTTGCTCTGTTTCTCCACCAATCCGTGAGTTTCCCTCCTCTTCACAGAAGCCAAGAAACATGCTGCCTAGAGTAAAGCTGCCATCTTTTCTCCACTCAGCTATCATTTTCTTAATTTTGGTTTGTAATTCTACATTTTTGTTTTCTATATAATTTAAAAGACTAATGCATTAAAATTATTAGTTTATGTTTTTGGACATAATGTATAAAAATATAATTTTGTGAAATAATAAAAGGGAGTGGGGGGTGGAATTGTATAGGAGCAGAGCTTTTGTATGTTACCGAATTTAAGTTAGTATAATTTAAAATTAGAGTGTTATAATTTTAGGATGTTAAATGTAATCTCCAGGGTAACCACAAAGAAAATATCTATAGAATATACACCATAGGAAATTTAAAGGGAATTAAAACACTTTACTGGAAAAATATAAACAAAACACAGGAAAGATAATAATATGGGAAATAAGGGACAAAAAAGCAATAAGGCATAGAGAAAAAATAGCAAAATGAGAGAAGTAAATCCAAATTATCACTAATTAAGTATAAATGGATTGTACTCTTCACTCAAATGACAGAGATTGGCAGAATGGATTTTTAAAAACATGACCCAAGTATATGCTGTTTACAAAGGACTCACTTTTGATCAAGGACACAAATATCTTGAAAATGAAAAGATGGAAAAAGATAGTCCATGCAAATAGTAACTACATAGCAGTATTATTTACAATAGTTAAAATGTGGAAGCAGCCCAAGTATCCACCAAGAGATGAATGGATAAGCAATATATGGTATATTCCTACAATAGAATATTATTCAGCCTTTAAAAGAAAGGAAATTCTGACATATGCTACAACATGGATGAACCTTGAGGATACTGTACTATGTAAGATAAGCCAGTCACAGAAAGACATATAATATAGCAATATATTTCTTCTTATATTTGGTTCCTGGAATGGTCAGATTCATAAAGAAAATAGAATGGCGGGTTTCTGGGGTTGGAGGAAAGAAGCATAGAGAGCTATTGTTTGGTGAGTTTAGAGTTTAAGTTTCAGAATTTGAGAAGAGATCTGGGTATAGATGGTGGTGATGGTTGGACAACTATTTGAATGTATTTAATACCACTGAACTGTAAACTTAAAATATTTAAGGTGACCAGTTTTATGTAATGTTCATTTTCCCAAAATAAGGAAAAATACAGACATCCCCATGAAGTTTAAAAAGAAAAGGTTTATGTGGAGAGTATAAAGTCAATGGAGGAAAATGGCTAGAATTTGATATAAGGGATATCTTAGCCAATTTTTTGTAAATCTTTATTTTTAGTCACTCTTACTTGGAATTTATTTCCTTAATCTATTGTATTGATTTTGCTTTTACAGTTGTCCCAGTTTTTCTCCCTTTGGCGCCCTCCACCCAGTACCCCCATTGCCTCCATCAATTCCATCAATGCCTCCTTCATGTCCATGGCTCATGCACATAAATTCTTTGACTACTCCATTTCCTATACAGTTCTTAACTTCCCCCTGTCTATTTTGTACCTACCATTTATGCTTTTCATTCCCTGTACCTTTGCCCCCATTCTCCCTATTCACTCTTCCAACTGATAATCCTCCAAATGGTCTCCACATCTATGATTCTATACCTGTCCTGCTTATTTGTTTAGTTTGTTATTAGATTCAACTATTTAGAGTTATGAATTTATTGCCATTTTAATGTTCATAGTTTTATCTTCTTTTTCTTATATAATTCCCTTTATCAGTTCATATTATAATGGCTTGGTGATGATGCACTCCTTTAGCTTTACCTTGTCTGGGAAGCACTTTATCTGCCCTTCCATTCTAAATGATAGTTTTGCTGGATAGAGTAATCTAGGTTGTAGGTCCTTGCTTTTCATGACTTGGAATACTTCTTTCCAGCCTCTTCTTCCCTGGAAGCTCTCTTTTGAGAAATCAGCTGACAGTCTGATGGGAACTCCTTTGTAGGTTACTGTCTCCTATTCTCTTGTTGCTTTTAAGATTCTCTCTTTTTCTGTAACTTTGGGCATTTTAATTATGATGTTTCTTAGTGCGATTCTATTTGGGTCCACCTTGTTTGGAACTCTCTGTGGTTCCTGGACTTGTATGTATATTTCCTTCACCAAATTAGGGAAGTTTTCTTTCATTGTTTTCTTAAATAAGTTTTCAATTTCTTGCTCTTCCTCTTCTCCTTTTGATACCCCTATGATTCAGATGTTGGTAGGTTTAAGATTTCCCAGAGGACTCTTATTCTATCCTTGTTTTTTTATATAATTCTTTTGTTCTTCTTGCTCTCCTCATTGAATGCTTTTTTCTTCCTTGTGTTCCAAATTGTTAATTTGATTCTCAGCTTCATCCTTTCCACTCTTGATTCCCTGTAGATTTTTCTTTTTCTTTCTCTCTTTTTGAAAAAACTTCATTTATTTATTTTTAAAGCAAGGGGAAGGGAGAGAATAAGAGAGGGAGAGAAACATCAATGTTTGGTTGCCCCCTATCGGGGACCTGGCTTGAAACCCAGGCATGTGCCCTGACTGGGAATCGAACTTGTGTCCCTTTGGTTCACAGGTTGGCACTCAGTCCACTGAGCCACACCAGCCAGGACAGTTTTCTTTATTTCACTAACTGTAACCTTCATTTTTGCCTGAGTCTTTTTCATGCTGTTGAAGTACCCAATGAGTCCCTCAAGCATCCTGATAACCAGTATTATGAACTTTTCCTCTGATAGGTTGCTTATCTCCATTTTGTTTAGTTATTTTTCTGGAGTTTTTTCTATTCTTTCATTTGGACCATGTTTCCTTGTCTCTTCATTTTGGAAGCCTTCCTGAGTTTGTTTCAGTGTATTAAGAAGAGCTGCTTTGACTTTCTGTCTTAGTATCATGGTTTATTGTAGAAAAGTGCACCTGTAAGTTGTATGGGGTGGAGACTTAGGTAATCACGCAGATGTGGCAACCCATGTCACTGCTCTGTGGATTTCTGTAGGGGAGGTCTCAGAGAGGGGACAATGCTACTCTCTAGCCTCTGGGGCTTTGCCTGGGAGGTAGTTGTCTCTCAGCACTCACCCTGTTGCCAGTCATTTCACTTTCTTCCCACATGCCACTGGTGCCCTTCCAGCTGTTTCTCTGGTTCTGAATCCTAAAGGAGTGGGTCTTTGTGAGTCCTAAGTCCATTGAGATCCCTTTAAGAGCAGTCTCACCCCACAGTTTTTTCCACCACCCCAAACCCCACTGGTTTTCACAGCCAGAATTTATGGGGATTTATCTTCCTAGTGTTGGAACCCTGGGCTATGTGGTCTGGTGTGGGGCTTGGATCCCTCACTCCCTAAGGATCCCTCCAAATTTTTATCCACCACATGTGGATTTAGGACTGTCCATTCTGTGTCTTTGTACCTTTCCACACCTCTCTGCACATCTCCATGTCTCAGCCCCTCATATCCATCTGGATGAATGTGGCTTCTTCAAGTCACTGGTTTTTAGACTTCCACATAGCTCAATTTTCTGATAATTCTGGGTGATATTTGTTTTGTAGTCTGGCTGTAATTTTTGCTATCGTTGTGTGAAGGTGTGAGGTGTGTTTACCTTTGCTTCCATCTTGACCAGAAGTCTCTGTTACTTGGAATTTAGAGAATAAGCTTGAGCCCTGGTGAAAGGAGAATTTCATGAAATCTTATGTAAATATTTAGTGTAAATAAGTGTTTGTGGTGCTGAGATTATCTCAAAAATCATTAAGGGATCGTTGTTTCATATTATTCAGGGTAATTTTATTTATGGTGTGTATGTTTGTGCATGTGTGTGTGTGTGTGTGTGTGTGTGTGTGTGTGAAGGAATTAAGAACATCTACGAAATTTAAAAGGTTATTCTGTTTTCAAAACCATGCTTTTATTGTTTTATTTTTAACTTGAAGTGCTTTATTTTTATGGTGTTAATAGATTTCTTCCTTCTAAAGATAAAATAGCATTGTTTCATTGTTAATATGTGCTTTTAGTATTTAGAAGATGCAAGCCAGTGTATCCAAACTTGACATAGTTTCTAGTATGGTTAAAATATAATTAGATTGTTATGAGAATCAAATAAGGTAAAACATTTAAAAACAGTTTAAGAAACAGAAATTATTGAATAAATATACAATATACATTTAGTTCTACATATGGTTATAAGCTTCATTTTGGAAAAGAACAAGTCTACATAGTGCATATTTGTAAAACGAAATATGGAGTTGTATATTATGTGCAATAAATTAACTTTAATTTCTAAAGATGCTGAACTTTGGGTACTTCATTGAATAATCATTACAATGATTCATTTATAGAAACATGCAGATGTTGGGTCTGCACATAAAATAAGGAGAATTTCATGAAATCTTATGTAAATATTTAGGGTAAATAAGTGGTTTCCTCAATTCAAAAAATTGAGGTTTCTACATATTCTGTGCAGAAAATGAAATATCAGTATTTTATTTTAGGAAAGGAAAAATCAGAGTTTAAAAAATAAGGAATAAAAAATAAGTAGAAAAACCTATTATAAATATGGAAACAAGAGAAGGAGGCATTTGCTGAACATTATCAGTTCTCCTCATTATCCTTCACCTCAAATCATGGAAATAAGGAATTCTACGCATTAGAAAGAAAGAAGGAGCTCCTACCCTTTGCAACAGCTTGGATGGAGCTGGAAAGCATTATGCTAAGTGGAATAAGCCAGGCAGTGAACAACAAATACCATATGATCTCACCTTTAACAGGAACCTAAACAACAAAACAAAGAAACAAGCAAAATATAACCAAAGACACTGGAATAGAGGACATGCTGACAGTGACCAGAGGGGAAAGAAGAGAGAATTCTAGGGGAGAATGGGAAGGGTTTACAGGAACAAATTTAAAGGACACATGGACAAAAACTAGGGGAAGGGTGGTAATGGGAGGAAGTAGGGAGAGTTGGGTGGGTGGGCTGGATTGGGAGTAAAAGGGAGAAAACTGTACTTGAACAATGATTAAAAATAAAGAACCTGCTGTTTGGAAAACTGATATGACATTCATTATTATCTGATTAATAATTTTGCATTTCCCTTGCTTTAAAAGCTAACATGCTGTTTTCTATGGTTAGAAGGAAATCATCTTCTGCAAGGACAAAACTCATCAATAATACTTTCTGCGCAATAAAAGTAGAAATGAACCTATTAGACAACTACGCTGTTGGTATAATGACCAGCTTTACACTGATTTAACTAAGCATCAAAATAAATTTAGCTGTAAGTATAGAAAGAATGTGCAAAAAACCCACAAATCCTCATTTGTACACATTCTTAATTTAGGAAAGGGAAATCAAATGACACAATTATCAAATATAATAGCTATATAATATAAAAAAAATTGTAGAACAATCAGTATATGTACCTTGACCACTGAAGAAAGGTAGAGATAGGAGAAAAAGACAACTTACATTTTATGTAATCATTCATGCAACCAACAAGTTTTCATTGATAGCCTGGTATTGTGCCAGGCACAGTTGAACTGGGGATACAATATTAATAATATAGACATGGATCTTGCCCTCATGGGATTTGAAGAGGACTTTAAATTTATCTCATCTAAGCTTCTGCTAGACACTTAAGCCCCCTTTAAAGCAACACCCCTATTAAGTGCTTGTTGCAAAAACCGTGGATTAGCTTGTTCAACATCCCTTCTAATTTCTTTCTTTCAAAAAACATTTATGGCCCGGCTTCTAGGTAATGGATACTGCTCAGAAAACTGATAGGGATAGAGCAGAAAAAAAATTACTTCCCTCCTGAATGCTAGTGATGAAAAATTAAATATTTCCTTGCAGCTAAAGTTCCATATATGATTTACTTTCTGCCAATCAGAGGCACTCACCTGAGACTTACATTTATAACTGGATTAAGTGGGTTAGATGGGTAGAGCACGAGGCATACATTTGTTCTCCCAAGTTCAGGACAGCTTGATCCACCTTCCCTTTCAATCATTTTGTAAGTTAGTTAACGCCTGGTTAAAAAAAAATTCCCATTTGCAATTGAGGACAAATGAATACAATGTTACTAACAAATGTTTGTGCCCTGCTGATAGGAAAGTGTGAACCTATAAGTCTGATTACTTGCATAACAAAAACAAAAGATGAAGACTAAATTCTAATTTTTTTCTTAGGTTCTCTCTTTCCAACATAGGCCAAATGTCTATTACAAATTTGGAAGTTATGCTAACTCGTACTATCAATTTTATCTTCCCACTCATGAACTTCATGAATAGTTGAATTCTTCAACTGAACTCTTGATTCTGACATAAAGAAACACGTTGCTCTGATTAGATAAAACGTTATAAAGAATATGAATATTTGACAAGTGTATGCCCTGAGGTAAGCAACCTATATTTAAAGAGAGCTGGAGCCCTGGAAGCCCTGTTGCTCAGTTGGTTGGAGCAGCATCCCATACACCAAAAGGTGGGTTCCACCCTCTGTCAGGGCACATACCTAGGTTGTGGGTTCAGTCCCCAGTTGGGGTGTGTATGGGAGGCAACCAGTCGATGTTTTTCTGTCTCCCTCTTCCTTCTTCTCTCTCTGTCTCTCTCTAAAAATCAATAAGTATATTTTCAAGTGCAGATTTTTTTTTAAAAAAGAGTGCTGGATATATAAATAAAACGTCAAGAAATCATGGATTTACCATATAAACATAAATGTTTCTAAATTTCAAAGGTCATTAAGAATGTAGCTTCATTTGAAAACCAATATTCTTATTTCAGAAATCTGTATTTCCCAGGGTAAAATGTTCCTTTGAATCTAAAGTTAAAATAACCCCATGCAGGTGTTTACAATCTAATGACAGCAAACTTTATTCATAAAGAAATAAGATAGTTTAATCACACACTAAGCTGTAACATGCTTGATGAAATTGGACACAATTTCAGATTTCAGATAAGACACTTGATTTTAGAAAACACTTGGAAAATGGGCCAGGAAAGTTTCTTCAGTGAAAATAGGAAAGGTGGTATACAAATGCTTAAGAGTCATTTAAGAATGTTGAAGAATAATTCTTAATCTCCTGATTTGATAAATTGACATAAAAATATTCTACTTTGTAGGTATTATAAAACATGGTAGGTTAATTGCTTTCAGACTAAGTTCAGAAGTGGTTCTGCATAATGTAAAGAAATGAGTTAAATGGTTTCCTTATTTTGATTTGCATTTCTATAAAACATTAGAAAATCTCGATCCATTTGGCAGAAAGTAATTTTTTTCCTTTTCAAATTCCCAAATCACTTTATAATTCTTTTATGACTATATCACAGTCTTTCTATAATAATCATATTTGTGTAAATATCTTTTTCTCCCATAAGATTATAAGCTGTTGAAAGACAGGTACCATCTTTATACCTAAGTGTCCTATCACAGAGCCTTGCAAAGTATGTATCAATAAATATTAGGTGACAAAGGTAAAATAGTCTTTGTGTACATTAAGTTCTTTATTTCCTAAGGTATCAAAATTCCACTTACCAAGCCCTGGCTGGTGTAGCTCAGCATAACCCCCAGCAACCACACATTGCTGGTTCTCTCTCTCTCTCTATTTCCCTCCCTTCCCTCTCTAAAAATAAATAAATAAATCTTTATTTATTTATTTTTAGAGAGGGAAGGGAGAGAGAAGAGAGAGAGAGAGAGAGAGAGAGACAGAGAGAGAGAGAGAGAGAGAGAGAGAGAGAGATCAATGTGTGGTTGCTGGGGACCATGGCCTGCAACCTAGGCATGTGCCCTGACTGGAAATCAAACCTGCAATGCCTGGTTCGCAGCCCGCGCTCAGTCCACTGAGCTACGCCAGCCAGGGCAAAATAAATCTTTTAAAAAAATTCCACTTACCAGTTGGGCAGCAAAGTCAACAGAGTTGTTAGGTAGGTTTATCCATGTCACCAAATCATGAAATTTCCAGTTTCCAGATTGGCCTTTCTGGAAGAATCTCTCAGGTTCTAGAGCCCCAGCATCCCTAACCATCTTTGAGTAGGCAAAATCTGGATAGTTTGGGGATGCATGTTTGTATCAGAAAGCATTCGTCTAATGCATATATGTAGCACTCAGAGTGGGCACCATAGAAACCTGAGATTAACACAAATGTGGGAACAGCCAGAAGTAGGACACCAAGAGTGGGGGGCATGTGATAAAGGGAAGGTGTAAACAACCTAAAGCATTTAAAACCATAACATCGGTGTTCATGCTGCCTTTTACTACCAAATACTATAAATACAGATAATGATTGAATTTTTATGGGCAGTTTATTCAGATGCCAGCGTTCTGAGAAGATGGCAGGTTACGTACTCTAAAAATTGTCTTAACATCTCATCTCAGCTCGACTTTTTGATGATAAGAAGAAAAGGCTAGGCTGGGGTTTGGGAAAGGGTTATTTAGATAAGTGCTGCAGTCCAGCAGCAATTTTCCTAACATTTCTTTATCTGCTGATCAACATTTCCTATCCTCATCACAAACTTCCTTTCTTGCAACTCAATGGCTCAGATACCATCTCCCTGACTAGTGGACTCCCTGGAGCATAAAGGTTGAATTTGCTGGTCGACCTCTTGGAGTCATGTGTTCCACTTCATGGAATAACAGCTTTCCATATGCATTAATCATGTAAACCTATCAACCATAATAACTACAGCTAAAGTCTTTAACTCTTGAGATCCCCTATCACATTCATATTTAAATCTAACACATACACACACAGTGCATGCCACAGAAAACATATCTGAAGGACAGTTTTTGCCCTCTGAAAGGTAACCTAGACAGATGTAATCTCAAGTCCTTTGAATGAAAGCAGCAGACAGAGTTAAGTGGGGTTGGGTGCTGAAGCAAGAATACAAGTGACCTGGGTTCCTGAAGTAAATGGTAACAGTGAGCAGATGCATAGACACAGATGAGACTGAAGTCCTACCTAACCAGTAATCCTGTGTAAGACTGGACATAATATAGAGTAGGGGCATTCTGTGCCTGCTCCTGAGTTCTGTTGCCTGGATCCATCCCTTCCTAGTGTGGGACCTTTGTAAGTTATTTAACATCTCTATGCCTGCAGCTTCCAATAATAGTGTCTTCCTCAAAGGGTTCCTATGATTAAATGAGATTAAACTTAGAACAGTGCTCAATCAATGCCATATAATAATATATAATTCTTTTAAAAATTTTTATTGTTTTATATGTGTAGGTTTATATGTATATGCATTTAGAATTTATATAATTCTCTTTTATGTTTCTTAGACTTGTACCACATGGTCCATCTAAATTCATACTATTTCTCTAATAGAGACACTGGAGATCTGTTGGTCTCACCTTACATCCACAAAAAAATAAGAACGAAAATTACACTTCAAAGCACTTCTCATTTTTCAGATCTGTATCACAATCTTTTTTTTTACTTACTTACATTTGCAGGCTGCATCAACTTCTTAAGAGCAAAGCAATTTATAATTTACCTCCCTGCTCTGTAAAGTGGTATTTCCTCTGTCCTAAAATAGTCTCTTTTGTGCCTCCAGAATTTCACTTTGGGTCTAGTTCATGGAATTTGATCATTAAGCCTGTGTTTATTTTAGCTGTGCTCTTTGTGATTCCATTATAAGTTTTTTCATTCTGAAAGATCTGATGTATTGACTATATCATCCATAATTTTGACCATTTAGTTCCCTTTTCTAGATCTTCTTTACTTCCACTCAGCATCTATCATGGGGAGTCCTGTATTGAGCTTAAATCCATGCTTAGGGTGTGGGTAAAAGAAACAGCTATAATGTCACAGAATATTTTCCACACACTATTATTTCAAATAGTGGAGCCACTCATAATCTAACCACCCTATCGAAATAACTACTTTCACTGTCTACATGCAATTTTTTTAAATGACAGCATCTATGGAAAGTAATTATAAATATGGTGAGGAAGACAGTGGCCCTAAGAACACTGCTCCTGAGCTTGTGCACGTTTAAAGTCATTTTCAATGCACAGCAAATGGTGTGATCAATTCATCTTTATGTTCCATGTAAATTTGTTTTATTTTTGATAATGAAGCCTGGAGAAATGATTCTTGAAGCATTATAACTGCACTGGCTGACAGCTCCCTAAGTGCTGTCTCTTACACAGCATACATAACTGACAACTCACAGGTAAAGAGCATATGTAGATGGATTGGGTCCATACTGGGGAAAAAACAAAGAAGATATTTATTCCACTTGTTATTTATTAAAATTCAATTAATATGGTAAGGTATATGCATTTTGGGATAATTGATTTAGTTTGTAGGCTGAGACAGATTCAGTCTTTTTGTTATGGAAGCTTGATGTATTGCAATTATGCACCAAAATTACTTCTCATAAATATTTTCAAACTCCAGTGAAACTTACATTACTCTTTTTCATGCCCCATGTATACAGTTATTTGGCTAGGAATGGTATAGATAATTAAAGACTTTTCAAGTTGCAGATTTAAATCCCATTCAAGTTATCTTCTGTGGGCACCTGCCTGTGTAGATTAAGTTAAAAATCTTGTCACAATAAAAATAAGAATTCTTCAATGCCACTTGTAGGTATAGAGCCAAAAGAATTGAATGCAGAGACTTGAACAGATACTTGTATACCCATGTCCACAGCAGCATTATTCACAATAGCCCAAATGTGGAAACAAATCATGTATCTCTAGCCAGATGGATAGATAAACAAAATGTGGCATATACATACAATGACACAGCAGCAATGAAATAATTATTTAGCTTTAAAAAGGAATGAAATTCTAATGCATGCTACTATTATGTGGATGAACCTTGAAAACATACTAAGTGAAATAAGCCAGGCACAAAAAGGACAAATACTGATGATTCCACTCACATGATATTCCTATAACAGTCAAATTCACAAAGACAGAAAGTAGAATGGTGATTACCAGGGGCTGGGGGGAAGGAAAATGGGAATTCTTGTTTAATGTGTTCAGAGTTTCACTTTGGGGAGATGAGCAAGTTCTGGAGATGGAGGGCAGTAATGGTTGTACAACACTGTCAATGTTCTTAATGCCACTGAACTGTATACTTATAAAAAGTTAAAATAGTAAATTTTATGTTATCTATTTTTAAAACACACCCACACACAAAAGATGTGTAGGAATCTGCTGGATTATCAGGATGGAAAGGGCATTGCCACTGGATTGAATGTAATGCAATCTGACCTACTATGAAATAACAGGTTGTAAACTCAAAAAATTAAACCAAACAAAATGACAATTATGAATTATTTAAAGGACTTTATGCTGGACCTCACCTGTAGATGTAATAGGTCTGGATTGGGACCCAAGAATTTGCATGTCTAACAAATTTCCAGGTGTAGTAGTTGTCTGTTGCAGTATAACAAATTCCTATACGTTTTTGTGGCTCAGGAGTCTCAGATCAGGAATTGTGGCTCAGAATCTCTCATGAGGTGACAGTCAAGATGTTGATGGAAGCTGCAGTCATTTGAAGACTTCCTGTAGGTCCACTTCCAGGGCTGTTAACAAAAGGCCTTAATTTCTCACTGGGCAGACCTCTGCATAGGGCTATCATGTGATAGGACATCTGAATCCCCCTAGAGTGGGCACTTCAAGAGAAAGTAAACAGGGAGCCACGGTACCTTTTGTGACTAGGACTCAAAGGTGTACACCGTGACTTCCACTTTATTCTACTCCTCAGAGGCAGGTCAACAAATCCAGCTCACACTTAAAGGAAGGGACTCCACCTATTGAAAGAAGGAGTATCAAACACGTACATTTTACAACCAATACACTGCGTGTACTATACTAATACTGCTTTAGGAAAAATCCCATAAACCAGAGGGCTTAAACAACAAACTTATTGTCTCACAGTTGTAGGGGCTGGAAGGTTGATCAACTTATCAATAGAGTTGGTTTCTCCTGAGGCTTATAAGGCAGAATTTATTCCAGCTCTCTTTCTTTGCTTTCTTTCCAGCTTTTTGCTTCTGGTGACCTCAGGTGGTCCATGGCTTGTAAATGCCCATCTTCTCTCTGTGTCTTTACATTGTTTCCCTCTGTACATGCCTGTGTCTACATGCAAATGTCCTTTTATTACAAGTACTATTGTCATATTGAATTAGGACCAGCCCTAATGACCCCATTTTAACCCAATTACTTCTGTAAAGACCTTATTCCAAATAAGGTCACATTATGATATTTGGGGTGACACAATTCAACCCACAATTCAGTCAGATAATGCTGATGCCCCTACTGCAGGGATGGCACTTTTGAGAACCTCTGGTCTAACCCCCACTCCTAGAACCCTTACACTGATGGAAAAGTAAGCTTTTCCATCAACTAAAGGAACCATTAAGTGTCAAAGAGTGAGTGTATGGCAGGGCTCAGCTAACAGTGTTTTTTTTTTTAAATCCACATTTATGGCATTTTGCATGAACCACACTGTGTTGGGTCATCTTTGATCAAATTTCTCTGAGGATCTCAGTTACCTGTGAAGTCCATGAAGCCTTTTTGTTATTTCTAGGCTAAGGTTTTTTTTTTTTATATTGATCCACAAAACTCTGAAGATACAGAGATGTTTTCTAGGAAACCTTTAAAGGGGTGTGTGTGTGTGTGTGTGTGTGTGTGTGTGTGTGTGTGTGTGTTTATTTTATGAGGACTACATCATTCAGCATTTAAGCTATTGAACTGGTAGGAAAAGAGAGAGAGAGAGAGAGTAAGTGTGGCAGACACCAGCCAGCAGAGTCCGCCTGTTGTGGCTAAAAGAGAAAATAAATGCACAGGAGACAGCAATCCTGTGGAGAAAAAGGGGACAGCATGACTACTCTCTCAAGGGGAGAGTGCCTGTGAATGCCTGGGCCACTCTTTCAAAAGGAGAGCGCCCTGACCCTTGCCTAGACAGGCTTTTATTGTTTTTCTCAGGTCTTACATCAGAGAAAGATTTATTATCTATTACATAGAATATTATTGTCTATATTTTAGGTACAATCAAGGAAATGAAAATAACATGCAGAGGGGAATGGCGATGAGCTGATTAGCTCTGTCTTTGGGAGAATTCACACAGGCTTTGGAAATTACCTTGAAGATAGACAATACATGTTTGCTGTTTTAGACCAGGGTGATGGAGTTTTAACTAGGGCAAGCCATAACAGTCAGTATGCATTTTCTAGGCCTGATTCCCATGGGAAAACTTGGTTTGAAGGTCTGGCTCCTGCCCACCACTTTGCTTCTGTAGGTTTTCCATACAGAGCTGAGTCACATTTGCCAGACTGAAACAAACCAGTCCTCTCAAGTAGGGGATAAATAAAAGATAATAAAGAACAGAGGAGAAAAGAAGAAATGAGAAACACAGGAAAAAGAAATAACAATTGTACCAATTTACTCTACAGCCATGGCTTGCCATAGCTTGCCACATCTTTCAGTGGGAGTCAGAGTGGGATGGAAGATGCAAACGAACTCTTCCTGTTATATGTATCTATAACATTTGTTTAGGAATTCCACAATAACAATAAAACAAGAACCTCTGTGTTCACTGGTCATCTAAAGATAGCAGCACTGGCAGGGGGATTGATGCTGCTTCTGTGTTCCTTGCTCATAGATATAAATATCCTCCTCCCTGGATATTAAGTATCCTGAAGTTTGGGGTTCTCATTCTTTTTCTTTATTGTTTTACTACATATAAATAAACCCTTAAACAATGTCTTGTTTAGTTTTGCTGGGTTTTAAACATTATGTAAATGGAATCATGCTATGTAAGTATATGTGAGTGTTTTCCCTCCTCTTGGTGAAACTCATCCATGTTCATACAAGTAGTTGTGGTTCATTCATTGCCATTTCTTTATGGTGCTCCTATCCATCCATCCTCTCACCAAATAGATAGATAGTTGCTGTTACAAAAAGTCTTCTATATGTCTCCATGTACACTGTGCAAAAATTTCTACAGGGTATATACCTAGGAATATAATTGACGGATTGTAGGGTGTACCCGTCTTAACTTTAGATCATTGATTAGGTTGATTTCAAGAGGGCTGTGCCAACATATACTCCCACCAGCAGCATCTAATAGTTCCTGCTATCTCACATCTTAGCAACATTTGTTGTTAGCCCAACATTTTGTTCCTTTTTATGTTTACCTTACAATCTGACTTTAGAACCAGACCCTTATATTAGATGTGACTGCACCATATTGGACTTTTGGGACTTGATGAGGAACTGGATGATCATGATACCTAGGGTGCTTGATACTTATGCCATAATAGGTGCTCAGTTTATGAGAGAACAATGAAATGAATCTAAACTGTAGGTGTTTGGTAAAATACAGATCTGTTTAAATGTTTATCAGCACATTCCTGATTCTAATCATTCCCTCTGTCTACAAATTATGTACCCAATGTCAACCTATAATGGTGTATTTGTTCCCAAACTCAAGCTACACAGAAAATTTAATGCAGCAGTCCAGGTGTTACCCCTACAAGTGGGAAATGTATCACATTTGCTTTTCTGTAATACAATAAAAGTCTGCAAGATGAATTTTAGAGGAAAAAAAGAATAAAACCTCCACAATTCCTAACCTAATTTCAGTACTTACATAGTTCTTATATGTTCCAACATACTTATTTTTAAAATGGTATAGCATTCCCCCAGTGGCTGTCAACCTTGCTCCTATGTTTCAAGTGGGCACAAGAGCCCCAGAACCTGCACACCCATAGCCACAAACCTGGGGAGGCCCATTTTCAACTCCCATTCTTCTTCCTTGACCAAAACAAGTAAAGAAGGGGTGCCAGCACCTGTGAAGATGTTTCTACATGCAACAGGTTTGCAGTGAGCATTGGCTACTGGGATGATCCTTACATCCAGCGTCTTGTGAGACTGTCTGTCTAAAAGAGAAAGGCCCCAGAAATTAACAGAGGATATTTTGCTCAAGTCCATGGCATCAGTCAATTGACAGAATGTCATTGTCACACTTTAAAACTTGGGGCTGGGATTGATACCACCTCCTGAATATTTAAGAATAAAGATCTTCTGTCAAGTAAATATTTTGAAATTGACTTTCTATTGATAGTTACAAGAAAGCTATACACCACCAAATTCAAGCCTCTCCTATCAAAACCCATATTAGAATTACATTCAGAGGACACATTTTAAATTGATGGACACACAGATTCAAAGAGATATGCCTTAATTGGAGCAGATCTTCAAGATTTATCTTAACTAGAAGGGAAACTAAAGAAAAGTAACATGAAAACACAATTGTGACACGTGTGATAACTGATTATGTGCTGGTCTACAAGACTCCAGAGTAGTCTGCAAACCTAATCAGGTGGGCAGCCAACAGTTTGAGGACTGCCACTTTCATAACTACAAACAGATGGACATGGATGACTGGTTTGAGCAGATCGTGACTGAAAACCAGCAGAAATGACAATGTGACCTGGTGGGGGTGGAAACCTCAGAAAATATGGTTCCCATTAAATGGGGGGGAAGCAGCATCTGCCATGAATATGATGGATTTGTACAGTAGAATCGGACCCCTTGAATTCCTGGACAAAATGGAGCTTCTGGAGGAGTGCATGCAGCATTATTACCTCTGCTGGGCAACTAACGGAGGAAGGGAGCTAAGTTGGAAGGAGATCACTTGCTAATCTGTTCAAGGGTCCTGTTGAGCTAGAAGGTGCAGTCACTGATCTTCTCAGAGCTAATATGCTCAGTTTCCTGAATGATAGCCAGGTTCCTCTACCTGTCCATCCCACACTTGAGAAATCTGTTACTAGGGTTGTCAAACCACTTCTTGCTCCTGTTGACTTACCATTTAAATAAATGTTAGTTTCCAGTTAAATAAAATTGGTATAAATTCTGCTTTACAGACTTATTTGATTGTTTTTTACTTGGTTAAATTTCCACAATTAAGTTAAAATAATTTTTTTACAATATATAGGAGTTATTTTTAATAACCTATAAAGTTTGGTTCCCTAATGCTAGGTCATGGACTTCTGCCAATTTCTGACAAAAGCTTCACTAGCCTAAAAGGCAATAACAGAAAACAACAGAGTAAGCTTTATGTACAACTAAATGCATCCATTTGAAGTATTGCTCTTTATTCTGAGATTATGTTAGTTCTACCTTTTTAATGTTAAAATGGTCTGTGTTTTAAGAAATGATGGTGATAGTACATGGCATTTATTTGTCTGAAAACTTTGTACAAAGCTCAGATTTTCTGAGTATGCTTGTGTTTTCATTTTATTGACCCTGCAAATCTAAATGTTCAGAAATCCTTTCACAGCTCTTTACCACTTCATTTAACATGTATCCCATGTGAAGCAACCTGGGAGTTACTGTCAGAAGGACACAAGTCTCAGAAGGCAAAGCATACTCATCTCTATTTAACACGTATTTATTTAGTTCTGACTGAGTTTCAAGTAAGGCTTAGTACTACCACTACAGGGAGTGATGTGCAAAGATAAGCTAAGACAGCATTTTGCCCATACGGGGTTTTTGGTTTACCCTGTTAGCATTGTACAGTTATAAAATATCCTAAACCCTAACCAGTGTGGCTCAGTTGGTTGGGCGTCATTCTGTCAAGTAAAAGGTCGCTGGTTGAATTCTCAGTCAGGGCACATGCCTGGGTTGCAAGGCTCAGTTCCCAGTTAGGCACATGAGAAAGGCCACCGATCTATGGATGCTTCTCTCTCACGTGGATGTTTCTCTCTCTTTCATTCTCTCTCCCTTGCCCCCCTAAAATAAATAAAATTAAAAAAAAACAAAGCAATAATGAATGCTTGGAAGCTACTGGTTTAGCAGTTACTGGAGGTCGGTGGAGACCCTGGACCCTGAAAAATGTGGAAAGGAAGAGAGGAGGGAAAACCCGTGATAGGAAAGCAGAGAGGTAGTCTCGTGTGAGGAAGAGAGGATTGCCCCAGAGTGGGGCAAACAGAATGGAGAGGGAGGTGCTAGAGGGCTGCGCAGGTACCCTTGCCCAGGGTGAGCCAGGTAAAGAAGGTACGGCAGTAGTGAAGGGAAGAAAAGGTTGGGTTGAAGAGACACGTGAAGTCAGTAACAAGGGGAACTAGAGAACGACTTAACTCAAGAGGCGCAGAGGAGGAAAGCGGCCAAGAGGCACTACCTCTCCAGCAGGCTGTCACTGAGGGCCAGAGGGTGGAGTCGGACACGCCCCACAGGCTCACACGTCCTATCAGCCACCTCGGACCACTGTACCCTCCCCCTGTTTCAAACTTCTGGCTAGAGCTTCCAGACCTCGGGAGCCCGGCCCACTAGCGCCTGCGCAGTCTCCAGGCCCCGCCTGTCCGCCTTCTTGCGTTGGCTTTCCACAACCAAGATGGCGGCCTCCTGTGTGTTCTACTGTACTGCACTTTCCTGTCGGCTCTTTCTTGGGGGCAGGGTTAACTTGGCTCGTAGGCAAGTCCTCTGGAAAGCCGCAGCTGCAGAGCTGCAAACAGTTCCCGGATCCCAGGTAAGGCCTGGGAGAAGTGGAAGAGCTGGTTCCTGTAGCGCAAGGATATGGAGCAGGCGCCGCCACCTTCCCCTGCTGTCTCGCCTGTCCTCATATAGGGACCCTTAGGGTTTCACGTACTTAGTAGAGTTGTGAGGTTGGGAGAGAAGAGGTGGGTATTGGTTTTTAGCGGCCACTCTGGAGGTTGTTGCGGGGGTTCGCAGGGTGCAGGAGGGACTAGAACGACCCATTTCTTGACTGGCTGCCAGGAGTCCCTGCGTAGGTGTGGTGTTAGGTGCAATCCTACCCGCCTGAGCCGTCCTGGAGCGAGCGGGGCCGCTCCACAGGAGGTGATTGAGACCTGGACTTTTGCAGTGGCCTAGACACTTAGCGTGGAAAGTCACACAGTGGAGAAGATAGATAGTGACTTTTAAAGTGTCTTCTATCTGTGCAGTTTCTGTTTTAATTTTCCCAAAACTTTGTGGAGCGATGGGGACCAGACCCTGAGCATTTCATTTAATCCTGAAGGTAGTGGGAAGACGGTAGGATGATGCCATTCTCTGACATGGGATCTCAAAAAGAGGAACCTATTTGAGAGGGAAGAAAACGAGTTTAGTTTTGGATATAATTGTATTTTAGGCATCTGTGGGATGTCCAAGTGGAGATTTCCAGTAGGCCCATAGATAAGAAAGTCTTGTTTAAGAAGATAACTGATTTACAAGTCCCGAGTTACCTTGTAGGTGGTAATTGAGGCCTTGGAAATGAATTAGATCACTTAGGGGAGGTTGTACTGAGTGAGGAGTAAGCAGAGGGACAGAGCCCTGAAGGACAAACAGTCAAGGAAAAAGAGCCCCCAAAAGACTGAGAATGAGCACAAGGGAACAAACAGAGTGGGTGGGGTCATGGAAAACAGGAAAATGTTCAAGGAGGGAAAATGATCAGCATTACCAAATATTGTGAAGTCAAATACTATCACCCAGTCAGATGGGTGAAAAACAATTTCTTCTTGTTACTGTAATTTTCATCTCCCTTACCATTCTTGAAATAAAGTTTTTTTTATCCATATGGCATATGTTTACTGAACAATTTACTTGAGCCAGACAAGTAAAGCAAACAAATCATAGTGAAGCAAACAAATCATAGTGAAATAAATAATTACCAGGCAGTATCAATCCTTAGCAATCCCAAATTTCACAGCACATGTTTAACCAAATGAGATACAGTTCAGATATAAGTGAAAGTCTTAAGTGACCCAATCAGACCTTTAAGGATTCTTAAATATTAATGCTTTTTCACTTCCATCTCCAACCTTAATACATAGTTATATTTCTCTCAAGGGCCATGTTTCATAAAACAACATTTTTGTGAGTGGCTAAAACACACTTGTATTTGAGGGAGTTGGGGGGGGGCAGCCAAAACCCATTATTTATGAAATTCCTTTAGAGATTACAGACAACTTAATGAAGGGAGCATGGAGAATTAGAATAATAATAAAGTGCATCTCATACAGAGTGAGTATTTTTGCATTTTGTTTGTATGTGTAAGAGTAGTAGGTGATGATATAAACAGTAAATGTTACTGTGGGTCACAGTGAGAAACACTGATGCAACAAGGGAAAAGAAACAAGTTTTGTTAAGCAATAACTTTTGGGCACTCAGCTGGGACCCTCCACAGCAGATTTCCCCTTGCCTACCAGTCTTGTGGCACATGTTTCATATTAATACTGAAATATAACTGCAAATATCTGATTGTCCCAAATTTGAGTGGAAGAAGGTATTTTGCTTGTGAATGGCCAACTTTTCAGATTATAAACCCATGACTATCAGGGATCTGTATACAATGGACTATGAGATTAACAGGGGTAAATACAGAAGAGCACAGAAGTACAATGCATAATTCAGAGGAGTTGTAATGTGTGGAATGCTGGACGGCTGCTCAGAGGAAGTGATGGCAGAGTCTGTAGGAGCAATTAGGAGTTATGTGAAAAAAAGATATTTTCTTCTAGGAAGATATAACAGGTACACAAGGGACAGAAATGTACAGAGTCACTGGGTTCCAGTAACAACAAATAATTGGTTATAGCAGTTCTAATCACTATGATAATTGGTGAGAGATGGGATTGGAAAGTTTGACAGTGTTCAGGTAATGGTCTGTTTTGCCATGCTAAGGAACTTGAATGTTTTTATCTCTCACAAATTAGATTATTATGTATATTATTAACAGTTTATAGTCATGGTGTACTACAAAGGTCACCCATGAATTCTTAAATCATATATCAATACATTTAATTTAGGAATACTAATTTAGCTTTCTGCAGTATTTATGACTTATAAGGAAAAGCAGCAGACCAACTTCTATTTTGAAAGGTATTGCAACAAAATCTTGATAATATGTCCTCTTAACTTTATTTGCTACTAAGCACTTTCTTAGTGCTTAAACTTTCCATTTTTTTATTATTTTTTTAATCATTGTTCAAATACAGTTTTCTCCTTTTACTCCCAATCCAGTCCCCCCTCCCACCCTCCCCACTTCCCTCCCATTACCACCCTCCCCTTAGTCTATGACCATGTGTCCTTTAAGTTTGTTCCTGTGAACCCTTCCCACTGTCCTCTTAAATTCCCTCTTCTCTCCCCTCCGGTCACCCTCAGCCTGTCCTCTATTTCAGTGTCTTTGGTTATATTTTGCTTGTTTCTTTGTTTTGTTATTTAGGTTCCTGTTAAAGGTGAGATCATATGGTATTTGTCTTTCACTGCCTGGCTTGTTTCGCTTAGCATAATGTTTTCCAGCTCCATCCAAGCTGTTGCAAAGGGAAGGAGCTCCTTCTTTCTTTCTGCTGCATAGAATTCCATTGTGTAAATGTACCATAGTTTTTTGATCCATTCATTTACTGATGGGCATCTTGGTTGCTTCCAGCATCTAGCTATTGTAAATTGTGCTGCTATGAACATTGGGATGCATAGGTTCTTTTGAATTGGTGTTTTAGTATTCTTAGGATAGAGTCCCAGCAGTGGAATTTCAGGGTCAAAAGGCAGATCCATTTTTAGTTTTCTGAGGAAGTTCCATACTGCTTTCCATAGTGGTTGTACCAGTCTGCAGTCCCACCAGCAGTGCACTAGGGACCCCCTTTTCTCCACAACCTCTCCAACACTTGTTGTTTGTTGCTTTGTTTATGATGGCCATTCTGTCTGGTGTGAAGTGGTATCTCATTGTGGTTTTAATTTGCATCTCTCTGATAGCTAGTGATATTGAACATCGTTTCATGTGTCTTTGGATTTTCTGTATGTCCTCGTTGGAGAAGTGTCTGTTCAAGTCCTTTGCCCACTTTTTAATTGGATTCCCTGTCTTCTTAGAGTGCAGTCGTGTAAGTTCTCTCTATATTTTGGAGATTAAACCCTTGTCTGAGGTGTCATTGGCAAATATGTTTTCCCATACAGTTGGTTCTCTTTTAATTTTGATACTGTTTTCTTTAGCTGTGCAGAAGCTTTTAATTTTGATGAGGTCCCATTTGTTTATTCTTTCCTTTATGTCCCTTGCTCTAGGGGACACATCAGTAAAAAAGTTTCTTCGTGAAATATCTGAGATTTTCCTACCTACGTTCTCCTCTAGGACTTCAATGGTGTCACATTTTATATTTAAGTCTTTTATCCACCTTGAATTTATTTTTGTATATAGTGTAAGTTGGTGCTCAAGTTTCATTTTTTTGCACGTGGCTGTCCAGTTCTCCCAACACCATTTGTTGAAGAGGCTATTTTTACTCCATTTTATGTTGCTGCCTCCTTTGTCAAATATTAATTGACCATAGAGACTTGGGTTTATTTCTGGGCTCTCTGTTCTGTTCCATTGGTCTATGTGCCTGTTTTTATGCCAGTACCAGGCTGTTTTGATTACAGTAGCCTTGTAATATAGTTTAGTGTCAGGTATTGTGATCCCTCCTACTTTACTCTTCTTTCTCAAAAATTGCAGCAGCTATTCGGGGTCGTTTATAATTCCATATAAATTTTTTGAAGTGTTTGTTCTATGTCTGTGAAATATGCCATTGGTACTTTAATAGGAATTGCATTGAATGTGTAAATTGCTTTGGGTAGTATGGACATTTTGATGATATTAATTCTTCCAATCCATGAACACAGTATATGTTTCCATTTGTTTGTGTCTTCCTTGATTTCTTTCTTCAGTGTTGTGTAGTTTTCTGAATACAGGTCTTTTACCTCTTTGGTTAGGTTTATTCCTAGATATTTTATTTTTCTTTTTGCTGTTTCAAATGGGATTTTTTCCTTGATCTCTGCTTCTGCTGTTTCATTGTTGGTGTACAGAAATGCCTTTGAATTCTGGATATTGACTTTGTATCCCGCTCTTTTGCCAAATTCATTTATTAGGTCAAGCAGTTTTTTGGTAGAGTCTATAGGATTTTCTATGTATACTATCATGTCATCTGCAAACAGTGACAGTTTTGTTTCCTCCTTTCCGATTTGAATGCCTTTTATTTCTTTTTCTTGTCTGATTGCTGTGGCTAATACTTCCAGTACTATATCGAATAGAAGTGGTAAAAGTGGACAGCCTTGTCTTGTTCCTGATCTTAGTGGAAAAGATATTAATTTTTGCCCATTGAGTATGATGTTGGCTGTAGGTCTCTCATATATGGCCTTTATTATGTTGAGGAATGCTCCCTCTATTCCCACTTTGCCGAGTGTTTTTATCATGAATGGGTGCTGTACCTTATCAAATGCCTTTTTCTGCATCTATTGATATGATCATGTGGTTTTTGTCTTTGCTTTTGTTTATGTGATGTATTACATTTACTGACTTGCGAATATTGAACCATCCTTGCATCCCTGGAATGAATCCCATTTGGTCATGGTGTATAATCTTTTTAATGTATTGTTGGATGCGGTTTGCCAGTATTTTGTTGAGGATTTTAGCTTCAATGTTCATCAGTGATATTGGCCTGAAGTTTTCTTTCTTTGTTGTGTCTTTATTTGGTTTTGGAATTAGGATGATGTTGGCCTCATAAAAAGAGTTTCGGAGACTCTCATCTTTTTGGATTTTTTGGAATAGTCTGTGAAGGATGGGGGTTAGCTCTTCCTTAAATGCTTTGTAGAATTCTCCTGTGAAACCATCTGGTCCAGGGCTTTTGTGTGTTGGGAGTTTTTTGATTACTGCTTCAGTTTCTTCTGTTGTTATTGGTCTGTTCAGGCTTTCTGCTTCTTTTTCATTGAGTTTTGGAAGATTATGTTTTTCTAGAAAGTTGTCCATTTCATCTAGGTTTTCAAATTTCTTGGCATACAGCTCTTTGTAGTAATTTCTTACAATCTTTTGTATTTCTGTGGTATCTGTTGTAATCTCTCCTCTTTCATTTCTGATTGTGTTTATTTGGGTCTTCTCCCTTTTTTTCTTGATGAGTCTGCTTAAAGGCTTGTCGATTTTGTTTATCTTTTCAAAGAACCAGCTCTTGGATTCATTGATCCTTAGAATTGTGCTTTTAGTCTCTATGTCATTTAATTCTGCTCTGATCTTGGTTATTTCCTTCCTTCTGCTTGCTCTGGGCTGTCTTTGTTGTTGTTCTTCGAGTTCTTGTAGACATAGGGTTAGGTTGTTTGTTTGGAATGTTTCTAACCTTTTTAGGTGGGCCTGTATGGCTATGAACTTCCCTCTCAGGACTGCCTTGGCTGTGTCCCATAAGTTTTGGGTTGTTGTGAGTTCGTTTTCATTTGTTTCCAGAAACATTTTGATTTCTTCCCTAATATCATTCTTGACCCATTCATTGTTTAATAGCATGCTATTTAATCTCCATGATTTTGAGTGTTTTTGGTTTTTTTCCTGGGTTTTGGTTTCTAGCTTCAGTCCCTTGTGGTCTGAGAAAATGCTTGGTATGATTTCAATTTTCTTGAAATTCTGGAGGCTTGTTTTGTGTCCTATCATGTGGTCAATCTTTGAAAATGTTCTGTGTACATTTGAAAAGAATGTTTATTTAGCTTCTTTTGGTTGGAGGGCTCTGTATATATCAGTAAAGTCCATTTCATCAAGGGTATTGTTCAATGCCACAATATCTTTGTTGATATTTTGTTTAGAAGATCTGTCCATTTTTGATAGTGGGGGTGTTAAAATCTCCCACTATAATTGTGTTGCTGTCCATATCTTTCTTGAAGTCCTGTAAGATTTTCTTTATGCATTTCGGTGCTCCTATGTTGGGTGCATATATATTTACAATATTTATGTCTTCTTGATGGATTCTTCCCTTGAGTATTATGAAGTGACCTTCTGGGTCTCTCTTTATGGCCCTTTTTTGGAAGTCTATTTTGTCTGATATGAGTATTGCTACCCCAGCTTTTTTTTCCTGTCCATTTGCTTGGAAGATTTGTTTACAGCCCTTCACTTTCAGCCTGTGCAGGCCTTTTATCCTGATGTGGGTCTCTTGTAGATAGCAGATATGTGGGTCATTTTTTCTTATCCAATCAGCTATTCTATGTCTTTTGATTGGAGCATTTATCCATTGACATTTAAGGTTATTATTGATAGGTACTTATTCATTGTCTTTTATGTACGTGTGTTCCCCCCCCCCTTCCCTCCTCCTTAAAGCAGTACTTTTAGAATCTCTTGCAGAGCTGGTTTGGTCGAGGTGTATTCTTTTAGACTTCTTTTGTCTGGGAAGCTTCTTATTTGGCCTTCTATCTTGATCGAGAGCCTTGCTGGATATAGTAGCCTTGGTTGCAGACCTCTGGTTCTCATTACCTGAAGTATTTCTTGCCATTCTCTTCTGGCTTGAAGTGTTTCCATTGAGAAGTCAGCTGTTAGCCTTATTGGGGCTCCCTTGTATGTTACTTCCTTCTTCTCCCTTGCTGCCTTTAAGATTCTCTCTTTGTCTTGAAATTTTGTCATTTTAATTATGATGTGCCTTGAGGTGGGTCTCTTTGGGTTCCTCTTGATTGGGACTCTCTGTGTTTCCTGGATTTGTGTGACTTTTTCTCTCATCAAATTAGGGAAGTTCTCCTTCATTACTTGTTCAAGTAGGTTTTCGATCTCTTGCTCTTCTTCTTCTCCTTCTGGTATCCCTATTATACGGATATTATTGCGTTTCATATTGTCTTGCATTTCTCTTAATCCCTCTTCATTCTTTCTGAGCCTCTTTTCCTTTTCTTGCTCTTTCTGGATGCTGTTTTCTACTTTGTCCTCCAGCTCACTAATCCAATCTTCTGCTTCATCAATCCTGCTTTTCATTCCTTCTACTGTGTTCTTCAGTTCAGAAATTGTATTCTTCATTTCCTATTGACCTTTGTTGAGAGTTTCTATTTCCTTTTTTCATGTTTATATAGTTTGCAGTGAGATTGATGTAGTTTCCCTCTAATTTCTGAAAGCTCATTGTGAGTTCATTGAACTTCCTGGTAATCATTGTTTTGAACTCACTATCTGATAGTTGAGTTGCCTCTATTTCATTTAGCATTTTTCCTGAGGCTTCCTCCTTTCCCTTCAGTTGGGGGTTGTTTCTTTGTTTTCTCATTGTTCGTGGGTTTCTTCTTTGTTCTTCTTGTTTGTTAATTTGAACTGTTCTGATTCCCTGTAATTATGGTGTGAACTTCTGTGGTAGAATATTTGTGTGTTTCAGTGGTGCAATCTCCTTCGTGTATCCTGGTATTCACAGCTTCCCCCTACTCTTTTTTGGGATCAGTTGGAGGAGTAAGGCAAAATGGTTTAAAACAGCAAGACAGTATAGTATGATATTTACTTTAGCAGCCAGTAGAGAAGAGATGGGTTATCCTTTGGCTCCTTATAGTGTTAACCGTGATCCTCCACCCCACTATCCACATTTTAGAAAGGATGGAAGGAAGGTAAGACTCTTATTGGGGACGAGAGGATTGTTAGTTGGATCTAGAAAGCTATGAGGCTATGGGAGGTCAGATTCTAAGGTAGGGTTGGAATAAAGATTAGTATACAGAAGTAGTGAGTAAAAGAATAGAGACAACCCCCACAATAGTATAGTTCAGAAAATTGCAAAGTGGGCTGAGATCAGGTAGGGGTATTGAGAAGCATTTACAATTGTATAGACTAGGTCTTACTAGGAGTAATAGTAAAGTGACAGTCTTGTGGCAGAATCGATGAGGTCTGGATAACAAGAATAAAGAGTATAGAACCTTGAGAGGTGTATTAATGGAACACAGATGAAGGATAGTAACTTATCAACACCTTGTGACTGAGATACCAGGGGGAACCTATGAAATGACAGTATAACCAGCCAAGCAAAGAAGATTATACAGAAAGAAAAAGAATACCAAAATATTATTAAAATAAAAAAATGTGAGAAAAGTGAGAAAAAGATAATACAAATTTACAGTAACTTGCAAGATTAAAAAAAAAGGAAAGAAAAGCAGAAGATGTGTTGCAGGAGAGATAAATTTGGACAGGAAAGTATAATATTAGGTTGAATGGAAGAGAAACATAAGGGATTGCGAGATAAAAATAATAAGAATTGAAAAAAAAAGGTCAAATAAAACACAAGATAAAATCAATCAACCAATAACAGCCAGAGAAACCAAACAAAACCAAACAAAACCAAAAATAAATAAATAAATAAATAAACCAAACAAACAAACAAAAAAAAACCTCTTGTTGGTTTCTAACTGGCCAGACCAGTTTTTCTGATCTTGCTAACTTCAGTTGGCTGTGGGGCCTTTGAAATGCTTCTCTCTCTCACAACCAGATCTCAGCAAGTCTGTCAGGTACCCTGGGCGCTCCCAAAAACAGTGGCGCGCGAGAGTCAGTCTTCCCGACTGCGGTGCGCGAGCCCAGCTGTTTCCAGCTCCGTGTTCCCCGCTGAACCACTCTCCAACCGGATGTTGGCGCCTTTCCCGACTCCCCTGGTCAGGCTGGCTGGAAATCTCTGAGCCACCACTGCAGGAACGCACCCAGCAGCACGTCCCTCCTGGGATCGCAGCGCGCGATTCCGGCCTCCCTATGGGGCTCGAGCCGAGCACGGCCGGCTCGTGCTCTCTGCCGATCTGCACTTCCACCGGGCTAGAGATGCCCCTGGTCCTGTCGGCTAGAGGCCCTCACTTCTCCTCGGTCTCTGGGCAGGTGTCCATATTCCCTGGGCGATTTTTTTTGTCAGTCCAACTGGCCAATCTGTTCCTTCTAGCAACCCGTTCTCCCCTGGAGTTGCTCACCCCCATATTCAGGGGAGGGAGGGAGCAGCGGTTTCCCTCTCCCGGGAGCCCTGGGGCAGACCCTGGAGCACCGGGCGGGCCTGGGGTCTGCGGACGCTGATCCCTGGGCCCCTTTTGTCCTGTATCAGACTCCTTACCATCTGGTTTTCCAGTGAATGCAATAATTTCTGATGTCCTGCTTTCAAAAGTGATTCAGCAACCCAGCCCACTTGCTCCACCTCTCCACCGATCCGCGAGTTTCCCCCCTCTTCACAGAAGCCGAGAAAAACGCTGCGTAAAGCCGCCATCTTCCCCTCTCCTAAACTTTCCATTTTTACTGAGTTAATATGCCCTTGTTGAATTGCACTATCTGCCATAGAAAAATGATCAATGATGTTTGGTGGCTTAGCCCTTGTATATTTTGGTTTTATTGTAAAAACATTGCGGTTCTAATCTCTCATTGTATGGGCTCCTGGAAGCTGTAATGTCCTGTATTTATCTACATTTTCTCTAATCTCATATCTTTCTTAACCCTTTATTCCTCAAACTATTTTTTCCTTTTTATTCGCATTAGCAGCAGATTCTTTGTGTTCCATTTTTATCCAGTTGAACAAAAGGAAACTCCTTGATACTTCTGTTAATGCCTGTAAAGTGGTGGGTGTGTAGCATTGGCATTTGGCCAAATTTGGAATATCACCGCTATGTCAGGATATGTCTGCTTCTTTGGCAACCTGCTTGCTTGAAATTATAGTTGTCTGACCCACTAATTATCTTTGAAAAGAAACATATCTGTCAAATTATAGTTATACAATTCCATAAAAACAAAATCTGAAGAAAATTCTCTGTCATAGCTTCTCAGTGGGAAATAGAACCTGCAGGAAAGTTTATTAGGAATTGTACTTAACAGTGGCAAAGCAGATTCTCTTCAATAATTTTTACTGTTCTCAGATAAAGGTCTGGTTGTTTCACATGCAGCCTCTTCTTAGTGGTTTGCACTAATGAATAATGGACTGCTTTGAATGTAAATATTTTAGTGTGAATTCACTTCAGGAATAATTCATAACATTTAATAAGTATATTCAGTACTCTGATACCAATGCTTTGCTGGCTTTGTAACTTTAATAAATTATGAATTTCCATAATGTCATATTCCGCAGTATGTACAAATGTCTTTGAAAAGATTCTAAAGATCCTAAAGAAATTGTCTGGAAAATAGCAAATTAGGAACATGTTTTTTTAAGCCCTTTATGAACAGTAAACATTTTACAGATATAAAGTGTTTTTTATTTATTCATTTTTAAAGAGAGGAAGTGAGAAAAAGAGGGAGAGAAACAGTAATGTGTAGTTGCCTCTTTCATTCTCCCTCCTGAAGAGCTGGCCTGCAACCCGGGTGTGTGCCCTGACCAGGAATCGAACCTGGGACCCTTTGGTTGGCAGGCTGGCACTCAGTCCACTGGGCCACACCAGCCAGGGCTTACAGATATTTTTAAAGTCTCATTTATGTTAAAAGTACCGAAGCTGCCACATCATGTCACCAACTCCAGAGAATAGAGACAGACAAAAAGTAATTTTAAATCAAGTGAAGAAATAAGTTTTCAATAATCAACTCTTTTATTTGAGATGATGCTAAAATGTAGGAACAAAAGAAGAAAATGAGAGAGATGAAGAATATACAGTGAAGATGAAGAAAATACAATTATTCTAGAAAATAAATTTACTCAACAAAATGGAATAATTTTAACTACATCACACTATCAGGAACATTTAAAAAAGGAACTGAGAACATTCTATGAAATGGGATAAGACAAGAAGATATAATTAAAAGAAACTGTTGAGGAAAGAATTTTGAAGATAGATCAATTATATAAAAAGCTAAAAACTCAGAGTGACTGCAGAATTGGCAGTGGAAAAAGGAAAAAAAAACATGGAGTAAAGGTTTAAAAATCATATGGAACAGGAAAAGGGGGTCAAGAAATAAGACTTAAATAAATAAATAAATAAATAAATAAAACAAAATTCAATCACCTTAAAAAAATATAAGACTTAAGAGAGGCTGATACATATATGGAGGACAGAATAATAGATAATTACTGTGATTGAAAAAAGAACAGAATAAGTAGGCAAGAATTCAGTGGGTATGGCTTTATTGCTGAAGCTGGTAGGAGAAATACATGGAAACATTTTATCGATAATGAGGCATATCGATAATCACTAGTAAAATAAAAGCAGGTTGTGTATTGTCTAAATTGCCAGATCAAAAGATAACTTTTTTCATTTTTACCATTTTTATTTTACAGGATATTGTTCTTCTGTTTTCCTAAAAATTATGGGAAAAACTCTTCTGATATAAATATAGATAATGCAGGGTAAAATCTGTAATAGGGAATATGAGCAAAACAGTATGTTTAAGGAAATTCTAGACAAAATATTCCTGAAGCAATTCCCACAAATCTTTAGCTCTTCCAGAATAACTAAGTTAAAAATAATGCTAAAGTTTTTTGTAATGTAAATTTAAAATTTTAAAGTATTTTGGAATGATAACTACTTTTAGTTATCAACAAAATAATCAGGTTTTTACCACCTATGTTGGCTTTTCTGACTAGAAACTTTACGAGAAACAATGTATATTTAGACAAAGACAAAACTTTAAAATATAGTGGCACAAAATTACAATATTTTTAACTACTATAGTGAAGTTAGCTACACAGGCAGGTGACTGTTTTACTTTTAAAACATACTGAGTAAATCTTACTTATACCATCCCTCAGCTGTCTTAAATAATCATGGCACCAGACACAAAGTCTAGGATATTTCATGATCAACATAAGGCCTTGCTCTGGAGACTTAGGAACTGAAAACAGAAGTTATCTGCTCCCCTCTACGCTTTAGACAACCATGTTGATCTGTGATAGGGAACCTCCTTAACCTTCCATTTGGAAAGGAGAGGTTTAAGAGGCTCATGGCATTGTTCTAGGAAATCTGAAATTACACTGGGAACATGCCACGATGTCCCACTATTTTTTAGGTATAAAGAATGTTCCCTTGATTAGGACCCAGTTTCTCCTGAGAGTTTCTTCCCATTGCTTTTGGCTGATTCCTCTGAGAGTCAAAAGATAAAATTTTAAAAGTACAGACCATATAGCAAGCAAAAGAAAGAAAACAAAAGGAAGCATAAAAATATATAAAGATAAATACGATTAAAAATAAGACAGTATATATATTAAAGCCCATTTATGTGGGATATTTTCATCTATTTTTTTAAAAACTCAGATTGGGTCAAGAGAACAAAACTTAAAATGACTCAATTTAAATTAAAAAAATGGGCAGTGATATGCAAATGGGAGTTTAAAAGTGTTGCAATATTATTATCCAACAGAATGAGTTCAGGATAAAAAGTACTGCACATAAATGGAACACTTTATAATGCTGAAGGTACAGTCTGCCTTTAGATAGAACTCTCCTGAACTAAATAGTGCATTCAGTATACCACTGAAACATACAGAGGATATATACAGGGAACAAAAAGATAATTGACAAAGAAAATATTACAAATAGTATGTAGGTATAGATTCCTCTTTCTTTGGTATTATTCTCTTTGCTCACATCCAGATAAACAACTACTTAAAATTTTTAAATTGCTTTTCTTTAATTATTTTGTTTATCCTTTACAACCACTCTTTGGATATGATGTATGCAGTCTATCAAACCTGTCCCTCTTTACCCTGCAGATCATCTCATGTCCTGTTTCACAAAATAGTGGCCAAAAGACCTAAGTAACCTTACTCTTCCACCTACTCTTCCTCACAAACTATTTTGCTTCTCTGCATGGAAGAGATGTTTCTCATTCTAACAGAGTCTACCATTTCCCCTCTTCTTATGGTGTCAATATCATGACCTCTGAGATTAACAGACTATATCTCTAGGTCAGATCTCTCCTGTGCCTCATATACTGCTACGCCCCTCTCCTGAGATGCCCATAAGGCATCTCAAACTCATCATGCCAAAATTGAACACATCACTTTCCTCCCTGATGTAGCTTTCTCTAGAATTCATTACTTCAGTGAATAGAGCCATGATCACTAGAATACTCATTTTCACCTTGTCAGGGTTGTGGCTCATGATTAATGGGAGGTATAGTGGATTTACCTATATTATGAATGGATTGTTTTTGCTACGTACAGAAACATTTGTCATGTTATTTACAAAACCAGTAGTCGAATCATTGTTTTGACAATGGAACATGTAGAATTACCTGTACTCTATGACTGCTGCTTTTTTCTTCCCCAAGTTCATACCTTTGCCATGTTTCTTGGGGCATTTTCACTTTGAATATGGGAAGTAACTTTCTCCATTGTTCAAAGAAGATATGGAATCATAAAGATATACATAAAGAAAAGCCTGGAAAAGGTAAAAACAATATGGTAAAACTATTGGGATGGGGAATTAGTGCTAGTGGCACTTAGCTGTGGGGAGAGGTGGCAGGAGTAAAAACAGGCTCTGTCTATACAAAAGCAGGCTGACTATGTACATAAGCCAGTTCTGGTCAGTTATCTACTAATTGATAATTGTTGAACCACAATATAAAGAGAAACTCCTCTCTGCTTTCCTGAGGAAAAGTGAACTATAAAGTTTCATGGAATTTTAAATTGCCCTTTCTTATTCATCAAAGAGTAGTAAGAAACTGTTTTATCATTATTTTAAAAGAGTTTGACAAGATAATTTTTGCTATTAACTGGATATTTTAATATTTGTCCTGTATTTTTTCTTTCATTTTCTATTGTAACTGTGGTGACAAATTACTATAGAGTTATTTGAATCTTTTGATTGTCAAAGGAGCAGGTAATGGATTGGGGAGGAAAGGTGCTATGGTGGTATGTATGAGAGAAATAGTTATATTTGTGAAAGGGAGATGAATGAGTTACTAAGTCTGAATATTGCTTAAGAGTTTTAAAATTGTTGAGGCAGGGATTAGATTGAGAACCACAAGATTTGAAATTTTGAGAAAAGCCAGGACCAGAAAGATCTGTTCTAGTTCTCTACAGCTACTGAATGAATGGTCATTTGGAAACATTTTTCCAGTTTTTTCCTTTTGTTGCAGGTGAAATATTAGTTCTTTGGGGGGATATTCCTAGTGCCACAGCATAAAAGGGCCCACAGCAGCAAGTGTGATATCATTACTGATAGCTTAAAAGGATGTGAAAGCCTTTATTTCTACATAGCATATTGAGCCAAATTAATACTAAGAAATTGTCTTGATATTCAGTGAAACAGTTTCTTCGTTGTGCCAGCTTAAAATAAGGACCACGTAATAAAGTTTTAAACTAAGCTACACCTTTTATTTTAAGGCATTTAAAGATAGGCTCTATTTGTAGCCTAAACAAGGTAAGTGCCTTGTAGTCTAAAAGTGCTGTTTCCAAGTACATGTCCCTTTACTTTCACTTCTGCTTGCTGGTTTCTGTCTGCAGGTACCTGTCTCCTTTTAAGGGAGTGGCACAGTTACTCTTCATTCCATGTGTGTTAGATATCATAACTAGCTGAGGCTGACCGGTGGGTATCAAATATGGATGTTTGTAGTAGATAAAGAAGTGGCATATCTCTTACAAATATTTTTGTTTTTAATGTGTTAAAATGCTAGTAGTTTAAACTACTTTGTAAGCACAGGCTTTAAAAAGCAAGCTTTTGAGTTGGGGACAATTCTAACAGCTTTCTTAACAGGCTTTTACTTTGTTTTCAGACTTCTTCTATCTGAGTACCCTAAAAAGGACAACTGTTTGAATATCCTGTTTTCTTTAGAGACCATTGTCTACAAGATCATTAATTGCTTAATGTAAATTTTTTCTTTTCTTTCCTTTTATGTTTTCTGCTAGATATTAAGGCTAAGACATACTACAGTTGTAACAACAAAGAAAAATGTGGCTTCCTTAAGACGTGAAACCTACACAGTGGATTTTATTAAAAAGCAGATTGAGGAGTTCAACCTAGGAAAGAGACATTTAGCCAACATGATGGGAGAAGATCCAGAAACTTTTACACAAGAGGATATTGATGTGAGTATAGCTACTCTGTTGAAAAGTGATTGCTACAAAGGTGTCCAGCCTTTTGGCATCTCTGTGGCACACTGGAAAAATTGTCTTGGGCCACACATTAAATACATTGTGACACGTAATCACAACAAAACACTAATAATGTTTTAAGTTAATTTACAGTTTTGTGATGGGTTGCATTCACAGCCATCCTGGGGCACATGCGGCCCATAGGCTGCAGGTTGGGCACCCCTGATAGAGTTATAGATACAGAAAGCACTGTTCTCCAGCCTGAGCCCTTTATCTTTTCGTAAACTTTAATGAAACTGTCAGAATAAGGAAAATGCCACTATTCTTTGCAAGTTGAAACTGTGGTTTCAAAAACAGATTGCTACTCTGTATTTGAAGCATAATAAAGTATAGTGAGTTTTAGATTTTTACTTGAAATGCATACTTTCTTTGACTTAAGGTCATAGGAGCCACTGTGAATGCTTATGCACAATTTGGAAATATTTATACAGTAGTGTAGATTTAAATTTGGCTTTCTTACAAAATGATAAAACAAATGGTAATAGAAATATAGTCAAGTTTATAGGAGATCCCTTAAGTAAACCTAACCCCAGAGTTTTTATCAACTATGTATTTAAATTTTCAAAGTCAGGGCATATTCTAAGTGATTTAAGAACATTATAGACAGGAAACCTGTCCCAGAGTGGGTCTGCATAGGGCCAGCTGGTAGTTTGTGGGTTATTGGCTTTGTGTGGGAAAGATTTTACAGCACTAGCCCAGGGGACTATGAGGATGAATTTCTTAAAGCTGTGGGCAGTAAAACAAAGAAGGACTTAGCATAGAAGAAACAACAGGACTTCCAGCCAAGATGGAGGCATAGGTAGACACACTGTGCCTCCTCACACAGCCAGGATAGGGACAACAACAATTTAGAAACAGATAACAACCAGAACTGACAGAAAATTGAACTCTATGGAAGTCGGACAACCAAAGAGTTAAAATAGACACATTCATCTGGACCAGTAGGAGGGTTGGAGTCGGGCAACTGGGCGGGGAGGGGTCGCACCACAAAAAGCGGTGGGACTGGGTACACGACGCATCCTGGGCGCGCAAGACTGCAGAGGGCGGACCCTGAGTGCACAGGTGGTGGCTGGCAGACCCCGGGTACAGGATGGCAACCAGCAGACCCAGCAAGGCCACAATTGTGAAGCAAGGCACTACCCACAACCTGGAGTCCCAGGGCCAGGAAATAGAGCCTTGGGGCACTGATTGAAAACACCTGTGGGAGCTGAGGTGCTGGGAAAAACTTCCACCCTCACAAGAGTTTGTTGGAGAGACCCACAGGGTCCTAGAACGTACACAAGCCTACCCACATGGGAATTAGCACCAGAAAGGCCAAGTTTGCTTGGGGCAAGTGGCGGAAGGGACTGAAGTCCAACGGAGAGCAGAGCAAGCACCATCGTTTCCTCTCGGACCCCACCCCCACATACAGCATCACAACCCAGCCACATGGGTTGCCCCACCCTTGTGAATACATAAGGCTCCCCCACTTACACATAACAGACATGAGAAGACAAAAAAAAGGCCCAAATGGAAGAACATCTCAAAACTCCGCAGCAAATACAAGTAAGTGACCCAGCGATAGCCAGCCTATCAGATGCACAGCTCAAAACCCTGGTAATCAGGATACTCACAGGATTCATTGAATTTGGTCGGAAATTAGATGAAAAAATGAATGCTACACTAAGTGAAATGAAGGAAAATGCACAGGGAACCAATAGTGATGGGAAGAAAACTAGGACTCAAATCGATGGAGTGGACCAAAAGGAAGAAAGAAACAACCAAACAGAAAAGAATAAAGAAACAAGAATTCAAAAAAATGAGGAGAGGCTTACGAACCTCCAGGACATCTTTAAATGTTCCAACATCCGAATTATAGGGGTACCAGAAGGGGAAGAAAAAGGGCAAAAAGTGGAAAAGTTATGTGAACAAATAATAAAGGAGAACTTCCCCAATCTGGCAAAGGAAAGAGACTTCCAGGAAGTCCAGGAAGCTCAGAGAGTCCCAAAGAAGTTGGACCCAAGGAGGAACACACCAAGGCACATCATAAGTACATTAGCCAAGGTAAAAGTGAAGGAGAGAATCCTAGAAGCAGCAAGAGATAAGGGGATAGTAACCTCCAAAGAAGTTCCCATCAGATTGTCAGCTGATTTCTCAAAAGAGATCTTGCAGGCAAGAAGGGGCTGGAAAGAAGTATTCCAAGTCATGAAAGGCAAGGACCTACATCCCAGATTGCTCTATCCAGCAAAGCTGTCATTCAGAATGGAAGAGCAGATAAAGTGCTTCTCAGATAAAGTCAAGTTAAAGGAGTTCATCCCTACCAAGCCCTGATTATATGAAATGTTAAAGGGACTTACCTAAGAAAAAGAAGGTAAAAAATATGTATAGTAAAATGACAGCAAACTCACAATTATTAACAACCACCTAAAAAAAAAAAAGCAAAAAGAAACTAAGCAAACAATAGGAACAGAATCACATGGAGGGTTATCACCAAGGGAATGGGAGAGGGAGAGAGGGGGAAAAGGTACAGAGAATAAGTAGGATAGATGGTAGGCAGAAAATAGACAGGGGGAGGGTAGGAATACTATGGGAAATGTAGAAGCCAAAGAACTTACATATATGACACATGGACATGAACTCAAGGGGAGCAATGAGGGTGGGAGGGGGTGTGCAGGGTGGAGGGGAGTGAAGGGGGAAAATGGAACCACTGTAATAGCATAAACAATAAAATATATTTGAAAAATTATTAATTAAAAAAAAAACAGGTTAGAGTGCTATTCCTGTACCACTTTTGAATTATAATCCCAGTAAAAGTATGGGTTGGCCAAAAAGTCCATTTAATTTTTTCTGTAAAATAAAATACACATTTTTCATTTTCACCAACAACTTTATTGATCTGGATATTTTGAGTATGTCAGCTATCTCCCACATGGTATAATGAACGTTAATTGTTCTCAATGTTTAGATTTGATCACTATCAACTTTGGCTGGTCTACCCAGCCATGGAGCATCATCCAGCAAGAAATCTCTGGGACAAAACTTTGAAAACCACTTTTGACATTTTCAATAAGTCACAGCACCTTCTCCATACACTGCACAAATCTCTTTTGCATCTCAGTTATGTTTTTACCTTTCTTGAAATAAAAGAGCATAATATGCTGAAAATGTTCATACTTCCATCTTCAATATTAAAATGAGCACACAAAAATTAACCGATTTTGATGTTTGTTTTTTTTTTCAGTGCACATTGATATGACAGCTGTCACAATACAATTTAACAAAATTGTTTCGGATGAAGTTAAAGACAACTAAGTGCTGCTACAGCCATCTTACAGAAATAAACTAAACAAACTTTTTGGCCAATCCAATAGTAATAATCAATATTACATTTTTGCTAGGCATATGAGAATAGCTAGCCAAAGAACTTAACAATTTAACAATTTTGAAGATTTTTCTAATTTTTAAAAAAGTAACAATGACATCCATTGGAGGCTTATAATTAACTGCAGAACATCTTTATAGATTTACCATTTTATATGATTTTTAAATATATCATTACTTTAATCATTTTGTGTTTTTAGGCATTTTACTTAGGCATTTAGTTTTAGGCATATTTTTGTATACCTTTCCTAGTTATTTGTAAATGGTACTTCATTATCTCTTTAAGGCACCAGACCAGCATTTTTTGACTGAGCTAGGATTGCCCTTGTAGGTCTAGGTGATTGGTAGTTAAGGACCTCATAGCTGCTGTCTTGTTTTTTAATTTTATGATAACCTGTACAGTATTAGAGATATTGAGAAACCTGTATTTTTTTTTAAGAGTTTATTTATTTAGTTTTAGAGAGAAGGGAAGGGAAGGAGAGAGGAGAGAGAAACATCAATGTGTGGTTGCCTCTTACATGCCCCCTGCTGGGGACCTGGCCTGCAACCTAACCATATGCCCTGACTAGGAATTGAACTGCAACACTTTGGTTTGCAGGCCCATGCTCAATCCACTGAGCTACACCAGCCAGGAGAAACCGTATTTTTATAACATTAATTTTATCAAAAGTGTAAGTATTGCACCATCTTTAGATGAAGAGACTGAGGACAGAAAAAATAAGCACCGTGTTTAAAGATGCAAGTATGGATAAAGAAAAAAGCTATAAAACTTAAACCTTGAACCTAGTGTTCTTTTTTCATATGAGTTTTATTTCATAGATATAAACATCTGATAATATCCAGAATGTATTACATAATTTTAACTATATACTCAAAATATTATGATTTCCTGGAAGAATTGAAGAAAATAAAATGTAACTAGTATTTGCATACTAAAAAAATTATTATATTTTAAAGAAGAATTGAAGAAAAGGACCAAAAACTAATTAAGATCTTCTCCTTCCCCATTTAATATGTATCCTTCAAACAATATGTGTCTAATAAGCATCTTGGTACAGCAGTTATACTAGAGATGTGCTTTTCAGAGAGAAATACAATCTCTGTATCTGTGTGCCTGTAAATCTTCTCTTTCCTGAGACAACTTCATTTGCTGTTTACTTTTTTAAAAATATTTTTTATTAATTATGTTACTACAGTTGTCCCCTTTTTCCTCTTCATTCCCCTCCACGCAGCACCCCACCACCCACCTGCATCACCCCCCTTTAGTTCATGTCCATGGGTTGTATATATAAGTTCTTTGGCCTCTCCATTTCCTACACTATTCTTAATCTCCTCCTGTCTATTTTCTTACTACCATTTATGCTACTTACTCCCTGTACCTTTTCCCCCATTCTCCCCACTTCCCCTCCCTGCTGATAACCCTCCATGTGATCTTCCATTTCTGTGATTCTGGTCCTGTTCTAGTTGTTTGCTTAGTTTGTTTTAGTTTTTGTTTTTTTATCTTCTTTTTCTTAGATAAGTCCCTTTAACATTTCATAAAATAAGGGGTTGGTGATGATGCACTCCTTTAACTTGACCTTATCTGGGAATCACTTTATCTGCCCTTCCATTCTAAATGATAGCTTTGCTGGATAGAGTAATCTTGGGTGTAGGTCCTTGCTTTTCATGACTTGGAATACTTTCCAGGCCCTTCTTGTCTGCACAGTTTCTTTGAGAAATCAGCTGATAGTCTAATGGGAACTCCTTTGTAGGTAACTGTCTCCTTCTCTCTTGCTGCTTTTAAGATTCTCTCCTTATCTTTAATCTTGTGTAATGAAATTATGATGTACATTGGTTTGTTCCTCTTTGGATCCAACCTGTTTGGGACTTCTGAGCTTCCTGGACTTCCTGGAAGTCTATTTCCTTTGCCAGATTGGGGAAGTTCTCTTTCATTATTTTTTCAAATAAATTTTCAATTTCTTGCTCTTCCTCTTCTTCTGACACCTCTGTGATTTGGATGTCGGAGCATTTAAAGTTGTCCCAGAGGTTCCTAAGCCTCTCTTCATTTTTTGAATTCTTACTGATTCATTCTGTTCTGGCTGAATGTTTACTTCTTCCTTCTGCTCCAAATCATTGATTTGAGTCCCAGTTTCCTTCCCCTCACTGTCGGTTCCCTTTTTTTTCCTTTATTTTGCTTTTCATAGCCTTCACTTTTTTTCTGTAGTTTGTGACCATACTCAACCATTTCTGTGAGTATCCTCATTACCAGTGATTTGAACTCTGCATCTGATAGGTTAGCTATCTCTTTAATCAGTTCTTTAATTTGGGCCATTTTTTGTCTTGGCATGCTTGTTCCATAGTAAAGGGCAGAGCCTTAGGTATTCACCAGGGCAAGGCAACCCTCATAGCTACATTGTGGCACTGTATGTAGGGGAGAGGTTGAAGAGGGAACATTGACCCTTGTACAGCTCTCAGCCAGCTTTCAGTCACTTCCTCCACTATGCACAAGCAAATTGGGCCCTTCTGGTGCTGATTCCCCAGGTGGGTGGGTTTGTGTATGTTCTAGGACCCTGTGGGTCTCTAAAAAACTCTCCTGTGAGGCTGGGAGTTTATCCCTCCACCTCAACCCCCATAAGATTTTTCAGTCAGAAGTTTTGATGCTTTATTTTCCCATGCTGGAACCCTGGGTTGTGTGGTCTGTCTTACTCCCCAGTTATTCCTCCTGGTTTTATCCCATGCAAATGTGGGACCACCCAGTCCCCCAGTTGCTGCTTTGCCTTGAGTCCTCTCCACCCCAGCCGCCCATCTCCTCCCCTCCTACCGGTCTGGATGAATATTTCTTCTTTAACTCCTCGAGTGTAGGACTTCCAATGTAATTTGATTTTCTGGCTGTTCTGGTTATTTTTTTATTTTTAAATTTGTTGTTGTACTTCCCTTGGTTGTGTGAGGAGGCCCAGTATATCTACCTACACCTCCATCTTAGCCAGAAGTACCCTAAAGTTGTTTAGTTTTTTTTTGTTTGTTTGTTTTAGGGGGCTGTTTTATTGAAACATACTTTCACATGCCATCTAAAGAGTATACTTCACTGGTTTTTAGTCTGTGCACAGAGTTTTACAGCCATTACCTCATTCTAATTGTAGACCATTTTCATTACCCCATAACAAAACTTTATACCCTTAGCAGCCACTGTGAAACTTCTCCCGTCCCCCAAGCTCTAGGCAACTACTTTGTATTTTTTTTGTCTCTATAGATTTGCCTACTCTGGACATTTTATATAAGCAGCATCATATAAGATGTGATCTTTTGTGCCTGGATTCATTTGCTTAGTATATTGGTTTTAAGATTTATCCATGTGTTATCCTGTGTCAGTTCATTCCTTTTTATTGGCAAATAATTTACTATTGTGTAGATATACTGCATTTCTTTTTAATCTATTCATTAGTTGATGGGCATTTGGATTGTTTCTATCCGGCTGTCATGAATAATGCTGCTATAAACATGTGTAAAAGTTTTTGTGTGGTCATGTTTTCACTTCTCTTGGATATGTACCTAAGAAACCATTGCTAATCCAAAGTCATGAAGATTTACACTTATGTTTTTCTTTAAAGAGGTTTATAATTTTAGTTCTTTCCTAAGTGATTCATTTTGGGGCAGATTTTATATGTGGTGTGAGATAGGGTTCCAACTTCATTCTTTTACTTGAAGATATCCAGCTGTCCCACTGGCATTTGTTAAACAGAGTAGTTTCCCCATTGAATTGTTTTTTGTCACCTGAAAATCAACTGGCTATAAATATGAGGGTTTATGTCTAGACTCTCAATTATGTTTCATTGACCTGTATGTTTATCCTTATGTCAATATTACACGGTCTTCATTACTATAGTTTTATAATCAATTTTGAAATTGGGAAGTACTCCTACTTTGTTCTTCTGTTTCAAGATCATTTTGGCTATTATGTGCCCTTTGAATTTCCTTATGAATTTTAGGATGAGTTTCTCAGTTTCTGCAAAGAGCCAGCTAGCATTTTCATAGAGATTGTGTTGAATCTGTAGGTCAATTTTGGGAGTATCACTGTCCTAATATTGTCTTCTGATCTGTGAACTTGGGATGTCTTTTATTTATTTATATCTTTAATTTCTTTCAATGATATTTTATAGTTTTCACAGTTTAAGTTTGACATTATTTAAAGTTTATGCCTTAGAAATAATTTTTCTAATGCTTAAATTAAAAGCATTAATTTCTTTTTAAAAAGATTTAGGTAAAATTGTTTCCTTTATTTTTAAATTCTTCTTTTTTAAAGATTTTATTTAGGGAGAAAGAAAAAGAAAGAAACGGTGATGTGAGAGAGAAATATCAGTCACTTGCCTCTTGTACACGCCTTGACCAGGGACTGAACCTGCAACCCAGGCATGCAAAAGATCACTGGTTCCCTTCCCAGTTAGGACATTTTCCTGGTCTTGGGGTTCAGTTCCTGATTGGGGCTCTATGAGAGGCAACTGATTGATGTTTCTCTCTCACATTGATACTTCTCTCCCTCTCTTTCTCCTTCCCTTCCCCTCTCTCTAAAAATAAAATAATAAATAAAGCTTTTAAACATTGTTCATTGAAATATTACTATTAATAGTTAAACTTTTAATAGGACCTTGAGCTAACATAAATGTAGGATGTCAATTAAGATTCACAAGAATCAGATTTTATTCAGTGTCAAACTTAATACTTTAAAACAGTGATTTTCAACTGATTTACCATGGCACAGAATTTTTAAAGCACGTGCTACTATTTAGTCAGGATCACTGACCTCTTTTCCCTTAGATTGTCAAATTAAAAAAATGACAACAGCTAACACAACAATAACTATCAGGTGTAAATTAGTCAAAGTTATACCTTTTTTTGTCTGATTGGCAAAAATAGAATGTTTGATGTGTCACAGAATTTTAGTAATTAGTTTATGTGTTCTGTGAGATGAAAAAGTTTGAAAATCGCTGCTTTAAAGGATACAAATTATTTTTTTATTTTTTTACATTAACTGATTTGGGTGTTAAACTAACTTTGTATTTCTAGAATAAACCCTACTTTGTAAGTGTGGATAATCTTTTTTTTGTGTGTTTCTAGAGTGGCTTGCTAACATTTGGCTAAGGATTTTTGCTTCTAATTGATTCTTATCTGCAATTTTCATGTAATGTCTTTGTCACCTCACGATAATACTGACCTCATACAATAAGTTGGGAAATGTTCTCTCCTCTTTCATTTTTGAAAGAATTTGTGAAGAATTAGTATTAATTATTATTTAAATGTTTTGTTGCATTCATCAGTGAAGCCATCTGGGTCTGGCATGTTGTAAGAGGGATATTTATTTTTATTAGTTTGCTTTTTAAAGATGGACCTTCCCTCTCTCCTGTGACCTGTATGTTCCTGAGTTCTCAGTAAGAAGATCCTACTATCCAACTGATTTTTTCCTTAGCAGCATCTTTGAGCATTTCTTTACAGCCTTCTAGGATGTACCAGTACATGCTGCATATTTAGCTCACTGAGAGAAACAGAATCAGTTGGCAGTTTTGTAATTCTGTCTAAAGGGATAAGTATTTTCACAACATAAGTATTAAAAATGAATTATGTTGTTCGGAATGGTTAGTTCATTGCTTGTATAATTAACCAGAGTATTAGTTTGGGATGTTAAAGTTTATTTTCATGAGAATTTAATTTCTACAGAGTAGACATGACCTATAATTTAATTCAGTTACCTATATAGTTAAAAGTCTAGGCTTACTGTATAATTTTTACTTAAGTAAATAAGGTGCCATTGGGTTTAGATTAAACTATTTATATTTTATGTATTAGAAACTGTTTATATTGCTTATTAACCCATTGCTAAAATAATAATAGCCAAAACCATCTTGGAATGTATTTAAGTAAAGATTTGTAAGATTTAAAATATTTATTTTTATATATTAAAATATCTGTAAAATTTTTAAGGTGTTTACAACAGACACACATTGGTGTCCCCATCTAGAGTATCCTTTTTATATTATTTAGAGAAGTCTTAAAGGATCCTGTCATTCAGTCAGAAATAATATGTTTAGTTCTGGTTTTTAAAACATAAAATTGTTTTCTAGAGAAGATGTGTTTAAATTGACATCACTAAGTAAATGTAAGAAGTGACAGCTTTTCTGTACTTTCTTTTTAAAGATTTTATTTATTTATTTTTAGAGAGAGGGGAAGGGAGGGAGAAAGAGAAATATCGATGTGTGAGAGAAACATCAATAGGTTGCCTCTTGCATACACCACAACCCAGGCATGTGCCCTGACTGGGAATTGAACTGGTGACCTTTCACCTTGCATGCCGACACCCATCCAACTGAGCCGCACCAGTCAGGGTGTTTTCCTGTACTGTTAAAACTTTGTGTGTGTGGTAAAAGTAAGGTGATGTTGTTTTGTGTCATTGTACTAATTGAATACAATAAAAAGTCTGTCTTAGACTTAAAAAAAATGTAATGAACTCATCAATTAATATTTTAAAAAGTCTCCAACTGCTTGATTAAAGTATGTGGAATCTTGTAAAATGAAGCTGAATTTCTTGTGTTGTGAGGAATATAGATGCAGAATATTTAGAATTTGGTTGTTAAATGGATCTTTTTGATAAAAATAAATGTATTATAATTGAAGTGACATAGGAAGATGCAGAACCTGGGATAAGAAATTTTGCAGCGTCACTAACTAACATTGTAATTCCGAGCAAGTCACAGCACTGTCACTTGATTTTCTTGTCTCTTAAGGAATAACAGCTGCTTACCTACCTAAGAATATAACTAAAGAACAGGAGTTTAGTGCACTGTGTTATTCTCATACAATTAATTGTAATAAATAAAATCTACCATAGCTTGAATCACTTACTAGTTTTCTTTTTTTTTTTTTTTAATTTATTTTCATTGGAGGGTGTACTGTACCATCATTTTTTTTAAGTCTATTTACTTGTTAGGGGTTTTTTTTTTTTTAAGATTTTATTTATTTACTTTCAGAGAGGGAAGGGAGGGAGAAAGAGAGAGAGAGAGAAACATTAATGTGCGGTTGCTGGGGGCCATGGCCTGCAACCCAGGCGTGTACCCTGTCTGAGAATTGGACCTGCGATGCTTTGGTTCTCAGCCCGCACTCGGTCCACTGAGCTACGCCAGCCAGGGGCGCTTCCTAGTTTTCCAATTGCATTTGTCACACAAATTTTCACGTCACCTGAGACTAAGTGTTAGGGAGAATAATCTGAAATACTGTTGAAATACACTGACTTATCACTGAGTGATTTAAACTGGAGGTTGCATTGTATAGTCGGTTGGTGTTTTGTCTCACCCTCTAAAAGCCTGTGCAGGAGGGAGTGTTAGCCATTTGCCTGACACCAGTGATGTAATTCTGCTGTACTATTTTCTGCACGTGATTGGTCTGCTTCACTGTCTCACATATCAATAAACTCTTTTGACATTTTTATTAAATTTAGGGCTCCCTTTGGCATCTGAGTATATATAAAAACAAAGAGGACAGTGATAACCATTATCAAGGCATTAAAATAACTCACCCATTATAGTTCCTGTTTTCATTTGTTTTTGAAAATATTATTTTTGTAAGAGTTTCAGCTGTGTGTATAATTTGAAAGAGACATTATAGCTGATGGGTCTTATCTAGCATTTCCATACTGACAAAATGCTTAATTACTTCTAAAGACAAAAAAAAATCATTTGACATCCAAAATCAGGAAAATATTTTAACCTTCCAGATTATCTGTGGAAGAACATTATGATTGCTGTTTTATATTTAGAAGTTATCATTCTTTTTATAATGTGTTTTTTAATATATAAATTAAAATGAGCTACAGTAACTTTATTTAATATGATCAGGAAATTAGATATTCCACAAAAGGGAATTTTCCAGATAAGGAAGCCTATCTTCAATTATTTGTAATGAAAAATACCACCACTTACTAAACACCTCTTTTTTATATATGTGCAGGATGCTCTCGGGGAACCTGGTACACATCACTACATTTAATGTTTATAAAAACCTTATGGGGTAGTTTTTATTGTTTAAGAAACCAGGGCTATACAAGGTCTTTCTGTACCCAAAGTCTGTTTTTCTACACTTTCAAAGATTATTTTGGGGGGTAATGTTTTCTAAAATAAGTTGTAGTTTCCCCAACCTTGTACAATAGAATATAATGAGTATAACTTAACATTATAGTGCCTCAGGATTTTCCTTTTTATCATGGCTGTACAACTGTGATTCCCAGCTGTGGCTCCTAGTGAATGTTTGTCCTTGTATTGAATGGCCTGGCTATGCTTTATTCTGATTCCTGCCATCTCCTTTCCTATCACAATGTCTATGCACATGTGTGTGCCCCTGGCCTTGCTCTCATGACTTCCCACCTTCTGGTGTAACTAAACTTATTAGGCATGTGAATTAAAATAAAGGGCCAATGGACTCAGTATGAGGACCTATGTGCCCTTCCTACGAAGTAAAATCGTAAATTTATCAATATGGCAACTATTTCTCCTCTTCATAGTCCTTTTTTGGTTGATTTCTAGGTTTACAACTTTATTCAGGGTTGAACTTGAATAGAAATCTGGTCTCTGGCCTCACTGAGTATATAGCATATGTAATTTATGTCTGAAAATTATACTTAGCTAATTTTATATGCTAGTGTTTTCTTAATAAAGTTTTAAAAAGTGTTCAGATGTGGGTTGGTAATTTTTTTAAATCAGATGAAATTTTATGAATAAAAATAATTCTTGTAACTGTTGATACTTTAAAGTTAAATTATTTAGAAACTTTTTAATTCTTAAAGCTACAGACTATCTGCTAGAATTTTTTTTTTTGCAAAATTACTTTGCTGTATTTAATGCTCAATCTTGCTATTAAATTTATATGAAAAAAATTTTATTCGGTAAAATAGCAAATTAACTACAAAGAAACCAGTCATTGACAGGTATAGATAGATTTTCTCCATTTCAAAACGTTTTCATTTTTGGCTGATTTTTTAAGCATACCAAAAAGAAAGAAATCACTTACTGCTATTTCCTACTGAACTGCTGTGGTGCTACCACCTTCAGAATATGTAATAGGAGGAAAAACAGGTCCCTCTAACAATCAGTAGTATATAGGTGTCTTACTCAAAGTACTTAAAATGCATGCTAAGTATTTTGAAAATAGGTCTTAATGTTGTGGTTCTCAACTCCTATTCCATAAACTTTTCACTGGTGACTGCCAAATGCTGATCGGTGTTCATATAAGAAGTATTTTTGGCTGTAACAATGTATGTTGCAGTGATGAGGAACCTGTCAGCTGAGTATTGAGCTGAGTGGGTTTTGTAATTCAATGTAAAACAGTTACACATTGGTCAAAAGAAGATCTTATGTGTGGAAACTATAAAGAAATAGGTCCCATAGTCTGTAGCAGAGGCAGGGCAGAAAACAATTGTCCTCAAGTAGTGACCCAAGGCAAATGGCTGGCAGGTGAATAGTACAGTCGGTGCCCATATAACTTAACAGATATGATAACTCACTGTTATGCTGCAGTGGACACTGGGTTACAGTTATTGCTAATGTGTTTAGTATTGTTGAGTCTTTTAATCCTTTCACGTGTACCATGAAAAACTATTTTTCTCAAACTCATGCTGTAAACACAAAAAAGTTGAGGACCACTGATAATTTGCATTTTCCTTTTTGAATTAAGCAGTATCAGTTATAAAATTTTTGGAAACAAAAGATCATATTAAATAATATGAATACAGAATTACACTTGCATTTACTAATGTCTTTATTTGGTAATTAAAAGTTAAGTTCTTCATTACTATAGAATTTCAGGAAAAAAGCCAGCAAATTGATATATAACACTACTGAAGTCTACCGATTACTTTTTAATTGGTATTATAGACCTCATTCTGAAACCAGAATGTTCTATTCTCCTAAGTGTGAATATGCTATGTGAAGTTTCTCTAATTGATTTGCTGTGCCTATTCCATTTGATGTATCATTTTTCACAATATTTCATAATTTGTGCTCACTTCTAATGAACAGAGTCGTTAGGACAGGCATGTCTAAGTACAACTGACAGCTAACATTAGGTGCCAGATGCAGTTTATAAAGCTATGTAGAAATGTAGAGAACAGTTTAAATAAATTAGCACCTGTACATTAGTCTCACTTGCTGGTAATTTATAAGCGAATCAGTAGAGATGACATTTAGGTAAGTCATTGATCAAGTTAACAGCTGCAAACCCACTGCTCAGCTGGGATACCTAATTAATTGAGATTGCATTCCTGACCCAGTGCTTTTCCTGGGCTGAGTCTGCAATCTTTTTATACTTGACATAAACCTAAGAATATAGTCAAAGTACTTTGCCTTCATTTCAGGAACTCTTCAATGCCAGTATTCTAGTTAAAATCTAAAAAAGTAAGAAACATGTTTGTAATTGAACATTACTTTACTCCATGACTCACTTGGATTAATTTTTTTTAATTTGCATTCTTTATTTTTTTGTCAGTATTTTTTTGTTTTGGATTCAAATAAGTTTTGCTGTAGTCTAATAAATACCTAACTATACTTATTCTGAAATGTATAGCAGCTAAGTAGGATTCTATCTATATTTAATAATCCTATTACTGAGTTGACAATATCATAAGTCAAAAATAATATGTTAAAAAAAAAGATATTTACCACACCTAAACTAACAAACATCATAGCTTAGCCTAGCTAACCATAAAGATGCTTAGAACACTTACCTTAGCCTTCAATTGGGCAAAATCATCTCACAAAAGGAACACGCAGTGTAAAATGTATTGGTCCTTTACCCTCGTGTTTATGCAACTGACTGGGAGCTGTGGGCGCTGCCACTGCCCAGCATCTGGAGAGAGTACAGTTCCACATATTGCTAGCCTGGGAAAAGATCAAAATTCAAAGTATGGTTGCTTTGCACCATTGTAAAGTTAAAAATTTAAGTTGAACCATCAAAAATCGGGGACCATCTATACTTCAACCTTTTATTTTCCAAAAGAAACAGGGATTTTTGTTTTTGTGACAGCCAACCTTGAACTGAAGCTATGTATGTAATGCTTTTTTTCAAATTTTCAGATTCATTTGAAACATGTAAGAACTTCGCCAGGTTGAATTTCGCATAAATTCAAGTATTTAATATTGATGGTACTTGAAAAATGTTTTGATGGTTATAAGACACAGTAAAGATTATGTTGTTTACATGTTCACCCAGTTTTCATGTTCACCACTCCCTTGCTTCAGAATTTTGAAATGCAGTGAAAGTGAGCGTTTATAGCATGGAACACTCTGCCCAAAGCATGTCTGTAGGCTGTTCAACGTAATCCCAGCACTCCAGATTTTCTTGTTCTAAGAAATATTTACTATTTATTTCAAAAGAGTAGTCACTAACTGGAGTTTTAACAGCTGTGTATGTTAACTGGGAGTTAACATACAGAAAGCAACAAAATTGTGATTTTTTTACCATAAAACCCAGATAGTCCTTTTTTGCTTCAGAATTTGTTGTTTAGAATGCCCATAGGGGATAAACAGAAACAATAGTGTAGGCCGTGTTAGTGCTGCTCCATGCACACTACAGCATAGGGGATGCATCTTTTCTATTTCGTATGTTTTATTTGGTTGAAAAAGAACTGGTTTATATTGTTTACTATTCTGTCTCTTGTTTCTTTTTCTTAGATTTTTTGTTTTTAATTGTTTTTACCGAGCTTGTGATTTTGTTTTTTATCTGACATGGTATCTTTTGCTCTGTGGATCTTCTCCATAGTACTTGGTACAGAACCTAATATAGTTAAGTACAAATGTAATGTAAGATAGTTGGTACAATATATTGTAGTAGATTATACATACTTCATTTCTCATTACTGATACAGTGTGGTGTAAAATAAAATAGGAGAATTGCTGTATTGTTATTACAACCTAATACAGTGAGGAAATATAAATTAGTAAATATGTGTAAATTTACTTTTAGCTGAGAGTTTTTTTAAAAGGCAAAGCCACATTTCTTGATCCTTTCAGTGGAATTTCAGAGTACTTCTAACAAATTCTTTGATTGTTTTCATTGTGGGGGCGGGCACACATTGCCTGTAATACCATCTTTTGGAATTTATGGTTTATTTTCAGGTTCTACCAGTTAACTTCTTTGTGACTTTTCTAAGTCTTCATTTTCATTAGAAATCTAACTGTGGGATAGAATTCTTCACATTTTTATTTCCTTCTAAGATACTATTGCGTGGTCACTTAAAGGTAATTGTCATTTTCATATTTGAAAGCGATGCCACTGATGGTTTGACACTGATTTAAAATCATTTGGATTTTCCTCCTGGTAATTATGGTGATCTCACTCCAAGTCAAAAAGTTGAACTTACCATATTTTGCCGTGTGTAATGTGCACTTTTTGCCTGAATTTTTTAGGGAAAAGTAAGGGTGCACATTATACATGAATATAATGGTTACCTACGATGGGTATGTAATATAAAGTTGTATGTATATAATAAAGTTTTGTGAGTAATCATTCAAAATGCAGGTATCTTAACACTTAGCTCCTAAGTACATCAGCATTTATTTAAACCCTAAATGCATAAAAACCCTTTATATTATTGTCTCCTACAGTAACACTATCACATATAATACATTTATAATTCTATAATGTCATATATTGTCTATATTTAGATTTTCCCAGTTTTTCCAAAATGTCTTTATAGCTAGCTTGGGCTTTTGTAGAATTCAGACCATGTGTTTTGTGCAATTGTGTGGCATTCTGGCATTCTAATTGTTTCCTCATGATCAGATTTAGAATGTATAAATGATACTCCTTACATGATATTATAGCCTTCTCATTGCCTCACACCAGTAAGTACAGTTAGTTTGTCCCACTATGGACTGTACAATATGCCTGATCCCTTGGTCCCTTGGTGAAGGTGGTGACCACGAGACCTCTTTATTGTGAAAGGAGATTTTTCCTTCTGTAAGTAGTAATCTGTAGGATATTTTGAGTCCATGTGAATATTTTATTCTCCATTAACTTTTCATCACATGACTTTAGCATTCATTGATGATCCTTGCCAGAAATTAATGATTGCCTTGGAAGTTGTAAAACAATGATTTTCTATTTCCATCATTCCTTCTACTTTTATTAACTGGTATTGTTTTATAAAGAGGCTTTCCTTTTCTTCCTCCCCCGCCCCCCACACCCTTCAGAGGGTATCTGTGCACACTGTTGAACATACACATACTCATATATTGAATGTCATAAGGCATTGTCATTTTTCTTTTATGTTCAGATTATCCCAACTTTGATCAGTGCAAGACCCTTGAAGTCAACCTCTGTGATCTTTTGTGCACGTGCTTGTTTTCTGGCTTAGGAAGATAAATGCCTCAAGCTCTTTTTTTACTTTCTCTGCCTTAGTCCTAGAACCAGTCATTTCTCCAAGGGTACTATGTTCCTCATAATAGGAAACCATTAGAAACCAAGATTTAGATGGTTGGGTCACCCATTGCTCCGGGAGTTCCATTGCTTCTGTGCTCATTCAGGGGACAGAACTTAAAAAACAATATTTTTAAAGTATTACAGAAATGATAAAGGATATAATGTTGTTTGAGGATCATGCGTTTATATTGATTTGTCTGACTCAAACTTTACTTCACATTATATTTGTATCTCTTCTACAATAAAATTTTGGTAATTATAAAATTAATGTATTTACTATAATATAAACAGAATGTTTCAGAATTATAGTATTAATACTACTAACAACAGGCCCACCAAGGAAAGCTGAAGATTTATTTGCAATTATTTTTGTTGTTAGAAATTAGATTTATTTGCTTCTCTTTAAGTTTTAGAGTTTCTTTTGAAAATTTTAGTCTTTAATATATAAAACATTGACATGCTTCAAAGTTCAAGCATACAAAAAAGTACACTGAGAAGTCATCTCTATACCGTCATCCATGTGCCCTCACCCTGCTGCCACCCACCCTTAATCAGGAATGACTTTTATCATTTTCTACTTTATTCTTTCTGTATTTGTGTTTTCAAAAAGAAACCTGTGTATATTTTTGTCCTATTCCAATATGTATTTTCTTATTTCTCTCTCACACCAGTGGTCTCATTCTAATCACATTTCTTTTTCATCGTGCTCTTCTCAATTTTTTTATGGGTACAAAATACTTGATCACGTAAGTATACCATTGTTTATTTAATCAAACTCTTGTGAATGGGGATTTGGTTGCTTCTAATATTTTGCTCTTATGCATCTATAAATAACCTGTGCTTGTGTTGTTCTATATTTTGAGGGGGTGTGTCTTCAGAGTAAACTCACAGAAGTAGGATTGCTGAGGGAAACATGTAGTTTTGTTAGATAGTGTCAAACTTCCAACCTTAGGATGGTGCCATTTGACACTCTCACCAGCATGGCACTGCCATTGTCTCTTAACAGCTCCAACAGTGTGCTGTCCAGCTTTTGAATTTTTGCTAGTTCTGTTGGATGAATAGTGTTATCTCAATGGTTTTAATTGTACTTTTCTTATTATAAATGCATTTGAGCCATATTTTTTCATTTTAATGTAGTTTAATTGGTTGACTTCTAAAAAAATTGTTTGTTTGTTTATAGAGAAGAGGAAGGGGAGGGAGGAAGAGAGGGCAAGAAACATCAATGTGTGATGGCCTCTCACACGCACCTTACTGGGGACCTGGCCTGCAACCCAGGCATGTGACTGACTGAGAATCGAACCGGCGACCCTTTGGTTCACAGACTTAACACTCAATCCTTGAACCACTCAACTTTTTTTGCTTCTGAATTTTGAGTCATGGTTAAGAAAGACTTTGTATATCTACATTATAAAGGAATTCACCATGTTGTCTTCTAGTACTTATTTTATTTTGTTTCCCTTTTCTATGTTTAGTTCTCTGACTCATGTAGAGTTTATTCTAGTGTGTGGTATAAGGTTTAGGTCCAGTTTTATCTTTTTGCCATGGTAGTTGACTCACATCTCTTATTAAAAAGTCCAGCTTTTCTCCTTCAGAGAAGGAAGGGAGAGGTGTCCCTGGTTTTCAAAATAAAAAGTTCACAAAATTAACACTCTGATATTTAAGTTTTTGAGTTTCAGTTTTATTGGCCAAAGCTTGAATGAGAACAAAGCTTGATCCAGAGACACAATTGTTTATTGTGTCTCCTAATATAATTGAATTTGTACCCCTGCCTCCAAATTATAGGCCCTAGTTTCAGGAGCAGAACTGGGTCTAGCACATGTACTGTGTGAGGGAAGAGAGCAGGCCCATGCTGAGAACAGGCTCTCCAGAAGAGCAGCAGTGTTCACCCGAGACACCAGTTCATTTAGAGTTCAGATAGAGTGCAAGGACTTTTCATCTGACATCGGTTAACAAAAATGAGCATTTAGTTAGTTTGGATGGGTGGGTGTTGTTTTGTTTTTTCACTTTTAATTTTGAGAAGGACTACTGGAAAAGACATGGCTAAAGCAAGCAGGTCTGAGGTTTGCAGCAGTGCTGCTCCTTAAGAGGTGAAGGAAGGACATTTGGGTGTGTGTGTGTGTGTGAGAGAGAGAGAGAGAGACAGAGAGGTTTGTCACAAGCACTGGGGATGCCACTGGCACAGATTTGTATTGTAAAAAAGAGCCAGGGATGTTCAATGACCTACAGTATAGGGAAAAGTTTCCTACAATGGAGCTGTCACACTCAGACTCCCCACTGAGAAACAGACACTTGAGAGAACTATTTGGGAAAATAGTTTAAAAACCTCTCACAGCTTGAGGAAAATTTCAAAGAGTAGCCAAAAAATCAGTGGATATCACTGTGGATAAGACTTAGAGCTGCTCTGTGCACTATTCTGTCTTTAATATTTGCACCACCAGCTGGGAGTTAGAATGATTGATTGCTCTTGAATACATACCACAGAAGCTGTATAGGAGCAGCTCTAGCATTCCTTTAAAAAAAGAAAGAGATTATTTGTGTGTAATATCACTTTCACGTTTGAAATGACACTTGAAAATTGTTGTAACTATAATAGTTTAATACAGTAGTTCCCCCTTATCCACAGTTTGCTTTCCACGTTTTCCATTACCTGCATACAATCTGAGTCCAAAAATATTAAATGGAAAATTCTAGAAATTGCTGTCCTTCTCCATCTCATCCAGGGTTTGTGTCATCCCTTTGCCCATGCTATATTTGCTCCTGCTCATTAGTCACTTAATATCAGATCCATTGTTGAGATATCACAGTACTTATATTCAAGTAACCTTTATTTTACTTGGTAATGGCCCCAAAGCACAAGAGTAGTGATGCTGGCAGTTCAGATATGCCAAACAGAAGCTGTAAACTTCACCATAGGTATGTATGTATAGGGAAGAACATAACATATATAGGTTGGGTACTAACAGTGGCTTCAGACATCTACTGGGGGTTGGAGAACCAGGGACTACTTTCGTTACATTTTTTTTTCTTTTGGGGGATGTGTATGTGGTAAACTGTTCTTTCATTTAGAAAATTTTGAGATGAAATAATGTATATGAAATTGTTAGTGTGATGCCTGGCACTCAATAACTGTTAATCATAACATTAACTGGTTTTTATAACAATTGTTAATTAACCTTTATGTGTATTTTCAGAGAGCTATTGCTTATCTTTTCCCCAGTGGTTTATTTGAGAAGCGAGCCAGGCCAATAATGAAGGTAATTATCTTAAGTAATATATTAAAAACTTTCACTTAGTTTTATATGTTACAGTAATTATCTAATGCACTTTTAATTTATTTTACAGCATCCTGAACAGATTTTTCCGAAACAAAAAGGTAAGTTTGCTCAAGGATGAAGTAAATAAGGTTTTTTGCTATAGTGTTATATACTAGCAGTCACTTACATATTATGCAGATGAACTCTCATACCATGGTGGTCATGTAGTAGGTGAAAAAGTTTTTATAACTAATAATGGAATTTATAACTAATTTCTTTTTAATTAAAAAATATTAAAATTACATAAGTGTAGAGTTTATGCTTACACTAATGTCACACTAACTTATTTACATTTGAATGTGCCTTTGTGAGGAAGAGTTTTGTACAAATCTGCTGGAGAGAATTAAACATTTCTGTTCTGCAAAAGACACTGTCAAGAGAATGAAAAAAACAAGCCACAGAGTGGTAGAAAATATTTGGAAAAGAACCATCTGATAAAGGACCATTATCCAAAATGTATAAGGGACTCTTAAAATTCAACAATAGAAAACAACCTGATTTAAAAATGGGCCAAAGACCTTAACAAACACCTCACTAGAGAAGTTATATACATATGAGAAGATGCTCCACATCAGGGAAATCCAAATTAAAGCAACAGTAAGATACCACTACATACCTGTTAGAGTGACCAAAATTCAGACAACACCAATTCTGGCAAGGTTATGTAACAACAGGAATACATTCTAGTGGAAATGCAAAATGGTGCAGCCACTTGAGAAGACAGTTTGGCAGTTTTATAAAACTAAACATATTCTTACCATATAATCCAGTGCTGTGTTCCTTGGCATTTACCCAGAGGAACTGAAATCTTAATATCTGCACAGAAACTTGCACACAGATGTTTATAGCAGCTTTACTCATAATTATCAAAACTTAGAAGATGTCCTTTGGTTGGTGAGTGGAAAATTAAACTGGTGTATCCAGATAATGGAAGATTATTCACTAATGAGCTATCAAGATACAAAAAGACATGGAGGAAACTTGAATGCATGTTACTAAGTGAAAAAATCCGATCTGAAAAGGTTACATGTATGATTCCAACCATATGACTTTCTGAAAAAGACAAAACTATGCAGACAGTAAAAAGCCATTGGTCACCAGGAGTTAGGTGGGGAGGAAGGGATGAATAGGTGGAACACAGAGAATTTTCAGGTCTGTGAAACTACTCTGTGTGATACTATAATGGTAGATACATGTCATGATACATTTGTCCAAACCCAAGAATGGACAACACCAAGAGTGAACAGTATGTAAACCATGGACTTTGGATAATCATGATATGTCACTGTAGGCTCATCAGTTGTAACAAATGTATTACTTCAGTGGAGGGTGTTGATAATGGGGGAGGCTCTGCAAGTGAGGAAGCAGGAGGTAGATGGTAAATCTGTGTATCTTCCTCTCAATTTTGCTGTGAACTAAAATTGCTGCTAAAAAATAAAATCTATTTAAAAAATAATAAAAGAATGTATTACTAGTGTAATTAATGTTATAGAAAACATGATCGAGGAGGTAGTATCAAGAGAAACAAAAGCTAAAAATACAAATAAAACATTAAATATGTAAGAGATTTATATAGAAAATTATAAAACTTAACAGTCAATCATAAATAAAAATCTAAATAGCTGGAAAGTAATTTCATGTTTGTATAAGGAAAGATTGAAAGCTACTTTTAATATAATTTTGGTAAAAGTCCTGGTAGGACTTTTGGGAGAAATTCATGAAGTTTATTTGAAAGAATAAATGTGCAAAAAGTTTTTTAAAAGAAATAAGAATAATGAAAGAAGCTTAGCCTATTAAATATCAAAATGCAGCAAAAAACTGATTTTAATTAAATAGCAATAGTGGTACAGAATAGATCAAATGAGAGTATTCAGTGTCAACATTTGTTTATGCCATATTTTGTAAGTTCTAAGACATGGTTTTTCAAATTTTAACATCTTTAACAACAGGATTCATTATACAGTTAATGCCAGCTATGAAGCGTGCTGTCAGCTTTTTTTCTTTCTTTATAAAAGATGCATAATGGGGCATCTTAAAGTCTGACATCTAGATTGAATGAAGTCAAAAGTGTGTGTGTGTGTGCGCGCGAGCATATACTTACATACTTCAGAAATCAAGTATACACAAACACACAATCACATGAAATGAGACCAAACTCAGAAATTCCTCTAAGCTTCTCAGTAAACCCATCTGCATCCATGGTGTTTGTCTTTCTTGGTTACTTTCTAACTGACTGCTTTAATAATACAGTGAAAATTGATTGCATAGTAAAGTTATAAATATCGGAAAATATGCAGGCTTTCATGAAGTCTATGAAAATGATGTTGGAGAAGTATTTAAATCATCCACAAGCCACTGGCAAATAAGAATCTTGCTTTATTTTTTCAAGCTAAACTCCCTATCAGGGTTTTTTCCCACCATTTACTATGAAATTATGGCCTTTTTTATTTTTAACTATATTCACTTAAAGTGGCCTGTGGTTAATGCCAATTATCCTCCGAAGGAAAAGATTACCTGCATATTGTGTAGGTGGTATTTCAACAGAAAGAGTGTAGTACTTTAAGAACTAATGGGTAATGACTCACTTTGCTGGAGAAAATACTGGGATTTCTGCCTCACAAATATAAATTCCAGCTATATTAAATTTCTGAACATGAAAACAAAAATTTCAGAAGAAAATATAGGAAAATAATTTTTAGGAAGCACCCAGTCTTAAAGCATGCTTTTTCAGTGCAGTGATGTTGCATGCAAGGGGGCATAAATTGATTTAGAAGTGAAAAAACCTCAACTGTTACAGTGTTTCAGCCCTCAACTCATAAGCAGTATGTCTGGTATTAAGATTTCATGGGAAGGAGGCGATTAGGAAAAACAAAATGTCTAAAAAGGCTCCTTAGCAATGTAGATAATGAAAAAAAAAAACAGTTGAGAAATACTGCAATGGAGGAAAAGTGCCAGATTCTACAAAAACATGTATGTTAAATTCTTGATTATGAAAGACACTATAAACAAAATTTAAAAAGCAACTGACAGATTGGGAGAAAAGCACTTACAATTTATGTAATAGACAAAGGAGTGTGCTCTTTTAACATATTAGAGTTCCTACAGATTGTTAACAGAGAAACAATTCAGTAGAAATACCAGCAAAGGGCATGGAGTTAGTGGTTTGGTTTACTTACTAGAGACTCAATTGTGCAGTTTGTTTGGTGTTTATTAGATGTGAATGACCATCTCTATTTCAAAAGGAATTACACATAACACCTTTTGGGAGCCCCTTCTGTTTTAGATATTTTTAAACTCTGAGATATGTCCTCACAGAGTTGAAACAAATAATGTGTTGTGGGAAAATCCATCTAGTGTTTTCCTTCATTATGTTATACCTGTTTCTAATTTTCTGAATGAACTACATTATTGACTTTATCAATTTTTGTTTTTAAGAATATGGGAGTGCATTGTATTTACAGCCAAACCTAATATTTTTTGTCCTAACAAATTGATTTTGTCTGTTTTATGACTGTTTATTTAAAACAAGTTATAGAAATTCTCATGGTGAGATATTTAGGAATATTTTCTCAAATACAAACATTGTTTTATGTCAGTGGGTATAAAATACCCTAAATAGTTACATGCTAAACTAAATATTACAATTCTAAATATTATGCTTTTTTGTTATTTTAAAAGTTAATCAGAATTATAAACATGTCTCATGACTGCAGTTAAATACATCTGTTTGATCTCTCTCTGTGTATATTTTATTTTTGTTTATTTGTTTTCATCTGACTTTTTATTAGCAACCCAGTGGGGAGAAGATGGTCGTCCATTTCATTTTCTCTTTTATACTGGCAAACAGTCATATTATTCATTAATGCATGTAAGTATATTATATTTTATGATAAATAACATGAACTGTAAGCTGAGTAACTGATTTTACCAGAGATTTTTCTAAACTTCACAATTGACCTAGTATGTGTCATAAGGGACAAAAATAGGACTTCTAGAGGTGAGATAATATGTTGAAAGGCTTTGTATTTTATTAATCCATTTTTCTAAAGATAAACATAGAATTTATAACAGAATGGTTTGTCCTTAAAATGCTTTTTCTTACAAATTGAGATCATGTTAGCAGATAGATACTCAGTCATTGTGCATGTATGTGCAATCCAGGTAAAACATGAAGCAGGGTAGGGGCGAGTATATATCCTGTCAGGGTCTGCAAGGCACCTTGGGAGGGAGTCAGATAGTTACTGTACTTGTTATGCAGATATAGTTGCTGCATTTCATAGCCTAATACAGTATATGAGTCTAGAAAGTCTAGAAAAAAGACCTACTTCCAGCTGTATTTGGGACTGCTGGGAAGTTTTTGTTTTCAGAACTCTTAAATGTTTGACAGTGTGCAAATATGGGCATTCCCTATTGTGACCAAAGGAGAGAAACCTGGATGCTAATATCCAGTTTTAAACAACAGAACCAATTTTATTCTTAAAATGTGTCAAATTTTATTCATTGTATGATTTTTAAAATATTCAGTGGGTTTCCCCATCCACAGTCAGATTTCAGGTTGCTTGAATCGCATATGCGCTTTTCCTCTGCTTTTTAGAATGTCTTATGTTTGTTGGAGCTCCACAAACGTGAAAGGACAAAACCCCTACTTGTCAGGTACATCTATTTCTTGGGGGGCGGAAAAAGAAAACCTTCTTTTCGGTTTCTGTTGACCTTGGGCAAATGAGCTTCTTGCCCTGGCAGAAATGAAATGAATGATAAATGTAGAGTGTGTCTTTGCTGAGTAATGGAGCTGCGGCTGAAGCTTTCCACTGAGGTTGTCTCTGCACAGCCCAAGGCTGCCCAAGGACCCCTGCTGTTCATTTAAATAGGTATGTCAAATCTGCCTGCAGACGCCGCCGGTTTGATCTGTGGTAATATTTGTGAAGGTTCCATATGGACCTAAGCCCCCTGCAGTGCTAAGAAATAATGTACAACGCTTCATGGTGCAGACGCAAATTTTCTCTGAAAAGGGATGCAGTGCTGCGTTTTAGCTGTCGGAGGGGATGATGGAGCTGACGCACTAGGCCTGTCAACTTGTTACACGGATGGGTTGCACGCAGCGAAGCCATGGAAAATCTGTGCCTGTTAACTTTTCTACTTAATCACGGTTGTAGCATTGCCTTTAGACTGTATGCTACATTAATTCCCTTCCTGCCTTCTGCCTTTCATCCCAAGTTTCACGGAAAAAAGAAAGCATGCAGGTCTTGTAGAGGAGCCTTATCAAACAGCTGTCATCTGACAAGCCATTTGCATTTGTTTTGGCTGAAACTGCGCAACCCAAGGGCAAGATATTTTGTTGCATTCCATCATAATGAAGAAATTACACATTGCAGGAGAGGCCTAATTTTGTTTTTAGTTTGTTTCTGTCTTTTAAAAGGCATTGCTCAAGAAAATGGTTGGTTTCTCAGTGGATAAAATACTAGCATACTCTGACTGATAAACCAAATTATATCTGATTAATAAATATTCTTTCTTTTTGAGTAATATAGTTTCTGTTACATATAGGATTGTTTTTTGGGGCTTTATGTTTTAGCTGAAATTTAGGTCAGTTTGTTTTGCTGGGTGTTTTAACTCCCCAAACTATACAGGGTTTATTTAGCATTTGTTTTATTGCTTATCAGAACAGTTTACAAATAGGAATTAGTAATTATATGTATGGGGAAAAGGGTAAATGTTTCCTTAAATATATGTCAATGACTTTAGCCTCATATTTGTACTTGTTATCAATTATAACTATAGTCATACCAGTCTCATTTCCTAGGTCATGTAAACCAACATCATCCTAGATTCAGTTTGTTATTTTGAAATAGTATGTGACTCAGTAGTCACTGTTGGGCTTACAAAAGTGGTTTTGTAGTGAAGTCAAACATTGGACATAAAGTAAAATGGTAAAAATTGAAACTGCTTTATGTCTTTGTTCTCTTCTTTGTTCTGCCTTCTCTTGGTGGTGGGGGCTGCTGTTTCATTGTCTGGGTGACAGTGAGTCCACTGCTGTCCTTCCAAAGGAAGCAGCAAGGGAGTTGGCCCCCAAAGGCTGGTGGGCTTTAAATACTTGGAAATGAATGATTGTTGTTATCATTTCTTTTTGTTGATAAAATTTCTTCCCATGTGACAGGGTAAAAGACACTGAGCCAAACCAGTTTTCCCCATGTCACTGACCAACCATAATTGAGATGTGGCAGTCATCAGCCAAGCGTTTTGACAAAAATACACAGATGTTGAGCATGTGGGCATTTCTGCCAGGAGATCTTTCTAATATCAGTTACCCTTTTTGTCTTCTATGCCAAGTCTCCTTTGTAGTATTTGGCCACTTTTCATACTGACCTTAGGTATTACATTATAGCAACTAATAAAAGATAGTCCTGTTGCAGCTTACAGTTTCAGATAATATATAATGCTTTAGTGAACACTTTCCAGTTGGCCCATCTAATTTCTATGGAGAAGCAGGGAGATTTTTGAGACAAGATGAAGATGAGAAGGAAGAAGTAATTTATTGTTTCTGCTCAGAAATGAAATGTGATAGGAAAGATAAAGTGAAGAAAAAATTGCTAATCCATAGGGTTTCAGACTTTGTAAATGTGTTACATTCTGCAGGTTCATTAGAATAACTCTGCATGGGAGTTAGAACATTTTCCTATGGACAATGCTCCTTCAAGTTCCTGGGAAAGTCAGTAACGAACTTACAGTGAATATGATGTACATATGTAATGAAAAAAGTATAAAACAGTACGAACAACTAATTTATTAAGCAGTGAAAAGTAATTTAAGTGAGAATAAGAGACTTGAGGAGTTTCTCAAAGGATAGTTGAGTACTGAAAAGGGAGCTCTGTGCTGGATGGCACTGTCTAATCTGGCATTTTTCACCTGAAATGGATGGTTTTCCATTTCTTTAACAGCTACTTAACCAATAGAAATTGTGTACTTTTCAGACACAATTATTAGTTTCAGTTTAGGATTTCAAGAGCAGAATGAAGAAATAAAGAATAAAATAAATTTCATGAAACACCTGAGCAGAAGCATAAAGGAAAGGGAAGACTTTTTAGAAAAGGAATATCTATGCATAAAGAACATGCCTAGGTCTCCATGAGGGACGAGAAAGGGATAGGCCAGAAGGGCCCTTTGGTCCTCCAGCCTGCCAGGCATACCCCTTGTCCACAGCAGTTGCAGCTGTCCAGGCCAACAAAGCTGGTGGTGAAGGGGAGAGTGGCCTGCATTCATGAGCAAGGCATTGGCAATCTTGATAGTCATGGTTGAGTTTGTGCATCATTTAATTTTTAGAAAAATATTTATTTAGATTGACTCATTAATATATACATTTCTGAAAGTTTTAAAATTCCCTCATGAAAAATTAGTTGAAAACTATTTAAAACTCATTATGGGAGGTGATTTTTTCACTCTGAAATGGGAACCCTTTTGTAAAATATTACTCATTAAGTCAGGGCATGTCTATAATGCACTTTTTCCCATAGTGCTTTCTGAGGAGCACAGGTTATAAAATATTCTTCAAGAAAGCATATCTGAAATTGCTTAGTTTGGGAATGCTGCTTATTGTGGACTAGAAAACTCTAATATGGAGATACTTATTAGTGTGAAAAAGCTCTGCAAAGTCCTTCAGTAAAGAAACCTGTTGCATTAACCCACTGCTGCTCAAACATACTAGATCATAGAGCCCTTTCTACCCAGAACACATTTTTAAAAATCCCATGAAACTAGTGTGTGGGAAAGCCTGTGTAGCATATTGAAAACACTAAGTTGTCAAATAAGTGTTCATTGAATTTTACACAAGCTCCCTCTCCCCAGTCTTTAAGAAAAGTTAGCTCTAAAAACTGCATTGGGAATAATTTAGCATCTTACAGAAATCTCATTTCTATTTTAGGACAAGTTTTACAATGAATAATGGAGTATTTTCAAAGTATTTTTATAAATTGAAAATTACATGGCCACAGATGAAATTTCCCCCCCAAAATATGTACAAAATTAGGGGATGAAAATCATTATTTACTTAAAGTACTCTACTAAATTAAATAAAATATGAAACAAAACCAAATAATTCTAATTCTAATAACTTATACATAAACAGGATTAATTTGCCTTTGAAAGAAGCTCCTGGCTTATTTAGAAATTCTGCAGTTTGTTTTAAATGACTTACAGAGCAGAGAAGCCCCAGGGGAAACATTGAGCTCCTTAGGTGGGGAACCCAGACCTGGTGAAGCACAAGTCTGGGACTTGGAGTCACAGAGGTCTCCCTTCCTTCACATCTTCTCAGTAACCTGTGGTGAACATTTAAAACTCCTGACGTAGTGCTTTTATCTGTCAAAATGGAATTAACATAGTGACCCTTCTCACAGTTAGATATTAAATAACTATAACTATGTAATGTGCTTAGTTTTTAATGTGCTACAGACTAATGCTGACATATCTGTGTGCTGTTTTAAGACTTTTCTTGACAACAGGAATTAATTCAGAAACAGAAACTGCTGTTACAGAAGTATCTTAGATATACGTTTTCCTCACATAGGAATAATTACCATTGTATATCTTGCATGTACTAAAAGTAACAATTAAAAAAATAATTTTAAAAGCTAATTCAACTTATGCCTCTGTTGTTATAATCAGGTTATTTTTATGATGGTATAATTGTTATATGGTGGGATGTTACTCTGAGTAGTAAAAATATATGGTATATGAGTTATAAACGTTTTCATATAATTCTCCTAGATGTGTACTTTCCCAGAGTACTTTTCTGTATGACCAATGTATGAGACTATATCCCTTTTTATGTTGAATAACACTGCATGATGTGTAAACTATATAGCATATTGTTTTTACAAACTGATAGCAAGGGTCTACAATAGAAGTATGTCCCTTGAACTTTGGATAAATAACAGAAGCCGTGATAAATGAATTATATTTATTTCATTTGATTCTGTATATGCCCAAAGCCAAAAAATTAAGAAGATTGTTGTTTAGGAAATTGACTTCCTATGATTCTTTTTAAAAAAAAAAACAAATACATATTTTAAGTGTGTTACTTTTCTGTTTTTGAGCTAGTACCTAAGATAATTATTACTAATTAGTATGATATGTATAATTGTATATCAGAATACAGTTGACTTTCCTGTATCACTCTCCCAAGAAATGTCATTCATTTACCCTTCCTAAAATGGGATTTCTACATGATTAAAATAATCAAAACAGATTTTAGAAGACTAAAATCAGATTTTTAGATGAAAAATCATACTGCTCACATCCTTGGAAGGGTTTAGTTTAAGCACTTCTTTTCTGCAACCTGAGCATCTGGTATTTTCAAATTAGGCACCTTTTAAATTTGACTCATACATTATGGAAATCTGATGACACAAGGGTGGATAGGCTCACTTTGATTTTATGAAATATTAATCATAACTGTGATTAATGATTCAGCATTTCACATCTGGGTTATCCTGTCATATTTGAAAATTACACTATTAAATATAGTATATAAACTTAGTATAGGTGGGTCATACCAATTCTCTAGTGTCCCTTAAAAATTAAGTGGAAATTTAACAATATATCAAAAGCTACCAGTAATAACTTGTGTTGTTGACAGTTCCTGGCATATTTTATACCCTCCAGGATTTTTTTATGTAAATTAGTACACATCTCTTCAGGGAACTGAAGCTGTAGAATCTGCTTTCCAGAGAGCTGTTGTTTCTAACCAAGATAGAATCTGAAGAGTGATTTTATTATGTAGAAAAGAAAGAAAAATAGAAATGTGCACCAATAAAATTGCTTCTCAATTATTAGACTCTTGAATGCCATCCCTCACCCCTGCTGTCATTTCTTGACTGTTAGCATAGGTCAGATACTGTGCTAAGTAGTTTGCGTATATTTTCCTATTTAAAGAAGTATAAGGGGTGGCTTAATGAGCATTATTTAATTTGATGAATTACAACCATCAAAGTGTTAACATTTGTCACAAATGAATAGAATTTATCATATTTGAAATTTGACATGTACTTTTCAGTTGTTTTCTCATATCCTGCACTTTTTCTGATTATCTTATATTATTTATAAATTATTATGGAGCTAAATATAACACTGGATGGTGCTAGCATAGTGAAAAAAAAATTTAAGAAAAATATGGACTTAAGGTAAAATTGCTCAAATGTCACTGGAAAATGATGATGAATTTAGTGGTCCAAACTTTGACTTGAAACTTCCCTGTGAAGCAGGTTAGTTATTTTTATTTAAGTTGCCTAGTTATTCCAGAAAATTAAATAGAACCTTACAAGTAGGGGAGGGTATCTTATTACTGTTGATGTTCTCTTGGATTTATATTTTCATAGCTAGATTTGAAAGACACAGCATCTCTGAGTTATGCACTCAGATTCTCACCACCACCACCCTTTTACCAGAGTCCCCAGATGCAGCAGTCTGGCTGGGGTCTGGTGCACCGCAGATGCTGTTTGCACTCTGTCTGTTTCATATCAGAGTTCATTTTGTGGGTTTTTCCATTAATTTTGCCTAATCAGAGCAATTGAGAATTTCTTTCTCAAAACAGAGATGCATAGAAATTGTTCTGATATACTATTCAGTTGGGGATGACAAACCACTATCTGCGCCTTTAGAAATGAGTCAAAAGTACCCTAACCACAACCAGTCAAATGAGGCTTACCAATTCTTAGGAGGCAAGTTGTAAAATTTTAAGATGAATAGGAGCTACAAATTTTTCATGGATTATTCACATTAGTTTTTGCTTTCTTTAGGGTAGACAGGTGTTTATTTTAAATTGTTACATACCTTCTGCTATAGCCGATGGATTTGTACCTTGAATATAGTTATAAAGATAGTTATCCTTAATTAGAACAATAGAATCAAATTGACTTAATTTGTCCTTTGCTATCGCATTGAACTCAGCTCTCCATAATCCTAATGTGCAAATCCTAACTTTAGTGCACATCTCTTGGAAGCATCATTGAAATGGATCACTGGCCCCCTCCCACAAAGGGTCCTTTTCAGAAAGTCTGGTGTGGGACCTACAAATTTACACATTTAACCAGATTTAGGCTTGGATGCTTCTGCTGCTGCTCCCCTGGGAACTTACATTATTGATTCCTGAACTATGATTGCTTCAATTTGTTTGAAATACTCATGTCCATGTTACAATCTGTAGCTCAGCCCCAGTTTTACAGCTTCTGACTGCTGCTTTTCTTCTTTTTTCTGCTTTTTTCCTTTGTCTTTACTCACCAATCAATTCCAATACCAATCAGAGGTTATGGAATGAAGATAATAAAATGCAAGCACTAGTAAATAAAAGACAGTGGCAAAGGGACACTTCTCTTAGAATAAACTCTTTGTTAGCAACATAAACGTGATATGGCAATCTAATCAGAACCCATAAGAAACTGCCCCTCAAGTTTGAAATGATTAATTAAGACTATTGGAGATATAGATGAACATCTCTATCTGTAATGAGTTTTGTCTTCTGACATTAGCTCATGACATTGGAAAGTGTCATGATTAGTGAGAAAAAATATCATATGTCTAACTCGTTCTTTGAAAATACCTATGTTCATTAGGTATTATTATGGTAAGTTATGTGGAAATTATAAATGAATACTCACATACTGGATGTGAGTGTTCAAATACTTAAATTTGTTCAAACAAAAAAATGGGAAACAGTTACATTCTATTTGTTGTGAACCCATTTTCTGAAAAGTATATTTCATTGATAATCTTTATTGCCAAGTTCTAACAAAATGGCAAAATTTTCCCCTACTTGCATTACAGTTTAATAAGTGTCATACATTTACAAACTTTGTTAAAAAATATATTAACAAAATAAATCAGATAATGAAAAATAAATAAAAAACTGTAAGATACTACATAGTGAGGATTTAAATATTGTGTAAATAAGATAAGTAGTTCAGCTATAAATACCATAACTTTTACTGATTAAGTCTCTGAGTTTAAAGTGCATATTACTATATAAATTAAGATTGTTTTCTAGGGAAAATTTTTGTTCCTGTTTGTGGAACTCTAAGGGAAATAGTTTGTAGCTTTGTTTTGTTTTTACCAACTTCACTGGAGTTGTTTCTTAGAGTTACTTAAAAATCAGTCAATGTATACATTATACTAAAGTCTCATTGAAATTACTCTCCTATTTTTAGTTTGAGTGCAAAATAGTATTATTAAAAAGTATCTTCAGTATTACTTGCTATGCAGCTACATAATTTTTGAGGAGGTCACTTTCAAAGTAAGGGGTGTTCAAGGAAAATATAAAGTAGAAGTAATAATGTACCATCTCTCTTATTTTAGTATGTGTATTTTGTGTGCCATAGGATGCTTACGGAAAACTACTCAATTTAGAAAAACATAAAAATGAGTTGCAAGCCAAAGGTCTGTTTTCAGAGGAAGCTAAAACCAAGTAAGTTCTTGCATTAAGATATATGAAAAATTTGGACTAAAATCAAGTGAGTTATTATTAATGTTTTTCAAGCATAGCTTAAGCCTAGAAATTGGTTCTGTATTTCAGCATTAATCATTAAAATTAGAGGTCAAAATAATAGGTGGGTTTTTTTTGTTTGAGAGGAAGTAAATATTATGGTTATTATTTTTATGTTCACTCCATATTTATGTGCTAAATGGTATTTAATAACTATATTTGAGTATGATATCCTCAGAATTGTTGTGTATATGAGGTCTGTCCAGAAAAAGTCTAGCCACTATTAGTATAACTAGAACAGTTTGAGCAACATCATTGTAATCTGGCAGCCAAGGAGAGTGGACTGGAATTCACATGTGTGAACAATGACAGCTTCACTGTATTAGTCATTGAGGGTGGTAGACGCCTTTGAATGAACATGTACTGTGTACTGTGTGGCTATCGAATTCAAAATGAGTGAGTAGAGCAATGAATCTTCATCAGATTTGCATTAAACTTTAACATTCATCCATGAAAACTATTCGGATGATTCAGAAGGCCACAGCTGTGGGCAACTGGCGATTTGTAGCTTCATCACAATAACACACCCCCTCATGCATCACATTTCGTACAGTTTTTTGATAAAATATCAAACCACCCAGGTGACTCAGCCCCCTCCAAACCCAGATTTGGTGCGCTGCAACTTTTGGGTTTTCCTAAAACTAAAGTCACCTTTGAAAGGGAAAAGATTTCAGACATTAATGAAATTCAAGGAAATATGATGGGGCAGCTGATAGCGATTGGGAGAACTCTGTGAGGTCCCAAGGTGCTACTTTGAAGCGGACTGAGGCATCATTGTCCTGTGTATAATGGTTCTTGTATCTTCTTCAATAAATGTCTCTTTTCATATCACATGTCTGGATACTTCCTGGACAGGCCTTGTATAGCTATATAGCTAGCTACCCATTTACTTACTTTACTTCTCTACATGGTTGTCGTGTTTTGTTTTGTTTAGTATTTCAAGGATTGTGCTTTCATTCAGCCAACAATGATAGATTAGATCCACCATCTTGAGCAGCCATTTTTAAATTTTGGCCTGGTGCTTCATGTTTTCTTTCGCAAAAACACATCTTTGAACATATCTTGCTTAACTTGTAAATACTACCCCTAGCCCTTTATTTGGACTTTACTACTACTTTAGTCCATTGACAGATTAACTTTGCATCCATAACATCTCCTTTGAAGTAAATTATGAAAAACAAGTGAAATTTTAATTTTTAAGAAAACTGGTGGCTTTTAATACCAAATGGTTTCCACAATGGTATGTTAACTCTTCACACAAAACATTTGCTAGATTAGATACTTTTTCTAGAGTAGATTGAGGACATGAAATATTATTTTATCAGAAAAATAGTTTACTTGAATAGTTTACTGAAATTTCACAGCAATATAGTTATATAGTAGAAAAATTTCTTTTCAAGTCAAGAACTGCTACTACCTCTGAGATCTTTTGTGATATAACTCTAATTGCATGGTTAATTTAAAAGAGAATCTATGTGATATTTTAACAGAGACCTGATTGGCAGCAGATGGCTGATTAAGGAGGAACTAGAAGAAATGTTAGTGGAAAAACTGTCAGATCAAGATGTAAGTAATTAATCTTTTCAGATTTAAGGGGACCTGTGCCATAACAATGCAGACAATTGCTATTTTAGGACCCTAATTGTAATGTTCCTCAGAGGCAATTGTTCCAAAGATAATTTCCCTTTTTATAACATATTTATAGTTGATTTCTGCAATGGAAGGAAGAAGGTGACATGCCTGGTCTCCAGACCCTCCAAGTGCCCCGGTGTCCTCTGCTAGTTGTTCTAGGGAAGCATGATAGAGGTCTTTTTTCATCTACTTCAGTAAAGCAGATGGCTAACTTTACAAGCTAATGATAAGTGTAAGGAGTTTATTATAGGTTTAAGTAGAAAAGGAGTAAAGCACATGGTTACCTTCATACAATTTACTGCTTTTTGGCTTACCCATGTGAAGTATCTCTGAGGCTACTGTTTTTCATTTTGGAATCTGTAGAACCACCTGTGTCAGAATCACTTAGAATGCTGGTTACAAAATGTAATTTTAAGAATCAAGCATTGCTCAGAGTTTCTAGGGATGTCATATAGGAATCAGTATTTTTAACAAACTCTCCAGATGAATGTGATTTCCCACTTAGGTTTCAGATTCTTATGTTGCTAAATGTTATAATATATGCCAGAATCATCAGAGGAAAATTGATGTTTTAAATATCTTGATGTTCTAAATTTAGATTATTTTTGGAAGATTTCAGTGTAGATTAATTTCAAAATTGTCCAAAGAGTTTTGTTTTCCTTGGCAGTGGCTGCCGTTTTCAGTACCTTGCCACTCTGTAGATTTTAAGTCTTGTACTGAAATTGCCCCTTTTCCATATGATCTCACCTTTAACAGGAACCTAAACAACAAAACAAAGAAACAAGCAAAATATACTCAAAGACACTGAAATAAATGGAGGACAGGCTGACAGTGACCAAAGGGGAGGGAATTTCAAGGGAGAATGGGAAGGGTTGACAGGAACAAATACAAAGGACAAAACTGGGGGTGTGGAAATTGGAGGGAGGTGGGGAGGGATGGGTGGGTGGGCTGGAATTGGAGTAAAGGACAGAAAACTGTATTTGAACAATGATTAAAATAAAATCGTAAAAAAAAAGAAATTGCCTCTTTTCTCATTTAACATATTGGATAAATTAATGATATGGTAAAGTTGCAGTTTGCTTGAACAAGGTGTCAGGCATTTGGTGAGTGAGTGGTAAGTCTAGGGCACAGGTAGCAAACACAAGGCCCACGGGCTGAGTATGGCCCTGTACCTTGTTTCTACCCTGCAGCAGCGCTGAGCTCCTTGCCCCTGGTTAAGGAGTAGTTACATTTATGCAGTCCTAAAATTACATTCGGCCCTTTGAAGGCAACCATGAGGCTGATGTGGCCCCTGGTGAAAATGAGTTTGACACCACTGGCCTACAGTTAGTTTCTAACTGTGAGATCAGTATTGCTGCACTTGGATCTAACTGAAAAAATCTCCCTTTGCTTTGTCATTGAACACGTACATCATTCTATTGTTTACTCTGTTTTCTGGCTGCTTTGATTTTTATAATGCAGGTGTGTTTATTTGTTTTCATTCTGAAAACATCCCAAAGACATTATCACAGGTGTGCATATGTATGTATGTCTTCTGTACATTTGAGGTACTGACCATCAGAAGAAATCCTGAAGCTAAATTCTGGTATCAAGATGTGGGAGGCAGAGCAGACAGTGACTTCTTAAACTTCTTAGTTCATGAGCAAGGCTGTGTTATACCTGTAGTTTCCCCTTGGTAGGTTCACCAGTATTCACACTGTGTGATGGAATTGAGAGAATAGCTGAGAACAAAGGATGTAGGCCTGAAAGGGAGGGGAAGATTGGAGTTTTGTCTGGCTGGTACCATAGGTGGCTAAGTGTTTCCCCTTTGCTTAGAATATTGTCTTCTACCTCTCTCCATCTCTCTCACTTTTTAAGATTTTATTTATTTATTTTTAGAGAGAGGAAGAGAAACATTGACCAGTTGCCTCTCACATGCCCCCAGCTGGGGACTTGGCCTGCAACCCAGGCATATGCCCGGACCTGGAATCATACCAGTGACCTTTCAGTTTGTGGGACAACACCCAACCCACTGAGCCACACTAGTCAGAGCAATTTCCTTCTCTTTTATTGTAACATCACAGGAAACAGTAATTGAAGTAGCCTTTTTAATCTTATTGGTGAGATTTTTATATATTTAATGGGAGATTTTCACACTAAAGGCAATGGTAACAAGGTGAATGTGACTTTTAGGGTTGGCATAAACATAAATAAGATTATCAAAATTAGGTTTCATTCTTCATATTAACTAAGGATTTCAAGTATTAGTTGTTTCCTTCTGCATAAACACTTTAGAATCATTATTCAAGCTTCTAATTTTAAGGGGTTAATACCAAGTTGTTTACTTTCTAATCACATGTTCAAGAACTATTTAAAAAATGCACAGAGTAGCAAGGATAATTTATTTCAAGAGGTTGCCCTTTAAGTCAAGTATCTCTTGAATTTTTAAATAGCTTGATTGTTCGGTTTTAAAGGAAATCATAAACATTAAAGTAACACAGCTTGAACAGCTAAAGATATATTTGCCAAATGTATTATGAGATATAATTTAAGAGGTGCCTTTTCTCAAAATCAAACTCTCCCCCATTTTACTCTACATAACTTACTGGAAATTATTTATGAAGCTTCTCTAGATAAAAAAGTAGAAATTACACTTGAAGATCACCTAAATTTTTTTTGGAAATGAATTTAACTCTCAATTTCATGTCATCAAAATATGGAGAAATTGACTTTTCTTTAAATGATAGATCTCTTTATTTCTCAAAAGAAAAGACTGAGAGCACTAAAGATCCACAGGGCAAGTGCTGCATCTACACGATTCTCTAAAAGCAGCATGAAGGTGCCAAAGTGTCATCCTGTCAAAATTCATCAAGAAAAGCAACATTGGAAAGATCAGGTCTATAGAAATAGAAGAAATTTAGCAAATGCAATTACACTTGCATCTTCTAATGAATTTTTATTGTCTGCAGTATACACAGTTCATTCGGCTGCTGGAAAGGTTATTGACACTGCATTGTGGTGCTGCTGAAAAAGAATTTTTGCAGAGCTTTCGTAGGAGTGTAACTATTCAATCAAAGAAACAGCTGATTGAGCCTGTGCGGTATGATGAGCAGGGAATGGCCTTCAGCACAAGTGAAGGTAATGACATTCCATGGAGGAAAAATAAATTCCATGCTGATTGAGAAACTAGTTATCCTCTCCATTCGATTGGTGTGTTTATTTTTGCTACTGTGACATTGGATTTCCTCATTTTAAATATTCTATTGGAAGTTTTTAAAAATAGAACCCTATAATGTCCCAAGAAAAAAATTTGGACACTTGCCTACACAATCATCTGAACCTTTTTATTTTCACATATTTATGTTAAATCTTATTTTCACATTTCAACTAGTGGAAAAATATTTATAATAAAGTTTTCTTATAAAATGAAAATGCTCAGTGAGTCTGCATGTCAGATGCTGATACTATGAAACATGTGAAAACTTTAGATCCTCACATTTCTCTGGTAGGTATGCGGAGACATTTCACATGGTGTAATTTAAAAATTAATGCATTAAATGATAGATTCTGCAGCTCTTAAAAACTTAACATCATTGCTTTGTCATTTTTAACTGTTTCCAGAGAAATGTGACCTTTTCTGAGGATTACTTTCATTTTTATCAATTATATTTTATCACATTTCTCAAATACTTAAAAAATTATGGTTACACATTATATCTTATTGAATATTATATTTTTATTGAATATAAAAGGACACTTAATCAGTTGGTTTTTTAAAGTTATATAAATGTGAATTACTTTGTTGCTTGTGAAAGACTAACTTAAAATTGTAGTTTTATTCAGATGGAATTACAGAACAAAATTAGCTCATAATAAGCCTTATTACGTTGATTATGGTGTAGTTTACCTACTTTATTTTTATTTGACTTGTAGAAGTCCTAGAACTTTCTGTATATGCTGCTATATACTGTTATTCAGAAGAAAATATTTTTCATGTACTTTTAATGTCTCAAAGCCCTGATTTATCAGATTTTTACTAATAGAAGTTTTATATTTTCAAAGGTAAGAGAAAGAGTGCAAAAGCAGAGGCAGTTGTTTATGAACATGGAAGTGGAAGAATAAAAGTTAATGGAATCGATTACCTACTTTACTTCCCTGTGACACAGGACAGGTCAGCGTCTGGTTTTGCTTTTGCTTTTAGTTTTTAAAGAAAATATACTTCATTATACATTATGATCAGTTCATGAAGGCTTGTGATTTTCTGGTTGTATTTGTCTTTACCAATGATTATTTCTCTTTTCCAATATAATTTATCGAACTAGCTGGAGTGAAACTATCACTGTTTTTTATGTGGTTTTCCATATTTTTAAAAAAACAATTCTTAAAAATTCCTCCTTAACTGAATCTTCCTCTTCTTTTCATCAGCTGCCACTGGAATTTGGGTGTTTCTGAATTCTGAAATTCAGACTGTGCCAAAATGTAAGAAAAGTAGATTTCTAGGGGTGGTCATGCACCAAACAAAACAACAACAGAAACCAGCCTTGGCCATCACAAATATTAGAAAAAACTGGTCTATCACTTTGGATGTTTTCCTATTCAGAGGAAGTAGATTGTGTGTGTGTGCATGTGTGTGCGTGTGTGTAATCTATCAACCAAAGAAACCTGCCATTTATGCCTTAAAATAAGAACTCATCAGGCTTTGCTTAGTTCCCAGTGCTAAATATGGACAGTTTTATTTTTTTTGAACTGCATATCCCATGGGGAAAGAGACAGCAATCACATGAATCATAAATGGGTGTTATAATTCAAATCCTCTACATATACTCATGTTATGTCTCTTTGTGAGTCCTATGCAAAGGTTGAGACAGTTATTATTTTTCCAGTATTTACTGTCATTATTCTCATGTTCCCAGTGCTTATGTAAGGGAAAGGGGACCCTGCGAATGTAATGTAGTGTAAGCTCCTGGACAGAAAGATGACTTCAAAAAAGGACTGTTTATTTGTGTGTGTATTTGTGTCAAGTAGTCCACTCTAACTCCATTCAATATGAAATAAAGTAATTGTGCCATCATCTTCATAGGGAACAGACAGAGGAAGTTCTCATTTCGCTTAAGAAAAGCCAAAGAGACCCATAGCTTCAGCATTGGGGACTGCTAGAAGGAATGGCATTTGACTGATACTTGCCTGTTACCGTATTTTTCAGACAATAAGACACACCTAGGTTTTAGAGGAGGGAAATAGGAAAAAATATTTTTGAAGCCAAAAATATGATAAAATATTTAATAACATAAATAACAATATTTCACCAATGTAAATGTAAACAGAACTCAACAGCAGCATTAACAACCATTATTCCCAAATGGCGGCGGGCGGGGAGGGGGCCACGGGAGGCGCCTTATATTCCAAAAAATGCAGTGATTTGTTTTTTGGGTACAACTCTGATGATTTAATACACAGTCTCAATTTTGGCTTGATTTCACAATTAAAATATATTCTTAGGACTTATTCTTCATGTTTAATTCAATAGACATTTAATAAGTGATTGTCTATGATCCAGTATTTTTCTGGGTATTGTGAAGATACCACAGCTATTACGATCTGATTTCTATCAAGAAACTTTCTACCTGATTGGGAACTCTAAGACTAGCCTTCATTGGAATGGGTGGCTAAACCATCTCATCCTCTTTAAGAAGCTGTAGGGATTTAGGGCAGCTATACTAGCTGTGGACTGCCTTTCCTCTTGCAGGAGCAGCTTAGGAGCTTACAGATTCACTAGTAAGGTGATGCTGACCAGTATGAAGACTGCTGAACCAAAAGTCAGGTGATCTTGGTTCTAGCTGTTTCTTAGCTGTGTGACCACAGCCAAGATGCTTAAAGGTCACTTCTAATTGGTAGGAGGGAGTTGAACTTGATCTCTAAGACGCTTGTCTGAAAGTCAATTGAACTGCTTACTTAACTTTCCAGGGACCTTTCTTTAAGCTGCTTTTACACAAACAGCAACAGATGTTGGGAATGTTGACTGTGTTGCTTTCCCAACATCTTCAGAAATTTTTTATTAATTTACTCACTTAACTCACTTTTACTCATTTATTACTATGTGCCTGATACTATGGAATACAAAGGTTATAATCTTTCTGATTTAGAAAGACCTTTGCTCTATCAGTCAACCAATAAAGTAACTCTAATTAATCATCTGTATTAAAGAAATACATTACTCACACAGCAGTAACCATGTAGCAGAAGAGATATGGTTAGCATTTTAAGCAACTATAGAAAATTAAAAGAGACTATGCAGTTATATGTATTTTAAATTACATGCTAATATTAATAGAATCAGTGCCCTGGGAGTAGCATTCAGAGAAGATAAAAATGAGAAAATTGATTGTTTATTTTTTTCAAAGTAACTTTTATTATATAATAAGGAACAAAATAAATTTGATTCTTTTAACTCAGGATTTCATCTGGGATCCCTGCAAGGAGAGAAGTTGAATTGTGAAATATTTTCAAGCCACGTAACATTTCGCATATGCCACTTTGTAGTCAGATTAATTAAAATCAATAGCAATATAATTATTTTTTATTATTACCCTTTGGGTATTTTTTCACCTACTTATAAATGTAGTATTGTACCTCAGTATACACCAACTTCTCAACTATCTAGACTCTTTCTAATGGTTCTTTCTCTTCTTCTTCAAAATGGTTCTTTCTTACCCTGACTACTGTAGTGATATATCATGAGTGAATTATAAAGAATTTTTTTCCGAATTTTAGTCTAAGTTTCTTTAATAAGCATGTATTGGGCAATCTTAAAATTTTAGGACTTAAGACAGATAAATGTTTAAACTCCCAAACAAGCAGGTGACCGGAGCTTCTGTTTGTGATGTCACCATGCCAGTAACTCACTTAGCTGTGTAGGCAGTGCAGAGACCTCCTGTCACATGTGCACATGACAGTCCCACAGATTTTCTCTTGGCCTCTGTTTCCTTGTTGGAATAAATGAAATGGTGGAATTAGATAGATTATCAGTCTCTAAATCCTCATTAGTTATTATGATAATATGACTATTACTTATAACTGTACTATTTTTATAACATTCTTATTTTTTATTTGGTTGCTTTGAAACATTCAAAAAAACAATACAGATTTATGTTGTTTCCCTTTTAAAACAACATCTTTATTGAAAAAATATTATTACAAATTCCCACGAATTATACTCTTGAAGGTTCTATTTGATACATCTTGCTGCATGTGATTACTTTCCTAATGTAGTCCAAGAAGTGACACTTGAATGTTCTGACTGTATCCATCTTTCAGCTTCACTGTGTTGTTATAAGCTCTGTTTGGGGGTTAGAAAGCTCCAGTGTCAAAAAAAGCAAGCAAAATGCAATATCAATTGACTTTTCTAAATAAAAACTCAGCAGAGATATTAAAGCAAAGTAGCAAAATCAAAATGCTTAACAAAGGTGGTGGTGAACATTGCACCTGGCACTTAAACAATATTCAGTAAATACTTGTTCGCTTAAACAAGAGAAGGTCCAGGGCCATGTTCTGTGTTCCATTCTCTGATCCTGTGGGGCCTGCCTGAGGCCACATGGACACTCACTGCTGAGGGAAGCAGGCTGGACTAAGGCTGTACAGTGTGCCACCTGGCATCAGGCAGGTAGCAGGGCCCTGCCACTTAGAGAACTATTAATAGCAATATGTGTTTCAGTTGGGAGAAAAAAGTTGAATGTGATTTTAGGAACTTTAAAAACCAACCATGGTTTGGTTTGAGCATTATAGTCAGGATGAGCATTATATATACATTATACCACAGGTGGCAAACACAAGGCCCATGGGCTGAATCCAGCCCTCTACCTTGTGTTATCCAGCCCGGCACCTTGTTTCTACCCGAAGGCAGTGCCAGCTCCTTGCCCCTAGTTAAGGAGTAGTCACATTTATGCAGCCCTAAAATTACATTCAGCCCTTTGAAGGCAACCGTGAAGCTGACGTGGCCCCCGGTGAAAGTGAGTTTGACACCCCTGCATTATACAAATGCATTACAGTATACTCTATTTAGTGACTCATGATGACAGTTGATAACTGCATGGGAAAGCCTATTGATGTTATACCTAATCATTGACTCCAGAGAGTTATATTCGGTTGAGTAATAGAGATTCCCAAATTTAAGATTTCTTTACTAGGTTATTTCCAAGCCTCAAAAGTTCTTATGAAGATAAAAGGAATCAACAGTAGTTGACATAGTATATTGCCATATCCTAGAGAAATAAACTTGCTCTCAGCAAACCATTCTAAATGATCAAAATGTGAACCATTTATAAAACCAAGTATTTTATAATAAACTTAACCACATTTCTGGTGACGTGCTTTAGAGAACAGTTGATGTTCCCTTTCCATTTCCTGGACCGACTTGGAAAACACGATGTGACCTGCACAGTCTCAGGAGGTGGGAGGTCAGCGCAAGCTGGAGCAATACGCTTGGCAATGGCCAGAGCTTTGTGCAGTTTTGTCACTGAGGAAGAGGTTGAGTGGATGAGACAAGGTATGGATTGTGGTGGGAGGGGCCCATTGTCCCATACTGTCTATAAGTATTTCTTTTATTCTTGTGCTATTCACCTGAAATTAGTGAGAAACCACTCAGTTAAATATTAAGTGTTGCAGTTTGCTGGCCTCTCTTTTCATGCTCTAGAACCATAACATTATTTTTCAGTTTTGATTTCTACAAAATGAACTTGAATTAAAAAAAGAAAAGGGAGACTCAGCCAGCCAGCATCAGGGGAAATTTATTTGGATCTTAAGGCAGAACTATTTTAACAAGAACCAGTTTAAGAGCAGTTTAAACATTGCTCAGTTATGTTTAACAGATAGATTGTTTTTGTTTTATCATGAAAAGTTACAGTAATTATTGGATTTAATGGTGAAGACTTTAAGGTATTTCTTTTCAGAATTATTGGAGATTTCCATTTTTCCATTGTGATGTTAATTCAAATTTTATTTTGTCTTACTTTGTGTGACCCCATGACTTGGTCGTGGATACAAGTGTGAGAATGAATATGCAGTCAACTTGCTCGTTAGGGCAGCGCTTCAGCATTTATAATAAATCAGGGCAGTTCTAGCTGAAGATTTTCTTTGCACTAATATTTATGAAGGAAAGACAGTGCTGAGGGTGCTGTGTAGCCTGGACCTGTCCCTTACATGTTGGCCACAGCTCCTCCCTGCTCCTCTGCCCATCCCCCCAGCCACTGGGTCTGATACTGAGTCACAGATAGGTGCAGCCTATGGCTTGGGATGGTTAATTTTTAAGCCTCTTAATCCATTTGTTTATAAACAGTTCACCATTTTGTGGGGTTCATATCTCATCATTGAAATAATCTGATAGGATCTTAACAATTATGCTAGTTTGAGTTACTGTGCCTATTGAAAAGTAATAAAGCATAATTACTTATAATTTAAAGAATTTAGACAGGTCTTATTTGGTATTTTTTCAAAATATTATTTTTTTCCCATGCCATTTAAGTACAAGTAAATTGCAAAAGGTATGGGTATATAATAAGCACTTAAAGTTTTCCTTTGCTTCTATGACCCCCCTGATGAAATACTGTAGCTTTGTACACAATGAAAGGACATGCTAGTGTTGGAAGAGTAAAATTTAAAAAAAGGCAGTAAAAAACTGTGGTCTACTTATATATTTATAAAGCATTTTAAGAGCTTTCTCCTCACTGGTATTTTTGAAATCTGTGGTGTTTACTAAAAATGCACTGTGACTCCATCCACAACTGTGATGCTTCATGTGAGCCATGTACTGAAAGTAATGCCTTAATTGCCTAGAAATCATAATTGCTCCTGGTGATTGATTAGGAGAATGGGAGCTTCTATTTTAAACCAACTTTATTCTTCTAGAATAAACAGCTTATGCTGAGAATACAGCCCCAAAACTTACTTTTTAGATTCTGAAAGAAAATACCAGGGATATTATTATCACACAAATTAGAATAATAGATTTTGTTCTCAAATATGTTCAGTAAAGCATACTTTAAGTGTATGTATATTCATATATACTATTAATATATGGTGCCTGTTACCTCCTTATACTTTACCATACAGGTGTTTCTTCTCTACCTCTTGTCTTCATTAAAACTTTCACATATGTAATGATGAGTATGCAGGATAAGTTCCATTGCAGTGAATAGTGACTGCCCACACAAAAGCAGCTTTATTTGAAGTTAAACAACTTTAAAAACCAAAAACGAATTGGTCTTCATGGGACAAGGAAAGCAGACCATAATGTAGCAGGCATTTGTCCCAGAAATGGAAAAATATCCTAGAAGAGTGAAAGCAAACTGTTGTCATGAGATTTATACCAGGGTGGTGAATCCTTGTAGGTCTGCTTGCTTTCCTCTAATTTCTTTTCTCTGCTAAAGTACCAATACATTCATGGGGTTTACTCCTTTTCCACCTGGCACCATGTATTTTCCACGGTTTGTAACGGCTTCTCTCTTCATGCTGCAGCCGGACTACTTACTGCTGATCCACGCATCAGAGAACGGAAGAAGCCAGGCCAAGAGGGAGCCCGCAGGAAGTTCACCTGGAAGAAGCGCTAAGTGTTTGCTCAGGAGAGGAGAGGACATACTGCATGTGTGCCTGCATGTGGCCGACACACAATGTGAGGGCAACACTGTCAGACACTTGAGTTGTGAGATTATTTATTTTTAATGCTACTTTGAAAAGGTTACTTTATAAAAATAATTTTTAAATGTTTAGCTTCAATCTGCTGCTTTATTTTTTTAGCTTTTTCAGAAGATAGTTTTAGAAGAATAATTCATAGAATTTTGGCATACTAGATCTTAAGGGGACATTGAGCCAAACCCAGTCAAGTAACCTCATTTTGTAGACAAGCTCCAAAGTTTAAGTTTAAGCCACATTGCTAATTTAATGATTGAGCTAGACTTGAACTCACTTGTCTTGATTCTGTTGTTTGCCCACATGGCAATTGTTACAACACAGTTTTCACCACTGGGAGATGAGAGTGCTTGCTAAAAAGGATAAAATAAGTTCAGTGCCTTTGTCAAGAGCTCAGCAGAGCTGGAGAGGGCTGAGCTGCCACAGCTGATTGCCATAACAAGCCAGCTTCTCCGCCTCCACTCCAGCAGCTACCTATTCTCCTCTCCATTTCTGACTTTTTCCTACATGTAATTGATGCCATGTGGTATTTGTCTTCCTCTGTCTTCACTTACTTTACTTAACATCATGCCCTCCAAGCTGGGTACATAGTTTCAGTTATAAGGTAAATTAGTTCTGAGGATCTAATATATAGAGTAGTGACTGGTTGATAATACTATATTGTATCATTGAAATTTGTCAAGAGGATAAGTCTTTAAGCATTCTCAAATAAATAAATAAATAAATAAATATGAAATGGTGGGTGTGTTAATTAACTTGATGGTGAGACTCCTTTCACAATTTATGTGTGTGTCAAATTATCACATTCTACATTTTAAATATATTACAATTTCATTTGTCAATTATACTTAAGTGAGGCTGGAAAAAAAAAAGACAGCAGGTCACACCATCAAGATGGGATCATTATGAGGACAAGCTGTAGACCGTATACTGGAGCAGAAGCTTCTGGGTGAGGTAGGAACAGCTGTGAGAGTCCAGTGATGGAAGTCAGAGTAAGGTGATGACACCACCATTTTGCCCACATGGCCACAGCTTCCACCTATTACCTCAGTGTAGCTACTGGAGAGTTCCCCCTTTTCCTCTCCTAGTATTCTGGTTGGAGTGTAAGTTACATGGTCACTGTAGATTTAGGAGATCTGTGAAACATTGAAATACTTTCCAAAATCTTTTTTAAAAGATTTTATTTATTTATTTTAGAGAAGGGAAGGGAGGGAAAAAGAAAAAGAGAAACATCAATGTGTGGCTGCCTCTCACACGCCCCCACACTGGAGACCTGGCCCACAACCCAGGCATGTGCCCTGACTGGGAATCGAACTGGCAACCTTTTCATTTGCAGCCCGCGCTCAATCCACTGAGCTACACCAACCAGGGCCCAAAGTCTTACATATGTGTTATTTTCTTTCTGGGCTTTATTGATTCAGTGCTCTCACAGATGCCCAGAAGGGTCCATCCTAATATTAAGAACCCTGGCACAAGGAGGGTGTTTTTGCTTTTATGTAAGAGAAATAAGCCTGGCCTTTGTGTGCAACACTGAATCCAGCAGGTGAAGCAGAGCAGGTGTTGGTAGGATGCTCTGGTGAGAGGGTCTGCACCAGGTGGGAGCAGGTGGTTAGGGGCTGTCTTAAGTTCACAGGTGGGTCATGAGTGTCTATTATACCTTCCAAATGTGGTACATAAGATTTTTACTCTATTGCATGATAAAAGTAAATAAAAGGCCATCCTGAAGATCATGTGTAGGTTTCAGAACACAGTCTCTGGAGTCTGTGTGTGACCTTGAGCAAGCTGACCACCTTACACCTTGACTGGGCATGTGAAGTGAGGAGAATGGCAATGCCTTTCCAAGGATGATGAGACTCAGTAAAGTCCATGTGAGCAATGTAGCCCATAGGAAGTGCTCTGTAAGTGCTGGTTTTGATTCCCATCAAAAATCTCTCCTTGACTTCTGTCATTTGGGTAAACAAAAGTACCCAGTGATCCAAGAGTGAGAAAGGGAAGGAATAGAAGTGATGGTGTAAAAGGTGGTCTTGAAAATGAATGACAGTTGTCTCATGTTTTTCCTCCTCTTTTAGCACTAAGTTCATTGACTTGACTACAGAAAAACAAAACATGACATAAAATGTTCGTGTAATTTAATGTTGTAGACCAAGTATTTCCATACCTAGTAAAATATGTAGGCTAGACTCCACGGACATTGAATTCAGTCAGCCTCTCACAAACCTATCAGAACCATAGTAGGTAGCAGCCAGTGCAGAACTTAAAAATATAGGGAAGGATCAGTGTGTTGTATTTTACAAAAATTGAAGTCAAGTGCTATTAACAGAAAGGCTATAACACATTCCATGAAATTAACAGACAAGGAACTATAAAAATAAAAATTATCATTAAATCATCTCACAACAATTATTGTCACCTTCTTTGGTGAAGAACTTGTGGGCTACAGAACTTTTTCTTAGTCTAAGCCTTTGTTTAAAACACAATAAACTCATCCCTAAAATTGAAAGAAATCTTTGACCACCAAGCTATAAAAACTACTCAACTTCAACATTGTGAGCAAAATCTTACCAAAGAATTTTTTCTAGCATTTCACAGAAAATATAAATTACTACTGAGGTGCAAAATGTGATAAAATTGTTAAGAGAATTCACGTCATATCGCCATTACTTTTTCTTCAACACAGACCATTAGCTTTTAAAACTAAATAATAAAATTAATGTTATGTCAAAAACAAAGGAACCATAGGTAGCATTAAGTATTTTGTTAGAATTAGAAGGCAAAGGTCATGATTTATGGAGTGCAGGCCTGTATTAACCATGTGTTTCTGATGCTTTGACATCAGGGGCCTTGCTGACTTGTGAGGGAGTGCCCCTCCCAGAGTTAGTCACTTCCTAGAGATGGCACCCCAGACTACTTCCTTTTATCAGGCTTTCATACTCTGGGCCACCATCCATCTGCTCTAATCACCTCAAGGCTGGTTCCAGACAACTCAGGACTGCCCCAGAGCCCACTGAAATGATGCGCACAAGCCTTCTAAGCCTGCTTGCTCTGCCTAATGTGTCCCGTGTCTCTTCAGAACCCACAGTAAATGCTCGCACCTGAGTTTTCCATGTGCTCCCTCTTCCTCCTGACCAGCCCTGGTGCTTCCTCATGTGGCCCCACACGTAAGGTGTGTGCCTCCACTGTACAGAACATCTCTTCAGTGGCAATTGCGTCCTGATCTGTCGGCCACACCACAGCTGAATAATACTGTAGTAAAATCAGCATTTTAAACAAGGCCTCACCTTTCAGACAGGCAGTGTTACTACAATACAATACAAAGATCATAATGTAACATTGCTATGTTAGTGCCTTTTGTTACTTGATTTTTAGTCATGAAGCATTTATCAAGGTGATAGACCAGACAAGTTCCTTCTAGGAAATTTTTTAAGGAAGGGAGGAGACTCTTCTGTTAAAGTGGTAAGTTTATATATTACTTTTCATTAATTCACTGCTACTTAAACTTTAACAAAAGTTAGGGCCACTTTTGGTTTTTCTATGATTACTGTTCATGAGAACTCCAAATTCATTCCTTTTTCACTTTTCTAAGACTTAATTGTACTTCTAAGCAAGATCAGAATCTCCCCAGGGGCCCAGCTTCACAATGTGAGGTCTCCTTGTCCAGAAGGCAAGGTTCCTTCCAAACTTCCTAAATAAGAGCACCACATACCCTCTCCACCGAGGACACCATCATTACTCTTGTGGAGCAAACTGTTTCCTTGCAGTGTCCCCACTATTAAGTTGAATTTCTTCCTCATAATTTCAGAATATTGCTTCTTGGAAGTGAGGGGAGAAAATGGTGGAGGGAAAATATTTTTTTCATAGTGGTATTTAATACATAAAGTAAAGGAAGCTGAGTATTTCATGTCAGTCAGTGGTTATATTAAATCATAAGAGAACTCTCTTGCTTGCAGGTTGCAAAATCCCAAAACTTGCATTATTTTTAAAATGAAAAAGGGATTTTCTTGGGTGAGCACCTAACCTGCAACTGGGAGTTGAACAGCCATCCTTGAGGAAGGCAGCAGCACCTTGGGTTTCAAGGATGAGGTGCTCCCAACTCTCAGTGCCCTCTGCTTTCTTTCCTTTCATGCAGGCTTACTGCCTCCACCCTCTGCCCTGCAGAAAACACTCCACATCAACCCCACCTCACAACTTACTCCATTTCTCAGGGATCTTCCAAAGCATGGCAGGACCTCACTCCTTAGTCTGTCTTGAACTGGCTCTTGACAGCTGGGATCACATTGGATTCCAGAAGCTTCCATTGAAACCAGATGGCTGACCTTAAACACGCCAGCCACTATTACAACTTGGCACCTCCTCTCCAGCTGGGCTGCCACCCACCTTCACTGTCCTTCTGTCCATGAACCTCAGACCCACCATGAGGCCTGGTCCCTCTGCACACCACCTCCTGCCTCCACCTCTGTGCATCCACAGCATGAGCTCTGTGCATCTGCTGTGATGCTCATTGTGAAGCAGCGCTATCGGCGTATTTTTTCTCCTATCAGGCTATAAGCTCAACAGAGGCAGGAAGAATGTCCTGCTCATCTTTCTGCCCCAGGGACTGGCACACAGCACAGGAATAAGCATTTGTTTAGGTAATTTAGAAGGTGGTGGTACGCCTGCCCATCTGCCTGATGCAGTCAGGGCTCTTTTATCAGTCTGCACATACTGATAACTCCATGGGTCTAGTATAGGGGTTACAAAATGCAGTTTTTGACCATAAAACTTAGAGTCTAAATAGAGAACTATAACAAACACAGAAAACCATTAGAAGGCAACTAAGTCCAGCTGGAAAGTGACTGAGTGTGATAATGACTCAGAGCTGAGGGCACGGCCTGGGCAAATGCAGCAACTTCACCTGTGAGTTTGGGCTTAGAGCCAAAACTTGGCCAGGAGAGCCTCCTGGCTCACATCTCACAGGGCTCTGAGGTTGGGAGACCTGGCACATAATAGGTGATCAGGCAGGCATGACTGCCTTCACTGAGCCTCTGCTTTCTGGTCTGGAAAATGAAGACAATATCCCTACTTTGCAGAGTTCTGTGGATCACTTAGAAAATGTATGTGATACACCTAGCAGAATTTCTAAAAGGGATAAGTCCTTGGTAAATAGGTCTTACTAGTGTTGACCCACAAAGTCAAAACTGCTTGGGGGAAAAAGTGAACCCTGACCCACAGGTAGTGTTTAGAGAGGCACATTCATTTCATAGAGGCACATAATTTCACCTGACCTCCTGTTTTATCAGGCCCTTTCATTCTGAGAAAAGCATCAGCGGGAAAACAATGCTAACTTGATATTTGTAATGCAGGAGCTCCAAACCGAGGGGCTACACTTGTGTTCATGATATTCAAAAACAATAAACAAAACAAAAAAAAACCACCTGGAGGACCAGCAGATGTGGATATGCTGTTTATTACTCAGGTTACAGGGGAGTGCCCCAGTGGCGGTGGATAGGGCAGGAGACTGCACCTAGCCTCTGGCCTTGATGCTACTTACAGAACTGGAGAGGGGATAGCCACAGTAAAGGGAACAGCAGTGGCATGTGAAAATTCTACACCTCTGTGATAAAAACAGGAGCCTTGGGACACAGGGGCCTTGAGAGAGCTGGGACATCCAGATACAGACTGTTCCCCTCATTCCTTATGGCTGCTGGCCAGTCAGCCATCTGTTCCCTGTGGTCACAGAGGGACCATGTCCTGAGTTACCTGACATTCCACACTGACATTGCTCCTCCACCTTACAATCTTCACATTAGGCCTCCTGGTCAGGGAGTCCCTGGGTGATGAGAGCATTGGCACATTGCATCCATACGCCACAAATACAGTATAGGCTACTCCTCCAGAGGAGCAGAATAAGGTGAAGGCCAAGGAGGATATGACTTATCTCACCTGACCAGACAACTCCTAAGAATTTGAGAGAGAAACTAGGACCCTGCCTGTGTGGGATATGGAAGTCTCTTCCTGCCTGATCTAAGGGAGATGAAGGAGTGGGATTTGAGGCTGGAACAGAGAGGTTGCTGGCTGATTCTTCCAGAGCAGGGTTAGGTGGAATACCTGAAGGATCACCATCTTGATATGGAATTGTTATACACAATTCAACCATCTAGTCCTGGCAACAAGTCCATTCAGCCAAACCTTTGAGTCTCATTTCAGGAGGTAAAAATGCAGATGAGCTTCTAAAATGAGGCCTATGCTATGTAAACAAGCAAACAAATGTGAAAACAGAAAGGACGTAAAGGTTAATGAACACAGCAGATCATAAACTAGCTTCTGAGTCTGCAAGAACGTCAGATGAGAAGACTTTCAAATGCAGGTCTTTTGCTGAAATGATATTAAGCAGTGACAATCTGATAGATCCTCTTTGCACTTTAAATGTCTCTGGTGATGTCATCAGGTGCTCAAGCAAATTCTGTATGGCAGATACTGCACCAGTACTTCTCATAATTCCAAATCAAAGGATGAAAGAAAAATAAAATTGTTGTTTGAAAGAAAACTAGAAAAATTCAGGATCCAGTCAAGTTAATAGTTAAATAAAATGTTACAGACATTCACTGTGTTAAATGAATGTCTATTCACTTAAAGTGAATGTCTAATTTCCATAATTGTGTATAATAGCTTTTATTAAAAATGTATTTTCTCCTAAAATCACCCTCATTTTTATTAGAGCCAAATAAGACCAACTTATTTACTGTATTAAGTCCAGTTTCAGTTTGGCCTGATTATTTGCATAAACATAACAGGACTAGCAACAGATCATATAGGGTCTCTTAAATCTACTTCACTTGAACATTACAAAGAATTCCTAGGTAGAGCTTTAGCCGCTCAAGTTCTTGAGGTCCTGAATATGTCTTGAGGTTCCTTCCTTGACATCTTTCAGGAAAGCAACCTTTGCTCCTTACCTGGAAAGAGTGCCATGAACCACACGACCAAGCAAGGTACCCAGCCATTTCCCCCAGGGCTCTTATTGGTTTCAAAAGTCAATTTCGATTCCTTTAGGTTTTCTGGTGACTTTCAGAGTCCAGGCATGACTCTTTCAATCATGACATTCCAGACAAAGACTTGGTTAATAAAAACACAATTGGAAATTGGCTTTATGTGACATGTTATAAAGAAATCAAATTCTTACTGGATTCATGCAAACAAACATATTGCCATGGAAAGAATAACACTTCATTAAGACTTTCTAAATTCCAAAGGGATCCAGTAGGGAGAAAAATGCAAATGCTTCAAATTGTTTATGAAAGTATAGTTTTAAGAGAAAAAAAGTTTTCTGTTTTTTAATTTAAATTATTTTATTGTTGTTCAATTACAATTGTCCATATTTTCTCCCCACCCCTCCCCCTAGCCCCCTCCAAACCCACCTCCATCCCTTGCTTCCACCCTCCCCCTTGGTTTTGTCCATGTGTCAAAAAAGGTTTTCTTACGTCTAGAAAACGAAAGATTAAAAATTAGCAGTATTTTTCAACAAAGAGTTACAAAAACCACAATTATCTTCAATTTATTATGTCCCATAATCAATTTCTGTTACCCTGATTATCTGCAAGCACCTCAATAAATCCACTTATTTTATAGAGCTCCAGCAATCTTAGTTCAAAGTAAAGATTTCACTTCACTTAGTATGATCTGAAATCTTTCACTTCACTTAGTATGATCTGAAAAATCCATTCGCAGACATATGCAATCCAAAACAAGTCAGAGTCCTCTTCACGAACCCCTCCAAAGACATTGTGGTGGACTCCAGCCAGCAGAGTCTGCCTGTTGTGACTGAAAGAGAAAATAAATGCACAGGAGACAGCAATCCTGTGGAGAAAAAGGGGATGGCATGACTACTCTCTCAAGGGGAGAGTGCCTGTGAATGCCTGGGCCACTCTTTCAAAAGGAGAGAGCCTTGACCCTTGCATAGACAGGCTTTTATTGGTTTTCTCGGGTCTTACATCAGAGAAAGATTTATTATCTATTACGTAGAATCTTGTTGTCTACATTTTAGGTACAATCAAGGAAATGAAAATAACATGCAGAGGGGAATGGCAATGAGCTGATTAGCTCTGTCCTTGGGAGAATTCACGCAGGCTTTGGAAGTTACCTTGAAGATAGACAATACACATTTGCTGTTTTAGACCAGGGTGATGGAGTTTTAGCAAGAGCAAGCCATAACAGACAGTATGCATTTTCTAGGTCTGATTCCCTTGGGAAAACTTGGTTTGAAGGTCTGGCTCCTGCCCACCACTTTGCTTCTGTAGGTTTTCCATGCAGAGCTGAATCACATTTGCCAGAATGAAACAAACTGGTCCCCTACAGACATAATATATTGTTGCAAATGTATTAGAGTAAACAATGGCTGTTTATTAATGACAAGGCCTAAAATGAGATGGTTATAGACTTGATCATAATGCAATTGACATTGCAAAGGAATTTGCTTCTTTTGTATCCACAGTTTAAGATAACAACTAAAATTACAAGGGAAATTATATCAGAACTTTGCAGAATCTTGGAGATTTTTATATAATCTCTAGAACATCTACCTTAATAAAAATATGTGTATACAAATAAAATATACTTATTATTTTTTATTTGACAAAGCTTCCCATGTACTTCAAGCATATTAAATAGATCTAATTAGTTCAAAATTTCTTCTTAATAAGGAGAAAGAACAAATCCTTGAGGTATTCCAGGGACCCACTGAAATACCTTAAAGCCATTTCTAGGTTAAGAAAAAGTTTCTGGACTTCTGGCCAAGATGGAGGCATAGGTGGATGCACTGTGCCTCCTCACAACAACCAAGATAGGGACAACAACAATTTAGAAACAGAATAACAACCAGAACTGACAGAAAATTGATCTGAATGGAAGTCAGACAATCAAGTTTAAATTGACCCATTCATCCAGACCAGTAGGAGGGGCAGAGTCTGGCAGCCATGCGAGGGTCCCTGCACGGAGATCAGAGTGTTGGGACTGGGCACGTAAAGCATCCGGGGGCTTGTAAGGCATCCAGGGCATGCAAGACCACAGCAGGTGGATACTGAGTGTGGAAGCAGCAGCTGGCACACCCCAGCCGAGGGGTGGCAACTGGAAGACCCAGCGAGGTGGTGACTGTGAAGCAAGGCACTGCTTGCAACTCAGGATCACAGTGCTGGGAAATAGAGCCTCGGGACACTGATTGAAAATACCTGTGGGGGTTGAAGCGCCAGGAGAGACTCCCTGCCTCACAGGAGAGGTCCTTGGAAAGTCCCATGGGGTGCACAAGCCCACCCACACAGGAATTGGCACCAGAGGGGCCCAGTTTGCTCGGGGGAAGCTGCAGAAGGGACTGAGATCCGACCGAGAGCAGAGCAAGCACCATTGTTCCCTCTCGGACCCCGCCCCCACATACAACGTCACAACCCAGCAACTGGGTTGCCCAGCCTTGGTGAACACCTAAGGCTCTGCCCCTCATACAGAACAGGTGAGACCAGACCAAAAGAGGGGGAAAAAAAAGATGGCTCAAACAGAATTGAAAGCCCTAGATCCAGTACTTTTAAGCAACCGAGAGATAGCCAACCTATCAGATGCACAGTTCAAAGCACTGGTGATTAGGAAGCTCACAGAATTGGTTGATTTTGGTTGTAAATTAGATGAAAAAAATGAAGGCTACAATAAGTGAAATGAAGAAAAATGCACAGGGAACCAATAGTGATGGAATGAAAGCTGGGTCTCACATCAATGGAGTGGACCAGAAGGAAGAAAAACATATACAATCAGAAAAGAATGAAAAAAACAAGAATTCAAAAAAATGAGAAGAGGCTTAGGAACATCTAGGACATCTTTAAATGATCCAACATCCGAATTATATGGGTACCAGAAGGAGAAGAGGAAGAGCAACAAGTGGAAAAGTTATGTGAACAAATAATAAAGGAGAACTTCCCCATTCTGGCAAAGGAAATAGACTTCCAGGAAGTCCAGGAAGCTCAGAGAGTCCCAAAGAAGTTGGACCCAAGAAAGAACACACCAAGGCACATCATAATTACATTAGCCAAGGTAAAAGTGAAGGAGAGAATCCTAGAAGCAGCAAGAGATAAGGGGACAGTAACCTCCAAAGGAGTTCCCATCAGACTGTCAGCTGATTTCTCAAAAGAGATCTTGCACGCAAGAAGGGGCTGGAAAGAAGTATTCCAAGTCATGAAAGGCAAGGACCTACATCCCAGATTGCTCTATCCAGCAAAGCTTTCATTCAGAATGGAAGAGCAGATAAAGTGCTTCTCAGATAAGGTCAAGTTAAAGGAGTTCATCATCACCAAGCCCTTATTTTATGAAATGTTAAAGGGACTTATCTAAGAAAAAGAAGATAAAAAAAATGTATAGTAAAATGACAGCAAACTCACAATTATGAACAACCACACCTAAAACGAAAACAAATTAAGTAAACAACTAGAACAGGAACAGAAACACAGAAATGGAGATCACATGGAGGGTTAGCCAGAGGGGAGTGGGAGGAGGAGAGAGGGGGGAAAGGTACAGAGAATAAGTAGCATAGATGGTAGGTAGAAAACAGACAGGGGGAGGGGCAAGAATAGTATGGGAAATGTAGAAGCTAAAGAAGTTATGACACATGGACATGAACTAAAGGGGGGAATGTGGGTGGGAAAGGGTGTGCAGGGTGGAGGGGAATGGGGGGGTAATGGGACAACTGTAATGGCTTAATCAATAAAATATATATTTTCAAAAATGCACTTAAGATGTGTCTATGTTTGACTTTTAAAATTTATGTGTACATAAATCTCTCTAGACAATGAAATAATTGATAATTTTTTACTTTCTTCTTTTATTTGTGGCTTTGAATTGCCTAAAACTCATTCATAACTTTTTATAACAGAGGAGAGAATACAATGCTTTTGCTGTGAAAATAAGAGCATCCAGATTTCTCATTATTAGTTTTCTGTTTAACCACAAGATGGAGCAGTTTACAACCGAATAAGCAACTAAATACTAAGAAAGGCAGAAGGGGGTGGGATTCCTGCCCCTTTCCTGAATTCAATCTAGGTGATTCATGTACATTATAATGCATCTTGAAAATATCTGGTGTGTTGACTATACCTTTAAATCCATCTATTGGAACAAATCTCTGAATTCCAATCTATTTTTTAATGTACATTTTGACTTATCATCAATTATCTTCCACGTTAAATTGGTTCTTTTTAATCAAAGGTAAATTGTTTGAGAAGACTAGAAACCAAAGTCGTAATAACCCCCTGACTTAGCAACAGCTTTTTGTAATGAAGGGAAATTCTTGCAAACAAAAGTACAGTATCCACTGCTTACTGGGGGCCCTGCCCCCAGTGTAGAATGGATAACATGTGACTTCTTGTTGCCATTTCAGAATGGACACTTATATCAATGTTGTGAACCCTAACAAGGAAAAAATTCCAAAATGCTCTAAATAAAATTATGGCAGGCCAGAGGGTGAAAGGAAGAGACAAGAGGGGTTAATCAGTTAACAACTGAAAGGCAAAACCAGCAAGACCGCTCACATTTCTGAGTGTATGCTAGAATTTTGAATCAGCTTTATGGAGGTTATTTGTGCAATTAACTAAAGAGAATACCCAGGTGCCACCAACCACCAGGTGCCTCCACTTCTTGGTTACAAATGACCTTTCTGGACTGTTGGTCACAACCACTCCAAAGGAGCAGATGCTTCTTCCTCACAGACCCTGCACCTATCCCAAAACTAGCACCCCTTCTCCTTCTCCCACCCCTGTGTCTAAGCCCATGTAATTTCTTTCAAAATGGCTTACTTCTTTTGTCCCCAAACTGTTTTCTTAAAAGAATCCATCAGCTCCAGAACAGAAGACATGTCTTCTCCATCAGTTCTGCTGCCGGGGTTTTAGGCTGCACACCCCAGAACCTGCTCCTTCTCTGGCTAGCATATGGCTCAGAAAAAAAAAAAAAAAACCCTTTTTTTTTTATTTTTCAGAAAAGCTTTCAGCCATGAGAGTATTTTGTTTGACAACCATTAATAATCTCTCTAAATGTTATTATCTGAAAAAAGAGAATTCAACTCAAAATAGAACAAGACAAATATTAAGAGACAGACTCACAAACAGTACATTCAGGACCATGTTCCAAGCTGAGACTTGGATGAGAAGGCTGTGGAGACAAATAAGGGTGTGCTGCTGGGCTCCGCTGGGGCTGTGCCCAGGCAAGGAAAGCTGCAGGGGCCGTGTGGAAGACATTGGCCAGGAGGAGGCGCCTGTTATTGTCAACACTCAATCTCCACATCAGATGGGAGGGGCTTCCAATGGAATCACTGTATTACATACAATCCATCTTAATGGATTTCAGTACCAAGGGAAAAATTCATCATGTTCTTTTTATAGTAGGGCAATAATTAGTAACATATAAGCCTATGCGTTTGTTGTTCTAATCAGAATGGCAGTGTTAGGAATTGAAAGGAGTTTTAATGGAGAAAGAAAAAAGTTACTCATAATCTTACCATTCTTCCCAACCAATAGCTAGTATCATTTTTAGGAATTCTATTGTAGTATATTTTTATAGAAAAGCATGTTTCACAACATTATAATTAGAGTGTGTGTACAATTTTAAAATTGATTCTCTATGTACTATCATAATCAGTTTTCTGTGTAGCTATAAGGTTCATAATTATAATTTTAATGACCTTATAATATCCCATCCACTGAACATATGTTCCATAATTTACTTAACTAGTTTCCATACCATTAGCCACATGAGCATTTAAAAATAGTATTGTAAATAATGTACCACAAGCACATGGTATGTATGTGTGCTTTTTCATTCATTTATCCTGAAGGTAAATCCCCAGAACCAGCTTCACTAAATCAATATGCATGAACTGTGACTTTATATCTATTGTCAAGTGACTTCCAAAAGCAATTTGCCATTTCCAAGGTATGAGTGTACCAGCTTCACTGTGTCTAGATTAGCACAGAGCATTTTCACCTCAAAAAGCTCCAACTTCCCCACCGTCTCTGCCCAGTGGATGCAAGGCCATGCTTCTCAGCTCTTCTGTCTCAGGGTTTCCCTCCACTGAAGGCTCATGCTTCTTCCCTGCATCTCATTGCCACATTCCCTGACCTCCCAGGCCTGGTCCTGATGGCTGACCTGGTTGCCCTTGGCACCAGTTCCTTGTCCTTGGTGGTGAATGTATTCTGCATTCCCCAGTCACCCACCAAAGGCCCTGGGCCCCACAGGATGCTGCCTGTTCCCTCTCCTCCCAGTGTGCTTCTCTATACCCTGTCCCACGTACACTCTGCACCTCACTGTCATGCCTCAGTGCGAGGCAATCTGACTCCTGCTTCTATGGAATGGCTCTTTACAACATGCAAAAGTCAGTGGACATCTTTCAGGTGCCCCATGTCCCCTGGCTTTTTTAATCTATGAGGCATTTGACACCATCCTTCCAGAAACTTTCTCCTGCCTTGCTTCTCCTTCCATGTCCTCCTAACATTCTGGTACTCCTCTCCAAATGTCTGCTGACTCTTCTTTGTTAACCCACCCCCAATCGTTGTTGCTGCAAATAGGAACACAGTGTTAAATGGCACATGGGGCAACACAATGAGGCTCATCCCTTCTCTCCATGCTGTCATGTCAAAGGCTTTGTGGCTCCCCAGTCCCTTGGTTTCAGTTTCCACCTTCCTTTCATTTCATATACCTGATCCATGGACAACCTAATGACTTCCCAATCTGTGCCTCAAACTGAACGGAACTGGACTGCCTATTGGACACCTCTATATGAATGTCCTACGGGCAACTCAGATTCAGCAGGTACCAAATAAAAGCATTATTTTCCCTTTAACCTTCTGGTTTACCTATGTTGTCCTAGTGAATGGCACCACTCTTCAATATCAAGTTCAAAAGCTGTCCATCACTTCACAGTCCTTCTCAGTCTTCACCTCTATGGTCACTCACTCTATGGAGCTTATTTGCCCAACCCCTCCAATTTCTCCCCTCGTGTTCATCCTTCACTGCTTCCTGAGTTCACCTCACAGCTCTTGTCAGCCCCTGCCTGGATTCTCCAGCTGCCCTGAGAATGGTCTCCATTGCATAGCTTGTCTCGCCCACTCTATAGTCAGAGGTAAAGGAGTGCAGTATGATTGGGTAGGTACTGCAGGCATACTTTCTGGGTTCAATTACACTCTATCTTCAGCTGTGTGTTCAACTTTGGGCAGGTTCTTTAACTGCTCTCCATTTGTTCATACATAAAATAGAGGCCATAAGAGCATCTACCTCAGAAGAGTAAGTGTGAATGTGGGATGAGGATTACAAGAATCAATATAGGTCAAGTTCTTGGGACAGTACTGGCACTTATTAAGTACCCATTAAGTGTTACTTGTCATCATCATCACCATCATCATCATCATCATTTTCTGCACTACTACAGGATCTTTCTAAAGGAAAAAGCTGGTCTAACCAGGAGTCTACTCAAAACCATTCCATTCAGACAGATACTCTGTACACCCATGTCCATAGCAGTGTTATTCTTGATAGCTAAAATGTAAAAACAACCCAAGTGTCCATTGACAAAAGAGTGTACAAACAAAATGTGGTATATACATACAGTGGAGTATTATTCAGGAAGGAAGGAAATTCTGACATTGCTACAACATGGATGAGCCTTGAGGACATTATACTAAGTAAAGTAAGCCAGTCACAAAAGACAAATACTGTATGATGCCACTTATACGAGGCACCTGGGGTAGTCAAATTCATAGAGTTAGAAAGTAGAATGGAGGTTGCCAGGGGCCAGGGGGAAGAGAATGGGGAGTTAGTGCTTAATAGAGACACAGTTTCAGTTTGGGAAGATGAGTAAGTTCCAGAGATGGATGGTGGTGTGGGTTGCATAACAATGTGAATGTGCTCAATGCCACTGAACATTACAAGTGAAAATAGTCAAAAGGGTAAATTTTATGTAATTTTTACCATAATAATAAAAACTTTCAGTGTGTCTCCATTGCCTATACAGTTCCAACACCAAGGAATGTGGTTGATGCCCTCCAGGCTCTGAGGATCTATATCAGTTCATCTGTTCTGGCCTCTTCTCCTACCTCTCCCTGTGCTACAGCAACACAATACCATTGTGTTCTCTTGGCATATGAACTTAGACAACACTCAGCCTCTGCAAAGGGTTCAAACTCCTTGCCCTCCTTATCTATGAGAATTGATTCACACCCACTTCCTGTACTTCTGGGCTTCCACTGGACAAATCAAAACATATAATCCTGGAATATTAGAAATTATTCTACAGGTTTTTCAACATGGCAGCAAGTAGGTGGAAGCTATATTTACCCCCTCCTAGGACTAAACTGGATTTACAGCTAAATTAAGCAACAATCATCCTGAATAACGAACTGAAGTCTAACTGAAGTGGAGTCTTATAATCAAGGATTTACAAAAGAAGTCACATTGAGACTAGTAGAAAGGACAAAGTCGTGAAAAGAGCTGGCCCCATTCCCACAGTGGCAGCTGATGCAGCTGGGGGAGGGATATTTCAGCAGTGGGGGTTTCCCCTGAGAACTGTGGGGCCCAGAGCACCAGAGCCAGGAGGAAGTGCCCACATAATATCTGGTTGTGAAAGTCAGGAGAGATTCTGTCCCTCAAGGAGAGATTGAGTTCCCTACAGATACAGACACCCTCTTAAAGGGCCAGTGTACAAAATTTTGTTTGTAGTCACTCACTCTGGGCTCTGGTGGAGAAGACTAGATTTGTAAGAGGAGAGTCTGGGATTTGTGGTTCTAGGAAGGGAGCTGAGGACACAGCTGCTAGGATCCCTGTGCTGAGGCCCTCTTCCATACTGTAGGTGCCATCTTTCTTGGGTGGCAAATGCCCCTCCAAGCAGCAGCAGCCTGGGGGAAAGCAATTTTCCCACCCTCTGGACCCCTCTCACCCCACCTTGCAAAACTTAAGCCCTGATGAGGAGTCAGCTGCCTTGGCTTGGGTGTAGAGATCTGGGCAGACTCAGGGCTGTCAGTAACTGAGTTGTCTGGCTTTACGGTGGAGTCATTTCCCCCACTTTCCTGTGATCCTGACTGTTGCTTCCCCATCATAGGAGATCGGATAGACTCATCTTCCTGGGTTCTGTCAGAACCAACATCTGGGCCTTAGATGCCCTACCTGCCTGACCCCTACTGGCTCCACCCTGCCAAAGTCAGGAAAAAAATCAGGACAGAGTCCTCTGGCTCTGGGATGGGAAGCACACCCACCACGTTCCCTGAAGCTTGACCAGCACCTCCTCCTCATGGGAGATCCACTAGCCCTATCTACCCTACTACAGAGGTTCTTTTAGTGACTGAACCTAACAGGCAGCCAGCAGGTGGAGGTAGATCTTAGGGTGACTTGGGACTTTCTTTGACATGCTCCAGTGTCTGGAGCTGGAAAAAGCCAGCCTTGGTGCATAACATGGTCTTCCCACAAGCACCCAAACCCAGCAGAGGCAGCCACAAACTGTGGACCACTTGTAGCTCCAAAAAGATTGCCAAGGGCTAGGCACAGACAGTGTGACAGTGTCTGACATTGGTCTGCTCCAGGGTCCCTTCCAAGAGGCCCAGAACTAACACACCATGAGGCCAGCTTCAGAAAACATCAGAGAAGGATCCAATAAGCTTCACAAGGAGCATGTCCAAAAGGAGATCTCGGGAAGCACAAAACCCTGTTGAGATGAATTCTACTTTATGTGGTCAGTAACCTACACAGCAGCTTGCACGTTATACTTGGGGTTGAGCCTCACATTCAGCCAGCTTGAAGGTTGGTCCCATGCACAAATAGGTAAATGGCAATCAAGACTCAGTCACAACAAAAGGACCCACATCACCCACATAAGGGACATTCTAGCTAAAATGATCAAAGAGAATGTGCCACTACATCCCACAGGACATCTACTATATAAGGCCACCCGACAAAGACTGGGAGTCATAACAGACCTACCTAATACATAGGAACAAACACAAAAAGGAAGGCAAAGTAGGAAGACAAATAAACAGGTCCTAGATAAAAGAACAGGAGGACTCTCCAGAAAAACAGCTAAATAAAGTGAAGGGAAGCAATTTATCAAATATAGAGTTCAAAGTAATGGTTATAAGGATGCTCAAAAACTTAGTAAGAACTACAATAGCATGAAAAAGAGCATAGAACCCATGAAAAAGAATCAGTCATAAATGAAGAATACAGTAACTGACATCAATAATACACTGGAATGAATAAACAGTAGGTTGGATGAGGCAGAAGATCAAATCAGTGATTTGGAAAACAAGGTAGAAAAATTAGAGCAGCAAAAAGAAGAAATTAAAAAGAATGAAGATAGTTCAAGGACCTTGGGGACAACATGAAGTATATCAACATCACACCATTGGAATAACAGAATAAGAGAGAGTAAGGTATCAAAAACCTATTTGATGAAATAATGACCAAAACCTTTCCTAACCTGGTGTCGGTAAAAGACTCACAAGTTCAAGAACACAAAAAGTCCCAAACAAGATAAACCCAAAGAAGCCCACACCAAGACACATTATAATTAAAATGCAAGAGTTAAAGGCAATAAGAGAATCTTATAAGCCGCAAGAGAAAGACAGTTATCTACAAGGGAGCTCCTGTCAGACTGTCTGCTGATTTCTCAACAGAAACCTTTCAGGCCAGAACAGATTGTCATGAAATATTCAGAGTGATAAAAAGCAAGAACCTACAACCAGAACTGCTTTACCCAGCAAGGCTATGACTTAAAACTGAGGGAGAAACAAAGAGCTTCCTGGACAAGAAAAAGCTAAAGGAGATTCTTATCACAAAATCAGTATTATAAAAAATGTTAAAGGGCCTGCATTAAGAATGAGAAAAAGAAGGAAAAAAAGCACAGGAACATAGTTAAAAGAATAAATGACAGTAAGTATGTACCTATCAATAATCACTTTAAATGTAAATGGCTTAAATGTTCCAATCAAAAGACACAGGGTAGTAAATAGACAAGGAAGCAGGACCCACATATATGCTGTCTACAAGAGATCCGTCTCAGAACAAAAAGATACACACAGACTAAAAAGTAAAGGATGGCCCTGACTGATGTGACTCAGTTGGTTGGGCATTGCTCCACAAAGCAAAAGGTTACTGGTTTGATTCCCAGTCAGGACACATGCCTGGGTTGTGGGTTCAGTACCCAGTTGAGGCATGTACGAGAGACAACTGATCAATGTTTCTCTCACGTGGATGTTTTTCTCTCTCTCCTTCTCCCTCCCTTTGATGCAGACACTGGCCCACAGTGTCCACGTCATTATGGATGAAATGAGACATTCACATAGACTACCAAGTCTGGTGGAGGAAAAGGGACAGCATGGCTATTCTCTCAAGGGGAGCAAAAGCCATGGCCTCAGCCATGACAGGCCTTTATTGGGTTTCTCTGCCCATTACATGATGGTCCTCATTTACTATGCACAGGTTCACTTTAGGTGGTTACCTTTTACAGAAAACAAAGGAGCCAATGCTGCAAATCACATCACAGAAGAGGGATATTTGCCAATGAAAAGGCAAAAGTGGTTGAGCCAGTTACACTCAGCCTTGGAAGGGTTAACATGGATTTTAGGAAGTTATTTTGCAGTAAATGTTTGCCACTGGGGGCTGAGCCCATGCCACGCAGGATGGTCTACTACATCCCTTCCCCTCTCTCTGAAAAATAAATAAATAAAAATTTAAAAATTAAATAAAATTAAAAGAATGAAAAAAAATATTTTGTGCAAAAGGAAAGAAAAAAGCTGGGGTAACAATACTTATATCTCTCAAAACAGACTTTAAAACAAAGGTTATATAGTAAGTGACTAAGAAGGACACTACATAATGAAAAAGGGAACAATACAAGAGAACATAATCCTTGTAAACATTTATGTACCCAATATAGTAGTATCAAAATATACAAAGAAAATCTTGATGGATATAAAAAGAAATTAACAGAAATTAAGAAGTTATACAGTCATAGTAGGGGATTTTAACACCCTACTGACATCATAGATAGATTTTTCAGACAGAAAATAAACAAAGAAATGGTGGCCTTAAATAACACACTAGATTAGAAGATTTAATTGATATCTTTAGGCATTTCATCCCAAAGCAGCACAATACAAATTTTTTTCAAGCGCACATGAAACATTTTCTTGGGTAGACCACATGTTAAAACACAAAACAAGTTTCAATAAATTTAAACAGATTTAATTACATCAACCATATTCTCTGATTTTAATGGTATGAAGCTAGAAATGCATCACAAGAAAAGTAATTGAAAACACCCAAAGGCATGGAGGCTAAGTAACAGGTTACTAAACAATAAATGGATTAACAATGAAGTCAAGGAAGAAATCAAAAGATACCTTGAAACAAGTGAAAATGAGAACCCAAAAACCCAAAATCTATCGGACACAGTGAAAGCAGTCCTAAGAGGAAAATTCATAGCATTACAAGACTATATCAAGAAACAACAAAAAAATCTCAAATAAGAAATTTAACTTTATACATAAAGGAACTAGAAAAGGAACAACAAACAAGCCCAAAGTGAGTAGAAGAAAGGAAATAATAAAGATAGAGCTGAAAAAAATAAAAATAATACAAAGTGAATCCAAAGGCTGGCTGGTTCTTTGAAAAGATAAACAAGATTGACAAATCTGTAATCAGACTCATCAAGGAAAAAAGAAAAAGGCTATGACTCACATGGTTCAGTAAGCTGAAAGCCAGCCTGTGAACCAAAAGGTTGCTGGTTCAACTCAAAGTCAGGGCACATGTCTAGGTTGTGGTCCAGGTCCCCAGTTAGGGGTATGTGAGAGGCAACCAATAGATGTTTGTCTCACACATCAATGTTTCCCTTCAATTATTTTTCCTTCTTTTCCCTTCTATCTAAGAAATAAAATAAATCTTTAAGAAAAGAAAAGAGAGAGAGGACCCAAATACATAAAATCAGAAATGAAAGAGTAGAAATAACAACTGACAAAAAGAAATACAAAGGATTGTAAGAAAATATAATGGACAACTATATGCCAACAAATTGGACAATCTGAATGAAATGGATAAATTTCTAGAAGCATACAATCTTCCAAAACTAAATCAGGAAGAATCAGAGATCTGAGTAGACAGATTACAAATAGTGAAATTGAAGCAATAATTTATAAACTCTCAACAAATAAAAATCCTGGACTGAATGGCTTCACAGGTGAATTTTAACAAACATTTAGAGAAGAACTAACACCTCTCCTTCTCAAACTATTCCAAATAATTCAAGAGGAGGAGCAACTTCCAAGCTCATTTTATGAGGCCAGTATTATCCTAATTCCAAAACCAGATAAAGACACTGAAAAAAAATAAAGAAAATTATAGGTCAATATCTCTTATGAATATAGATGCTAAAATACTCAACAAAAATATTAGCAAACTTGATCTAGCAATATATTAAAAAGGTCATACACCATGACCAAGGGGGATTTATTCCAGGATGCAAGGTTGGTACAATATCCAGAAACCAATAAATGTGATTCAACACATAGACAAAATAAAGGATAAAAACCACATGATTATATCAATAAATGCAGAAAAAAATGTTTGATAAAACCCAGCAACATTTATGTGCACAACTCTGAGCAAAGTGGAAATAGAGGGAACATACCTCTACATAATAAAGACCACATATGACAAACCCACAGCCAACATCATACTCAATAGACAAAAATTAAAAATATTTTCTTTAAGATAGGGAACAAGACACGGATGTCCATTTTCACCACTCTTATTCAACAGAGTATTTGAAGTCCTAGGCACAGCAATCAGACAAGAAGAAGAAATAAAAGGCATCCACATTGGTAAAGGAGGAAGTAAAACTGTCATTTTCAGATGACATGATCCACCAAAAAAAACTACTAGAACTAATCACTGAATTCAGGAAAGTAGAAGGATACAAATTAAATATACAGAAATCAGTTGCATTTTTATACACCAGTATAGACTATGAGAAAGGAAAACAAAGAAAACAATCCCATGTGTAATTATTTTAAAAATACGTAGGAATACATTTAACCAAGGATGTAAAAGACCAGTACTAGGAAAATTATAAGACACTGAAGAAAGAAGTTGAAGAAAATACACATAAGTTGATGCACATACCATGTTCATGGATGGGAAGAATTTACATCATTAAAATGTCCATACTACCCAAAACAATCCATAGATTCAATGCAATTCCTATCCAGATACCAATGGCATATTTCACAAAACTAGAGCAAATATTTCCAAAATTTATATGGAACCACAAAGGCCCCCGCATAGCCACAGCAATCTTGAGGAAGAAGAACAAAGTTGGAGCCTGATACCAAATTGTACTACAACACCATAATAATCAAGACAGTATGGTACTTGTATAAAACAGACATATAGAGCAATAAAACAGAATAGAGATCCCAGAAATAAACCTACACCTTTATGATCAGTTAATATTTGACAAAGGAGAAAAGCATATACAATTGGGTAAAGATAATCTATTCAATAAGTAGGGTTGGAAAAATTGGACAGATATGGCAGAAGAATGAAACTAGACCACCTACTTCCTCCACACACAAGAATAAATTTAAAATGGATTAAAGACCTAAATGGTATACTCAAAACCATAAAAATCCTAGCAGAAAATATGGGCTTAAAATCTCGGACATTTCTCTTACCAATATTTTTTCTGATATATCTCTTCAGGCATGGGGAAAAAAGAAAAAAATTAAAAATGGGACTACATCAAATTAAAAAGTCTTTGCACAGCAACAGAAACCATCAATGAAATGAAATAAAAAGACAACCCACTGAATAGCAGAACACATTTACCAGTACATCTGACAGGGGCTTAATATCCAAAATTAATAAAGAACTAATAAAACTCAACACCAAAAATGCCTAAACAATCCATTAATAAGTGGGCAAAGGATATGAATAGACAATTCTCCAAAGAGGACATAGAGATGGCAAACAGACATATGAAAAGGTGCTTAACATCACTAACCATCAGAGAAATGCAAATTAAAACCACAATGATATATCACCTCACACTTGTCAGAACGGCTATCATCAATAAATCCACAAATGAAAAGTGTTTGTGAGGATGTGGAGAAAAGGGAACCTTCATTCACTGTTGGTGGGAATGCAGACTAGTGCAACCACTGTGAAGAACAGTATGGACATATCACCCAAAATTTAAATCGCATGGGCCTGCCAACCAAAGGGTCGCTGGTTGAATTCCCAGTCAGTGCACATGCCTGCATTTCAGGCCAGGTTTTCAGTAGGGGGCATGTGAGAGGCAACCACACATTGATGTTTCTCTCCTCTTTCTCCTTCCCTTCCCCTCTCTTTAAAAATAAATGAATAAAATCATTTTTTAATTAAAAATGGAACTGCTTTAGGACCCAGTGATTCCACTCCTGGTAATATATCTAAAAAAATCTGAAACCCAATGCAAAAGACTATATGCACCCCTATGTTCATTGCAACGTTATTTACAATAGCCATGATTTGCACATCTATGTTCATTGCAGTGTTATTTACAATAGCCATGATTTGGAAGCAGCCCAAGTGCTTAACAGCACATGAGTAGATAAAGAAGCTGTGGCACATTTATGTGATGGAAAACTACTCAGCCATATAAAAGAAGGAAATCTTACCTTTGTGACAGCATGGTTGTGTCCGAAGAGTATTATGCTAAGTGAAATAAGCCAGCCTAGAGAAAGACAAGTATCATATGATTTTACTTATGTGTGGAATCTAATAGGTAAAATAAACTAACAGAGTGGAGACAGACTCATAGATACAGAGAACAGACTAACAGCTGTCAAGGGGAGGTAGTTAGGTGCTAAGTGAGAAGTGTGATGGGATTAAACAAAGAACAAAAAGAAAGACTCATGGACACACAATGGTATGGTGACTGTCAGAGGGAAGGGGGAGGAAAGAGGTAGAAAAGATTAAAGGAGGGACAAAAAAGAAGAGATAAAAAAGAAAACAAAACTCATAAGCACAGACAACAGACTGATAATTACCAGAGGGAAATATGAGGTGGGGGAAGGTAGAAGAGGGTAAAGGGGGAATAAATGGAGATGGAAAGAGACTTGACTATTGGTGGTGAACAAACAATAGACCATACAGATAATATACTGTAGAAATGCACACCTGAAACCTAATTTTATTAACAATGTCTTAATAATGTCTTAAAATAATTTATTAACAATGTTTTATTAACAATAAATTCAATAAAAATTAAATAAATAAATAATTTTTAAAAGAAATTATTCTAGTTGAGCTTTCATTTACAGATGGGGAAATAGATCATCAACTTACCTGAGAACATGCAACAAGATGGTGATGCAACCAAAATAAGAACTCAGGTTTCCTGCCTCCCAACACTGAAGTCCTTCAACAAACCTGGCATTCACAAAAAAGCAAGTTTTGGGTTGGTAACAAGGCCAGATAGTGACATACAGAGACCAGACAGGCCCTGGGAACCATAGCTCCCATGCCAACAGAGATCTTATTTGTAACATATGGCCACATTAGACAAACTTGTTCATTTAATCCTTTGTGTATCTATCCATCCTTCCGTCCACCCATCTACTGATCCACTCTTTCATTAAGGGGGAGGTGGTATAGCTGAGTCTAGATCTGAACTGCTTGGTCTGAATCCTGCCTCTGCCACCTATATGTATGATCATGAGCAGGTTATTTGCCACCCTGTGCCTCACTTTCCTTACCTGTAAAATAGGGTAACAATATTACTTAATAGGATGATTATAATAAATAAATTAACACATATAAAATGCTTAGAACAGTGCCTGGCATATAGTAGGTTGTTCAAGTCTTTGATTCAGCAATAAATTAAGAGAGAAATCCCTCCAAATAATGTGCATGCTGGTCAGTTTGAGCTCATCTCCCACCATTGTTGGCATCATGAACAGTAACCATAATGAACATGTCTGTATGTCAGGCAGAGAAGCCCAGGTTTCAGCTGGGAGGGCTTTGGAGGCACAGAGGGTTTCGATTCATCTTAGTACCCATGTGTCTCTGAGCTTGAAATTAACTAAGATAAATGCATGTAATACTTCAAACAATATTTGGACATTATGCAAATATGATAGTTTAACAACATGAACATAAGTAAAATTTGAAGTTTATGAATTTTTCTAACAAGAAAGGCAAGAAATAAAGCCACATGGTAATTTCTGATGATCCATCTAATGATAAAAGGATGTCGTTGGGGAAGAAGTGTGCTCCTTTTGGCCAAGGTCGACAGAGCCTCTGCATTTTAACCAGAGGAATTTCTCTATACTTCTATTTCTCAAACATCATTTTAAGTGTTAGGAAATCTTCTCTAAATATTAATAAGTTAAATTGTTACAGGGTGCAGCCAAGAGGGGGGCCCCAAATAGGGATTTGGAATGGGGCCCAGAACTCAGGGTGTCCAGGAAATATTAGGATGTCCTCACCCCCCTCCAAAGGTGTGAGTTGGGGGGAGGGACAAATGGAGCAGGGCCATTGAGAGCTGTTTTGCATAGCAACAGCTTTGCAGCTAACCTCTGGTGTGGTCATTTAACATATCTATAACCTTTAACAGGATGCATAGATATGTTAAATAGCTGTGGCCAGGCTCTGAGCCAGGGGAATGGAAGTAATCGCCCCCCAAGACACAACTTGGGGGGGCAGGTTCCCCAAGTTACAGTGCCTATGTGAGAGCTTGGAGATGATTGGCTCCATGACATGGGGCCACGCCTGCCCAGACTTACTATGGCAGCCCAATAAAGTTGGAATAATATGAGAGTGCTGGCAAATGTAGCCAATTGTGGGAGGAGTTGGAAATGTGGCTGCAGAGAGGAAGATTGGCTCGGGGATTTAAACTGAGACACGATAGCCATTGAAGAGAGAACCACTCGGTCTTTAGCAGAGTGGGGACTCCCTCAGCCCTGTGAGAGAGAATCACCATGCGGCTTTAGCAGAGAATCGCCACTCAGCTTCGGCAGAGTGGCAACACCCCTCCTCGCAGCCATTGCGGAGAGAGAACCATGCAGCTGTGGCAATAGAAAGGAGAGAGCCACACGCTTCTGGCAGAGGGAGGACCTCAGCAGCCATTGAGGAGGGAGAACCATGTGGCTTTGCCAGAGTGGGTACCACCCTCCAGCTTTAGAAGGGGGAACTACCCCCCGGCTTTAGCAGAGATCTTGGTGACACAGCTGATGGTGCCGGGAACCAAGGGATGCCTACCAGCCAAGACGGATTACTGAGAAGAACCAGGGGCTGCCTGAGCCATGGACTTCTATTTCTTTTCCTGAGATAGGGTACCCTGGACTGGGCAAAGGGGGGAAGGAAGGACTGTGTGTTTGTGGGTGTTTTAAGGGACTTTGGGATTTTGATGAAAACATTAGGTCACTACTTTAAGTCTGTACAGCATTAAATAAACATTTCCTTTCCTTTTCACAAATCTCTGGCATTGAGAGATTGTTACAGGGTGCAGCGAAGAGGGGGGACCCCAAATGGGCATTTGAAATGGGGTCCAGAACTTAAGGTGTCCAGGAGATTTTAGGATGTCTCCATCCCCCCGCCCCAGGGTGTGGGTTGGGGGAAGGGACCAATGGAGCAGGGCCATTGAGAGCTGTTTTGCATAGCAACAGCCTTGCAGCTAAGCTCTGGCGTGGTCATTTAACATATCTATAGCCTTTGGCTGGTCGCTTAGATATGTTAAATAGCTGTGGCCATGCCCTGAGCCAGGGGAATGGGAGTAACTTCCCTACCAAGATGTAACTGGGGGGGCAGGTCCCCCGAGTTACAGTGCCTGCGTGGGAGCTTGGAGATGATTGACTCCAGGACATGGGGCCACGCCTGCCCAGACTCATGATGGAAGCCCAGTAAAGCTGGAAGGACACGAGTTCTGGCATGTGAAGCCGAGTGTGGGACAAGTCGGAAATGAGGCTGCAGGGGAAGATTGGCCGCAGGGATTTAAAACCCAGACTTGGCGGCCATTGAAAGGAGAGAACCATGTGGCTGTGGAGGTGCAGAGAGGATCACGGCCATTGAAGAGAGAGCCACACAGCTTTAGCAGAGTGAAGACTCCCGCAACCCTGAGAGGGAGAACCACGCAGCCTGGACAGAGTGGGGACTCTCCCTTCCCACAGCCCTGAGAGAAGGAGAACCATGCTGCTTTAGGAAGGAGAACCATATGCAGCCCTGAAAAGGTGAACCATGCGCAGCCCTGAAAGGGAGAACCATGCCGCAGCCATGAGAGAGGGAGAACCACGCAGCCTGGACAGAGTGAGGACTCCCGTGGCCCTGGGAGAGAGGACCACGTGCCTTTGCCAGAGTGGGGACCCCCCCCGCAGCTTTAGAAGGGGGAACCACCACCTGATTTTAGCAGAGATCCCAGCGACTCAGCTGAGGGTGCCAGGAACCCAGGGAGGTCTCCCAGTCGAGATGGAGTACTAACTGGGAAGAACCAGAGGACTGCCTGAGCCATGGACTTCTTTTTCCTTTCCTGAGATACAGTACTCTGGACTGGGCAAAGGGGGAAGGAAGGAAGGACTGTGTCTGTTTGTGGGTGTTTTAAGGGACTTTAGGATTTTTGATAAAGACATTAGGTCACTACTTGAAGTTTGTATAGCATTAAATAAACATTTCCTTTCCTTTTCACGAATCTCTGGCACTGAGAGACGTCTTTCCTCAGGCAGCGGACATAACGGACCCGGGGCCTTCTTTCAATAATAGTATATCGTCCCAGGCCCCCCTTGTTGTGTTCTGTAACAAGATGTCTTTCCTATAAGGTGGCGGACATAATGAGCCTGGGGTTTCCTTTCAGTAATAGTATATTGCCCTCAGGCCCTCTTGGCCCATTGTGTTCTGTAACAAAATAAAAATCTTCCTTTCTTATGATACAAAACCTTTTTCTGATCATTCTCTAATTTAGGTCATCTACAAAGCAGGAATTTCATAAAAGGCATTTTTAGCTACTAATTTTAATTTGTTATGTGTGTAGGGGGGGTATTTTTGCAAGCACTGATGAATATGGCTAATTAAAAATATTTTACTTTAGTTTAAAATGTCTTTTATTCCAATTTGAGGTCAGGTAAAGCTGCTGTGAGAACCATGTGCATGTTTCTGTGTGAACATGTCTTCATTTGTTGGGGACATGCCCAGAGATCAGTTGTTGGGTTGTGTGGTAGTTATGGTGGAAATAAAGGCTGGACCCTCACCATTGCAATCTAACAAAGAACTTAATACAGGAGCCTAAACACAAGGGAAATAGCCCATTAACACCTCTGGGTATTCACACCCTCCCCCAACAGTGCCCAAAGGAAGAAGCCCATAAAGGATATTCACCACCCCCCAAATCTGGCACCACCTTTACCCATCAATCAATATGTAACTTCTTCACCCCCATCTGCCAACTATGTAAGTCCTCAGAACAAGGACCGGTGACCGCTTGCCTTCCCAGCCTTTGACCACCTTACTTTCACCACCCTTACCCGGCTTTGTCCTGAACCTATGCCTCCCCATCCCCCACCTCAACAAGGCCTGTTCTGTTCCATGAGAATGTATCACTGATAAACCCTGCTTGCACACTAATAGATTTGCTGATGTGTAATTCCTTATAGCATCAGCAAGAACCAGGTCTCAGTCGGTAACAGTTGTATGTTTGATTTTGTAGGAAATTGTCAAACTGTTTTCCAGAGAGGATGATAGAGATAGTTTATTGTGGCTTTAGTTTGTGTTTCCCTAATGGCAAATGGTGTTGAACATCTTTTCCTGTGCTTATTTGCCATCTCTATACCCTCTTCAGTGAAGTCACATCATGTCTCTATTCTTGTCTTTTGACCATTTTTTAAACTAGATTGAATGCTTTTTAAGGTCGAGTGTTGAAAGTTCTATTCAACACTAACTGGAATAAAGATATATTCCTGTTACAAGTCCTTTATCAGATATGTGGTTTGCTAATATTTTCTCCCACTCTGTAGCTTGTCTTTTTATCCTCCTAAAAAGATCTTTCACAGATAAAAAAGCTTTTCATTTCAATTAGGTCAAGTTTTCCTTATATGAATCTTGTTTTCAGTGTATAGTCTAAGAACTCTTCTCCTAGCCCTAGGTCCCAAAGATATTTTTCCCCCTAAAAGTTTTATAACTTTACACTTACATTTTTAAGGTCTGTGATCCATTTTGAATTAATTTTGAAGGTGTGATGTTAAGTGAATATTCATTTTTTTGGCTTGTGGTTGTCAAATTTCTCCAGCATCATTGGTTGAAAAAACGATCTTCCTCCCTTGAATCACTGTGTACATTCACAAAAGATTGAAACCGGAAAACCGGGTGTTCATGCTGCCTGTCACCTACCAGACCCAATAAGCAGGGACAGGGATTGAATCTTTATGGGTACTTTATTCAGAAGGCTGGCAATCTGAGAGGACGGTAGGTATTGTACCCTTGCAGACCATCTTACATTTCCTTTCAAGCTAGCCTTTTAATAACACAGATCAAAGTGGGTGAGAGGTTTTGAAATTCAGGGAAAATTAGATCTAAAAACTGCAGCATTCTCACCCCAGGTAGGTGGTTGTCAGTTTCTCCCTGGGACATAATGGCTCAGAAGTCTGCAGCTGTGTCCCAGGCAGTGGTCTTTAGCTGTGTCCCAGGAGGTCAGCTATCTCTCCTGGGAGTCAGGGTAGGCCCTGCCCACAGTTCCTGAAACAATAGCTTTAATAGATGAATTACCTACTAGGCTTATTAACTATTTACTTTAAACTAAAACTTTCCAACTCTGGAGTCCCCTGTCAATGTGATGGGATGGGTCTGTATAGATGGTATTATAGTTTTAACTAAGCTGATGCTAACATTTCCAATCATGCTGAGCCCTTCCAGGCAGTCACTTAGGATAATTCCTCAAACCCTGAATCCTACTTGTGGACTTTTTCAGAGCCAGGACAACTGAGGAAAATCAGTTTCACTATTTATAGTGCAGTCTTGCTTTTGTTTTTAATCATAAATGGTATTTCCTATCCTGATTATCCCCTACCTTTCACCTAATTCACAAGCTGACTTTTGCATGTCGCTAGGGTCATGTGCAATAATTAGGATGGGGTTTTGGGGTTTCACAGTGAAGGACTTGCCCAGCTGTGCTTCTTACTGGCCAAGTGATTTGGGGTGAGCTATTTACCTTGCTGAGTCTCATTGTCTTAGCTGTAAAATGGACTCAGACAATGAGGACTAAGGAAACTATGAATTCAGGGGGCATAGTACAGTGTCTGACACATAAATATTTAATAAATGGTAACCAGTATTGTTAGTGCCTTAGACTGTTTTGAAAAAGTAAATTTTGTGAGAACATTTAAAGAACATGTCTAAGGATCCTAAGGTAATTCTATAAAAGGCAACCAAAATGTTTTAAGCAGTATAAGTTGATTACTTTTTTAAAAAGATTTTATTTGTTCATTTTTAGAGAGAGGGTAAGGGAGTGGGAGAGGGAGAGGAACATCAATGCGTGGTTGCCTCTCGCACACCCCCCAATGGTAACTCGGCCCACAACTGAGGCATGTACCCTGACTGGTAATTGAACCAGCAACCCCTTGGTTTACAGGCCAGCACTCAGTCCACTAGTGACACCAACCAGGGCTAAGATGATTAGTTTGAAGTGGTGAATCCTCATTGCTTATGTAATGTCTGGCATTGACAGAGTATTTCAATAATAAATATAAAACCCAAGATAGTGGTTATTCTGGGGAAGGGCTGGAAGGATGTGGAGAGCCAGGAGCAGATGCAAAGCTTGATGATATTGGGAATGTGCTGGTGAAGTTGGGTGCTGAGTTCACAGGTGTTTTTAAATAAACATTATATAAATTCTTTTCAATAAATCAAATGATACACAATAATTCATTTCCATGACAATTAGTCTCATTGACTCATAGTCTTACCTGATGCATATATGCATAATATTCACATGGATATATAAAATATAAAAGTTAATTTAATTCTACAAATTTCTATCAAACTTCTACTATTGCATGAGAATAATTATGTCAGTGCTGTACAGACATCCTGAGAGGGCTTAATGGGCAGTGGAGGACAAGGTAAGTTTCAAATGTAGTTCACATGAGCCAAGAAGTTCTCTTGGAAGAGGTAAATTTTTGAATTGAGGAAAATTTAATTTAATAATAGAATGAGCCAAGTGAAAAGTTGGAGTTTCAAGAGTTAAAGATATCTCAACCTACAAGAATATCCAGTATCTATTAAGGACTTACTATATGTTAATAGTGTGCTGGAAGCCTTCATACTCACCCTCCCTGGAGATGAGGACATGAAAGCTCAAAGTCACACCATATCTTAAATACAAGATTTTGAATCTGAACCTCAAATCCTTCCTCTGTACCACAGCACTATTGCCATCAACAAAGGGAAAATGCCCAATTAACTGATGCTGTTGAAAGTCATGGGTGCCAAGTTGGTTTTCTACCTCATTGTCTAACAGTAAAAAGCTCTGAGACAGGAGACAAGGGACATTTGACAAAATTTGTGTTTGCCGACTACAAATAAGGTGAATTATGAAAGGATTATCAGTAAGCATAGACTAGATTATGCTACAGTAGCAGACATATGATGTGGACACTGGCTGCAATGTCCACAGTATTATGTATAAGATAAGACAAATTCACAAGGACTAAAGAAGTCCTGTGGAGAAAAAGGGACAGCATGGCCACTCTCTGAGTGAGAGAGGGCCAGCCCTATCCCTTGCCTAGACAAGCTTTTATTGCTTTTCTGGGCACATTACATTGAGGGTGGTCCTCATTTACTATGCACAGGTTCATTTTAGGTGGTTACCTTTTATAGAAGACAAAGGAGAGATGTTGCTAATCACATCACAGAAGGATATTTGCAAATGCAAAGGGAAAAGTGGTTGCACTGGTTACGCTCATCTTTGGGGGTTTAGCATAGATTTTAGGAAGTTACTTTAAAGATATGGAGTAAACATTTTCTGCCTCAATTCAAGGTGAGGGAGCTTTAGCAAAAGCAAGTCTCATAGCAGCCTAGGTACAATGCAGGCCTGATTCCCCACAGGAGAACCTATTTGTGGTCGTAGCTGCTGTGTGCTGGACCTCACTTCCCACTGGCCTTTCCAAGTGGGGGCTGGGCTACAATCCCACCACGTGGAATAGTCTCCTATAGACATACATCTCAGTGGTCTATAGAAACTCACATTATGTATCATTAATGGGTCATCCATGGCTCTTCTCCAAGACTTCTTTACTTCAGATTCCAGCTGACAGAGCAGCTCCTGTCTGGCACTTTGCTGGTTTTATGGAAGAGGGAAAAGAAAGTGGCAGAACCACACCATGGCTTTGCTTCTGCTTAGAAGTATGACACATGACTCTGTTCAGGTTTCATGGGCTGAAACAGGTCCCTAGCCAAGTCTGATCTCAGTAGGGTGGGAAAGTATAACTCTCCCACAGGAAGGGTGGTGAACATTTTGAAAAACAATACAATATAATTTAGAAAGTAAAGCAGCAAAGCCAGAAACAGTCTGTCAGAGAAATTTGGGTAACAACTTCAGTTTTGTACTGATATCTCGCATCTTGAACCAAAGTATGAAAAAGAGTAAGAGAATTCCAAATAATGCAAATTCTGTTTTTACATGATTTCCCTAGTAGCATTCATTCATAAGACAGGACTAAAAACAGATGGTAGTAATGAGCCCATTGGAGATAGGGCTGATGAAAATTTGAATGGGTGAATATCTAAAATTTAGTGCACAAAGCTGGTAGCCATGTAGAGAAGTGTGTAGTTTTTAAAATAAAAGTTCAAATCCCTACAGCTGTTATGACTTGGGAAAGTACTTTAATCTCTGACCTTCAGTTTCTCCAACTTTATTTAGCATTTACTAGTGCCAAGCTCAGGAACTGCAGTCAGATACTGTGAAGCACAAGGGAGTGTGATCTGTTGTCCGCAAGAGAGCTTATAGGCTAATGGTATGCAGACTTACTGGAGTGGTAAGTGCTATGGAACATATCACCTGGAAGAAGTGGAGAAAACTAAAATCAGAGGGGTGAGTAGGTATTGACTTGGGTGTAATTAGTGGAGTGGGGGCAGGGAACATACTTACTGTAATAGAGGGCACATAATTTCCCTCCTCTGTCATTCAAAGATTTAGGTAACTGTAGCTTAAATCTAGTGTCCAGGGCCTGGCTGCTCAAAGCCCTTCACTGTTTCCACACTTAACTTCCTCAATCTTGTCTAGAGCCTTCTGTATCATACTGGAGGGAACTTTTGGCTTTTCCTCTTTTTCCTAAGAAATTCAATCACTCTTCATTCTGTGCTTCCTCCTCCTTTTGTCCTTTCTTCCCTCCCTCCCTTCCTTGGCAGGCAGTGTTCTTGGTTCTAAGACTATGTCAATAAACCAGGAAGGGTCTCTCTCCCACAGAGCTTATATTTTAATAATGGAGATGAATAATCAACACTTATTAAAAGAGCTTATGAATAAATACAGTAATTGCAAATAACTGCTGTAATTAGTAGTTTTTATGAAGATTTAGCAAATTCTCAAGTGTATCCAACACCACCAAACAATTCTGTTCTCAATGGACAGAGTGGGTGTCCCACAGATTTAACTCAATCTTGCCAGTGTCCACCTGGAGATCACATCAAATCCCAAAGGTAAAGGACTCAGCTCCACAGAGTGCCTCTATTTCAGACACCAACCAAAAGTCCAAGTTGTCACCTGTATTCCCAAATGACTGATTAAAATCAGAATTCCTACAACCTTTTTCTTGGGTTTGATAATTTGCTAGGATGGCTAACAAAGCCTAGGAAAACATTTACTTACATTTACCAGTTTATTATTAAGAATACAGATGAACAGCCAGATGGAGGGGTATACAGAGTAAGGTTTGGAAGGGTTCTAAACACAGGAGTTTCTGTCCTCATGGAATTGGGGTCCGCCACCTTCCAGGTATGTTGATACACTAATCCAGGAGCTCATCAAATCTCACTGTTCAAGAGTTTTTATAAAGCTTAATCTGCCGTCCCTCTACCTCCTGCCCCTTCCCAGAGACTGGTGGGTGGGCTGGAAGTTCCAGTCCTCAAATTACTTGGTCTTTCAGGAAACCAGCCCCAACCTAAGTCACCTTGTAACTGAATGTAGGTCTGGCTGCCTGCCACTACAAAAGCCAATACTTGAGAGGCAGATGCTGACATAAAGGAACATGGTTTATTTGCAGATGCCGGTCATCTAGAAGATGGGGGACTCATGTCTCAAAGCCCATCTCCACCTCTCAGTGCAGGCAGAGGTTTTTATAAGGAGGGAGAGAGGAACAGAACAAAGATATCTAGGGCAGGGGTTGGAAAGTTCTCTGCATGCAGACTAGCACAGTCCACTCTGATAAAGCAAGTGATGGTCCAGTGTGCATCATCTTGGTTTAGTCATCCTGGCTCCATGGATGAAGGTCAGCAAATCTCCCAGAGCCTAAAGGTTGGCATCTGTATCATTTGAAGCTAGTTCCTAGGATTCTTATATAAAGATGTTGTTCATCTGCAAGCTACATATTACTCAGGGTCAGCACTTACAGAAACAATGTCAAAAGAATAGTTAGGTGGGTTATGATTTCCCACTGTTAACAGCCTCACTAGCGCAGCTCAGGTGTGCTCAAAAAGGGACTCCTTATGAATAACAAAAGACACCTTCATGGCTCTCATCACTTAGAAAATACCACAGTTTTAGGACCTCTGTGCCAGAAACAGGAATGAAGAGCAAATATACCTTTTTTACTATAAATCACTGTATCACATATATCCTGGAGGAAATGGCATAGCCTAGAGTACCAACTATGGAAAGAAGTAGATGGGTTGGGGAGATGGTTTGGGAGAGAGAATCCAATGACTATGGTAATTTTATTGGAGATTGGAATGAAAGAGGAGTTAAAGATGGGTGTCAGTATTTCTGCAGAGGTCACTCACTGAGCTGTCCACATGCAGGCAGAGGAAGGGTCTGTAGGCCAGGAGAAAGATTAGAGCCAGATACATGTATCTGGGGGCATACAGGTGGTCTTTGAAGCCATGAGAGTGAATGATATCTACTAGGAGATAAGAGTATGCTGAGTGAAAAAGAAAAGGTGTAGAACCAAGGTCCACTGACATTTAAAGGAGAGAGAGAGAAATAGAGGGGGCATTGTCTTTATTCAGGAATCCATGTGTAGTAAGGAAATATGTGTGTGTGTCAGAGGAGATAACCTTTCCTCTACTCTGAAAGCTCTGTAGGCTGGTTTAATAATGAAATCTATATGAGACAGACTAACAAGAGAAAATAAGCACATTTAATTTCATAACTACATATGGGAACCCCACGTACATGAAAGGTTTAGAGACAGAAAGGGAAAATGAGGTCTATATGACATTCTGAGCTCAGGATTAGGTAAGGCACTGGGGAGGGGGAGCTCCAGAGGGAAGGAATGCCATCGCTGGACGATAAGAAGAGCAGATGTCAGTAATTAGATGTTTGCCCTGACCTATAGATAGATCATAAAAAGTTAATTCTGGTGATGACTTATTATGGGCAAGGCCCATGATTTAAATTATTTAAGAGAGAGGAAAAAGAAGCTTTTCCTGAGCCTGCAGGGTCTCGATAGCCTTCAGCTCAAAATAATCCACATGCCAAATTGGCAGATCTTGGAGAGGTCTGTTCTGACCCTTTCACCAGAAAATCACTGCTGGTGAGGTCATGGGTCATGGTCTGGAGCAAGCCCAGAGTGCCCTTTTAAGGGACAATAAAGTTCTGTTTCTTGATTCAGGCAGTGGTTATATCTACTATTCACTTTCAAATTGCCTGTTAAACAGCATATGTCTGTATGGATATTATATTTTACAGTTAAAAAGTATATCTTCTCTGTTCTGAGAAGCAGCAAAAAAACAAGTAGCCTATTTAAAAATACTATTTCAGTCCATGGATTCCATTTCTCTAAATAAAGTGACTATTAAATTTGAAAGAGACATATATGTAATTTAAAATAGAACTAATTCTTACATAAATGTTACTGAACAAACCATTTTTAAACTACAGATAGGGCTTCTCAGATAATCTAAGATGAAAAATAATCAAGTTGTCAGAAGAGAAATAGCTTTATAGTTTCTCTCTCCTCTCTTTAGAAGACATCAAAAATTCCTCAAGCTATAAAATTTCTTGTCTTCTTTGGAACTTGGAAGAAGAAATGGAATAAAGAATCATCTTTGTCTGATTTAATATCCAGCTAACTTAGGGTATGAAATGGGTTGCTTTCTCAAGCTCCCTCTGGAAAAAAAGTTAACTAAGTTATCACAATAAGTTTGATTTTCACAAAAAAGGAATTTGACTAGGATCTTGAGGAGAAATGATTAGTGTCTAACTCATTCTGAGGTTCAAGTAGTGCTGCAGCAGCATCTGCTTGGGACTAATTGATGAACGCCATTGTTCACTTCTGCTTTCTTCCCCACCCCCCTCCCGTCATATTTTGTACACCGCTATCATTACCTGGATAACAAAAGGCCAGGTGATAACAATTGAAAATAACAAGCAGATTCCATCTCTCCCAGTGCAATCTTGGGTAAAAACCTATTTGTCTTCAGAGAATATTTTTCTTCCATTTTAACATTTATTCCACTTCGCCCAGAAAATTATTTTGGTCTCAGACAAGTCTTATTTATTCATTCTGGTGGAAGAAAAAAGCCTGGATAATGCAAAATTATATAAATTCAGAAACCCTTTGTATTTGCCTTTCAAATGTGGGCTTGTACTTACATTTGATTATGCTTATATTTAATAATGTAGGAATTCAATTTAGGCAAAACAAACAAGTCACAGCGTAAGAATCTAATGGAAAAAGTGTGAGCTGCTCCCCTCAGTCCAAAGACCCCTCCATAGCCAACATCTAACCCCAGGGGACAGGCAGTATGACTCCAGACAGAAAGATAGATGCAGAACCCCTCTAGCCCATGGACTGCTTGTTGTCTTCCCTGCATTGAGGGCAGCAGCAGAGCTCTGTGCACCCCCAATACTGCTCGTCATCTGAGAGGAAGTATCACACTTGCTGATAATCTCTGGGAAGAGGCCTTCACCACTGAGAAGATTGCTTTACCCTGGTCCAAATAACTACTGGTAATTCCTTTTCAAGTCTTTCCTTCCTAGCCAACCCTGAGTTTCAGTTGTTGACATGGGTCCCACCTACGCTTAAGGGGAGCAGATTACACACTAGGAGTTGGGGATCATGGAATAACACCCTAGAGTCTGTTCACCATAATTATTATATTTATAACCAGCCTCCCCATGGTGGGCAAATCCAATAAAACAAACATAGGAGTAGTCAAGACTGTTTAAGGCAGCCTGCTGTGAATCAGCACCTCTGGGTCTTCCCTCTGGGAGTCTGGCACCATAGACAGTAGGGGGACAACCAGCTCCCCCGGATGTGCCAGCACCAGCCCCAGCACCACTGGCACCATGTCTAGTATTGGGAGGGCCATGGCATTTCCTGACATTGGGTCCTGTAGTACCCCCTCCACTGACCCTGATAGTGTAGACAGGGAGCAAGGGGGTGGCCTCCCCCATTGGCCAAGATGGTGCAGGGGGAGGTTTTTAACCTCAAAAGATAAATGAACAGGACACCAGCCCGCCAAAGGCTACAAAGATGAATGGACAGGGCCTGAGCATGCCAAAACCTAGCAAGGTGATTGGTTAGGAAAACAAAAAGCCCTTGAGCAGAAGGATACATGGTCTTTGAGACAGGGAGTCCACCATCCTCCCAGGTGGTAGTACCTGAATAAACCTCTTTCTTTTGCATAAGCACCTGTCTCACAAGTTTGGCTTTTTTGTGGCAGGCAGCTGAACCCGCACATTTCTATTTCATAATCATGTTATGTCCCTGGTCCTGCCTGATAAACCAGTATCTCTGTGGCAGACCCTCACCACAGTCTTTCCCAGCTTCCTTCTGCCTTGCACTTTCCATTCTAGAAACTTCAGAGCCAGTACTTACTTTCCTAGCTTTCTTTGTAGAAAAGATATGTGTTTGGGTTTCACAGCTAGTAGAGCACCAGAGGATGTTGGCAGGAAAGGCACATGATCAGTCATGCATCAGAGGGAGTCAAATTTAACACACAAAATTACAATTTGAAGGTCAAAAAGGAAAGAACGGATGAAAAAGGAAGGGGCAGGATGGAGGTAGGAGGAAGAGGGAGGGTGGGCAGAGGGAGAAGGGCAGGAGGGAGAGATCAGAGGGAGGAAGTGACTGGAAAGGACCTTTTCTATAACTGACCATTCATTGTCTTCTGGCTTCCCCTGATGGGCTTACTGTGGGGCAGGGGTGGAAGTTAGAAACACTTGCCCAAGTTGAAAGTGCCCTTCTAGCAGCTTCTCCTCTTAGGGCAGCTCCCTTACTCCTTCTTCTCCTCACATGGGGTTTGGGTGCAGGGAGAAGCTCAACTCTTTCCCCCACAGATTAGAAGAGAATCCTTAGGTTTGGATGTTTCCCTGTGAGCCCTGAGAGTCTCTCAAGTCTCTTACTCCAGTGGCACAGGATGCTGGACACCAGCACCTGGTCTGCACTCTTGATACCAAGCCAGCAGCAGCCTCCCAGCTGCACAGCCTGACTCAACCACTTCCACGAGGCCCGCTCACTCAAAGACCTTCTCACCTTGACCCTGGGGTTCTTCCAGTCCTCCATTCCCTCAACCCTCTTCTCTCTACACGTGCCATGAATGGAAACCAGGAGCCAGTCCTTTCCAGAAAGAGTTCTGCTATTCACAGAACTGGGCCCAAAAGATGGAGAAGATGCCCTCCCTGTCCACTGGTCTTCTCCAAAGCAGCCTAGACATTTCCAGTGATGGTGGGGTTGGGGCAGGTGGGACTAACTCCAGGCTTAAGGAGAATCCCCATATCTGAACTGCTCTGCTCGCTCCCAATTCCAGAAAGGCTCCCCTGGGTCCCCCATCAGGGAGTCTCCCATGTCAGCGCCTGCATTGCTGCTACTCTGTGTTCTCAACAACTGTGCTCAGAACCCTCAGCTTGGCTCATGATATACCGTGGAATGATTATGAAACAGAAGGAAATAATAAACGATGCTTTTCCTTCTCCCTCCAGCCAGGTTTATAATAATACATTTCTGCCATGGATTTAAGATATCTCTCATTTGTCATGCAGACCTAAGTAGATATCCCTTTTCCTAGGTATTTTTCAGCCTCCTTCTCAAGCTCTAAATGCCACAAATTCAATGGAAGAAAAAACACATCAGTTTAATATCATATAAATATTATGCCTGCCGAATTTTTCAGAAAGATCCCTTGGACTGCAGCACAGGAAATGAATTCAACAAAGACAAGACAGGAGACAGTGAGGCTATTTAGGATGCTGTGGCAAAACACCAGGCAAAGGGTGCTATGGAATTAATTAAGGCATTGGTGCTAGAATAGAAAAGAGAAAAATTAAAGAAGTATTAAAATATTAATATTAAGATTGAGTCAGTAAGGCTTCACCCGTGGTTGTTTGTTTTAGGAGGAGGTAGTTTTTGTACTGAAAGAGTGAGGAGCAGGGGCAGAAACAATAGATTGAAAGGAAGAAATATTAGCTCCATTAGGCAAAGCCTATTAACATTGAGAATCAGGGCTTAATGTGTTGGCTCAGTGTACCAGACTGAATTTTCCAGAAACAGATGCTGAGATGGGGCACAAGATGCTCATCAGAGATTTTTATGGCCTGAAATGTGTCCCCCTCCCAAACAATGCATAGGTTGAAGCTCTGATCCCTAGTACCTCTGAATGTGACTACACTTGGAGATAGGGGCTTTAAAGAGATGACTAAGTTAAAATGAGGTTATTAGGCTGGACCTGAATCCAAAATGACTGGTGTTCTTACAAGAAAAGGAGATTAGGACAGAGACACATACACAGGGAAGATGATATGAAGATACAGGAAGAAGATGGCCATATATGAACCAAAACAAGAAGTCTCAGAAAAAAAAATGATGCTGCCAACACCTTGACTGAGGCTTCCAGCCTCCAAGACTATGAGGAAATACCTTTCAGATGTTTAAGGCTCGCAGTCTCTGGCACATTGTTATGGCAGCCCCAGCTGACGAATGCAGAGATTAATAGGTGTGAAAGAGAGGATTGGGCAGATTGGGTAGAGACAGAAATTGAACTGCAAAGCCAGCTCACCTGGCAGGGAACTCCGGAGCAGAAACGATTCACCAGAATCACAAAATAACTGCTTTCATACTCTCCTGCACTCAGTCAACAGGTAAGGGGTGCCCTCATTGAAGTGTGACCTCAGGCAAGGTGGCTCTCTGCCGCTGAGGTGGACCTGGAGGAGCTGATGAGCAGGATCTTTCCCCTTCCTGTGTTTCCACACTAGGCATGGGGGCTGCCATGAAGCAAGTGGTACATCTCCACATCTGTTGCAGTCCACCCCTTGCTCTGCTCAGATACAAACTCTCCATGCATGTTCAGGTAGCAGCTTTTACAAGAGTTCAATGGACCTTTATCACTGAAAAGAAGCTTAGAAGAGGGAAGTTAGTAAGAAAAACTATACTATTGCATTTGGTCTCAAAGTCACAACTAATACTTATCATTTGCTTAGTGTCTTAGTCAGTTTGGGTTGCTATACCAAAAACACCATAGACTGTGTGGCACAATAATATTTATTTCTCACATGGAAGATGAAAACAGAGACAGAGACTGAGAGAGACAGAGAAAGAAAGGAAGCTCTTTCAATGTATCTTCAAAAGGCACTAATCCCATGATGAGGGCTCCACCCTAAGTGCCCCATCTTCAAATACCATCACATTGGGGATTAGGACTTCAACATGTGAATTTGAAGGACACAAACATTCAGTTCATAGCACTCAAGCTTCTCTCACCTTCAGCTACCACCTCTGCTGACCTCAGTGGCCCCTGGTTGCCATGACTTTCTCAGGACAGGGTGGCTGCACTTGTCCATTTACAGTCAAAGTTAGGCAACAGAGTACCAAAGGTGGGTTACCTGGATTCCTTGGACATTATTTCCTGTCTTCATTGTATAAGAGCTGTCCCACAGTCTCCTATGATCACGATGAATCACTCTTGTCAAAATGGTAAGTTATCTTCTATTTCTGTGGTCCCTGGAAACAGAGAACCTAAAGCAGCAGACATAGCTTATAACTCAATGGGGCCTTTGCTCTCCATGTGGAGAGCAGGACCTGTAACCCTGCTGAGCACAGAGCTGTAAGAACAGGAAACACAAAATCCCTCTGTAAGTTATTTAAAGGATGGTCAAGGGGACTACTTTGATTTCTCCCCCTTAATTCTTGGACCTATATATTTGTTACTGAACTAAAGGGGTTTGTTTGCCTGTACATATCAAACCCAATCAAATGTGAACAAGAGTTTACAGCAAAAAAATAAAGGTTTATTTATGGAAATTTTGCCAAGCCCAGAGACACACATGAACTATTGCCTAAGACCTGGCTCCCCAATGCTTTGCACAAGAACAGATCATATATGGGAAAAATATTTTTTAAAAAATATTTTATTTTTGACAGAGGGGAAGGGAGGCAGAAAGAGAGGAAGAGAAACATCAATGTGTGGTTGCCTCTCACACACCCCCTACTGGGGACATGGCCTGTAACCCAGGCATGTACCCTGACTGGGAATCAAACCAGTGACCCTTTAGTTTGCAGACTGGTGCTCAATCCACTGAGCCACAACAGTTATGGCACAGGAAAAATTCTTAATCTTGGTATCTAAGGGAGTTGGGGATGTGGGTGCTATTGATTTGTTGGGAACTGGGTAGGAAGTAGTTGATCATTGCATCTGGTCCTGATGTAGTCAGTAGGGTCATTCTCCTTTCATGGGCCTGGGGCTGAAACACAACTGAGGTCAAGATGTTACCTTTAGTTTGACAGAAACTCTGTTCTCATGGTCAACAGACCAGAGGCTTTATTCTTAAGACAGTTTGATGCTGACCAGAACCTGATATCCTAAGGGTTTAATGACTAAAGGAGTAGACATGCAGTATCTGCAAAAGTGGAGAGATCTGCTTGAAAGGAGGCAGGTGACTCATGGCCCTATTAGACTGGACAAGGCTAGTTTGAATCAAGAAAAAAGTCATACTACAGAAATGAAGTTCCTGTGTGCTTGCATGTTTTTCCCATTGGGGACACAGCACCATATGAGGTTTTCAGTACATACACTGCATGCTGGAGGATAGCACTTTACCTACACAGATAATTGTCTTTGAGTTGGTGCTTTGGTTATTTCTTCAACTACCTAGCAACTTCTGGGTGATGTGTTTTGTGATACAGCTGGTGGAGTTCATGGTAATGGACTCACTTCAAACCTTTGCTGTAACATCCTCTAGTCTGATGCTATATGGGATCTGGTTTAAAATGTAGACTTCATTATCATTCAAGTATATTGAGGCCAATAAATTAGGAAATGGCTGCCATTGGAAAGATAATTTTTCACTCATATTTCCCACGGGGAGTGGGGCATACCACACAATGCAGGGAGGTACCAGAGATGGTCAGGAGGCAGAAGAACAGGGAGAGGTTTGAGAGATGTGGGTAAAGGTCTTTACTATGAAAAGAAATGGGTGAGGCTGGGTAAACAGGCTTAAGATAGATTAATTTGAATAATTTCAATGGGCTCTGTGGTGTAAGAGCTGTCCTACATTGTCTGGTACCTGTCCCTGGGGTGACTACAGCAAGGAATACTGGCTCAGTGTAAGAACTGATAGTGGAGGTGATTGAGGGTTGGGTCCTGGGTCCTGGCACGTGAAAAGCACACTCAGAGTTTTTTTTTTCTCTAAGAATTAGCTAACTCTGGACATAGAGTCTTCCCAGAGTCAGCAAGGATCCAGATGTCAAAACATCAGAATTAAAATCATGCTTAATACGGGCTCATACACCAGTGAATCAGACACTGTAAGATGTTGGATGGTGGTGCTTTGGCTCTATAAACAGAAAAGACAAACACATATTCAGAATGGATGGGAAATGGGGACAATTGTAATTGCACAACAATAAAAAAAATAAAATTATTTCAACTTAAAAAAATGTATATCTTTCTTGAAAATGAATCACTGGACCTTCCAGAAAGGTCTAATGTAGTCATCTAACAACCAGGAGACTAGTTGGGATCTTTGAGGAATGGTAGAATATTGGGGGCTTAGTTTTGGTTTCCATTGCTGGCAGGTCAGATATTTGGCAGGAAGAATAGTAGTAAGATGATTAACCTTGGTAAATGGGAGTTCATGTTGTTGTATCCATGTGTAGCATTTATCTCTGCTGCCATGGTACTATCACCATGCCGGTACTGAGGTGGTTAGTGATAGAGGCTAATGACAAAGCTAGGAGACATTTTTGTTGCCCAGCACAATGGCAAAAGCAGTACAAAATATACTGTGAAATATGCTGTCTTCAAAGACTAGAGGTGTGCATACATTGTGCTTTCTTCTTTGTTGTAAGAGGTGCAAGATGGAATAATTTGTCTTTCATTTTGAAGGAGATGTACAAGTATGTCCCCATTCACTGAACCCCTAAAAATGCTACTGATGAGGCTAGCTCTTGAAATTTGTAGGTTTTTTTCTCCCACTCTCTAGAGCACATATGCTCTACCATGGCTTCCAGTGAGCCAGCCACACCTTGCTTACCCATCCCATCAACATAATGTCATCTATATCATAGATCAATATGCACTGTATAAGTGATCCTTATATCTTCAAACAATATTATGACAAAAGGTAAATGAGTTAACATAACCTTGGGTAAAACTGTATATTCATATTGCTATTTGTTTTCATATTTCAAACTATTTCTGCTACTCTCCAATTATGATAGGAAAGAACACATTCGTCAGATCAATGGTTGCCTAGTGTGTGCCTCAGATTGTATTATTCACTGTTAGTAAAGCCAACACATCTGGCACAGTAGCTGCAACTATGGCAACTACTTGATTGATCCTTTGGTAGTCTGTAGGGTTCCTCCAGAATCTACCTAGTTTAACCAGTGATTGAAAGGAGGTATGACAGAGAGTATGATTCCTGTATCCTTTACATGTATAGAAGTGGCACTGCTTTCATCATCACCACCACCCCATGAAGTATTATTTTTGATAGATTATCTTGACTAGGATAGAGGTGAGCAGTTTCAGAGGTTTCCACTTGGCCATTCACACTATGATACCTCATACACCACAGGCCAAGGAACCTATGTGAAGGTGGCATCAACTGCCAAATATGTCAATCCAATTATACATTTGAGGAATGCAGAGTGGGTATGCAGGCCCAGTGGACCCTCTGAAAGATGAACATTGGCCAGGACTTTGTTTATTAGCTGGCCTCCATATGACTCCATCCCAACCCAGGATTGTGATAATGCGTTGATCTTCCAGCTACTGATATTAATTTAGAACCTGTTTCCAAGAGTCTTCAAAATGTCTGAGTATTCCTTTTTTCCTAGTGTACAGTGACCTGAGTGAATAGTTGTAGGTCCCTTTGGGGAGGGACATTACTGTGTATATTTATTGTGGTATTGTAGCATTTCTTTTAGGAATGTAGCTATCACTTCAATAATTGAGCTCTAAGTCTGAAAACTGGCTAAGCACAGACTGGGAGGAAATTTTTACAAAAGATATATCTGATAAAGGACTGTTATCCAAAATATACAAAGAACTCTTAAAACTTAACAAAAAGAAATTAAACAACACAATTTTTAAAATAAGCCAAATACCTTAGCAACCACCACACAAAAGAAGATATAAGTCAGCAAAACACAAATACCATATGATCTCACCTATAACAGGAACATAATGAACAAAACAAACAAATGAGCAGAATAGAACCAGAGGCATGGAAACAAAGAGCAGACTGATAGGGACCAGAGGGGAGGTGGAGGATAAGGGAGGAAAGAATAGGCAGGGGCTAGTTAAAGAACAAGTATAAATGACCCATGGACATGGACAACAAGGTGGGAATTGACTCAGGGGGTGAAGGGGGGTTAAGGCAGAGCAGAGAAAATTGGGAAAATTGTAATAGAATAACAATAAAAAAAGAAAATATGCAGAAGACTTCTGGTCAAGATGGAGACATAGGTAAGCATGGCTCATCTCCTTACACAACCACATCAAAATTACAACTAAACTAAAGAACAACCATCACTGAGAACCATCAGAAATCAAATTGAATGGATGTACAACAACTATGGAATTAAAGAAACCACATCCATCCAGACTGATAGGTGGGTGAAGATGTAGAGGTGAGAAGTAGAAATGCAGAACAGGCTTCTCCTACACCCATGTGTGGTGAATAAAAATTCTGTAGGGATATCTCAGCCCCAGCCCCACACCACGCCCCCCCCAGCAAGGGTTCCAGTGCTAGGAAGATAAGTCCCCATAACTTCTGGCTGTAAAAACCAGTGGGGATTGAGTCAGTGGAAGAAACTTCTGGATTCCCAAGCAATTTCTCTTAAAGGACCACACACAGACTTACTCAGATTCACTCCTTCTGGGCTCCAGCACTAGGGTAGCAGTTTGAAAAGCACCAGTGGCGTACAGGCAGAAACTGAAGTGCCTGGCATCAAGGGGAGAGCTGGGGGACAGCTTTCTCCCAGACCTAACTGCAGGGCAGAGGTCCATGTTCCTTTTCTGAACCTGAAACCCAAAAAGCCAGCATTTGTGCTACCCCTCACTAACATAGCCAATAAGCAGAGACAGGGACTGAATCATAATGAGTGCTTTATTCAGACAGCCCACAATCTCAAAATATGATGGGTTTATACCCTAACAGACCATCTCACATTCCATTTCAAACTCACCTTTTTTATAAGGAGAAGAAAAGTGTAGGCCAGGGGCTTGGAATTCAAGGGAAAGGTTAATCAGATAAAAAGTTATAGCATTCTTTCAGCTGTTGACTGGTGATTCTTTATCTGTGTCCTGGGCAGTGGAAGTCCCACCCAGGAGTACAATAGCTCAGATATCATCTGTTTTCCTGAAGTCCTCCTCAGGCATGAAGGTGTAACTGCTTGTGGTCTCCTGGAGTAAGGGTGGGTCATACCTTCAGTTCCTGAAACAATAGCTTTTTGCATGCATTAACTACTGAACTTATTGGCTATTACCTGAAACTAACATTTTCCAACTCATGACTCCTGCATCAAACCTTCCCCCAACAGGACCATGGAGCTGGCAAATGGATGTCATATGTGAGACTCCATCAATCTGGCTAACACTGTTTCCCCAACCTGGCGATGCCCTGAGGCTCCACCGATCCAACAAAGAGGCCCGCCAAAGCTGTTAACAGTGCTCTCTCTTTTTTTCTTTATTTTTAAATTTTTTATTGTTCAATTACAGTTGTCTGTATTTTCTTCCCATTACTCTCCCCAGCCCTACTTACCCCACCTCCCACACTCAATCCTCTCCTCTCCATTTTCTTTGTCCATGAGTCCTTTATACATGTTCCTTGATAACCCTTCCCCTTCTTTCTCCCTGATATCCCCCTCCCCACTGGTTACTGTCATTTTGTTCTTAATTTCAATGTCTCTGGTTATATTTTGCTTGCTTGTTTGTTTTGTTGATTAGGTTCCACTTATAGGTGAGATCATATGGTATTTGTCTATCATCGCCTGGCTTATTTCACTTAGCATCATGCTCCCTAGTTCCATCCAGGCAGTCACAAAGGGTAGGAGTTCCCTCTTTCCTTCTGCTGCGTAGTATTCCATTGTGTAAATATACCACCATTTTTTGATCCATTAATTTACTGAAGGGCACCTAGGCTGCTGTCAGCACTTGGCTATTATTAATTGTGCTGCTGTGAACATTGGAGTGTATAGGTTCTTTTGAATTGATGTTTCAGGATTCTTAGGGTATAATCCTAGCAGTGGAATTGCTGAGTCAAAAGGCAATTCTATGTTTAGTTTTTTGAGGAAATTCCATACTGTTTTCTACAGTGGCTGCACCAGTTTGCATTCCCACCAACAATGTACTAGGGTTCCTTTTTCTCCACAACCTTGCCAGCACTTGTTGTTTGTTGATCTGTTTATGATAGCAATGATGACTAGTGTGAAGCAGTATCTCATCGTGGTTTCAATTTGCATCTCTCTGATTGCTAGTGGGGCTGAGCATCCTTTCACATGTCTCTCTGGACTCTGTATGACCTCCTTGGAGAAGTGTCTGTTCAGGTTCTTTGCCCATTTTTTAATTGGATTGTTTGTCTTCCTGATGTGGAGTCATGTGAGTTCTTCATATATTTTGGAGATTAAACCCTTGTCTGAGGTATCATTTGCAAATATATTTTCCCATATGGTTAGTCCCCTTTTTATTTTGCTAGTGTTTTCTTTTGCCATGCAGAAGCTTTTTATTTTGATGAAGTCCCATTTTTTATGCTTTCCTTTATGTTCCTTGGTCTTGGGGACAAATCAGTGAAAATATTGCTGTGCAAAATACCCAAAATTTTCCTGCCTATGTTCTACTCTAGGACTTCTATGGCATCATGATTTATATTTAAGTCTTTTATTCATCTGAGTTAATTTTCATGTATGGTGTAAGTTGGTGGTTGAGTTTCATTTTTTTTTTACATGTAGCTGTCCAGATCCCCCAAAACCATGTGCTGAAGAAGCTATTTTTACTCCATTTTATGCCCCTGCTCCATTTGTCAAATATTAATTGACTATAGAGACCTGGGTTTATTTCTGGGCTCTCTATTCTGTTACTTTAATCTATGCATCTGTTCTTATGCCAGTACCAGACTGTTTTGATTACCATGGCCTTGTAATATAGTTTGCTATCAGATATTGTAATGCCCCCTGCTTTGCTCTTCTTTCTCAAAATTGCTGAGACTATTTGGGGTTGTCAATGGCTCCATATAAATTTTGAAATGTTTGTCATATATCTGTGAAATATGTCATTGGTATTTTAATTGGTATTGCATTGAATCTATAAATGGCTTTGAGTAGTATGGCCATTTTGATGATGTTAATTTTTCCAGTCCATGAACACGGTATATGCTTTCATTTATTCATGTCTTCCTTAATTTCTGTTTTCAGTGTTATGTAGTTTTCTGAGTACAGATCTTTTGCCTCCTTGGTTAAGTTTATTCCCAGGTACTTTATTTTCCTAGTTGCTGTAACAAATGGGATTATTTCCCTGGTTTCTGTTTCTGATATTTCATTGTTAGTGTACAAAAAAGTCTTTGATTTCTAAAGGCACTTCGTATCCTGCTATTTTGCAAATTCATTTATGAGGTCGAATAGTTTTTTTGGTGCTGTCTATAGTGTTTTCTGTATGTCTATACATGTCATCTGCAAACAATGACAGTTTTACTTCCTCCTTTCCAATTTGGATCCCTTTTATTTTTTTTATTATCTGACTACTGTGGCTAGAACTTCCAATGCTACATTGAATAGAAGTGGTAAATGTGGACACCTGTGTCTTGTTCCTGATTTTGGTGGGAAAGCTTTTAGTTTTTTCCCATTGAATATGATGTTGGCTGTAGGTGTCTCAAATATGGCCTTTATTATGTTAAGGTATGCTCCCTTTATTCCCACTTTGCTGATTGTTTTTTATCATAAATGGGTGTTGTACCTTATCAAATGCTTTTTCCACATCTATTGATATGATCGTGTGATTTTTGTCTTTCCTTTTATTTATATGATGTATTACATTTATTGATTTGCAAATATTGTACCATCCTTGCATCCCTGGGATGAATCCCACTTGATCACAGTGTTTGATTTTTTTTAATGTATTTCTAGATGCAGTTTGCCAATATTTTGTTGAGGATCTTAGCACCTCTGTTTATCAGTGATATTGGCTCAAAGTTTTCTTTGTTGTGTCTTTATCTGGTTTTGGAATTAGGATGATGTTGGCTTCATAAAAAGAGTTTGGGAGCCTTCCCCATGCTTGGATTTTTTGAAATAGTCTGAGAATAATAGAGGTTAGCTCTTCCTTAAACATTTCCTAAAATTTTCCTGTGAAACTGTTCAGTCCAGGGCTTTTGTGCGCTGGGAGTTTTTTTTATTACTGCTTCAATTTCAGTAGCTGTTATCAATGTGTTCAGGCTCTCTGCTTCTTCTTGATTCAGTGTTGGAAGATTACATGTTTCTAGAAATTTGTCCATTTCACTCTGGTTTTCAAATTTCTTGGCATATAGTTATTCATAGTAATTTCATACAATCCTTTGTATTTCTGTGGTATCAGTTGTAATCTCTCCTCTTTCATTTCTTATTTTATTTATTTGGGTCCTCTCTCTTTTTTCTTGATGAGTCTGGCTAAAGACTTATCCATTTTGTTTATCTTTTCAAAGAACCAGCTCCTGGATTTATTAATCATTTGAATTGTTCTTTTAGTCTCTATGTCATTTAATTCTGTATTGATCTTGATTATTTCCTTCCTTCCTTCTACTTGCTGTGGGTTTCATTTGTTGTTGTTCCTCCAGTTTGTGTAGATGTTGGTTAGGTTGTTTATTTGAAATATTTCTATCTTTTTTAGGTATGCCTGTATTGCTATGAACTTCCCTCTCAGGAATGCCTTCACTGTGTCCCATAGGTTTTGTACTGTTGTGTGTTCATTTTCATTTGCTTCCAGAAACGTTTTGATTTCTTTCTTCAGCTCATTCTTGACCCATTCATTGTTTAATAGCATGCTATTCAATCTCCATGAAGTTGAATGTTTGGGGGTTTTATCCTTGAGGTTGGTTTCTAGTTTCAGACCCTTGTGGTCTGAGAAAATGCTTGATATTATTTTGATTTTATTGACTTGTTGAAGCTTGTTTTGTGTCTTATCATGTGGTCTATCTTTGAAAATATTCCATGTACATTTGAAAAGAATATGTATTTTGCTTCTTTGGGATGAAATGTTTTATATATATAAGATTATATATATATATCAGTTAAGTCCATTTGATCCAGTGCATCATTCAGTGCCACAACATTCTTGTTAATATTTTGTTTGGAAGATCTATCCATTGTTGATAGTGGGGTGTTAAAATCCCCTACTATAAGTGTGCTGCTGTCTATATCTTTTCTGAAGACCTCCAAGATTTTACTCATATATTTAGGTGCACCTATGTTGGGTGCATAGATGTTTACAATGTTTATGTCTTGGTGGATTCTGTTTCTTTTTATGGCCTTTGTTTTAAAGTCTATTTTGTCTGATATAAGTATCGCTACCCCGGGTTTTTCTTCCTGCCCATTTGCCTGGAATATTTTTTTTCAACCCTTCACTTTCAGTCTGTGTAGGTATTTTTTTCTGAGGTGGGCCTTTTGTAGCATAAGACATGTAGCATTTATGTGGATCATGTATTCTTATCCATTCAGCTACCCTATGTCTTTTGATTGAAGCATTTAATCCATTTACATTTAAGGTTATTATTGATAGGTACTTACTCATGTTTCCCTTTTGTACCTGTGATCCTCTCTCATTCTTTTTCTTCCTCTTCTTGAAGCAGTCTCTTTAGCATATCTTGCAGTCTTGGTTTTAGTGGAGGTGTATTCTTTTAGCCTTCTTCTGTCTGGAAACTCTTTATTTCACCTTCCATTTTAGTTGAGAGCCTTGCAGGGTAGAGTAGTCTTGGTTGCAGGCCTTTGCTTTTCATTACTTGGAATATTTCTTGCCAATCCTTTCTGGCTTTTGTGTTTCTGTTGAGAAATCAGCTGTTAGCCTTATTGGGGCTCCCTTGTATGTTACTTCCTGTTCATCCCTTGCTGCCTTTAAGATTCTCTCTTTCTCTTTAAAATTTCACATTTTAATTATGATGTGTCTTGGAGTAGGCCTCTTAGGGTTCATCTTGATTGTGACCCTCTCTTTTTCCTCACCTTGCATGGTTTTTTCCCTTTCCAAGTTAGGAAAGTGTGGGGGACTGCTTCTCATGGTGTGGAAATGTAGCTCAGCCTCCACATGGAAAACCAGTGGGGAGTGAGTGGCACATAGGACCATGCCCACAGAGAGGTTTTCCCATGGGGAATCAGGCCTGCATTGTACCTAGACTGCTATGAGACCTGTTTTTGTTAAAACTCCCTCACCCTGAATTGAGGCAGCAAGTGCTTACTGCAGCTTCCTAAAATCTGAGCTAAACCTCCCAAGTATGGAGTGTGACTGGTTCAACCACTTTTCCCCTTGGTCTGCAACATCTTTCTCTTTGAAGTAATTAGTAGCATTCTTTCCTTTGTTATCTGTAAAAGGTAGTCCCTTGCAGTGAACCTGTGCAGAGTAAATGAGGACTACCCTCCATGTAATGTACCCACAATAATAATAAAAGCCTGCCCAGGCAGGGGCCAGGGCCTCTCACCCTTTCTCTCTCAGAGAATGACCATGCTGTCCCTTTTTCTCCACAGGACTTCTGTAGTCCATGTGAATTTGCTCACTAGCAGCCACAATACACACGGATCCTGCAGACCAGGATCCACCTCAGAAAAGCTTTCTGTCATTACTTTTTTTTTAAGTTTTATTTTAATCATTGTTCAAGTACAGTTTTCTCCTTTTTACTCCCATTCCAGCTGTCATTACTTTTTAAAATAGGTTTTCTATCCCTTGCTCCTTTTCTTCTCCTGGTATTCCTATGATTTGAATGTTGTTGCTTTTCATGTTGTCCTGCAGTTTCCTTAAGCTATCTTCATTTTTTTTTTAGTCATTTTTCATGCAGCTGCTCTACCTGGGTATTTCTTTCTACCTGTCTTCCAGTTCGCTAATTTGGTCCTCTGCTTCATGCAGCCTGCTTATATAATTCTTTCTAGTATATATATATATATATTTCAGACATGGTGTTATTCATTTCTTCCTGGTTCTTATTTATAGTTTTTATTTCCTTTTTCATGCTGTTGTAGTTCCCACTCAGTTCCTTGTAGCTATCACTGAGATCCTTGAGCATCCTTATAACCATTCTTTTGAGTTCTCTGTCTGATAGTTTGCTTGCTTCCATTTCATTTAGCTCTCTTACTGGGGAATCTCCCATTCCTTTCTATTGCAAGTTCTTTCTTTGTCTGTCCATTTTAGGTGACTCTTTTTGTTTGTTTCTGTGATTCTGGATGCTCTGGTTTGCCAGGTGACTTCATGGGGTGATCTTGTGTGGTAGGGGTTCTGTGGGACTCAGTGGTGTGGTCTCTTTGATCTCTTTGTCTGGATGCGCTAGGACTGCACTTTATTCTATTTGTGTGGGCTCTCTTGATGTACTTGGACTTTACCTGTTGGTGCCTTCTTTGATTGTGGGTTCTCCCCTCCAGCAGGCTTATAGGTATTCAGAGATCCTATCTTGTCTTGTGTGCTGTTGTACAGGTATTGATTAACAAAGCAGTATTACCAAACAAACAAATCTAGGCCAGCAAAAAGAAACCCCCTACCACATCAGCAATGTCAACTGCAATTGAACTAAAATTAACAAGGGGAAGAGAGGTTGTGGGTATTATAAGATATGGCAAAGGGAATATGAGATGACTAAAAGAGGGGAAAATGTTATTGAGTGGTAAGAAGGAGGAGAATTGATAAGAGTTGGGGTAGATCCAAGGCGAAGAAAGGGAAAGAACAAAATTTAATATATAAGTAAAACACAAAAAGGTTATGGGAACAATGGGGTAAGAAGAAGGAAGAGTATATTATGAGGTTTGAAGTAAAATTGAAAAGGTACTGGACCAATGGGAGCAAAATTGCAGAAAAACCACAGCAGGGTCAATAGCAACAGCATATGAATGAAATTTAATAAAGGTGGAAGAGGAATAAGAATATTGTAGAAAAGCAAAAAGCAAATATGCCTACAGTACAGAAGAATGACTTTGAGAGGATGAGGGAAGCAAACTAATAAGAGTACAGAGTAAAGCCCTGGTTGAGAGAGGGGGGAAAATGGAGAGAGAGAAACAATGAAATACAATTTCTCACTGAACTGATCAGTGATGGGGGGAGGCAAAATGGAGTAAGACAGTAGGAGAGTATTCTATGGGATTTAAAGTACAAACAAATAATGAACAAATAGGAGTTCCTTTGGAGAAGTACAGCAATACCCATGGTATTTTGCCCAGCTAGCCACTATTTATAAAAAGTGTAAAAGAAATAAGACTCTTATTAGAGGGGGGAAAGAATGTGAGCTGACTTAAGAAAGAAGAGTGCTTATTCGAGGTTAGATGGAGGAAAAATAGTGAGACTAAGGCATAGAAATTTGGCATAGTGTATGAGAAAATAAAGTTTACCACAACAGTAATAAAGTTCAGGAAGATGGCAAAATGGATTAAGACCAGGGAAGGGTGCTGTGTAAGATTTGGAATAACAATAGTATGATAAGAAATATATAATCTGAATAAAAACAATCCAAAGTAAAAGACCAAGAGTAGTGACTTATTTGGAATATGAGCGAAGTGAAAGAAGAAAAATTAAAATGCTATATGAAAGGGAAAATTGAAAAAACAAACACTAAAAACAAATTAAAAATAAAGAAACAGAAAGAAGAAAGAGAAATAAGGGGACGGAAGATGGCGGCTTTACTCTAGGCAGCGTTTTTCTTGGCTTCTGTGAAGAGGGGGGAGACTCACGGATTGGTGGAGAAACAGGGCAAGTGGGCTAGGTTACTGAATCACTTTTGAAAGCAGGACATCAAAAATTATTGCACTCACTGGAAAACCAGATGGTAAGGAGACTGCTTCAGGACAAAAGGGGCCCAGGGATCAGCGCGGGGTCTAGGGGTGTGCAATCCCCAGGCCCAGTGCTTCCGGGTCTGCCTCAGGGCTCCCTGGAGAGGGGAGTCGCTGCTCCCTCCCCCGAATACGGGGGGTGAGCAACTCCAGGAGAGAACATGTCACTAGAAGGAACAGATTGGCCAGTTGGACTGGGAAAAAAATCACCCAGGGACTATGAACACCCACCCAGAGACCAGGGAGAAGTGAGAGCCTCTAGCTGACAGGACCAGGGGCAGCCTGGAAGAGCACCTGCACCCCTAGCCCAGTGGAAGTGCAGATCGGTGAAGAGTATGAGCCGGGCAGCACTGGGCTCGTGCCCCATAGGGAGGCCTGAATCTTGCGTGGCACTTGGTGCATTCCTACAGTAGTGGATCAGAAATTTCCAGCCAGCCCGAACAGGGGAGCCAGGAAAGGCGCCAACACCCAGTCGGAGTGCGGTTCCGTGGGGAACACGGACCTGGAAACGGCTTGGCTTGCACACAGTCTGGAAGACTAACTCTCACGCGTTTTGAACCTGGAAGGGTCGCGGCGAGGTGCTTAGGGCAATCCTAGACCCCGATTTTCAAAAGTTTGGGGGAGGGGCGCATCCTTTTACGATCCCCAGGGAGGGCGCAGTGAATCCCAAAATGTCTCGGGTGCCTCCTGAGATCATAGAGCTGGAACCCTGAAGGATCCCGGAGTCCGGAAGAACGCAGAAGTGAGATCCAGAGAGCCAGTGTGTTCAGGAGCGTCCAGGGTACCTGACAGACTTGCTGAGATCTGGCTGGGAAAGACAGAAGCATTTCAAAGGTCCCTCAGCCAGCTGAAGCCAGCAAGATTAGAAAAACTGGTCTGGCCAGTTAGAAACCAACAAGAGGTTTTTGTTTCTTTCTTTCTTTCTTTCTTTCTTTCCTTTTGGTTTTGTTTGGTTTTGTTTGGTTTCTCTAGCTGTTGTTGGTTGATTGATTTTATCTTGTGTTTTATGTGACATTTTATTTTTCAGTTCTTACTATTTTTATCTCGCAATCCCTTATGTTTCTCTTCCATTCATCCTAATATCATTCTTTCCACTCCAAATTTATCTCTCCTGCACTACATCTTCTGCTTTTCTTTCCTTTTTTTTAATCTTGCAAGTTACTATAAATTTGTATTATCTTTTTCTCACTTTTTCGACCTTTTTATTTTAATAATATTTTGGTATTCTTCTTCTTTCTGTATAATCTTCTTTGCTTGGCTGGTTATACTGTCATTTCATAGGTTCCCCCTGGTATCTCAGTCACAAGGTGTTGTTAAGTTACTATCCTTCATCTGTGTTCCATTAATACACCTCTCAAGGTTTTATACTCTTTATTCTTGTTATCTAGACCTCATCGATTCTGCCACAAGACTGTCACTTTACTATTACTCCTAGTAAGACCTAGTCTATACAATTGTAAATGCTTCTCAATACCCCTACCTGATCTCAGCCCACTTTGCAATTTTCTGAACTATACTATTGTGGGGGTTGTCTCTATTCTTTTACTCACTACTCCTATATACTAATCTTTATTCCAACCCTACCTTAGAATCTGACCTCCCATAGCCTCATAGTTTTCTAGATCCAACTAACAATCCTCTCGTCCCCAATAAGAGTCTTACCTTCTTTCCATCCTTTCTAAAATGTGGATAGTGGGGTGGAGGATCACGGTTAACACTATAAGGAGCCAAAGGATAACCCATCTCTTCTCTACTGGCTGCTAAAGTAAATATCATAGTATACTGTCTTGCTGTTTTAAACCATTTTGCCTTACTCCTCCAACTGATCCCAAAAAAGAGTAGGGGGAAGCTGTGAATACCAGGATACATGAAGGAGACTGCACCACTGAAACACACAAATATTCTACCACAGAAGTTCACACCATAATTACAGGGAATCAGAACAGTTCAAATTAACAAAGAAGAAGAACAAAGAAGAAACCCACGAACAATGAGAAAACAAAGAAACAACCCCCAACTGAAGGGAAAGGAGGAAGCCTCAGGAAAAATGCTAAATGAAATAGAGGCAACTCAACTATCAGATAGTGAGTTCAAAACAATGATTACCAGGAAGTTCAATGAACTCACAATGAGCTTTCAGAAATTAGAGGGAAACTACATCAATCTCACTGCAAACTATATAAACATGAAAAAGGAAATAGAAACTCTCAACAAAGGTCAATAGGAAAATGAAGAATACAATTTCTGAACTGAAGAACACAGTAGAAGGAATGAAAAGCAGGATTGATGAAGCAGAAGATTGGATTAGCGAGCTGGAGGACAAAGTAGAAAACAGCATCCAGAAAGAGCAAGAAAAGGAAAAGAGGCTCAGAAAGAATGAAGAGGGATTAAAAGAAATGCAAGACAATATGAAACGTAATAATATCCGTATAATAGGGATACCAGAAGGAGAAGAAGAAGAGCAAGAGATCGAAAACCTACTTGAACAAGTAATGAAGGAGAACTTCCCTAATTTGATGAGAGAAAAAAGTCACACAAATCCAGGAAACACAGAGAGTCCCAATCAAGAGGAACCCAAAGAGACCCACCTCAAGGCACATCATAATTAAAATGACAAAATTTCAAGACAAAGAGAGAATCTTAAAGGCAGCAAGGGAGAAGAAGGAAGTAACATACAAGGGAGCCCCAATAAGGCTGACAGCTGACTTCTCAATGGAAACACTTCAAGCCAGAAGAGAATGGCAAGAAATACTCCAGGTAATGAGAACCAGAGGTCTGCAACCAAGGCTACTATATCCAGCAAGGCTCTCGATCAAGATAGAAGGCCAAATAAGAAGCTTCCCAGACAAAAGAAGTCTAAAAGAATACACCTCGACCAAACCAGCTCTGCAAGAGATTGCTTTAAGGAAGGGAGGGAAAAGAGAGAGAGAGGAACACACGTACATAAAAGACAATGAATAAGTACCTATCAATAATAACCTTAAATGTCAATGGATTAAATGCTCCAATCAAAAGACATAGAATAGCTGATTGGATAAGAAAAAATGACCCACATATCTGCTGTCTACAAAAGACCCACCTCGGGACAAAAGACCTACACAGGCTGAAAGTGAAGGGCTGGAAACAAATCTTCCAAGCAAATGGAAAGGGAAAAAAAGCCGGGGTAGCAATACTCATATCAGACAAAATAGACTTCCAAAAAAGGTCCATAAAGAGAGACCCAGAAGGTCACTTCATAATACTCAAGGGAAGAATCCATCAAGAAGACATAAATATTGTAAATATATATGCACCCAACATAGGAGCACCAAAATGCATAAAGAAAATCTTACAGGACTTCAACAAAGATATGGACAGCAACACAATCATAGTGGGAGATTTTAACACCCCACTATCAAAAATGGACAGATCTTCTAAATAAAATATCAACAAAGATACTGTGGCATTGAACAATACCCTTAATGAAATGGGCTTTACTGATATATACAGAGCCCTCTATCCCAAAGAAGCTAAATACACATTCTTTTCAAATGTACACAGAACATTCTCAAAGATAGACCACATGATAGGACACAAAACAAGCCTCAACAATTTCAAGAAAATTGAAATCATACCAAGCAGACCAAGCAGAAATCATATCATTCAGACCACAAGGGACTGAAGCTAGAAACCAACCCGAAGGAAAAAAACCAAAAACACTCAAAATCATGGAGATTAAATAGCATGCTATTAAACAATGAATGGGTCAAGAATGAAATTAGGGAAGAAATCAAAAGGTTTCTGGAAACAAATGAAAATGAACTCACAACAACCCAAAACTTATGGGACACAGCCAAGGCAGTCCTGAGAGGGAAGTTCATAGTGATACAGGCCCACCTAAAAAGATTAGAAACATTCCAAACAAACAACCTAACCCTACGTCTACAAGAACTCGAGGAACAACAACAAAGGCAGCCCAGAGCAAGCAGAGGGAAGGAAATAACCAAGATCAGAGCAGAATTAAATGACATAGAGAATAAAAGCACAATTCTAAGGATCAATGAATCCAAGAGCTGGTTCTTTGAAAAGATAAACAAAATCGACAAGCCTTTAAGCAGACACATCAAGAAAAAAAGAGAGAACCAAATAAACACAATCAGAAATGAAAGAGGAGAGATTACAACAGATACCACAGAAATACAAAGGATTGTAAGAAATTACTACAAAGAGCTGCATGCCAAGAAATTTGAAAACCTAGGTGAAATGGACAACTTTCTAGAAAAATATAATCTTCCAAAACTCAATGAAAAAGGAGCAGAAAGCCTGAACGGACCAATAACAACCAAAGAAATTGAAGCAGTAATCAAAAAAACTCCCAACACACAAAAGCCCTGGACCAGATGGTTTCACAGGAGAATTCTACAAAGCATTTAAGGAAGAGCTAACCCCTATCCTTCACAGACTATTCCAAAAAATCCAAAAAGATGGGAGTCTCCCAAACTCTTTTTATGAGGCCAACATCATCCTAATTCCAAAACCAAATAAAGACACAACAAAGAAAGAAAACTCCAGGCCAATATCACTGATGAACATTGACGCTAAAATCCTCAACAAAATACTGGCAAACCGCATCCAACAATACATTAAAAAGATCATACACCATGACCAAGTGGGATTCATTACAGGGATGCAAGGATGGTTCAATATTCGCAAGTCAGTAAATGTAATACATCACATAAACAAAAGCAAAGACAAAAACCACATGATCATATCAATTCATGCAGAAAAAGCATTTGATAAGGTACAGTACCCATTCATTATAAAAACACTTGGCAAAGTGGGAATAGAGGGAGCATTCCTCAACATAATGAAGGCCATATATGAGAGACCTACAGCCAACATCATACTCAATGGCCAAAAATTAAAATCTTTTTCACTAAGATCAGGAACAAGACAAGACTGTCCACTTTCACCACTTCTATTCGATATAGTACTGGAAGTTTTAGCCACAGCAATCAGACAAGAAAAAGAAATAAAAGGCATTCAAATCGCAAAGGAGGAAACAAAACTGTCACTGTTTGCAGATGATATGATAGTATACATAGAAAATCCTATTGACTCTACCAAAAAACTGCTTGACCTAATAAATGAATTTGGCAAAAGAGCGGGATACAAAGTCAATATCCAGAAATCAAAGGCATTTCTGTATACCAACAATCAAACAGAAGAAACAGAGATCAAGGAAAAAATCCCATTTGAAATAGCAAAAAGAAAATTAAAATATCTAGGAATAAACCTAACCAAAGAGGTAAAAGACCTGTATTGAGAAAACTACACAACGCTGAAGAAAGAAATCAAGGAAGATACAAACAAATGGAAACATATACCGTGTTCATGGATTGGAAGAATTAATATCATCAAAATGTCCATACTACCCAAAGCAATTTACACATTCAATGCAATTCCTATTAAAGTACCAATGGCATATTTCACAGACATAGAACAAACACTTCAAAAAATTTATATGGAATATAAACGACCCCGAATAGCTGCTGCAATTTTGAGAAAGAAGAGTAAAGTAGGAGGGATCACAATACCCGACACTAAACTATACTACAAGGCCACTGTAATCAAAACAGCCTGGTACTGACATAAAAACAGGCACATAGACCAATGGAACAGAACAGAGAGCCCAGAAATAAGCCCAAGTCTCTATGGTCAATTAATATTTGACAAAGGAGGCAGCAACATAAAATGGAGTAAAAATTGCCTCTTCAACAAATGGTGTTGGGAGAACTGGACAGCCACGTGCAAAAAAATGAAACTTGAGCACCAACTTACACCATATAAAAAAATAAATTCAAGGTGGATAAGAGACATAAATATAAAACATGACACCATTAAAGTCCTAGAGGAGAACGTAAGTAGGAAAATCTCAGATATTTCACGAAGAAACTTTTTTACTGACGTGTCCCCTAGAGCAATGGACATAAAGGAAAGAATAAACAAATGGGACCTCATCAAAATTAAAAGCTTCTGCACAGCTAAAGAAAACAATATCAAAATTAAAAGAGAACCAACTGTATGGGAAAATATATTTGCCAATGATACCTCAGACAAGGGTTTCATCTCCAAATATATAAAGAACGTATAAGACTGCACTCTAAGAAGACTGGGAATCCAATTAAAAAGTGGGCAAAGGACTTGAACAGACACTTCTCCAACGAGGACATACAGAAAATCCAAAGACACATGAAACGATGTTCAATATCGCTAGCTATCAGAGAGATGCAAATTAAAACCACAATGAGATACCACTTCACACCAGATAGAATGGCCATCATAAACAAAGCAACAAACAACAAGTGTTGGAGAGGTTGTGGAGAAAAAGGGTCCCTAGTGCACTGCTGGTGGGACTGCAGACTGGTACAACCACTATGGAAAGCAGTATGGAACTTCCTCAGAAAACTAAAAATGGATCTGCCTTTTGACCCTGCAATTCCACTGCTGGGACTCTATCCTAAGAATACTAAAACACCAATTCAAAAGAACCTATGCATCCCAATGTTCATAGCAGCACAATTTACAATAGCTAGATGCTGGAAGAAACCAAGATGCCTATCAGTAAATGAATGGATCAAAACACTATGGTACATTTACACAATGAAATTCTATGCAGCAGAAAGAAAGAAGGAGCTCCTTCCCTTTGCAACAGCGTGGTTGGAGCTGGAAAACATCATGCTTAGCGAAACAAGCCAGGCAGTGAAAGACAAATACCATATGATCTCACCTTTAACAGGAACCTAAACAACAAAACAAAGAAACAAGCAAAATATAACCAAGGACACTGAAATAGAGGACAGGCTGACGGTGACTGGAGGGGAAAGAAGAGGGAATTTAAGGGGATAATGGGAAGGGTTCACAGGAACAAACTTAAAGGACACATGGTCATAAACTAAGGGGAGGGTGGTAATGGGAGGGAAGTGAGGAGAGTGGGAGGGTGGACCGGATTGGGAGTAAAAAGGAGAAAACTGTATTTGAACAATGATTAAAATAAAAAAAAGAAAGAGAAATAAAAATTTTTAAAAACATGCAAGTTCTGATGAAGAGCAATGTGAAATTTGCCTCAATTGTTGGTGTTTTCTTTTGATTTCTTTCTGGATCTGTCCCTGGTTTTCTCTCAGCACCAGGTCTTACTGTCTTACTCTTAAAGTTCCTGCAGGCAGAGGATGGCTGGGCTTCATTTTTTTCATTTCCTGTGGTTCCACAAAGATCAGGGCTCAGACTGGGATACAGTAATCACAGGTACTCAGTTTCCAGCCCAGACCCTCAGAGCACTGTGCGGCCTGCACTCTTCACTCTACACATTTGCACCAGGCCAGTGCCAGTAAGCCACTTCATTTTGCATCCCTTTGATTGGCATGCGTGGTGCACTGAGTGAATAAATTGTGCCCACACTCTCTCCTCTTTGTTAGTGTGGCTGGTGTGCAGGTGAGGTCCCTGCATGGTGCACCTCAGTTCCCCTTTTGTAAAGTGTTTTCGGGTGTCACTACTGCTCCGAGCCACCACCTGGCTTTCCACACAGTCCAGTTCTCTGGAAAGTCCAGAATCTATATGGGTCATGACCAATTGCAGCCCACCTCTTCTCCCAGCTTCAGGTGTCATCAGGATCCCCCAAATTCTCTGGCAGCAAATTCAACTGCTACCCCAGACTGGGTTTGCCTCTGGCTGTGTGTCCCTTGCTGAGTGGCTTTTCTATATGAATGGCTTATCTTAGCTCATACTTCAGAAATTTGTAAATCTTCTCAAATAAGCAACAGCCAGACTCAGTGAGTCCCCAGCCCCTGTACCTCTTGCTAAGAGGTCCCAGGCCCAGCATTAGTAGCAGCTGGTCTCAGTTCACAGCCTGGCCTTTCTTGGACACTTCCAAGTCCAGCACAAGTAGCAGCCATCTTCAGATCACTTTATAGTGTATGCCAAGTGGCCCTAGACAGAAAATAGGCTGGGGCTGTCCTTGGCCCATACCACCTCAGAAACTCCAGAGCCGGAGCACCTAGTGGCCAGCTACAACCACATCTGAGCATCACCATCCAACCACCTCCACAAATGAAATACTCAAGGGGTAAACTCAGTAGAGTCCAGAGCCCTGCTGAATTAAATCTCATTCTGTAGAGTAGCCCCTGCACATCTGATCCTCTGTGGAAGGCAGAGGTTGGTAGTCAGTGGTCAAAGCCAGTTCTTGCAGCTGACTGGCTTGGGAAAATCCCTCCCATTGACCTACCAACAGCAATCAAGCCTCAACTACGAGAAGGATATACCCAGTCCACACAGAGGGCACACCAGCTTGGGTGATAGGGGCAGCTGTGCTGCTGGACCCTACAAAACACCTACTGCATTAGGCCATGCTACCAAGACAGGGAGTCACAGCAGTTCTACCTAATACATAGAAACAAATACAGGGAGGCTGCCAAAATGAGGAGATAAATAAAGATGGCCCAAATGAAATAACAGAACAAGCTATAGAAAAAGAACTAAACAAAAAATGGAGATAAGCATTTCATATGCAGAGTTCAAAACACTGGTTATAAGGATGCTCAAGGAACTTAGTGAAGACCTCAACAGCATAAAAAAAGATCCAGTCAGAAGTACAGGATACACTAATTGAAATATAGAACAATTTACTGGGAATCAACAGTGGAATAGATGAAGCTGAGAATCAAATCAATGATTTGGAACATAACAAGGCAAAAAATAACCAATCAGAACAAGAAGTAAAAATAATTTTAAAAAAAGGGAAAGTGTAACCAGCCTCTGGGACAACTTGAAGAGGCCCAACATTCACATCATAGGGGTACCAGAAGGAGAAGAGAAAGAGCAAGAAATTGGAAATCTATTTAAAAAAATAATAAAAGAAAACTTCCCTAATTTAGTGAAGGACATAGATATGCTAGTTGAGGAAGCACAGAGAGTCCCAAACAAGATGGATGCAAAGAGGCCCACACCAAGACACATCATAATTAAAATACTGAAGGTTAAAGATAAAAAGAGAATCTTAAAGGCAGCAAGAAAAGAGCAGTTAGGTACCTACAGGGGAGCTCCCATAAGACTGTCAACTGATTTCCCAAAATCAACTTTGCAATCTAGGAAGGATTGGCAAGAAACATTCAAAGTGATGAAAAGGAGACCTACAGCCAAGATTGCTCTATCCAGCAAAGCCATCATTTAGAATCAAAGGACAGGTAAATAGTCTCCCAGTCAAGAAAAAAGTAAAGGAGTTCATCATCAGCAAACTATTATTATACGAAATGTAAAGGGGCTTATTTAAGAAAAAGAAGATCAAAACTATGAACAATAAGGTGGTAATATATACATATTTATCAACAATCAAATATAAAAATCAAACTAAGCAAACAATAAAAACAAAGACAGAATTATAGATATGGAGAGCATTTTCATGGTTGCCAGATGGGAGGGTAGTTTGAGGGAATGGGCAAAGAACTGAGGAGATTAAGAAGTACAAATTGGCAGTTACAGAAGTGTCATGGGGATATAAAGTTTTGTATAGGAAATGAAGAAGCCAAAGAACTTATATGCATGACCCATGGACATGAACAAACATGTGGGGATTAATTTAGGGAGTGGGGTGTGCTTGCTGAAGGGAGGGAAAGGGAAAACCCTGGGACAACTGTAATAGCATAATCAAGAAAATTAATTTAAAATATATACAGATAAAAATAAGCATATGTACAGATGTTCCACATCATATGTCATCAGGGAAATACAAATTAAAGCAACAATGAGATACTCTACTCACCTATCAGGGCCAAATTCCAGAATACTGATACTGCAAAATTCTGGGGAACAACAAGAACTCTCATTCATTGCTGGAGAGAATGAAAACTGGTATAGCCATTTGGAAGATATTTTTGCAGTTTCATACAAAATTAAACATGAAGTTGCATTCTTTGGAATTTACTCAGAGGAGGTGAACAGTTATGTTCATACAAAATTTTTCATTTATATTTACAGAAGCTTCATTCATAATTTCCAAAACTTGGAAGTAACCAAAATATCCTATAGGTAAATGCATAAGCTGTGCATTTGCCTATAGAAATGAGCTATCAAGCCATAAAAATACATGAAGGAATCTTAAATGCAAATTACTAAGTGGAAAAAAATCTGAAAAGGCTACATTCTATAGGATTCCAACTATATGATATTTTGGAAAAAGCAAAACAATGAATATAGTTTAAAAAGTATTTGTCAGCCCTGGCTAGTGTAGCTCAGTGCATTGAGTGCCAGCCTGCAAACCAAAGAGTCACAGGTTTGATTCCTGGTCAGGGAACATGCCTGGGTTGTGGACCAGGTCCCCAGTGAGGGGCACGCTAGAGGCAACTACACATGGATGTTTCCCTCCCTCTCTTTCTCCTTCCCTTCCCCTTTCTCTAAAAATAAATAAATAAAATCTTAAAAAAATATTTGTCAGAGATTGGGAATGTGTGAGTTGGGGATAGGATAAATAGGTAGAGCACAGAGGATTTTTAGGGCAGTAAAATACTCTGTATGACACTATAATAATGGATGCATGTCATAAATTTGTCTAAACCCATAGAATGTACAGCACCAAGAATGAACTCTAACATAAACTATGGACTTTGGGTGATTATGATGAGTCAATGTAAGTTCATCAATTGTAACAAATTGATGTAAGTTCATCAATTGTAACAAATTGTGGAGGATGTCAATGATAGGAAAGCAATGCATTTGTGGAAGCAAGAGATTTATGAGAAATTTTCTGTACATTCCTTTTCATTTTGCTGCAAACCAAAACTACTCTTAAAAATTTTTAAATAAAAAATTGGCTCATGTCCAGGTAAGGCGTGTGATGTTTTTAGTGGGGCTATTGTCCTCAACCTCCTATTATCCATCCTTGAGTTGTTCTGCTGATACAAGCTGAGTAGTATGCTTATTCATGGTCCATCTATTATATTTGCTTCTAGACACACCAAATTCTATTAATCATTTCTGTAATGTTCTGTGGGTCATATCTGGTTGCCATTCCAACCTTACCAACCATTTGATAAATGACAGCCTCGAGATTCTGGCAGTTAAGCCCTACCACCTGGCCTCTATTGATTTAGGCTTATCAATGAGCCAAATTCTGTAACATTCTCTTCTACTATCAACCCTGACTTATAGAGGAGATTCACTGCAATGCAAGAGTTATTTTACACTAACTGTGCAGAGTTCTATGAAATTTCATAGGCTAAGGGAACAGTCTTTCACAAGATTTTCCTAATTTCTGACACCAGCTACAATTTCAGGGGTTCCCAGGCCACTTACACTTTCAAAAAACAACCTGCAAATCTGGGTGTTCTCATAGACCCTCAGTCCCAGTAATTTGCCAGGACAACTCAGAACTCAAGGGAGTGCTGTACTTACAAACCAGTAAAAGACAGAGAAGCAGAAGTCAAGGTCTGGGAAACTACCAAGAATAAGCTTCTGTGTCCTCAGGACGTGTGCTGCTCTGGCATTTTGATGTATGATTACCAACCAGGAAGCTATCCTGAGCCTAAGTGGCCAGAGTTTTTATGACATAGGCATGCTTGATTGAATCATGAGATTGGAACTCAATTTCCAGCCCTTGATATCACTTAGCTCCTAACCCCAAGTCTCCAATCATATATGGTTTGTCTTTCTGGTATGACTATCCCCTATCCTGAGTCACCTCATTATCATAAATTTAGCTGTGGTCCAAGAGTCCTATCATGAAAAACAAAGACACTTCTATCATTCAGGAAATTCTAAGAATTTAGAGGTGGCCTCCCAGGAACCACGGACACAGTCAAGACAAACTCTTTATAAAGCAGCAGTCACAAATCAACTTTTTTGTGAAGCTGTATATTAACAGACCAATGTATTCTTTATGGCCTTAGTGATGTATTCTCTAAGTTTTTCTATGAAACATAATCATCTGCTGGGTCTTCCAGCCATATATAATATACATTCAACATACCTATTTTACTTAACCTTTTCATTCCTTTCTCTGTTTTTTCTCCAAACAAAATTCTGGCATTTTGAGTTCACTCAGTATGAGCTGCTACATTTTCCATACTCCTTGGAGCCATCCAATTAGTAAGTTCACACTGCCTTTGGGGCTTTGCTTGGGTGTTAATATTTGTATTTTTCAAGTTAATATATTCTTTCCTATCTAATTTTATTTTCTGGTCCTTGAGATGACATACTAAGATTACAGTCACAAATATTCTCTCCCAGCTTCTACCAGTATATGTTGGCCAGGTCTTGAAGCAAATTTGGAAATACACACTACCACCCTTTGTCAGGCAGTCCCTGGCAGGTTAAAATAGATACATTAAATAATTTAAAGTTAAGGGTTGCTCTGCTCCCTCTGGAACCCAGGATCTCATCTGGCAACACAGGCTTTCCTCTTGAAGACTGCTGCCTGTGCCAAGGAGGGACTAAGGCAAAGGCAAATAAAATCACCACAAATGTTTCCTACTGATTTGAAGTTGCTCTGTCTTCATTCAGTGTTCATTTAGTTTCTGCAAACCTTCAACTGATACTGATAGACTGGCTGGACCGCTGGGAGCAGGTGGAGGGCAGGGAACAGGAAAGGCCACTGGTGGAGACTGTGAACTGCCTGGGGTGCAGGGCCTGGATAACCAAGCTCCTGCCTTGCAAATGCCCCACCCTCAGTGCAGAATGCCCTGCTCCTAGTGGCAGATACCCTGCCACTGGGCAAGATGGCAGTAGGAAGAAGAATTGCATGGAGTGTACACAAGGCTAGCAAGATAATTAGATAGGGGGAAAAACCTTCCTAACCCCTTCCTATAACTGAATGGGTATAGGACAAGGGGAGGGTGGGCACAAGTGCCATAGAGCTCAGAATGGTGGCAGGGGGAGGTGCTGGACCAAAGAAGCCTGTCAGTCTAGCATGGAGAAAAGAAGGGATTGTTTGGGAGATACACCCTCCCGGAGTGTGTGGAAGTTTGGGAAGTTAACTGGTGATTCGGAAAAAGCACCTGGTCCATCCCACACCTGAAACTAAAGAAAGCTCTCTTTTGTTTATGGCTGCTGCTTGGGGACTGCACTCAGATAGTGCAACAGTCTGCCCTCTCCATGAACTGTGCAGCTACATGGTCTCCAGGAGGGAGTATTTCTGTCTTGCCAACCTAGTGGAGCATTCACCAGTGCCTTCACTGGCTCTACTACCCAGGAGCACAGGACCTTGCTATAAGAAGATGCATGGTCGATCACAGTGCCAGCACCACACGCAGCCTCCAGAAGGGAGACTGGATCCAGCAGCAGCTGGGAACAAGCGAAGCTTCCTAGATGACCACTTAGTTGCCTCAGGCTCCAAAGGACAGTACTTTAAAATGGATCAGGAACCCTGGCTGGTATGGCTCAGTGGACTGAGCACCAGCCTGCAAACACAAGGGTTACTAGTTTAATTCCCAGTCTAGGGCACATGCCTAGATTGTGGACCAGTTCCGCAGTAGGGGTTGTGTGAGAGGCAACCACACATTGATATTTCTCTCCCTCTCTTTCTTCCTCCCTTCCGCTCTCTAAAAATAAATAAATAAAATCTTTAAAAAAATAAAATGGAGCAGAAATCCTAGGTACTGTCTTTGGTTTTTGTCTTGTTGGGAATGGCTGGGTTTTGTCTAGGTTTTATAGTATAGGTGAGTCTGATGAATCTGGAGACAAAGAGTCCCCCATCCACCCAGACCACTGAGACTTTGAATAAAAACCCCTTTCCTTTCTCACCAGCCTCTGCCTCTAGAATTTGCTTTTTGATAACAGCAGGCAGCCAAACCTCACTTTGGTTCAGTAACATAACCATTTTCCAGAGTTATGTCAATGTTGGTCATAACAGATCCTATTTGTTTTGTGATATTTTTGTTGGGGAATGAGAACATAAAGCTGCCTATTCTGCCATTTTGCTGATGTCACTCCTGTTTCCTCCTCTTGTTTCACAAGGAGCTATCAAATATAGCAGAGGGAAGGCCAAGGAAGCTGAGGAAACAAGTTGAGGATGTAATAGCCAAAGAGAATGAGCATAAAATATGGTTAAATGTTCAACTAAAGCACTTCTGTTATTTCAAGGTCAGTGCCCTAGTCATAGAGTTACAGACAGATCTGATCAGATCATTAGGGAGGAGTAGGGAGAGGTTGTAGGAGGAGGTTGCCCGAGGCACTGGTAAACAGTCTAGGATGGGATTGGCTGAGAAGCTGACAGTCTCCAGAGTGCATGGAATTATGGGCTAGAAGATTTGAAATAAAAAGAGAGCAGAGACTGGCTTTCAGGCTGTCTTCCTAGAGGATGCCTGGAGGATACTTGGATGATTGTGCTGCAGCTGCCTATGGACAGTATTTTGGATGGGAGAAGAAAATCTCAGCACAGCCTAGTATTGGGCTGGTTTGGCAGAAGGTGGCAGGGTTATTCTTCTTTGAGTGTTCTAGTGGGGATGGGCTCTGAGGCAGGAGCCTGCCATTCTTCCAAAATGTGTAACTTTTGTATCTTATTTTGTTTTAGTTTGTAAACTAATCCTATAGAAATAAGATAATTAAAAAACAATATTGGGAATGGTAGGGGTACTTAAAGATTTTAGCCTTAATTAATAGGCTTAAGTGATTAAAGCTGTATCTAAAAAGTAGTTTAGCCTTAATTGATAGGCTTAAGTAATTAATGCGTGTGGCCAAAATCGTGTAGCTTTTGAATAAAGATTCCTTACCTTTATCACCAAACCTTTGCCTCTGGAATTTTGCCCAGAGGATGGTGGCAGGTAGCAGAATACCACTTGCTATTTGGTAACAATAGGTTAGGGATGTTGAAGTGAATGACCACACAATGTGACTCATCAGACACATTTAAACTTCTGAGCCTGCAGACATGGTCCAGTTCTCCATGTAAAAAACCAACAACACTCCTTCCAACTGTGACATGGAAGAAAATACAGAGACTTTTCTTCAACAAAATAACATAGGTTCCTTAGGACCCACCCCATTTCCTCTTGGCCATAATGACTGTAATTAGAGCTTGGCTGAATTTTACCTAACTCAGAGCTTGGACCAGATAGATGACAGACATTTTTCAGAGCACTGCAAGCCAAATAAATAACTTGCACAAGCCTGGGGCAAAATTTTATGGTCAAAACATATAACAATGACTTAAAGCCTGGGAACAAAAGCTGGAGAGTTTCTTTGGGAAACTTGAGTATTTACAAGTGAGACAGGCTAGTAAGCCAGGACAAGAAGAATAGGGAAACTGAGCAGTTAAACAGCCAAGCAGTATATAGCCATCTAGTAAATTCCAAAATCTCATCTTCCCTAACCAAGAACACTTAAGAGTAAATGGTTTATACTTACATTTCTGAACCAGAAGGTAAATAGCTTAAATCACCCTACTCAGCAGAAATCCAGTTAGTGCCATTATGACAGCCACACCCAAAGATGGTTGAAGTGAGGAGAATAAATCTCATTTGGTGCATCAGTATAAAGCTGATAAATATTTTATTGAGATCCTCCCCTAAGACCTCCCAGAAAATTCCCACCTTCAGAAAACAGGTAAGAATTCTCAAGACAAAGACCCATGGAGGGCTCTCTCTGGAGCATGCTCACCCCGTTCTTCCCTCTAAGGTATATACCTTTGCTCTTTTCTCTGAAACATTCAGGATCCCCATAAGACTTGCAACCATGAAGCAACGGGCTGTGGCAGCTTGTCCCCAGCTTACCCCGTGAACCTGTCTACAAGGCCCCTGTTCTCTGACTTTTCAATGAGCTACCAGCAGCCCTGCTGTGGATTATTTTCTATGTTTTCAGAAAGCCAAAGCAGAGCACAGCCTAGGCTCTCTCCTCTTCCTCCTTCTCTCCTAGAACTTTAAGTGAGCTAAAAACAGCCCTGACTTAGCTCACTTCTTTTCTGTGACTTCTACTTTTCAGTTAGTACACACAGCCCAGCATGGCCCGCTTTTTTCCTGTAACATTTCTAGAGAGCCAAAGCAGAGGACTGCCAAAGCTTTCTCTTGTTACTCCTGCTACCCTAAGCCCTTCCTTTGTTTCACTGTCCCTAGCTTTAATAAACACACTCTAAAAATCACCTGGACTAATGTGAAATTTTCCCTGCAGGAAGCCAAAAACCCGCAGAATGCTGGCCACCCTGCTGGCCAGCCTGAGGCAGATCTGCTCCAGGCCAGTCCCTTTCCAGTGACAAAAGAATCATGTATATGGAAATATTTAGGAAGCCACAAATATCCCCTGGGCAAGATCAATGCTCAGAAAAAACTTGAGATTTCTGGGCAAGATGGAGGTGTAGGTAGATACACTTTGCTGTCTCACACAACCAAAAAAAGGACAACAAGAAATTTAAAAACAAAAAGTAACCAGAACTGCCAGAAAATCAAGCTGTATGGAAGGAAGTCTGACAACCAAGGAGTTAAAGAAGAAACATTTGTTCACATTGGTAGGAAGGGCAGAAAGAATGCCTAGCAAGGGTGCAACTTGAGGACTGGGTGGGTGAGGCGGTGGTTGGCAGACTGCGCAGTCCCAAATTTGGGTGTGGATAAACCAGGAGGAACAACTTGGAAGCTAGATTGACCACACAACCCAGCGTTCCAGTGTTGGGAAAAGAAAGCCTCAAAACCTCTGGCAATAAAATCTGTGGATGTTGTGGCAGCAGGAGAAACTCCCAACCTCACAGGAGAGTTTGTTTGAGAACCCACAGGGTCCTAGAATGTGCACAAACCCAAACACCCAGGAATCAGCACCAGAAGGGACCAATTTTCTTGTAGGTAGCTAAGGAAGTGACTGAAAGCCAGCCAAGAGCCAAGTGAGTGGCTTTGTTCTCTGACCCCACCCCCACACACAGCGCCACAGTGCAACAACATAGGTTCCCCACCCTGGTGAATACTAACACTCTGCCCCTTCCAATGTAATAGGCATGCTCAAACAAACAAACAAAAATAGAAATATGGCTCAAGTGAAAGAACATATCAAAGATCCAAAAATAGAAATAAGTGATGAAGAGAGAGCCAACTTATCAGATACAGAATTCAAAACATTGATAATCAGGATGCCCCCAGAATTGGCTGAGTATGGTCACAGAATAGAGGAAAAAGTGAAGGTTGTAAAAAGTGAAATAAAGAAAAATGTACAGGGAACCAGCAGTGAGGGGAAGGAAACTGGGATTCAAATCAATGATTTGAAGCAGAAGGAAGAAATAAACATTCACCCAGAACAGAATGAAGAAACAAGAATTCAAAAAAGTGAGGAGAGGCTTAGAAACCTCCAGGACAACTTTAAGTGTTCCAACATCTGAATCATTGGGGTACCAGAAGGAGAAGACAAAGAGCACGAAATTGAAAACTTGTTTGAAAAAGTAATGAAGGAGAACTTCCCCAATCAAGCAAAGGAAATAGACTTCCAGGAAGTCCAGGAAGCTCAGAGAGTCCCAAACAAGTTGGACTCATGGAAGCACATGCCAAGGCACATAGTCATTACATTAGCCAAGATGACAGATAAGGAAAGAATCCTAAAAAAAGCAAGAGAAAAGGAGACAGTTACCTACAAGGGAGTTCCCATCAGACTATCAGCTTATTTCTCAAAAGAAACCTTGCAGGCATGAAGGAGCTGGAAAGAAGTATTCCAAGTCATGAAAGGCAAGAACTGACATCCAAGATTACTCTATCCAGTAAAGCTATCATTTAGAATGGAAGGGCAGATGAAGTGCTTCCCAGATAAGGTCAAGTTAAAAGAGCTTATCATCACCAAGCCCTTATTATATGAGATGTTAAATGAACTTATCTAAGAAAAGGAAGATGATCAAAAATATGAACAGTAAAATGACAACAAACACAACTATCAACAACCAAATCCAAAAAGCAAACAAACAAAAGCCTACATAAGCAAACAACTAGAACAGGAACAGAATCACAGAAATTGAGATCACCTGGGGAGTTATCAGTGGGGAGGGGGAAGGGGGAGAATGGGGGAAAAGGTACAGGGAATAAGAAGCATAAATGGTAGGTACAAAATAAACAGGGGGAGGCTAAGAACAGTATAGGAAATGGAGAAGTTAAAGAACTCGTGTATAGGACCCATGGACATGAACAAAAAGGGAGGAATGCTGGTGGGAGGGGGAGTGCAGGATGGAGGAGAATAAAAGGGAAAAAATGGGACAACTGTAATAGCATAATCAATAAAATATATTTTTTTAAAAAGAAAAAAACTTGAGAAAACCCCTAAGCTTTTACCTTTGCCTGATCCATAGCCTTAATGCAAATACAGCTAAGTGTTAAAGGAGTACCTCAGCCCAGAACAAATCTACAAAGACTGGGAGAACTATTGCAGTTTTGTCTTATTTTGTTTTTTGCTCCTGGAATTCCATAATGGTTTTGTCAAACATAGCTGAACACAGGCCAAGGAACAGACACTTCAAAGAACATGCACAATAAAAAATATAACCTTTGGAAACTAGTTGAGGAAAAACAAAACAATTGGGCTACTACAGTTTTCAATTTAAAAAAATCTCTGAGAAATTGGAAGAATCTGGTTTGCAGAGTTACCACATTATAATATTTAAATGTCTAATTTTCTTTTTTTTTAAGATTTTATTTATTTATTTTTAGAGAGGGAAGGGAGGGAGAAAGGGAGAGAGAGAGAGAAATCAATGTGCGGTTGCTGGGGGTCATGGCCTGCAGCCCAGGCATGTGCCCTGACTGGGAATCGAACCTGCGACACTTTGGTTCTCAGCCCAAGCTCAATCCACTGAGCTACACCAGCCAGGATTAAATGTCTAATTTTCAACTCAAAGTCTTGACACATGCAAAGAAACAGAACAATATTGTCCACTCAAATAAACAAAATAAATTGACAAAACTATCCTAGAAAAATCTAGACATTGAACTTACTAGAAAATGACTAAAAGGTAATGAAAAAAAAATAAAATACAAAAAAATGCAGTAAAAAATTTTAAAAATCCAACTGTCTTAAATATGCTTATAGAGCTAAAGGAAATCATGGACAAAGAACTAACGGAAAAATAGGAAAATGATGTATGAACAAATGAGAATATTAATTAAGGTATATTATATAAGGAAACAAACAGAAATCTGTACTTCCTGTACTTCTAGAGCTAAAAGTACAACAACCAAAATGAAGATTTCACTAGAGGAATTCAATATCAGAGTCAAATAGACAGAGAAAAGAATCACTTAACTTTAGAACAGGATGATTGAAATTATCAAATGTAAAGGATGGGGAGGAAAAAGAGTTTTAAAAAATAAATAGAGTTTAAGGAATTTGTTGAACACCATCCATCAGACAGACATACACATTATGGGAACTCCAAAAGAAAAGAGAGTGCATAGAAAAAATATTTGAAGAAATAATGCTCAAAACCGCCCCAAATTTGATGAAATACATGAATCTACAAATCCAAGAATCTTAACAAATTTCAAATAGGATAAGTTCAAAAGACACACACCAAAACACACCAAACTGTTGAAACCCAAAGACAGAGAGAATCATGAATGTATCAAGACAGAAACTATTCATCATATACAGATGAAATATTCTTAGTAAGTTTAATAGATAATTTTCATTAGATACCATGAAATCCAGAGGACAGTGAATGACATGTATAAAGTACTAAAAGAAAAATGCCTGTCAACCAAGAATTACATGATCTAATAAACTGTTCCCCAAAAATGAAAGAAAAATTAAGGTATTCTCTGATACACAAAAGCAGAAATGTTTGTTACTACTAGATCTCCCTTACAAGAAATGGTAAAAGGAATCATTAACATTGAAATAAAAGGATGCTAAACAGAAACTAAAAGCCATATGAAGAAATAAAAATCTCTGGTAAAGATATACATAGAAAATACGAAAGTCAGTATTATTGTATTTTTGTTTGTAACTTGTTGTTCCAATAAGATTTGAAAGAAAAATGCATACCAATAATTATGTCTCCATTATTGGACACACACTGCATAAAATGCAATTTGTGACAATAATATAAAGATGAGAAAGACAATATACAAGTAGAAATTTTATGTGCTATTAAAATTAAGTTGAAAGTAAATCAAATTAGAGTACTATAAATTTAGGATTTTAAATGTAATCTTCATAGTAACCAGAAAGAAAACGCCTTTTAAAATATACACAAAAGAAAATGAGAAGGGAATCAAAATTATTTACTACAAAAAAAATCAGCGGAACATAAAAGAAGGCAGTAATAGCATAAAGTAGAAAAATGGTATAAGACATACAGAAAACAAATAGCAAAATAACAGAAGAAAGTCCTTCATTATCAGTAATCACTTTAAATGTAAATAGATTAAACTCCACAATCAAAAGGCAGAAGTTGGCAATGAATAAAAGCATAATTCAACTACATGCAATATAAAGGAGACTCACTTTAGATCCAAAGGCACAAATAGATTAAAAGTAAAAAGATGAGAAAAGATATCCATGCAAATAGTAGCAAAAAAAAGAACTAAGAGTGTTTATACTAATATTAGACAAAATAGACTTTAAGTCAAAACTGTTATAAGAAACAAAGAAGTTTGTTATCTATTTATTAATAGATATTATTAATATTGTTTCTCAAATCTATTTATTATAATTATTATATCAAGAAGATATAATAGTTATAAACATACATGCACCAAACAACTGAGAACCAAACTATACAAAGCAAATATTAGTGGAATTGAAGGGAGAAATAGTTCTACAATAATAGCAGGATACTTCAATATTCACTTTTAACAATACAAGGGAAGAACCAGACAGAAGATCCATAAGGAAATAGAGGTCTTGAAAACACTAAAAACCAATTATATCTAATAGAGATGTACAGAACACCCCAACCAAAAAAAGTATTATACATATTTTCTCAAGTGCATAAAGAAGACGTATGTTAGGCCACAAAATAAGTCAATACTTTTTTAATTTAATTATACAAAATACCTTCTGGTCACAATAGAATGAAATTAAGAACCAACAGACAAAGAAAACTGGAAAAGTCACAAATATGTGAAAATTAAACAACACATATTTTTTCCTCAATTAAATTATGTGTATAGCATTGGTAATCCAATATAAAAAGGCCTGCTTTTGTTTTAATTGTGATGTAGTTCTCAATTGTCTCATAGAGATACACTTGAAATTTGGGAATATTCAGGCACTTCTTAAAACTGCATTTGCCTTACCAAGGACTACAGAAAATCACTTGAAAATCACTGTTGGCCCTTTTGAGGGGAACCCCATCCCCCAGAGTTCTCCCAGTCGTGAATGAAATGAGTCATCCCAGGCACAATTTGTTGTTCCAGAGGGAAAAGGGGTGGCGATTCCCTGTAGTGAAGAATGCTCCGAGCCCTTCTCCCAAAGGGCTTTTAATGGGATTGGTATGTGCAAGGGTATACAGTATACATGCATAGCTCATCAATTAATGTCCAAGGCTGTAGTTACAGAAAACTAATATTATCTATAGATGACAATTGAAAAAACACAAAGATCTGCCTCAGGTCAGGGCCATTAGACATGCTGATGCCAGATGGTTGTTAAGGCATGTTTCATGAGATAAAGAGTTCACTCCTTATATCTTGAGCTTAAACATCTGGTTAATATCAACAGGGTTATAGAAAAGCAAAGCAAGCTTCAAAGGATACAATGTATTCTTCAGGACTGATTTTCTCATGGGAGCCCTTGGTATTAGTATCAGGTCATGCCTGCCACCTGCATTCCCGGCATTCTGGTTGAGACTTCAGGCCTCTTTCAAGGGCTTGCTTGTGTGGGGCTACAGTCTCCAATACCACACAAAATGGTCCCCAACCAGTAAAGGGTTTTTCCCTTTACTGTACACTGTTCACCATGTAGACAGTCCCAGGGGCTAGTGTCCTGAGTTAGTCCAGAACCCTATCCCAGCCCTGTTTCCTGGAGCCTGAGGCCAGACCTCATACCTGGCCCACTGTCTGACTCAGGAATTCTATGATGAGCAAAGGGGACAAATACAATTCAAGCTTACAGCATTTGTATAGAAAGGGCCCTCACTGGAAATGTGGAGTCAGCCACTTAGCTTTTTCTCATAAGAGTTCATGTGAGGATAGAAAAGTGGCAAGGAGACATGTAAAAGGAAGCATGGCTCTTTGTTTAGGCTTCAGCCCCACAAACTCTCCCAGACATACCTGATGTAGTTTCCAGGGCACAGTAGTTGGCTCAGCAGGAAAATATCAGGCACCACAGGAGTCCCCAAAGGCTGAGCTTTATCCTGAAATCTACAGGAAGGAAGAGACATGGTGCAGTTTTAGAGACTCATGGTCCTAGAATTTTCCCCCTGAAGTTGTTTCAGGTGGAAGACTTGAATATATAAATTGCCAAGATGACTTTGTAAGATTAGATTATATGCTTTTATTAATAAAAAGGAAAAAATTAAATGACACACTTTAAATATCCTATGCATGAAAGAAGTAATCACACACAAAATTAGAAAATACCCTGATTCAATCTGGTGAGGAGTTCTGGAAAAAGTATGTCCTATCAGAGTGGTACCATGGCAGCCCAGAATGACTGGGCCTCCATATCCTTACCTAGCTTCATCACAGGATGGGGCTGCTTGAGAATTTGTGATCCAGAAGAGGTAGTTCTGGAGGTTGCCTACTGACTGCATTTTCTGGGCTCAACAGCAAGTTCTTCCCTGAAGTGGGAACTAAGAACCTCATTTTTGTGTCTACCACACACTCAAGCTCCTATTAACAGTATGTGTTAATAGCAAGCCACTTAGCAACTTGAGATCTGGACTCAGTGATGGCCTACAGATAAGGAGGTCAAACTCTTAGAATGCTCTAGGTATTCCATACAGGAAGAAGGTCATAGCATTAAGGAAATGGGTATGTTAGAAAGGATAGTTTATGTGCAACCTGCATACCTTTCCAGCACATTCCCCGGGAAGGTGTTGCGCGTGGGTCACCGGCCAGCAGTGACCACGGAACGCTGTGGATGGCTCGACAATAAACACGCGAGAAATAACAACATGCACAGAGACAGACTAGTTTCTGTGGGGAAGTAGGGACGGAATGGCCACCCCCCCCCCTAGTGGGGAGCGCGCCGATTTACAGTCCATACCTGCTTTTATTGGGCTCATGCTACATAATAACTCAGGTAACGTACAATACTCATTAGGGGAAGTAAGGAATATAGAAAACAAAGAGCTCTGCCGGTCTATTGAGTTGGGGGTCAAAGAGCTGTAAGGCTGAGGAACAAACTAGCTTCCTCCTAAGACCCTCCTCATTCAACTGAGAGCATTCTTGAACAAAGAAGGTTTCACAGTAATTTACATGTTCTTTCTTAGGCCTGATCACCCCCGGGAAATCCGCACTTCCCAGTACCGAGCTGTACTACCCCGTCATTGTTTCAGGCTTAGGTGGAGCGCGGGAACTAAGGCCACCGAGAGATAAGGAGATTTTCTTCCAGACGCTGAGAACTCAGACTTTGTCAAAGCCGAGGAGTGAGGGTCCATCACCCCCCTTTTGCTGCAGCCCCCCCCAAGTCCTTCTTTTGGGGGGCCTCCCAAAGTGATCGTGCCTGGCTTGGGTTGTTCCCCCGTGGGGAATCTTACCCGTCTTTGGCTAACCGACCAAGCTTTTGGGGGGTTCAGTCATGAATAAAGCAGCAGAAGCAGCATTCCTGCCAGGGAGATAAGCTTTTATCTCCTTGCCGGCTTACAGTTCCAAGGGCGTTCCCTTAGCCTTAGCTAGGCGGGGGTCTCAGTTTCTGATACCAGTCAGGGCGGTTCCCAACAGGAAGGCCTGAAGGATACTCCCCTCACAAAGGCATTAAGTAATGGGCTGTTAGCACTACTGAAGCACTCTGGTGGTATCCTCTTTAGGCTAAAGGTAAGGGTGGGAGGTAATGCAAAGGCATAGATCCTCCAATCTTATTTGGAATAATTGATACCTGAACAATCTAAGAGGCAAATGACACTGCAGTCATACTCAGGAATGGTCCTGAAAATCATTGGTGAGGGCAATTCTTTCTAGTGGACAAAAATTCAAATGGTACCTCAGTTTGTCCACTGTGTGGAAGAAGAGATCCAAATAACTGATTCATGAGCAGTGACTCAGAATCAGCTGCTATTAAGGGATTTGGAAAGATAAAAACTGGAGAACTGGTGGCAAGGAGCTCTTAGAGAGAAGAATATGGTCAACCTCTTTGAATGGTCACAGAATGTGAAGTAATTCAAAAACCATGTAAATCCTTACAAAAGAGATCCACCAAAAGCAAGGCACTCAGTAATCAGTTATACAAGATGACATGTCCTGTAGCTGTCAGCCAGCCCTTTCCCCACCACCCTGGACAATTACCAAGTGGTTCTGATGGCAGAAATGTAAATTATGCATCACTAAGAAAGAGGGCCTTCTCACTAACATGTATTTGACTAATTCCAACAGCAGAAGCCAACACTAAGACCCTGATACAATACCATTCTCAAGGGGATGGACAGCTGCCTTTTAAGAGTTTCATTTTACATTGGCTTCTCTTATCATGGAAAAGGTAGCAGCCTGTCTTCAAAATGATAAACTCATACACTGGGTATAATTTGCCTGCCCTATCCTCAGTGCTCTGCCAGACCCACCAACTGTGAGCTTGAAGACTTCCTTATTCATAGCCATAATATCTCTTACAACATTGACTCCAAACAGGAGACACATTTTATGATGATGAAAGTTCATGAAATGGGCTAGTCTGATTCCATGCCCCACCACCACCCAGAAGCAGCTTTATCAGGATGGTAAAATAGCTGGTTGAAGGTTCAGTTATGGTAGCAGATGAGAGACAATTCCCTGAAAGTTGTGGTAAGCTGTCCTACAGGATTCAGCATATGCCTGCAACCAGTGTTCAATATTTGGTTCCTTCTCCCAGTAGCCAGATAAATGGGTCTAGAAACCAAAATGTAGAGGCAGCAGTGTCCATGAGTCTATTATACCCCTAAACTCATTAGAAGACATTTTGCATCTCATCCTGTGAATTTGGTTGGAATTGGTGAGTGTGGAAAGCTTAGAAGCCAAGAGAAGAACATGTTACCAGGGAACATCAACTTCTACTAAATTAGAAGTTGAGGTTAGCCCCAGGCCATATAGGCCTCTTATGCTGCTAAACCAAATAACCTAGAAAGGGTCACTGGACTGAGCAGGGTAATTGGTCTTAATTACCAGGAGAAAACTGGGTTATTGCTACACATTTGGGTGAAGGGAACATTATGTGGGCTGCCCAGGGGATTCTTGGGGAAATAGTCTCTTAGTACAATATTTCCTTTCCAACAGTTCTCATGCATAGAAAATTGTGGTAAAATCAAGGCCACCAAGGACTCCAATCCTTTAGGAATGAAGATTTGTGTCACCATCATACAATAAAGAGCCTTCTTATCCAGCTGACATAGTGTGGGAGGAGGAAGAAATCAGTTTAATGATGTCTGTCAATTTATGCCTCACCACCAGCTACAGAAGACAATGAGTAGCAGAAATGTTTATATAAATTGTTTTTATCTCCATCTGTCCCACCACCTACATTACAGTACATGAAGAGCATTGTTAGGGCTAACATTTTGAGTGTTCATATGACTGATTTGGCATTGCCAATGATGATATCTGATGAGATTTTGCATGTCTCCTCTGGAGAAACCATGATATTTTTTTTTTACCTGAACAAAAGACAACAGCATCTAGACCAGGGGTGTTAAACTCATTTTCACTGGGGGCCACATCAGCCTCACAGTTGCCTTCAAAGGGCCAAAATAATTTTAGGACTTATCAGTGTAACTACTCCTTAACTGTTAAGGAATTGAAATTACATTCAACCATTTGAAGGCAACCGTGAGGCTGACATGGCCCCCGGTGAAAATGAGTTTGACACTCCTGGTCTAGACTCTACAGGGTACTTTCATTTTGCCCTTCACGCTCATTCTCCAACCTTCCCCACCCTACTCTATCACTGAGAGACATCAATCAGACCCATTGTTCTCTGGTTTCTGGATGGGATCAACCAATGGGTAACAGCAGCAAGATGTTGGAGAGTGGGCTGTGTATTCCGCCACCTCCCCTACCTTCCCCACTGCTGGTTCCTCCACTAGTAGTTCCTGTTGCAACCTCCACATATCTGCTCCTCCAGGGTCTGATGATCACCCTCTCCCACTGCTCCTCTAGCCCTGGCAGTGGTAATGACTTCTGTCTATTGCTAGTCTCAGGACACTGGACTACCCTCTGTTTCTTTCTCCAACCATTGGCAATACCTCTGTAAATATCTACTCCTTTAAACTTTCCTCAATTACTTAGTTTGAGAGTGTCCTCTACTTCCTGCTACATTCCAAATTTTTCCAAATAAGAACTGTCATTGAAATTATTTTTTTTAATTTGTGAAATTTAACTTCCATGAAGAAAAGTAACTAACCTTTGAACGTGTAGTTATAAATTGAACATCCATGTTACCATCACCCAATTCAAGAACAAGAACATGCCACACTGGTTAGGTGGCTCATTTGGTTGAAGTATCATTCCATGCACCAAAAGGTTGAGGGTTCAATTCCCAGTCAGGGTATATACCTAGGTTGAGGGTTTGATCCCCAGTTGGGATGCATACAGGAAGCAACTGATATTTTCTCTGTCTCTCTCTCTCTCTCTCTCTCTCTCTCTCTCTCTCTCTCTCTCTCTCTCTTCCTGCCCCCCTTCCTCTCTCTCTAAAATCAATAAACAACATATTCTCAGGTGAGGATTAAAAACAGCTACAACAAGAACGTGCCAGCATTCCAAAAGCCCACCTGACCTTGTATATTTTTCTTGGTGACAATCCCTTCTCTATTCAGAGATTAGTTTTCTATTGCTTCTGTAACAAATTACCATAATTTAGTTGATTAAAACAACACAAATTTATTAGCTTACAGTTTTGGCAATCAAAAGTCTAAAAATGGATTCTACAGGCTAAAGTCAAGGTGTTGTCAGGGCTGCGTCTTTTGGGGGAACTCTTGGGGAAAATCACTTTTTTGCCTTTTCCAGCTGCTGGAGGCTATCTCTCTCATCTCTGTCCTCAGATATTCTCCCCTATCTCTGACCCTCCTGCATCCCTCCCTCTTACAAAAACCCTAGTGATTACATAGGCCCACCCAGATAATCCAGCAGTCTCACCATCTCAAGATCCTTGATATCATCATATCTGCAGAGCCCCTTTTGCCAATGTAACATAACATATTAACAAATTCCACAGATTAGGACATCTTTGGTTGATATTATTCTGTCACACCCACTACAAAGCTATTTTTAAAAATTAAATTTATTGGCTTGTTCATCACTATCTAGTGGCTTCCTAGTTGGCTGCAGCATGATCACCAGCCAACCTGTACTGAACGGCTTTGGTATTGGCCCTCAGTTCTTGGCCCTTTCGTTCTGGTCAAGAAGTGAGACTGATATGGTACAAGACATGCATCCCCCACATAAACAAGAAATGACTTATCACCACTTGTGTTACATGAACTTTTCCCTAGTAAGATGACCTGGGAGATATATTATTATCCCCCATGCTATAGATACAGGAATTGAGGCTCAAAAAACTAAGGCAACTGGCTTCCAGTTGCTCAGCTAATGAATAGTAGAGCTGCAATTCAACACTTTGGTCTGTGTGACACCAGCGCCCATCTCTTTCTACTCCATCACAGATCTCCAGAGGAGAAGATAATTTCCTTTATCTGTAGATAAAATGGAACTAAGACGGGACACCCCTGTGCAGATACAATCACATCTCATTGGTACAGTAGTGCAAAGAGTGGGCAAAATTGTTTTGTACTGTGAGCCAAATGTAGATGCCTCTGAAGGATCAGTAGTTCTAATTTGCATTTCCCTGAAAGTCCTGCTTGCTTGTTTCATTGGTTATCATCAGGTTTTGCAAAATTTGGGGAAAAAAATAAAAACAAGACAGAAAAAACTATCCAGTGAGTCACCTTAGCAGATGCATGGTTTGTTTCATGTGCAGAGAACATTGTGTTGGGTTAATGACTCTAGTAACAAAATGCACGCTAGGGTCATTATTTATAATGAGTAGCTACAAAAGCAGTATTGAAGCTGTCATGCAGCAACAGGTGTAAAATTTTCATTGTGAGGTACTTTCTGGAGTATGCTTTTAATTGTCCTATGGTTATAAAGTAAAAACACCTTTTGAAAAAATAGGCTATGACTGAGGTGATGATTTAGAAGTGTCTGCATGTTTACTTAGGATACCCAAAATACAGATGCTAGCCAAATCCCTTCTCCCTGACACTTACATGGTATCATTATCAATAACAACATCAAATTATAAATCATCTGAGAACTGACTAAATGCTTAGCACACATAAAGCAGGAACAAAAAATAGAGTTAATACCCCTGTTCTAAAATCAATGAAAAAATCCTTGTCTGAGATCTGCCATGTGCCAGTACAGTGCTGGGGCCTGTAGGGACAGTAGGACTGCATGCACTGAGAGCAGGCAGCAACTTACACTAAGTAAGGTCCAACATCACCGTACCAGACAGAGACTCTGCCAGAGCTAATAACTGCCCAACAGGACAGGATGCAGCAGACTGGGCCTTCTGGAAAAGCTGCCACTTCCAGAAAGTGGAGAATGAGTTAAATGAACAAAGGAAAAAGCAGGAAAAAGTTTATGACAAGAAAACCATATAAAAACTACTATTTAAGCCTTAGATTTGACCCATTTGGTGGGTTATGAAATCAAATCAGTGGATTTTGAAATATTAAATACAACAGAATAGAAAATATCAGAGTGCATCACACATTATAAGGACAAATGCTGTTTCATTAAACTTTTAATGTGGTTTTTAGAGAGACAGATGGTGTGTGTACTAGGTCACAAGACAAATGTGTCTCCTAATGTGGGTCACATTCCAAAAAAGGTTATAAAACTCTGATTTAAAGCAAGCTGTTGGGACCTGACTGATGTGGCTCAGTGGGGTTGGGCATCATCCTACAAAGCAGAAGATCTCTTGTTTCATTCCATGTCAGGGCACATGTCTGTGTTGCAGGCCATGTCCCTGGTTGGGGGTGTGCGAGAAGCAACCGATCAGTGTTTCTCTAGCACATCGATGTTTCTCTCCCTCTCTTTTTCCCTCCCTTTCTCTCTCTTTAAAAGTAAATAAATAAAATCTTTTTAAAAAATAATAAAATAAAGGGAGCTGTTGTGAACTCATTGTAAAACCATAGATCCTCTTATTCAAATCCATTACAGGCATCCACATTTCTTGAAACAGACATCAGCTGGTAATGTAACCAGGTTCAGGAGCCATTTTCCTGTGTGGTGTCCCCCATGCATGATAACATCATGCATTTATCAGCTGCTCACCATGCTCTAAGTCAGCAGTCCCCAATCTTTTTGGTACCAGGGATCAGTTTCATGGAAGACAGTTTTTCCATGGATGGACCAGGGGGCGCGGAATGGTTTCAAGATGATTCAAGTACATTACATTTATTGTGTACTTTATTTTATTACATTGTAATACATCATAAAATAATTATATGATTCACCATAAGACAGGATCAGTGGGAACCCTGAGCTTCTTTTCCTGAAACTAGACAGTCCCATCTGGCAGGGGTGATGGGAGACAGTAACAGCCGAAGTGTGTTGCTTATGTCCGGTCTACTCCATAATCTTGTTCTGGTTGCTGTCACTGCAGAAACCCTGCTTCACGAAGATAGGATGTTGGAAATGAAAGAAGGCTTTTCAGTGCTTTTGTGGAGATTGCAGGATATTCTGCTTTAACTTTGATCCAGAATGTATGGAGATTTGAAGTCATCTCAAACATACTGTAAGGCCAACATCATTTGCAATCTCAAACAGTTGATCCACTCCTAGCACAAAGTCAATTCACCTGGCTTATTCACAAATGGGTCTTGAATCCATTCCTTCCCAATGCGGGGGTGTTTTATGTTTGGGAAGTAATGCTCAAACTCTTTTGAAAGCTGAGATAGGTGGTCACGCACCAGCTGGGAGGAAGAAGGCCCTGACTCAGTCTCTTTCAAAATCTCTGATAATGTTTGAAATATGTCAAAAATCCCACTGTTCACTCATTGCCCCCATAATTCCAGCTTGGCTGTGAATGCAGCCACTTTATCTGCTGACTTGAACATAGTTGTCATTTTTCCCCTGAAGTGACAGCCTGAGTTCATTCATCAGGTTGAATATGTTGTACAAGTAAGCAAGTTTTGCAATGAGTTCTGTGTCACTGAAATGTGCTGTCATTGGTGACAGTTTTCTAAAAGAAGTCTCTGGAGTGGCTCTCATAACTCAAAAACTCTGGTCAGTGATCTACCTTTAGAAAGCCACCTCACTTCTGTGTATAATAGTTGTGTGTGCTCTTCATCTTCTCACAGACCTGCATGAACAGACTTCAGTTAAAGGCATGTGGTTGATCATTTTAATGACATCCTGGAAAATGTTATTCAAGTGACATCTTTTGGCTAGCCAGCATTTCTCTATGGATGACACAGTGCAGAGACTCACATTCAGAAGCAACTTCTTTGACCCAAGTAGTGAAACCAGAAAGCTGTCTAGTCATGGCAGCCACTGCATCCCTGCATATACTGACACAAAAGGACCAATTCTGTTTTCCTGATATGCAATCATTCAAAGACTTTAATAGTTCTGCAGCTGTGGTGTTGGTTGGCAACAAAAGTACACATGACATATCTTCATGTATATCCTCCTGAAAAATACATCATACAAAAACAAGCATTCGTGTCTTGTTGTCAACATCGGTAGACTCGTCAACCTGGATTACATACCACAGTGACTCATTAAGCCTCTCTAACAATTGTGCCTCAATATCCTCTGCTATTCCATCAGTTCTTCTAGTTATGGTGCTAGTGGGAAGAGGAACATGTGCCACCTTTTGAACTGCAGCCTCCTAAATGTTCACAACAAATGTCTTTAGCAGTAAGCAGGATCAACTCTTCACCAATACTAAAGGGCTTCTTAGCTTTAGCAATGTGGTTAGCCACTAAGAATGATGCTCTCAGGGCCCCCCAAAAATGAAGGATTTGTAACAGGTCCAGAACTCAGGGTGTCCAGGAAATATAAAAATATAGGTTATCTTCACCCCCACAAGTCTTGACTGGGGGATGGGACAAATGGAGCAGGACCATTGAGTTATTTTGTATATCAATAGCTGGCCAGTTTCACAATTGATACGCAAAAATGGTTATTTTGCATATCTATCACAGCTGGCTAGCTTCATGGATATGTTAAGTAGCTGTGGACTTGCTCTGAACCAGGGAGATGGGAGTGACTTCAACCCATGACATAACTGGGAGGCAGCTTCCCCTGGTTACAGTGCCTAGATGAGAGTTTGAAGATGGTTGGCTCCACATCATGGGGCATGCCTCCCCAGACTAACTATGGCAGCCAAGAAAGCCTAGAAAAATAACATGAGTGCTGGCAGGTGTAGCCTATTGTGGGAGGAGTTGGAAATGGGGATGAAGAGGAAGATTCATGCCAGGATTTAAACCCAGGTGCGGCAGCCATGCATGTTAGAACCATGCAGTTTGAGGGCTCCCTTTACCATGCAGCTTAGGAAGTAGGAGAGAGAACTCAGGACCAGGGATGGGGAAAATGTGAGACCTTGTGGGGAAGGAAAGGTGTGAAAGGACTCTCACTGGTGGGCCATGAGAAAGTGCCATGTGGTTTGGATTAAGAACTGGAGCTCACAGCTACACAGCTGATGGTGCTGGGAACAGCAGAAAACCTGCCCAACCAAGCATGGAGGACTGAGAGGAACCAGGAGAAGTAAGCTGTATGCGGACTTCTGTTTTTCCCTTCTGGAGGACGTACTTCTGATGGGCATGTTCTGAGGCTGGCCTGACAGGTCAAAGGGGGAAGGAAAGACTGTGTGTGTTTGTGAGTGTTTTAAAGGACTTTGGGTTTTTAATGAAGACATTAAGTCATTATTCTAAGTCTGTATAACTTCTGAATAAATAGATCCTTTCCTTTTCACCAAACTCTGGCATGGAGAGCCATAATTCCAGTTCCCTGGTGGCAGGCAAAGAATCCACAGTGACAGAGGGTTCCTGTAACCACCAGGTCTGTTCTGTAACAAGTGCAGACACATTTGATGGAATGGTGGCCTTCAATAATTGGTCTGTTCTTTGTGCTTACATTTTTTTTCTATTGAAAAACTCCAAAGACTTGTCTTTTAATGCAAGGTGCTCAGTCTCCATGTGGCAAAGCAGTTTTGAAGGTTTCATGGCTTTGTTGGATAGCTTGTCAGTATATATTATACAAAGTGCACTTGGAGAATGTGAATCACCCACTGCAGTAAATCCATAATTTCAGCAGGACTCTTAGTATTTTCTTTTAAATGCCATTTTCTTTCTGTTGGCAGTCTTAGTCCTCTGCTATCTCACCACTGGGTATTTCTCCCTTATCAAAGAAGCTCTCCAGTGACATTTGTTCTTTACTCATTTTGGCTAGGGTTAGCAATGTGGACTTACCAAAACTGTGACTAAGATAAGCACAGTGCAAGAAAGAGGTGCAGACAGAAGCAGTGAATAAAATAATGGGTGGGCCACAAATAAGTATTGGGTTCTAACTGAAAGCCTGCTACCAGATGCAGCTGTATAATTGAAGTACATCAACTCACTTGCTACTATAAAGCTTGCCACCAGATGCAGCTTAATTGTCACTTACCACTCACTGATAGGGTTTTGATGTCTTCAAGCAAATGATTTATTATGGTCTTTGTGCAGTCAAACCTCTCTGCTGATGATAATCTATATTTGTAGCTGCTCCCCAGCACTAGCATCACCACCTCAGCTCTGCCTCAGACCATCGGCGTTAATTAGATCCTCATAAGGAGCACACAATCTAGATCTCTCATATGCACAGTTCACAGCAGGATTCACAATCCTGTTGAGAATCTAATGCCACTGCTGATCTGACAGGAAGTGGAGCTCAGGTGGTAATGTGAGCAATAGGGAGAGGCTGTAAATACAGATGAAGTTTCACTCACCTGCCACTCACCTGCTGCTGTGTGGCTTGGTTCCCTACTTTAAGTGCTTCACGTATGTTCACTCTTCACAACCTACCTGTAAAGCAGATACTATTATTATCCTTATTTTATAGGTGAAGACACTAGCATAGAGACAATAGCTTTCTCAGGGCCATGCAGCTAGGAGTGCAGCTTGGAATTCAGCAAGCCTAACCTTCTTATTCACTGATATCCCACTGATCCCTCCTGAGACTGAAAGCTTTTTGAAGGTTAACTCTATCTCACTGCACCTGGCCTATTTTTATTATTTAATATTCCCAGTATCTCTTGCTATACAACAACTCAGATTTAGCAGCATTAAATAACCATTTCATTATGCTTACAGATTTTGGGGGTCAGGAATTTGGACAGGGCACCAAGGGTATGATTTTTTCTATGATGTCTGAATTCTCAGCTGGAAAGACTTAAACAGCTGGAGGTAACTTAAAGGCTGGACACTGGAATCATCTGGAGGTGTCTTTATTCACACATTTGGTGCCTCAAAGGCTGGGACTATTGACCTGTGCCCCACTTCATGACCTTTGCACATGGCCTGGGCCTCTCCCAGTTCAGTGGCTGAGTTCTGAGTGGGCTTATTTCAAGAGGGAGTGCTAGAGGGTAAGTGCTCCCAATGAGCCAGATGGAAGCTGCAGACCTTTTGTGATCTAGCCCCAGAAGACATATATCGACTCTTCTGCCATTCTCTGTTGCCTGAAGCCATCTCAAGCCCATCCAAATTCAAGGAGAAGGGACATAGGTTCCCCCTCTTGATATTTTAAAGCCATCCCAAATGACATTCTCAATTCTCTTGGTTTCCAACTAGTTTGTAAAAACATTCTTGTCAGGACAACTGGGTTTCTTCTGATGTGGAAGAGTGCATAGCTCAAATGTCTTGTGATGCATAGGGCACTTTGTGGTTAATAATCATCTGTTCATTATAATGATCCGTAGTCTCTGTAATTGTAAATGGGCTGGAATCACAGACATATTTACTCCTTAATTTAGTTGCAAGCATATAGCTTATTTTAAAGTATTTTTTCTCCATTTGGACTGAATGTCTTTTATCTTAGCTTATCTTCAATGTCAATAAGCTTAGCATTCTTCACCAGCTGGAAGCCCAGATATTATACATCTCCCCTTCTATTAATCTTCTGTAAGTTGATCTTTATAGCTGTTGAATCCATTTATCACAGCAAGCTGTCCTTTCACATTTGTATGGTCTTCCATTTAGCTAACCCAAACTCCATTTCTTTAGCATGACTTAAGTTCTGTGTCAATGTCAATAGTTTATAGAATTCTTTCTTAAAGCTGGCACAGAGTATTAGATGGCCCACAAAGAACAAATGGATGCTAATGATGTTCTTTGTTTTGTTTTCTCTTAACCCTAGGGCCCTTTGGTAAATTTATTTCCACAAAACCCATAAGGTCAGAGTATCCCTAGAATACTCTACATTCTGTAAGAAAATCTACAGTTTGGCAGTTCTCCTGAGTAGAACTAGGCACTATATTCCATCTGTTCATGTCATTCTACAAAGCTTTAGTGCTGATTTTATTTACGTACACCATCCCTAATTGATATAGGCAGAGCACATCAGTTTTAAAAATGAATAAAATTCATATTGTCAGAAAGGAAAGGAAAAGAGTTGTGAGTGAGAGAAGGGAAGTGGGAAAGAGAAAGGTGAAGGTATAGAGGGAAGAGAAAGGTTAATTCTCTTTAGAAGTCTCTGAAATGCAGAGTCATACAAGGGAAGGAACAAGGTTTTCCATTCCAGGGGGAGAATGTGGAGAAACCAGGAGGTGGAAAGTCAGAATCACAGCATCATAATCAGGGTGACTAGGACACCCTAGCCCAGGGGTGTGTTCCTTCCCCTTCAGGCTCTGCCCTGCCCCTGGGAAGGGCCCAGAAGTATGCAGGTTTGAGTTACCTACAATAGTTGCTGGGCTGGCTATAAGACATTGAAAACCTGGCCTGGCCCCAGCCCCCTTGGGAGGATACTCTATGAGCTGTGTGAAGATTATAGGAAGTACTCTTTGCATCAGTGCTAGGTTGGGCAATGCACAGTATGTTATGAGGATGCTGATTCAGCTGATTAGGATCCAAGCTCTCAATACATTTACAGTGTAGCTGGGCTGCCACAGGACACACAGCAACCCAAAACTCTGACCACTAATGCAGGGCAGGCCTGAGAGCTAAAACTGTGTGACTTTCCTGTGCCTGAGGTCTTTAGGGGAATCTTCACCAATAAGGTAAGGCTTGGGGAGGCAGTAGAGGGGCCATGATATTCCATTAACTGAGATCAATCTGGCTGGGCTGGATGGACAGAGAATGAACACTCTCCCTTCAGCATGTCAGAAATCACTTCATAGCTATGTCAGTTAGGAAATCCACAGGACCTAGGAACTCCTGAGGTTTCCAGAAGGCACCCACATCACTGTCCTAGCCCTCTGGCACAGAGAGAAGTGCCACTTTGTCATGTGTATGCTCAGCTTCTGCTGCACCAGACAGCAGGCCAGGCCCTTTCTGTCTGCTTTAAGTAAGGTTGTGACTCCTCTGAAGCAGCAGTCCTTCTAGGTATCAGCCACTGTGCTTCTCCCACTTATAAGGTATGAATGCAGAAAGTCAAGCCTGGTGATCTCAACTGCTCATTTGGATAAGGTGAGAAAACCACAAGGAGGACTGGATGGAGCAGACATGGCCTTTATTACTCACATTACAGGGAGCACCAATGGTGGCAGATCAGCCAAGCAGGACAGCACCTCCCTGAGTTTGAGACTTGTTTTGAGGGATCCCAGACAAAGGTGGCACATGTCTTGCACATAACTCTAAGCTACATTACCTCTGTGTATGTGCAGAGGGAAAAGGTTAAGAAGTAGTCACACAGGACAAGGAGCCACTTCAAAAGGAGATAAGGAGAGAATTATAATCCATCTCCAAAGCAATATACATTCCTTCTGGCCAGGGGCCCTCCAGCCAGCACTACCCCACAGGATACAAGCAGCATGACTATTCTGAGCACCTTTCCAACCTCTCTGTGCCAGGCACTGGGAATGCCTAAAAACCTCCCAGTAACCTAAGTAGTCAGGTTTGAATGACAACCCCAATTTTGGCTTATGAGGAAACAGGCACAGAGATGTCAAGTAGCCAGCCCAAGGTCACAGGGCTGGTAAGACGTGAAGGATTCAAAACCAGGTAGTCTGAGTCTAGAACCTGCATCCTAACTGCTCTGAGGGGTTACTTCTTAACTGTGCTCCCAAAGCCTAATGCTGATGGACATGCCTCAGTTCTACCAGTAGGTAATTTAGATACGCTGAGTGTCCAGGTACTCTGGACACAAGGTCCATCCTAGAAAAGTGTTCTTCTGTGGTACAACTGAAAATCCTTTTCCAAGTTCCAGCCAAGATGGAGGCATAGGTAGAAACACTTCATTTCTTCGCATAACCAAAAGAAGGATAACAACCAATCTAAAAACAATAAACAATCAGAACTGCCAGAAAATCAAACTGCATGGAACTACGACAACCAAGGAGTTAAAGAAACATTCACCCAGACTGGCAGGAAATGGGCAGCTGAGCGGAGATGACGAGGGGCGGGCAAAGTGGGACTGGTTGAGAGGACCTGCAGCAAGCAGTGGACCACACAGGCAAGGCAGGGCTGGCTGAACAGTAAACTTAAGACTCAAAGCTAGCTGTAAACTACTGCAGGGGTTGCCATGGCAGGAGTAACTCCCAGTCTCACACAAGAGAGTTTGTTGGAAAGTGGGGCTAGAGCACAGCAAGGGAGCAGCACTGTTCCCTCTCTGACCTCTCCCCCACAGACAACACCACAATGCAGCAAAGACAGTTGCCCTGCCCTGGTGAATACCTAAGGCGCTGTCCCCTTACAACATAACAAGTGCACTGAGACAAATAAATATGGCCCAAATGAAAAAACAGATCAAAACTCCAGAAAAAGAACTAAGTGATGAGAAGCCAACCTATCTGATGCAGAGTTCAAAACACTGGTAATCAGAATGCTCACAGAAATAGTTGAGCTCAGTAGCAAAATGAAGGAACAAATGAAGGCTACCCAAAGTGAAATAAAGCAAAATATACAGGGAACCAACAGTGAAGGGAAGGAAACTGGGACTCAAGTCAACAACCTAGAGCAGAAGGAAGAAATAAACATTCAACCAGAACAGAATGAAGAAACAAGAATTCAAAGAAAGTGAGGAGAGGCTTAGGAAACTCTGGGACAACTTTAAAGGCTTTAACATCAGAATCGCAGGGGTGCCAGAAGGAGAAAAACAAGAGAGTTGAAAACTTATTTGAACAAATGATGAAGGAAAACTTCCCCAATCTGGTGAAGGAAATAAACTTCCAGAAAGTACAGGGAGCCCAGAGAATCCCAAAGAATTTGGACCCAAAGAACATACCAAGGCACATCATTATTAAGTTACCCAACATTAGAGAAAGAGAGAATCTTAAAAGCAGCAAGAGAAAAGGAGTTACCTAGAAAGGAGTAGGTAACTCTCCTTTGACCATAAGACTATCAGCTGATTTCTCAAAAGAAAACTTAGAGGCAAGAAGGGGCTAGAAAGAAGTATTTGAAGCCATGAAAGGCAAGGACCTACATCCAAGATTACTCTATCCAGCAAAACTAACATTTAGAATGGAAGGGCAGATAAAGTGCCTCCCAGATAAGGTCAAGTTAAAGGAGTGCATCATCACCAAGCCCTTTTTATATGAAATGTTAAAGGGACTTACTAAGAAATAGAAGAAGATCAAAAACTATGAACAGTAAAATGACAACAAACTCACAACTATCAACAACTGAACCTAAAAAAAAATGAAAACAAAAACTAAGCAAACAACTAGAACATGAACACAATCAGAAAAATGGAGATCACATGGAGGGTTTTCAGTGGGGAGGGGAAGAGTGGGGGGGGAGGTACAGGGAATAAGAAATATAATTGGTAGGCATAAAATAGACAGGGAGAGGTTCAGAATGGTATAGGAAACAGAGAAGTCAAAGAACTAGTATGTACAATCCATGGACATGAACTAAGGGTGGGGGGAGTGCTGGAGGATTGGGGGGGATGCAGGCAGAGGAAGAATAAGGGGGAAAAATGGGAAAACTGTAATAGCATAATCAATAAAATACACTTAAATAAAAAAAGAAAAAACATTTCCAGCTCATATGTGCACAGGTCTTAAATTCCAGAGCTTCCCCTTAGGAAAAGAAGGCACACTTTCTAGCTTGACTCTTTTACTGTGCTCAGTCCCCAGAGCTCCCACCAGATAAGAGGGAAAGTCAGCTCTACTGGTGAGAGGGCAGGCCCAGCAGAATCCTTAGGCTCCAATCTATGGGGCTCCAAGGGGCTGCAAGAAACACTGCAGCCCAGCTCTGTAGTCCACAGCCTGCACTTGAGTTCAAATGGCCTGTGTGGATTGGATGGAAACCCCTGGGATATAAGTCAAAATTCTGCATGTGCATTTTTCTGGAAGGATAGGCTGTAATCAAAATTTTTGAGAGGTCTGAGACACCATAAGGAGTGTTTGGCCCTTGGAGGATCAGTGTTCTCTAATTCATGCTCTGTCAGCTACTGTAGGCCAATAACAATTCAGCACAACCCCTGTCTACCAAAGCTGAGTAGCATGGGCAAAGCACTAAACGAATATAGTAACTGCTCAAGAAACAACCACCAGCTGTTCATAAATCATAATCAGCTGACAGTAAGGAATTATTCTTGATTTTTGTAAGGTGGAATGATACTGCAATTATGTTTTTAAAAAGTTTTTAGGTAGCCTCTGTTATAGGGAGGGAGAAGTAGAAAGAAGTGTGCAGACACCAAGGGAAACAGTCTGGAGTTTCCTTTTGAAATTAAGAATAGAACTACCACATGATTTAGCAATTCCTCTTGTTTTTAGGTGTGTCCAACCTTTTGGCATCTCTGGGCCACACTGGAGTAAGAATTGTCTTGGGCCACATATTAAATACATTGTAACAGATAATCACACACACACACACACACACACACACACAAATCTCACAATGTTTTAAGTAGATTTATAATTTTGTGTTGTGTTGGGCTGCATTCATAGCCATCCTGGGCTGCATGTGGCCTGTGAGCCACAGGTTGGATACCCGTTATCAGAAAAGCATGAAAGCATTTATTTATAAAAATATACAGGGTCCAGCACAAATACCACCCCTTTTTTCTTACAAAATCTTTTATTACAAAATCATAAGCATGTAATTCTGTAACATAACAATATCCCACTCAAATACACCATATGACATTTTATGTGAAGTGTTCAAATTAAGACTATAAATTATTACACCCATATTACTACCCTATCAACCACACTCAGGCAGGCATTACTTCTGCCAGACCCTGTATGTACCCATATTCACTGTAGTATTACTTACAATAGCCCAGACATGGAACATAGAAGTAACCCAAGGTTCACTGACAGATGAATGGATTAAAAAGGTGTGGCATATATATATATATATGCACACACACACATATATATATATATAATCAATGAAATACTACACAGCTGTAAAATGACATACTGCCACATGGATGAATCTTGAGGGTATTTACTAAGTGAAATAAGCTAGATGAAAACAGACAAAAACCACATGATTTCACTCATTTGTAGAATATAAAACAAAAAAGTAACAAATGAATTAACAAAACATACATACAGACAACAGAATGGTGGTTACCCAAGGGAAGAAGGGTGGGAAGAGAGCAAAGTGGGTAAGGCAGATCAAATATTGGGTTGGCCAAAAAGTCTATATGGTTTTTCCTGTACAATCAAGGACACATCTTTTATTTTCACAATAACTTTATTGATTTGGATGTTTTGAGTATGCTGGCTATCTCCCTCATGGTTTTAACATTTGATTGTTCTTAATTAATATCTTGATTTGATTGCTATTTGGCTGGGGAGCATCATCCAGCAAGAAATCTCCAGGGCTAGGGTAACTGCTGAAACAGGCTGTGAAAGAATTCACCAAAAGAAGTAAATGCAGAAGGCAGTTTTATTTTTATTTTCCCAAGGGAGGGAAAAGGCTAGGTGCCCAGAAATGCACCAGCCCATACAGATAGGGGGCTGTGAGTTTTTATTGGATCAAAAAAGAGGGAGGGGTTGTAGCTGGGTAGTCATGGCAATTAGTTGTAAACCGAGGTTTTAAGCTGATAGTGTAGCTTCAGTTGTTTTGCTGTTACCTTTGGGTTCAGGGTCTGGGTGCTTGGGTCTGTCTGGTAGGTCCTGTTTATATAAGTTTTCAAGCACCTGCAAGTGGGATGCTCTTAGTAATCTTTCCATTCCTGAGAATAGAGGCTCAGAGAAACAACAGTTAATTATGCCTCACAGACTTAAGGAAAGAGAGCTAGCACTGGTAAAGATGGCCTGAGAGGGGCTTTTTTGTCCTTTCATCCAGCACAAAATTTCACAAACCACTTTTGACACGTTCAATCAGTCACAGCCCTTCTCTCTACACTGCACAATTTTTTTTTTTTTTGCGTTTCGGCTGCGTATTTACCTTTCTTGAATAAATAAATAAAACATAATATACCAAAAATGTTGTGTATTTTCTTCCATCTTCAATATTAAAATGGCTACACAAACACGCACCAATTTTGATGTTTTTTAAATGCATGCTGATATGACAGTTGTCACAATAAATCTAGCAAAATTGTTTTTAATGAAGTTAAAGATAATTAAGCGCTACTAGAGCCATATTACGAGGAAAAAAAACAAACGAACTTTTTGGCTAACCCAATACATGGTGACTAGACTTAAGGTGGTGAGCACTCAGTATAGTATACAGATAATGAATTATAATATTGTACACCTGAAGTTTATATGTCATTAACCAGTGTTATGTCAATAAATATAATTTAAAAAAAGAAAGGAAAGAAAGTTTGAAGCTGGAGCTAAGCACTGGTGGGTTCATTATACCGTTCTCTCTACGTCTGATTTTTTAAAAATTCCATAATAAAAAATGTAAACATATAAATAAATCAACGCTACTCCTAATAACAAGGTGCAATGAGTGAGTCAAGCAAAAGTGCTACTTCTCCCGGAAAGGGAAACCTACCAGACTCGCCACTCACCGCAGGCCTGTGGAGGGCAGCTTGGGTCTGTCCCACCCTCCACCTTTGACCCAGCCCAGTAGGAAGGATGACTAGCAAGACGTGGCCCCTCTTCCAATGCTCAGGATCCCCGCGTTCTCCTCTCGCTTGCCTCGCACTAGCCCGGCGTCTGGCACTGGACCCGGCATCTGGCACTGGACCTTCCCGGTAGCAGTCCTGCTCTTCCTGTAACGGCCGGAGAGGTATCTGTGGATGGAGAGGACGCAGTAGAAGCATCTCCAGAAGGGTGAGGCAGAGGTGAGGCAGAGTCTGGCATTTTCCTAAATTGCTGGGGGAGGGGGTGTGGATGTAAAGGCTCGTGATTAGGAAGAAGGAATAAATGCAGACACGAGCACACGTCTCCCTTCCTCCTTTTCCTTTCTCTCACGGCGCCCCCCAACCTCCAGGGGCTGTACCCTGGTCCCTCTGGGGAGGTTTTCAGGCTGAGGACCCGGGAGGACTCCGCCCTGGAGAGTGGATGACCCGAGGGTTGACTCGAACCAAGGCCTCGGCAGTCGGGCGCCGCGGCCCCTCCCCGACGCCTATCCCCCCCTCCCCCTACGGCCCCTCCTCCGGGTCTCCCAACCCCGCCCCCCTTCCTCCATCCCTTGGTCCCAGCGGCGCGCCTCCCAGAGCAGCTAGCGGCGCAGTGGCCTTGTTTCCTTTGTCTGGTGGCAGACAGGCGCCCGGCCCAGTGCTGGCGTAAGTGATCCGCAGCGGGCGGAGCGGGCGGGGTCGCGGTGCTAGGTGGTGGATGCTGGGCCCCAGGTCAACTCGCCTCCTACGGCCCCTGGAGCTCGAGCGGGGTGTGGTGGTCGGGGGCTCTACAGTGCCCGCCTGGGGGCGCAGACAGCGCAAAGGGGCCACCACCGAGTGGTCGCAGGGAGCAGGCAGCGCTGGGCTGCGAGGCCGCCAAGCTGCAGGGCTCGGGCAGGGGTGCCAGTGCCCAGGGCGCAGTAACCTTGCGCCCGTGGACTGCGGCTTGGGTGCACATCCTGTTAGCTGTGTTTCTCCAGGCATAGGCACGCAGGAACCGAAGAGGCAGAGAGGACAGGCAGTGATGGAGAAGCGGGAGAGGAGGCGGCCAGCGTCACTATCATCACCACCGTCACCACCATCACCAGCCATATCCATCACCATCACTGACCGTCGCCCATCCCGGCCCGCCCCCAACCTTTCCCCCCCTCTCATTTTCCTGTGTCACACCAACTGTATCAGATTATTTCCTTTTCACGGGCAATACTTTGAAAAAGCGACAGTCTCTCACATTAGGAATAAGTGCATCTGCTACGGGACATTCAGACATCTTGGCGGTTGCCGGTTACCTCAGTTTCCCATCAGAAAAAAAGGGGCACGGTGATGCTTCATTCCTCCTAGTAGACTGAGACAGCCTGGAGTGCTTTCAATTTTGCTAATCCTGCTCCTGGAAAGGTTTTATATATTAATTTTTTTTTCACTTGGTCATCATGATGATGACAATGACGATACAGTAACGTCTTCACTAAATTAGAGAAACAGGAATTTTGCAATTTTCTCTCCTTTGATTTTTGAGTGTCAAAACACCAGTAGCAAATATAGACATGAGGAACATGAAACTTTCACTGAAATAATACCAGGAATAGAAGCAAAACAGATACTTTGTAGAAAAATCAGCGGACTAAGGGAGGCAATGATTCTAAAGTATAGAAAGTGACGTTGTGGTTGTTGGTGGCTCTAAATTCATTACTTTGGATGCAGATAGTGTCTCCTGGGTGTTTTTCACCCGACCCGAAGAATGTTTTATTTGCTACTTCAGAACACACACCAACAGAGACCGCCAGATTATATGGAAGCCCAGCAGGAGGGAGCACAGGGACCTTGTTAGGAAAAGTAATTTACAGAAAACAAGCTCCCAGGCCTTCTGCTTTTGTGCCTACTGGTTAGAAAATGAACCTTGAACTTCTATGCTTCATGTTCTAATCTAAGAAAGACAGCTAGACAATCCTAAATTTCTTCACATGCTTGGAAAATTTCCTTCTCCCAAAGTCAGGGTAGCAGGACTCCTTTTTAATGGGACAATGAAGGAGTCTCCCATATGTTCTGGTTCATTGCTACAGTTTGAGAAAGAAAGTGATATTAACAATGCAGATCCAGCTGAACAGCACTTGTCATTTCCATCATTTAAGATACTGCAAACACTGCAATTTTAACTATACAACATTAACTCAAACCTAAGTTGCAAAATGGGGTTTTCAAATAGTATATGCCATTCTGTAGAGAGTGACTTTGAAATAATTTCTTGCCCTAAGGATATTTTAGGGCCTTTAAGTAAGCAGAGTCGATCTAGACTAATCACATTTTCAGAACACATACTTAAAGAATTACTTCACAATTCCTGTAATTCTGGATCTTTGGGAAATATTTAGCATCTTAAGAAAATTTGATATCTTTGGTTGTTAACTGAATTCTATTATATGCCACACAAATTGTTTTAGACCATATGAATATTTATATCCCCATATGAATTACGATTTTTAAACAATTCATTTTTTATTGAGGAATAATTTACATACATAAAATTCACAGGTCTTCAATGTACAGCTTGATGAATTTTTACCTATGTATACCCCCATATAGGCAACACCCAGAAGAGGGCACAGGGTATTTCCATTGTCCCAGGGTGTAGCCTCATGCCCCTTCCCAGACATAACTGCTACTCTGCCTGATGTTGCAGTCTCAACACAGAAACATTAATTTATTTTATAATAGTTTATAAATAACTTTTTAAAAATGTGCTCCCCTTAAATCTAGTTGGTCTATTCTTTTAGCAAATATGATAGCCCAGGTCCTGGGCTCTGCACTGTGTACACATGAGCCTTCCCCTGAAGAGGTAAGTTAGGCAGGTAATTAAACAAAAGGTTATCACTGCACCGTATGTGAAGATACAGAGGGTCACAGGAACTCGAGGCAGGCCCTATCCCAATTTTGCAGGGTGTCCTGATTTTTTTGAGGGGAAAAGGAGGGCTTCCTGGAGGATGTGAATTTTTAGGTTGGGGTCTGAAAAAAGTAGAAGGTAGTCAGCTAAAACATGTAATGGGAGGGAAAAAATATTCCAGCAGGAAGAAACATGAGTCATGGTTCATGTCAACATAAGAAACATTTAAACCTGTAGAGAATTTCTATGAGTTTATTTGAGCCAAACTGACAAAAATTGCCAGGAAGCAAAATCTCAACGGAATGAGACAATGCTCCAGAGAATGGCAGTTTTGTACCTTCTATATTATAATCAAAGGAGGAGGTCTAAGGAAGGTTATGTGTTATCCATTGGTGATTAGGAGGTGGAAGAAAGCCAAGCAAAGAATTTCTGGGATAAAAAGCAAAATGAACAGACACATATTTCTACATTTGTGGGTAGAGGATATTTAACAATAACAGTGAGGGCTTTTGTGATCTCTGCTCTGGTGCAGTGAGGGGTCTGGAAAAAAAGGAAATCACCCTGACATTCCGAAGGTTTTTTATCCTAGATGCAAAAAAGACAATAGACAGGTTCGGTTAAGGTAAAGATTGACCTTTGTCAGGGAAGATACGGACCTAGGACATGATCACCTGCCATGTCTTGCTTTTAGTTAGAAAGTTTTAACTTCAGCTATCCTGTGTGATTATGTTGGTGGTGAAATGGCACCAGATGTTAAGGCTGATGGAGTCAGACTGTACCTTGGTCCAGCAACCTCAATACTTGAGTTCTGGCTAAGAAAGAATTGACAGTCAAGACTCAGACTATAAGAGAAAGTTTATTGAGAAAGTCACAGAGGAAGAATAAGTGAACTGTAGAGGAAATGGGCTCAGGAAACAAGTTACAGAGACAAAAGAAGGGCACCTGGAGCTTAGGAGGGACAGAGGGGCAAAAAAAAAAAAAACCCATCCCCCCACCCCCTACACCTGGGGGAGGGGGGTGGGGAAAGGTGCAAATGTGCTCCCTAGAGAGCCATACTGGGTCCTTTGTCTTTAGACTATCTGGAAGTCTCAGGGGAAGATCCCAGTAGAATATTCATCAGCTTTCCAGTTGTGTCCTTTCAGGATCAAGGTCTCTACTGATTGGTCAGCACCAGGGTAGGAGCTCATTAGTCAATGCAGCTGGTCTTGATCACAGCGATGGTGTTGTTTGTCTGGTTGTGCTGCTTTTCTAGGCCTGGAGCAGAAACTCAGCTGAGGCCTAGATGTATTTGATGAGTGTCAGAATCTCATTGTCTGTGGGGCTTAATGCTTAAGAGCTATTCTTTGCTCCCACTTGTTTGTTGCACCTCTAAGGGGGGTCTAATGCACCTGACTAGCAGCATGCCAGGGGAGGAAAGGTCAGGGAAGGGTCCAAGCCACTTGACCAGAGTTACGAAAGGTTAGGGAGTCTAAACCATATGACCATTGCAATGCTAGGGGAGGAAAGACCACTATGGGTGTAAGGGCCTTGTTTTCCCAGTTTTGCCCTTTGCTAGGCACCTGGGGCATTCCACCATGGTGACTTTTTGTACCTGGCCATTCATCCTTGCTCTGTTCATGTCTGTCTAACTGCCTACCACAGGTACTTTAGGTATCTAAGTTTGTAAGGCCCACCATGCAGGCTTCCCCTGAGCTTGATGGGTTTAGTATATGCTCCCTTTTTCATCTACACTCAGAAATAACAGCGTGGAGGGTGGAGGAACAAAATTGTGTTGGGAATAATTGCAATACAGGACTTGGGGAGAAGAGTGAGGGCTGGAGCTTGGCTCTCAGAACACAGTGATTAGCCTTCAATGGTGGGTGTGGCAGAATGAGAGCTGATTTCTCAGCTCACTGCTGTGTGGTGGGGAGATTATTTGAGGCACTGGGTGGGAGGCTACCATGGGCATCCATGTAAGAGATGGGTAGCTGAGACTAGGCAGCAGCAGTGGGAGTGGGGAAAATGAATAGACCTGAAAGAATTCTAAAAGATAAAAACACAACTTGGTGTTTGACAGGTGAGCATTCATGGATGACCCTTAGGTTTATTAGATCTTACAAAATGGGTGGATGATGGTACCGCTGGAAATATGGCGGGGGGGATCTAGTTTATACAATATACGTCTTTAATATATTCCTTTCCCAACACATTTAATTTTAGCTGCCAACTAGCTGGTGGAACATTTAGGTAGAAAAATCTAATAAGAAGTTGTAATAAATACTTGCGGAGCACATTCTATATGCCAGGCTTGCTCTGGTCACTTGAGGTGCAATTGTGAAGAGAAAATGAACTGTGCCCTCGTGAAGTTCATATTTTATCAAGCTGGCACTGCAGCCTGTGGGCTGCCAGGTGTACGTGGTGACTAAAAAGGCTTCAGAGGGAAGGTGGCTGGCTACTCAGTAAATTGAAGTGAAAGAGCAGAAGCCTGGGATCAAACCTGAGGAACAGGAGGATGATACTAGAGTAGTGAGAAAAAGAAGGACAGATGTCAGGGAAAGCAAGAGAAGTGTGGCCTTCAAACGTTTATGGAATGGTCCCAGTGTCTCATGCAGCTGAGAACTTACATAAGATAAGGACAAGAGATGGTCTACTGTTGTGCTTCTCAAAGTGGGCTCCCCAGGCCACCAGCAGCAGTGGTCTCCTCAGGAACTGACAAGTACAAATTCGTGGGCTCCACCCAGAACCACGGAATCTGCCTTGGAAACCATGAGACTAGGACCCAGCAGTCTGTTTTAAGGAGCCTTCCAGGTGATGCTGAGGCATACTAATGCAGGAGAGCCACTGATCTAAGGCATAAATTAATTGACCAGGAAGTCTTCAGTGTCTAGAAAAGTCGGTAACAACTTTCCTGCATTGAGGTTATATCCCATTTGGGAAAATTTTTTAAATTTTTAATAGGAGTGTTAAAGTTTTATTTCTTATTTAGAAGTTTCAAATGTTTTATTTTTTCTGCATGCTTAGGTTTTTTCCTTTTATATGCTAGTTGATAATAGATTAATATTTTGTTTCACTCTGTTCTGTATGATTTTTGAAGTTTTGTTTACTATGAAATACATCCCTTTTTGAGGTCTCAATATGTGAGGTCACCTGCATCATTGATAATTGGTTCACTGCCCTCAATGCTGAAATTGAGGAATTAAAATTTCGAGAGTGCAATCATGAAGACAAGTGGACCTGGTTGGTAGCTTGAGAAAACACCTGGATGCTTACATTAGTTTTTCCCAAAAGTTACAAGACTATCAGGGACATGGTTCTAATTATTTGAACTTGTTATTTATTTGAAGTAATTGGAAGTATGCTCTTTAAATTAATCCAGCAACATAATCATAATTATTGTACTTCTAATATACTTGTGAAGGAGAGGACTTTAATTAACCAGATCTTTTCCTGATTCTTCTGTTGCTCCCAAGTATTTTATTTCACTTGACAGGAGGAATTAAAGCATATTACTGTTTTGCTATCATCAGGGGAAATCTATGGGAGATTTTCAAATGAGAAGTAACTGATGTAGATATCATTCTTATTATCATTCCTGTTCAAAATGAAAACTTTTCTTTTTATATGAGTAAAAACTGGTAGGTAGTTTCAGTGCTTTATGAAATGACAAGTATGAAGAAGGTTCTCAAAAGTTGAGTGGATGGATGGAGCAGGGATGGATGGATGGATCAGTGGGTAAATGGGTAAATGGATGGATGAATTGGTGAATGAATGGGTAGATGGATAGATAGGTAAATTTAAAAAGTGGATGGATAAAAAGGTAGCATGAGAGAGTTTTTCTGCCTAAAGAGGGAAAAGAGGATACCCTGAGGAGGTATAGTGAAATGAGCTTTCCTGATTTCTAATGTGATCTTGTACAATTCCTTGAATATCTCTGAGGTCCGTGTGTGAAAGGATGGGATCAAACACCCCACCTGCTGCCAGATTTATAGTCAGGACCAGATTATAATGACCATGAATATGATAAAACTGTAAAGTGTTATAGAAGTGTAAATAATTCTTACTGTGTGTGGTGAGATCATGGGTTGTAGTTTAATGTTGCTTTTAAATATGTTAGGACTGCAGTTTTGCTCAGCTTTGGGGACATCCAAGTCATTCCTTGTGCCAGCCCACATGACATTTTGGCAGGCTCCATTTACTCTTGTGTGGATTAAGTGATACATTGATTTTTGGTTTAATACAAAGATTCCCCACGTATGGGATGCAGCATAGAAACTTGTGTTACCAGTATGTTAAACCTGTAGTTTATCCATTAAAACAAGATGAAAACATACAGAAACAAAGTTAACTTAAATTTGATGTAAGGGGAAATATATGATAAATTATATAACACAGGTGAGGTTCAGCTGTCTATGGCAAAAATAGCTGGCACATGAATGACTAACTTTGGGGCAACTCTAGCTTAATTGATCGGAGAGTAAATAAAGTAATCTGAGATTACTGGCTGTTGAGAATATTTCGCAAGCTATTTTTCCAAGCCAAGGCAATCCAATGGCACACAGGGGCTATTTCCCTGGCCCCTCTGTTGGTGGTAACAATCCTTTCAGATAAGCCAACTTACCTTTGTTGTTCACAGAGTGCTTTCACATCACTTTTGTGCACATGGATTCTGTTTAATAGGTATTGTCATAGCCACTTTTATAGATAAGGAGGGAGGAGGAGTGTACCTTATTTAGACCATAGAACCAAGACTCCAACTCAGCTGTTCTGAGTACAGTTTTCTTTTTACCAGAGAACTTCTCAGTAATGGAGCTACCAGCAAAGTGTGCCATACCTTAGAGATGTCAGCATGTTGCTCTTGTATACTGTTGATTCTCTTGAAGAATCATCAAATGGTTGCAAATGGAATCAGAATGGGCCCGTCCCCAGCAAGGGGCACATAATGAGCATAACACCCAGTGGAAGGGGTGCTCCCTACCTGTGCTGTGGATGCTGGTATAAGTGTGGGAGCCTCCTAGTCAAGTTCAAGTTGAATGTTTACTAAGCTGGTATGAGCCTCTGGCTATACTGGCACACTCTATGAATCTCTGGCTGCATTCATGGGGGACATCCTTGTGTCAGGGACAGTCACCCAAAATGTAAGGACAGGGGGCTTTGTAGTAAAGCATTATTAGACAAGTACTGTGACTTCTTGGGGATGCAGTTATTAGTCAGTTCCTATAAAACTGGACTTTGAGCCAATTCACAAGAGGAAAATAAATGCCTTTATCTATGATCAATTTATTCATACACTTTTACATTTAAGGAATGCCTACTGCATGCAAGAAGCCATAGAAATAAAGTTTTTTTCCAATTATCTTTTTTTGTATTAACTTAACCTTTTATTGAGAAAGAACTGAGATAGAAATTATCAAAAGTCAAAAGGATTTTTGAAATTGTATGAAGACTAATAAGAACATCTTTTTGACTTTCACGCTAATTATTGGCTCATGCACTCAACTCTGCGTCAGAAATGCTTCACAGCTCTCAGGACTCTGCAGAGAGCTTCTTTGTTAATGTCATCCAAGCCTTCAAGAAACAAAATGTTTGGATGATGACAAATTTCTTGTGTATTTTTTGAGACAGAAGGTTTTTGTGTTTGTTAGTCAAACCAGGTCACAACATGTCTGTAGGAGACTCTCAAATCAGGGTGAATGGCTTGAGGGAGGTGCACAGAACCTGGATGCAGGCAACCTGAGTCTTGAGATAATCGTGTTCTTGAGTGGAAAGAGAGCAGGTTTTGGATTCACTCAGGTTCTGCATTTGTGGCCTGGTGAGGCTACTTAATATGCTGGTTGCCTGAATGAGTCATTTTCCTTTCTGTGCCTCAGTCTCCTTATTTGTAAGGTGGAGGTTATAATGGCCACTTGTAAGGATATTGTAGAGATCAGCTAACACTTAAGCTGGAGACTTCCTATGCAGCAGGCACTATGCTAAACATTTCTTCTACATTATTTCACTTAATCCTTACAATATGCTCTGTGGGAGGCACCATTGCTCACACCTTTTACAGACAAGAAAACTGGGTAGGTGAGATACTGTCAAATGTCAGAAACAGAAGACCTTCAGTACAATTAGCACATTAGTCTAGTCTTTTCTATCCTCTCCCTGCCTGTGTACCAGCCCTGCTGGGCGTTAGTTTCCTCATGAGTCAATAAAGACAATAGGACCTGCCCTACCAGGGGTAGTTGACTTGTGGGGATATTCAAATTTGTGATGAACATCCCCACTTTGTGATGGGAAAGTGCCCTAGAGATGCAAATGGCCATGGTGTGGCATGGTGGGCCCCTGATGGTGCCCCTCCTCTGATGGCCTTAACAAGAAGGCAGACATGCGCACAAAAATGGGTCTTCCTATGTTTGTGTCCCCAGTCTCATGTGCCATCTCAACATCCTCCTATTCCTATCTTGAAATCTAACTTTGAATGATTCTGTTAAGCAAGACATTTGAGCCCCAGCTGCATTTCAAGGCTGGGGCCGGGTTGATACCAAACAAGAAAGACCATAAAAACATTGCCTCGATGAGAAACATGCTTCTCAGTGGTGTCTGTATCTCTTTGTGGATATAATGGCACGAATCTCATTTCCATCAAGAGACTCTTGCCTGCTGCTTTGCTGCTTTCTGCCAGTGTCACCTGTGACCACCAGTGATGGACATTGTTCTTTCCAGAGCAAGCACATGTTTCTGTCATAGGCAGAATAGGATTTTCCACATTCACCTCATTTGCCTCCTAATGGTGACAAGGTGCATTTTTAGTTGGGCAGTTACTGCACAGAGACCCCAGGTCCCAACCTCTAGGTGTGGCTTTTCTGGGATTGAGGGACAGATGACAGAGTCATTGGGGATTAGTGGAGATGAGTTTACCCTGTTGCCTCCAGTGGTATCAGCTTCTCCTTTTGTACAGGAAAGGGCAAGTGAATGACTTTCGCTGTGATTGTGTTTATGTTCAACACAGGGGAAAAAACTGTGCACATTTGTGCCAATCTGAATGTAGGTTACATGTCCATAAACTGGTGTCCATTTTCTGGTTGTTTCTGGAGGATTCAGCTTATTTCCTTAGGAAACCCCTATGCCTTCATTACAAAAGCCATTGACTCTACCTGAGTTTCTTACATGTGCAGGACTAAGAAATGCAAACATTCTTATAAGAATGTTCATTTACCTGATATTCTCAATGTAATAACAGAAATAAAAATTAAACAATTAGCCTTATCAATGGTAAGTTAAAATCTTAATTTATGCACTTGCTAATTTTTTCTCTCTGTTACCTCAAAGGAACAAAATGGATAAAACAAAAGAAATGTTTTAAAAGTTCATTACTCATTGCTGTTGACATTCAACATCCATGATTTTTGGAGTTCACAGGCAATGAAAGGACAGGCAGTAGTGTAAGTCACAAAAGCACCAGTGTTCTTAACCTCAGCACATTTTGTTACCAAGGTCTACTTGCCATACAGAAAGCTTTCTAGAATATTCTGCCTAATGCAGTTTCCTTGAGACAGGGTGTGGGTTGAAAAGAATATTAAACAGGAGAAGAGAACCTGGGTTTTACTTCTGACTCTGTCTAAACATCTGAGACTTGCAGGTCCTTTAGCTTCTCTGAATCTCAGTTTCCTCTTTTGTAAATGGGAGTGGAGGGAACACAATTGCCAGGATCCTCCCAACTTTGCAAGGCTGTGATTCCATGGTTCTACTCCTTCACATGCCTTTCCCCACCTCTTTCTCGTGCATGCTGAACTCAATGTCCATTAACTGTATGCTGTTGCCAAAATTACCCAATCACTGATACCACATGATAAAGGATAAAGTCACCACTATGTTAAATGGTTTAATTTTTTTGGAAGGAGGGCCAGAGAGAGCTGTAGGCATGAAGCTCTAATTACAGTAATATAATATATTAGATTATAGCTGTTTTGCCCTATTGATTATCATAGCCCAGGAAATTCAAGCCCAGATTTTTATTTCCATGCACACGTTACCTATATTCCACACACGCAATGTGAAACCAGCTCTCCCAAAAGAGAAATGATGTACTGAAGTTCATAGTTAGGAAGGGTTGGTGAGTAGGATGATGGGGGGTGCCTCAGCCCCACACAGCATTCACCAGTGAAAAACACTTTCTGGTGCTGGCCTGGGCTCCAGTCCTCTGCATATTTAGCTCAAGTACCACTGGGACTATGCCCTTCAAATTGTGGGAGTGTGTTACTAGGAGGTACCACACTATGCCAAGGGGGTAACAGAAGGAAGTATCTTTCTATAGAGTACACATTTTTCTTAAATATTTTTTTCAGCCCTGGCTGGGTAGCTCACATGGTTGGATCACTGTCCTGTACACCAGAAAGATTGTAGGTTCGATTTCCAGTCAGTGCACATACCTAGGTTGTGGGTTCAGCTCCAAGCCTGGACTCGAGCAGTAGGCAACCAATTGATATTTCTCGTTCACATTGGTTTCTCTCTTTTCCTCTCCCTAAAATCAGCAAACATATCCTTGGGTGAGGATCAAAAATATATTTTTTCAGAAGAAATATTAGCTGGATATTAAAATAAACTCAACTTTATCATGAAATAGAAGGTAAAACTTACATAAATATTTAATATAAAATAGAATGCTTGAAAGAAATTTCAAGCTAATAAGAGGCTAGTTTGGGGTATTCATGCAGGCCTCACAAATGTTCTTCTACTATTCAGGACTCTTAGGTGAAAAACACTGAAAATCAAAATTATTAACATTATTTTTCAAAATAACATATAACACTGAAATGACATTTAATATCCAGTCACTAGTCAGATTTCCCCAGTTATATTATTAATGTTTTTTTAATTTGATTTCTTTGAATCAGGATACAAATAAGACTCACACATTACATTTTAAAAAATATATGGTATGTATGTATGTGTATGTATATAAAGAACAAAGTTTAGTTCTATAACCTAACATGCCTTTACCACTTATTCATTTTTACTCCCTTTCCTCACCCCTCTCCCCGCTGCCATCCATCAGCTTGTTCTCTATGTCTATGGGTCTGTTTCTGTTTCTGTTTTGTTTTCTTTCTTTATTTGTTTTGTTTTTTTAGATTCCAAATATAAGTAAAATAATATGCTATTTGTCTTTCTCGGTTTGACTGATTTCCCTTAGCAAATACCCTCTAGGTTTATCCATGTTGTTGCAAATGGCAAGATTTCACTTTTTTATTGCTGAGTAATATATTATTATATATATGTATGTGTGTGTATCACATTTTATTTTCTTTTATTTTTTATTGTTGTTAAAGTACAGTTGTTTCCGTTTTACCCCCACCACTCCCCACAACCCCAGCCATCCCCACCTCCCACCCCTGATCCCACCCTCCTTGGTTTTGTCCATGTGTCCTTTACAGATGTTCCTGAAAATCTTTACCCCTTTCCCCCCTCACTATTCCCTCCCACCTCCCTTCTGGTTACTGCCAGTTTGTTTTTAATTTCAGTGTCTCTGGTTATTTACCCATTCATCTATTGATGGATACTTGGGTTGTTTCCATATGTTGGCTATTGTAAATGCTGCAATGAACATAGGGGTGCATATATTTTTTGAATTAATGTTTTGTTTTTCTTCAGATACATACCCAGAAGTAGAATTGCAGGATTGTATGACACCTCTATTCTTAATTTTTTGAAGAACAATTTTCCATACAGTTGTCTGTAGTGGCCGCACTAATTTATTTGCAGTTTTACCCATGGTCTACAAAGGTCGACTTTCTCCATATACTTGCCAACACTTGTTATTTGTTGATTTATTTATTGTAGCCATTCTGACAGGTGTGAAGTAATATCTCACTGTGATTTTAATTTGCATTTTCTTGATGATTAGTGATGTTCAACATATTTTCATATGTCTGTTGGTGATTGTACATTCTGTTTAGGTCCTCTGCCCATTTTTTAATTGGATTGTTTCTTAGGTTGTTAAGTTGTATGAGTTCCTTATGTATTGTGAATATTTTCCCCTTATCAGGTATATCATTTGTAAATATCTTCTATTCAGTAGGTTGTTGTTTTCTTTTGTTGATGGGTTTTTTTTTTTGCTGTGCAACACCTTTTTTGTTTAATGTTCTCTCATGTTTACTTTTTTCTTTTATTGCCCTTTCCTGAGGAGACATATACAAAAATATGTTGCTAAGAGCAATGCTGAAGAGTCTCTGCTATGTTTTCTTGTAGGAGTTTTGTGGTTTCAAGTCTTACATTTAAGTCTTTAGTATATTTTTGGTCTATATTTTATATGGCGTAATAAAGTGGTCCAATTTACTTTTTTGCATGTATTTGTCCAGTTTTCCCAATCTCAATTATTGAAGAGACTGTCTTTACCCTATTATATACATCCTTGCCTCCTTTTTTATAGATTAATTGACTGTATAAGTAAGGATTTATTTCTGTCTCTCTATTATATCCTATTGTTCTATGCATCAGTTTTTATATATCTATTTTTATGCCAGTACCATCCTACTTTGATTATTGTAGATTTATAGTTTAGTTTGATATCTGGGAGCATGAAACCTTCTACTATGTTCTTTCTCAAAATTGCTTTGGTTATTGGGATTCTTTTGTTGTTCTCTATAACTGTAGGATTAGTTGCTTTAAATATGAGAATTCCATCTGTATTTTGATAGGAATTTCATTGAATCTCAAAGTTGCTTTTGATAATAAAGACATTTTAACAATATTAATCCTTCTAAGCCATGGGCAAGGTATAGACTTTTATTTATTTGTATCTTATTCAATTTCTTCAATGTCCTATAATTTTCAGAGTACAAGTCCTTTATCTCTCTGGTTAAAATTATTCCTAGATATTTTGATACAATCATAAATGAGATTGTTTTCTTAATTTCTTTTTATTATTTGTTATTGGTATATAGAAATGCAATAGATATCTATATATTCTGTATTTTGAAATTTTACTGAATTTATTAGTTCTAATAGTTTTTTGGTGGAGTCTTTAAGGTTTTCTATATATAGTATTATGTCATCTGCAAATAATGAGAATTTTACTCCTTCCTTTCTTATTTAAATGGCTTTTGTTTCTCTTATTGTCTAACTGCTCTGGCTAGGACTTCCAACATTATGTTAAATAAAAGTGGTGATAGTAAGCCTCCTTGGCATGTTCCTGATTTTAGAGGAAAAGCTTTTAGCTTTTAATCATTGAATATGATATTAGCTGTGGGCTTGTTACATATAGCCTTTATTATGTTGAGATATGTTCTTTCTATATCTATTTTGTTGAGCATTTTTACCATTAAAGGATATTGAATTTTGTCAAATGTTTTTTTCTGCATCTATTGAAATGATCACATGGTTTCTATTCTTTATTTTGTTAATGTGATGTATATCATGTTGATTGATTTATGGATGTTGAACCACCCTTGCATCTCTGTGATGAATCTCACTTGGTCACAGTATAAAATGCTTTTAGTGTATTGTTGAATCCAGTTTACTAATATTCTGTTAATAATTTTTGTGTCTGTGTTCACCAAAGATATTGACCTGTAATTATTTTTTGTAATTATGTCTTTATCTGGTTTTGGTACCAGGATAATGCTGGCTTCGTAGAATGAGTTGGAAGCACTTCTTCCTGTTCAATTTTTTGAAATAGTTTAAGAAGTACAGGTATTACTTCTTCTTTGAATGTTTGGTAAAACTGAGCCGTGAATCTGTCTGGTCCTAGACTTGCATTTTTGGATAGTTTTTTAAAAAATTATTACTGCTGTTTCAATTTATTGCTAGTAATTGATCTGTTCAGACTTTGTATTTCTCCATAGTCTATTCTTGGAAGGTTATATACTTCCAGAAATGTATCCATTTCTTCTAGGTTGTCAAATTTGTCGGCATATAATTGTTTGTAGTATTTGTTAATAATTCCTTGTATTTCTGTAGTGCTGGTTATGGCCTCTCTTTTACTTACGATTGTACTTATTTGAGCTCTCTTTTTTTATTGATGAGTTTGGCTAAAGTTTTGTCAATTTTGTTTATCTTTCCAAAGAATCAGCTGTTGGTTTATTGATCTTTTTTTATTGTTTTCTTAAATTTCTGTTCTGTTTATTTCCACTCTGATCTTAATTAATTGCTTCCTTATATGTTTGCTTCCTCCTTACTTTGGAGGTCATTTTTCTTTCTTTTTTTCTTTCTTTTTTTTTGAGAGAGACCACATCACATATATTTTATTACTGTATATTATTATAATTGTTGTATTCTATTGTTAGTTATTGTTTTTAATAGTTATTGTTCCTAATTTATACATGAAATGTTAGCATAGGTATGCACATATAGGAAAAAACATAGTATATATAAGGCTTGGTATAATCTGCAGTTTCAGTCACCCACTGCGGGTCTTGGAACATATTCCCTCATAGATAAGGGGCAGCTACTGTATAGGTTGCTTTCAGCTCACTGCTACCAGGGTTTTCCTTGTTCTCAGCCCACTCTTTTTTTTTTTATTTAAATTGTTGTTGCAGTACAATTTTCTATCTTTTCTATCTTTTACTCCCATCCCAACCCACCCACCCATCCCTCCCCTCCTCCCTCCCATTTCCACCCACCCCTAGTTTTTATCCATGTGTACTTATACTCATTTCTGTAAACCCTTCCCCTTTTCCCCTGAAATTCCCCTGAAATTCCCTCTCCTCTCCCCTCTGACTGTCAGTCTATTCTTTATTTCAGTGTCTTTGGTTATATTTTGCTTGTTTCTTTGTTTTGTTGTTTAGGTTCCTGTCAAAGGTGAGATCATATGGTATTTGTCTTTCACTGCCTGGCTTATTTCGCTTAGCATAATACTTCCCAGTTGCATCCATGCTGTTGCAAAGGGTAGGAGCTCCTTCTTTCTTTCTGCTGCATAGAATTCCATTGTGTAAATGTACCATAGTTTTTTGATCCATTCATTTACTGATGGGCATCTAGGTTGCTTACAACACTTGGCTATTGTAAATTGTGCCGCTGTGAACATTGGGGTGCATAGGCTCTTTTAGATTGGTGTTTTAGGGTTCTTAGGATATAATCCTAACAGTGGAATTGCTGGGTCAAAAGGCAGATCCATTTTTAGTTTTCTGAGAAAATTCCCTACTGTTTTCCATCTTTCTTTTTTTCTAATTCCAATGGCATACAGTTAGATTGTTTGGGATTTTTCCTGTTTCTTGAGGTAGGCGTGTATAACTATGAACTTCCTTTTTAGAATTGCTTTTGCTACATCACAAATTTTGAAAAGTTGTGTTTTTATTTTCATTTGTTTCAAGATAGTTTTCAATTTCCTATTTAATGTCTTCTTTGATCCATTGGTTATTTAGTAGTTTGGTCTACGTGTATTTTTGTTTTCCCCAGTTTTCTTCCTGTAACTGATTTCTGACCATAATGGCTAAACAAGCATCTTTTCAGCCATTGTGGTCAGAAAAGATGCACGATATGGTCCCAGTTTTCTTCATTGAAATTGAATTTATTGAGGCTTCTTTTGTGTCTTAATGTGTGATCTATCCTGAAGAATGTTCCATGTGCACTAAACAAAAATGTGTATTCTGTAGTTTTTAAGATGACATGTGCTATTAAGGCCTACTAAGTTGATCTGATCTAATGTAACATTTTTAGTAATTATTTCCTTAGTAATTTTCTGTCTGAATAATCTATCCATTGATGTAAGTAGGGTTTTAAAATCCCCTACTATTATTGTGTTACTGTAGATTTCTTCTTTTATGCCTATTAATAATGACTTTATGTATTTAGGTGCTTCTGTGTTGGGTGTATAGATATTTATGATTGTTATATCCTCCTGAATTCTTTTTTTTTTTTAAGATTTTTTATTTATTTATTTTTTTTAGAGAGGGGAGAGAGGAAGATAGAGAGAGAGAAACATCAATGTGCGGTTGCTGGGGGTTATGGCCTGCAACCCAGGCATGTACCCTGGCTGGGAATCGAACCTGGGACACTTTGGTTCCCAGCCCGCGCTCAATCCACTGAGCTACACCAGCCAGGGCTATCCTCCTGAATTCTAAGAATTCGCCCTTTATAATTATATAATGTCCTTCTTTGTCTTTTTTACTTTTTTTGTTCTAAAGTCTATTTTGTCTGATATGAATATTGCTACCCTCGGTTTTCTTTTCATTTCTGTCTGCACAGAATATCTTTTATCATTCCTTCACTTCATCTCTATGTGTCTTTTGATTTAAAGTGAGTCTTGTAAGCAGCATATAAATGGTTCGTTTTTAATGCATTCGGCCACCCTATTTAGAACATTTCACCCTCTCACACTTAAACCAGTTATTGATAAATATGTACTTTTTGCTATTTTGTTAATTTTTTATGTTGTTTTTATAGTCCCCTCTTTCTTTCTTCTTCTCCTTATATCTTCCCTTGGGGTTTTCTGGTTTTCTTTGGTGCTTAGTTTCATTTCTCTTTATTCTTTGTGTCATTTTGTAGGTTTTTGGTGTGAGGGTACCATGAGGTTTATGTATATAATTCTCTATTTTATGGTGTTAGGTATTTAAGTGTGAATAGATCCCATACAAACTACATTTTTAGCCCCTCCATGCTTTATGTTATTGACGTCATGTTTTAGATCTTTTTCTATTGTATATCTCCTACTTGTTTTAGAGTTTAGTTTGATACATTTTTATTTTGACCTTCAAAATAGCTTTTTAAATGTGTGATTTTCTATGTTTATTAAATAAAGGGCTTTACCTGTGAGATTATTTTTCTTTTCTCATATTTTCTTATTTATGGTTGTGGCCAAGAATGTTATGTGATTTTCTGTAGGGTCTATAATTACCTCTCTTTTACAGATGAGGAATTTGAGGTACAAAGAAGTAAAATAATTTGCCCAGTTTATATATCTACTAAGAAGCAAAGCTAAGACTAAATCCAAGCAGTTTCTCTCTTCCCTTATTTCTCATGCTTCTACCACCCTCCTTGCAGAGAAACCACCTACACCCCAAAGCATGGACTGTCCATAGTACAGGTAGATCTGATGAAGAGCAGGGAGTTTTGTTTCAGAGCATCTCCAAAATTGATGTCAGGACAAGCATGGTAGATGTAAATTTTCCTTCCCTGGTTTTCAGGGAATCCCAGGACAGAACAGAATCTCTTGAAACTGTCATATTCTAGAAGTAAGCAAACACATCACTGACATACTTGCTGCTTCCTAATAAAGTTAGCTCCAGCCTTGCCAGCCACTGATGGACCTACTATCCTTCCTGGACAACTGAATCAAGAAATCTTGATTTTTAACAAAAGGAGATACTACAGGGACCATACATTCTGTCTTAAAACTATGAAATAAATTAAAAACAGGTTGAGAGATGTGAGCAGAAATATATGTTTGCTGATGGGGATAAACCTCAAGAAAGGTCTTCTTGATATAATGAGCCCTGACACAGGTGGACAAGGAATGGCATTCCAAAGAGAAAATAAACAAGTGAAGGCCTAGAAGGAAACTGCACAGCATGTTTCTGGGATCCAGAAATGGTGCATTTTAGCTGCAGCATCAGATTGTATGTTAAAATGAATGAAGATAAGGGTGCCAATGGGTAATTGAGCTTATAATACTGATGGCTGTGACCCCAAACTAAAGAATTTAAGTTTACCAGTGTTCCCAGAAGCCTAGACCACCTCTGACCTGCCTGCATTCTCCTCTCCTCCAGACCATCACTTTTGAGTTCTGAATTCACTTTGTGGTTCTCCGATGTCTAAGAAGGCCAGGAGTCCTTCAGGGAAGATGAGAGGTGAGGAGAAGCCAGTAGGTGCCAGTGAAGAGAAGTGAAAGGAAGAAGGCAAGAAGAAGATCAAGGAAGGGTCTGGAGATGGCGTTCAAGCCGAGTTGAATCCTTGGCCTGAATATATTAACACACATCTTGAGATGTATAATAAACTGAAAGCAGAACATGATACCATTCTGGCAGAAAAAGCAGAGAAAGACAGCGAGCTGATTACAGTCACTCTGCCCAACGGCAAGCAAGCCCGTCGCCATGGAATCCTGGAAGACAATGCCATATATAATTGCTTGTGGGATTAGTCAAGGCCTGGCTGACAACACCATTGTTCCTAAAGTGAACAAGGTTGTCTGGGACCTCGACCAACCTCTGGAGGAAGACTGTACTTTGGAGCTTCTCAAGTTTGACGATGAGGAAGCTCAGGCGATATATTGGCACTTGAGTGCTCACATAATGGGTGAAGCCATGGAAAGAGTCTATAGCAGGTGTTTATGTTATGGTCCACCAATAGAAAGTGGATTCTATTATGACATATACCTTGGAGAAGGGGGTGTGCCCAGTAATGATTTCTCTTCTTTAGAGACTTTATGTAAGAAAATCATTAAAGAAAAACAAGCTTTTGAAAGACTGGAAGTTAAGAAGGAAACTGTTGGAAATGCTTAAGTACAACAAGTTCAAAGGCCGGATATTGAATGAAAGAGTGAACATTCCAACCACCACAGTCTACAAGTGTGGCCCCCTGATTGACCTCTGCTGGGGTCCTCACATCAGACACACCAGCACAATTAAGGCCTTGAAAATACACAAAAATTCCTTCACCTACTGGGAAGGAGAAGCAGATATGGAGATGCTCCAGAGAATTTATGGCATTTTATTCCTATATCCTAAAATGTTGAAAGAGTGGGAGAAGTTCAAAGAGGAAGCTAAAAACTGAGATCATAGGAAAATTGAGAGGGACCAAGAACTGAGGTCTTCCATGAACTCAGCCCCAGAAGTTGCTTTTTCCTGAGGAAGGGAGCATACATTTATAACACACTTATGGAATTCATCAAGAGTGAATATAGGAAACAAGGATTCCAGGAGGTATTCACCCCAAACATCTACAACAGCCAATTGTGGGTGACCTCAGGCCACTGGCAGCACTACAGCGAGAACATGTCCTCCTTCGAGGTGGAGAAGGAGCAGTTTGCTCTGAAGCCCATGAACTGCCCAGGACACTGCCTTATGTTTGATCATCGCCCAAGATCCTGGCGAGAGCTCCCTCTGCGGTTAGCCGAATTGGGAGTGCTCCACAGGAATGAGCTGTCATGTGGACACTCATGGGACTCGTGGATGCAGAGGTTCCAGCATGATGATGCCCACATATTCTGTACCATGGAGCAGATTGAGGATGAAATAAAAGGTTGTTTGGATTTTCTGCATACAGTATATAGCATATTTGGATTTCCTTTCAAATTGAACCTGTCTACTCACCCAGAAAAATTCCTTGGAGATATTGAAGTCTGTAATCAAGCTGGGAAACAACTGGAAAACAGTCTGAATGAATTTGGTGAAAAGTAGGAGTTAAACCCTGGAGATGGAGCTTTCTATGGTCCAAAGATTGACATTCAGATTAAAGATGCCTGATCCAGCGACAATCCAGCTGGACTTCCAGTTGCCCATCAGATTTAATCTTACCTTTGTGAGCCATGATGGTGACAACAAAAAAAAGGCCATTGATTGTCCATCGAACCATCCTGGGATCAGTGGAAAGAATGATTGCTATCCTCACTGAAAACTACAGGGGCAAATGGTCCTTCTGGCTGTCTCCTCACCAGGTGATTGTGGTCCCCGTAGGACCAATGTATGATGAATATGCTCAAAAGGTGCAGCAGCAGTTCCACGATGCTAAACTCATGGTGGACATCGACCTGGACCCAGGCTGCACATTGAATAAGAAGATCAGAAATGCACAGTTAGTGCAGTATAACTTCATCCTAGTTGTCAGTGAGAAGGAGAAGACCAGCAGCACCATTAACATCTGCATGAGAGATAATAAGGTACACAGGGAGCACACTGTTTCCGAAACCATCGCATGGCTGCAGCAGTTCCAGCAGTCCAGCAGCAAACAGGCAAAAGAAGAATTTTAATGAAGGACTGGGCCGTGACTGGCTCAGTGGAAAAGAATAAGCAGTTTTTCCATGACATCCACTTTGTACCCTGGAAAGCGTTGTGTACTGAACTTGGACTAATCTGGCAGAGTCTGCATAGGTGACTGCAGGGGTGTATGTTTTTTGGCCTGGACAGGTTTCAGATGATATATATCTATCTGAAGGAGATAATTAAAAGAGACACATTAAAATGATTTTATTCCTTAATTATCTGAGCACTGGAAATAAACCATGAGGAATGCTTCACTGTGATAGGGGATAATATTTTTGTGAATTTCATGCAGTTGAAAAATAAAATTTTTCAAATTTGATTGGATTATGGTATAAAAATAAAAATTTTAATTCCTGTAAGTTTAAAAAAAAACAAAACAAAACATAAAGAATTTAAGTTTGACTAAGTAGCCAGTGATGATCTCTCAGAAGTTATAGAGGAAGAGAAAGAATGAGATTTATGTTTAAGGAAATAAAATTGGTGCAATGTGTAGAATAGAATAGACTGGAAGAAAGGGAGAGGTTGTCAGTTTTAAGATTAATTAGGAAGCTATTTAAATAAGCAAGAGATCATGATATTCTGAATAGGGCAAATGTATGAAGCATGGAAAGGAACATACTTTTAATTCAAGAATTACTAGATTGTGGAATCTTCATATATTGTCCCAATAATGTTAATGGAAGGAAATGAAGGAGCCAGCTACAGCTCCTGGGCACGTAGAAAGATTGTTCAATTTTTAAAATATGTAGTTCTTCTTCCAAAAAGATGGAGTAAAAGTGATTGTCCTTATTCTTTCTGCTATACAATGCTAAACCCCTGGACATTATGTATAAACAAACATAAGAAAACTAACAAGTAAAGATAAGAAGATAGACCTACTAGAGACCTCTGTAATTAAAGAATGACATGGCAGTGAGTTCCTAGGATTTTATTTTGCCTCTTGTATTCCAGAGTCTCATAACATAATACCTCAATGTGTTTGTCTAGGCTTTGATCAATAACCACTCATCATGAAAAGAATCAGGAAGATCTCATCTTGAATGAAAAAAAAAATCAAGCAACAAATGCTAAACCCAAGATGATACATATGTTAGAATTATCTAACAAGGATTTTAAACCATCATAAAATGCTCTGAAAAATTATGAAAACATAGGAAACAAAGAAAAAATAGAAAATTTCAATGCAGAAATAGAAAATGTAACAAAGAATGAAATGAAAATTTTAGAACTAAAGCCACAATAAATGAAAAAAATACTCAGTGAATGAGTTCCATAGCAACTTGGAGTGGAGAAAGGAAAGAATTGGTGAACTTGAAGATAGAGAAATAGAAATTTCCCCCATGTGAATAACAGAACAAATAGACTGAATTAAAGAAAAAATAGTGGCTTAGAATACAGGCCCATGTTACTATTTTTAAAAATCTAACATGTATGGCATTGGAGTCCTAGCAGAAGAAGAGAGAAAGGGAATGGCTGCAAACATTCTCAAGGAAAAAAAATGGGTGAAATTTTCTCATATTTGACAAAAGATATGAAACTAAAGATTCAAGAAGTTGAGAAAAGTCCAAATAAGCTAATCTCAAAGAAATATATACCAAGATACATCATAGTTAAACTTCTGAACACTAAACATAAAGACAAAAATCTTAAAAGTAGCCACAGAAAAATGATGCCTTACCTGTAGGGGAAAACAATTAGAATAATAGCAGATTTCTCATCAGAAACCTTGGGACCAAAAGGCAGTGTCAGAGGATTTTTTTTAATCTTAAACTAAAAGAACTCTCAATATAAAATTCTATATTTACTGAAAATACCTCAGTAATAAAAGGAAAATCAAGATATTCTCAAATGAAGGAAAAGTCAGAGAATTTATGAACATACCTAAAAAATAAAATACAGAACTACTCCAAATAATGGCTAAGGAAGTTCTCTAAAGGAAATGGAAAAAAAAATTAGAAAACAACATGAAACAAGAAAGAAAATAGTAACCGAAAATATTGGTAAATACATTGGGGTTACCCTTCTTTTCTTATTATGTATAATGTAATATCTACAGCAGATAGATATAGATAGATATAGATATAGATAGATACATTGAAAAGCACTACAGCTAAATCAAAATGGAATTTTTGAAATGTTCAAGTAACCCACAGGAAGGAAAAAGAAAACAGTGGAACAGAGAGACAAACAAAAAGAGAACAAATGGGAAAAAAGGAAACTGACAGACTTAAGACCTAACTTATCACTAATTATTTAAGTGTAAATAGTCTCAATATACAAAGAAAAGATTTGCAGAGTAGTTTCAGAAACATTCACTTTTTACTATCTATAAGAAACTCATTTCAAATATAACAATATAAGTAGGTTGAAAGTAAAATGATAAAAGTTATACCTTGCTAATATTAATTTTAAAAAGCAAACATTGTTCTATTAGTTTTAGGTAAAGTAGATTTTAGATCAAATAAAATTACCAGGGGACTTCTGGCCAAGATGGAGGCATAGATAGACACACTGTGCCTTCTCACACAAGCGAAATAAGGACAACAACAATTTAGAAACAAAATAACAACCAGAAATATCAGAAAATTGAACTGTATGGAAGTCCAACAACCAAGGAGTCAAAATAGACACATTCATCCAGACCAGTGGGCAGGGCGGAGTCAGACAGCTGGGCAGAGAGGGGTTGCAGCACAAAAAGCAGTGGCACTGGGCACGCAAGGCACCCAGGGCAGTGGGCAGACCCTGGGCACACAGGTGGTGGCTGGCAGACCCCAGATGCAGGGTGTCAACAGGCCGACCCAGTGAGGCACTGCGTGCAAGGTGGCTGGTTGACCTCGGGGTCCCACATTTGCATGCAGATAAACCAGGTGAAACTGGGGAGTGAGACAGACCACACAACCCAGGGTCCCAGTGCCAGGAAATAGAGCCTCAAAACACTGATTGAAAACACCTGTGGGGGTTGAGGCACAGGGACAGACTTCCAGCCTCACGGAGAGTTCATTGGAGAGACTCACAGGGTCCTAGAACATACACAAGCCCACCTACATGGGAATTAGCACCAGAAAGGTTTGCTTGGGGGAATCGCAGAAGGGACTGAAATCTGACAGAGCGGAGCAAGCAGTATTGTTCCATCTTGGACCCTGCTCCCACATACAGTGTTATAACCCAGAGACTGGGTTGACCTGCCCTGGTGAACACCTAAGGCCCCGCCCCTCATACATAACAGGTGCAATAAGACAATAAAAAAAGCCCAAACGGAAGAACAGATCAAAGCTCCACAGCAAATACAACTAAGTGACAAAGAAATAGCCAACCTACCAAATGCACAGTTCAAAGCACTGGTGATCAGGATACTCACAGAATTAGTTGAATTTGGTGGCAAATTAGATGAAAAAATGAAGGCTACAATAAGTGAAATGAAGGAAAATGCACAGGGAACCAATAGTGATGGGAGGGAAACTGGGACTCAAATCAACAGTGTGGACCAGAAGGAAGAAAGAAACATTCAACCAGAAAAGAATGAAGAAACAAGAATTCAAAAAAATGAGGAGAGGCTTAGGAACCTCCAGGACATCTTTAAACGTTCCAACATCCAAAATTATAGAGGTACCAGAAGGAGAAGAGGAGGAGCAACAAGTGGAAAAGTTATTTGAACAAATAATAAAGGAGAACTTCACCAATCTGGCAAAGGAAATAGACTTTTAGGAAGTCCAGGAAGCTCAGAGAGTCCCAAAGAAGTTGGACCCAAGGAGGAACAAACCAGGGCACATCATAATTACATTAGCCAAGGTAAAACTGAAGGAGAGAATCCTAGAAGCAGTGAGATAAGGGGACAGTAACCTACAAAGGAGTTCCCATCAGACTGTCAGTTGATTTCTCAAAAGAGACCTTGCAGGCAAGAAGGCTGGAAAAAAGTATTCCAAGTCATGAAAGGCAAGGACCTCCATCCAAATTACTCTATCCAGCAAAGCTTTCATTTAGAATGGAAGGGCAGATAAAGTGCTCCCCAGGTAAGGTCAAGTTAAAGGAGTTCATCATCACCAAGCCATTATTTTATGAAATGTTAAAGGGACTTATCTAAGAAAAGAATATAAAAAACATGTATAGTAAAATAACAGCACACTCACAATTATGAACAACCACACCTAAAACAAAAACAAAAACAAACTAAGCTAACAACTAGAACAGTAACAGAACCACAGAAATGGAGAACATATGGAGGGTTAGCAACAGAGGAGTGGGAGGAGGAAAGAGGGGGGAAAGGTACAGAGAATAAGTAGCATAGATGGTAGGTAGAAAATAGACAGGGGGAAGGCAAGAATAGTATGGGAAATGTAGAAGCTAAAGAACTTATGACACATGACATGAACTAAAGGGGGGAATGTGGGTGGGAGAGGGTGTGCAGGGTGGAGGGGAATGAAGGGGGTAATGGGACAACTGTAATGGCATAATATATTTTTAAAAATTACCAGGGACATAAAGGGACATTATATCATGATAAAATTGTGCATACAACAAGAAGAGATAGCAGTCCTAAATGTGTATGCATTAAATAACAGAGTATATAAGTGTAAAGCAAATACTGATAAAACTGAACAAAAACTGATGGAACACCAAATAGACCAATTCACCATTATAGTTATAGGCTTCAACACCCTCTCTCAAGAACTGATAAAATAACTAGAAAGAAAATCAGTAAGGATAAAGAAGAATCAACAATAGTATAAACCATTAGAATCTAATGGATATTTCTAGAACACTCCATTCAACAAAAGTAGATAACACATTCTTCCCAAGCATCCATGGAACATATACAAAGATGGAATGTACCCTGGGGATGTATGCTGGGGAATACAACAAACCTCAACAAATTTAAAAGAATCAACAACATACAGAGCATGAACTGTGACTGCAATGGAATTAAGATAGAAATCAATAACAGAAGGATAACAGGAAAAATCTCCAAACACCTTGAAACTAAACAACACACTTTTCAGTAATTCATGAGTCAGAGTATACATTTCAAGAAAAAAATTAAGAACACATTGAACTTAATCAAAATAAAAATGCAATGTATCTGAATTTGTGGAACACAGCTAAACCAATGCTGAAAGAGATATTTGTAGCATTAAATAGTTATATTATAGAAATCTCAAATCAATAATCTAAGCCCCCTTTAAGAAGCTTAGGAAAGAATAGAATAAACTCAAAGCAAGCAGAAGGAAGAAACTGTTAAAGATACAATGATAAATCTGAATTTGAAAATAGAAAATCTATTCGAAAAGTTAGTTCTTAAAAAAACATGTTTAAAGACAAGCTACTCTGTACGCATAAACCTGATAACTTAGGTGAAATAGACCAACTCCTTGAAAAGCACAAAATACCCCAATATGAAATGTAGTTGAATAGCTGCATCATTACTAAGTAAATTGAATTCTCAACATAAAAATATCTCAAAAAAGAAATTTCTAGACTGAGATGGTTTCACTGGAGAATTCTATCAAACATTTCAAAGAGAATTAACACTAATTTTACCGAACGTTTTTCAGAAAATAGAAGAGGAAGAAACACCCTAATTCCTATATAAAGTCATTGTTACCCTTATATCAAAACCAGAAAACATTATGAATATAGGTGCAAAACTCTTTTATAACATATTAGCAAATAGAATTCAACAATATATGAAAAGAATTATATATCATGATAAAATTGGGTTTATTCTGGGTAGGCAAGGTTGATTCAACATATGAAAATCAATGTAATTCACCCTATTAACCAGCTAAAGAAGAAAAGTCACATAATTATATCAATAGATATAGAAAAAGTATTTAACAAAAATGTAAAATACCTGTTCACAATTACAACACTCAGAAAACAAGGAATAGAGAGGAACGTCCTAAACTTGATAAAGACATCTACAAAAGTCCTACTGTTAACATACTTAATGGTAAAAGACTGAATGCTTTCCTCTAAAAGGCTGGGAATAAGGATGTCTGCTCCCACCACTCCTATTCAAGATAGTATTAAGTTATAATCAATATAATAAGGAAAAAAAGAGAAATACATGGCACACAGATTATAAAGGAATGAATAAAATTGTCCTTATTTACAGACAATGTCATTGTCTATATAGAAAATCCCAAAGACTCTCCAAAAACTCTCTTAGTATTAATAAGTGACATCACAGGAAACAAAAATCATTTGTATCTCTATACACTAGCAATAAACACCTGGAAGCTAAAATTAAAAATACAGTACCACTGAGGGATTCCAAGATGGCTGCAAAGTAAATGGGAGCTACACTTGCCTCCTCCTAATGCCAAACCAATTTGCAGCCAAATTAGAGAGCAATCAACCTGAATAGCCAACTAAAGGATAGTTGAACAGATTATAACCAAGGATTTACAGAAGCTATATAGAGACTGGTAAGAAGAGTGGAGATGTAGAAAGGGCAGACACTCATACCCATGTGGGGAAGATTAAAATCTGGAGGGATATCTCAGCTGCAAAATTGCTCCCTGAGAAGTTTGGGGTCTCTACCCCATGTCAGGATCCCTAACCCAGAGCACCAGAGCCAGGAAGAAAAGCCTGCATAGCATCTGGCAGTGAAAATCAGTGGAGACTCTGTCCACCTGAAAGAGAAGGAAGTCCACTAAAAACCCAGGTTATTTCTTAAAGGGCCAGCACACAGGATCTTGCTCTTGGACACTCACCTGGGGCTCCATTGAAGGGAAGGCAACTCAGGGCATACAGGAGTCATAATGAGAAGATTTTGGTGGCATGGCCCCAAGAAGAATTCTGGAAGGTTCCCCACAGAGGTCCCTGTCCTGAGTCCCTATCCCATACTGCCCACAGATGTCATCCTCCCAGGGTTGAGCAACCATATTCAAACAACACCAGTCTGGGAAATGCACTAACCCAGACCTCCAACTACTGGTGATACTGCTCTGCAGAGCTTAAGTCCTAAAGAAAGGTCTGCTGGCTGTACCCAACAGGGATCTTTGGTAAGCTCTATTTCTGGAGAAGCTCTTGTCAGAAACTCAAACAGTCAGTGAGCTGTGCAGCTTTGAAAAGGAAGGCATTCTTCCACTACTCTCCACATAGCCAGTGCTCCTCCCCCAACCTGGTGATTCTCTTGGCCTATCCTTCTGAGTACTGGTGGCTCTGACCCCTGACCTTCTGAGTTGTTGCATAGGGGGACTGGAGTGCTGCACAGAGCTGGAACCTTTGGAACATGTCTCTCTGGGATGCTCTTGTCTGGAACTCAGACATGCACTGGGCTCTGCAGCTATGACATGGGGTGGGGGTCATTCTTACCTCCCCTGCAAGCTCAGCTGGTGTCATCTCCCTGATGGGAGATTCATTTGACCTGTTCTTCCAACTCCCAGAGGCTGTGCCCTGCTGAGATTTCTCCTGCAGAGAGGCTGGCTAGCTACATCCAACCTGAACTTGTGATGTGCTCTTCTTGAGAGAGCTAGGGTTGGAAATTCTGAGAGAGACTGAGTGTTATGGCTTCAAAGTTGGGACCACTTTGCTCCCATTCAGTGCTTAATCATATTGCTCCCAAGCAGGAGACCCACTAGCTGCATCCTCCCAACCCGGGACAGCCCTATTGAGCTTGAAAATTGTGGAAGAGTCTATGGGTTGTGGCCAGCCTGAGACAACTTACAGTCTTCAGAAGGCTCTCAAGGAAAAGCAGGCACCCTCAGAGACTGGAGGAGTGGCTGATATGTAAAAGAGGACCTTGGGGTGCCTTGGACCTTTTATTGATCTGCCCATGGCTCAGAGATGGAGAAAGCTGACTCTTGTATACAGCCTGGCCTCTCCAACACAGACCCAGACCCAGTAGAAGCAGCCACAAACAGGAAAATGCATGATAGCTTTAGACAGGTAGCCCAAGGCCAAGTTACAGGTAGTATCTAACATTGACCTGCACAGGAACCCTACCCAAGGGGACCCAAAACCAACACAACCAATGCTGGGCTTCAGACTGTACCAGAGCTCAACCCAGCTAGCCACACAATAGGCACACTCAAAGAGGGATCCCTGCAAGCACCAGACCCTCCCAAGAACTACGTTGGAGGGGCAGCCCCATGCACAGTGGCTCATATACTGTGATCAATTCTATACTTATAGTCAGCCAGCTTGAGGGATAACCCCACCCATGAATGGGGCCAACAGTATTCAAGAATCAAATATAATAACAGGGTGCACATAACCCATACAAGATCTAACCCTGAAGCACCTAGCTAAGGTGATATAGAAGCCCTACCTAATACATAGAGATAAACACAAAAACACATACATAATGGGGAAACAAAGAAACACACCCCAGACTTCCAGTCAAGATGGTGATACAGGCAGACATGGCTCACTTCTTCACCCAACCACATCAAAATCACAACTAAAATATAGAACATCCATCACTCAGAATGATCAGAAACTGAGTTGAATGGAAATCTGACAATTATGGAATTAAAGACACTGCATCCATCCAGACTGGTAGGAGGGGCACAGATGCAGAATGGGCTGGTCCCTCACCCATATGTGGTGGATAAAAATTCTGGAGGGATATATTGGGAGCAAGGAGTTCCAGCCCAGGTTTCCAGTGCCAGGAAGATAATTACCCACAACTTCTGACTGCAAAAACCAGCAGGGTTTGAGTTGTTGGAAGAAAACTCAGGAGTCCCCAGCAGTATCTCTTAAAGAGGGAAAAATCAGGACAACTGTAATAACATAACCAATTAAATATAATTAAAAAGAAAAAAAGAAACACACTTCAAATGACAGAAAAAAAATTTCTAGAGAAAAGGATTAAATGAAATGGAAGCAACCAAGATACCAGATGCAGAGTCCAAAACAATGTTATAAGGATGCTCAAGGACCTTAGAAGAAGAGTGGATGATCTCAGTGAGAAATTAAACAAAGAGATAGTAAGCATTAGAAAAGACCAGAAAAATATTTTTTAAAAAGGACCAGTCAGAAATAAACAAATAACATAAATGAAGAATATTCATACACTAGGAGGAATCAACAACAGGTTAGATGAAGTAGAGGATCAAATCAGCAATTTAGAAAACAAGAAAACAGAAAGCACCCAAGAAAAGCAACAAAAATAATTTTTTTTAAATGAGGAAAGTCTAACGGACCTCTGGGACAACATCAAGCATAACATCATCTATATAATAGGAGTAACAGAAGGAGAAGAGAGAGAGCAAAGAAACAAGAACCTGTTTTAAAAAATAGTGGCTGGAAGCTTTCCTAACCTGGAGAAGAAAAAAGACATGTAAGTCCAGGAAGCACAGAGTCCCAGACAAGATGATCCCAAAGAATACCTCACCAAGATACATCATAATTAAAATGTCAAAGGTTAAAGATAAAGAGAGAATCTTCAGAGCAACAAGACAGCAAAAGAAAGACAGTTGTCTAAAGGGAATGCCCATAAGACTGTCACCTGATTTCTCAAAAGATATACTTCAGACCATAAGAGATTGACAGGAAATTTTCAAAGTGATGAAAAACAAGAACCTACAACTAAGACTAATGCACCCAGCAAGACTATCATTTAAAATTAAAGGAGAAATAAAGAGTTTTTGAGGGGAAAAAAAGCTGAATGAGTTCATTACCACCAAAATGGTATTACAAAAAATGGTAAAGGGTATTCTTTAAAAAGAAGACAGGGAAAAAAGAGAGAGAGAGAAACAGAGGAACATATGTATAAGAAATATAATGCCAATAAGTAATTACCAATCAATAATTATATGTAAACAGATTAAATGTTCCAATCAAAAGACAGAGTAGCTAAATGGATAAGAAAACATGGCACGTATATATACTGTCCACAAGAGACCCACCTCAGAAAAGATGCACACAGATTGACAGTGAAGGGATGGAAAAAGATATTTCAGGCAAATGGAAATAGACTTCAAAACGAAGTCCATAACAAGAACAAAAAGGACATTACATAATGCTAAAAGTATCAATACAACTAGAAAGTACAAACCTTGTAAACATATGTACACCCAAAATAAGAGTACCTAAATATATAAAGACAATCTTGATGTACATGAAGGAAGAGATCATTGGTAATACAAGGTAGGGATTGTAACACCTCATTAACATTAATGGATAGATCCTCCAGACCCCCCCCAAAAAAATCAATAAGGAAAGAGCAGCTTTAAGTGACCCACTGGACCAGATGGATTTAATTGCTATTTACAAAGCATTGCTCTACAAAGGAGCAGAATATACATTCTTTTCAAATGCACATGGAACAATTTTCTAGTGAGATCACATTTTAGACACAAAACAAGTCTTAATAAATTCAAGAACACTGAAATCCTATGATCCTATCAAGCATCTTCTTTTACCACATTTGTATGAAAATAGAAGTCAATTATAAGGAAAAAGCTAAAACACACACAAACATGTGGAGGCTAAATAACATGTTACTAAACAACAAATGGGTCAACAATGAGATCAAGGAAGAAATCAAAGGATACTTTAAAACAAATGAAAATGAACACTCAACAACTCAAAATCTATAGGACACAGTGAAAGAAGTCCTGAGAGGAAAACTGATACAGGTCTAACTCAAAAACCTAGAAAATTCTCAAGTAAATGATCTAACCTTACAGCTAAAAGAACAACAAACAAAGCCCACATTAAGAAGATAAAAATAATAAAGAACAGGGTAGGGAAAAAAACAAAGACTACAAACTAAAATACAGAAGATCATTGAAATCAACAGATGTTCCTCGAAAAAATAAACAAGATTGGCAAATCTTTAACCAGACTCATAAAGAAACAAAAGAGTGAGGGCCTAAATAAATAAAATCAGAAATGAAAAAAAGTAGCAAATGACACGACAGAAATACAAAGGATTGTAAGAAAATATTATGAACAACTATATGACAAAAACTTGGGCAACATGGATGAAATGGATGAAATTCCTAGAAATATACAACCTTTCAAAAATGAACCAGTAAGAATCAGAGAATCTGAATAGTCTGATTGTAACCAATGAAACAAGCAGTAATCAAAAAAACTGCCAGGAAACAAAAATCTTAAACTGGATGTCCTCATGGGCAAATTTTACCAAACATTCAGAGAAGAACTATCACCTATTCTTCTCAAGCTATTCCAAACAATTAAAGAGGAGGATAGACTTCCAAGCTCATTTTACAAGGCCAGCATTATTCTAAATCTAAAACCAGGTGAAGATACCACAAAGAAAGAAAATTATAAGCTAATATCCCTGATGAACACAGATGATAAAACCCTCAACAAAATATTGGGAAACTGGATCCAGCAAAACATTAAAAAAGGTAGATACTTCCAGCCAAGATGGAGGTGTAAGTAGATATACTCTACCCCCTTGCACAACCAAAAGAAGGACAACAACAAATTTAAAAACAAAAAATAACCAGAACTGCCAGAAAATTGAGCTGTATGGAAGTCTGACAACCAAGGAGTTAAAGAAAAGACATTCATCCAGACTGGTAGAAAGCACAGAGATTGGAAGGTGGGGTGGAGAGGACTTGAGGCAAAGTGGTGGCTGGAGGAAGGGGTGAGGTGGCAGCTGGCAGAGCCAGCCATCCCACATTTGTGTGCAGATAAACAGGGAGGAACAACTAGGGAGAGAGACAAACAGGACAACCCAGGGTTCCAGTGTGAGGAAATAAAACTGAAAATGTCTGACTGAAAAAAAAACCTGTTGGGGTTGAGGCTGCAGGAGAAACTCCCAGCCTCACAGCAGAGTTTGTTGGAGAGACCCCACAGAGTCCTAGAACATACACAAAACCACCCACCTGGGAATCAGCACCAGAAGGGCCTAATTTGCTTGTGGATAGTGGAGGAAGTGACTGAAAGCTGGCAGAGAGCCCAGCAAGAAGCATTGTTCCCTCTTGAACCCCTCCCCCACACATAACACCACAACCCAGCAATGTGTGTTGCCCTGCCCTGGTGAATATCTAAGGCAAATACCTGTTACTGTGTAACAGGCACACCAAGACAAAAAAAAAATAGGCCAAATGAAAGAACAGATCAAAGCTCCAGGAAAAAAATACAACTAAGCAGCCCTGGCTGCCCTGGCTGGTGTAGCTCAGTGGATTAAGCTCGGGCCTGCAAACCAAAGGGTCAAGGTTCAAGGTTCATTCCCAGTCAGGGCACATGCCTGGGCTGCAGGCCAGTTCCCAGCAGAGGGTGCATGAGAGGCAACCATACATTGATGTTTCTCTCCCTCTATCTCCCTCTCTCTCCCTCTCTCTCCCTCTCTCTCCCTCTCTCTCCCTCTCTCTCTCTCCCTCTCTTTCTCCCTCTCCCCTTCAGTATGGTCCCAAAATAGAGGAAAAAGTGAAGGCTATGAAAAGTGAAATAAAGGTAAATGTACAGGGAAACAGGGAACCAACAGTGATAGGAAGGAAACCAGGACTCAAACCAACAGTTTGGATCAGAAGGAAGAAATAAACATGCAGAACAGAATGAAGAATGAAGAAACAAGAACTCAAGGAGAGGCTTAGGAACCTCCAGGACAATTTACATTCCAACATACAAATCATTGGGGTACCAGAAGGAGAAGAGGAGGAGAAAGAAATTGAAAACTTGAAATTGAAATTTGAAAAAGTAATGAAGGAGAACTTCCTTAATCTAGCAAAGGAAATAGATTTCCAGGAAGTCCAGGAAGCTCAGAGAGTCCCAAAGAAATTTGACCTAAGGAAGCACACACCAAGGCACATCATAATTACATTACTCAAGATTAAAGATAAGGAGAGAATCTTAAAAGCAGCAAGAGAAAAGGAGACAGTTACCTACAAAGGTGTTCCCATCAGATTGTCAGCTGATTTCTCAAAAGAGACCTTGCAGGCGAGAAGGGGCTGGAAAGAAATATTCCAAGTCATGAAAGGCAAGGACCTACATCCAAGATTGCTCTATCCAGCAAAGCTATCATTTAAAGTGGAAGGGCAGGTAAAGTGCTTCCCAGATAAGGTCAAGTTAAAGGAGTTTATCATCACCCAGCCCTTATTATATGAAATGTTAAAGGGACTTACCTAAGAAAAAGAAAATAAAAAAATATGAACAGTAAAATGACAACAAACACAACTATCAACAACTGAACCTAAAACAAAACAAAACAAAACAAAAACAAACTAAGCAAACAACTAGAACAGGAACAAATTCACAGAAATGGAGATCAAATGGAGATCACATGGTTATCAGTGGGGAGGAGGAGGGGGGAGAATGGGGAAAAATGTACGGGGAATAAGAATATAAATGCTTGGTACAGGGAATGAATAGCATAAATGGTAGGTAGAAAATAGACAGGGGCAGGTTAAGAAGAGTATGGGAAAATGGAGAAGCCAAAGAATTTATATGTACGATTCATGGACATGAACTAAGGTGGGGAAATGATGGTGGCAGGTGAGGTACAGGGTGGAGGTGAATAAAGTGGAGAGAAAATGGGACAATTTTAATAGTATAATCAATAAATATATTAAAATTTAAAACTAAAGCCCCAGCTGGTGTAGCTCAGTAGATTGAGTGTGGGCCTGCAAACTAAAGGGTTGCCAGTTCGATTCCAGTCTAGGGCACATGCCTGGGTTGAAGGCCAGGTCCTTGGTAGGGGGCACTCAAGAGGCAACCACATATTGATATTTCTTTTCCTCTATTTCTCCTTCCCTTTCCCTCTCTCTAACAATAAATAGATAAAATAAAATAAAACTAAAAAGGTCATACGCAGTGATCAAGTGGGATTTACTCCGAGGATGCAAGTTTGGTACAATACCTGCAAATCAATAAATGTGATACACTACATAAACAAAATAAAGGATAAAAACCACATGATTATTCAATATATGCAGAAAAATCATGTGATAAAATCCAGCACTGATTTATGATAAAAACTCTCATCAAAGTGGTGACAGAGGGAACATTTGTCAATATAATAAAGGGCATATATGACAAACCCACAGCCAATATCATATCAATGAGCAAAATCTAAAAGATTTCCCTTAAGTTAGGGAACAAGACAGGGATGTCTGCTCCCACCACTCTTATTCAACACAGTACTGGAAGTCCTAAGCATAACAATCAGACAAGAAGAAGAAATAAAAAGCATCCAAATTGGAAAGGAAGAAGTAAAACTGTCTTTATTTGCAGATGACATGATACTATATGTATAGAGAGAACCCTAAAGAATCTACCCAAAAAAAAACCCTGCTAGAACTGATCAATGAATTTAGCAAAGTAGCAGGATACAAAATAAATATCCAGAAATCAGTTGCATTTTTATACACCAATAATGAACTATAAGAAAGAGAAACTAAGAAAACAATCCCATTTACAATTGCTTCAAAAAAATACAACAGAATATCTAGGAATAAATTTAACCAAGGATGTAAAAGACCAGTACAAGGAAAATTATAAGACACTGAAGAAACAAATTGAAGAAGATATTGTACAAATAAGTGGAAACAGGTGCCATGTTCATGGGTAGGAAGAATTTACATCATTAAAATGTTCATACTACTCAAAGCAATCTATAGATTTAATGTAATTCCTAGCAAGATACAAATGATGTATTTCACAGACCTGAAACAAATATTCTAAAAATTTATGTGGAAACACAAAAGCCCCTGAATAGCCACAGCAATCTTGAGAAAGAAGGGCAAAGTTGGAAGAATTATACTACCTGATACCAAACTGTATTTCAAGACCATCATAATCAAAATATCATGGTACTTGCATAAAAACAGACATATAGAGCAATGAAACAGAATAGAGAGCTCAGAAATAAACACACACCTTTATGGTCAGTTAATATTTGCAAAGGAAACAAGCACATACAATTGGGTAAAGATAGTCTATTCAGTAATTGGTGTTGTGAAAACTGGACAGGTACAGCAGAAAAATGAAACCAGACCACCTTCTTACACCGTATGCAAGGATACACTCAAACAGGATTGAAGACTAAATATTACACTCAAACCCATAAATATCATAGAAGAAAACATAGGCAATAAAATCTCAGATATTTCTCTTACAAATATTTTTTTTCTGATGTATCTCTTTGGTCATGGGAAACAAAAGAAAAAAATAAAGAAATGGGACTACATTAAACTAAAATGTATTTGCACATCAAAGGAAACCATCAAGATAAAAAGACACCCACTGAATGGAAGAACACATTTGCCAAGGATACAACTGAGAAGACATTAATATCCAAATTTTATAAAGAACTTATAAAACTCAACATCAAAAAATCAAACAATCCAATTTAAAAATGGGTAAAGGATCTGAATGGACACTTCTCTGAAGAGGACTTACAAATGGCCAGTAGACATATGAAAAGATGCTCAAGATTAATAATCACCAGAGAAATGCAAATCAAAGCCACAATAGGATATCACCTCACACCTGTCAGAATGGCTATCATCAATATATCAACAAACAGCAGGTGTTGATGAGGATGTGGAGAAAAAAAGAACTCTTGTATAATGTTGCCAGGAATATAGATTGGTATAGCCACTGTGGAAACAGTATGGAGTTTCCTCAAAAAATTAAAAATGGATCTGCCTTATGGCCCAGTGATTTCACTTCTGGGAATATTTCTGAAGAAACCTGAAACACTAATTTGAAAGAATATATGCACCCCTGGCTGCATATATGCAATGTATGTTCATTGCAGCACTATTTACAATAGCCAAGATTTGGAAACAACTCAAGAGCCCATCAGTAGTTGAGTGGATAAAAAAGCTGTGGTACATTTACACAATAGAATACTAATCAGCTTGAGGGAAAAAGAAGGAAATTTTTACCCTTTTCAACAGCATGGATGGACCTGGAGAGTATTATGCTAAGTGAAATAAGCCAGTCAGAGAAAGGCAAATACCATATGATTTCACTTCTATGTAGAATCTAATAAATAAAATAACGAAAGAAACAAAATAAAATGACTCACAGATATAGAGAACAGACTGAGAGCTGTTGGGAGGGTTTTGGGGGCTGGGTGAAACAGACGCAGACATTAATAAGTGATTACCAGAAGGAAAGAGGTGGTGAGGGAGGCAGGTAGATGATGGTTAAGTGGGGATAAATGGTGACAGAGGGGACTAGACTTTGGGTGGTGAACACACAATAGAATAGATAGATGATATATTATGGAATTGTACACTAGAAACCTATGTAATTTTATTAACCAATGACACCCCAATAAATTCAGCTTAAGAATGAAAAAGAATACCATTTATAGTCACTCAAAAAATGAAATACTTAATGTTAAATTTAAACTTTTAAAAATCATGTAGAAGTTTATATGCTAAAAACTGCAAGACACTCATGAAAGAAATCAGAGAAAATTTAAATAAATGGAGAAACATGCTGTGTTCATGGTTTGGAATGCTCAATGTAGTAAAGATACCAATATTTTCCAAACAGATAGGCATGTTAATACAATTTCTATCAAAATCCCAGGAATGTTTTTTATGGATATAGGTAAGATTATTCTTAAATTTATAAGGAATTAGAATAGCTAGAACAGTTTTGGAAAAAATAAAATTGTGCAGTCACTCTGCACAATTTTAAGGCTTATTATATAGCTATGACAAGTCAAACTTGTATGGTATTGGCGGAAGGATGGACACAAAGACCTACAGGGCAGAATAGAAGACCCAGAAGGAGACCCGTACAAGTACAAAACTGATTTTCGACAAAGACTTAAAAATAATTGAATGGAAAAACAGTCTTTTCAACAAATGGTGCTAAAGCAATTGGACATTGCACAGTCAAAATAATTTTTTAATAATCTTAACTTCATGTCTTACACAAAAGTAAACTCAATCTGAGTCATAGACATCAGTGTAAAACATAAAACTGTAAAATTTTAAAAGAAAACATAGGAAGGCTTGGTAAAGAGTTCTTAGACATGACACCAGAATCACAATTCATAAATGAACAAAACTCAATACTTGGACTTCATCAAAATTTAAACTGTTTGCTGTGCTATTGACTAGAAGAAAATATTTGCAACCTCATATATGACAAAGGACGCATTTAGAATATATAAAAATCTTTCAATAGTCAACAGTATAAAAACAATCTAATTAGAAAATGGACTAATTACATGAAGAGACATTTCACAGAGGAGTATCTATCTGTGGCAGAGAAACACATGAAAAAAAATATTCAGCATCAACAGCATCAGGGAAATGCAAACTCAGACCCCAATGAGCTGTCGCCACACACCTGGCAAAAACAATAAATAAAATATACTTACAATACCAAGTACTGGCCAGAGGTGGAACAACTGTATGTTGCATATATTGCTGATGGGAATGTAGAGTGTCAGCCACTCTGAAAAGTTTTATAATTTCTTAAAAAACAAATATAAGTGAAATAAGTCAGACAGAGAAAGACAAATACTATATGATCTCACTTACATGTGGAATATAAAAAAACAGATCAGATTTGTAATTACCAGAGGTGGGGTCATTATAAGATAAATAAGTATGACACAATGACTATAATTAACACTACTGTATGATATATTTGCAAGCTGTTAAGAGAGTAAACCTAGAAGTTCTTATCAAAAGGAAAAAATTTACATTCAGGTTTTTGTTTTGTTTGTATTTTTTTGTTTTGTATCTACATGAGGTGATGGATGTTAACTTATTATGGTAATCATTTTGCAATATATGAAGTCTGTCCAGAAAAAGTCCAGCCACTCTTAATATAACAAGAATTGTTTGTGACATTGATGTAACCTGGTAGCCAAGGAGAGTGGACTGGAATGCACATGTGTGAACAATGACAACTTCACTGTACTAGTCAGTGGGGGTGGTAGACACCATTGAGTGAGCATGTATACTGTGTAGCCATCACATTCAAAATGACTGAGCAAGTAGAGCAATGAATGTCCATGAAATTTTGCATTAAGCTTGAACATTCCTTCATGGAAACTATTTTGATGATTCAGAAGCCCAAAGCTATGGGCACCTGGTGATTGGCAGCTTCATCACAGCAATGCACTTGCTCATGCATCATGTATGGTGCAGAGTTTTTTGGCAAAGCATCAAATCACCCAGGTGACTCAGCCACTCTACATCCAAATTTAATGCCCTGCAATTTCTGGCTTTTCTCAAAACTAAAATCACCTTTTGAAGGGAAGAGATTTCAGAACTTCTATGAGATTCAGGAAAATACAATGGGGCAGTTGATGGCGATTGGGAAAACTGTGAAGTCTCAAGTGCTACTTTGAAGAAGACTAAGGTGTCATTGTCCTATGTACAATATTTCTTATATCTTGTATATTTTAATAAATGTCTCTATTTTTCATACAAATTGCTGAATACTTTCCAGACAGGCCATAAGTTAAGTCTTTGTGCTATACACCTTAAATTTATACAGTGCCATATGTCAGTGATATCAGTAAAACTGAAAGAAAAACAAAACCTGAATGTATGATTACCATACATCCCAGCAACTATACTCCTGAGCATTTATTTGACAGTAATGAAAACATGTCCACACAAAACCTGTGCACTATTGTTTATAGCAGCTTTCTTTATAATAGTAAAAAATAAGAATAAGAGAACAATTAAATATGTGGTACATCCACACCAGGGAATTACTACTCAGCAATAAAAAGAAATGAACTAATGATATAGGAAACATGGATAGACCCCAGGGACATTGTTCTGAGTGACTTGGACACTGAAAGCATAAAAAGCCAGTCTCAGAATATCATGTACTATGTGGTTATTTGAATAATATTCTCAACAAAACTATAAAAATGGAGAGCAAGTTAGTGTTGTCAGGATTTAGGGAGGGGAAAGTGAGGGAGGTGAATGTGGTTACAAAGGAGTAGCACAAGGCAGATCTTTGAATTGTTGGAACAGCTTTGTATCTTGACTGTGGTGGTGGTTACAAAAATCTATGCGTGTGACCAAATGCACAGAATCATGCACATATACTATACCAGTCAGTTTCCTGGTTTTGATACTGTACTATATAGAGTTGTAACCATTGGGGGAAACTAAGTGAAGGATACAAAGGACTTCTTTGTGCTATCTTTGTAACTTCTTGTACATTTATAATTATTTCAAAAATAAAAAGTGTAAAAAATATTTTAATTTTTTTAATATTTTTTAATTTTAAAAAATTTTTAAATATTTAATTAAAGAGATATAAAAGTCTAGATAAGAACTGTTCAGAGAAGAAGATAGAGTTTTATTGGAAACACATTGAATTGGAGGAGCTGGCGTGATAACTAGATGGAGATGTGGACAGGCATCTTATAATACTGATCTGAATTTTGAGAACATCTAACCTGAGACGAGGCTAAATTAAGCTGTAGATCCTAGTGTGGTTGCTAAGGAAAAGAGCAGAGAAAAAGAGAAAACAAGGATATTTATGAGGTATGAAGAAAAGGAAGAACTGTTGGCAGGAGGAATATGGGTTGTTAGTTGTCAAGGGGGCAGACTTGATATTTACGTTAAGTGAAACTTCCCAGAATCCTTTTCTTTCACCAGAGAAAGCAGGGTTTTCAAAATATTAGATTGCACTTTGAAAGAACTGAATTCTACAACCAGATCTGCAATTATTTAGATTTGTTACCTTAGGTAAACCACTTAATTTCTGAATGTCATTTCCTTGGCATAAAATCATAAAGTCAATACTTTTAATCAGGCAGGTTAAGGGTTTGGATGTGCCTCACCTGTATTCACTTGGAGCCCAGGTTGAGGGCCACAAGGACACAGGGTACATCTTCTCAGGCAGTCCTTCAGGTCACATTTCAAGCCTCTGCTTGCTCATGTCAGCTAACATTCCCTTGCAAAGCAAGTGGCAAATATGTGGGGTGGAGGAGACTGCCCCACCCAGGGATAGGAAATGAATGTTTGCTGAATAATCAAATCTTGATGTGGTTTGGTTTAGGGGTTAGGATACTTGCAACAATATAACCCTATTTGCTGAGACCAACACTAAAATTGCCTTGGTTTCTTCATCGAATCTCAGACTGGGAATAGGAGCCTGAATCCCTGATGGCTTGGATGTAGGAAAAGCCCCAGGTTCCCCCTGGAGTGCCTTTGTTTCCTAGAAGACTGCCTGGCATTTCATCTGCTTCCTGGAACTGAGGCCTAGGGTGGTTGCCAATCACATTTTCTTCATGGTATGAAACATCTCTTGTGTGCCCCTCCAGGACTCCCTCCCCATTTTCTACCCTGCTGAGGTGTTTGGACTATACAGCAAAGGGCTCTTTTGTACTGCCATCTGCTTGAGTTTGGCCACTGAGGAACTATCAGGGGATCCGAGTGGGAAGGAGAGTGAGGTTAGGTATTTACTGCCTGTGGGATCCTTGGGAGCCTGTAGGGTAAGCCTTGGCTGACTGGGGGATAGCCTTGGGTGACTATGTTCCTCCACCAAATTCAGTTTCTCTCATGACAGCCTTTCTTACCATTTTCTTCTCACTTTCTTGTGGGTTTCAGTATGTGCACCCTCGCCTCAGCCATTCAGTCTAGAGGTGGTAACAGCTCTATTGTTATTATTCTGGGTTTCTGAACAATCCCCTGGCGGTTTCCCTTATCTGTCCATATCTTTATTAACCACTCCTGAAGTTACCCTAAGGTGAGTGTGTCATCTCTTTGCTGCTCCAACCTTAACTGATGAAACCTTGGATTTCAGACAGGTCCACAGGAGTGCAAGGATTTCTGCCAGTTGCTGTTCATCTCTCGAATATAACCCCAGTGCCTAGGAAAGCACTGGGCACATATGAGGTGCTCAATAAATAATTAAAGGATTTTTGAATAGATGAAAATTAATGAATACTCCTTCTTGCACAGAATTTCTGTGCCCTTGTTTATTTGAAAGAGAAAAGAACACTGTATTCTTCATTGTGGTTCAGGGTGAAACAACTAAGAGGGATACTATCTCTGACATGGAGATCTGTGTTTTCTTTTTCAAATTTTGGTACAAATTGTGGTAAAACACACATAACAGAATGTACCAGTTTAATCATTTTTTAACTCTACAGTTCAGTAGCATTAACTACACATACATTACTGTACACCATTAGCTCCATAACTTTTTATCTTCTCAGGCTGAAGCCCTATATTCATTAAACATTAACTCCCCATTCCTAGCCTTAAGCACCACCATTCTACTTTTCGTCTCAATAAATTTGAGTACTCTGGGTACCTCATATAAATATAATTAAACAGTATTTCTCCTTTTGTAACTATCTTATTTCACTTAGCAAAATGTCCTCAAGGTTCATCCAGGTCAAGGTTTCCTTCCCTTTTAAGACTGAATAATATTCCATTATTTTTCTGTAGACCGTGTTTTGTTTATCTACCTATCCATTGGAGGACACTTGGGTAGCTTCCACCTTCTGGCTATTGCAAGTGATGGTGCTTCGAACATGGCTGTATAAATAGCTACTTGAGTTTCTGCTTTCAGTTATTTATGCCCACAAGAAAAATTGCTGGATCATATGGTAATTCTATTTTTAACTCTTTGAGGAACCACCATACTGCTTTCTACAGTGGCTGCACGATTTTATACCCCACCAGTACCACAAAAGTGTTCCAGTTTCTCCACATCCTTCCCACAACCTATTTTCTGTTTTGTTTTTATACCAGGCATTCCAATGGGTGCAGTGAGGTGTTTCATCTCATTGTGATCTTGATTTGCATTTTTTTAATAATTAGTGATGTTAAGCATCTTTTCATTTGTTTACTGGTCATTTGTGTGTCTTCTTTTGAGAAATGTCTATCCGAGCCCTTTGTCCATTTTTGAATCAGCTTCTTTGCTTTTCTTGTGGTAACTTGTAAGAGTTCTTCATATACTCTGGATAGTAGTTCCTTGTTGGATACATGATTTCCAAATGTTTCCCATTAGTGACCTTTCTACTCTGTTGATAGTGTCTTTTGGCACACAAAAGTTTTTAATTTTGATTAAAATTAGAGCCCAATTCATCTGTTTTTTTTTCTTCTGTTGGTTGTGTCAAATCTGGATAATGTTTGGGGCATCATTGCGATATGGAAATATTTTTTACATCGTTTTCCCATGAGACCCACCCTGTACCCTCTATACACTAGCAGAGCCTATGGGACACAGTATCATATCAATTCTCTTCAATAGGCTGCACTTCCTGATGGCAGGAAATTTCTATTAATCCTGGGGCCTTGCAGAATAATTCACAGCATGGGGCAGGGGAAGGGGGGACTGAAAAGCTGCTGGATAAATAAAGGGGTAACTAAATAAATGGCTCTAGGAAGGAAAATATTGGCATTGCCACAGGGCTGTGAGCCTCAAACCTGACTGTTTTCAAAAGCTCTTTATTTCTTTCTTTCATTCCCTATTGTCCTGGGAGGTTGCTTCTCAGTGGGATCTGGCTTTTATATAATTGTTTACAGCATAACAATACTGTTTTATAGCTGTAAGGCAGTGGCCTAATTTCCCTCCTTCTTTAATGAAAGGAACATGTCTTCTGTGGGAAATTGTTGATTTATTGAGTGACCAAAGACTGTTTCTGTTCCTAGTAGAAACCAGAACAGACAAGCTACTTGCTGAAGGTGAGGAAGGAACATGACCAGCTACTTCTGAATAGGAAATTAATTTTGTCTCCCCTGGTGCGTCCTTGCTAATTTGGAGCTGAGTTTCATCCTGATGCTCTCCCTCAGATGCCTCAGATGGAGAGCCCTCCTTGGGACAGCCAGTCCAAACACCTTTTTAATGAAATTTGTGCATGAAACTCTCCCATGAACCCCCAAGTCTCTTGGAACACAAGTTCAATATACAATAAAAATGAATGAATTGAGAGCATTCATTCCACAATAAAAGAAAATCTACTGAATGAAGCATGAATAATTATTAATTATCTTTTTCTATTTTTCATCCTTTTTAGGGCTGCTGGTGTCACTATCAAATAAGGGGTAGCTGGCATCAAAGAGAAGGAAAAACTAATAGGAGAAAAATCTGAAATTAAGCAAATTCTGTCAATTAACTTTTTGTGCAAATTGGGAAAGGCTATTGTTATAAATCATTGTTTGATTTTAGTTGCAGAACATTCCAGTAAGGTGCATAAGTCTTTCTGGTCCTGTTGGAGCAAGTTTGAAAAGTGATGACATTCTAGAGAGAGCAGGGCCTGGATCTATGTCTTTGTCGCACCTCCCTCCTTCTCTTGTACCATCCTGCCCAGGTTATGAAACCAGTTTTAGCCTCTGTATGCTCACCTTTGAAAGAGGGATATGATGAGAGATGCCTTAGAACTGCAACAAGAGATTAAATGAAATCAGCATGTAGCATGTGATCAATAAATCACCTTTTGCTTCCCCTTCCCACTCTGGGAGGCATTTGCTATGGATGCAATCATTTAGGGGCAGAGTTATTGTTAGGTGATTACTAGTTTAAGTAACAGACTAGTGACTGATCAGATGACTAAGGCTTGTGGACAGAAAAATGACTTTTTTTACAAGACATTGGTTCCTCTATCAACTCATTCATTTGTCAAACATGTGTATGACTTGAAAAAGGAGCTGATGGTAGTGAAGGATTCCACCGGGCTTGGCCCTGGAAACTTGGCTGAATTATAATGAGTTGGCCAAAATGTTCATTTGGTTTTTTTCTGTAAGATGGTTCTGGTAGCACTTAGTTGTCTTTAACTTCATTTGAAACAATTTTGTTAGATTGTATTGTGACAGCAGTCATAGCATATTTAAAAAATACATCAAAATTGGTGAATTTTTGTGTAGCCATTTTAATATTTAAGATGGAAGAAAATATACAACATTTTTGGCATATTATGCTTTATTATCTCAAGAAAGGTAAAAATTCAACTGAAACACAAAAAAGATATGTGCAGTGTATGGAGAGGGTGCTATGACTAATTGAATGTGTCAAAAGTGGTTTTCAAAGTTTTGTGCTGGCTCGCTGAACAATGCTCCATGGTTGGGTAGAGCAGTTGAAGTTGATAGAGATCAAATTGAGACATTAATTGAGAACAATCAATGCCATGCAGGAGATAGCTGACATACTCAAAATACCAAATCAATAAAGTTTTTGGTAAAAATGAAAGATGTGTTTTTTATTTTATGGAAAAAAACTAAACGGACTTTCTTGGCCAACACAATAGCTTCCTTCTTCTTCCAGAACTTATTTCAAACTGTTCTAAGATATTTGGGTCATGGGTGGGGTGTTGTGACCACATTGGTCAAGGTATGAATTCCCCATGTTACTATAAGCTCCATGGCTGGGCTCCATGCATTTCACTCACAGCTGCCCAGCAGCCACTGAGAGAGAGCCCTTATTAGACACAACTGACCACTTGCCTCATCCAATTCAATATAATTTCCTCTTTCTCAAGTCCCAAATAAGAGGAGAGACTAGGCAGGACATGGAATATTTGGTAGCTCAGGATTTTTTCTTTCATTTTACTGGGGCCAGATGTAAATGTAGTGGCCTCTTCTAGCTGCTATTTCCACTCCTGTGAAAGAGCCAAGGGGAAGGACAACATATGTGGGAAGAACTTTGCACAGCTAAAGGATTTGTAAGACATTGTAAATGGACTGCACTGTAAAGCCCACAGACAAGTGAGAATAATTGGAATCCTGTTCACTGAAGAGATATGAGACTCTTCCTTACTTTTTATCACAGATTTCCCCATTTTTATTCCCTCTGGAGAAATCTGGTTCCACAGATATTTATAGTCCAGAATCCCAGAGGGTAGAAGTCTCCCATCCTTGCTGCTTGGAAGTTTTTTTCTGCCCACAGGACAGAGTACAGGTGCTGGCTGTCCAGAGAGCTCACGTTCTAGAGAGCAGATCCGCCACCCACCTATTATGGCAAGGCCCAGGGCCACCTGGGGCTTCCAGGAGGAGGCAGAGTTTCTAGTCTTCATTTTGGAAAAACAAATTCTCAGCACATTTTCATGATTAATTCTTCTTACTTTTAAAGATGTTTGGCAGCAAAGATTAGTGTCTTTAAACAATGCTGTCTCCAGCATTAAAAAGCAAATCACCTGAATAAATTTTAAAGATCTGATATGAACCAGGCAGCATCCAAGGAGCTGTGCAAAATGAAAGACTTTTATAGGCAGAAGGGAGTGGGACAAGGAAGTCATACTAGCAAAAAAAGCAGATTGGTTATGGCAAGGCCACTTTTCTTTAAGGGACAGCACAGGTCCATCTGGTAAATGACCTCACTAATGCTGGTGGGTGATTCCTGACAAGACTTAAGATGCCATTTCTGGGAGAGGCTGACACTGTTATTAAGTTAAGCCTTTGTTTGGTAACCTGGGGCTTAGTATAAGTGACTTCATTTTGGGTCTGTTATTTTGTGGGGGGGGGGGCTGTTATTTTTAACATGAGGTTGGAACCCCTCTTCCACTTTGTGACTTCCAGAGGTGATGTACTCCCCACCATGAGGCCCTTCCACCTTGTTGTCCTCCAGGTCTTCAGAGTGAGGGATACTGCATACCTGCATCCTATCCATAGTAGAAATGACTGCTCATTCAGCTTAGCCTTTTTCTCCTGAACTCATTCTGTTCAAGTATTGAACATCCATAGTGGAACAAGACAGAGATAGCCCTCTGGAAACAATATTTAGAGGTCATAATTGCCATCTCCAAGGAACTCAGGCTCTAGAGGAGGAGAGAGAGAAGGCAAATGGACTCAAACCATTTGTAGAGAGTTGTTATTGAAATGTACTGGGACACTCTGGGAGGAGAAGATAGAGCCCTAAACACTGTGAGGCCACTGGGGTTGAGGTGAGTCATAAAAACTACTAACTTAAAAATAAAAAGGCCTTTCAAGTGAGAGGCAACAAGCATTTATTGAGATCGATAAGAACAGCTATTTCAACATAGTGATTAAGGCAGAAGTCCAAACAGTGCTCTAACTAGGAGACAAAACAATGGGCATTTATGAGAAAGGGAAGGGAGACAATTCCATCAGTAGAAGGAAGACATTTCTGTTGGTGCAGGTAACACAGACTGATATTAATTTCAAACAATGTGTTTAATTTTTAGTCCAGTAGTCATCAGCCCAGTAGTCATAATAACGGCTTTCTTATTATCTTTGCAAACAGTTTTTTGGAACACAATGTTGCTTTAGGCCCAGTCCAAAGATTATTTTGCCCTGTTTTAACATCCAAAGGTTTGAGTCATAAGACATGTTTGAGGCATAAGGCAATTCCTCTGGGATGGCAGTCTCGGCTCCATTTAAAGTAGCTCCATTTATATTACTGTTTACAAAAGGCGCATGGAGCCCAACAGGGCTACCAAATAAGCTGAGGGGCAGGAGGGGAAAGAATATTTCAATCAGGATGAGAATATTTGCAAAGCTCAGGGCTGGGGCAGTGCACGCCTGGGTGCAGCAGTGGCCTTGACAAGGTTGGAGGCCCAGATAAGTAGGGGAGTGAATGGAGTTCAGATGGGAGAATTTGGGGTGAGGCACAGCAGCTGCAGTGTCTTACTTATAGGATGCCCACCATCCTTGGCCATGAAGGCAGTAAAGTTCATTGCAGACTTGGGTTTTAAAAAACATGTATTTTACTATGGAAATGTTAAAATATACACAAAAATAGAATAGTATAATGAACTTCCTCATACACATTTTCCAGGTTTGAGAGTTATCAATATACAGCCAATCTTGTCTCATTTATATTTTTCTTCTGCCCCCTCCTTCACTCCCTGGGTTGTTTTAAACCAAATTCCAGATCCCACATCATTTTAGTCAGTAGTTCACCATATGTCTCTAAGAGAAAAAGACTGTTCTTAAACACACCATAATATCATTATTACAATTTAAAAATAAATAGTAACTCCAAATATTATCTAATATTCAGCTAGTTTGTTTGTTTGTTTGTTTATTGAGCATAGAAGGTAGAAAGAAAGAGAAAGAGAAAAACATCAGTTGGTTGCATGCCCCCAGCTGGGAATGTGGCCCGCAACCAAGGAGGCATATACCCTGATCCAAGTGAATGACTTTTCGGTTCACAGGCCAGGGCTCAGCTAGTTTTCAAATTTCCCAGATTGGTTCAGAGGCTTCTTTTCAGAGTAGTGTGTTAGGTCCAGACAAGATCTACACATTGAACATGGTCAATAAGTCCTTAAGTCTTGTTAAATCAGTAACAGTTGCTTCCCTCTCCCTTTGTTCCCTGACACTTACCGAAGAAGACAGGTCATTGGTCCTGCATTTTTGGTTCATTCATTGCAGAAATTGGGGTTCTGGCTAGTGTAATTTGGCAGCCTAGGGAGAGTGGGCTAAATAGAGCCTGACCATGGAGTGTATCGCAGCAGCTTAGCTAGGAAAGGAGGAATGTGGTAAGGCTGGGGTAGTAAGATAGGGAGGAGAGACAAATCTGAAAAATATTTAGAAGTGGAATGGGAGGCAGAGGGTGACGGGAAGAGGAGTCTGCTGATGGCACCCAGGTTTTTGGTTTAAGCAGCTTGGGGTACACACAGGAACATTAACCAGAGGGAGGGATTTGGATATGGGGAGGGAAAGAGCAATATATTATTAGGATACAGATTTGCTTATTTAAACAAAGAACAAAACAAAATATACACACATGCACATTGATGGTATATAAGACTTGCTATCCCAAAATATGATACCTGCACATATTGAATATTTCATGCAGAAAAATATTGAGAAATGGCATGTGTAAGAAGGACTTTCTGACCTTCCCCTGAAGCAGGTTATAAAACCTTCATGTGAGAGTTGCACTCCTACATCTGGGAGAAAAGAATAGCCTTCTCTGGGAAGACAAAGGGACACAGAGGACTCTGAATGAACAGACCTTACTAATTATTTAGCTCATATTATTTTCCTATCATATCTTTTCACAACCTTCAACTCTTGACCTAGCATAAAACACCCAGATGTAACCATTTCTTCAAGTCTTTATTTCCTTGTGAAAGATCCCGTCATATAAAATATTTATTAAATAAATTTGTATGCTCTTTTATTATTAATCTGTCTTCTTTTATGAAGGTCATAGTCAAGAGTTTAGGAAAGTAGAGAAAAATGATATTTTCCTCTCCTACAACACATGCACAGGATGACTTAAAAGATAAGCTTTTGTTTAAGATGTCCAAGATAACTCACCACCAAATCCACCAGACTGTGGTGCAATGGAAGGGGAGCGTGCCTCTTCCCTTTAAGGTTACAACCTACAAGTGCCCCACAATCCTTTAGCTCACATCTCTTTGGCTAGATTCTAGTCACATGGTCATACCTCACTGCAAGGGAAATGGTACATGTTGTCTTGTGCCCAGCTAACACTCTGGGGCTCTTCTGCTAAAGGAAGGAGGGAGAAGGGATACAGTGAGGGGAGATACTTCACAGCAGAAAGTATGGTTTGGTTTGAGGCATACTGAGTTTCAGGTGCCCATGGGTGAATTACAGGGGAGATACTTGCAATGCAGAAGAGAGGTCTCAGGGGGAATTGTGGACTTAAGGTTTGTGATTTTCATTCAGGAGCCATAAGGTATTTGATCAAAGGAGGAACACAACAGACCCAGGATTTAGGAGGGCAATCATTGCATGTCATTGGTGGGGTCAACTGGAGAGAGACAAGGCTGAGACTAGATTATTTAGGAGCTATTATAATGATCTAGAAGACTCAGCAGGAAAAAATATCCACAGAACTTAGCAACTGATTAAATAGAATGGAAGAGGCAAAGGAAGGAGTCAAAGATGACTCTGACTCAAGGTGACAAGTCTAAGTGCCTGAGAGAGTGCAGATGCCATTTATAGAAGAGAAGTCAGAAAGAGGGACAGATCTTTGATAAGATGAGTGGATAAGGGTCTGGGAGAAAAGGAGGAAGATGATCTGGATTTTAAACTGTTAAGAACAGATACTACACTTGATCTTAGCCAAAAGGCCGAGAGGCGATGATGATCTGGATTTTAGATATTTGAATGTGGGCTGCCAGGAATCATCTGGGTGGCAATGGGATGGAGGGTGGTGAAAGGCCCAGGCTTGGTAACAGAGCTCAGAGTTCAAGTCCATGGCCATTTCTAAGCCATGTGACCTTGATCAAGTTTATAATTCCTATGTACTTCAGTGTCCTCAAAAATAAAATAGGAATAATAAGAGGACTCATAAGAAGAATTGCATAAATACATGTAAAACATGCACATAGTAAGTGCTTGATATATGTTTGATTTTATTATTGCAAGGAATGCTAAGTTGGAAATACAAGCTGAAAGCTCTAATAAGGGGTTAGAAGTAAAGATTTATGAGGATCTTAGGTGGAATAAGATGCATGGAGGAGAAGCTGGGTACAGTACACACATACTTGGGGAACATGCATGTGTGGGGAGGAAGGCCCTCCAATTCCACAATCCCTGCACAGCTGTGGTCTATGCACCACAGATACTGCTTTCATAGCTCTTACCAACCTTGTCATTTTCTAATTGTTCCATTAAACGTGTTTCCTATTAGACTCCATGAGGGCAGACCCACACTAAATCCCAACCCCTAATACACAGCCCAGCACAGAGCAGTTTGAGGGAAATGGTGGGGAAGGAAGATTTCCTGGGAAAGGAAGGAGTCTAAAAATATTTTGCTGCTGGAAAATCCCCTGATGAAGAAGGAAATGCTGTGAAGAGTTTGGAGGGAGAGGAAGGGTCAACCTTGACCTGGCTTCCTACAGCAGCCACACTCTCCCCTTAGGCTTATTAAATAGAAAAACAGTTTTACTCAGAATAGAGCCTTGAAATACAGTCAGCCAAGCAGATCTATTCACACAAGCAAGTGAAAAATGAACAGCCAACATCTGGAATGGATAATCAGAAGCCAAAAGAATATAAATACATGCCTTTCCTCAAGATGAGATGTGCCAGTCATCTTCCAGGAGCATGTCCATGAAGCCTCATAAGGACATCCAATGACTCTGAGCACTTATTCCTTTGCAAGGGACTTCCAAGTGTTTTGTGAACATAATAAATGATTCTCAGACAGAGAAATAATCTTGCTTTTCTTCTGAGAAGGAAGAAGTCACAGTCAGGCATTTGCTCTCCCAACGTGATGATTTTCACGACAAATGCAGAAGCTCCAGTGTCAAACTCAACAATGTGACTATATAAAGTCTTCAAGTCTATCATAGAATGAGAGTAGGAAGGGCCCTTAGAGACTACTCAGCCTTACAACCTCATCTTAGTGATGAGAAACCAAGGCTTTGAAGACAACCAGTAAATCAGAGAAAGAGCTTCTTACTGATCTTCTTCTGTGTGCCTAGCACTGCACTGGCTGCTCCCACACACATTCTCATTTAAGCCCCATAAATATTTTCTGAGGCTTGCGGGAAGCATTGATATATGTGTCTGACTCAATGAAGGTAACTAACTTGCCCAAACACCCATCTGGTGATAGAGATTTGACCCAAGCCTCTAGTTCACAACCACTGGATCAGTTAGAACAACAAGGTTCTGCTGTTCTAACAATCCCAGAGATCAACAAAGGGAAACGTATTATTCATGCCTCCTGTTCACCATTGATTGACCAAGTATCTTCTCTTTATCACCTTCAGGTAGGGATGAGTGAGGGACCCAGGCTGAGGCAGGCTCCACTGCTAAGGCCCAAGAGGGGAGAAGGAGTATAGTGACTCATACTGCCCTTAAAATCAGCCTACAAGTGCACACCTCACAATTCTCTGGCCAACACAAGTCGTTTGCTGCATCCAACTTCCACAGAGCAGAAAAAGCAATCCTACAGTGTGACTGAGACCATCAGTAAATATCTGGTGGGTTGCACCAATAACTACCACCATGCTCTTTCCTCTACCCCTCCAAGCCCCCCAGAGAAGTACTGCCAGGTTCCCAGTATGGCACAGGCCCTCCCTGTGTACCATACTTCCTGCTCTCCCACGCTGCCTCCCTTTGCCTGGTTAAAAAAGACCAAAATTTTTATTTTTTCTTCTGTGGAAATTTGTATAAATATGTTGGAAAACATTTACAGACCCCAGACCTGAAAGTTGACATGGAAAGAGAACTAAAATTTTAAGCTATAAGTCATCATGAAAGAGTATTGGGGATTCTTGAGATTCTTGATGTCATTGTTTATTTTCTATGATATATGATGGTAGAAAGACATTCTTTGCTATTCTATTTCTTTTTCCCCCTTGTTTCCAAACTGCATGCAAAACTTTTATGTTATTTTAGTAAAAGGGACTTCCCAAATATCATTTTATAAATCTGTGTGAGTGTGTTATTATAGAAATATTTTAAGCACACACAAAAGTAAAAAGAATAGTATCATGGTGCATTAACAATATGCCCGCAAGTCATTTGACCCACCTCTTATCAAAGGTGGAGTCCATGTCTCTCTCCCCTTGCACCTGCGTGACCTTTGTAACTGCTTTGACTAAAGAAAGTAATGGAAATAATGCTATGTGATTCTGAGACCAGATTAGAGAAGGCAGCACAGAGTCTGCCTGGCTGCCCTCTCTTGGAACTTAGGAGCCCTATAAATCATGAGAGCTGTTGGGAGGGAGAGAAAAATTTTGTTTTCCCTCAACCCGTGTAAGGTTCATTGATTCAGGCCCTGTATATTAGACTGACAAAAGACAGATTAGTGAGAGAAAAACAAACAAGTTTATTAATATGTGCAGCAGATACACACATGGGAGAATTCAGTGATGGGTGACTCAAAGAGGTAGTTAGAACTTGGACTTATATAGCACATTACCAAAGGATAATAATTTTTTAGAATAGTGGCAAGACCAAAGAAAAGGACCATGAGCTTCTAGAGACAGCAAATTGTGGGAGAGCAAATATATGGGGAAACTAGTGGTAGATGAGGGCTAGTTTACCAAAGTTTATGTGGATTCCACTGGTCTTTGGGCTGCTAAGTGTCCAGAGTTGTCTCTGGTGATTAACTCCTGTCCTTCCTGGTAGAGAGGGAAGGGGAAACACCTTTACAGATTTAAATCCTGTTTTCAGGAAAATAGGAAGAAGACAGAGAGCTTTCCTTGTATCTGCTTTTCATCTATCACATTCAGTTCAAAATAATCCTCATGCCAAAGCAGCATATTTTGCTACCTTTCACCATCATATTGAAGAATAAGAGCAGGAAAGAGAGAGAGAGATGCCCAAGGAACTTCAGCTATGAGAGTCTTCCCGACCCAAGTACCAGGTATGCACATGAGTGACCTTGACATGTCTCCAGTCCAACCACCGACAACTGTAATTATACAGGAGACACAAAGCAAGACCATCTTAGCTGACCTCAGTCAACTCTTCATACCTCGAAAGATAATAATAAAATGACTACTGTTTTAAGTCTCTAAGTCTTGGAGTGATATTAATAGCAATAGGTAACCAGAACACATATAAAAAACCCCATGTATTCATCATCCAGCTTCAACATTTATCAACTCATGGCCAATCTTATTACATCTAAACCCCCATCCAATTGCTCTACTTCAAATTATTTTGAAGCAAATTATACATGTCCCATCATATCATTTCATCTGTAAATATTCCAGTATTTTCTAAAAAGATAGGTTCTAAATTTATATTTAACCACAGTATGACCAGTAATGGGTTGAATTGTGTCCTCCAAAAACATATGTTGAAGTCCTAACTTCTGTTCACGTGAATGTGACCTTATTTAGAAATAAGATTTTGAGAATGTAACCAAGTTAAGATGAGGTCATGCTGGATTAGGGTGGGGTTAATCCAATGACTGATCTCCTTAATAAAAGGAGCAATATTTGGACACAGAGACATGCAGGCACAAAGGGAGAGTGCCATGTGATGGTGGGGGGCAGATAATGTAATGACACATCTATAAGCTAAGGAACACCAAGAATTGCCAACAAGCGCCAGAGGCTAGGAGAGAGGCACCAAACAGATTCTCCCTTAGGCCCTCCAGAAGGAGCCAACCCCACCAACACTTTGATTTCAGAGTTCTAGCCTCCAGAACTGTGAGGAAGTAAGTTTCTGTTATTTTAAGGCACCCAGTTTGTGGAAAGTTGTTAGGGCAACCCTAGGAAAGAAACGTTTCATTCAAGCAACATTCTATTTTAACTTAAAAATTAGGTATGTTCTTTTCCTCTCATGCATTAACTCTCATCCTACCCAAGGTTTTTAAAGCTTCTAATCGTGTGTGGAATTGTAATTTTGTACCTCATAAAAACAAAAGACCAACAATAGCACCTGGTTGGTGATTCTTCTTTTCCTTTTTCTCTCAGGTCATACAGTCCCTCTATAAACAGTAGTTGATTTGACCTAGTTGAGAGACTCAGCCTTCATGGGATGTTGTAGGAAGTTGTAGCAGGGAGAGAGCAGGTGAACTCTGGCTCCAGACCCACCAGGACTCCTCCTGGAGCTGCACTTTCCTAGGTCTTAGCCAACGTTGACAGCTTTGCGGAAATTGTTTCTCTTGTCTGAGCCTTGCTCACTTAGTTATGAAGGAAGATTAACCCTTTATATTCCAAGGCATATTGTGGCAGTAAATGTGATAGGTTATGAGAATGCTGACCTAGTGTCCAGCACATTGAAGCACTGATTCTGTTTTGAGTAACCAAAAGTGGGAAGAGCCTGGGTTGCTTGGTCTCCTCCAAGTGTTGCAAGAGCTGCTAAATCTGTGCTTGGAAAGCATGAGGTCATCCTGTCTTCTCTAAGTCCAGGAGGAAAACAAACCTGTCTGAGAAGCTGAGCTTTGGCAGGTCAAGAATAAGCAGAGCCTGATGTGGTATGGATTTAGGAGTATTAGAAGGAGACTCTAAGCAAATGTCCTGAAGTTCTACTTTAGAAAATTTATCCTTTTATCCTGAGCTTTGCACTTGCATCTTTCAAAATGTAAGTAGTAACTCGTTGAGTCCCCACCTCCCTTGAGAGAATTAATTGAGTAGAGGGCTCCCTTCTCAGACTGGAGGGCCCAGGCTGGTATAAGGACACCAAGGGAGCAGAAAGAGGACATCTGTTCAGACAGGCCTGTCCTCAGAGGCTTTCCTGTCCCATGAGATGTGCTGGGGGGTGTTTGAAGCACAGAGCTAATGGAATGGGCTGCAAGATTAGATTAGATTTCGGCAGTCCCTGAAATCCAAACCTTCTATATGTATATTTCTTCCTGGCTCTTCTGCTAACTAGCCAGGTCACCCGTGCAAGACATTCCACCCCCTGGACCTCAGGTTCCTCACACAGTGAGCAGGGCTGTCAGGATGGATAAACCAGAGACCTCTAATGCCCATGAATTCACTAAGTAGAGCTCTTGCTTTGCTTTTTCAGCTAGATGTTGACCTATCACCCATTATTGATACTCTTGGCTTCAAGAAAGTGGAACCTGGGCAAAAGGTGGCTTTAACAATAAAGACACTGGATTAACTCAGGAAACAAAAGGCACACAATCCAGAGCTAGATTGGCAGCTTATTAATGTCCCAAAAGACATTACATCCCTCTGGTCCATTTGCAACCATTTCTTATCTTGAGAGTCAATAGAATATAACAGAAAGAGCACACACTTTAGGGAAAGAGAAACACCTAAGTTCCACCTTATTCTGTTGCTTCTGCTCTCTGTAGCTATTGGCAGGTCACCAAGGAAACTTCTCTGAGAATATATAGAAAGGAGTAACACACTCTACCTTGAAAGGATTAAAGAAAGGGTTGTTAAAGTATCTAGCATGAACCTGGCACAAAATAAGTTCTTAATAAATGGTACCTGCTGTTGTTGCTATTAATATCATTGTCAAATTTTGCATTGAAATGCAGTCAATTCTTTAATCTGTTCTTCGGTGTCATTTTCACCACTGTGCATAACAAAGTGCCTGGTACATAACTGAGGCTCCAAAAGTGTTTATAGATGAATGAATCAATCAGTCAACAACTGTTGAGTGTTCAGTGAGAGGCAATATACAGGATGGGGCAAAATAAGTTTACAGTTGTGAGTATGCAAAACATAAAGTTTATTCTTATATTATTATTTATTAATTACTATATTATTTTCCACAAAAACAGCTGCAAACCTACTTTTACCCCACCTTGTACAAAAACCTCATCAAGTACTTAGCAGTGGCAGGCTCTCAGTAAATGGTCACTCCCTTCTTCTGGCTGCTGTGGCCACAGGCCCCATATATGACACTGCCATGTCCAAAGCCTGGTATTCAAGGCCCTGAATCCACCAATTCTGCCTCTTGTCCTGATTTTGCATGGCTTTTTATTCTTTATAAACTGTTAGAGAACTAAGGGCACCTTACCAAACACGTTTGATTCAAAGACCATTTGCTAGTTTTCTATGGCTGCTGTGACAAATTAGCACAAATTGGGTGGCTTAAAACAACATACATGTACTATCTCACAGTTCTGCAGGTAAAATGTCCAACACAGGTCCCACTGGGCTAAGATCAAGTGTTAGCAAGGTGACGTTTCTTTCAGGAGGCTCCAGGGGAGAATTTGTTTCCTTGCCTTTTCCAGGTTCTCCATTCTTTGGCTCCCGGCCCTTCCCTGCACCTTCAAAGTCAACAACAGCAGTGGAGTATTTCTCATGGACTCTTCAGCCTCTCTTACCATTAAAGGGCCCCTGTGATCACATTCAGATAATCCACAAATAATCCTGGACCTACTCAGAAAACCCAGGACAACCTCTCCATGTCATGGTCAGCTAGTTAACAATTTCAACTCCATCTGCAACCTTAATTCCCCTTTGCTATGTAATCTAACAGTCACAGTTCTAGGGATTAGGTCATGGACATCTTTGCAGGGTCATTATTCTGTTTATCATAGATCACTGCCCTTCAAATCCATTATGGTGCTCAGAGGCTTTCCATGAACAGCTGCACCATACATTATGGTTCTTAGAATTTTCTTAGTTGTATGGCTTTGGTTCTTTAACTTAAATTATAAAATTCATCCCAATAACCTATAGGACCTACAATTTCCAAGAAAACACTCTATTAATAACCTTCAGCTATTCCCTTATCTATCTATCCATCTAATAACTTATTTATTCAAGAGATATTTGCTGCATACTTATTACAAGTCAGGAACTGTTGTAGGCCATAAAGATATAGCATAAACAACCTAGATAATACTTCTATTTTTATGAAACCTACATTTTAGTGGAAAAGAAAAAAAATAGGAGGTTCGGGGCACTTCTGGCCAAGATAGAGGTGTAGGTATATACACTGTGCCGCTTTGCACAACCAAAGAACAATAAATTTAAAAACAAAAAAACAACCAGAACTGCCAGAAAGTTGAACTGTATGGAAGCCCGACAACCAAAGAGTTAAAGAAGAAATATTTATCCAGACCAGCAGGAGGGGCAGAGACAGGCAGCCAGGGTGGAGAGGACTCAAGGCAAGGCAGTGGCTAGAGGACCAGGGCAGGCAAGGTGGTGGCTGGCAGACCAGATAGTCTCACATTTCAGTATAGATAAACAGGGAGGAACAACTGCGGAGTGAGACAGACTGCGCAACCCAGGGTCCCAATTCTGGGAAATAGAGCCTCAAAACCTCTGACTAAAAAAAACCTGTTGGGGCTGAGGTGGCAGGAGAAACTCCAATCCTCACTGGAGAGTATGTTGGAGAGACCCACAGAGTCCTAGAATGTACACAAGCCCACCCACCTGGGAATCAGCACCAGAAGGGCCTGATTTGCTTGTGGATAGTGGAGGAAGTGACTGAAAGTCAATAGAGAGCTGAGCAAGCCGAATTGTTCCCTTTCTGACCTCTCCCCACATGCATTGCCATGATGCAACAACATGGGTTGCCCCGCCCTGGTGAGGCAAAATCCAGAAAAAATACAACTAAGTGATCAAGACATAGCCAACCTATCAGATGCACAGTTCAAAAACTGGTAATTAGGATGCTCACAGAAATGGTTGAGTATGGTTGCAAAATTGATGAAAAAGTGAAGGCTATGAAAAGTGAAATAAAGGAAAATGTACAGGGAACCAACAGTGATAGAAGGAAACTGGGACTCAAGTCAATGGTTTGAGCCAGAAGGAAGAAATAAACATTCAACCAGAACACAATGAAGAAGCAAGAATTCAAAAAAAATGAGGAGAGGCATAGGAATCTCTGGGACAACTTTAAACATTCCAATATCCAAATCATAGAGGTGCCAGAGGGAGAAGAGGAAGAGCAAGAAATTGAAAACTTAGTTGAAAACATGATGAAAGAGAACTTCCCTAGTCTAGCAATGGAAATAGACTTCCAGGAAGTCCAGGAAGCTCAGAGAGTCCCAAAGAAATTGGACCTAAGGAAGCACACACCAAGGCACATCACAATTACATTACTCAAGATTAAAGATAAGGAGAGAATCTTAAAAGCAGCAAGAGAAAAGGAGACAGTTACTTGCAAAGGAGTTCCCATCAGACTATCAGCTGATTTCTCAAAAGAAACCTTACAGGCAAGAAGGGGCTGGAAAGAAGTATTCCAAGTCATGAAAGGCAAGGACCTACATCCAAGATTGCTCTATCCAGCAAAGCTATCATTTAAAGTGGAAGGGCAGATAAAGTGCTTCCCAGATAAGGTCAAGTTAAAGGAGTTTATCATCACCCAGCCTTTATTACATGAAATGATAAAGGGACTTATCTGAGAAAAAGGAGATGATCAAAAATATGAACAGTAAAATGACAATAAACTCACAACTATTAACAATTGAACCTAAAAAACAAAACCCAAAACAAACTAAGCAAACAACTAGAACAGGAATAGAATCACGGAAATGGAGATCACATGGAGGGTTATCAGCAGAGAGGTGGAGGGAGGAGAATGGGAGAAAAGTTACAGAGAATAAGTAGCATAAATTATAGGTAGAAAATAGACAGGGAGTGGTTTAGAATAGTATAGGAAATGTAGAAGACAAAGAACTTACATGTACGACCCATAAACATGAACTAAAGAGGGAGGAATGCAGGTGGGAGGGGTTGTACAGGGCAGAGGATAATAAAGGGAGGAAAATGGGACAACTGTAATAGCACAATCAATAAAATATTTAAAAAATGGGCCAAGAACCTGAATAGATACTTCTTCAAAGAGGACATACTGATGGCCAATAGACCAATGAAAAGATGCTCAACATCACTAATTGTCAGGGAAATGCAAATTAAAGCCACAGTGATATATCAACTCACATCTATCAGAATGACCATCATCAATAAATCAACAAACAAGTGCTAGCAAGGATGTGGTGAAAAGGGAACCCTAGTTCCCTATTGTACTGTTGGTAGGAATGCTGACCGGTGCAAACACTGTAGAGAGTCCTCTAAAAATTAAAAATGGAACTGCCTTTTGACCCAGTGTTTCCACTTCTTGGAATTTATCTGAAGAAATCCAAAACACAAATTTGAAAGAATATATACACCCCTATGTTCATTGCAGCATTATTTACAATAGCCAAAACATTGAAGAAACCTAAGTCTCCATCAGTAGATGAGTGGTTGAAAAAGTAGTGGTACATAAATACAATGAAATATTACTGGGTCTTAAAAAAGAATGAAATCTCACCATTTTCATCAGCATGGATGGATGTAGAAGATATTACGCTAAGCAAAATATGTCAGACAGAGACAAATACTGTATGATTTCACTTACATGTGGAATCTAAAAGAAAGAACAGAAACAGGCCTATAGAGAACAAGCTGATGGTTGCCGAAAGGGAGAAGGGTAGCAGGATGGGGAATTAATTAATTAATTAAAAAAGGGAAGCAGTGAGAACTCTGAACAATACATAAACTAGAAGTTGCATTTATGAGCATATCATACATATTCTACTTCATGTATATTATGATGTTGTGACATGTATTTAAACAACCTTCCCAGCTGGGGTGAGACTGCCTCTCAGAGCTAGCTAATTCTTAGAGGCAGCAAAGGGCCCACCTGGGATCCATCCCTTGACATACAGACTAATCAGTCCAGAGCCAGACCTCTTCTCTGTGACCCATACATTCCAGGCAACATTTTTCTGCCTTAATATCCCAGGGCCAGGTACCAGGCAACTGGAGACCAACCTTCTAGTTTAGAGCCCACCAAAATGATTCAAACTAGCCAGTCTTATGATGTTCACCCTGCCCTGCCTTGTCTTTCCCAGGAAATTCCAACAAACATCACAGCCTAAACCTTCCCCTGTTCCTGTCTTCCTCCTCCAGACCACCCTGGTGTCTACCCCAGGACCCTCCATAGCATGCCACATGCCACGCCCCCTGTCTCTAGGAGCTGAGAATAATAAATTTTGTTTTCCCGAGTCTCTCCTCTGTCTCTTCCAGTGGACTAACCATCTCATAAAAGAACACAAAACACTGTGGATAATAGCTATTATTTACAAACTTATCATGCACTTAGGCCCTTTTAAGTTATGAAAACAGGCTTAAAAAGATTAAGGCTGCGTAGTTAGTTAAGGGAAAAGCAGAAGTGGAGCCTAGGTGTGTCTGTTTGCCTCCCCTACTCAATCACTTTCCCCCTCACCACTGGGTGAGGGGCTCCCACCAGCCACAGGGGCTTTTGCTGGGAGCTTGAAGGGCAGAATCTCGAGCCCTTCCCACACCTAGTAACTTAGGCTCTGCATTGGAACTAGATCCCAGGTGGTCCTAAGGGAAGCTGAGAGGCTCTGCTCTATACCCAGGGCCAAGCACAATGGAGAGGACACGCATAACACAGAGTGTCACTGAGAGTAACATAATGAGAGGCTAGGCACAGAGGGTCTGGGATTCTAGAGAAGGAAGCTGGTGTTGAAGGCTGAGACAAGGAAATATGCTCAAAGAAGATAAACCTGGAGGAAATAGTTAGAATTCAAACAATTAGAACTTTAAAGTTTTTACAAAGCATCCCTCTCACCTGACCACCCCTATCTCCACACTCAGGGGCCACTGAGGTCCTCACATTGCCCCTAGACACCATGTTTTACTGGAGTTCACCATATTTTTTTTAAATCCCGGATGTAGTGATTGCTTTTATTGCAAAGCAGGACCAGGTTGTTAGGACAGCTCGGGTGACGTGAGGGAGACTGCCTCTAGGCCTAGGAGGTCTGCACTGTGGCCTTAGGTCCTACATCTAAGTAGGGGTGTTGAGGAGACTCACTCATCTATCTCTCCATTCCTGTGTCTCTCTCAAAGCCAAACAGTAGCCAAAGTTAGAAAAAGTCTATCTCCAGAAAGCATTTTCTGTACTTAAATTCAAAGATAAACATTTAAAGAAAACACACTTGCATTTAGGCACAGACAATGATTAAGTTTATGCACTAAGATAAGGAATGTTTCAAGCACATGGTTCTTTCTTTGTACACATAGGTGCAGTCCTGACCTGCATTTGTTCATATACCTGTTTACAAAAGAGACAGAAAGAGCCATTGTTGGTGCCAACTAAACATTAAAAGTCAGATCTAAGACCTCAGCCTATTTCTGTAGCTCCTGGGGTCTGTCAGCCTACATGGGACCCCAGTTCCCTCTCCAAGTCATAACCATTGCCCCACCCCAACCAGTCAACACATACAGCCATTCTAGACAACCACCCAAGCCAAAAGATCCAGGCCCTTCCACCAGCCTCCAGCTCTTGCATTTTTTTTTCTTCACAGCACTTAACTACCGTCTGACTATCATTTTCATGTTTATTTAGTTCATTTATCTGTTTATAGTCTATCTCCCTGTGATAGTCCTGTGAGTGTAGAGATTTTGACAATTTTGTTCACCACTGCATCCCCAGTATCTAAAATAGTGTCTGGCACAATAAACACTGGTTGAGTAAACACATGTGCATGTAATTAAATATAAATCTAAATGAGCATGATAGTTAAAGATTGCTGAATGAGTGAGTGTCATCTTGTGACTGGACACCCAACCTCATAGGAAACAATGTGATGATGACAAGGTCACATCCCTGGCCTGGGGAGTGGCGTGTGCTTTATTAAAAGTACCTCTGCAGACAAACCGACAGAACTTGAGTTTTTTCAATTCTGTCATTTTTCTATCACCAACTAAAGTTTTTATTTGTGTTTAAAATTTAAGTACAAATTGAGTGCAGACTGCAAGGTACAATATTTTGGTTGGTTAAGCACAAATTTTAGTCATGAAATATAATGAATTTAAGTAGAGTTGCAATGGATTTTTATTCTTGTTTTAATTGTTAATTGTTTTAAAACTAGAGAGTGAATCAAGAAAACAATGATCATTATTGCATGTAATTGTGTTGTTTGGTAGAGGAATTGTTTAAAAACGATCCGCTTGGATGTGAAGTATGCTAGAAATGCCTCTCTGTGGCAGTCCCTGGGTAATAATAATCTGCAAAAGAAAAAGCCGTTTCACGGAGGTGGGAATAATCCAATAGTGAAGGAATACAAACGATTGAAGAGACGAAAGGAGATTCGCTAGATGGTGTTCTGTTGTAGGGAAGGGTTGGCCTCGGGCCCGCCGGAGGACAGGTCAGCCAAAGCTGGGGGCTCCATTCCCATTGCTTGGTTGACTGTGGAATAGGAAGAGAGATACCCGGCACCTGGAAGGGATTTCAGAAGAGAGGTAAAGGGATTCCAGCGGAGAGGGAGGCTGAGCAGATCAGGAATATGCGGCAGTGCGCCCCCTGGAGGCTCCATCGTGTGTTTGCAGTGAGAGTCCCTTGCCACTACTTCTGGGCTGCAGTCCCTGGGCTTCCCTAGCCAAGTTCCTGAACCGCTGGCTGAGCCTTGGTTTCTTATCTGTTGGACAGAGATTAGATTCCTGATGCCTTCCTTACTCTTTTCTGAGGACTAAATGAGATTCAGCAAGGCCTCTAACACATGATCTATTACTTATCTCACTCACAGGAAGCCTGCCTTCCTTTCCCTCTTAGGCGATCCATGTGGCCACAGGGAACTAACCGTTGGTTTGTTGCGTCAGGGAACAAGAATCGTCACTCATCCCTCGTTCCAAACTAAGGAGCCTTGTAGCCTGCTCCCATCCCCAGCATCCAGCTCATCTAGATGCTGCACCAGAGTTTAAGCCCCACATCTGGGTGGGAAAATGTCACTCCAGCCCATCTTCTTTCTCCAAATGCCCCACGATATGATGTGGTAGTTGAGGGTATGAGCTTGGGGTAAGATCTCATCCCAGTTCAGCCACTTATTAGCTGGATCACTTAGGGCACTGTCACTCAACCTGTCTAAGCATGTGACCTTGAGCACAGTACACTCGCCCTCTTAGCTTCAATTCCTTCCCCGAAAAACAGGTTCACCAACAGTCCCTATCTCAGCAGTATGGGTTGCAATGATTCCATGAAATAATATACGTAAGGAGCTTAATTCAGCATCTGGCACATAGTGATTGTATTTTAATTTTAAAAGCACATTCACACTTAGTGCAGCAGGTCTCCAGAATTCTTCATTTGGCAAAACTGAAACTCTGTACCCATTGAACAGCAACTTCTCATTTCCCTCCCCCGAGGCTCTGGCAACGACCATTCTACTTTGTGTTTCTTTGAGCTTGATTACTTTAGATTCTTCATATAAATGAAATCATATGGTATTTGTTCTATTGCAACTGGCTTATTTCACTTAACAATGCCCTCAAGGTTCATCTATGCTGTAGCATATGACAAGATTTCCTTCTTTTTTAAGGCCAAATGATATTTCACTGTATGCAGATACCATATTTTGTTTATCCATTCATCTGTTGGTGAACATTTGGGTTGCTTTCATCTCCTGATGATTGTGAATAATGTTCTGATAGACATGGGTGGGTAGATATCTCTTTGAGATTATGCTTTCAATTCTGTTGGCTATATAGCCAGATGTGGAATTGCTATATCATATGGAAATTCTGCTTGTAATTTTTTGAGAACTTCATCCTGATTTCCATATTTGATCCATTTTACATTCCCACCAACAGTGCAAAAAAGTCCCAGTTTCTCTACATCCTCACCAACATGTTATTTTCTGTTTTGCTTTTGTTTTTTTGTAGCCATTCTAATGAGTGTGAGGTGATGTCTCTTTGTGGTTTTGATTTGCATTTCCCTGATAATTAGTGATGTTGAGCATGTTTTCATATGCTTCTTGGCCATTTTCATATCTTCTTTGGAGAAATGTCTATTCAAGTCCTTTGCCCATTTTTTAATCTGTTTGTTTTTGCTCTTATAGAAGTTATTTTGTATTCTGAATATTAAAGTCGTAGCAGATGTATGATTTGAAAATATTTTCATTCCACAGGTTCCTTTTCACTCTGTGAGTTGTTTCCTTTGCTGTGCAGCTTTTAAGTCTGATGCTGTTCTAGTTGTCTGTTGTTTTTTTGCTGTTGCCTGTGCTCTTGGTGTCCTATCCAGGCAGTCATTGCCAAATCACATGTCATAAAAATTTTCTCTATCTTAATTTTAGGAGTTTTATGGTCTTAGGTCTTGTGGTTAGTTCTTCAGGTAGTTATTATTGTTGTTGTTACCACTATTTCTATTAATGCTACCCACAAAAGGTTGCTGCCATTAACATGGAAAGTTAAGAGCTTACTATCATGCAATTTAATCTAGTAAATACTATGCTCAGTCACATATAAATGTCTTTACTAACTTCAGTAGCAGGAACATAAAACACATAGAAAGACGCAATCTTCTATCTTGAATAAGGTCTAGTCCACGAGATAAAATATTGGTTTTGCATATTCACAATGCCACCTGGTGCTCATACATAGGCTCTGCTGGTGCTAGGATGCAACCATTAATTCCATCTGCAGTTGTTACTAATGCTCAGTTTGTTTTCAGCTGGTTCTTCCACAGTTTATCTGTGTGAAACTCAGAGGTGCCTTATTACCACTATAGCTCTAGCAACAAAGAGGAACTTCCCATCAGGCACTTGAATGAAATGCAAGGGCCCTGAAGAAGATACACCAACTACAAATGCCAGGCCAAGCCTAACCCATCAGGAACAGTTAATAATGGCAGAGAAGAGTCATCAGTTTCTGCTCAGTGTGTGCAGGCTTTATTTCCATTAAGTCACTGGCAATGGAAAAAACTTCCTTTTCAGCTCAGAGTTCCCACTGCTGCAAAGTCAGTTCCAACCTGTCCCTCTGCTGATTTCTGGAGTCTGCGTAGACCAGAAGGACCACAGAAGTTCGACTACCTGGTTTTTGCACGTGGAAATCAGGCCTGATTCCCTCCCTGCCAGGCCCTAGTTTTAGGTTCTACCTCTTCTCTGTCTTGTTAAGGGACCTGGGCTCTTCTACACTGGATGGACATGTTTCTTACTTCCTAGACATGAAATCATTTCAGAAAAGGGCAGTCTCCTGGTCTGGATTAACTCAACAGGCAAAGACTTCAGGAAGTTGTGACCAGAAAGAGTGCCTGGGTTAAGATGGAGCCCCTGAGAGCCCACCTGGGAGGGCTTCACATGTGCTCAAGTCTTCCTTAAATGGAGGGCCTGCAGAGGACTATAGCCGGCTTAGAGGAGCCTCCTTCAGGAGCAATTCCTAAGTGCCAAGGGCTCTTGGTGTCCTCACAGGGATGCTACATGGTGCCTGGACAGAGCTTGTGCTTACTTTCTGTCTTGCTTACTTTCTTTCTTTAAGATTTTGTTTATTTATTCTTACAGAGAAGGAAGGAGGGAAAAAGAAAGGGAGAGAAACATTGATGTGTGAGAACATTCATCGGTTACCTCTCGCACATGTGCCCTCACTGGGGACCTGGCCCACAGCCCAGGTTTGTGCCCTGCCTGGGAATCAAACTGGTGACCATTCACTTTGCCAGTTGATGCTCAACCAGCTGATCTACACCAGTCAGGGCCAGAGCTTATGATTTAACTGCCCATTAACCAGTTGGCCTCCTTCAGGAAATGGGACAAGGCTTCTATTTACCTTATTGTCATAGAAGAGCATCTGCTACAGAGAAGACACTCAAGCAGTCCATCAAACTCCATCCTTTTACTTGACTTCTTTTATTATCCTTATTTATCTGTTTATTGTGTCCCCCCTAAATTGTAAGTTCTGGGAAGGCAGGACCTACTTTTCTCACTGCTGAATCCCCATTGTCTAAAGAGTGCCTTGTAGTCAGCATTTGTTATATGAATGAGCGAGTGAATGTATAGATGTATGATCCTGAATCTTTCTGATCCAGCTTGCCATCTCCTAGCCTGGTGAAGGAACAAAAACTTTTTTGACTCTCACTACTCAGATGCTAGGCTAATTCCACATACCCACATCAACAAGGGCTCTGAAAGATCTGAAATTATCAGCCTAGCCCTCTTATTGGCCCCATTTCTCATCTCACCTTAACCACTTTCTTCATACCTAGATAGCTGCCCCTCCCAAACACTTGCGTTAATCAGAGGTCTCCAGAGAAACAGAACTAATGGAGTCTATATGGAGAGAGGGAGGGAGGGAGAAAGAGAAATTGGCTCACACAAACGTGGGGGGCTGGTAAGTCTGATGGCAAGCTGGAGAACCGGGGAAGAGTTGATGTTTCAGCTGAAGTCTGAAGGCAGTCTGGAGGCAAAATTTTTTCTTGCTGAGTTCTTTTCTCTTAAGGACTTCAACTGATTAAATGAGGCCTGTCTGTATTATGGAGGGTAATCTGCTTTTCTCAAAGTCTACTGATTTAAATGTTAATATCATATAAAAATAGCTTCATAGAGACACATAGAATGCTCAACCAACATTTGTACAGTGAGGCCTCGTCAAGTTGACACAAAAAATTCACCGTCACATCCACTTTGACGAACTGAAGGGCAGAGCTTTTCATTAGTTTACTCTTCTCAATATAGTGTGCTCACCAATCCTCCTCCCAAAGTGCAAAAGCCAAGTGAGCCCCTCATTTTCCTTTCACAAATTTCTTATAGAAACTCTGAAAATCTGACCTTCAGACCTTCTATGAGGAAAACAAGCCACCTTTCTTTTAAAGCCCAATGATGGTTTTGTGCATGTTTTATATTAAACATTGGGAGAGATGCAAAGACTCCCTCATGGTTTATATTAGCTCTCTCAGAGGCATCGGCTCAAATTATTTTGAACAAAGGCAATGGGTATTCCGGTTTCCCTGGGTCCGTCTGGCCTCGTCTCCCTCTCAATTCCTCCCTATGGCCCACATGTCAGGAAATAGAGAACACACTGTGCTGGGACACTCCTGTGCACACCGGCAGCAGGTCGGCGGAATGACTTGAGACTGACAGGAATAATAAGGCAGGAGTTATTTACTCCTTTAATTATTTCCTCAAACCAACATGGTTCCTGATGAAAACTTTGTATTGCTGGGAGATGTTTGCTGGACACAGAAGCTCACAATATACATAATGGGGAAAAAGAGAAACAAATGCAAAAGTGCATCGGATGGCTTCATGGCTTTTTAAATTCCCTTTACTTCTTTAATCGTGGACAGTCTAAACTTTTCATTGTGAGGACCAATGCTCTAAACCCACTCATCATCCCTGGGTTTCTGACACTTGCCTGATCCTGGCTCCCTATCCAAGCCCCTGCCTGATGAGGCCTTCTAAGCAGTTGGAGGAGCCTTTCTCTGCAAATCTCATTACCACTATGGACATGTCCCCACTGCCCTCATGGCTGTGAACACTTGTATTTGGAACCTAGACTGTGTCAGCCTCAAAGTTTTGTTTTTCTTCCTCTTTCCAATAAGTTCAGGCACAGGTCTTATTGTTCCTCATTACAGGTAAGTAAATGTGATTTGGGAAGATTAAGTGCCCTTGCCCAGGGTAACCTAGACAGATGGGGGTAGAGCAGGGCTCAACACTGGGCTGGCTGACCTCAATGCCCTTGGTCTCTACCACAGTGAGGCAGAAATGGGAGAATGTCCCTCCACTGCCATATCCTCTTCTTCCTTGTCTCTCAAACTCCTAGTCTCAAGAGCTAGAATTCTGTAGTTCCTTCCCCTTCTGCCCAATGCCATTTATATTTCAGAAAAGAATAAGGAATGAATGTGAGTTAATGAATTACTGTGGTATAAATAACTGATATTTATACTGTACTCTTTTTCCCTGTATGTAAGTGTATTTGGAGCTTTGGCTAAGCTCCAGTGTCTGGCTCATGCCTAAGGAATGATGCCTTGTCATTGCCCCCAAATTTTGAAGTTCTGCCTAAACCATGGGTTTCATATCTATTTCATGCAAAATTTTATTTGAAATACAAATATAATTTTTCATAAAAATTTAATATAAAATGTAAGGTTTCCATGCTGGGAATCACATGCTGAACTCTACCATGTTAGCTTCAGGAGGTTTTGTTTGATCTTTATTTGGGGCACAAAAGACTCTTTCTTCCTTAATCCTCCAGCATCACTCAGTAGGATGCTTGGCTCATGAAATTGCTTGTGAGCCATTTTGGGGGGAAGATGAGATCTTGCTGCAAAGGTCACAGATATATTATTTCTAAATTTGAGGCAATAATATTGCCTTGTTTGTTTCTGTATGTCCACAGGGTCTTAAACATCAGAGGGGCTCAAGCAACCCTTGGAAAAAAAAAACAACCCTTAATGATTGGGTTCATTGGTTTTCATTCAGCACACACTGAAAGAAAACCTATTATATGTTGGACACTCTGCTATATGCTGGGGATAGAGAAATGAGGAAATAGATGTAATTCCTGCCATAATGGAGACAAGAGCAGGAAAGCAGATGCTGTACTACAGTGTGATGTGTGCTATGATGGGGAAACACAGGATGGTGAGGGGACATATGTGGCAGGTGACCTATTCCTGCCTAGGGATCAAGGAGGCTTCCATGAGGGAAGAATATGTAAGCTGAGATCTCAAGATTAAGACCTAGCCAAACAAGGCCATGGTGGAGCAGGGTTGTGTGTGTGTAGGGCAAGCAAAGAACCTCAGGGAAAGAGAACAGCATGTGCTAAAGGCTCAAGGGGATAGATAGCTGAGAGTTTGAAATACCACATGTTACTAGAGAATGTTGAAGGTAGAGGGGGCTGTAGTGTTGGTTAATCTAGGGCTAGATCACAAAAGCTCTTGTCTACTAGTTTTTTTCAAACTTGTCTTCACCAGAACCCACAGTAAGAAATATGTCTTATGTCATAACTCTGGACACATATATGTGTATTATACAATAGTCAGAAACCACACTCATGCTTACCATGCTCAAAGTGCTCTGTTTCTATTTTATTCAATTTTTTAGTGCTGGTTATGTCCTAAAAAGTTGATTTCATAACCAACTAATGAGTCTCCACACACTCTGGGAAATCATGTTATGGAGCTGGGACTTTTTCCCAAGGTTAGTAGGAAGCCATTGATGGGTTTTAAGACAAGAGTGACCTGGTCTAGTTTCCTTCATAGAACAGCAGAAGGTGGACCATAGTGGGAGTGAGGAAGGGCATCCTAAGGCTGGTGATTGCTGTGACCTAGCTGAGGGCACTCTATTTGCATATGAGGGTACCCCAGATGCAACAACAGCATATGGACAGAGAGTGGATCGAGTTTTGAGATTATGAAGATAGAGAATAGGTGAATGGTTAGCACCAAAAGGTGAGGAGTAAGAAGTCAAGGGTGACCCCAGGATTGTACTTGGGGAACTGGAAGGACTATGGTGCTGGGTGTTGAGATACAGAACCACTAGATGGGGGAGGACTTCATTTTGAGGAAGGTGCTGAGTTCCAATTTGGATAGGTTGGATGTATGTGAGATATTCAAGGGTTGATGTTATATGGACTTTGAAACTCAAGAAAGAGAACCAGATTGGGTTTGTGGAATTTGGACTGAGCAGTATCTTGGGGATCTTTGGAACTTTGGAATGGAAGAGTGATGGAAGGGGGGATATGTGAGAAAGGCAAAGACAGACTCTGGGGCGTCACAGTTTCTTCTCCAAAATGATCTCTCTCTCTAAGTAAGAATCAAATCTTTGTCTTCCATACACTCCAGATGTCTGGATAACATTACTCAGAGGAGGCTAACACAGAACAGGCTTGTGTGTTTGAGCTGATTGTTAAACATTATCTCAAGAAATCTGAACTGAGCCTCCATTACCACAAATGAGTCTCCTTTCCTGGCTGAATATGGGGGAGCCCACATGGAAACTGCTAACCTGGGACTGCTTTACCCCTGTGGTTTGGCCATGTACTTCATGTACTTAAAATGTTTTCCATCTTAGCTGTGTTTGAACTGAATGTGTTCCTCATGATTGAGAAGTTATGTGCTTGATGCTGTTAGAAACTTGAGCAATAAGAGTATGTTGAACATTATTAGAAGTTGAAGCACCTGGCATTGGAATAGTTTGTCCCTAGATTTAAATTAATAAGTTGGTTTTCTTGATAAGGAGCAGCACTAAATTCCAAGCCCTTTATTTAGCAAAGGGTTTGGCTGCTGTCTAGGAAATGGCCTGAGGAGGCAGGTTCTGCCTGTCTCCTTCTCCGTCCCTCCAACACACAGTCTCTGTTTTCCATTCCTTTCTATTGCATCTATACATCTTGAGTTCAAAACAGAAATGGCATAAAACGTAGACATACAAATAAAATGCTATGCATTTTAAGTTGACATTTTTTCTTATTAGAAAAAATAAAATATATTACCTGCAGAATGCCTAGAATACATAGATTAGCAATAGACAAAAAGTAAATAATTCATCCATTAGATAAATGTTTACTGAGCAGCTACTAAGTTCCAGAAACCATTACAGGTACTGAAGATAAAATAGTGATCAAAGCTGACAGGATCTCTGCTTTCTTGTATGTTAGTGGCAAATGCTAAGAAAGGGGGAGGGAGGAGGGACCTTATCAGTGGGATGGTTGTTAATATGGTGGATATGATGGGCAGGGAATTCTTGCCAAAGGTAGGTCAGAGCAATCAGACATCAGTTGGGCACTGATGGAGAATGAGGAACCTGGTCAGATATGGAGGGTGATATCAGATATCGAGGGTGGGGAGTTCTGGTTAAACTGACTTAGCAGGGTTTTCATTAACACTGGATTTTACAAGGAAGGGCACAGATAACCTAGGAGAAGGTTCAGGGGCCTGATTAAAGTTCGGTCAAGCAGAGAACTGTTGTCAGTACTAAGACATTTTTTTACATTTTAACATCTCTGAAACTACGGAGTGTCTTACAACTGTGGCTGTCAGCTAGAGTGGTTGTCATGTATATGCCATTACCTGTGTGTGTAGTAGGGGTCATTTTGGTCACAGTAGATCACATTATCATCACTGTAATTTACAGCTGGGTAATGATTACTGCTGGTACTATATTGTTTAAATTGTTTTCAAAAAGATGACACACTAATTCTGCACTAAATTAGAAAGTTACTGGGGTGCACAAAATGACAAAAAATACATAGTGGGGCATACATTTCATATTGGAAAAGCAAAAATTTGTCATTAAAGGAATGACTTCAATTCACATTTTTTTTGGAACACAGAAACCAAATGAATTATGGGAACTAAGAAAGGAAGAATCCCATACACTGATTGTTTTGTATTCTTTTATGGGATGGTCAGTCCACCAGAGGAGACAGAAGAGAGGCTCAAGAAAACAAAGTTTATTATTCTCAGCTCCTAGAGACAGGGGGTGTGACATGCCATGGAGGGTCCTGGAGGAGACACCAGGGTGGTCCAGAAGACAGGAACAGGGGAAGGTTTAGGCCATAGCCTTTATTGGGATTTCCCAGGAAGGACAAGGCAAGGTGGGGTGAACATCGTAAGATTGGCTAGTCTGAATCATTTTGGTGGGCTCTAAGGTACAAAGCTTGTCCCCAGTTGCCTAGTACCAGCAGAGAGAGGAGGTCTGGCTCTGGGTTGGTTAGCCTGCCTGTCAAGGGCTGGCTCCTGGCTGGGCCCTTTGCTGTCTCTAAGAATTGGCTAGTTCTGAGAGGCAGTCTCTCCCCCAGAAATGCCAGAACTGTCACTCCCAGTGTGGCCCCCGGAGGCTGTTGCAAGCATTCAGTCCATGAAGCAATACAATGTCACCTTTATTCACCTGTATTTATGTATTTATTTCTTCAGCATATAGGTGGCCTATGTTTGCATAATAGCTGAAGGCAGGAGATATATGCACACTGGGCCATTGTGAATGGTCCATGGGAAATTTGGGTAGTACTTGATTCAGAACTTACAAGTTGATATATCACTATTTCAGTGTTTTAAGAACTATTTAAAAACCAAGAATTCAGCAAACACTTCTCTCATCTAGAGATTTAAGACATTAATTTCATTTTGATATGCAACTCAAAAATTAGTTTAAGTGAACTTACTTTCCCCTTAGATTTTACGTTTTTCATTTTATGAACCAAAGTAAACCCTTCTATGGTTGGCTTTCTTTTAAATAGAACCTCTTAGCTCAATATTGATGGGCAAGGTCATTGACAAACTGACTTATTTCAGTTTGTGCCTTAAATACCAGTGGGCTGTGCCAGAGAGCAGTGAGCTCAAACTCTGCTAAGGAAATAGGGTTGCCTCTTCTTAAAATTCTGAAGGTGTGCCTTCTACCACCTGTAGTGCTCCTACCTTCTGTTGGAGAAGAATCCCTAAAGTCCAACTCTAGGGAACTTAAAAAGGATGCCCCAGGTATCAAGGTTGAGCTTTACTGTGCACATACTCTCTGACCTCATGGGAGGTGAATGGCACAGGTAATGGGGTCATGAAATGTTTGCAAATCCTTAAATTGACATGCATTTAAAATTGAGTTTGTTCACAAGCAAAACCCTCAGGAAACCCTCACAACACCACCTGCAGGGACACACATACCCACAGTTGGCTCAGACTACTCCTAAAACCTAACATATTATGTGGTTGAGACTTGCTACCTGTCCTGACAAAGCTCCTACCCTAACCTTGCCTAGTGTCTTGAGATTTGCAAGATGCTTTTCTAAATTTTAATCTTCACCACAACTCTGGGAGGTGGGTACAAAAAAAGAACTTGTGGCTAAATAGTTAAAATTTCCCCTCATGTTACAAGACTATGAAGCAGGGCCAGGACTATAGTTTAGATCTTCTGAATCCAAGCCCTGGAGTTTGCTTTATGGCCTAAGTCCCCATTACCTCCCACACTTCATTGGTTCATCATGACTTCATGACATCATGTTAGTTGGCTGGTATTGTGGTGGAGGCATGAGTGAGTAAGTTATGCTGTCCTGCTGTTCCCTGTCCAACTAGTGCTCATTAATTCATAGTCATGAATATCAACATGGGCCAGGGTTGAAAGGCTAAAATGATTTTTCATCTTTATTTTTCAATTACAACTGATATACATTATTATATTAGTTTCAGGTGTAAACCCCAGTGATTAGACAGTATATAACTTAGTAAGTGATCATCTGAAAAAATCTTGTGCCCTCTAACACTATTATTTACTATATTCTCTATGCTGTACTTTACATCCCCAAGACTGACTATTCTTTAACAAACAATTTGTACTTCTTAATTCCTTTACCTTTTCTGCCCATCTCTCCAACGCCCTCCCATCTGGCAATCATCAAAATGTTCTCTGTATTTATGATTCTGTTTCTGTTCCGCTTGTTCATTTATTTTGGTTTTTTTTAGATGCAATTGTTGATAGATATGTATTTATTGCCATTTTATTGTCCATGTTTTTTATCTTCTTCTTCTTCTTAAAGAAGACTCTCTACATTTCATATAATACTGGTTTGGTGGTAATGAACTCCTTTAGCTTTTTCTTGCCTGGAAAGTTCTTAATCTGCCTTTCCATTCTAAATGACAGCTTTGTTGAGTAGAGTAATCTTGGTTGCAGGTCCTTGCTCTTCACCACTTAATATTTATTCCTCTCCCTTCTGACCTGTAAAATTTCTTTGAGAAATTAGTTGATAGTTTCATGGAAGCTCCCTTGTCCACAACTAACTTCTTTTCTCTTGTTGCTTTTAGGAGTCTCTCTTTGTCTTTAATCTTTGGTATTTTAATTATAATGTTCGTCTTAGCGTGGGCATATTTGAGTTCATCTTGTTTGGGAGTCAGCACTTCCTGGACTTATACATTTATTTCCTTCATTAAGTTATTGAAAATTTCTGTTATTATTTTTTTCAAAAAAGTTTTTAATTTCCTGATCTCTCTCTTCTCTTTCCACCACCCCCATGATGTGAATGTTGGTAAGCTTGAAGTTGTCCTAGAGGCTCCTTACCTTATCCTCATTTTTGTTTTATTCATTTATTTTTGATTCTTCTTTCTTCTCATTCTAATTGGTTGTTTTTTGCTTCCTCGTATTCCAAATCACTGATCTGATTATTGGCTTCATTTCTTTACTGTTGATTTCCTGTAACTTATATTTTATTTCAATTAGTGTATCCTTCATTTCTGACTGGTTCTTTTTTATGCTCTTGAGGTTCTCATTAAGTTCACTGAGCATCCTTATAACCAATGTTTTGAACTCTGAATTTAGTAGATTGCTTGTCTTCATTTTGTTCAGTTCATTTTCTGGAGTTTTGTTCTTTTCTTCCATTTGGACCATGTTTCTTTGTGTCCCCATTTTGGCAGCTTCCCTGGGTTTGTTTCTATATATTAGGTAGAGATACTATGTCTCCCAGGTAGAGTGGCCTTAATGTGGTAGGTGTCCTGTAGGGTCTAGTGGCACAGTCTCCCCATCATCCAAGCTGGGTACTCAAGGTACACCCACCACATGGGCTGTGTACACCTTGCTCTTCTGGTTGAGCCTTGATTGCTGTTGGCATGTCAATGGCAGGGATTTACCCTTGCCAATCTGCTGCAAGGACTGGTTGTAACCACTGACCACTAACTTCTGACCATTGTGTAGGATCAGCTGTGCAGAGGCCAACTCCACAATGCAGAACTTACTTCGGTAGGGCTCTGGTGCCTGCTGTGTCTGCCCCTTAAATGTGTCACCAGAGAAGGTGCTTGGGTGGCAGTGCTCTGATGTGGTCTGAAGCTGTCCACTGAGTACAGTGACTCTGGGGCCTCCTAGGAGGTGCAGGCCAAGGTCAACCATCACCTGTGTTCTGCCTAGGGCCACCTGGCATAAGCTACAAATTAATCTGCAGATGGCTGCTACTTGTACATGCTTGGCTTGGAGATGCCAAGGCATGGCCAAGCTGTGAAACAAAGCTGGCTGCTGCTAGTGCCAGGCCTGGGGCCACTTAGTGTGAGGTATGGGGCTCACTAAGACCAGATGCCACTTGTTTGAGAGAATTTAGGAAAATCTAAAGCATGAGCCAAAACAAAGCATTCATATGGAAAAGCCACTGGAAACAGCTTAAGTGGACCCAAACATTGGTTGGACCAATGCCTCAGGGAATCACCAGGGTGGGGCAAACAGTATGAGCCAGGTTGATGGAGTCTCAGATATGGGGCCTGCCTGCCAGTTATGTGGCAGGAGGTGGGGGACAAGGCTCATCAGAGGAACAATGGTGTCTGCCAGCATGTCTATCTGGGAGAAAGCTACCCTCCAGCTCTCACCCTGATGCCAGATAGTTCCGTTCCTCCCCACATGTCTTTGGTGTCTTTCAAGCTGCTTCCCCAGGACTGAAGCTCAGAGGGAGTGAGTCTGTATGAGTCTGGGCATGGGCCCTTTAAGTGGAAATGTCTGGGACTCCAGAAGTTTCCATTTTCTTCAGCCTCAGTCCCTGCTGGTTTTGAGAACCAAAGGTTATGGAGCTAGGAGTCACATAGAGAAGTGCTATGGAAGACATCTGGTGTGGGGCTGGGGCTCCTTGCTCCTGAGATACTCTCCCCAATTTTTATCTACCACACGTGGGTGTGGGACCAGGCTGTTCTACATCTCTGCCCCTTCTATCAGTCTCAATGTGGTTTCTTCTTTAATTCCCTAGTTGTAGGACTTCCATTCAGCTTGATTTCTGAATATTCTAAATGATGATTGTTCTGTAGTTTAGTTGTAATTTTGATGTGGTTGTGCAGTAGGCAAATACTATGTTTACCTATGCTGCCATTTTGACCAGAAATCCTGATTTTTTATCTTTAATAGGAAGGTAGCCTTTTCAACACCACGTTCCTCCTCATTCCACAGTTCCAGGTAGGAATGTAAGGGCAGGGGCTACTAGGATTCTGAGGCCCTCTATTAGAGGTGTCAAGGTCTTGGGTAGTATTGAGAACTCATTTTTTGGAAAATAAATAAAAACCACTATTAAAAAACTCAACCAGTTGTCTACAAACAGACAAAAGAGGTCTTTTTAAGGTGACAGAAATGTTTTAAAAGTGAATTGTGGTGACAGTTGCACAACATTGTAAAGGACTAAAAATCATTGATTGTTAACTGACAATCAATGATATTTTATGATATTAAATTATACTCCAATAAAGCTATTAAAAACTTTAAAATACCATAAAAAATAATTGTAACTTAATACATAGTTATGCCTATCTTCTTTATATTACAAATGAAAATTCACACTTTTCCCCAGACGTAGGTGTTTGTTTTATTTTACTTGTTTTCAGACAAGGGGCATAAAATGTTAGTAAAATTGTAAAAGGTACAAAAAATTTAAAATTGGTTACTAAGAAAGCCAAGCAAAAGTGGGAGAAGGCAGCCTGCAGCTCTGATTTGAAGGAAAAATATGTTGCCAAGCAGTCCTGCTGTCACCCAGAGAAGTTTGAGGAACCCATTTGCATAAGTCACGGCTGTCCTTTGGGGCTCCTGAGAGCAGACTACTGGGACCTCACATGTTCTACCCAGCATTGGCAGGTCTCATCTTTTAGCACCTTGAAAAAGTGCTAAGTGACTCAGATTTCAGTAAAATATCAAGCTATATCTATTGTAAATAAGCACCATATGCTTTGTGTCTCTAGCAAAATCTTCATACATGGTCCAGGGACCTAAACCCTACCTTAGATGTGACACCTAGAAACTAGTTCAGAAAGGGGGAAAAACCTTGGCTTTTAACAGTTAAAGGCGCAGATAAAATTCTCAAGGATTCACCAAGGAACTAATGCCCCTAAGTGAGTCACATGCTTTGGCATCTCCTAAGAAAAGGTGGTAACACCAAGATACATCAAAACACTTTGTGAAGGGTGGGTAGGTTATTTTGAACTTTTAAGAAGTACCAAAAATACCAATTGCTCTTTCTCATAACTAGAGCAAGTGTAGGCAGTTAGTCAGCCTGATCACCATCAGAGTCTTTGTGGAGAGGACTTTGCCCACACTGTAAAACCCACTTGTACACTGCACAGTATGGCTGACCTGGGGCCTATCCAGGATAAAAGAAAGGAGACAAGAGTCGAAGGAAAAAGTCACCACTGAATGCCCACTTCTTCCACTGCTATCATTTTAAGAAAATCACTTAATCATATTGTTTCTTCATCTGTAACTGGGAACAATAATACAGGGGTGGTCAAAAGTAGGTTAATAATAATAATAAATAAAACAATGAATAATAATGCAAGAATAAATTGTGTTTCACATGCAACTGTAAACCTACTTTTGCTCACCCATGTATATCATCAGGAGAAAGAAATTAGAGCACAGTTTTGGAACATATTATTTAAAGTTTTTATCCAAATGCAAGACATTATTACCATTTTTTTTTGGTGAGAGCAAAAATTAAGTCTGCATTAGACCTCGTATGTGTAGAGCCCTGAAACTTGGCAATTTAGATTAGTGTTTTGCCCCTGGGGTGCAGGGACCTTGAGCAGAGAAAGGGCTGCTGGTGTACCCAAGTCATTTACCCTCCCAGCCTTTTGAGCTCTGTCACCCTAGTATGTCATACAAATATTTCCTAAGTGTGTAAGTGTGTTTTGGGGAAAGCACCAAGGTTTCAACAGACTGGATAGTGGTTGAATCCTCATGCTACCTAGCATCTCCTATAGTCTAACATTAAGTCCTACATTCTCTATGCCCATAGATTTTAACTTTGAGAGAACAGTAGGTCCCATCCACATCTGCTCCAGAAGCATCTGTGAGAGTACGTCAATCAGGGCAGAGAGTGTAACACAGGTGTGAGAGCAGCCAGGTGCCTGGGGTCTGTCCATGCTCCATGACTGTCCATGGCCCTGCTATGCCCCAGTTGCTGCCTGTCCTACCAACATTCCCTATGACCACTTCTCTGGCTGTTTCTCTGTTTTTGCTGAAAGACTTCATTGCTCTTGCTCCCAAATACTAACTCATTGCAAACATAAAAGCCTGATGTGAATCCCCACCCACATCATTCTGGAAGTGCAGAGCCCAGGGGTTCATCTAGACCTCAGGGTTCTAATGCAGGCTCTCTGTTACTTTCTAGGTAAGGAACTGCTCATCAGTTTCCTCATATGTGAAACTGAGTCATGAGAGGGCTCAGTAAGATCAGCTGTCAGTAGCTCCCACCACTGAGACCATCTAAGCCCCTGAGCAGTTTGTTAACACATAGATTACTGAGACCACCCCCGGGCTCCTGATTCAGTAGGTCTGGCATGGCCCTGAGACTCTGTATTTGTGACAAGTCCCTATGTCACTCAGATGCAGCTCCAGGAACGACTGATATCTGTGAAGGTCTCAGCCAGCATGTAATAAGAGCACAATAAATTTTAGGCATTACTAAGAATAGCCACTAAAGATTTTCTTCCTTAAAAGTCTTCCAAATTTGGTTCTATTTGAAAATTTTCCCCACAAGCATCTTGCCTGAGTTGAGAAATAAAAACTCTAGTCTCTTTCAACTCACTTTTCTTAGAAGTTGAGACATGTGGCATAACACCTGCTTCTATACACAGCTACTTGATGTATAACTTTTGGCAGTTCTTGCATATTTTTTCATTGCCAATAAAGTTATTGAGATTGAAATATACCATCTGTTTGAGAATTTGTGTAAAAAAAAGCAGACGACACTGTTGCAGGTAATGACAGAGTCAACCTGTTCCTGTAGCAAACTTTCCCATCTGCAAACTGACTTCATTTCTTAGATTTGGCATTTGTGAACCAAAATGTTCTTCTGGACCAGAATATAAAAATCCAGTATCAAAAACACCAATTGGTTACCTGAAGTAATATTAACAACTACAGAGAAAGAGTCCATCGAATTTCCTGCCATTTGAGTGGAGTAGAACCAGCAGAAACAGCAAATTCTATTGGAAATACACACACACACACATACACACACACCCTTTTCAAAAGTTTATTTTATATATGCCACTTTGCTTTTACAGAAGACCTACACTAGTACCTGTTTTCACTAACTGAAAGAAATCCAAAGAGGAGTTTCACTTTTAAGAGAAAAAGTGAATATAATAGTTGGCACTTGTTTTGCTCCAGTTGGTACAGAAGCAGGGGCACAACAGCACACTCAGCATCTCAGCATCCAGCCCAGAGCTCTGACCATGTCTGGAGGCATCTGGGACTTATCTTTATTTATTTTGTGCATCTGTTGGCAAGATGTGTCCTGGAGTATCAGAAAAGCCTAAGAGAGCTACTAAAGGTGTTACGCTTAGTATAAAACTGAGGTTACATGTACAGTGGTCATATTTAGAGACCAGGAAAAAAGATTCCTTTCCTCACCCTCACAGATTATCAAACACCAAAGCTGTCTTTTAAAAGCCCATTTTCATCTACTAGATAGAAGAACAGATCTTATCTAAGGTTTTCTGTGTCACAGCTTGGGTGCTTTGGGGAATGTTGGAACTGTTTTCCTTTCCTCCCTGCTTGTCAGTGTCATAGACAGGAGGGCTCCTTCACTCTCACCTTTACCAAAGACTAGTCCCTTTTTTGGAGTCACAGTGCCCCAAACCTGGTTTCCAGTCTCAGCTCCACTGCTTACTACTCTTATGCCCTGGAGCTGGTCGTGACAGTGTCTGAGCCACCCTCTCACCGTGTCTGCTTCCCTCACCCAGTTGTGAGAATGACATGAGAGGATGTACTTATATGGCACCCACAGGAACGCTCTCCATGCACATGCAAGACGGGACAATAGGGGAGCTGTGGTAGCTAAAGGAGTTTTAGAAAATGTTGTCATAAATTCAGTGCATGGATGGTGGCATTTCCTCTTTACTCATGGCTGGAAGTGCCTTCTATCTTTCATGTGAACACAATTTACTTAGGACATTGTCAGTGTGCTTCTAGTCACATCATAGTACACAGTTGCTCATCATTTCCTCAGTTCATTACTATTTCAGTTTGAGTTGCTTACTTATCTTTTAACACCTGCATGACCTTCCACCTCCCGAGTGAGGTCATTCTAATGGGAACTGTAATAAGTACCTTAAAATTGTTCCATTCTCAACTTGCTTCTTTCTCAGGTTGTAATCCACATCATGGCTCCTGTCCCTCAAAGTGAAAACCACCAGAGAGCTGGCAAATGCTGCTTCAAACTATAGGAACACAGAACATTTCTTGTTCACTTATTACCTTTTACTTTGATTTTTAATGTGCTGAAGTGCCTGGTAATAAAAGTGCTTTTGATTTGGATATTTACAACAGGACTGTGACAAAAATGGTAAATTAAAATATTAAAATAAGTTGTTGCCCAAAAGCCCAGACAATTTTAATCTGATTCAACCTCAAGACATACATGTCAAAAACAAAAATCCTTGCACTATTTGTTCCTTTGGTTAAGCATGAAATCACTCTGTATAATCATCAATGTAGGGGAAATCCAGTGTTACAGCATAGACAGAGTGCAAATGGATGATTCACTGCCAGCTAAGATTGATGGGCACAGGCACAGAAGTCTGTATTTTTTAACTCTGTGGCCCCGTACTCTCTGTCCAAGAGGAGCTTAATCCTTGAGGTCTTTATACAGGCACATCATGGTTCCTACTCTTTAATCCAAGAAACAGAAATCCATGAATATGAAACAACAAAGGATGTGCATGAATTTATTAATTATTTATGAAATAGCTTCTTTGTACTAGGTATCGCATATGTTATTTTACAACTCTGGGGGTAGATGGGTAAGTATCTCCATTTTGCTGATCAGAAAACTGAGGCACAGAAGTATATCATACTAACATAAGCATTTGTGGTCTGCCTGAGAGATATTTCTCACAAGTTAACACATCAGATTTCTGTGAGTTTGGATAACTGATACCACCACTGAGAGAGGAACCCGTTCCAGATGTGCATGGCCAGATCAGGTTCTAGACCTACAACACTGCAGACTGGCCAGATCTAAACCGAGGTAACATCGCCGAGATATTGCCACCTGCAGAGCATTTAGGCTAACTGATCTGAGGCCTCCCAGGTTTTTATATCACCCATGTCCCTTCAGTTTGAGATCTCTGTAACGTTGACCACAAGGAGCTTAGAATAAGAAAAGATGCTAGAAGTACAAAGGAAGAAGTAGGAATTAATAAGGTAGGAAACAGGATGCCAGCTTCCAGAAAAAAAAGGCAAGAGCTAAATATCCCTGATGTACTTCTGGAAGCCTTTACCTGTTGGATTTTTTTCTGGGTGACATGTATAGTTTCCGGTAGAAACAACCAATGTTTTCACTGCCTATGGCTGAGGTCTCCAGTTGGTTAAGTGTGTTCTTTGGCTCAACTTGAGGCCTTGCCTGTACTACCCCAAGCTAATTAGTACCCATATGATCTGTCACGGTGACCAGTGGAGATTTTCTTGGTGACATGGTGGCACCTGAAGCTACTGATACCCCTCCCTCTTGGTTCAATAGCCACTCTATTCATCTTGCATTCTCAACTACAACATTCTTTTTTAAATTATTAACATTTATTTCTCAGAGGAAAAAATTAAAACTGTAAGAAAACGTTTAGTCAAATTTTGGAGTCATGAGATTATTTTTAAATTTAATTATACTTTTTAAGGTATTAAATAAAGTACATAATGAATGATAGATTAATGATTCAAAAACTTCTTCCATTTTAAGGACCTGTTGCCAAGCTAAATGAATTCCCTGTCCTTAAATTGAAAACACATTAGTGGACACCAGCAAAATAGTGGTATAGAAATTTTTAGCTTCCCTCCCCTATCCGAAATATCCTTTTGACTGGATGGTGTGGCTCAGTTGGTTGGAGTGTTGTCCTGTAAACCGAAAGTTTGTGGGCTCAATTCCCAGTTAGGGCACATGCCTGAGTTGTGTGTTCATGCCTGGGTCGATGTTTCTCTCTCACATTGAAGTCTCTCCCTGTCTTTCTCCCTCCTTCCCCTCTCTTTAAAATAAATAAGCATGTATTTGGGTGAGGAATACACACACACACACACACACACACACACACACACACACCAGTTTGAACATCTATCCACATACAAGAATGCCATCACAGAAGCTAAGGATCCTGGAATAAGAAATAAGAAAAATAAGAAATAAGAAAACACCATTGGGTAGGGAAGGAAAGATAGATTCACATTACCTCTCACCCCACTCCAAGCCCAGTAAGTCAGCATAAGAGAGACACTTTCCCCATGACAGAAGTGAATGCCTAAATTGCACTATTTGTTCCTTTGGTTAAGCATGAAATCACTCTGTATAATCATCAATGTAGGGGAAATCCAGTCTTACAGCATAGACAGAGTGCAAATAGATGATTCAGAACTGACCCAGAACTGACCCACCCCAGTATCAGACTGACTCCCAAGGCCGTAGGTGGCTCTTGAGGCACTAACCTTCCATCAGGTTCTCGTGGATCCAGGCTCTCCACACTCCCTAGTGCCAGCTGGCTCCTGTGGTCCTGGTAGCTCCTATGGCCCCAGTTCTCAATTGGCCTATAAGAACACAGGCTCCAGGTTGGTTGGCATCCCCAAACCCAAGCTCCCAGCCAGGACCAGACTACCATGGATCCAGAACCACAGCCTACTCCAGCACCAAGCTGGCCCTCATGGATACAGGCTCCAAGCCTGCTCCAGCACCAGACTGTCTCCCAGAGACCCAAGCTCTAGGCAAGCCACTGAGAACCTGGGTTCCAGGCCACCCCCATTGTTCCAACATCTCAGGAAACCAGGGTCCCAGCCCATCCCAATGCTGGACCGATCTCAAGGACTTAGCAGTGTCTGGTTAGTCCCTGTGTATTTAGCATCCAGATCCACCCAGACAGACCCCAGTCCCAGGCCCATGACTGCAGACTTAGCACCAGGCTCATACCAGTGAACCCATATTCCAGGCTGGTCCCCAGTGCACCCAAGCACCAGGGCCTGCCCATCCAAGGACTCCAGTAGCAAGTCTGCTCATGGACACCCCCAGAAGATACACCCAGAATCTCTCAGCAGACTGATTGGTGAATGGCTTTGGACTGCCGAAGCCAGTCTGTGGATATTCACCTCTCTTAGCCTAGAAGTAGAGGACTCTTCAGTGAATGTATTGAAAATGCTAATAGTGGTAATGAAGGTTTACAATGTGGATGATGGGATCCCAGAGGGAAGCACTGCTCTTCTTGGCACTAGGAAGCCCTGAGCTCCATGGCTTGTTCCTTATCCGTTCACCCTGATGCAAGGCCTGACCTACATTGGGCTGCCTGTGGGCACACCACTCAGTGAGCAAGCTTATGAATAAACTGATCCACAGCAGCTACCCCATCCTTGGAACTTAGCATAGTCAAGGTTCAGGAATCACTGGCCATGAGGAGATCCAGTAGTCTTAAAGAGGAAGGCAAAGGTAAGCTGAGGCCCTAGTTCCAGAGGAACCAGATAGAATTTAGAAAAAAAGAAGAGAACTTAAAATTACATCTCTAGTAACATTAGAATTTTGAGAGTATAGTACATCCACAAAGGAATAAAGTGCTATGCAAAAAGCACAGAAAATAAGATTACTCTCAGATGTAAAAAATATGACCAACAAAATTAGAAATTAAATAGGATAAATATAAAGTTAAAAAATCCCACAGAGTATAGCATAAAAAAGGACTAAAACCAGAGATAAAAGTTAAAAATATGTAAGGGAAAAGAAAAGAAAAAGTAAGACCTAATCAATAAGGTCCAGCACCTATCAATAAGCACCTATCCACATTGATCGGAAGACAGAAAACTAATAAAGGTATGAAATAAGATTTTCCTAGAGCTGAGATGTATGTGGCTTTGGATCTAAAAGACCCACTGAGTATCCAGCATGATAAAGGAGAAAAACCCAAATCTAGGTACACCCTTATAAAAACATTTTCAGAAATAAAATATTAACCTTCAAGGGAAAAAATTGTCAACTATGAAAGAAAAAGATTCAATCTAATTCCAACCCAATACCAGCAATGTGGAATGCCAGAAGGGGCAATGGCTCCCACTCTCTGTGGGAACATTATTTCCCCCTATATTCTCCAGCAGGAAGGCAGAAGAAAGGTTTTCAAATGTGCAAGGACTCAGAAACCCTTGCTTAACAAGTAATGTAAGGATATTGTCCAGAAAAAAACAAAGGACACCAAGAAATAAAATAATAAAGAGTTAGGGGATAAGTAAGAACCATTTCTGAATGGCAAGTGTGCTGCCCACCCAGAGAGCAGAGTAGCAGAGGCAAAGGATCTAGGAAGGGGATCCTTGGAAAGGAAGGAAAGAACAATATTCAGAAAAGAAGCATTATTGAAAAAACAGGAAAAGACACATTATGCTACAGAAAAATGAGAAAAGCAACAAGAAGCTTCAAGGAAAACATAAAGAGCTGCACAAGGAAGTTGGACAGCATAGGAAACCAGCTGTAACAAGGCCTGTGACTAGCATCGAAGCTCTGTGAGCTGCTCCTTGCACATGTGACCCCTCTAGGATCTTGTTAAATGGGGCAGAAAGATGTAATTCCAGCACAGGAAACCCAACCTAACAAAAATCTAAACCCTTTTAATGGGAGCTAAATTTTTAAAGTCAACTGATAAAGAGACATGGAAAACTTGGTTGTGCATTCAGGAAAGGATGCAAATATTAAAGACTTTAGATAAAAGTACAGGCATAGTTGATGACAGAATGTACATTAAAGGAGAGAAGAGGAGATGGAGGAACAGAAGGAGGTTCCAATTCCATATTTTATAGAGATGAAGAGATACTGTCCATATTTGATAGAAGACCATACAGATATATAAATATATTTTAATAGTTACAGTGGTCACTCAATTAAATTATTTTTAAAATAATGAATCAAAACCATTGGGAAGAGAATGAGGCCGTGTAGACAGAGATAAACCTAATCTTTCATATGGTGAAGCCAACAAATAGTGTCTCGAATGAGTAAATCAAGAGATCAAATATAAGTAATCATCTGGTTATGGAGAGAACAATCTTCAAAACCCAAACCTCAAAATGATAAAAAAAAAGCCTGCCTCTGAGGGTATATGGCAAAGGTTGATGTTAAGAAACTAGATAAAAACAAAAAAAAACTGAACATTTAATTTAAAATAAAGAAAGGAATAAATATTAAAAATATACATATGAAAATGCAACTTTACTTGGAAGCCTGTCAAGAATTGAAGTAGATTTCCTGTGCTTCTGTTTCCAGACACACACACACACTCATGCACACACACAACTTTTTTCTTCTTCCTAGTATCTAGTTACTTTTATTGGTGAAAAATAATGATTGTATATTTTAAATTATATTTTATTGATTATGCTATTACAGTTGTCCCAATTTCCACCCCCCCCCCCCTTTGCCTCCCTCCACATGGCACATTCCCCACTCCCTCGGGCAATCCCCACATTATTGTTCATGTCCATGGGTCATGCATAGGTTCTTTGGCTACTCCATTTCCTATATTGTACTTTACATCCCCATGGTTATCTGTAACTACCTAGTTGTACTTTTTGATCCCCCTCACCTCTTCACCCATTCCCTCACAACACCCCCCAATCTGGTAACCATCAAAATGTTTTCTGTATCCATGATTCTGCCTCTGTTCTTCTTGTTTGCTTAGTTTGTTTTTTAGATTCAATTGTTGATAGATATGTATTTTTTGCCATCCTATTGTTCATAGTATTGATCTTATTCTTTTCCTTAAATAGATCTTTTTAAATTTTCACATAATAATGGTTTGGTGATGATGAATTCCTTTAGTTTGTGTGTGTGTGTGTGTGTCTAGGAGGCTCTTTATCTGCCCTTTAATTATAAATGATGCCTTTGCTGGGTAGAGTAATCTTGGCTATAGATCCTTGCTTTTCATGACTTTGAATATTTCTTGCCAATCCCTTCTAGCCTGCAAAGTTTCTTTAGAGAAATCAGCTGACAGTCTTATGGGAACTCCCCTGTAGGTACCTAACTGCTTTTCTGTTACTGCTTTCAGATTCTCTTTTTATCTTAACCTTTAGCATTTTAATTATGATGTGTCTTGGTGTGGGCCTCTTTGCATCCATCTTGTTTGGGACTCTCTTGTGCTTCTGGACTTGCATGTCAATTTCCTTCACCAAATTAAGACAGTTTCCTTTCATTATTTTTTCAAACAGATTTCCAATTTCTTACTCTTTCTCTTCTCCTTCTGGCATCCCTATGATGTGAATGTTGGATCTCTTGAAGTTGTTTCGGAGGCTGGTTACACTATCTTTGTTTTTTTTCAATTCTTTATTCTTCTTGTTGCTCTGATTGGTTATTTTTTACTTCCTTATGTTCGAAATCATTGATTTGATTCTTGGCTTTATCTACTCTACCCTTGTTTTCTGTAAATTGTTCTTCATTTCAATTAGTGTATCCTTTGTTTCTGACTGAATCCTTTTTATGCTGTTGAGGTCCTCACTAAGTTCCTTGAGCATCCTTATAACCAATGATTTGAAGTCTGCATCTGATAGATTGCTTATCTCCATTTTGTTTACATCTTTTTCTAGAGTTTTGATCTATTTTTTTTATTTGGGCTATGTTTCTTTGTCTCCTCATTTTCACAACTTCCCTGTGTTTGTTTCTATGTATTAGGTAGAGCTCCTATGACTCCCTGTCTTGGTAGTGTGGCCTAATGTAGTAGGTGTCCTGTAAGGTCCAGTGGCATAGCCTCTCCTATCACCAAGCTGGGTACCAGAGATGTGCCCTCCATATGGGCTGAGTACACCCTGCTCTTGTAGTTGAGCCTTGATTTCTGTTGACAGGTCAATGGGAGATATTTGCCCAGGCCAGTGAGCTGCAAGGACTGGCTGCAACTGCTGATCACCAACCTCTGCCCTTCATGGAGGATCAGCTGTGAGGGGGCAGGGTAGTCTGTATGTGTCCACCGGGTGCACAGGCTCTTGGGCTTTCTGGGTGGTGCAGACCAAGGTCAGCCCCAACCTATGTTTTGCCCAGGACCACCCTGCTTGAACTATAAGGCAAGCTGAGAAGACTGCTACTTGTGCTGAGTTTGGAGATTCCCAGGTGAAGCTGAGCTGTGAATCTAGGCTGGTTGCTGCTAGTGCTGGGCCTGGGGCCACTTAACAATAGGTATAGGGGATAGGGGTTCACTGAGGCTGGCTGTTGCTTGTTTGAGAATATTTAGGAAGTTGTGAAGCATGAGCCAAGACCAGTCATTCATATGGAAAAGCAGCTTGGGTGGGCCTATAATTTAGGTGGGGTGGAATCTCTGTAGGTCTCCAGAGCATGGCAAACAGTATTAGCCAGGTTGATGGAGCCTCAGATATGACACCAGCCTGCTGGCTCTGTGGCTTTTGGGGGGGAGGTTTCAGAAAAGGGACAGTGGCCTTTGCCCACCTTTCTGTCTGGAAGGAAGCTGTCTCCCAGCTCTCTTCTTGATGTCAGACACTTGGGTTCCTCCCTGTCTGCCCCTCTAGTGCCTTTCAAGCTGCTACTCTGGTGCTGGAGCTCAAAGGGAGTGAGTCTGAGTAAGTCTGTGTGTAGATTCTTTAAGAGGAACTGCTTGAGACTCCAGAAGTTTCTTCCACCGACTCAATCTCTCCTGGTTTTTGCAGCCAGAAATTATGGGGACTTAATGTCTTGCCATTGGAATGCTGTGCTAGAGCTCATGGCGTGGGGCTGGGACTCCTCACTCATGAGATAGCCCTCTTGGATTTTTGTCCACCACATGTGCATGTGGGACCAGCCCATTCTACATCTTTGCCTCTCCTACCACCAGTCTGGATGGAGATTTCTTTAACTCCGTGGTTGTCAGACATCCATTCAACTTAATTTCTGACACTTCTGAGTGACGGTTATTCTGTTTTAGTTGTAATTTTGATTCTACTTACTCTTAGTTTCTGCTCCCTCAAAGATTCAGTTTGCCAGCACCCATTGTATCAGGGTGAAGATGGGAGAAAAATCAGACCCGATTAGTAAGAGATTCTTGTCAAAGGTGAGGCCAGGTTAAGGGGAAACAATGAGGACCAGGTAAGCACACCCTGGGGCTAGCAGCCCCAGGAAGTGCCATCACCCCTAGGCCAACAGGATGAGGCAGGGAGCAGTTAGGGAACTGGAGAGAGGACTGGACTTTCAGGAAGAGCTGGCTTGCAAAGGCTGAGATCTTCTGCAAAGATAGAAGGGATCCAGGGCAAAAAGAAGACCTTATCTCTCTCCCAAGTAAGGAGCCTAGACTCCTCAGCAAGGTAGAGAGTGTGGCCAAGAGATTTAGAGAGGCAAAGGAGGAACATCCAACACACCTTCATGGCCTTGGTGAAACTTGAAGCTTTTTTCTATAAACCTCTTTGTCACATCCCTCAGGCAAGGTGCTCTAGTTACTCAGTATTTCCTAGTTCAGATTTCTAGCTGAGTGAATGAGGGCCTTTCAGCTCTGGTTTCATGGGCCAGGCTGTGGATTAGGTGCCCTTGGGCCGGCTGCCTGGTCCCCGCAGCTATATGGGAAATAGTGGGGGTGAGGGGGTGGGAAAAGTACTACAAAACATCCTCACACTGAGTGGAGCCAGTTCATCTGTTGGCAGGTCTAAAACAGATGCTGAGTGGACACATGTATCACATATAAATTAAGTGATAGACATTGTAACATGGTAATTGATTTGTCTCAGGGCTCAAATGTTAAGGTTTATTGAGTACTGTCTATGATCCCTGGTAAAATTACTTCATGGGTATTCTTTCTTCTAATCTTTGCAGCTCCTCTGTAAGTAGGCTTAATTATTATCCTGTATATGTTACACATGAGAAGGTCACTCCTGCTAGCAGAGGTTACACAACCAGCCAGAGGGTGTCCAATGATACGTAAGTGGTGGAGGCTGGATTTCACCCAGGCCAGGCAATCTGACTTTAGGCCTAAGCTACTGAACACCATTCTTGCCACATCTATGAGAAACAAAATTACAATTACAGTAGAACCTCCATTCTTGAACTTAATTCATTCTGGAAAACTGTTTGAGAAGTGATTTGTTAAAAAACTGAATCTCCTTTGCTTGCCACCTGAAAGATGCATGACTGATCATATAGGTGTCAGCATGAAAGTGCTGTCAGGTAGAGAATTGACACCTGAAGTCTTGCTAGATAAGTGAGGCACTTTTTTCCTGTGAATAACTTGGTCAAGACTGAATTGTTCAAGAAACAAGATGTTTGGGAATTGAGGTTTGACTGTATCATCATCGTTTTTTTTTTAAAGATTTTGTTTATTTATTGTTAGACAGAGGGGAAGTGAGGGAGAAAGTAAGGGAGAGAAACAACAGTGTGTAGTTGTCTCCTATGTGTCCCCTACCAGGGACCTGGCCTGCAACCCAGGCATGTGCCCTAGACTGGGAATTGAACTGGTGACGCTTCGATCCACAGGCTGGTACTCAACCACTGAGCCACACCAGCCAGGGCTGTATCCTCATCTTTTACAAGAGCTCATCTCTGGGGAGAGTTTCCTTCTTTCCAGCAGTGTTTCCAAAAGCAATAGTGTGGTGGCACTAGTTACCCAAGAGGTTGCTGTAAGGAGACTGGATAAAGGGTACAGAGGGTCTAGCCTGATTATGTCTTAGAACTGCATGTGAACCTACATTTATCTCAAAACAAAGCTAAATAAATATTATAGTAGCAGTGTCAATGGTCATGGCTTCATCTACTCAACAAACATCTGCTAGGCACATTCTAGGTGCCAGGCCCTGTTCTAGGTGCTGGGGAGACAGCAAAGCAGGACACACACCAAACTCCCAGACCTAATGCAGCTAGCATTCTAAAGGAAGTTGACTAGTTCAAAACTTTATTCTGTCAGGTTGCTTATAACTCAAGTTATTAAATACATGCTTATTATGTAAATATTGATTACAAAGTATTCTCTTCCTAATCCCCTGCAAAGTAGGTCTGATTAGGTTTCCCTGGGTTACTTGACAAGACTTAGAGTATTTGTGAATAGCAAACCTTGTCCCAAATGGTAGCTAAATGAGTCACTTTTCTCTTCACTTAGTGTTTAGAATACCTATAAAATTTCAATGCTGCTGTATTGCACATATGTTGGAAAGTCTGACTCCCTTCTTTTTCATGTTCTTCTTTGCTCCAGGCTCCAGAGAGTCCAGCTAAGAATCTGTGGACACCATCAGATGTCCCAGGGATGGTGTGGATGTGACTGATAAATCAGGAATCCTGGCTCCCAAAGACAGATATTTATCTGGACCATTCCAGGGCCCTAGAAATCCAAGACATCTGGGAGGATGCAGGCAGCCCATGGAAAACGGCAGCCACCAAAGCGCTGAGGGGAGCCCCTCAAGGCGTGGCTGTCTGGACCCCAAGCCCTTCTCCATGATGTCCTGTAATGGCACATCCATTGAGACTTTTGAATACTTGCTGCTGAATGGCAACAACGTGTCAGACTCTGGGGCAACCCTGCCAGCCGCTCCCCTGCGGGTGTGCTTGGCAGTAATCATGATGCTGATGATTGTGGTTGGGTTCCTTGGCAATTCTGTTGTCTGCATCATCGTGTATCAGAGGCCAGCCATGCGTTCAGCCATCAACCTGTTGCTGGCCACACTGGCCTTCTCTGACATCATGCTGTCCTTATGCTGCATGCCCTTCACTGCTGTCACCCTGATCACCGTCCACTGGCACTTTGGGGATTATTTTTGCCGGCTCTCAGCCACACTCTACTGGTTTTTTGTTCTGGAGGGTGTGGCCATCCTGCTCATTATCAGTGTGGACCGCTTCCTCATCATTGTCCAACGCCAGGACAAGCTGAACCCTCGGAGGGCCAAAGTGATCATTGCTGTGTCCTGGGTGCTGTCCTTCTGTGTCTCGGCTCCCTTGCTGGCCAGCTGGACCATTGTTGAGGTACCAGCACGAGCCCCCCAGTGTGTGCTGGGTTACACAGAGTTCCCAGCTGGCCGTGCCTACATGGTAACGCTGGTGGTGGCTGTGTTCTTTGTGCCCTTCAGCATCATGCTGTGTGCCTACCTGTGCATCCTGCACACAGTCCGGAAGAACACCATCCGTGTCCACAACCAGTCTGACAGCCTGGACCTGAGACAACTCACCAGGGCCGGCCTGAGGCGGCTGCAGCAGCAGCAGCAGGTCAGCCTGGACTTGAGTTTCAAAACCAAGGCCTTTACCACCATCCTCATCCTCTTCGTGGGCTTCTCACTGTGTTGGCTGCCTCACTCAGTCTACAGCCTTCTGTCCGTGTTCAGCAGGAGATTCTACTGCAGCCCCTCTTTCTATATCACCAGCTCCTGTGTCCTGTGGCTCAGCTACATCAAGTCTGTCTTCAACCCCATTGTGTACTGCTGGAGGATCAAAAAATTCCGTGAGGCCTGCATAGAGTTGCTGCCCCAGACTTTCCAAATACTCCCCAGAGTGCCTGAGAGGATCCGAAGGAAAATCCAGCCAAGCACCATCTATACGTGCAACGAAAACCAGTCTGCTGTGTAGGGAGAGGCAGGCAAACTGGAGGAAGCACACAGGGACTGGGCCAGGTCCTGTCTGCCCTTCTGCTCTGCTTCCTGGCACTTGAGTCCTAGTTGGCATTTTGTGGTGGCCATTTAAGCACAAAGGTATTCATTTGTGACCAGGTGAGCTACAGCTCCCATGTTTGTAAGATGAGTTATTTCTGTTTCTTGCTGCCAGAGAACAGGGCATATGTCTGATAGAGACTGGAAAGTAGTTAAGACACTGGGAAATGGGGGAGTGCAGGAGATGGGCAGAAAGTTAGGGAAAAAGAGGGGAGCAGGGAGTGAGGTTGGTTGAGTGTGGGGCAGGAGGAAGGCTCTGCTTAAGAGAAACCCCGTGGTGCCATATTCTGAGATGAGCAACCCAAGTAGGTATCATCTCACTGGTTAACATTTACTTTATTTGATGCCAGCATTCTTCAGCAGCATTTATGTCTGTAGGGCACAGGGAGATGTGCATGTTCTTGATGCTCAGATGTGCATTTATGACCATACCAAATCATCCTCTCTATGAACCAAAATCACTCTGGGGAGCAAAGTGAGGCCCTGTGCTTCTCAGTTCCCAGTATGACACATGGGAGGGATGGTTCAGGGACAGCTCAGCTGAGATGAGACGCCCACCTCAGTGCCATGTATGTACCCCATCCCTCCTCCCTGCATAGCCCACCCCCTCCCTGCACCTGGAAGCCCTTTGTCCTCCCTATTTGCCACGACAGTCCTTCTGCCCCTTTTCTTCCCTTGCTGGTCCCCATGCCTCTCTTTGTCTTCTTTCCATCCCTCCCAGTGACAGAAAAAACACAGTCATCTTGTAATTCATCTTTTCAGCAAGTATTTGTAGCTTTCTGTCTCAGAAGTGGTCAGCGGGCGTTGTTTACACTGTTCCTCTCGACACTGAGGCTGTAGCCTCTGTGAGCTGCCATAGCCACTTTAGCACTGGAACTGCTGGCAGGGGCATGCTAGACACCCACCCTGTTGGCAGACCCCATGTAACTTTGTGCTCCTCCTACCTCATTCTGATACTGTCCCCTGGGTCCCCACCCAGGGTCTTGGTCCTCTAAGCCCTGGCAGGACTAAGATCCTAGAAATGAGGCCGCTGAGAAGCGACTTTTCTGCTTGTGCTGTACCCTCAGCCACTATGCCAAGGGCCACCCATTACCAATGGGAGCTTCTGATATGGCGTTAACTTTCCTGAGTTCACAGCACACCACTAAGTCCATGAAGCTCTCTTGACAGATTCAGATCTAAAGAGAGTGTGAAATTTAAGAAGAAATTCAGAAAATCCAATTCCAAGTCTAACTCTAACATGAACTAGTTGTGACCTTGTTCATTTTAACTAACTTTTCTGGGCCTCAGTTTTCCCATTTACCAGGTGAGGAAGCAGGTCTAGATGATCTCCAATGTCCCTTTCATCTCCCAAACACTCTGATTCTAAAAGGTATATCTCATCTACATGTAGTCACTAGACCCTCTAAATTCATTGATTGGTCCAAGCAATGAGCCTCTATTGAGTGCCTACCAGATGCAAAGCACTGTGGGACAAATAGTGATAAATAAGGCACAGGCTGTGCCCAAAAGCAGTTGTCCAATTTAGCTCAAGATAATCATAACTCAAATTTGGCCTAAAAACACATATACTCCCTTTTGGTGTCTCTTTTCATTTCCTTTCTAAGGTTGTATTAAGACACCAGCTCCCATTCTCACACTCGCTTACTGTAGCATTGGTGACAGAGGCAGGAAAAAGCAGGAATTACAGAGAACATGACTCATGTTATCTAAGCCCAGAGGAGGAGGATTTGCTGAGAAAATAATTGATACCATTTCTCAGTAACTTTGCTCTCCTTTTATACCCGGGTGCAGAGAAAAAGAAAATGGACAATTGGTGTGTGTTTGACTAAGATGGGCCCATCAATTCTGTGTCCCAAGTGCCCCAGCAAGGTCAGGGTTTGCCTTCAGCTCTCACAAGGCAGTTGCATAGCCTTCCTGGTATCCAAGAGCACAGCCAGACCACCAAGGAGACCAGGCTAGTGGGCATCTCTCCTCTGGTGGACATTTAATAAAATGCTCCTCCAGAGCCTTCAGTAAGAGAAATCACAAAACTGAATGAATGAAGGTAACAAAACTTACATCAATCAGTATTATATGATGTATGTTGGACAGTAATATATGTTTCAAAGTAATAATTTTGTATACATTTAAAATAAAGTATTATTGCTCTTTCTGTGTATGACTCTTCTCTTGCCAAAATTAGCACAAAGACCATGAATAGTGAGCCAAAAATTTGGAGTCCAACATCTAAGACACAACAACTTCAGGAAATCTAGAACCTGCCCATTACTAACCAAGCTGGAATGACTAAAGATGGACATTGATGATAAGAAGACAACCAGGAGATTATTGGAGCAATGGGTCAGTACTGGGGTGCCCACAGTTTTTTAAAAGTCATGGCCCTGCTAAGAAACTGCAGCCAATTAGTCTTCAGCCTGATTTTCAGTGTGTCACCTTCAGAATTCTCTCTGGCCTCACTGAACCTTTCACAAACTACTTTCCCAAGAACACCAAGTTCTTGTTTCCCTCTGTGAGGCTTGTAGAAGCAGCAGCAGCTGCTGCTTCTTTGTTTTTTGTTTTTATCTCTTCTTGAGTCCTGGAATCACCTAAACCTTGGACACCTAAATTGTTTTGTTGGGCCTTGGGAAGGGGCCATGGTAATAACTATCCAGGAGGTAAGCCCTCGGGTTCCTTGGGAAAGCCTAGCCTCAGAAAACAAGACACAAATGAGTCTCAGAAGTGTCATCCTAATTCTGATTACCCCTGAAAATCCACTGCCTTTTCACCTTGAAACTTGGTCCCTGCTCTCAGGGTGCAATCAAAGCAAAGGGTCTCTGAGACATTCTGACAACCAAGATAAGCAACAAAAATCTAGATCTTTTCCTACTTTACTGTTCCAAGACCAGGATGTGCCTTCCCCAAACATGATTCACAACACATACTTTTTTGGGGGGGGACTAAAACCTGCTAGTTAAGAATTTACAGTGTTGATCTGCCCCGGTTGCTCATGCAGTCAGCAGCAGTGACACATAGAGGACCTGAAGTTTTGGGGTGCCTGGCTTTTTGGGGTGCCAGGGTTTTTTGCTCCTATGGAAATGACCAGGTGATGAAGCCGAAAGGGCTGCACTCCCCAAACCCAGGGCCACCTTGCTTTCTGTGTGATTCCATGCAAGTGATTTTGTGCCCCATCTCATCTCCTAAGTGGTCTATTCTCTCACTCTTGGCTCAGTGAGGAATAAATGAAATAATGTAAACAAAGAATGTAGTCCCACGCCTGGGCCGTGGTAGAGGCTGCATGTACGGTGGCAATAATCATCACAGCTCTACTGTCAGCCTTTGTCCTTTGTGGAGCAAGGGTAGCAATTTGTTTCTGAATGAAACTGGCTGTTCAGTTCCTTTCCTTATTCTCATATAGTCCTAAGATTTCAGGGTTCAGTTGATAAGAACACAAAATCCCCTAAAGCCAGGATTTTGATTTTAAAGAACAAAATTATTTTTTTTTCAAAGATTTTATTTATTTATTTATTTATTTTTTTAGAGAGGGAAGGGAGGGAGAGAGAGAGAGAGAGAGAGAGAGAAACATCAATGTGCGGTTGCTGGGGGTTATGGCTTGCAACCCAGGCATGTACCCTGGCTGGGAATTGAACCTGCGACACTTTGGATCGCAGCTTGTGCTCAATCCACTGAGCTACGCCAGCCAGGGCCAAAAGAACAAAATTCTTGATAGTCTGAACTGCAGTACTGACTGCATTCGAAACTCACCCTGAGCGATAAGTTGGACTCTCAGGGCTGCTAGGTGAATGGGATGGATGGGTGGGTGCAGCGCCGTTTCCATCCTGGGAAGGCAACCTGCAGTGCACATCCTGCTGCTCTTAGGGTGGCTCTGCACCTGCAGAGCTGAGAATGTAGGGACCCTCAATGGAGAAAGGACTGTGGATTTAGATAAAAGGGTGAGACACCTTTGTGTCTGCCAAACTCTAACACAATGGAATACGTAGCAGAAAGAAGGAACTCCTACCTTTTGTGAAATCATGGATGGAATTAGAGAATATTATGCTAAGTGAAAAGAGATAGTCAGTGAAAGACAAGTACCATATGATCTCACCTATAAGAGGAATCTAATGAACAAAATAAACAACAAACAAAATAGAACCACAGACATGGAAACAGGGAACAGACTGTGAGCAGAGGGGAAGTGAAAGGGGATCATGTTTGAAAGAAGGGGAAATGACTAGTCAAAGAACATGTATCACTGACCCATGGACATGGATGACAGTGTTGGAATTGCCTGTGGAAGAAGAGGTGGGAACCTGGGCTGGGTGGAGAAGGGCAAAAGGGAAAATGTTGGGACACCTGTAATAGAATAACAATTAAAAAACAATAATAATTTTAAAAAGTAAAGTGGCTTTAAAAACATAACTTCATTCCCCTCTCATTAAAGTCCAGGGCACGTAGGCAGGTTCTCTGCTCAGGAGGTGGTTTAGGACTCGTTCCTCCCTTCTAGTTTCCCACTGTCTCCTGACTCCTCGTCCTCATGTTTGTGGTGAATCCTGGCTGCAGCCAGGGCTGTGTTCTGACTCCTGAGGGGAGGAAACAGTGAGGAGGAGCAGTGGGATAAGAGTCACCACATTCCCTTGGGCTCCGCTGGTCAGGAGCTGCGTCCCCTGACCACACAGCTGCAAAGGAGGCTGGGAGATGGAGTTGAGAGCTGGGCAGCCACGTACCTGGCTGAGAAGGAGAGGAGAGGGATCTGGGGCATTCCCAGCCATCTCTGCCAAGATATCACACAGTTTTGAAAAAGAAGAGATCCTAGTACATATACAAATTCTTACGTCCTAGGTACAACTTCATCAGCGAGCCTTTTCTCATTGCACAGTAAACACATTTCTGTCACATGGACCCAATAAGATTGCCTCTCCCTTTACCTCTAGCCCCCAACATACCAGGCACTTACTTCCATTTACAGAAACTGCAAGCATTTATGCCTGTGCCAAAGAGGTAAGTCACCACATTTAACTTTTTAGACACAAAAGATGTAAGCAGCCACAATGGGATCAATTTTGCCAAATAAGAGAAAAATTACTATTTAAAACAAAATCAACAGTGACTGAGATAACTTTGCCTGAGAATTTGATTATGTTAGAGGAAACAGTATAATTTCAAAGCTTTGTCTCTCTAAATGTGAAGAATGGTTGTCAGTGGCAAGGAAGACCCCCACAGAGTGTGGGAGGGGCTAGGGGCAGGCTGTGGCCATTTCATTGTTCAAGGAAAAGGAGGGCTTCCCATCCTAGCTGGGAGGTTAGCACCTGGATTCTATAAGAACAAAAGGATCTCTAAACACAAAAACATGATGTGTGTGTGTGTGTGTGAGAGAGAGAGAGAGAGAGAGAGAGAGAGAGAGAGAGAGAGAGAGAGAGATTCGGAGCAGGTGTCCAAGGTTACTTGGAGCAGACAGTTCCCACTCTCTTGCCCTTCATCCTGGAGGAGCAGGGGACATGGTCTTCTCGGAACAAGACAGGCTGCAGAGATTGCTTGGCTCAGAGCAGGAAGCAGGATGGGTTGCTACACAGGTAGATTGTTTTCCCTAACTAGTCTAATAGGAACACAAAGAGTTTATCTGTATGAGAAACACTTAGATGTGACCAGAATTTTACCTTCTTCAATCAGGAACCCCAGGCACTGATAGGCAAGTTCAGCCTTCCAAGGAGTTCAGGTTTAAGTTCCTGAAGTTCCCAAAGGTGGGGGTGATAAGAACAAAGTCCTTGTGATGGTCTGCATGCTCCATCTCCCCTGGGCTCTCTGCTGCCTCTGGCACCTGCTGTCTCTTTGCCAACCAGTCTAGTCAAGGAAAAACATAGCTAAACTCATTTTCGGAAACATTTTTTAAAAGACAGGTTGATGCTCCTTATTATGTGTCTTTTGGGGACTCTATTTCTCATTTTCTCCTTCATTGAAATGCTGCTGCCATATCCCCTTGTTGCACTATTTTGTGGTGTCATGAAGACACCACATGTTTTATTAAACCATGAAAAGAGGGTCACTAACCTCACCATAAAAGACAAACAAGAATGAATGATTTTTTAAAATGCACAGGGGAAGCCCTGGCTGGCGTAGCTCAGTGGATTGAGTGTGGGCTGTGAACCAAAGTATCGCAGGTTCGATTCCCAGCCAGGGCACATGCCTAGGTTGCAGGCCATGGCCCCCAGCAACCGCACATTGATGTTTCTCTCTCTCTCTCTCTTTCTCCCTCCCTTCCCTTTCTAAAAATAAATAAATAAATCTTTTAAAAAATGCACAGGGGAAAATGGAAAGCTTAATTTGTTTTCCAAGAGTGACTAGAGGTAAGGGAGAAAGCCAGGAAAAAGGAGGCTTTCTCCCCAAGCCTCCCCATTCTCTCTGGGATTTGCTGGGCTTCTTGGGAAGCAATGAGGCCAGGCTACTCAGAAAGTGTTTCCCTTTTGAGGGGAGCCCTGTGGCTGCTGAAATTTGTCAATGTAAGAAATGGCCAAACCTGTAAGAATTTTTATGAGTTTATTTGAGCCAAACTGATGAAAATGGCTGTTTTGCAACTTATTTTATACATCACAATCAAAAGAGGAGGCATAAGAGGGGGATTACATGAAATCCATTGTTGATAGATTATGGAGACAGGAGAAGGCAAAGCAGGATGGGGGAGTGGGGAACCCCATGGGATTGGATAAAAAGACACATACTTCTTTTACATAGGTGGGTACAGGATAGTTAACAGTCAACAATTAACTCAATAACAATGAGGGTATTTGTGGTCTCTCTCTGGTGCAGTATTTGTGCTCTTAGGGATCCAGAAAAAGGAAATTACTTTGGTATTCCAAAAGTATGTTATCACAGATGCAAATAGACAGGCTTAATTAAGGTAAAGATTGACTTTTGTCAGGGAAGATTCTAGTCTAGGATATGAATACCTGCCATAAACTGGTTTTAATTAGGAAGATTTAATTTCAGACCATCCTTTGTGGTTACTTTAGGTCTCTGAGTTAATAAGTTTACCACACAGGCCTCTCCTGAGCTTGTCAGGTATAATATGTGGCCCATTTCCATCCACAAATCCACCCACTTAAGACCAGCACAGGTGGTTGGGGGCACTTGCGGGATTCTCTCAGGCAGGGACAGATGAGCATTTCCAGTGGCTTCCTGCACTCTCCACAGTGACGATGCTCCACAGGTTTTCATCTCACAGTCTAAATCTATGCCATGTATTTGTGGGAACCTGCAGAACCTCTTCTGTTTACAGATCCTCTTCATTCTGTGGCCTCCTTCTCTGTTTTTCTCTGCTCTTTCCTTCTCAAGCAATGTAATTAAGCAGATACAGTGAAGTTCTTAACTAGACATGAGGTCATACTATTCATTAAAGTCTAGATTTAGTCTGTAAAAGAAGGGTATATTTTCCAACCTTATGAATAAATATTCCCTAGGCTTAAGGAAAGCTTTAAAAATAACATCTATTGGTCAATCATTTTATTATAGAGGTAATTTGTTCCTCATAGAAATGAAAACAACTAATGTATTAGTTGGAGGTGTGGTATTTTTACTCAGAAGCATAAAGAAAATTAAAGGTTTTCTAGTGTTTTTTAATTATATACAAAAATGTATCTTTTCCTTTGCAAAATTCAGATTATACTATACCACATACTATAGCCTATTTTTATGGGTTTTTGTTTGTTTATGTTTTGAAGTCATTTCTAATGACTAGAAATTATCCATTGAATGAAGTGTTCTAAGGTAAGTTACTTAATTACTGCTTTTTCTTTTTTCTATTTTTAACTATTTTTTAAAATGCTGTAATGAGCATCTTTGACATAAATCTTTCTGCCTAGCTACTGATTGTTTTCCTGAAGTAAACTTCTAAAAGTGGAATTGGTGGCTTCTGATGACATAATAAAATTGTTTTTTAGAAAGTTCATGGCAGTTTATTTTCTAAACAGCTATGCTTGAGAATGCTGAAATGGAAATTCTTAAGGTAGGTCATGAAACAATTCCTATTAGCCATCAATGGGCCCTCCACCAAAACGCCGGGCCAAAGTTCTTTTGGGCTACAATTGGCTTATGAATCAGGGCCCGAAGGTATCAGGGAGAGTAAACACACAGCCATGTGACTGAGGAGCCATTACTGAAGAGCTTTGCGGTTTCACTAGGCTCAGGTCAATTAATATATATTCACTAATTAAATATAGAAAAGTATAAAACAAACAACTACTAAAGGTATTTTACACCTCTTCAAAAACCATTGTAGGCTGAAGGGATTATTCCTGGCAACTACAGGCAAACTTGAGTCAACCAAATTCAAGAGACTCTTTGAATACAGTGGGATCTGTCTGGGTGCAGTCTGGGCCTAGGAAGGGTTTACAGGCCACCCTATTCCAGTTTCTCACCTTAGGCTACTTACTCTGAGACAGCCTTTCTTACCTGCTATTAGAAGTATATTAAATGTTTTATGTTCAGTTCTCAGTCATGGGAAGTAGACAGAGTAGAACACAATTGTGGCTGCTCCCTTGGCTTAATCAGAAGGATGTATTAACTGTGTTCTTTATTTCCTGTGTTTTCTGATGCTTTGACATCTGAGGTCTTGCTGGCTCTGGCGGGACTGCCTCTCCTAGGGCTAGCTAGTTCCTAGAGAGAGGGAACACCTCTCACACTTCAGGCTACCCTGCAGTTTCCCTAATCATCCCATGGCCTGGTCTACTGGACAACCAGGAACAGATCTATGTCCCAGAGCCTCCCAAAGTCATTCAAACTAACCAGTCCTAAGCCTGCTTACCTGCCTCCTTCCTTCCTTCCCTCAAAACCACCATAAAGTCTCTTGCCCTCAGTTCCCCTCCTCCCTCTGCCTCCTGACTGACCTGGTGCTTCCTCACATGGCCCTTGTGGAGTGGTGTATCAACCCTGTGAGGAGGACCTCAGGCATCTGTGGCCATAAACTATCCTTTCAGTGGCAATTATCTCCTGATCTGTTGGTACTATCATACCTCAAATGTCCTATTAATACACCATATTTTAAAACAAAGGATTTTCCAAGTAAACTGGCTAAAACATTTTGTATTATGCTTTTTTGGTGGTGGTGGGTTGGGGGTCCTTTCCCATGTCATTAAAAACTATGTAATGACTAAGATGAATGGGCAGAACACTAGACAGAAATGTTGGCAGTGGTTGCCCTCAGGGTGGTGGGACTGGTGATCTTTCTACAACATAAACATTTGTACTACTCTTCTGCTGAGAACCAGGAAGCTTCAGTCTCCAGCCTCATCTGCCACCGACCCCTGCTTGTTATATGGCTTGCAAACTGAACCTCTTTCTCTCCTTTTCAAAGGGTTCTCCAGGTTTGGCCCTGCCAATGCTTCTGAAGCACTTTCCTTGGGGCCCACCCTACGCTGGACCCTATGCTGGGTGTGTGTCACACTGCGCTGTGTCTCCATGGTGAGTTCCAACAGGGCCAGGACCAGATGCGTCTTTTCCACCATTTTATCCGTAGAATTTAACAAAATGCTTGGCACACAGCAGTTTCCCAATGTATACTTGTGGAATGAATGAATGATTGCATATATATGAATAAAAGAATATATGAATTGAAGAGGAAAACTGTCCCCTTTAGACTTAAATACAGTTCTTGGTAAGGCGAGTCTTTAGCTCCTCAGCTGCCTCCCTTTGTAGCAATGTCAGTTAATTTTTGCATGAACATGACATTAAACATGGAGTGAAACCCTTCAGCTGTGGCCCAGGACAGGACAAGGCCACCCCCGACTTAGCACAGCCCCAGTCGGTTCCCACGTAGAGAGCCTTCTGTCTTTCTGGCCATGGCAGGTGAGAAATGGCTGATCTTCTCTGTCAGCTGGTAGATAGCAACTCATTTTCTAGTATTTGTATAAACACAGCTACCTGAAAATTACTCCAGTAAGTGCAAACTAAGCACAGACAGGAAAGAGGCACAGCCCAGCACCTTTTCAATGTTCTGTGGTGGAAAGTTCCAGTTCCAGACACAGCATGATGATAAGGTACAGGGTGCTTGTGCACTCACTGTGTCAAGACACCCAGCCTTCCACCTGTCATTGGAGAACCTTGCTGTGCATTGCCCAGGACACACATCTATAATGCAGTGCAGAAACATGTTAGAAACCCACAGCATGAAGACTCCTCACTGCAGTGGAAGGTAGGAGCCTGACTGAGGAGACAGGCTGGTTGTAAATTTCTGTCACACTGTTTCCCTGATCCTCATGTTTGCAAGTGGCAAACACCAGCCCTCACTGCCCTGCACCCAGAGGCACACACCTGCGGCCTATACACTGCCTGCCAAGTCACTTTCTTGCTCTCCCAGAAAAGCAAAGAGAACGTCCCCTTCCCACCCAGCATCGCTCCTTCCCTTCCTGAAAGATGTTACAGAGGTTTGTGTAAAGAGAGCTTGGAAGAATGATAAAAAATGAGCACATCTTTGTTCAGAGGCCTGCCATGCACACTCTAGCCACTTTTTCATTACAAGTTAGTCTGGCCCTTGTTTCTGAGTCATCTTCCTGCAGATCTTGCAGGTGTGCAAGCATCATATCACGATGGGGAAATCTCTGTGCCTTTCCTTGTTGACAAAGACCTGGTGCTGCTTTTGAGCCCATTTTCAAGAGCCTTCATTAGACCATTTGTGAGGTTTGTTGTTCTGTTTTAACCAAGGAAGGGATGAGAGCAATAACTGGATGACGTCTAGATGGCTGATATAGGGTTATATTTTACATGTTGATAAGAATATGTAAAACAGCAATGCAAATTTTACATAAAACACATATAAGCAAATAGTCTATGCACACAATTTGGGCACTATTTTAAAACCAAGAAATGGAATATTACTCAGTCTTCTAAAGAGAGGAGATTCTGACACATGCTACAACATGGATGAATTTTGCTGACGTTATAATGAATGAAATAAGCCTGTCATAAAAAGACAAATACTGTATGAGTCCACTCATCTGAGGTCCCTAGAGTAAAATGCAGAGATCAAAAGTGCAATGGTGCTTTCCAGGGACTGGGGGTGGGGGGACTGGGGAGCTAATGTTTAACAGACACAGAGCTTCATTTGGGAGGGTGAAAAACTCCTGGAGATGGACAGTGGTGATGGCGCATGACATTGTGAACATTCTTACTGACACTGAACTGTACAGTAAAAATGGTTAAAATGAACATTTACATTGTGTATATTTTACAATTTTAAAAATTCATGAAAATAGGCTAATGTATACAGAAAATATTTGAATATTAGTAATGTCATAACCTTTTTTAGAACACTGAATTTCTGTTTACTCATATAAAGAAAGTGAATACATTCTTTCTTGTACATAAACTGAAATCAAATGCCTTCAGCAGCATAAACATACCTGAGGAAATGCTGTCTTGTGCCATCATTCTCAGGAAAGCAGAGGTGTAGGTAGCATTTCAGTTATATTTATTTAGGAGCTGATGTCAATAGTTGTGTGTTAAGTCTGCAACATATTGAAAAGCAATGTAGAAATATGTTTGGGGTTTATTGTAAGGTGCCGACACGGAGATGGAAGGGAGGATGGACAGACTGACCACCTCAGTTCTACTGTGTGCTCTCATTGCTCTAGGTAAATGGTGAACACATGGGCAGTGTGACGGAGGTTGAGGGTGGACTCATCAGTTGTATGGGCATCAGTGACACAGCATGCTCTGTTGCCATAGTGAACACTGGTAATCTGCCTCCCCAGCTTAGTGGAACGCCAATGGAATCTGAACAGGGAAAACTAGTATTTCAAGTGAAATGAATGAAAATGTCCTCTAAAGACAACCGTAATGGTGAAGGCCTGTGGAAGTCAAAGGAAGAGCACTTCCTTTGCCTGTGTAAAAAGGCAAAGGGATTCATATAGCCAACATTGGAAAATGCTGGAGGAAAGGGGTGCTTGAAAGCCAGCTGTTTATTATTGAAAAGGGCCCACAGAGACCAACTCCTCTAATGGTTACAGACAGTAGTTCTGAAACCAATAGGTGTTGGCTACAGAGAAGCACGTTCCTAATAATTGCATCAACACAATGACACCCTGGGAGTGCTCACACTTCCATGGGGACCCTGTAGCAGAATTCCTCAGCTAGACCCTGAGCGACCCAAAATCCTATAAGGGCAGTATTTGTATCAAAGGCTTGAACATCCCCACTACTCTGCCCTGACTTCCCTTGCTTGGAACAGAGGGTTAACACCTAAAAGATACTACCCAGCTCTACCTCTAGTCTATAATAATGACACCACACAGTCTAGAGTATGTGACTCGCCCAGGACCACAGTTGGGTGTTTTGGAGCCCAATGAGACCCATGTTTCCCCACATCTCATGACAACATTTTACTTTTCAAGTCATACTTGGCCTGTTGTGTGTTGCTTTCTGATCCCTTCTTGCCATGTGCCTCATTTAGCTAATTTACCACTTTGGATTGCTGACTGAATTATAGCTACTGTTTCCCTTCCCAGCTGCAAGCTAAAAAAAATCAGGCTTCATTAATTCCAGTGCTTGTCTCTGAACACAGTATTAACAAGCTTTTGGATGGTACTCTAGCTATTCAGCTTTTTTGAGAAGGTAGAAGGGCCTCTCGTCCATATGGTCTAGATTCTTGCACATTTTCATTTTAATAGTAAGCTTGACAGATCTGTTCAGAGCAAATGGGGTGTCAGTTAGTATGTAATTACTCCTAACACAGCCACAGCCCATTTAACTGCGCTAGGCACCAGTCTTTCCCAGCCACTCATAGGACATCAGTTCATTCTTTTTCTCAGCCATTCAGACAGGCAGTGTGAGTCCACAGCCTCTTCCTGGCCAGTCAGTTGTGTAAGTCTAAGCACTCCCACTTTTCATTTCTAATATGCAAATGAACCGCCTCAGTTTCTTCAACTTGAAATACAGTTGACTCCTGATACCTCACCTCTACCATACTTGGAATTCCCCAGCCTGACTGCATGCAGACTAGGTTAGATGAGCCAGGGGCTACCAGCTGTGTTGACACACCCTCTCCTCAGGGCTAGTCCAGTCCCTGGAAGAAAGGACATGGGAATGTACTGTGGAAGTCATTCCACAGGATTTCTCAAAGGCCTCTAGGAACAAGGTTCTAAGGCTTAAATTAACATTTAAAGTGAGAGCTTTTTGAAAAGGTTATATTCTTTGAATATATTCAGGATTAGAAATGCAGGAGCAGCAGGCTTATTTAACAGCATTTGGCTAAAAGGTGAAGTATGTGAGAAGTAACCAGAAACCTCCATTGTGAACCCTCTGGGCATAATTAATCTGAAGGCAAAATATGTCAAGCAGCAACTTAAGAATGTTTGGGAGATAAATTCAGAAGTAGATTGTTTAAAATTTGTAAAATAATAACAAGAAATTTAAGGGGTAGTTATGTAAATCATCCGTAGGTGCTGGGAGGAGGCAGTAGGTATGGGTGAGTAACTTCTGGAACCCCTTAGGCTAGCTAGGTACCAGGTGAGTGGAAATCATCATTTTATCAAGATAATTTTTAAAAAAAAGAAAACTACAAAAAGAACAAAGAATAAAAAGAATTTTAATAAAATCAACAAGTTTACATTTGTACATCTTGTGTATTTGGGACCCAACCAGGGGCAAAGGACAGAGTTGCAAGGACAAGGGCTTCTATAGAAGAGCAAGCAAAAAGCAAGGGCTACCTAGCCATGTGACAGGTGTCAGTTCGAGGGTGTGCCCTGTGGCCCCTCCCTGAACAGCAGGAGAGAGCGCACTGACTCAGCACTGGCGGTCTAGTGCTGAGTGCAGGTCCGTGCTCCACAGCCAGCACAATGCTCCTATACGAATGCCTGATAGGCAACAGATGACAAACACTTAATAAAATTAAACAGTATTGCCCAGAGAATATTAATGCCAACTGAGTTCTGTTCATGCTGTTTTACCTAGAACTGTTATACCAAACCTAATGAGGGAAAAAAGGGCTGAGTGATGATTCTAATTGCTCAACACAGTCATAAAACAGCAAAACTACAGAAAGAATCATGTGTTTCTTTTAAAAATATGATTTGAGAAGAGCCTCATGGGAGTTCGAGAAAGGTACGGTTTTGAACACAGGAAGTAATTCTGCACAGTGTCATAGAATTCTGCCCATCTTAAGGGGTTCAGGAGAGATGGAGAACTGTTCAACTTTAATTCCCATTATTCTAAAGGAATATGTACTTCAAAATATTGATCAATATTCCAAGAAAAAGAGACTAGTGCCCCCAAGTTAGGAATGAGCAATCACAAGACTTTTTCAAGATTATACCCATTTGAGTAGAGAGAAACAGTGCTTTTAAAAGAGCAGTGCTGCATGTACTAGTCACTCGTTCTTTGAGGAGTAAATCCAAGCTCATAAGTTGTAATGCTAATGTGCACAGTAATATGACGATTCCGCAAGAAAGCCATCCACAGGGTAAAATGCATGACCGGGCTTTGAATCCATACCAATGTACAGCACATGGTTGACTTACAAGGAGCATTTCTTCATCATTTATTCTTTAGATCACTGAAACACAGTTAGGAATGAATGTGTGGATGCCTTTGCTTTCTTGGCCCAGCTGGAATCACAGGAAAAGGAACACTGACCATTATGAGCACAGGAAACATGTTTTAAAGCTTGGAGAATGAGCTCTTTTCACAGTCTGTAAGGCTTAGGCTGACAGGCAGCAGGTGTTCCAGGGTCCTCCTTCTCACACAGAGAAGTTGATGCTTGTTTCCAAGCATTATGCCAGGGGGTACAGTGTCTTTACTGTTAGTTCCTAACAGAGTCAATAATTAAAATGAAGAAATTCAAATGAGGGCAGTGTAGTAACAAAAGTTTCAGCCTCTCCACAATTTTTGACAGAAACACCAAATGAACTTGCAGTCTGAGGAACAAGAGACATTTTTGCTATGTGTTCAGGAAACCTCAGAGCAGGTGTGTAAAGTGCTGGAGGTAAGGCAGCCCGACTGGAGTTCCCTATCAGGGTGTGTGGCATTACCTATAGGAAAGGTGGCATCTCTACCATGTGCAAAGGTAGCTGTCACTGACTGTCTGCCCTACTGAGAGTGAGGGTAAAACAGCCTATCCTGAAAATACGTTCAGTTTGTGCTCATAACGTTTCCCTTTTGATTTCCCAAGTATTCAATGGAAGGTACATTTTAATAAGAAAAACATCACTAACAAATATGACAGGTGAATTTCTAATTGAGAAATACTACAAAGATGATATAACTTCAAATAAAAATTTTTAGTCACACCTGTTAACGGTGGAGTTTCTGGTCCGCAGGTGCTGTGACAGTGACAGTGCCATGCCTGGGCCCTGCCCAACCATGGCTCCCCGTCTCTGCTGTCATCTCTAAGATGGGCATGCAGCTTCTCTCAGCCTTAACAGTATTGTGTAAGGCCTTCCCTTGCGAGGCAGCCAGAAGCATAAGAATTTACCCTAAAGGTAGTGCCTGGGTGAACAAAGTAGAATCTCTTATGGGTTGAGAGCCAGATGGGAAGCAGGAAGGAATGGAAATACTTCCCTAAGTCAGCCCATGCCAAGGGCAAAAGCAGAGACCACAAGGTCATCGGGAAACAGATGGGACCCAGTGGCTGAACCATGAATGGAGCACACATCCACATAGGAAGGAAAAGTGCGACGGTGAAACCTGCCCTCACAGGACTCTGTGCCCTGGCCACTCACCCAGCCTGGAGAGGCTATCACCCGCATGTCAACCTGAAGCAAACGTTTCCAGTGCAAATGTGTGCCTGAAGATGGGGTGGGGGAAATCCGGTGTTGTCTGGAGTGCACTGGAAAGGCTTCTTTTTCTTTCCAAGTAGACATCTGTTTCGGATGACCATGTGTCTGGATGGCGAACTCTCACATGTCTCTCTTTTCGGGTTTTTCATTTACATTCAGTGCAGATTGGAGAGCAGGGAAGAGTCCTTGTTTCACATTGACTGAAGTCTCCCGGGCACCCAGATGTCACCCTTTATCTTGGCTGACATAGTGCCATGCTTTCTGCTTTTTGTACCCAGCAGGCTGGATGCATCAAGAACTCAAGGTCCCCCTGGCACCCCTGGGCAGCCCTTCAAGTCCGTGCACCAGGTCTGGGGGAACTGGGGTCCATGTGTCTGCTGGCAGCACAGTGGGTGTGGACAAGACCACCATTTGGGTATCTAACAAACACGGGCTCACAGAAGGGATTCTGACATGTCTGGCACAGATTTTTGTCTGAGAGCCGAAATGAGCTTCCTTTCAACCTCATCTGTGAAAATAAAGACAGAATTCTCACATATTGTTATGCTGTTTTTCAGAGCTGACGCACATTATCCCATGGATTATTTTTACTTATGAGGATTGCATTAATATTAACTTCTTGACACAGAATATTAGAAGTGAAAATTTTTAAAAATATCCTTAAGTAACTGGAGAAGTAAAAAAAAGCCTTAAAACTGCTTTCTTATTTCATAAAAGTCATTGCTGCTTGTCTAGTGAGGTATTTCCAACCAAGATCGTCTCTCATGCTCTTTGAGCTCTGACACATCTTGGCACAGCCAACTACCATCGTGTACTGTTAGAGCCACACAAAGCCATACAAGTCATCTAATCCCCTGGTCCTCTCACTGCAAAAGGCAGAGTAAGGCATAAATAAGGAACCTGATCCTAGTCACAGGGTTGATTAGTGGCATATTCCTGACTAATCCCAGGACACATAATTTCATTTCTTTAAAGGTAACTGGTAAACCTGAGCTGTGACCCATTGTTCCCTGTCTGTTAAGATCTAAGTTTTTAGGTTAAAGAGCCTTTTTTCATAATTCACTTTTATCAACCCAGACACATCAACCTATTGGAGGGACTGAGTGACAACAAGGACACATTAGTCTCATTAGTCATTCAGCAAACATTTATTCAATGCCTCTGAGACACCAGGCTCGGCTCCAGGAATATCAAAATAAGTGAATGAAGCTCCCTGCTCTCAAAGAGCCCAAAGTCTACAGTAAAGGGAAACAATTACAAATGCCTGTGCTCAGAAGTGGTTAACCTCCTTCAAAGGGAATGAAGGTTTTGCAAAGGAAAAATCCCTGCCTAGGTTTCCATCAGCTGCTCACCAGGCCCCAAAAGGGGAAGATAAAAATACCACAGGCAGAGAAAATGGCAGGGTACAAAGGCCATGTGTGTGGAACACCATGTCACAGTGGGAGGTGCCACACACCCTGGCCAGCCATCAGAGACAGACAGGGACAGGCCAGAGGAGGTGAGACTGAAGCTTCCAGGAGTCAATTTGTCCACAGTGGGGTGGGAAGGAGTAGGTTCTTACTTTGTAAAGATCACTCTGCCAGCTGTGTGGAATATGGAGCTCACAAGAGAGAAGTCTCCAGAGGGAGATGTTTGGGGACTGCTACAGACTGAACATTTGTGTGCCCCACCCCCCAATTCCTATGCTGAGGCCCTAATTCCTATGTGATGGTATTTGGGAGTGGGGCTTTTGGCAGGTGATTAAGGTCTGATGAGGTCATTGGGTAAGGCTCCCATGATGGGATTAGAGCCATTAGAGGAGGAGGAAGCGAGATCAGAGCTTGTTCTCTGTTGTGTGAGGACACAGTGAAAAGGGGGCTATCTATAAGCCAGGAAGAGCCCACACCAGGCACAGAATCTCCCAGCAACTTGATCTTAAATTGCCAGCCTCCATAACTGTGAGGAATAAATGTGTGTTGTTGAAGGCCCTGAGTCTGTGGCATCTGGTGGAGCAGCCTGAACAGAGTAAGACAAGGACCAGGAATGCGGAGCTCTGAAGTGGCCTGGAATGCACATCTGGGCCCTTCCATTTACTGTGTGCCTTCTCAATGTAAAGTGTAGAAAAGTACCTGACACACAGTATGTACTTGCTTTCTTGATCGTCACAAAAAGGGAGACAAGCTATACCAGCGTTATCCCTGCCCCAGCTCCTGCCTCCATGTACATGCACCTGTTTCCGTACAAGTGGAATATATTTGATATGTTGATGTTGTAGAGAAAAAACACTGACAAAGAATATTCTTCCACAGGTAAAATGTATATATTAAATGAAGTGTCAACTGGCCAAGAAGCTAGCTAAGCTCTCACCTTATCACATTTGTAGATTAAGTTTTCAGACTTAGCCAGGCCAAGAGCCACCTGAGCGGTCCTCCTGGTGTGCACACTGTCCCTCATGGCCCCAGTCAGGAACGGGCAGAGCAGCTGCACCGACCAGCTACCTGGCAGCAGCGGCAGGACCTGAGCAGCATCAAACTCCGCAGCATGGTGGTTCAGGAGGTCCACAGCAGCCACAGCCAGCTCAGGAGCCGAGGAGCTAGGGCTCAGGTAAAGGGTGAGCAGTGTGTGGAAGAGCTGCTGCCGGTAGGCCGGGTCCCTGCCCTCAGAGCGCCAGAGGCAGTAGTCTTCGGCCGCTGGGATGTCTCTCAGTTCATGCACCAGGATGTGCAGCGCCTTCTCATGCTCTTCCAGCTTTCCGTGCAGGATGGCACGCTCCATGGGCAGGCTGGCACCCTGTACCTTCTCTGTAGGGCAGAACCCATCGGTCAGAGCAGGCAGGGCCTGAGCCGCTCTGAGCCAAGCCAGTGCAGACCAGCTCCCTAGTGCTCTCAGCTTAGGAAAGGGCAAGGCAGATCTGGTCACCCAACATTCCTACACACCGCCACCCCACAACCCTGCACACTACCATGCACATCATCCAAGAAGGCTTTCTGTTATTTCCACCTTCACACCTGGTGTCAATAACACCAGACATAGACTTAACCCCTAAGTACAGCCAGGCCTCGGAATACAGCTTTCTAACAGTGTTTAGAGAATGAATGAAACACATGATGCACGGTCTCAAAAGGCCCCTGTGAAACCCTGAGCACCGCAGTGTCAAGCTCCAATGAATCACATTATCCCTATCTTCCCAGTAAGTATCTTCTGACTAAAGCAGGAAGGCACTATAGTCACTAAATCCAGGTCATACCCCCTCACCCCACAAAGTGTGCTGGACTCCTTTATTCCAATTTAAAATATATTTCATGGAAAGAAATATGGGTTTGTACTGGTAAAATCCATATCTACGTCAGTCTAAAGGTTTTTCGTTTCTCTTGCAATTTAAATTTCCAGGTTATAGGTAAAACGGTACCAGCAGAGAAACATCAGTTCTGACCAAGGTCCTGCACTTCATGGGCTGCATCTCATTAGTAAAGTCCCTTTGCCTCACTCCCCTGAAGACTGGGGAGATAATGCAAAGCCTCTCCCCACTATGAAGGGATATCCCAAGGATAACTTCTTCAGGAACCAAGGTTAATACTCCAATTATAGGCATTTTGCACGTGAAGTTTGGCCACATCCATACCCAATGCACATGGCAGACACTAGTCCTTTGGCAAAGGGTGGGCTCTTTAGCATGTCACCTACAGCACTAGACACAGAAACTGCAACATGCATTATCCCATCCTCATAAAAAACTATTAACAGATAATTACTAAGTGCATACCACATTCAAGGAACAGAGAGAGCCACAAAGATGGTTAAGAAAAGGTCTTGCAGTGACCTCTAGTTTTCATGCCTATCACCTCATTCATATTTAATTCTTATCTCCAGTGGATAGACTTGGAAGGAACTGTGACTGCAATGTGGCCAGAATGACACTCCCTAAGTCACCTAACAAAGGCTACAGAGGTAGCCTCCACAGTGCCTTGGGGACACCCAATTTCCTATATATTCCAGGTCTGGCCTGCAAGCCCAGATGTATTCTTTATGACTGCTAAAACAGGACCTCCTCTGGGAGGCTCTCCCTGCCTATTCACCCCAAGAACCCATGTGGAGCTTCCACCAGCCCTCAACTGCCCTTTGCTTACAAGGACAAGAATCAAGTCACATCTATCTTTATATCCTCTGTGCATGTCTGACACTGTACATATGCTCCAAAAAGGTGAAAGAACAAAAACCTTCAACAAACTAATGAGTAACATGAAATTTTAATAAAGGGATTTGTAAAACATGAAGTATGAAGTAAATCAAAGGTGATAGTAAAAATGTTGAACAAACAGTACAGCATGGGAACTGACCAATCAGAATGCACAGTGGCTGTGAGCAATGGGTATGGCTGACAAACATCACAGCTGAATGTCAAGTGCAAGCCAGCTGTGTGAGCTGAGGCAAGCTGGGTAACTGCTCTAAACATCAAATTACTCTGCTACGAAAATCATAAAGTATGACAGGACTTATTTCATAGGTTTGTTGTGGAAATAAACATAATGCATACTAAGCATTTTTGCCTATACCTGGAATATACAGTTGGTCCTCATTATTCACAGATTCTATATTTGTCCACTCACCAGAATTTATTTGCAACTCTAAGGTCAATACTTGTCGTGCTTTTGAAGGCACCTGTAGATTTGTGCAGAGTGGCAAAACATGTGAGCCACCAATACCCACTTTCCCAGCTGAGGTCAAGCAAAGTGACACTCTTTTCTTGCAGCCCTCATTGGGCAAACTCTTCTCACAGTTTACTCAGTGTCATAGTTTTATATTTTTGTGGGGTTTTTGTTGGTGATTTCAGCATTTAAAATGACCCCCAAGCACAGTACTAAGGGATCATGTAGCATTTCTAAGCACAGGAAGGCTGTCAGGTGCCTTAGAGAGGAAATTCGTGTGTCAGATGAGTGCCAGTCAGGCCTGACTTAAGAGTGCTATTGGTGACTTCCAGCCAAGATGGAGGTGTAAGTAAGCATGCTTCACCTCTGCACACAACTACAGCAAAAATTACAACTAGACTACAAAACAAATTTAACCCAGGTCTGTCAGAAAATCGAGCTGTATGGAAGTACAACAATCAAGGATTTAAAGAAGCCACATTCATCCAGATGGGTAAGAGGGGGAGAGCCCCGGAGAGGTGCAGAACAGGTGGTCCCACATTCATGTGTAGTGGATAAAAATTGGGAGGGATACCTAGGGAGCGAGCGACCCCAGACACACGCCAGACCACCCAGTCCAGGGTTCCAGCTCCAGGAAGATAAGTCCCCATAACTTCTGGCTGCCCAAATCAGTGGGGGTTGGGGTGGCAGAAGAAACTGCAGGATTCTCAAGAGACTCCTCTTAAAGGGCCAGCAACTGACTTAGGATTCACACAGACCCACCTCCTCTGGGACTCAGCACTAGGGCTACAGCCAGAAGGGCACCAGTGGCATATGGGGAGATGGGGAGACAGTGAGGTGCCTGGAAAGAGGGCAAGTCTCAGGGAGACAGCTTCCTCTTGGGCAAACTCCAGAGGCCAAAGCGGCACTGTCCCTTCTACGAACCCTCTCCCACATAGAGACACAAAGTGATTAAATGGGTTGCCCCAAGGTGACAATTACCTAAGGCTCCGCCTCTCACAATTTATAGATGCCTTTTCTACAAAAGGCCATGCTGCTAAGACAGGGAGTCAGAGCAGTTCTACCTAATACACAGAAACAAACACAGGGAGACTGCCAAATTAAAGAGACAAAAAAATATGCCCCAAATGAAAGAACAGAAAATAATTTCAGAAAACTAAAGGAAATGGAGATTAGCAACCTATCAGATACAGAGTTCAAAACACTGGTTATCAGGATGCTCAAAGAAATCATTGGGTAATTCAACAGCATAAAAAAGATACAGGCAGAAATGAAGGTTGCATTAAGTGAAATAAAGAAAAATCCACAAGGAACCAACAGTAGAGGGGATGAAGCCAAGATTCAAATCAATGATTTGGAACATAAGAAAGAAAAAAACACTCAGTCAGAACAGCAAGAAGAAAAAGGAATTTTTTAAAAAAATGAGAATAGAATCAGGAGCCTATGGGACATCTCCAAATGAGCCCATATCAGAATCATAGTGGTGCCAGAGGGAGAAGAGGAAGAACAAGAAATTGAAAACTTACTTGAAAAAAATAATGAAAGAAAATTTCCCTAATTTGGCGAAGGAAATAGATATACAAGCCCAGAAACAAGTTCCAAGGAGGAACACACCAAGACACATCATAATTAAAATGCCCAAAGTTACAGAAAAAGGGAGAATCTTAAAAGATGCAAGAGAAGAGCAGATAATTACCTACAAAGGAGTTCCCATAAGACTGTCAGCTGATTTCTCAAAAGATACTTTACAGGCTAGAAGGGACTGGCAAGAAGTATGCAAGGTGATGAAAAGCAAGGACCTACATCCAAGATTACTCTATCCAGCAAAGCTATCATTTAGAATGGAAGGGCAGACAAAGTGCTTCCTAGACAAGATAAAATTAAAGGAGTTCATCCTCAATAAGCCATTAACATATGAAATGTTAAAGGGAACTATATAAGAAAAAGATCAAAACTATGAACATTAAAATGGCAACAAATGCACAACTATCAACAACTGAATCTAAAAAACAAACTAAGCAAATAAGCAGAACAGGAACAGAATCATAGATATGGAGATCACTTGGAGGGTTAGCAGCTGGGAAGGGGGAGAGGGGATGGGGAAAAGGTGCAGGGATTAATAAGCACAAATTGGTAGGTACAAAATAGACAGGGGGATGTTAAGAATACAACCCATGGCCATGAACTAAGGGGGGGATGCTGGAGGGAATAGGGTTACTGGGCAGAGGGGGGCAAAGGGGAAAACTGGGACATTTGTAATAGCATAATCAATAAAATATGTTTTTTAAAAAGAGTGCTATTGCCTGTGAGTTCAACATTAATGAATAACTAAATATTAAATAAGGAGTCTTTAAATAGAAATACTCATAAAACAAGGTTATGTATTGATTGGCTGAGGAAAACTTTGGGAGCAGAGGTATGCAGGAACCTAACCCTGTATTTCTCTAGGCCATGTTTTAGCACTAATTCAGTGTTTGTGAAGACTTTATGTGACAGGACCACTGTGACTAATGAGAATCGATTGCAGATAAAGGGCCACTGTCTGTTTGTGGAGGCAGAGGCCAGAGAAGCTTTGCCCCACCCTCTAGGGAGGCTGACTTTGTGCCAAAGAGGCTCAAGGATCACCCACGGAATCAAAACAAGGAGCATGCCAAAGCGTTCCTCTCTGTGTCCCCCTCATCCCTAGCCCTGGCAGAAGCTTATCAGTGGAGATACTCCTTACCCATCAGAAAGCGAACTCGGTATACATCAGATTTCTGCAGCAGGTGTCGTAGCTTTGCCTGTGCCTCAGTCACTTCTGTACCCATGCTGTCAGCCCTGGGCCTCTGCTGCAGCACCTTGTCCAGGTAGAGGACAGCCAAGTGCGTGTGGTACTCTTCCCGCTGCAGGAAATGGGGTTGGAGCAGACATGTGTTTATAGGTGGGAAGCTGGAGAGCACCCTGGCAGCGACTCCCAGACCCGACCCATGCTGTGGAGAGATAGGCAGGTTCTCAAGGACAATGCATATAACACACCTGTTGGGTCAAACACCCCTCAGTAACCACAATAGGGAGAAGGTGAATTTAATATCTATGGGGAAAATATAAAAGGGTTACTTCTCATTTTTAGAATTCAGGTCCACAGAATTTAAGTATTCTCTAAAAAGATGCATCGTCTCTCATTTCCTTTAAGAGCAATAACAAGGAGGAAATAAAAAAATATATAAGCTGGGTGGATATAAGATGGGGGAGTTAAAATAAAAGCTATTTATTCCTCCCCCTTTTCACAAACCTCTAGTTACGCTGCAGACCATCAACAAATACAGAGTGAGCAGCCAGGGTATAGAAAACATCACATAAGGACCACCCGCCAGCAGGTTTTATGGTCGAATTCTGTCTCTCAAGTCTGTGGTGAAGCCTCAGCCTACGCATCTGAGTCTAAGTTTGGCAGTGCTCACCTGCAGTTTCCTGTCCATGACTAGATGTTCCAGGTATTTGACAAGGGCATCAGGGTATTTCTTAAGGCAAGTGAGAATATCATCTGGATTAAAACTGTTCTGCTCTTTCTCCAAAGGTCTCTTGGTGAAAACCTGAACTCCTACCTGAAAGAAGAGCAGTGACTGGCTTATGTTTTGGGAAGTCACCATCTTACCTTTATTCTGGGTGCTGCAGATTCATGCTTTGGGTAAAATCACTGTCAGAAACATGGTGACACAGAAAAGCAGTACAGCATGAGGCTGACAAAGACCAAGAAGTAACAGCCAATAAGTGCTTTCTCACTGATGTCCTTTCTCAGCCTCCAGTGTAGGCGAGTCCCCGTCAAGGCTGCCCTCCTTCCTTCAGATCTACGATTTCCCCATTGGGGTGGTGGCAGCAGAGACCTGGCAGCAGTTCACTGCCCCGGCCCAGGTCTGGCACCAAGCCCTGCAGGGCAACCATCTGGTCCTGCTGTGTTCACACAAAACAACAATGCCAGACTCGGGGGTGGCATTCATAAACACATCTTTCAGAAGATGCTAAGAATGCACCCTGACTATGCTTCTTGATTTTCTGTAAAAGTAGCCTGTGTAAACAGTGTCTCTGAAGCACTGAAGTGCAGAACTACCCCTGGAGCTAGGATTCCAATGGCTTAAGGAACTGTATTGAAGGAGGAACTAAGAAAGTGAACAGAGAGGTTGAAGTGTAGCTTGTTCACCCACCTAAAATCAAGGTTGTGTTTGATTTTACCACCGCCTCCCCCCACCCTGAGTGCATTTACGAAGCACAGACCTCCTCACTTTTCTGCAAGGCCCAGTCGGCATACTTCCACACTAGCTCTTGGTCCGAGCTGTAGGTAAGGAAATCGATGACATACTCGTACAGGTCTGAGCGTGTGGAGTCGTGAATGTCCCCATTCACTATGTTCACCCACAACTGGAAAGAAGCAACAAGAAAAAGAAATGAAAGCTCACCTTTCTTCTAAAATCAGCAGAGAAAGGCACGTTTACTTACTTGGCCTTATTTAATACTTAAAAATAGTGGGACAAATTTTAAATGTTTAAATCAAATTTAATTTTTTTTTCAGAGAAACAAAGAAATGTAGAAGACGTGGTTCAGGAAATCAAGAAAATAAAGCACCAAGTTCTTTTTCTTCCCTTTAGCAATATCATAGTAACACAAATCGTTTACATCAAGTATGGGAAAAGGTGGATGTATTAAACATATTTGTTCATGAAATAAACAAAACAATCACTGACAACACCTTGACACAGAAGGAATTCACCCACGTCCATCAGTGAGGCTGTTTCTACCTTCTCCATCACAAGAACTCTTGATTTTGAAGTCCTGTTTTGACTGTGATAGATGCAACACTTTAAAAAGCTTTGATTCTGTCCCCTAGCATCCCGATAGTCTTTTCCACAAGGTCTCTTGATACACTAGTAATCAAAGGGCTCTGTTGTTTCATCCAGAAACTCCCTTGCCAAGTAAACTGAAACTTACTTCCAGAACCCCAGGATGAGGCAGCATCACAGGGGTGGAGGGGATGGAGGCTGCTGAAAGCCCATTCTCTGTACTGCCTGTTGGGTGTCCCTCAGCCCCCTTTCCACTGCGCTGCACTTCCGAGCCATGCCACCAGCAAGAAGATCCACGAAATGAGGCAGGCGGCATAAATACTTTAATTCTGATTATTGGTATGCCAATGCTTTTATGGTGCTAGTTTCTTTAACAGTGAATTCCCCAAACCATATCTACTCATATATACACTAAAATGTGTCATTAAAAAAATAGTGGGATTCAGTCATATACTGAAATTTATTTCATATTATTTCAATTTTGCAAATATCTCTGCTAATGTTATTATTATAGTTACGTCAAGCTGTAATTCTTAGAATTATGTGATGTAAAAAAAAATTTATCTTTGACACCCAAATCTACTCTTAGCCATTGACTGCATGCTGATAGGAATCCATTTTTCTTTTTTAGCCTATTCTGCAAAGATGGTACCATAACAGTTTAACCAAACACAAATGTGCCTTTGGCAAAGTCATGAAGTTGACTTTAGCTCAGTGAGTACCGCTGATGGTCCTGGCTGCTCACAAAACAAAATACAAAAAGGCACACGAGGAAAGCATAATACAAAGCAATATCAGTGGATGACAGCTAACACCAGCGGCACAGTCTCCTGAGTGTGAGATGAGGTCAGTCATATGATGTCAGATGCATGACCAGCAACAAGACTAACACTTGGTGCCATTTTAATTCTGGCTGTGCACCCCAGCACAGGCCACCTGGAGCACTGGGTCTAATTAATCACAGCTCTGCCTCTGGCCAGTGGTCTGAACCTGGCCAAGTAAGTGGCCTTGATTAGGCCAATTTGTTTTGTTAGAGATGACATGTGATAATAATTTACTCAGCTCTCTGGCAAGAGTCACTGGCATTAACAGTTATTAATATCATAAATTTATTAACATGAACAAGTAATTATAAAGCAAACTGTTATTCTCAGTTTTAACTTTTTGATAAGGCACTGATGTCATGTGCCTGGTGACTCAATAAGAAATCATAGTTTTATTTCTTAAATTTTCAAAAAACTCAACCCTGATAATGTTCTTTAAAGAGAAAAACTCTTGGCCAACATTTCTCAAGGAATTCACTTTCTAAAAACAGTACCAATCTTGTTCTTTAAAAAAGCTTGTAGATCAGGCAAAAGTAGTCTCTATCAATTTGTGATTTTTCAAAGCAACACCAAGGTAAAGGTACTTATTTTTAAATAATGCTAAAGTGCTTTTGAACTAACCTGAACTGCAGCCGCATCTTGGTTATTATAATGATAGAGCAGCCCAAGTGCAAAATACCTGAAAGAAAACAACATGGTAAGTGCCCTGCTCCCTACCCGCTTCTGTGGGCAGCATCCACACTGGCGACACCCTGGCCCTGGCCCCAACCCCACCCCCAGCCCTTCTATTCAACTCAGAGTTCAACAACAGATTATAGACAACAAAAAGATCCTTATTTCTGTTTATTTACTTACGGTATTAAAATGTATGCCCTATCAATTTTCAAAAAGGATCATGTTCAAGTCTAATACCAGCTGACAAAGAAAACTATAGCTTTACTGTGGAAAACCACATTTGAAATTGCTTTACAATTTGCTTCAAATATTACTATAATTTCATATCTTTTCAGTTAGCCCTTTTTAACCTAATATTAGAAGACTATTTGGAAGGTATGCTATCTAAATCATTACTGAAAGAAGAAGTAGGGAGTCTGAACATGAACAACAGAAATAAAGACCAATAGGATCTAGGCATCACAGAAAATGGGACATCAGGGAGAGTCCTAGGGTAGGCCACCCAGAGTTCAAGGTCATGGGTTTCTACTCAGGCTTCATACTTATGACCTGTATGACTTGAGCAAGTAGATTACCTTCCCCAGCCCTCTATCTCCTCATTTACAAGTAGAAGGACTAGTAATGACATTAGCATTGCCTGGGTAGTAAGCCATGGCCACCCTTCTCAGTTCTGCAGGTGTGTCCAGCTCCTGGTCTCCCTCCTCCCAGCAGGTGACCGGAACAAGGGACCTAGGAGGTGTCAGATTTTTTCCCTAAAAGAGCAAACTCCCAAGATATTAAACCATTTGCTAGAACCCGTCTCTTTTCCTTAACCTTTCTGAAAGTTTCACTGACTCTCCGGACCCTACCATCCTGAGTCCCCACCATGAGGCAGCAGTGTATTTAGGAAACTGAGGGAAATTACCAGGAGAGCCAGTACCCACATGGAGACCAGCCATGAGCCTGTGCTGTCTCAGCATCTGAACAGGATCAAGCAATGTGATCATCGTGGTCCCCATAGGAGCTTGTCAGTGCTTTTGTCATTTCAAACGCATACCAAAAGTCACAAAGAATCTTACTGCTTAACAGAGTGTAGGGGTCACCCAACATTTTTAAAGAAAAACTCCCCTGAGACCCTGAAGAGTTCAACAACTAGACCACCTACCCAGGAGGAAGACGCTACCAGCTCTGTGATCAAATCAGTCACTACGGACCAACTGTGTGCATAATGAAAACAGTTTAAAGCCATTACTTCTTATCCATAAGATCAATTACCTGTTTATCCAGATGACTATCTATCTGTTCAAACTGGTCTGTTCAGTGGCTAAATGCACTAGTAATTATACCGACAAATGTGGTATCTTCCACAGGCGAATCCTAGATGGAACATGGAGGCGACTTAAGGATCACTTCATTTACTAACAAGGCTAGGCTTTGCTCCAAATGTAGAAGGTGATCTAACCTGAGGGGTGCTGAGCTGGCACTATGACTTCAAGGCAGTCAATGCATCTCAGAAACTCAAACCCACTGGCTTTATCAGCTGGGTGAGGGGGCGGGGGCTGGCATGAAGCCCGCAGCTGACATGGTAGAGAACACTCACTTTTTGTGCTTCTCTAGCCAGGCAGCACTGTCTGTTAGGAGACAGGAGTTCTCGGTGACCAGCAGGTCAAGCAGACTGTCATGGTCATCCTCAGCATATAGCTTGAGCAAGGCTGTATCAATGTCTTCCTTATAGCCGTTTGCTACCTCTGTGCTGCGGACTTCATTCAAGTAGCTCATGAGGAAGCGCTTGCATTTAGCCATCTTCTCCTGGTCCCCTTGGGTCAGCTGGTTCAGGTCTGCGTACTCATGGAGAGGAGGGTGAGACCGTGTGAATGAAGAGGAGGTAGGCAACAGGAAGGGGTAGAGAGAGATCAGCTCCCGGACATCAAGCTGGCCGCTTCTGCAATTACAGTGTCAAACTAAATGAAGCAAAAAGAGAGAGAGAGTACACATAGGCACACAAAACAACACTGGAGGGGTGTGCGTGTCTGTGCACATTATTATCGAGCTGGATATCTGGGTGAGTGCACCAGAGAAACCACCTTAATTTGCACACAAGGCAAAGCACTACTGACTGCCACCACCTGATTCCACAAAAGAATAGAGGGGACCATGGTGAAAGGTGAGGTGAAATATCAAAACATCTGAACACTGAGTCAGCACCAGGCTCCCTAGAAACAAGGGCAAAGAAAGAAATACAAAGGAAATAACACATCACTATCTGATCAGGGTCTTATAAAACCAATGTTCTTCCTGGCACTAAATTATAAGTTTATTGAATAGTCCATAAAGAAGGGACTTTACAGGATGGTAACAATTTCTTCATCAATGGTCTTGTAACATAAGACACAGAAGCATTCACATGGCCATTTCTGTGGTGACTTGAGACCATTTCAGAACAACTCAAATGGTGGGCACAGTGTCCTAACCTCATAAGACCCAGGAGGCCTGGTATAGTGATGTCCCTTCTCTACATCATTTTTGGTCCCTCTCCCATCTCCTCCCACCAGCCCACTAGTCCTGGCCACAGTGATGACAACAGCAGCATCACCAACTGTGGATCTCAACCCTGGCCAGAATCAGATCTGTCTGTGGGAAACCTCTTGAGGAGACATAGCAGAGCCCCCTACAGACACACTAAATAGGAGTTTCTGAGGCAGGGCCTGACTCTGCACTTCCGTGACGTTCACTGCACCCACCTTCCTTCACTTTCTCAGCTTTCTGCATTGGCCTCCTTCCTCCGGCCCTGCACTTTACCCACCTTCAGTGGTTCTGTTCAGGAAGATGTTCAAGTCTCTTAGCATGACATTTGGACCCTTCCAAACCACCTGACAGCCTTACCTACGAATATCCCTCCCACAGTCCACACTCCGCTCCACCTTACTGTTCTGTGCATTCACAGAATTCATGCCTCTTAACCCTCACTGTTGCTGTTCCTTTGCCTAAAGCAGTGGCTCTCAATGGAAAGCTGTGTTGCTCCCTGGGGGACATTTGGCAATGTCCGATGTATTTCTGTCACGAGTAGTGGGTGCTATTGGCAGCTAGCATGTAGAGGCCAGGGCTGCTACAACACATTCTACAGTGCATCCCAACATGTCAATGTGCAATAGGTGAGGAGGAATCCTGGCATAAAGAATTGTTCACCATTTGGGAAACTTCTGCTCATCACTTAGGTGAGAACAAATTTTGATGTCAGTCAGTGCTCTGCGATGCTGCTTCGCATTCCACTCACAGCAGAGTGGCACCTGCACTGGGCAAGGGGCATGCCGCAAGAGCAGGGTGCTGTCCTACCCTCATGTCCTAGCTCTCTGGCTTGTAAGTGTGTACAAGAACAGGCTACACAACTCCCAGAGGACTAGACACACAGTATGTGTCTCCATGACAAAAGATACACAGGTTCTATCTTAGCTGCCAACCATGATTAGTCAACAGTTGTGGCTTCTAGCACCAAACTGAAAAGGAATCTGAGGACAAGTCCCACATCAATGAGAAGAAATGATCATGAATATTAGCAGTGTCTGCAGTGGGCAGAGGAAGGGAAGGTGGAATCATGCTTATCTTAAGAGGGTCTTCTTCAAATACCAATGTTCTCACTCACACTTTAGGCAAAAGCTGTGTAGTAGTCAATGTAAAGGTAAGCTATCAGGAGTTTGAAGCATTGAAGTGTAAACAACTGACAGGACCTATATTTACTCTCTTATAAAATCAGTGAACTTGTCTAGGAATGTGTTGTGACCATTGACCTTGTATTCTAAATGAACCAATGAGAAAAAGATGTACTGGGAGACCGTCATCACCCAAGAGAGGAGGCCTTCAGTACTGCAGGGAGAAGATAAGACATGAGAGAAAAGAACCTCAGTCCACAGACACAGAGATTCTATTTAAATCCCAAAGCTACCAATCTTCCAAGAATAGATGATAACAGCACAAAGAATTTCCATAAGTAAAAGGTATATAGGGCCCCATGATTCAACACAAGATTTCTTCTTTACTCAGAAGTCTGTTCTTTACAATCAATTTGATGATAGAGCAAGAGATTGGAGCCATGGTGGGTGTCAGTGAGGTTGGGGCCATAGTGCAAGACACCACCCAGAACAGGTGCTGGACAGCAAGCTATGGAGTGGCATTCTGCTACAGTTGTTACTGAGATGAAAAGGGTCTCTTCAGAAATTTCGTATACATCTTATCTTGTAGATGGCTCTAAACTGTGCAGAGTCTATTCCCACCAGATATTTTGAAAACTTATTCATAGACAATGCTTTAGTAGGGTATTTAGACTATGGTAGCAGGTTTAACTTAATTTTCTGCAAAGTGTGCTGAGCAAGCATGTGAACCATGGCCTCACTGAACACGTAGCATGAGAGGAAAGGGCAGCTTGGAAACAGTGAGACAAGGGGTGGTGAAAAGAGAGGTGAAACAGTCCATAGTACAGGGTCACACTCGTAAAGCCAGGGGACCTCCATGAGAGAAATTCAACTTCCTCAGAGAGCTAACTTTGAGTAGGCCATTTACAAACTCTTTAGAAAAAGAATTGTTTTCATAAGTTTTCCCAGAAGCACTGCTCTTTTTCTAAACCCCTAGCTTCTTTTTTTTTAAGATTTTATTTACTTATTTTTAGAGAGGGAAGGGAGGGAGAAAGAGAGAGAGAGAGAAACATCAATGTGCGGTTGCTGGGGGTCATGGCCTGCAACCCAGGCATGTACCCTGACTGGGAATGGAACCTGCGACACTTTGGTTTGCAGCCCGTGCTCAATCCACTGAGCTACGCCAGCCAGGGCTAAACCCCTAGCTTCTTATAAAATCTATGGAGAAAAGGAGAAGTGAACAACAGGTATTTTCCTAAAAATCTTTCATGTTATCAGATTCACTCTTTAGAAGTGCCCTCTCCTCTCTTCACAGGACTGTCATGTCTAGCCCTCCTCAGCCCCCACCCTCTTTAAGATACAGGACAACTGAACTAAGGCTAAGGCGGGTGGGGGTAGTCAAGAATGAGCCTCACCATTACCACCTGAAATGCAATCTAACCACGGCAGTATTTCCACTACAGTATCACAGCTGGAATGAAGGCCTGACCACAGAGGAACACTTGGAAATCTTGCTACCAACACCTCAAATTACCTGAAGAGCTCTTTAGCTTCCAGGAACTGAAGTTGTGCAAACTGTATGAACCCCGCCTGCTGCAGAACCCTTCTGTACATCACCTGCAGAGAAAGACAGGGTCAGAGTTCAAACTCACATGAGTACCATCCACAGTACATGACACAAATCAAAAATCTTTTTGACACAAACCTTTTTCTCCTTGATGCATCTTTTTTATAGCATCCTAAACCTTGATATAATTTAAGCCTGTCTGTTTTCTCTCCTTCCTTTTCTTTTCTTTTTGCTTTTCAATAGATGTTTGTTTTCACATACCTCTTCCTCAGAACACAGCAGAATCTGAATTTAAGTACCTTTAGTCACAGAATGAAAGCATTTGTTTGGAGGTCTGAGTAAACACCTCTGCCCTTCAGCAGACAAATGAGGAGTTTATAGGGGGAATTTCTTTTGATTTTCAGACACACTATGAAAAGCAGAGGTCTGCTTTTTTGTACGTAGGACATTTTTTTTGCTGGGTCAAGGGCTTCTTCTTTCACTAGTTTCTCCAGAGATGTTTCTCCTCTTTAAGAAACACTGGCTTTTGAAGGTCTAAATTCTCTGTCTCTTTGGATCTCTAGAAGGAATATTCCTTTAATCCCAGTCCCACAGTTAAACTTCTGGATAAATCCCTCTCTAGTTCAGAACTCAATGAAGTAAAACCAATACTTGCTTTAAATGAAGAGAACGGAGTGAAATGGTGAAATGCCAGTCTATTGAACATCTGTTCTCCTTTTCTCTCCCTTTCTGGTTTCTCTAAGCCTAGGGTCTAGCATTTGGTCGCAAGCATCCTAAAGTTAAAATAAGTAATGTGCTTTATTATAAGAGTCATACCTAACCCTTAAAAACATACATGCCTAATTAGGAAAAATTATCTCTAAACAAAAAAACTTCTGCTCCATAATTCATTATATAAGAGCTCTATTCGAAGACTAGTTTGAAGTTCTAAATTACCCACTCATCCATTCCTTTGTATTTGAGCCCAGAAATGAGCATGGGTGAGGAACAGAAAAAGAGTCCATCCGAGAACTCGGGCAGGGAAAGTGTGGACTTGAGGAGTAAAAGGATGTGGGTTAAATGTTAACATAAATAATTGCAGAAGCACATGGGAGCTTTTACCTCTGCCTGGAGGAATGGGAAGGACTCAGAGGACAGGAATATTTAAGCAAGGTATCGAAACAGTATTTTAATGAGTATGGAAGTACGCTCCCGTAATAGCAGAGTATAAATAACAAGTAAGGCAAAGGGGAAAGGTGCAGAGGTGTGTGAATATGTGTGGCATGTTCCACCAACTGGGGAGGGAGGCACAAGGGGTAAAGGGGGCTGCTCTGACTTCACCAGCTGCCTGTCCATAGGCAAAGCAGCCTCAGCCATTGTGTCTTCCTGTCTTTGCATGATGGTACTGGTTGTTTATTTTTTAAATTGTTTTAAATATTAAAAAATGTTTTAAAATGCCTCTCAGTGAGCTTACACATTGTAGCCCTCAACAGTTATTAGCTCCCTGTGTCATCCACTCTTTGAAGTGAAGTGTAGGGCTCGGGCATGCTTCCCAGGATAAGTGGGGAGCAGGGAAGAGGACAGAAGTGGGCCGGGCCCATTGTGGCATGCCTTCAAGGGGTGGGTGTTACCTTAAGCAATGGGGCACCACTGATGTATTCTAAGCAAAGAATTTGGTCTATGTTTTAGAAAGATTATTCCAGGGACTTCAGGCCAAGATGGAGACATAGGTAGACACACTGTGCATCCTTGCACAACCAAAATATGGACAACAAAAGTTTAGAAGCAAAACAACAGCCAATACTGACAGTACTGACAGAATATTGAACTGTATGGAAGTCTCACAACCAAGGAGTCAAAGTAGACACATTCATCCAAACTGGTAGGAGGGGTAGTGTTGGTGGCCTGACAGAGACGGGTAGTGGCAAAAAAAAAGCAAAAAGTGGTGGCTGGCAGACCTGGGCTCACAAGGCAGCAACTGGCAGATCCCAGGCACGCAGGTGGTAGCTGGTGGAGCCCGGGCTCTCGGGGCAGCAGCAGGCAGACCCAGCTAGGCAGTGGATTGTGGAGGGGCACTGGTGCTCAAGGTGGCTGGAGGACCAAGTGGTCCCATGTTTGTGTGCAGATAAACCAGGCGAAACTGGAGAGCGAGACAGACTGCACAACCCAGGGTCCCAGCATGGGGAAATAAAGCCTCAAAACACCAATTGAAAACACCTGTGGGGGTTGAGGTGCCAGGAGGAATTCCCAGCCTCACAGAAGAGTTCGTTGGAGAGACCCACAGGGTCCTATAATGTGCACAAACCCACCCTCATGGGAATCAGCACCAGAAAGGCCCAGTTTGCTTGGGGGAAGCGGTGGAAGTGACTGAAATCTAGCAGAGAGGGGAGCAAGCGTCATCATTCCCCCTGGGGCCCCTGCCCCTCATACAACATCACAACCCAAGCGACTGGATTGTCTCACCCTGGTGAACACCTAAGGCTCCGCCTCTCATTACATAATAGGTGTGACAAGACCAAAAAAATGGCCCAAACAAAAGAACAGATCAAAGCTCCAGAAAAAATACAACTCAGCGATGAAGAGATCACCAACTTATAAGATGCACAGTTCAAAGCACTGGAGATCAGAGTGCTCACAGAATTGGTTGAATTTGGTGCAAGTTAGATGAAAAAATGAAGGCTACAATAAGTGAAATAAAGGCAAATGTACAGGGAACCAATAATGATGGGAAGGAAACTGGGACTCAAATAAATGGAGTGGACCAGAAGGAAGAAAAAAAATACAACCAGAAAAGAATGAAGAAATAAGAATTCAAAAAATGAGGAAAGACTTAGGAACCTCCAGGACATCTTTAAACGATCCAACATCTGAATTATAGGGGTACCAGAAGGAGAAGAGGAAGAGCAACAAGTGGAAAACTTATTTGAACAAATAATGAAGGAGAACTTCGGCTTTCTGGCAAAGGAAATAGACTTTCAGGAAGTCCAGGGAGCTCAGAGAGTCCCAAAGAAGTTGGACCCAAGGAGGAACACACCAAGGCACATCATAATTACATTACTCAAGATTAAAATGGAGAGAATCCTAGAAGCAGCAAGAGAAAAGGAGACAGTTACCTACAAAGGAGTTCCCATCAGACTGTCAGCTGATTTCTCAAAAGAGACCTTGCAGGCAAGAAGGGGCTGGAAAGAAGTATTCCAAGTCATGAAAGGCAAGGACCTACATCCAAGATTGCTCTATCCAGCAAAGCTTCATTTAGCATGGAAGGGCAGATAAAGTGCTTCTCAGATAAGGTCAAGTTAAAGGAGTTCATCATCACCAAGCCCTTATTATATGAAGTGTTAAAGGGACTTACCTAAGAAAAAGAAGATAAAACACATGCACAATAAAATGACAGCAAACTCACAATTATGAACAACCATACCTAAAACAAAAACAAAAGGAAATTAAGCAATCAACTAAAACAGGAACAGAACCATAGAAATGGAGATCACATGGAGAGTTAGCAAAGGGGGAGGGGGAGAGGGGGAAAAGGTACACAGAATAAGTAGCACAGGTGGTAGGTAGAAAATAGACAGGGGGAGGGTAAGAATAGAATGGGAAATGTAGAAGCTAAAGAACTTATAAGTATGACACATGGACATGTACTAAACTGGGGGAATGTGGGTGGGAGAGGGTGTGCAGAGTGGAGGGAAGTGAAGGGGGGGGAATGGGACAACTGTAATAACATAATCAATAAAATACATTTAAAAAAAAAAAAAGAAAGATCATTCCAGAGCAGCATGGAGGGTGGTGCAGACACACAGGAAGGAGGCTATTAAAATCATCCAGGCAGAACAGAAGGGTCTATATGCCAGCAGCTGCAGCAGGCGCTGTGAATAAGGGCCCGATTGGGGACCATTCTGAGGGTGTTTCCAGGGCTGGATATATGTGTTTGGAGCAACAGGGAGAAGGCAGAGGGCAAGTTAGGAAGGAAAAACACCAACTAAGATAACAGATTAAAGAGCAAGATGACTAGTAATGTTATCTAATACTGACTGATTATCTCTACCCTTGGCAAAAACAGAGAAGAAAAAGCAAAAAGCAGACAAACGACATTGACAACCCCTTTAATAAAATGTTACAAACTTAAAGTGTGCACATGTGTGTGAGCAAGAGGAGGGGGCACCCCAACATGTGGCCTGTCTAGACATCCAACATGGCCACAGACGGCAGCTTGCACGCCTACTCTATAGAAGGACAGAGAAGGTACAGCGAGGCCAGAAGGGGCACATCTCAGATCCCATGGCAGTCTGATCCAGCACCTTCTCAGCAAGGCCCCTCTCCCTACCAGGAGGAGTTAGGAAAAAACTGCAGAAGCCTATGTGGAGCAGGCCCTGAGCAGGAGCTTTCTTCTTTTTGCTTTTGCTGCCCTCTGCTGAGTGCTGATAGGTTTGACTTTAAAAAATTAGGAAGGGCCCCTGGCTGGGTGCTCAGTTGGTTAGAACGTAGTCCCAACATCCTGGCACAACAAGGTTGTGGGCTTGATCCCTGGTCAGGACACATACAAGAAGCAACCAATGAATGCATAAATAGTAGAATAACAAATCATTATTTCTCTCTCAGTCTTTCTCTTCGTCTCTCTCTAAAAATGAAAAAAATTAAAAGAAATCACATCAGGCTTTAAAAAAATAAAAATAAAAAATTACTAAGGAAGATGAAAAGTTTACCCATATTTCAATATAGCTCTGGCCAATGGCTTAGTTGGTTGGGACATTGTTCCATGCACCAAAAGGCTGCAGGTTCAATTCCTGGTCAGGGCACATACCTAGGTTGCGGGTTTGATCATTGGTCAGTGTGCATGTAGGAGATCACTGATCAATGTTTCTATTTCTCTCTTTCTCTCTCTATCTCCTCCTTCCTCTCTCTCTAAAAATCAACAGATATATCCTTGAGTGAGATTAAAAAGTGTATATATAAAAGATGCCCTTTTTCACACCCCAAGACCATAAAGTACACCTCCTGTCTTTGACTTGCAGAATCTACCCTTTTCAGCATAAAAGCCACTGAGGCCAAAAAGCATTATTTCACTAGACAACAATCACATATTCATGTGAAAATCTGATCCATTTGTAACACCAGCGGATTCCTCCTAATTCATGAGAACTTCTAATGATAACTGAGATAGTCAGATGAAGCATACACATACCCATATTACATTTTATTTCTCTCAACTACATACAGTAACCTGAAGTAACCTAACAGCTGATCAAGTAGTAATTTTTAGGTAGGGAACTTGATTTCATCAGACCTAAGAATAATTTGTGATTATCATTTCCATTATATTTATCATACCAACTATATTAAAGTTAGTGTTTCTTAAATGCATTAATGTTTTCTCCTACAGAAATTAGTTAGATGGATTCCTGCCCTATTAGATGGTTATCAGTACAGTTAACAAAGCTTTTCCTGAAGATAATACAAATCTAAATTCTTAAAATTCATCCCATCCCAACAAATACAAATTCTAAATTAGGAAACAAATTAACCTGATGTTGCTCTTTTGGTTTTTAAGGATTATGTCCCTGATCCTTCTCCAAAGGCTCACAGAGAAAGGTGACTAGAAATACAACTTGGCATATGAGAAATGGAAGTCAGAGGTTCAAACCTGACGGGGCCTGTTAGCAGCATCCCATCAGCCGAGCTGCCTGGCTGGTCTACAGCCTATTCCTCCTCTGCAAAATGTGGATGTGCTGAGGAAATTCAGTAACAGATACAAACGCAATCTGCCAGGTCTAGCGAACAGGAAGAATCCTCAGAATGTGGGTTAAATCCAAATGTTTTCTGCTTGGTGGCTTGAAGGCATGCTTTCTATGACGAACTAATTACAAACCTGAAATTTTTCCTTTGGAATGTTCCTCCGGGCTCCTTTTGCTAAAACCAAAGCCTCCTCCACTCTATGGCTCGCTAGAAGATCCTGTATTTGTTTTTCTAGAGGTAATGGAACCAAGATGTAAACGGCTTTACTTGTGGCGACAATCACTCTTCCTGGGAAGAAATTCAACACCGTTAGGAAGGGGTAGACATGCTGCCTGCAGCAAAACATCCGGCTTTCCCCCAGCAGAATCCTGATTTGGGTTGTTGACCAATTTCATGAGCCTTGTCCCAGCCTAGAATTCCTACAGCAATTATAAATTATGATGGTTCTCTTTTCTTCATCTCATACTTTCAACTGTCAGCAAAGGACAAACTCTTAACACTGCATTTCTGAAGTGTAAATTATGCTGTTTTGCATTTTTTATATGAAAGTGTTGATAAATTTAAAACCAGTTGAGTAGATTCCCAATATATACTCCAAATAAAATTGTAGAGATCAGTTATAAAAAACTATCAATAAGAATTATGATATACCTCATATAAAGGTTTTAAAATTTTATTTTCTCTCCATATTAGTTTACTGGAAACTAAGATCATAATGCAACATTCTGAACCATGAGACAGTATTTCATATTCAACCACCATCAGAATACCTCCACATGTTGGCACTAGCTTATTCATTTGCCCACAAAGCTCTGAGTTAACCTGACCCATGGCCAACACTGTCACCATCATTTCACCTGAGGGATCTTAGTATCAGAACTACCACCCAAGATGAGCACCCAGTATGAAGCTTTTCCACTGGGTTTTGCTCCCTTCTGGAGACACTTTTTAAGCTATATGTGCACACAGGAAGCAATGGCACAATCTTTTCTGTCAGTCTGAAGGATAGCTCAGTGTTAGCCAAGCCTTTGCTGGTCCTCAATGATCCTCTTCCTGCGATCATGTCCACCCTAGCCCCACTGCCTGCTCATCCAAACCCTCATCCTCGCGCCTGCATCATTGTCCCATCTCCCCTCCTGGTCTTTCTGCTCTGTTCTCTCATCTACATGGTCTATCTGCCATTATCACAACCAAAGTAATTTTTCTCATGCTTACATAGATGAGATTCTGCCCCTTCTCTGTGCTGGTACATCTTTTTCCAGGGAGTTTCCCTTGTTCCCGCCAAGGGTGGGTCCTGCCATCAGCCTCCCCGTGTCCAGGACCCCGTCCCCTCTAGTACCATAGCACTGTTGTGAAATGTGTCCTTCTCCAAGGCATGTGTCAGGGGCCCCAACCGGAATCCGATGAGCTTACTGTGGGGACTGAGTCTCAGTAAGTTTATATCCCTAGCATTTCAAACAGGAAGGTAAGTGTGTGGTAAGCTGAGATCCTTAAATGGCAAGTGCAATGCATAAGTCTAGGTTAATTCCTGCCTTGATGAAGATATCATAAAAGGCATTTTTAGGACAACTGGGTAAATCTGAACACAGGCGAGACATTAGAGCTCATTTTCTAAGGTGTGAAAAAGGCTTTGTGGCTCTGTAGGAAAATGCCCTTCTTAGGAAGTGTTATGGATTAAATGCCGTAATATCTTTCACTGCCTTTCAACGTTAATAAGTATTACATCTAGGTGAATGGTGTGTAGTACATTTAACATTCCTAATAAAATTTAGAAAATAGATCCCTCCTCTGGCTCACCACTGCACACAAGAGGCAGTCCCTCCCTGACTGCCCTGGTCTCCTTACAGGACACCAACCCTCCTCACAGGGCATGCACCACAGTCACACTGAACTGCTTGCATGGTCTGAAGTGTAAGGTTCACTTTGGAGCAGACTGGCACGCACCTTGCTCTATACCTGAAGGTTCTTTCACACCAGATCTGCTTGGCTGACTCCTACTCACTCTTACATGTTTGGCTCAAATACCACCTCCTTCAAGAAGCCCTCCCTAATATTTCTAGGAAACACTTCTTTTTCTGCTCTCCAAACTGTCCTTATCTCATTCTATGAAGCTCTTCAGCTGCTGCAGCTATTGTTTAAATGCCTCTCTCCCCATCAGTGCCAGAGCCCCTGCAGTGCAGAATGTGTATTACCATCTTCTGTGTATCTGCTATACTCAGCATAAGGCCTGTTTCCTAAGGGCCCTTTAATAGCATTTACTGCAGAAATACCATAAAAGAGTCAATAACTAAATTTCGTTAAGATTTCTGTAAACTCGTACCTTCAAAATCCTGTAAAATATGGCCTTCTTTAAAGGGCAGGGTCTGCTTTAGCTGCTGATCCAACATGCTGTGAACTGTGATGAATTCGTCATCGAGTGCTATGACATACGGGAAGCACACGGCCGCCCCAGTCACATTCTCTGACCAGTGCACAGGAGCTCGCTGAGAAATCCCAGCAACTGTGGCAAACATTCCTAGAAAACCAGAAGGAGTTATAAGGACTTTCAGATAACTATGGTATTTTCTTTCCTGTATCTAGATGCAGAATAACCCCTACTTTCATTATATTTCAAGATAGGAAAGGTAATATATTTATGCTGTATGTGTGAAGAACTCTGCATGACTCTATTTTCATGAGAACTAGCCCCTCCCAGAAAGTATATATTTACTTCCAACTAAAAGTGAAGGTAAACAAATGTTTACATATACACACATGAAGGTTTATAACACACATGTCCTCATAAGTGGGGGAAAAGTTACCATCAAACAATTTTAGGAAGCTTTCTTTCACATCTATTGCTCCAAATGGTTTACATCTTTAAGTTACAGCTCTTTCTTATTCATTCATTCAACAATGTATATTGAATACATTCATTCAAATATTTATTGAGCACCTACAATGTGCCAGGCACTTTAAAAGGCTTCCTATTAGAAACTTGCTCTTCTGAGCTGAGGTCTAATTTTGGATACATATGCACTATAATACAAAAATGGAATCAATTTTACAATTCAAGAATGAGTGCTGTTTGGTGTTTGCCAATGATAACTTCCATATTAAACTATTAAACAACAGTTTACCTATCTTGTACATAAATCACTAAATGAACCATTTCCAAATGAGCTGTTTATAATCCACAGATTCTGGGGATTACCAAAATTAATATATTCACTGAGTAAAGTCAATCCATTTTAACTGTTTTCAAAGTTGTGGACATAAAACACCTTTAAAAAGTTTGCTGCTGCTGCCTACAATGATCAGATGCTACTACCACAGGAGACAAGAGGTTTCTTCTTATCTCAACCAAGAAGGGGTGGCGGGGGAAAGACAGAAAGAAATCCCAGAATACTTGAAGATGGAAACAATGGACAGTATCTCAAATACATATTTGAGCAAAACTCCTAAACCTGTGAAATCACTGACCTTCTTAAATGTTCTGTGGTTGCAAAGACTGAAAAGTACTGCACTTAGAGGGGAAAATAGCTCTTCCCCTCTAAATTCAGCTGTTCCCCAAAATAAGTGCCAGGGAGCTCACAGGTGTACATGCCTCACTCTTAACCTAACATTCTAAGGCCCTGCCCATGAAACGATGCTGTACTTATGACACCTGTTGGGCCCTGCTGAACACTTTAAATATTGGCTCTCAGATGTGAAGTAGCACCAGCTGAAAGTCTGTCAAGATGATAGAACTATAACCTTTATGAGAGTGTGTGTGGCGTGTGTACACACATCTCCCCAGAAAGTCACAATTGCCTAATATGAGGAGTTCTTTCATCTTAAGTATTTCTCGTTGATCCTTGAAGTCTCTAACAATCATTAGAAAAAGACTAACAACTCAATAGAAAAAATAAACAAAGGATATGAATCAGTAAGTCACAGAAGACAAAATGCAAAAAACTAATAAATTCATGAAGAGATTCCCATGTTCATTAGTAACCAGGGGAACACAAATTTAAAGAGGTTAAAAAAAAAACAACCAACCAACCTTTTACCTATTAGATTGGTCAGAGAATAATTTAGTAATATCCATCAAAACTGAACATATACCTACACTTTAATTCAATGATTTTCCTTTTAAATGTATTGCCAATTGATTATAAAAATGATCACTGTGGCATTTTTAATAATAGCATAAAATTGAGAATCATACCCCAGAATAGTGTGTGGCTCTGGGTGAACTCATCAAGAACAGAAAGTTCACTTATTAAACAAATATCTACAAAAAGAAAAAGTATAACTTGGCAAAAACCATAAATCCAACTACATTTGCTAGGTGCTTATTGCATGTCGAGCACTGAGTTAGATAACAAGACACAGACTGAGACACAAGCAAGGAACTCACAGTGCTGAATGGGTTAAGGAAAATACACAAATAATTACTACAAGAGGGAACAACCATGGCAGGAGAAAGGAGTCAAAAGTGCTGATGGGAAGTGAAGTCCAGATGGAGCCAAGTGATCAGAGACACTGGCTGCACAGAGATGACACCCACACCAGGAGGGGATCTGGCAGTAAGAAGCAGGAGGTCACAGGAGGCAAGAAGGGCAGTGGTGTGTCCTCCTAATAGGGAGTGGCTCCCAGAACAGGGTTCAAACCCTTCATGGGGTGCAGAGGGTCGGAAACTTGAGTTTGGGTCAAAGCAGGAAGTGCTGACCTGGAAAGTCAAGCTAAGGAGTGCAGCCTGAATTTACTACAAGATCACAGATGCTTTAGAAAAACCACCTGGCAGGAGGGTGGAGGCTGCACTGAAGGAGGGAGAGACCCAGTCACAGGGAAAGACTAGGCAGCTGCCTGCCACCAGGAAGGCAGCATTGGGCCAGGACTAGAAATACAAAAAGAAGATGGGTAACTTCCAAAAGACCCTGGTACCTACTTAGGGGGAGCACAAAAGAGGTGATCCCTGGCCAGGCAGCTCAGGTGGTGGGATCATCGTCCTGTAAACTAGAAGGTTGTTGGTTTGATCCCCAGTCAGGGCACATACCTAAGTTGTGGGTTCAATCCCAAATTGGGGTGTGTACAGGAAATGGGAGGCAACTGATCTGTTTCTCTCTGTCTCTCTCTGTCTCAAATCAATAAACATATCCTCAGGTGAAGATGTTTTTAAAAAATCCTACAGGAGAGAAACATGAGGTGCCAAGCCACAGGAGGAATCAAGAATCTGAAATTAGGACTGAGCTTTTAGGAGAAAATTAGATGAGTACAAACTTGAATTTTCCATGCAGTTAGAACCAACCACTAAAGAACCTAAAGGGGAAAGAAAATGATCTGGGGACACTGGCACCATGCCCACTGTGTTCACCCAGGTATATGGTAAATGAATGTAATCCCAAGGCTTCTGCTGAATTTTGGGTGAAATAACTGTGTTCTGTATAGCACAACTCTCGTGGGATCATGGACACCAAAAAGCTGTCTAGTCTTATCCTGGAATTGGCTGCTTAAGGCTGGACCTCGCCCAACCCTGGAGCTGTGCAGTGCAGAGGCCCTGGCATGAATGTTCTCAAAATGAAAAAGGCAGAAACCTAAGGTACAGAGCAAAGGCTCCTACACAAATGGAAAAGCAGACTTCCCTAGAACGAGAGGGTACAGCAGTCGTGGCCATCAGGGTGTGCATAGCTCCGCTCAAGAACAGTGCGCACTGCCGCTGGCACCAACAACTACTATGTGCTCGCTAAGTGTTCAGGTGATAATCTCCAGTTCCCACATTGTTGAAAGAGTGCAAGTGTAACAAAATGTGTAAATGGTAAAAACCTTTGAATGCCATTGTTTTCAATTGTGTGCCCTCTTAATATCAGTGGACCCCTTATCTTAGTTGGGAGGAAGACAGTCATGGGAGGGTGAGGAGTAGTTGAATTATCTGCATTTTTCAACAAGCATTATCAAAGAGTAGAGTTTAAGGTTACAATAATCAATTGTATTATGCCATTTGCAACAAAATATTGCTTAAAATAATAAAACTTAAACTAAGGCAAAAAGTTAAGAGCAATTTCTCATGACATGAAAGTAAACGTCATCTTCAGAAAGACAAAATGAAAACACAGGGCTCACAAATGTTTAAGTGTGGATTTGCATTCCTTACAGTAGTTTTTTTTGAACTTCTGAACTTGACAGTGGTGACTACCATACGGTATACAGAACTTGTACATAAGTAATGCATAAGACAGCTTTCAAGTAATCTTCCAATTTGCTTGTAATTGTACTGATCACAAGCAGAACAATAATTAAGACGGTTGGTTCATTCAGCATGATGTCAATGTAGTTGAGGTAAAGTAAGCTTGAGAAAAAGTGCATCTTAAATATGACTGACAATCATTTCCCATCAATCCTAACACTAAAACCAATGAAAAGATACTGGAATCAAATGTTTTCACTATCAAGTCTTTATAACTAAAACAGGTATTGGCTCACAAATAGGCAGACTGAGGGAACAAAACAGAAATCCAGAGACAGACCCAGTGATGAAAGGAGATTCGGTGCACACTAAAGGCAGCACCTAAATCAGGCCAGAAAAGGGCTCTCTGATCAGTTCGCTGGGATGACGAAGAGCATCTAGGAAAAGACAAAAGTGACTCATTCCTTATACTCTTCACTATAAGAAATAAAACCATAAAATTAGTAGCAGAAAACATGGGTGAATTTATCTATAACCTAGAAGGGGGGGAGATATCCCTAATATGACTAAAAATCAAGATGCAACAAAGTAAAAAGGTTAATACATTTGATTTTATAGAAATGTTTAAGAAAAGCTTCTGCATGGTAAAACTGAAAACAAATATTTGAAACATAGACAACAAGTTGGTATTGAATCAAGTTCTAAAATCAATGGCTAGGGAGAATAGATAATTCCCATTGGAAGGGGCATATGGTAATACCTAGCAACATTCACATGCACTTACTCTCTGACTCGGCAATCCCACCTCTAAAAAGCTTTCCCATAGATACACTGGAAAAATAGAAAAAGATAAATCCCAGTTAATACCGTACAACTGGAAAAACCCCAAATGCCCGCTGAGGGCAGGGTTTGGATAAACTATGGACACAACAGAGCAGCATGGGCTATAAACAAATGAAGAATATATATATATATCTTACAAAGTGATATGTATAATACACTATTAAGTAAAAAAAGCAAAAAAAGAGGGAGATTAAATATTTACATATCTGTTCATATTCTTTATTTTAAAATGAAAGGATAAACCATAAAAATAAAGGTTACCTATGGGGGAAGGAGAGAACAGGTGAAGCAGACAGGATATAAGCCCTTTGAATATGTCTTGTTGTACTGAACAGACTTGGAACCTTGTTCCAAGGTTCCAAGGTTATGTAAATATTTACATAATAAAAAATAAAATGAAATAAAGCAATTTCTAACAATCAAAAGTAAAATGAAACAAGTTAATTTAACTGTATATCCAGTCAGTGCCATAACCATACAGAAGGAAACTTATTCCAAATAACTTTAAAATACAGGAATGTGACTTTACATTCCTATATCTACCCTTTACATATATACATTTATATTTATATTTATATTTATATATGTACGTGTGTATATATATAAATAACCCCACCTTAAGGACAAAAAGAACTATAAACAACCAGACTTTCCTCAGTAATTAGGCTGTGGGAACAACAGTGTCTGCAGTGTTACCCTGTTCCGTGTGCTGTGGAATAGACCAAAGGAACACTTGTGTTGGGGCGGTAGTTCATGAAGATTTTTGGTGTGGTTGGAAGATGATGCAGGTGCAAAGGTGGATGATGTCAGTGTCCTGCTGCTCTGAACTGGTTCTATCAATATGACCTCATACTGGATTTCACTTTTAAAAAATGCAAACTTCTGAGCTCTGTCTACTAAAGGACTACAAACAATGGATAACAAGCTCCTCTAGTACCCAGCCTATGTCTCTAAACGTCAGGGCTCCTTGGGAAAATGGTGTAAGCCAGATCTAGGGCAGGAAATGTACCAAGTGAACTTGGAACACCTTGCCATACCATAAGGTAAAGAAGCTATCAAAGTTCTAGGGTCATGTAAAGGGGACCTAGCCATCAACCTGAATAAGCTCCCCGCAAGTACAAATGGCCTAAAATAAACCGTATATGTTAAAAATCCATGATTCATAATTATGATTTTAAAAAGTTACTTCTGGAAGACAGAAGGGATCACCTTATTGAAAACCTTCTCATCCTTCCTTCCTTATAAAAGGTACCTGGGGACAACCAAATAGTCAATGAAAAGTTTCTCTTCCCCAAGGAAATGCAGTTCATATATGAAGGAGGAACAGAAATAGAATGTCACTATTTTGAAGATCCTAATGAACCTCTTAACATTTAAAGGATGTAGGCACTACTCATCAATAGCTATTAACATCACAAAAAGAGATGAGAAATTATGCAGCCCTGACAGAAGACCTCTGCCACCTGTGAATAAGCCTTGCCTCCCTGAAACAAACAAATAAAAAAAAAAACTTGAATCTGATAAAACCTCTCATGTTACCAGTTTGCAGGAAACACGAGGTCAGCCTTACACATTCAATAATATAGGGGGATAACATCATCAAAATTTAGACTGTGGGAAATTATAGGTGAAATGACCCAATTTCTTCAACCAAAAAATTAAGGAAAAATAAAAAGAGAAGGACAGGGAACCTAAAGATAAGAGAAAATTAACAGCTCTGTCAAGCAATTATAATGTACGGGTCTCATATGAACCTGATTCAAACAAACTGAAAGTGAACATGCACATACTTAAACATAAATGTATGTACATATGCATTTATGTATGTCTCTACATGCATAACAGAAATATGGCATGCCTTGATATTTGATATTTAAAAATTAGTTTAACTTTTGTAGGTATGTAATGGTATTGTGGTTTCCTTTTCTTAAAATAACAAAACTGCATATTAAAATGTTTACAGGTAAAATGCTAGGATGTCTGTTTTTGGCTTCAAAACTAGCAAGCAGGGGAGTGATCAGGGTGCAAACCAAACAACTGGCAGGGAGCCTCAGTGGCTGAAGCAGGGTGGTGTGCACATCAAGGTCCTTACACTGCTCTCTGCTACCATACATGTTTATATATGCTTTCCATAATGAAACATTTTCATTAAAATTGGGATTGTTTTGAAAGGTGATTGGGTAAAAATCTTTTTTCCCCAAAAGTAAAAATCTGAGCTATCAAGCCATGAAAAGACTTGGAGGAAACCTAAGTGCACGTGACTATGTGAAGTGAAGCCCATGTGAAAGGTTGCAAACTGTCTCATGTCAACCAGATCCCAGTGGAAAGTGTAGTGGTTGCCAAGGGTTGAGAGGTTGGACTGAACAGAAAAAGCACGAAGGATTTTTTTCCTTTTTTAAAAAAAATATGATTGATTGACTTGAGAGAGAGAGACAGAGTGTGCACACAGAACATCAGTTTGTTGTTTCACATAATGGTGCATTCACTGGTTACTTTTTGTATGTGCCCTGCGTGGGGATCAAACCTATAACCTTGGTGTATTGGGATGATGCTCTAACTAACTGAGCTACCCAGCCAGGGTGCACACAGGATTTTTAAGGCAGTGAAAATACTCTGTAATACCATGCATATGTCATTATACATCTGTCTAAACCCAGAGTGTACAACACTAAGAGGGCACCCTAATATAAACTAGACTTTGGGTGATTATAACTTAATGTAGATTCATCCACTGTAACAAACACACCACTCAGTCAGAAGATAATGACAGTAGGGGAGGCTCTATGTGTTTAGGGGCAGATGGTATATGGAAGGCTGTACTCTCTGCTCAACTTTGCTATGAACCTAAAACTGCTCTAATAAATAGTGTATTTAAAAAAAGTAAAAATCGGACTTCCAGCCAAGATGGAGGCATAGGTAGACACACTGTGCCTCCTCGCACAACCAAGATAGAGACAACAAAAATTTAGAAACAGAGTAACAACCAGAACTGACAGAAAATTGATCTGAATAGAAGTTGGACAACCAAGAAGTTAAAATAGACCCGTTCATCCAGGCCAGTAGGAGGGGTGGAGTCGGGCAGCTGGATGCAGGTTGCTGTGCAGAGAGCAGAGAGGGTTGGGACCAAGTGTAAGGCATCTGGGGTGCCCAGGACAGCAGTGGGTGGACCCTGAGCACGCAAGTGGCAACTGGCAGGCCCAGAGAGGTGGCAATTGTGAAGCAAGGCACTGCAAGCAAGGCAGGATCCCAGCACTGAGAAATAGAGCCTTGGGGCACTGATTGAAAACACCTGTGGGGGTTGAGGTGCCGCAGGGAGAGACTCCCAGTTTCGCAGGAGAGGTCCTTGGAAAGTCCCACATTGTGCATAAGCCCACCCACACAGGAATTGGCACCAGAGGGTTCCAGTTTGCTCAGCGGAAGCAGCAGGAGGGACTGAGGTCCCACAGAGAGCAGAGCAAGTGCCACTGTTCCCTTTTCGACCCCGCCCCCACATGCAGCATCACAACCCAGCAACTGGGGTGCCCCGCCCTGGTGAACAACTAAGGCTCCACCCCTCATATGTAACAGGCATGACCAGACCAAAGGGGGGGAAAAAAGATGGGTCAAACAGAATTGAAAGCCCCACAAGCAGTTTTTTTAAGCAACTGAGAGATAGCCAACCTATCAGATGCACAGTTCAAAGCACTGGTGATCAGGATGCTCACAGAATTGGTTGATTTTGGTCGCAAGTTAGATGAAAAAATGAAAGCTACAATAAGTGAAATGAAGAAAAATGCACAGGGAACCAATAATGATGGAATGAAAGCTGGGTCTCACATCAATGGAGTGGACCAGAAGGAAGAAAAAAAATACAACCAGAAAAGAATGAAGAAATAAGAATTCAAAAAATGAGGAAAGACTTAGGAACCTCCAGGACATCTTTAAACGATCCAACATCTGAATTATAGGGGTACCAGAAGGAGAAGAGGAAGAGCAACAAGTGGAAAACTTATTTGAACAAATAATGAAGGAGAACTTCGGCTTTCTGGCAAAGGAAATAGATTTTCAGGAAGTCCAGGGAGCTCAGAGAGTCCCAAAGAAGTTGGACCCAAGGAGGAACACACCAAGGCACATCATAATTACATTACTCAAGATTAAAATGGAGAGAATCCTAGAAGCAGCAAGAGAAAAGGAGACAGTTACCTACAAAGGAGTTCCCATCAGACTGTCGGCTGATTTCTCAAAAGAGACCTTGCAGGCAAGAAGGGGCTGGAAAGAAGTATTCCAAGTCATGAAAGGCAAGGACCTACATCCAAGATTGCTCTATCCAGCAAAGCTTTCATTTAGCATGGAAGGGCAGATAAAGTGCTTCTCAGATAAGGTCAAGTTAAAGGAGTTCATCATCACCAAGCCCTTATTATATGAAATGTTAAAGGGACTTATCTAAGAAAAAGAAGATAAAAAAACATGTATAGTAAAATGACAGCAAACTCACAATTATGAACAACCATACCTAAAACAAAAACAAAAACAAAAACAAACTAAACAATCAACTAGAACAGGAACAGAACCACAGAAATGGAGATCACATGGAGCATTAGTAACAGGGGAGTGGGAGGAGGAGAGAGGGGGAAAAGGTACAGAGAATAAGTAGCACAGATGCTAGGTAGAAAATAGACAGGGGGATGGCACGAATAGTATGGGAAATGTAGAAGCTACAGAACTTATGACACATGGACATGAACCAAAGGGGGGGAATGTGGGTGTGTGCAGGGTGGAGGGGTTTGAAGGGGGGGAAATGGGACAACTGTAATAGCATAATCAATAAAATATATTTTTTAAAAAAGTAAAAATCAAGAAGCATACACTACCTAGTTCATGACCTCAATTTTTGCTATTACCAGAAAGTGTCTGTACCCATCACTGTGAAATGAGAAGACTGCACACACTTCTCTACTGTAAATAGTTGAGGTGCACTCACTAAACATCATGGCAGGACCGGAGCATCACACACAGATACACACACACACACACACACACACACACACACACACACACACACACACTCTGTAGCCTGAGTCACTTAAAACGGAAAGAAAACATCACAAGTCACCAGTGAAATTAACAGCTCTGATTCTTCATTTCAGTACGCCAGGGAAGAGAACTAGTAAGACCATAAAAAATAGCCAAAGCCCTTTCAAGGAACTGGCTACTGGAACCTTTGGGTGGGATGAAAGCTCAGTCAATTAACAGAACAATATATATAGAACACTGAAGTTTCCAAATCTGAAAAGACCTAGCAGTGAGGTACCTCAAATCCTTTTTAGGATGAAGAATAAAAACAATCAACTCACAAATCCACACACTTGAGAAAATCTTATCAGGTAGTCCTATAGATTTTTATTTTTGTAGTTATTTACTTAAAAAGAATTTTCTTCCCAGAGCCATCTTCAGGCACAAATAAAACCAAAGAACAAAATAAACGAACAAACAGGACACAGACTCAAAGATACTGAGAACGGACAGTGTTGTCAGATGGAAGGTGGCCTGGGGACTGGACCACAAGGTGACAGAATTAAGAAGTACAGATTGGTAGTTACGAAACAGTCACAGGGACGTAAAGTGCAACAAAGGGAATACAGTTAAGGATACTGTAATAACCATGTATGAGCCCAGGTAGGAACTTGAAATACCAGGGAATCACTTTGTAAAGTATTGATATATGATTCTCTAACCACTATTCTGTACACCCGAAACTAATACAAAACAATATTGAATGTAAACTGTAATTGAAAAATAAAATTTTTAAAAAACAGCATGAAGTCATGGAGATAACCAAAAAGAATGGGCAGCCAGGAAGCAAAGGTTAGTGGAAGTGACAGCACCCTGCTCACCCAGTCCTCCCGGGCCCGCCAAGAGGAATTCCTGTTTCCCTATTCTCTTGACGATGGGGTGCTTCTCCTCACTGCAGTATGGGAACAGGTCCTGGGCGATGCCTGTATTGTAGTTCAGGATGATGTACTGGGTGGTCAGAGCCAGACACAGGAAGTGTCCATCCACAGCCACAGCCAGGGGCTGCTCAGGGGTGGATACTTCCCTGATGATCTGAACCCGGTCCTCGTACACCAGGAATACCTGAATGGTTCTGCGTTTCACAGAGATGATGCAGACCTCCACACAAAATGGGTCCCTGCTCACAGGGTTCTCGTTCAAAGCCAACGCCACAGCCCCTTTGATGCGGGCCCCTGAAGGGACAGGCTCCAGGTTCAGCATGTTAACCAGTGTTATGGAGCTGTCACAGAGCACCAGCAGTCTGTGGAGAGCTGACGCCGCTCGCAGCTCATTCACTGGCTTCTTGAAACCCAGGTGTCTGTGCAGCTGCTTTGTGGCAGTGAATGTGGCTGTCCCAGCAGGCAGAGCCTTCTCCTCCAGCAGGAAGTGGTAGATGGAGCCGTCGGTGGTACCCACGTAGAGGTTCCTGCCGCAGCACTCCACACACTCAATGCTGATGCGCTCCCTGTCACCTGTGAGCAGCTCCCGCTCCACAGCAGAGACTAATATAAAGGCCTTGGTGCTCATCATGCCTGCTGCTGGTCTGTAGGAAGAGGAAAACAAAAGGTAAAGTACCATTCCAGGTCACCAAAACATGCACTGATTCCTCAGTTACAATTTCAGGGAAATGAAATCATTTAACACTGTTAAAAAACAGTGAAGGAAAAAAAAGATTTCCTAATCACCCTCCTTCCACCAGACCAATGAGAGACCCCAGCAGGAGAGCCATCTGCTCATCTTCACCAGAGCTGAGGTTTATATGGAGCTTCTTTGCATTGTTCTTGGGAGGCATACCTGTAGGTAGAAGATAAGCACACATATTCACCCACAGACAACATAACAAAAACATTGTAGAAAAAGGCAAAAATGATCCTCAGTGACCTTTCCCGGAGTTTCTGCAGTCACTTGATGAAGCAGTGAAGTGAGTGGTGGATGCAACTAACCACACAGGTCGCTAAAACACTGAGCAGGAACCACACCTTGGCTCCTTTGTGTTCTTCCAAGTATGAGTGAATGCGTTTATGTAGAGTAGTAAAGATATCCTCTAAGCTCCAGTCTCTCAGGGGATTTGTGAGAACGTCTGACATGGTAGTTAATGATTACTCCCTCCTGAAGACAGGCTGTCCCCAACTCTAACCCATGGCTTCCTACTTCTTCCTCTGAAAAGGGCTGCTGATTCACAAGCTAGAGACAGCAGCAATGGGCAAGAAGGCCTTTCCCTAATTTCTCAGCTTGTAGGAAAGCAGACACGCACACACAGTAAGGAGTCCTTGATACTTTCAAGTAGAAGAGGGAGATCCCCAAACTCGGAGAGAACTACAGAGAAATGTCCCAAAATGGGGTTGCCTCATGAAAGACTAAATTCTTTAATCCTTCGATGTATCCTAGCAAAGGCTGGAAGAGTTCTTGGAATACTCAACAAAGATTTATGCATCAGGGAAGGGTAGGAATCAACTCAAAGATTTCATAATTCTACAGTTTCTTATACCCCTGTCTACTGGGGCGGCGACAGATGCACGTGAGTGAAACTCCAATTCTCTTCCCCAAGGCAACAAAATTCCCAGGAAGGATGGTATACCAGGTCTGGGGGAAAGGTTTTCCAAGGGATACCACCAGAGTCCCTTCCTATCCCTTTCTTGTTACTTAGCAGAAATGTGACCTTGGGAAGTTCACTTGCCTTCTCCCTGCCTGTTTCCTTACCTGTGAAATAAGAGTAATGATGGCACCTACTTCATATGATTCTTTGAGGATTAAGAAGGTCAGCTCAATAAAAGCTAGTTTTTTTTTTTTAAATCTCATCATCATGCCTCCCTCTCAAGCCCCCAGTTTACTCTATTTTTATTTCCCAAGCTGGGCACCAAGAGATGGAACAATGCTATCTTCTGCCCTGAGCTATAGGTAATCTTTATGCACCTCCTCTGGCTGACAAAAGAAAACATAAGCCAGACATACATGCTCACACACCACACACATGTGCCCCTTTATATTCACTTCATTTATACAGGTTCATCTTCCCAGAGCTATGGAAAAGAGGTGGTAACATAAACAGTGATGCTCAAAAGGCCTCACAGAGAAGAAACCACATCCATCTATCTATCTGGGGCTGTGGGAACTCCCAAGAGTCCCCAGGAAAGCCTACGGTTGGGGAAAGGGTAGGCTTTTGACACAATCATCTATTTGTCATGACCAAACAGAATCACCAAAACTCAACCTAGACAATATTTTTCCATTTAAATACTAATGAATTAAACACAGGTAATTAAATGTGATTTTTGAAACATCCTAAATCTGTGAAAGCAAAGCAATACAAAATAGTTCTTCCTTCACTAATGGATCAATAAGAGCTGTTTTCTAAAATGGCAAGATGGAGTGACTTCACTATTTAAAATATGAAATATATATATATTTTTAAAGATTTTATTTATTTATTTTTAGAGAGGAAAGGGAGGGAGAAAGAGAGAGAGAGAAACAGAGAGAGAAACATCAATGTGTGGTTGCTGGGGGCCGTGGCCTGCAACCCAGGTATGTGCCCTGACTGGGAATCGAACCTGCGACACTTTGGTTCGCAGCCCGTGCTCAATCCACCGAGCTACACCAGCCAGGGTTAATAAGAAATATATTGCTCACTTTGCAGAAGGAATAGAGAAACAAGCTTCAAGCACTCATAATGAGATTCCTCTACTTAATTTTTTAAAAGTATATTGTCCATAATTCTAATGTCTTTCCTTAGCATTCTTTGCAGCAAAGAATACAGCTGACCCTTAAACAACGTGGGGTTAGTGGCACCCACCTGCTGCATAGGTGAAAATCCACATATGAATTAAATTGGCCCTCTGCACATGCAGATCCCCAAATTTGAACAGCACAAGTTTGAAGCTGCACGGGTCAAGTGAACTGAGTGGGTCAACTGATTATGCAGTCAACTGGATTGTTCAACCCTGTGTTGTTCAAGGGTTAGCTGGAGACGGAAAGAATCAAACACCCCAGATTTAGTCTGAATACTAGGGTGGACAGAGAAGGAAAGAGGGAGAAGAGAGAATTGTAAGAAAAGCTGTTTATGCTCTGGCTAGTGTGGCTCAATGGATTGAGCACCAACCTGTGAACCAAAAGGTTGCTGGTTCAATTCCCAGTCAAGGCACATGCCTGAGTTGGGGGTCAGGTCCCCAGCTGGGTACATGCAAGAGGCAACTGATTGATGTATCTCTCACACATTGATGCTTCTCACCCTCTCTTTCTCCCTCCTTTCTCCTCTCTGTAAAAGTAAATAAATAAAATCCTTAAAAAAAGAAAAGCTATTTATTAAAAAGTCATAATTCCATAATATTTTAAAAGATATGCAATATTGTTTCATTATCTGGTAATCAGTTACTTAAGTCTTGCTAAAAATAAGTTTCCTACTATAGGTCTTTAGATAAAGGACCTTTCTTTATTGAGTAAATGGTAATTTATAAAAGCAGAAGGAAAATGATGTCAGCATCACAGCAGAGTAAAACATTCCTTTTTATCTCCCTTTTAAACAACAAACTAGACATCCACCCACAAATAAAAGCACTCTTGTGGGTGTTGTGGGATCTAACACCATACACCAAGGGACACAGCTGGAGGCTCACCCACCTATACACCCAGTAACAGACAGAAAGAACTTGGACTACCCGCAGAATTAGTGGGGCCAGCAAACCTGCCCAGACTCCTCTTGCTGCAGTTAGGATAAAAACCTAGAGAATGTTGACCTGGGCAGCCATATAGACAAGAGAGAGAATTTGCAGAAGTCCAGACTTTCCACAGGAAGATTCCGGCATGCTCCTGAGAAAAAAAACAAAACAACCCAAAACAAAATATGGATTTGGTCCCAGCAGAGGCAGTGGTAGAGAAGCTTCCCCAGCACGGCACCCCCAGGGGAGACTGCACAGGAACTGAGCCAAACTGCAGCGGCAACCTCTCCCATGAAGGAAAAGGAGAGTGGTGAGTGAGTGCCTGGCTACCCCAGCTGTGTGGGATGAGGCTGGAGAAACCTATTTCTTTCCAGCAGAGCCCAGGGTGTACTGCGGCAGAACCTCCAAGACTCCTAGGGGGGAAGGAGAATTGGGAAAGAGGTAGATAAAAATTTCAAGGGGAGTTAAAAGAATCCTATGCAGCAGGAAGTACACCCTCAAGCCTTGGGGAGCACTGCACCCAGGGATCTCCCAACTGGGTCTGCAGGCACCCCCTGGAGCCTGAGCACAGAACCCACAGCTTCCGCAACTCTTTAGCCAGTCCCTCATGTGTACTTTCATGTGCACAACAAGAAAGAAAGCTGGTAGACAGGGACTCACCTAGGAAACAGACGAGGGAGAAACCACAAACTTAGGCTACAGCACCATCTGCTGGAAAACAAGAGCGGTTTCTAGGAGTCAGCAGTGAGTTGTAAGAACCAAAGCTTAAGAATTCCACCACAAGGGAAAGCAGGAAGAATGGAGCAGATGTACTCATAGAGAGAGAAAACCCGGATGACAAAACCATCAAACAGAATACCCCATCGAAGTCAACTAGCCAAGATTTAGGAGGTGTCTGCTACTTCAAATGTGAAAGCAGCAGTGAAAAATTAGAAGGAACATGAAAAATCAAGAAAATATGTCATCACCAAAAGAAAGTAATTCTCCACTGAGTACAAAGGCATAGACTTTGTGATCCAGCCTATAAAGAATTCAAAGCTGCTGTCTTGAAAAAACTCAGTGAGCTACAAGACAATTGAGAAAGACAATTCAGCAAAATCTCAATAAAAATACATGATCAAAATGAGACTTTTAACCAGAGATAGAAATCATAAAAAAAAAAACCCACAGAAATTCTGGAGCTGGAGAGGTCAAAGAATGTAATGAAAAATACAATAGAGGGCATCTGATGGACAGTGGAGCAAAGGGAAGACAGAGCGAGCTAGACGACAGGAACTCAGAACTAACATGGTCAGGGAAGAACAAGGAAAAAAGAATGAAAAGAATAAAGAAAGCATACATGATCAATGAGATTCCTGAAGGAGAAGAGAGGAAGAAGGGAGCAGAAAATTTATTTAAAGAAATACTAGCTGATGATTTCCCAAACCCAGAAAGGTAACTAGATATTCAATCTCACAAACCTAATAGATTGCCCTATTATCTCAATGCAAAAAGACCTTCTCCAAGACTCATTATAAGAAAATGTCAAAAAAACAAACAAAAATTCTAGAAGTAGCCAGGGGAAGAGACACTAACCTATAAACAAAGCAACACCATTAGGTTATCAACAGATTTCTCAGCAGAATCCATACCAGCCAAGAGAGAGAATGGGGTGACATATTAAAAGTACTGAAAAAGAATAACTGCCAGCCAAGAATATTCTATCTGGCAAACTTACACTTCAGATGTAAAGAAGAAATAAGGACTTTCCCAGTCGATCAAAACCACCACCAGACCTCCTATGCAAGAAGTACTAATCAGCACCATGAAACACTGATAGAAGTAAACATACAAAATGATGTGTCAACCACTTAACTATAGTGTATGAAAGTCAAAAGAAAAAATTCAAATAACTATAGCTACTCATATGTTGATGAATACACAATATAAAAAGAGGTAAATGATGACATCAAAAATATAAAAGGGAGAGTTCAAGGATGAAGCTTTTGTAGATGATCTAAGTTAGACAGCTATCAGCTTAAAATAGGCAGTTGTCTATATGACATGTCTTACATAAGCCTTGTTGTACCACAAAGCCAAACTCGAGAAAACACACCACCATGGAAAATCACCAACTTACAAAGGTAGGCAGAAACTGAAGGAAAAAGAAACAATAAAAATACAAAACAACCAGAAAAAAATAAGATGGTATTAGTAACATCACAAATATTAGATATTGACATAAGAAATATGTAATATTAGAAATACAATGTTAGAAAACATCACAAATCAATAATCCTAAATGGAAATGGAATAAATTCACCAATCAAAAGGCACAGTGGCTAAAGAGATTAAAAAAAATAAGACCCTACTAGTTGCTGCCTACAAGAGACTTACTTCTGCTTTAAAGGTACACATTGGCTCAAAATTAAGGGATGAAAAAAGATATTCTGTATAAGCAGAAACCAAAAGAAAGTGGGGGCAGCTGTACTTAAAGCAGATAAAACAGATGTTAAGCCTGTATCAGTAACAACAGACAAAAAAGTTAATATATAATGATAAATGGGTAAATCTGTCAAGATGACAATCATAAATATGTAAGCACCCAACACTGGGAGCAATTAACTATATAAGCAAATACAAACAAATCTGAAGGGGGAAACAGATAATACAATAGTGCTTTAGTACTTTAGTACTCCACTGTCAACAATGGATACATCATCCAGACAGAAAATCAAAAAGAAAACAGTGGAGTTAAGCCATCATTAAATCAAATGAACTTAGCATTTATGAAACATTTCATCCACCAGGAGCAGATACACGTTCTTCTCAAATGCACACAAAACATGCTCCATGATAGACTATGAGACAGGACGCAACACAAGTGTTAGCAAATTTAAAAACACGGAGGTCATACCAAGTATCTTTGCTATCACAGTAGTAGCAAATTAGAAATCAACAAGAGGACCTGATACTATGAAACTCCTAAGAAAAAAACATAAGGAAAAAACTCTTGATGTTGGACTGGGTAATGATTCTTCACACACGCAACAAAAGCAAAAATCAACCAGCAGGGCTACATTAAACTAAAAAGCTCTGTAGGGGGACTTCCCGCCAAGATGGAGGCATAGGTAGACACACTCTTCCTCACACAACCAAAAGAAGGACAACAACAAATTTAAAAACAAAAAAACAACCAGAACTGACAGAAAATAGAACTGTATGGAAGTCCCACAACCAAGGAGTTAAAGAAGACACATTCATCTAGACCAGTAGGAGGGGTGGAGGCAGACAGCCAGGCAGAGAGGACGCCCTGCAAGGCAGTGACTAGAGGACCGGGCAAGGCAGCAGCTGGCCAAGGCAGTGGCTGCCAGACAGGGTGGTACCACATTCATATGCAGATAAACTGGGAGGAACAACTGGGGAGAGAGACAGACTGCAAAATCCAGGGTTCTAGTACTGGGAAATAAAGCCTAAAAGTCTCTGACTGAAAACACCTGTGGGGGTTGAACTCAGTCTCATAGAAGAGTTCGTTGGAGAGACCCATGGGGTCCTAAAATGTACACAAACCCAACTACCCAGGAGTCAGCACCAGAACAGCCCAATTTGACCGTGGGTAGCCAGGGAAGTGATTGAAAACCGGCAGACAGGGGAGCAAGCGCCATTGTTCCCTCTCGGACCCCTCCCCCACATACAGCGACGTGATTGCCCCACCCTGGTGAACACCTAAGGCTCTGCCCCTTACTACATAACAAAAAGGCTGAGACAAAAAAAAAAGGGCCAAATGAAAGAACAAATCAAAGCTCCAGAAAAAATACAACTAAATGACAAAGAGATAGCCAACCTATCAGATGCACAGTTCAAAACACTGGTAATGAGGATGCTCACGGAATTGGTTGAGTATGGTCACAAATTAGAAGAACAAATGAAGGCTACGCTAAGGGAAAGAAAGAAAAATGTGCAGTGAACCAACAGTGATGGGAAGGAAACCAGAGCTCAAATCAAGGTTGTGGACCATTCAACCAGAGCAGAATGAAAAAACAAGAATTCAAAAATATGAGGAGAGGCATAGGAACCTCAAGGACAACTTTAAACATTCCAACATCCAAAATCATAGGGGTACCAGAAGCAGAAGAGGAAGAGCAACAAGTGGAAAACTTATTTGAATAAATAATGAAGGAGAACTTCCCCATTCTGGCAAAGGAAATAGACTTTCAGGAAGTCCAGGGAGCTCAGAGAGTCCCAAAGAAGTTGCACCCAAGAAGAAACACACCAAGACACATCATCATTAAGTTACCCAAGTTAAAATTAAGGAGAGAATCCTAGAAGCAGCAAGAGATAAGGAGACAAGTTACCTACAAAGGAGTTCCCATCAGACTGTCGGCTGATTTCTCAAAAGAGACCTTGCAGGCAAGAAGAGACTGGAAAGAAGTATTCCAAGTCATGAAAGGCAATGACCTACATCCAAGATTACTCTATCCAGCAGAGCTATCATTTAGAATGGAAGGGCAGATAAAGTGCTTCCCAGATAAGGTCAAGTTAAAGGAGTTCATCATCACCCAGCCCTTATTTTATGAAATGTTAAAGGGACCTATCAAAAAAAAGAAGATGATCAAAATTATGAACAAGAAAATGAAAACAAACTCACAACTATCAACAAGTGAACCTAAAAACAAAAACAAACTAAGCAATCAACTAGAACAGGAACAGAACCACAGAAATGGAGATCACATGAAGGGTTAGCAACAGGGGAGTGGAAGGGGAGAGAAGTGGAAAAGATACAGGGAATAAGAAGCATAGATGGTAGGTAGAAAATAGACAGGGGGAGGGCAAGAATAGTATGGGAAATGTAGAAGCCAAAGAACTTACACGTAGGACCCATGGACATGAACTAAAGGGGGGAATGCGGGTGAGACGGGGTATGCTGGGCAGAGGGGAATAAAGGGGGGAAGATGGGACAACTATAATAGTATAATCAATATATTTTTTAAAAAATAAGTGAATAATAAAAATAAAAAGCTCTGTGCAACAAAAGAAACAAATCAACAAAATGAAAGGCAACCTATGGAATGAGAGAAAATATCTGCAAACTGTGCATCAGATAAGGGATTAGTGTCCAAAATATATAAACAATTCATACAAATTAATAACAAAAACCAAGCAATCCAATAAAAGTGGGCAGAGAAACTAAACGGAAGACATTTTTTCAAAAAAGACATCCAAATAGCCAATAGATACATGAAAAGGTGTTCAACATTAGTACTTATTAGGGAAATACAAATGAAAACACCTGTTACAATGGCTGTCATTAAGAAGACAAGAGATAAGTGTTGACGAGGATGTAGAGACATAGGAGCCCTTGGTGCACTACTGGTGGGAATGTAAACTGGTACAGTCACTGTGGAAAACAAAGTGGAAGTTCCTCAAAAAATTAAAAATAGAACTACTATATAATACAGCATTCCAATTCTGGGTAAAAATCCAAAGATTAAAATAGGAGTTCAAAGAGATATGTGCACTCTCTTGTTCATTGCAGCATTATTCATAAGAGCCAAAACATGAAAACAACCTGAGTGCCTATCAACAGATAAATGGATAGAGATGCTGCCATACATATGGTGGTTAGGGGGAGCTGAGGTGTGGGAACTGGGGAAGTGCTGTTTAAGGGCACAAACTTGGAATTAGTAGATAAAAGCATCCCTGGAGAGCTAATGCACAGCACAGTGATTATCCACAATACTGTATTATGAACTTCACAGTTGCTAAAACAGAATCACACAGACATAACTGAAAGCTGACAAAGTAACATTCTGGTACTTAAAAAACTGATTTATTCAGTTAAGCAGCAGAAAAATTTTCTCCAAGATCTAGTTCACATGATAAATTTACTTAAATGTGAATCATAAAAAGATACACTTTAAGCCATACCTCCCTCTATTATTAAGTCCAACTAACTAGGGTGTGAATTCAGAGAGGTTTTAACATGGTAATAAAATTAAAAATTTCTCTAAGGTGTATACATTTCACACTTTATTGTGTGATTTCAAGTTGACCTAAAATTTAAAGTACTGTGACTTTTTGTTAGAATGTTACCTTTAAAGCATAGTTATAATTAAAAGATCAACATTTTAATAATTTTCTCAAAGTTGCAAAATACATACCTAGTTAGGGAAAGAGATTGAAAAATATTAGTATGCTTGTGGACAACAGCTTTAAAAAATAACTATGCGTGCAACAAGCAACTCTAAGTATACAAAACAAAAACAAAAACAAAAAAAAAGCAATTACAAGACACTTCCATATCCCAACAGTCTTCCAATCTCATTAAGGACATAGAACTAGGAAAATAATCAAGTCACCATATAAAGCAATATGTGCTAAGGGCCACAATTAAAATAGTAGTAATTAGTTTCTTATCAAATTAAGATTTTACACAGAGCCACTAGTGATAATTAGAATCTAAGTCAGTGTCTTTGAAAATGCTAATATAAAAATACTAATTTTCTTCTACAGATGTACACAGAAACATCACCTTTTAGTTAACACCTGTAGCCACTGTTAAAAGAACTTGTTGCTTTGGCACCTTCCCTGAGGCTTTTCAGGTTTTCTAACATTCACCTCAAAAACAACAATTTCATTCTTTTGGCTACACATGAAGCTGTACAGCAGAGATTTTGATATTACCCATAAGGTTAAAAAATGTTTTTTGTAATCTTTTAAAAAATATTTTATGTACTTATTTCTAGAGAGAGAGGAAAGGAGGGAGAAAGAAAAGGTGAGAAACATGGATTTGAGAGAGAAACTTGCCCCGACTGGGACCAAACCTGCAACCCAGGCAAGTGACCCAACTGGGAATCAAACCAGCAACCTTTCACTTAGCAGGATGATGCCAACCAATTGAGCCACATCACTCAAGGCATTTTTCTGTGTTTTTTATAACAGCTATATAGGCTTCCAGGGGCTCTACTTGTTTCCATGGCACCTAGTCAAGCCTGAGAGAGCAGATTTAAATGAGGATACATATCCCACTTCATTTTATAAAGCCAGTATAAAGTATAACTTTGATATCCAAACCAGGTAAGGATATAGGAAAAAAGAAATCATCGATATCCTTATTCATATTCAAAAGTATTAAATATTAGCACACTGCATATATACACACACATACTTATGCACCACGTTTACAAATCAAAAGGGAAAAACATAAAACAAAGAATAAGACTATTATCTGTTATGGGTTAAATTATGTTACCCCAAATATGAAGTCCTAACTTCCAGAACCTGTGAATATGACCTTTTGTGGCAATAGGGTCCTTGCAGATAATCAAGTTAAGATGAGGTCATTAGGGTGGGCCCTAACCGAATGTGACTGGTGTCCTTATAAAAACGGGAAATATTGACAGAGACAGACACAGGTAGAGGAAAGTCAGGAGAAGACACAGGAAGAAGATGGCTATCTACAACCCAAGAATGCCTGAGGCTACTGGAAGCTAGGGGAGAGGCCTGGAACAGATTCTCCCTCAGAAGGAACCAACACTGTCATCACCCTGAACTCAGACCTCTACACTCCAGAACTGTTAGACAATAAATCTATGTTGTTTCAGCCACCCAGTTTATGGCACTTTGTCATGGCAGCCCTAGCAAACTAGTGATACTCCATTCTCTATCCAACATTGTCCTGGGAGACTTTGCCAATTGAAAAAGATCAATTATGAAGAATTGAAAACAGGACATAAAACTATAATTATTTACAGATGATATTACTGTTTTCACAGAAATTCACAAATAATCTATCATCATTTTCAAAGTTTAGAAATTTTGTTTAATTCATAAGATCATTATACCAAAGTGTGGACCCTGAGAAAGACGATACTTATTAAGAAGGGCTTCTGGTGGCTAACTAGGCTCAAATGAAAAACAACAAAAACAGAGCCTAGCAACCATTTCTATACAGAGACCTCTCACACAAACCACACTTCAGGGAGAAGCCTGTGCTGAACTACTTGCCTCACACACTGAACTGCCTACCTGTGCTGTGTTCCTGCCAAGTGAGCCAGCCCTTATAAAGAAGTTCTTGGAATAGTATTTAAACCAATAGGATTGAAGCTTTCCATATCCCCATCAACATCTCCACTAACTAATCAGAGAGGCTCCATCCTGACCAATCAGGACAGTGTTTTTTGGACCAAACTGTGGAGATTTGAAATCCTCATTTGCATGAGGACAGACCCCCCTCAGGAACCAGGAGCTAGGACTTCTGTCTATCTAAGTCAGCTTGCCTCTGGCCAGGACAGTGAATGTTCCTTTTCCACCTGTGTTCCTTGGGTGGAGCTGAAACACCCAAGATAAAACACCGAGGATGTCTCACTGAAGCAGAGCAGAGCAGAATTATCTAGCTGGAAAGGAGACAGCCTAGTCCCAGGGCAGCCTTGCAGTCACACTGTGCTGCTTCATAATTGAGCTGTAACACTATTAAGCTTTCCTACAACTGTACGGTATCACAGTTGAGCAGTTTGCACCAAGTAAAATTTCCTTGTTCACTGCATTCCAAATTGGGCATTTGTTGGCATTGAATTGGTGCCAACAACTATTGGTTCACAAATCTAATCTACATTTTTACATAGACCAATTAGAAACTTTAGTCTTAACAAAACACATTTACACTAGCATGAAAAGTTAGGTATGAAGAAATTATTTAACAAAGGTGTCTAAGATATTTATGAAGAAAATAAAAAAATCTTGTTATATATTAAAGAAGACCTACACTACAACCTGAGCACACGCTTCTGTAGAAAACAACAAGGTGACTTTAAAATTTAAATGCAAATCAAAATACCATCATGCATCACATAACATTTTGATCAACAAGCCTCATGTACGATGCTGGCCCCATAAGATCATAACGGAACTGAAAATTTCCTAGCGCCTAGTGATTTGGCAGCCATCTCAATACCTGAGTGCAACACATCACTCCCATGTTTGTGGGGATGCTGATGTCAACAACCATACTGCACTGCCGGTCGTATAAAAGGACAGTATATCCAATTATGTACAATACATAATTCTTGATAGTAATAAATAGTCATGTTATGGTTTATATATTTACTATACTTTTAACAATTATCTTAGAGTATACGCTTTCTACTTATTTAAAAAAGTTTTCTGTAAAACAGCATGCCATGTTACATTGGCAGCAGCCTCACAGATCTCACAATTACTGCATCTCTTGACTGCATCCTATTCTCTTATGCTTGATTTGATCTTGTATTGTTTGGTACACTAACTGCTGTATGGGTGTGTAGCCTAGGAGTAATATGTGTACCACCTAGCCTAGGTGTATAGTAGGCTGTACCATCTAGGTTCGTGTAAGTGTACCCTGTTATGTTCACATGATAATGAGATCACAGAACATTGCATTTCATAAGATGTACAGGTATTCCAATCATTAAGCGGCACACAACTCCCTGGAATAGTCAAAACAATCTTGAAAATGAAGAACAAAGCCGAAAGACCTACATTAATTGATTTTAGAAACTGCTATAAAATTGCTGTAATTAAGACATCATGGAAAAACAAACAGATCAATAGAACAGAAGAGAAAGTCCAAAATTAGACCCATAGATATACATTCAATTGATTCTTGACAAAAGAACCAATGCATTTCAAAGGGGAAAGAAAAGTCATTTCAATAAATGATGCTGGAGCAACAGGATAATCTTATGAGGAAAAAATTAACCTTAATTATCCCTACCTCACACCATGGATTAATAATATAATTAATTTGACATACCTCAAATAATTTTAAAAGTAAAACCTAAAACTATAAAGCCTCCAGAAGAAAACATAGAAGAATATCTTTGAGACTCTGGTGTATATGTTTCTTAGAATATAATAAGCACTAACCACAAAACAAAACATTGATAAATTGGATTTTATAGAAATTAAAAACTTGCGTCCATTGAAAGACACCATTATGGAAATGAACAGGCAACCCCTAGACTCAGAGAAAAATTTGTAGTAATATATATGGCAAAGGGCTCACCACACATATCCAGAATATACAAAAACTCCTACAAACAAAAAGTCACAATGATACACCATTTCACAACTATTAGAATCACTACAATTAAAAAGACTGACACCACTAAATGTTAATGAGGATGAAGGACTGATAGTTTGAGAATTTCATACTTTGTTGGAAGTATAAAATGGCACTGTCTGTTGCTTTTTTATGAAGTTAAACATGCATTTATCCTGTTACCCCACAAGTCCATATTTCACATTTCCATTTCTCTTGAATATATACCAATATCCACAAAAAGATATGTACAAGAATGTGTAGAACAGCCTTAGTCATAATAACCAAAAATAGGAATCAGCTCAGTTTTACCCACTTATACCCAGTTTCCAAATGGTCTCAGTGATGGAGGCTAACCTAATGTCTGGACTGATCTAGCTCAGAAAAGTCTGGTGGTAGACTCATTCGGGTGGAGGCATGTACTGGCATTGGTCTGGCTCAGGTCAGCTTGCTAATTAATAAAGCATAAGTGGTGTGGGCAGTTACTAAGGGACATGCTACCCAGTGTCCAGCCTCTGTGTTCACATCCCTGTGGCACTGAGAACTAACCTCCTCCCTGATACCAGCCCACCCCTACGCTCATCTTTCCTCTCCTGGCCATGCTGTCATACGTATGGAGCAGAAGATGTAGGTATGAGTGGACATAGTTTTTCCTTTGGCCTCTCCTACATTCCTGACTGAATGAACAGCAAAAGTTCTTCCACTACAAGCTACCTTCAGATGTTCTCTTCATCCTAAATTAGCAGAATAAATGTTAATTGAAGTTCTCTACTAAAAACAAACAGCTAAACACCTCCAATTCCTATGAGTAACTCCATTGGCGCTCTGATTAATCAACTTCACAGTCTGTAGAAATAACACACTTAGTAAAACCACATCAGTGTCTCAAAACTTTAGTTAGCACCTAGAAGATGAATTTTAATACCTTTGTGAGCCAATTAGCTCTCTTCTTAGGATATAAATTGACTCTAACTACAATCGACTTCCAGCAAGATGGAGGCATAGGTGGATGCACCGTACCTCCATGCACAACCAAGATTAGAACAACAACAATTTAGAGGCAGAATAACACCCAGAACTAACAGAGAATTTATCTGAATGGAAGTCAGACAGCCAAGAAGTTGAAGTAGACCTGTTCATCCAAACCAGTAGGAGGGGCGGAGAGGAGCAGCCGGGCACGGGTCATGGCGCTCGGAGAACTGGGAGAACTGGGCACATAAGGCAACCAGGAGCATGTAAGGTATCTGGGGCACACAAGATTGCAGCGGGTGGACCCTGAGTAGGCAAGTGGCAGCTGGCGGACCCAGTGAGGCGGCGATTGTGGACCAGAGCAGAGCGCACAACCCAGGATCCCAGAGAAGGGACTGAGGTCCCAGGAGAACGGAACAACCGCCACTGTTCCCTCCCGCCCCCTGCCCCCACATACAACGTTACAATCTAGCGACTGGGGTGCCCAGCCCCGGTGAACACCTAAGGCTCCACCCCTCACTGTAACAGGAGTGACCAGACCAAAAAAAAAAAAGAGACAGACAGACAGACATGTCTCAAACAGAAGAACAGATCAATGCCCCAGGACTCATCCTTTGAGCAACCAAGAGATAGCCAATCTATCAGATGCACAGTTCAAAACACTGGTGATCAGGAAAGCTCACAAAATTGGTTGATTTTGGGCACAAATTACATGAAAAAATTCAGGTTACCATAAAAGAGATGAAGATGAAGGAAGATGCATGGAGAACCAATAGTGATAGGAAGGACACTGGGACTCAAAACAATAGAGTGGACCAGAAGGAAGAAAAAAACAACCAAACAGGAAAGAATAGAGAAATAAGAATTCAAAAAAATGAGGAGAAGCTTAGGAACCTCCAGGACATCTTTAAACGTTCCAACATCCGAATTATAGGGGTACCAGAAGGGGAAGAGGAAAAGCAACAGATTGAACACGTATTTGAACAAATAATAAAGGAGAACTTCCCCATTCTGGCAAAGGAAATAGACTTCCAGGACATCTAGGAAGCTCAGAGAGCCCCAAAGAAGTTGGACCCAAGAAGAAACACACCAAGGCACATCAGAATTACATTAGCCAAGGTAAAAATGAAGGAGAGAATCCTAGAAGCAGCAAGAGATAAGGAGACAGTAACCTACAAAGGAGTTCCCATCAGACTGTCAGCTGATTTCTCAAAAGAGACCTTATAGACAAGAAGGGGCTGGAAAGAAGTTTTCCAAGTCATGAAAGGCAAGGACCTATATCCCAGATTGCTCGATCCAGCAAAGCTTTCATTTAGAATGGAAGGGCAGATAAAGTGCTTCTCAGATAAGGTCAAGTTAAAGGAGTTCATCATCACCAAGCCCTTATTTTATGAAATGTTAAAGGGACTTATCTAAGAAAAGAAGATAAAGAAAAAGCATGTATAGTAGAAGGACAGCAAACTCACAATTATGAACAACCACACCTAAAGCAAAACCAAAAGAAACTAAGCAAACAACTAGAACAGGAACAGAACCACAGAAATGGAGATCACATGAAGGGTTAGCAACAGGGGAGTGGGAGGAGGAGAGAGGGGGAAAAGGTACAGAGAATAAGTAGCATAGATTGCAGGTTGAAAATTGATAGGGGGAGGGTAAGCATAGTATGGGAAATGTAGAAGCTAAAGAACTTATAAGTATGACACATGGACATGACTAAAGGGGGGATATGGGTGGGAGAGGGTGTACAAGGTGGAGGGGAGTGAAGGAGGGAAAATGGGACAACTGTAATAGCATAATCAATAAAATATATCTAAAAAACTACAATCAACATCACCTCAACATCAAAGAAAATAAGAATTATTTCATTGACCACTCTAAAGTCAGATGAGGTATGATAGGACTTAAAGACTCAGTGGTCACAAACAAAATTTGTGTATGTATGTTAAGAAAGCTTAACATTTTTATTCTTTAACTGCAGTTGCTTCAGAAAAAGACCTCTTCTAAATCCTCAAGGTAACGTCACAGGGTAATTGGGAGACTGGGCACACAGAAACAAAAGAGAAACATGATGGGCAACAAAAGGACATGTATGTTCTGGCTCACTAGGGGTGCAGGGAAACTTGCTTGCTGGTGCTTGGGCACCAGCATCCTGCCTTCCTAGGAAATCCAGGGAAGTTTCATGACCATTGCTCCTGTTGCTTCAGAGTGACATGGAATGCAGCACAATATTAAATTCAAATGTAATTGAGTCAAGTCACCATTGTGGTATTCATGGAAAAAGTATATCACCACTACCTAATAATCATGAGAAATCGCCAGACTACCCCAAACTGAGAGACATTCTACAAAATCCCTGACCCTCTTCCAAGAGTAATAACCAAGGAGACATGACAATGAAACTGACCGGAAACAGGATCATGAAACGGAAAAGACATTAGTGGAATAACTGGTGAAATCAAATAAAGTCTGCAGGTTGCTACTAACATTGATGTTAACTTATTAGTTTTGATCACTATACTACGGCCAGACAAGATGTTAACAAAAGGGAAAGCTGAGTGTATATGAGCTACTAGAAAGAGTACAAAAATATGTGTACTATTTTGCAACTCTTAAGCAAGCCCAAATTTACTTCAAAACAGAAAGCTAAAATAAAAAGTGTAATTATAGTTTATAGTAACCATAGTTTTTATCTACTTACCTGGGAGTAATCAAGAAAAAGAAAAGAGAGCTGAGCATCTCCTTTTCTAGCAGGAAAGGGGACAGCCAGAGCGACCTGAATGTCAGTGACCAGAAAGGAGACAATGGGACAGGCAATGACCAGCCCTCCAGCAGAACACCCCCATGTACCTCAGGCCACAGAAGCAATGTCATAATCTTTTTTACTCAGTTCATTTTGGGGGTGTGTTTTCTAAACTTGGTGTCCTAACTTAAAATTACAGGTATGAATAATACCTACATATTGTTTTTTCTCCTGATGATGCATTTCAAAGAGGAGACTTTGGGACTCTGGCTCATTTGAAATATTTCTCGTAGAGGAATTGAGATTGGATTGGGGTGAATGTGAGCTGACTGCTACTGAATCCAAAATCTGATACACTGTGAGTTCAGGAGAGGCAGACAAGTGAGATGCTCTAATGGAGAGCAGTAGGGCTTCAGGCAATCAGCTAGGATGAGGCCTTCTAAATGTTCTCCCTCTGTGTAAGGTTCAAGGCCCTAGAGCTAAGTTGGGCCATGCAGTGATAAAGCAGGCAGCGTGCAATGCAGACATTCTCATATTAATCCGGGGATCCAGAGCTCCAGTGGCTTGGCCAACTGTTCTGATCTTAGGCGAGTCACTTAGAGCTCTGGGCCTGTCACCTCCTTGTAAAGTAGGAACTGGGGCTGGGATGCATGCTTCCCCTGTATTATTATCTAGTTCCTCTGAAGGACAGGTAGTGATAACACTATTGTAGGGGAGCTAAGACTTCTGGGAGGCTCATTACATGCCAGACTCTGTATTAAATGTTCTCTTCATACTCACAAGCCTGTAAGGCCAAGTACTATCATTATTTCATCTGCCAGGGAGGAAATGGAGGTTTCGAAATGTTGAGTGACCATGAAAAGCTGAGATCCCAACCCAGGCAGCTTGCCTCAAGAGCACACACCTTAACCAATGAGCCAGCTGCTGCCCAACTCCTGTTGCTCCAAGACTACACAAAGGACAGGCACCATCTGACTACGCCCTGGCCAGTGTGCCCTGATGGCTAATCATTGGGTTTGGTCGGATACCAAGTTACTTGATATAAATGAAATCATTTCATTCTCACATTACTCTAAGAGGTGGATATTATTATGAACATGTAGATTTCTGGTGATTTGCTCAAGGTTACATAGCTACCAGGTGACGAAACAGGGTCTTCAACCCCAGTGTCTGTTTCTGACTCCAAAGCCATATTCTTTCCACTTTATTGACTGAAGAGGTCAAATGTGATTTCAGATGCTCTCTTAGAATCAGTCCTCCTGAAGAAACGTGACATCTATAAACATGATATGGTATGGGGCCACTGTGGTATGGGGCCTACAGATGACCATCCTGCTATAATTCCTGCTAAGGGACCTTTGTTCTCAGCAGGGCCCTAGCCTTCCAATCATGAGTCTAGAGCAGACATCCTATTATCCTCCCCCACCCTGTCCCCTTAGATTTCTCTGCACTAGAATGGCTTATCCCTGCCCTCTGCCGCCTGGACAGCTTTTGTCACAAGTTCAGGGGATTGGCGTCAGCACTGCCTTGCTAAGTTTCAGATGCAGAATAATATGCTTTCACACGTCTCCACTAACCTAGTAATCTTATCAAAACAGGATACACATTTATGTGGCAAAAGCTGTCCTCACAGAGCCTACCTCCTGCTGGCCCCAGGTTCTTCTCTAAGTTCTCGAGACATCTGCTTTATTTAAATATATATGTAAATACACATAACTCATACATAAGTAAATATTTATATACACATACATACCATTTATACACACCACATACATATACATACCATATGTATGCACATATAGTGTGTGTATATTTATGTATATATTATATACACCCTATAATAGGAACATCAACAGTTATAACTGAATAAGGGGCTTGGGGGAGGACGAAGGGGAAGGAGTAGAATGGGAATATGGGTCTCTAGAACATTTTCTTCCTAACATTTTCCTCAATACTGGACTTTCAAACAGCCACAAAGAATCATCCAGTGCCTCCTGGATGTTGGGCAATTATTCTCTGTTACATATATTGTTTTTCATTTTTAATTTATTTTTGTTTTTTTCAAATTATAAGAGAAAGTTTATTTAGAAAGTTACAGATGTAGTAGAAATGAACCAGCTGGGCTGTGTAGGCTCTGGAAACAAGTTACAGAAGGAAAAGAAGGGCCTTTGGAGCTTGGGAAAGTGGAAAGCAAAGGTAGTGTGCCTGGCCGGGAAAAGTGGGGGATGGGAAAGGCAATGGCTCCTGTTTCCCACAAAGCACTCAGCCTCCTTTGGGATGGCCTCACATTAACTTGTTACTGCTACATTCATATTTAGTAGTTAAGTATTTTTTTATTTTTTAAAGATTTTACATATTTATTTTAGAGAGATGGGGAAGGGAAGGAGAAAGAGAGGGAGTGAAACATCAATGTGTGGTTGCCTCTAGCACACCCCATACTGGGAATATGGCCTGCAACCCAGGCATGTTCCCTGACTGGGAATCAAACCGGTGATGCTTTGTTCACAGGTCTGCGCTCAATCCACTGAGCTACATCAGCCAGAGCCAGTAGTTAAGTATTTTTTAATAAAGAAAAACGGGTCAGGTTTGCCACAGAAGAGATGAGTTGTAAAGTATGGGCTAAAATATTCAGCAGGATCCAAACACCTGGCCACAAGTGATTAATGTATTTCTAATGAGCACTGGATTCAGTCCAAGATGAAGATGCTTATCTCATTAGGTACAATTTCCTAGAGTTTTCTTAAAGGATCACAAATGTTTAATATTAGCATGAAGGAGTGAGCAATAATAACAAATTTATTTTTTCCTGAACAGAAATGCTAGTTGCAAATCAGGTCTAGAAAACTTAGCATTTTTTAAAACAGCAGCTGGACCTGTTTAATGTGAGAATGGACCCTTACAAATCCCTGTGATTGGAGTGTCAGGCAGAGGCTGAAGCAGCCTGGGAGCCTGCAGTGGTGTACACAGTCCTCCTGCTGACAGGATGACAGCTGCCAGAGGCAGACAGTGGAGGAGAAAGGTGAGGGTTACCACCCGATTTCTTTGCAAAATGCATATACTCTGACATGCACAGCAAATTGAGATCAAGACCCACAAGGAATCTAACTCCAGAATAAAACATTCATTGGGTTAACAATTCCAGCTGACTCTTGAACAGTACAGGTTAGCACTGTGTGGATCCACTTGTACATGAATTCTTTAAAAATAAATATATGGTTGAAAACAATATTTTTAATCTGCTGTTGGGAATCCACAGATTCGGAGGGCCAACTGTATGCATAGTCTGTGCCATTTTATATAAGGGACTTAATACCAAGGATTTTGGTATCTGTGGGGACAACTATAGTTAAGTTGTGGGGAAATTTAAAATCAGATTTCCCCCTCTGCAAAGTCGACTGGCAGGGTTAGGGCTGGAACCCACAGCTCTGTGCTCACCACCACCATGGAGCAGATACCCTGGAGCCTGGGAAGGGTTAGCTGTAGACAGACTCCCAATGAGTCCCGTCAAGGCTGTTTCTAGTGCCACACACCAAAGAAGAGGCTACTCTAGTGACTGCTGAGGCAGGCACAAATAGAAGGAAAAAGGAAGCAGCTGGCCAGATGTTCCTTCCTAGCTGACCATAGTGCTGGAATCTTCTGGCTGACCAACAGGGAGAATCAAGTCCATGAGGAGGGCATAGAAGTAGTGGGCACCCACAGGCCCCTCCATGTCCTGAGTTCTGACTCCAGGTAAGTCAGCTCACACTGCAGAGGACCCGTTCCTTGCACACTTCTCTCAGTGCCTTAACCTGTCACTACAATCACTTCTGCAGCTCCTTCCCTCAGAAGGACAGGTGCTGGCCCACCAGCACTTCATCAGGGATTAAACCCTAGCACTCAATACAGTCATTCTCATTAAGAAGCACTGTGTGAACCCCTATTTCCAGCAGCCAGGAAGGGCCCCCAGAGTGGCCTGCAGACCTTTTGAGAATCACCCAAAAGGCCATGAGAACAGAAATAATGACAGCTCAGACAACCGGAAGGACAGCTTCTGTCTTTAGAGTCATCCCCATTTTACAAACAGGGAGGCAAGATGAAAACACAACTTCCACCTGCACCTCTAGGCCAATGAAAGGGCAAATCGCACGGGGGAGGCAGATTCCAGGGAGTAGGGGCGAGATCTCTGCCCCTCCTCTCCAACACACCCAGCCCAGTATCCAGGTTCAGGGCAACAAGTCGGGCCTGAACGTGACCCAGAATTTGAGCTCTGAAATCCCAAGAGCTTCAGGAAACATCAATTACAGAGATAAAACAGGTCCATACAAGGGGTGGAAGAACAAGGGGCGCAGGGGCATATTCCTGTCCAGCTTCACCCTCCAGAAAAACCAACAGCCTACCCCCAAACAAGGGTTAGTTCTCAAATCTTCCCCACACACACACCCACTCCCTCCTCACACGTCAAAACATCCACACCCAGACCCCACACTCGGACACATCTGCCCACACAAGTGCACACTTGTGCACCCGGACCCCCACACTTGCACACCTGTCCCGCATTTGACAGGCACTTGACCCCCACGCATTCTGAGCCCGCGCGCGCGCACACACACACCGGCCCACTCACAATCCCCCAGGTACCCACACTCGCCCGCCCTCAACCCTACCGGTCCTCACCCTCCAGCCCCTTTCCGTGCACTCTTGGTAGCGCGCCCCACAACTGGCAGCCCGCCGCCCTCCTCACTGACCCGCGCAGCGTCCGTTGGCCTCTGCCGTCACGCTGGCCCTGCAGCCTGGGCCCAGCGCCGCTGGCCACCAGCTCCCGGCTGAGGCTCTAGGGCTGGTCCGGCCGAGCCGCTGCCGCCGCTTCCCGTCACGTGGGGCGACCGCCCTGCGCCGGGAGGGCGGGAGCCGTAAGTCCCTGCGCCATAGTCCGGGGCTCCCGCCACCTCCCGGGTGCCCCTGGGATTTAACAAATTCCGTTCCCAGCCCAGCGACCAATAGGGCCCCCCTCTAGGCCTCCGTTTCCTCCTAAGGGGTCACAACAGTGCCGGCCTATTGGGGCGGTTGTGGGGAGTAAATGAGTGTATTGCTGTAAATTACCGAGAAAACTGGCACAGAGTAGGTGTTCGAGAAGTGTTAGTGATAACGGCTTAATGTATTTTTTCCTTCCCCACCGGCGAGGTACAGCTTCATGAAAACATGGGCTATGTCTGATTTGCTCACTACTCTTACTTCTAATACCAAAACAATCTAGACATAGTGTAGGCACCGGGGAAATACTTGCTGAAAGAATGAATGAACCAACTACCGACCAACCCTGGGAAAATCTTAACTACTCTGCCTCTCATTCAGCTTGAGATGCTAACTCGCTGGTGGTGCTCCCTATGACACTGAAATGTAGTGTTAGGCAGCTAATCGCTCACTGGTCGGGGCCTAAAATCCACCACACTCGTCGCAGAGGTAACACCTACTGACTGCCAGACCCTGGGCTAAAGGGCTTATAGCAATGATGTCATTTAAGCCTCCCTAGCTCCTTATGAAGTAAGCGCTATTAATCTCTCCATTTCATAGATGAGTTGACCTGTGTACACTATCCCTTCTGGAAACATTTGTTCTTCCTGGAACTATCTGAGAAGTCTATTTAACATATGACAGGAACCTATATATAAATAATTATTCCATAACTTGGAAAATATCTGCATCAGGGCTAATTCTAAATTCCTCATGTTGTTTCAAGTGATTACCCTTGAGAAGAAATATCGGTCATGTTTTTCAAAGGAATGTTTAATTAACTTCTTTTATTGATATTTATTAAATATCCCTTGGGTCCATACTAAACACATTGGGTATTTTATAGAATGTGAAAAAGATGTGTTCTAGTAGATTATTTAAGATTAAGAGTTGAACAGAGACAACTGAATGCTTTTAATAGTTACCATCTACTCTCAAAACATAATCTCCTCACACATACATTTAAGGTTCCTCACTGGCTGTAAGCTCTTAAGGTGTCTATCAAGTTTCGTTGTATCTATCTGCACAAAGGAAACAACCAATATTTAAAATTCCTGATACTCAAAATTAATAAATTAGGCTATCTTTAAGAGTCTTTTATGCTAAGATTTGGTTACTCTATAAACTCTCTTGTTAAAAATACACATCTAGCTTGGATATCAGTTTAGAATATGAGATTAAGCAAATAAGGTTACATTTATGATTTTTTTAGCAAACATAGCTTACTAGAAGCCATGTTTTGTTTTTATATGCTTTAGCTCATTTAATAATATATACACATATTCATATACTTGTAATCTAGATTCAGTAGAATAAACTTTTCAACTGTTCTTCAATCAACTATTTCTTGAGCAGCTCCTATGTGCCAGGTGCTATGGCTGAGGTTGCTGGGTATACTGAAATGAGCACACTGCCCCTGTCCTTGAGCCACTTAATTTAGTTCAGAGATTTATAAAGCATGATCAGTAATGGGCAGTACCAAAATCACCTTGGAAGTTGTTACAAATGCAAATTCCTGTGCTCCTATCCAAACCTACTAAGTCAGGAACTTGGGGATGAGGAGGGGTGGAACCCAGCACAATGTTTTTTACAAGCTGTCCATATGACTCTAAGACTCACTGAGTTTTGAGAATCACTGATTTCGTGGGATATGTAGAAGAAATACCCTCCTAACCATATCCTAAGGTAAAATATAATATGCTCCTGAGGTCTAATGACAGGAGAGGTCAGTTAGGAAGTACCTGAGGATCTGGAAAGGTTTAGTGATATTCATTCATCACACACTTACTGTTCTTACACTGTGTACAGGCACTATGCTAGGTGCTGAGAACACAGAGGTGTAAGACACTGAAGCAGCTCATTAAACAAGTGTCCTGAGATGGGCTTTACAAGAAAGCCAGTAGGTAGTTTAAGCATGTAAATACATCTTTATGGACAGATTGTAAAAGGAATGAGAAATTACAATAACAAACATAATCATTAATCATTATTATGGTACTGAAGGTAGTTATTTAAAACTCAAAGTAGAACTGTTGTCTTAAATACCTAAAAACACAGATTTAAAACGTGAAGTGTGAAGTGTTTAAATTGTTACATTCATGTTGAAACTCTTTGATTTATGCTCAGGTATATTTTTGACAATAATACAATATTTGTGACAAACATCTTAAATATTACACTATGGACAAGAGAAATCAACATCCAAAGTTCTCAGTATATATTTCACTTATGATTCATTCAATAAATGTTTACTGAGTACCTACTAAGTACAAGCCCTTACTGTGTACGCCAGTGATGAGATGTGAGATAAGAAGCAAATGTATGGCCCCTGATACCAGGCAAGGCAGTTGGTTGGTTTCCCTCAGCTTTGTTCTTGTCAACAATAAGCACCAAATAAAATAAAAATAAATAAAAATGTTAATGATTAAAACCCCATGATCTTTGAGGGGAAAACTCTCATAATCCTGAACTTAAAAATGTATGATCACTATGTAATACAGATAATACTGCAGCAGAAGTAAACTTCAGCCTATGAACTCAAAAGTGTAACAAATACATATTTTTTTTCCTGTAACTGAGCTGTATTTCTACTTTAAGCCCCCCCTTGGCTGCAATAAGAATAATCTTATCAATGGAGGCCTGCCTCCTTCTTTGGGGCTGTGTCTAGAATAGGGAGTTTCTGAACTGCGAAAGAGAGGATAAGTAGAAGATGACAGATCTTTGCATCACTGGTCCCCATAAGGATTCTAAGATGCTCTTCGTCCACCCTGGTGTTGGTTTTCAGTCTTGTTCCTGCAATCATGGTGACTGGCATGGCTTGAGGGTCTGTGGCTTCCTTGCTCTGCAATCTGGCAGTAAACTTGGTAAGTTGGCCCTGCTGCCTAGACATATTTGAAACATCACCTCAGAATTTGTTAGAAATGCCAATTCTCCCTCACCCCAAGTTCCTACCTCAGAAACACTGATTAAAACACTCAGCAGACTATCATACTCTGAGGCTGCACTCTCCAAGGTTCTACCCAGAATGGAGTGGGGGCAGGCATTCCCAGTCTCCCCTTCCTTTGGAGAGGTGGTGAAGGTTTTGGTATTACAATCTCATTCTACTTCTTCCTGTCTGAAATCTAATTTTTTCTGCCTCAGATGCCATTCCCTGATATTTTAGCATCAGAGATGCCCAGAATTATCTGAATGGATTTAGTTTTAAGCAGGAAGTACTTTTAGTTTTAACCTGGGAAGTTCTAAAAGAAAACCAAAGCACAGGTCTTATCTGCCACGAAACATTTTTGCTGGTCAAGAGCTTGGGGTTTCAAGCTAGGTGACTGGTCCAGAAAACCACAGCAAGAAGCTCTAACTGTATTTTTAGACTCTTAACCTCAAGTTCATTTTTCCCCCCACCTCCACCACCATCCTGCCACTTCTGTCCTTTAGTAAGTCAATAGGCTACAACAAATCTCCAGGTAAAGGCAACAGTGGAGGCACTGTTCATACTTTAGCTCCCATCTCACAATATTATGAGGTGGTGTTGTTTTCCATTCACAGGTGAGGAAGCTAAAGCAGGTTTGTAACAGTAGGGAACTGTAACTCACTCCACCATTCTTTTGACACTGTTTCTGTAGATAGATAGCATATTTGTATAAGAGTCCTAGGAGCTAACTTCAAAAGATACAGATTCCAAACTTCAAGCATCCCAGCTCTGGGAGATTTGCTGACTCCATGGAGCCAGGATGACTAAACCAAGAAGATGCACATCGGACCATCACTTACCCTATCAGAATGGACCGTGCTGGTCTGCAAACAGAGAATTTTTCAATTCCCTCCCTTGATCTTTGTTCTGCTTCCCCTTTCCCTTGTTATAAAAATTTGTCTGCACAGAGACATGATGATAGGCTTTGAGACAATAGTCCCCATCTTCCAGGTTGCCGGCACCTAAAAATAAACCACTTTCCTCTACATAAGCACCCATCTCTCTGTCAAGTACTGGCTTTCAAAGCAGCAGACAGCAGGAGCTGCATTTGGTTACAGGTTGACATGAAGTATTTCTCAGTACCAGCTGCCAGTTATTAAGCACCTAATCTGTGTCAAGTGTGTTATATAATCTTCACTCCTTTGAAAAGTCTTCACAGGTGTTAGCACAGCCTTCCTCTGATAAGGCTGAGGCTGAGACTTGAGTAACTCACCCAAGGTCTCAGTGCAGCAGTATAGACCTCTGAACTGAGGTCTGACTTCCAAGGTTCCTTGCAGCTGCTTTTGTCACTAAAACAATGTATGTGCCTTTTGGTGAAGGAAATAGGGATAATACCAGCCACGTTAACTAATGTCATGAAAATCAGATTTTAGATATGGAGTACCATGATGCTAATACCACAAAGTTAATACACTTAACGCCAAATTAGGACATCCAAATACCTGCCTCAGCTCAGTTCTGAAAGTCCAGCAAGTCATTAATCTTCAGATGTGCTTCCTCAGCACTAAAATGAAAGAACAGGACTGAGTAACCTTTAAGTTTCTGCCCTGCTCTCAAATTCAACTTCTAGATAAAGCATCATATACATATATAATTAAGAAAAATTGTAAAACACTTTCAACTTTATCTTGTCTTTTTGATTTAGTATTTCATCAAGGTTTACCTTTTGTCATCCTCATATGTTCACATTTTTGAAGACACTACAATAATTTCCAATGAAATGATACATGATAGAAGATGCAAATCACAAGCCTTTAGGACTGTCTGCAAGTTTAAGTTATAAACAGACAAAATATTTTGGGATGTATATCTTCTCCAAAAAGATGAAAGAATAGAAAAAGATTTTCAGTAATTAGATCAAATCTACTAGATTTTGTTTAAATAAAATGGTTACTTCATTGTAGTTACAAATGCGAATATACTTGAAAGTCAGTCTTGGTACGTCCTCAAAATTGCTACATGCCTCAGTAGCCTCATCTGAAAAGATAAGCATTCTAGAACTATGTATTTCATTGGGCTGTTCTGAGGAATGAAATAATCTATATAAAATGCAGGTTCTGCCACACAGTAAATGTCTAACAAACATTTTGACGTTGTCACCGCCATTCCGTCATTTATTTTCACACGTGAGCAGGTTCAGAGTATTAGTTTCAGGTAACTAATGCCTGAGTGCCTACAACGTGCTAGGGACCGAGAATTAAAGTCCGGGGCCTTACAGAAAATTAAAGGATTAGGAAGCAAACGATGAACAGGTTAAACAAAGAAAACGTAGCCAGTTTCAGAGGCGACAAAGCCGCGTAACGAGGTGGGTATTCCCTGCGTCTTGCTCCCGAGACTGTTCTCAGAATCCCTTTTGGACGTCACAAGAATCGCGACCAATCGTCGCCAGTCCCGTGAACTATGCTTTCTCCGCTACTCCTGCCAGACGTGAAATGCCACCAGTTTACTCGACTTAAACCCTTTCCTTTCTTCCAGCCGAGGAAATATGCCAGGAGAGGGAGCCTAGCCAACCCCTAGCCGTGCGTGGAGGAACGCACGCGCGGCTCACCTAGTGTGACGACACAATTGAGTCCTCGCCCAAACGTCACTTCCGGAACGCTTCCTTCGCGGAGCATTGTGGGTAGCTGCCGGGGTTTCCTGGCGACGACTATGGCGGGGGATGTGGGCGGCCGCAGCTGCACGAATTCGGAGTTGCTGCTGCATCCGGAGCTGCTGTCTCAGGAGTTCCTTCTCCTCACGCTGGAGCAGGTCGGGCTGGTGGGCGGGTGGGTCTGGTTGGAAGAGGTGCTTGGGTCGGAGTCAGCTCCAAGTCTCTCCTAGAGGCAGACACACCCGCAACCTACGCTCCTCCCGCCGGGTTTGTGTGACTTGTCCTGCCTACTGACCTAGTCCCCCCACGCCCCCATCCGGAAAAGAAACGTCTTTAGCGTATCAGGAATTCCTGGGAATTAGGGTCATCTTTTTGGGTTGTGGATGGCTCGCAAAGAGGAGTCTAGGAGATCCCAGTCTAGCGGCCTGTATGTAAGCAAGGGCCTGAGGAAGAGAGGGACTGGGGAAGAATCCAAGAAGAACGGAAATGAAGGGTAGTCATCGGGAACTGTTAGGGCTGCAAAGCATCGGGGAAATCCTCCATTTTGCACACTCTCACCTTGATTAAAGATGAGGAAACTGAGTCCCAGAGAGGTGAAGTGCCTTATTTAAGGCCACACCATCGGTAAATGCGGTAACTGATGTGGCCAGGAGGAGAATTCGGGATTCCGGGCTCTCAGTGTAGCGTTTGCACTTTTTCAGCTAATGTGGTCTCTGATAGTAGACAAAAATAGAAGACAAAAACTGATAAATTTTGTTTAAAGTGGTAGAGAATTACTGAACGTTTCCTTGGGGTTTTATGTAGCACGTTTTGGTTTTCTTGTGTTTTTCTTTCACTACCGTACTCTAATTTTATCAAGCCCCACTGCTAAGTCGATTATTTTAGTGATGTCAGTTACCTTTCACTTGTGTTTCTCAAACTTTTTAGGTACATCAGAGTCACCCAGGACTTCTTAAAACACATGTTGCTGGGCTTCATCCCCAGACTGTACCATTCATTAGATCTGGGGTGTGTCCTGAAAATCTGCATTTTTAAAAAGTTCTTACTGCTAGTTCAGGTACCACAGTTTGAGCACCTCTGCCCTTGAGCAGCGCTTCCCAAACTAACCTGCCAATGAATTCTTTGGGAACGTTGTCTAAGAGAACCTCCAGGGTTTCCATATATCTCTGAGTGAGTACAGGGTGAACATTGTTAGTACAGGATCATCTAGTATAAGAGAGAAACGTCGTAAAATTTGTGCTTTTCAGTTTTGAAAGGGGAAAAAAGGAGTGGGGGGAGTTTAACAGACAGCATAGATTGTTTTCTCAGTTCAGCTAAACACAAATGTTTCCAAGCCTCTGGGAATTGCTGTTGTGGACCCATGATCTTATTTCCATCCTCGTTTTCCTTCATAAATAAATCCAAACTCTGTATCCATAGCCAGTCCTCTGCCTCATACTGTAGTTTTCCATAATGTTGAGAACAGAGTGGAAAATGAGGGAGAATGAGTTGATTTAGATGGGGAGTGCCAGGCAATGACTGGAAGCTACTGAAGCCAACAAGGGCAGGTTTTAATGAAATACTGTTATCTGTACCATCAAGTGTGAGGCGACTGCAGTTTCCGTGTGCAGGGCCGTTTGAAATCTTGGTATTTGTCTTCAATTTAAGAAATGGTATTAAAGATACATGGGAAATAGTATACAAGGTGAGGCCTCCCATCCCTAGTCTGATTGTAGTAGTAGCACTGATAACATTTTTTGACAGACTGTAGTCATCATTGTTCGTTTTCTTTTGTCCAGTTTTCCCAGCCGGTCACCCAATTTTCAGTTCTCTTCATAGACTAGGATGATACCAGTGGAAATGCTCTTAATGCCTGGTATGTTGGCTGAATGCTTGTGAAGGCAGTCCTTGTCACACTGACCATTGTCTTTATGATGAGGCCGAACCTAATATTTACAGAGCTTAATCCATTTATAATACTACCTTTTCAGTGTTGTATAGGACCTTAAGCATGTGCTAATTGTGACAATGGTTTTATAATTTGTTATTTAGGCAGCAGTGTTTTGCCCTGTTAGGTAGGTATTTGATTAGTTGTTAAGGATGTTGTTTTGAAATTACTTTTGTTTCCTTTTCCACAGAAGAACATAGCTGTTGAAAATGACATAAGAATAAACAAAGATAATCTTACTGATCTTTATGTTCAGCATGCAATACCATTGCCTCAGAGAGATTTGCCAAAGAATAGATGGGGGAAAATGATGGAAAAGAAAAGAGAACAACATGAGCTAAAAAATGAGACTAAAAGGTACTTATCAGTGATTCTTGTTTTTATCCTCTATAATGAAATAATTTTGTTTTTATTTTTCTCCCCCAGGTAAATTTAGGTTAAAAAATTTCATTTACTCAACAACTATCTATTGGGCACCAGGTACTGTATGTATACCATGAATAAAACTGACAAAAATCCCTGCTCATATTTTAATTGGAAAAAAACATAATATAAAAGTTAAGTATATGGTATGTTACATGGTGACAGGTGCTAAGGAGAAAAGAAAGCAGTGAGAGTGATTATTTTAGGTAAAGTGGCCAGAAACAACCTCACTGAGAAATGTCACTTCAGTAGAGAGATCTAGAAAGTAGAGAGCAAGCCACTGTAGCATTCCATACAGAATATAAGAATTGGGGTCAGGAGTATGCTCATCATACCACCAACAACAAAGAGCCCACCAGGGCTACAGTGGAGAGACCCAAAGGGAGAGTAGGGGGAAGAGGTTAATTGAGGATAAAAGGAGATTGTCAGATCATGTAGAGCTTTGTAAGTCATAGTGAGAACTTTGGTTTTACTGTTGAAATGAGTAGACACTGGAGGATTTTGAGCAGAATGATGACACCATCTGATGTACATTTTAACAACATCATGCTGGCTGCTGTGCTGAGAAGTGATTTAAGGTGAGGGAGGGGAACAGGGAAACCAATTACAGTAATCCAAACAGTAGTTGGTGGTGACTTTGACTGAGGTAGTAGTGGACTTGGTAAGAAGTGGTTGGGGTTTGGGTATATTTTAGAGGTAGAGCGAACAACATATGCTGAATTGTGAGGAAAATAATGGAGTTAAGTGAAACTCTAAGGCCTTTGAATAATATAAAAATGAAGACACTCATTTATAGCTTCAGGGATACTTTAAAATTTTTTAATTTCAGAAAATTGTTCATAAAACAATAAGCAAATGAATTTCCCTTTTAAAGTTACATTTGACTGATCAGTGTGGTTGGTTGGTTAATGAGGAAAAAGTATGCAGAGACCTTTATGTTGGTTAGTGATTTCTTTTCCTGGGTCTCTTTTATTGCAAGTGGTGCTGTAGATTAATTACTGAATTTCCTTTTAGAGCCTTCTGTTTGTAAGGTGCTGCCCTCTGCAGTGCGCTAGAGACAGTGGAAGAAGATGGAGTGAAGGAGAATGCTAATTCTGAGTTGGTTCCTGGTTTTAATCTCTAGTTACAAAGAACGAAGGGAAACTCTTGATTGGTAGGGAGATTATTCCCCAAGGAGCAGAGTAGTTGAAGAATGCAATATATATGCTCAGAGTCTTTTGGAAAGTAAATAAATGTACAGTCTCACTTTTGAACACTGATGCAGACCCCACAGTCCGAGTCATTATGGATGAAATATGAGACAGATTCACACGGGCTGTCGAGTCCTGTGGAGAAAAAGGGACAGCATAGCTTTTCCCTCTCACGGGGAGCAAAAGCCTTGGCCCTTGCTCCAATGAGCTTTTATTTATTGTCTTACTGGGCATGTTACAAGAAGATCCTATTAACTATGCACAGGCTCGCTTTAGGTGGTTACCTTATGCAGAAAACAAAGGAGAGGATGCTGGTAATCACATCATGGGAGAGGGATTATTTGTAAATGAAAAGGCGAAACCAGTTAAATTCATCTATGGAAGGTTTAGCATGGTTTTTAGGAAGTTGCTTTGCTGTAAATGTCCTCAATTCAGGATGAGGGAGTTTTAGCAAAAAGCAAGACTCATGGCGGCCTAGGTACATTGCAGGCCTGATGCCCCATGGCAAAACCTATCTGTGGCCATGGGTCCTGTGCATCTGTGAGTGTGAGCTGGGCCCACGCCACGCAGAGCGGCCTCCCACAGAACACATTCAGTTCAGATTGAGCATTATTTTAGCTTGATGGTTGCATGATGGTACAGTGTTCATTTCATAAATCTATGGATTATGCTGTGTGTATCATTAATTTACTTATGAAAGTATTTTCTTTTTTATCTGCACATTCAGGTACATTGTCCTAAGCAGAGCTTTTATTCTGTTATACTTGACTTAATATAACAGTTCCTTTTATTAGGTCTCTCAGTGTCATTTTGGAAAGGATCTTTGGCTCTATTCTTAAAAATCACAACTCAATTCTTGTATCAGCATTGAAGCTGGAACGATCTAAGAGATCATCAGGTGTTGTTGAATTGCTCATTATTTTATCTCTGAAGGAACTGAGCTCTGGAGAAATGCTGTGACATATCACACAGAGCTAGGACCAGATCTTTATTCAAACTTGAATGTGCCTCTTGAAGCTTAAGATTGAACTCGCACACACCGATGCATCCTACTCACAGTCTTTCTGTTTCCCTTTTGCAATGGCAGTGTGTGTATAGTGAGCTTACTTTTCTTCTACGAAATGATTGTCAGTGGTGACCCAAGAATTGGTGAGTTTAGCCAATCACCTGGCATCTGGTTAAAAGGCAGATTCTGAATTTTTTACAAGGTCCCAAGGTGCTGCTAGTGCTGCTGGTCTCTGGCCCACACTTGGAGTAGATGGTCTCTGGACCACACTTGGAGTAGAAAGGCTGGAGAACTCCTTTTGAGTTCTTCTGACATGTTTGATTAAAAGGTTTTTATCATAAATCTTTTGTTCGACTTGAGGTATAATGAGTAATGAACAAATGAATGCTTTTATTATGTTTATGATTAAGAGTAGAAATTAGATTTTCTGAAGCTAGATCTGAAAACTTGCTAAATTTTAAAATTAAAATTTTACAAATGTTAGTTTAAAAAAATGCCAGTCTAATTAAAAAATGGGCAGAGGACCTGAACAGACACCTCTCCCTAGAAGACATACAAACGGCTCTCAAATAAATGAAAAGAGGCTCAACTTCACTTAATTTGTGTTAAGGAAATGCAAATCAAAACCATGAGATACCACCTCACACCTGTTAGAATGGCTATTATCAACAAGACAGGTAATAACAAGTGTTGAAGAGGTTGTGAAGAAAAAGGATCCCTCATTCACTGCTGGTGGGAATGTAAACTGGTGCAGCCACTATGGAAAACAGTATGGCAGTTTTTCAAAAATACTACAAATAGAGTTATTATATGACCCAGCAATCCCTCTTCTAGGTATCTATCTAAAAAACTTGACAGCATTTATTCACAAAGATATATACATACCTGTGTTAATTGCAGCATTCATGGTGGCCAAGACATGGAGATAACCAAAGTGCCCTTTGATAAGGGATTAAAGATGATGTACATATATGCTAAGGAATACTACTCAGTCATAAGAAAAGATGAAATACTGCCATTTGTGACAACTTGGATGGATCTTGAGAATATCATTCTAACGAAATAAGTCAGGCAGAAAAATCTAAGAACTATATGATATCACTCATATGGGATATAAAGCTGAAATTCAGAGACACAGAGAGACAAACAGTATGGTGACTACCTGAGAGAAGTGGGTAGGGGGTCAAATTTATTGGTGATGAGGGATGGTTTGACTTAGGGTGGTAGGAGTATACAGACCAGGTGTCATTGTGATGTACGCTTGAAACCTATATGACCTTGTTAAACGGTGTCACCTCAATTAATTTGGGTGTTTTGTTTTTTTTTAAGGAAAACATTTTGGTTTCAGAGACCTTACTGAATAGAATAGAATGTTCTGTATCATTGTATATAGACTGCCACTGTGGTAGTCTTGGTATAGTTTTATTTTTTAATATGCATCTGTCAGTGCTGCAGGCCTTATACTAAATTCTGGGGGTTACGTATTAAACAGAAATTGTCATGATCTGTATCTTCCCGTGGCCTTTGTGGACCACAGCAGGTGTCATTAAGTGTTTATGTACATGAGAAGGACAGCAGACTTGGGAGGAACAGTGAATACACTGTAGAGGTCAGAGAGCAGCTTGAGGGGAATAGGTGGCTTCCAGAGCCTGATTCTGGAATCACAGGCTAGCAAGGTCTCAGTCAGTCTTGGAATAATTTTGTAATTTATTATGTTTTCTAAGTAATAATACGTGATCAAAATAGCCTCATCAGTAAGATGGTGATTTTTAAAAAATAATTTTTTTTACTTTCTAGGAAATTCTGTTTTAAACTCTAGGGTTAGTGGGTAGATTGGTGATTTAAAAATAATGTTCTTGTGCATGTAGTAAAGCTATCTTTAAATTTCACCTCAATAAGTAAAGCACTAGAAAACTATTAAATTCCTTTATCAATAAGTTTTTTTTGTCATTGTTTTAACTTTATATTTTAGTAACTGCTTTGGCATTCCAGATGGTATTTTTCACTAACGTGTCTCTTTGATTTCAGGAGTAGTGCTATAGATGTGTTAAAGAAAAGACCCCTCATTGTGTTTGATGGAAGTTCAACAAGTACAAGCATAAAAGTGAAAAAGACAGACAATGGAGATAATGATCGACTCAAGGCTTCCCCTCAGGCAAACTTTACCAGTAATGCCTTTCGAAAATTATCAAATTCCTCTTCAAGTGTTTCACCCCTAATCTTGTCTTCCAATTTGCCTATGAACAATAAAACGGAACACAATTATAATGACACTAAACAGAACCATGACTTAACGCAGAGGAAAAGTCCTTTGGGCCCTGTGAGGTTGCCGCCTTTTTCCCCAGTGGGGACTACTCCTGTGAAGTTAAAGAGAGCTGCTCCTAGAGAAGAAGCCGAGGCCATGGTGAGTGTGGGGTGGTTTTCATGCTACTCTTAGAGATGGGAGTGATATCTCTGGGCAGTTAGCTGTGCTACAAACTGTTCTTGAATCCTTACATGGTGTGTCTTATTTTTACATCTCATTTTTTCTGCGTTTGAATCCTGAAATACTGAAATCCATGATGATAAACTAATGCTCTTTTAAAAGTACATGTTTTTTTTCTGCTTAAAATGTATATAGAGAGAAAAAGTCTCTTAGGCACTCAAACTAGATTTTTCTCATTTATATTTTTTCAGTATCTTGGAACTAAAATACATATTCTTTCTTTAGCAAGACTCAGTGTATTAAGTAAAATTTGTGCAGGATCACACATTTAAGTGGCATTGTAAAGCTTGGTCTTTGTTTTGCGCTTTCTTAGAACCACACTGGGGTCTTTAGGATTTACCACTTACCTCCCCTGCCTCTCAAATATTTCTACCTTAGAGGTATAGAGGATGTTTAGGGGAATCTACTGTGTTGTGTTCTACTATGTTAAGCATTTGGATGCTTGGATTTTACATGCTGGTAAATTTGATATAGTTAAATGTTTAGAATTTAATTGAGATTATATAAACATCTAGCAGTTTTATAAACTATTCCTTGTCTAAGTCCTTTCAGACTGCTACAACAAAAAGTACCATTGTCTGGATGGCTCAAGCAACAAACATTTATTTTCTATAGTCCTGGAGCCTGGGAAGTCCAAAGTCAAAGCAGTGGCAGATTCAGTGTATGGTGAGGACTTGCTTCCTAGTTCTTAGCTGTCTCTCACTGCGTCCTCACCTGGCAGAAGGAGCCAGGGAACCCTCTGCGGGCTGTTGTGTTAGAGCACTAATCCCATTCATGAGGGCTCCACCCACAGGATCTAATCACCCCAAAGGCAAATTGCTTATTAACCCAGAAACCCTGGACAAGTTTTAAAAAATTATCTAAGCTTCTGTTTTCTCATCTGTGAAATAGGATAAACTGTCTACATCCTAGGATTGCTGAAGGGATTTAAAGGATATAAGAACTTAGGGTTGGTCTGATACACAGTAGCTTTCTTTTTCCAGGATCTACTATTTTAGAATGTTTGAACTACCCTGAGTTTTGATCCCTTTGACATACAATAGGAAGATAACAAAGCCAAAGTATATACTACAGGAATGTGGTATATATTTATATAATCTCATTTTTAGATGTTAATATAATCTCAATTGAATGTTTGATCCCCTCAAAAGTAGAATATTGAAACCTAACCCCCAATGTGATATTTGGAGGTGGTGATTAGACCACAGCTAGAAAAATGTTAGCTAATCTCCTAAAATCTCCCCACCTGATGGCAGCAGAGATCTACCATTTGTATGTTATTATTCAACCTTGGTGATTTAAAATGTTCACTTCAGTTATTCTCTGACCTTTTTGTAAATATAAGCTGATTTCTGTTCATGTCTTTTCAGAATAACCTGAAGCCCCCAGAAGCAAAAAGGAAGATACAACACGTTACATGGCCATGAAGAAAAATTTCCAAAAATGTAAATATAACTGTAACTGTAGTTTTCAAACAAATTCTCATATATTGACAGTATTTGCAGAGATCTTTGTTGTTTTTTTTTTGAAGTTTTCTTAAGAGTTTTAAAATTAGGTTCAGAAAAATAGTCTTTCTTTTCCCTCTCTCCCTGCCTGCCTGCCTTTTTTTTTTTTAAAAAAAAAAAGAAATTTGCCTTTTATTCCCTGATTAGGAAATAATTTTTTAAAAGATTTTATTTATGTATTTTTAGAGAAATGGAGGGACAAAGAGAGAGAGAGAAACATCAGCATGTGGTGGTTTATCCCATGCTCCTACCTGGGGACCTGGCCCATAGCCCAGGCATGTGCCATGACTGGGAATCAAACCAGTAACCCTTTGGTTTGCAGGCCAGCACTCAATCCACTGAGCCACACCAGCCAGGGCAGGAAAGAATTTCCTTGTAAATGAGTGACTTAGTAAAATCATTCATATTGAGTCAAATTAGTAAGCTTACAAGTCTGGTATAAAGCATCTGATGAATTTTAGGAATTATTCTCATTAGTCTGTTTCAATGTTTGGAAAACTTTGAGATTTTTTAAAAACTCAAGTATTTCAGAAGTTAACAACTTTTGTTTCCTTTCCCAAGCAAAGGAATATAACAGTTCATCACAGCATTTTAGTAAGTACTGCCAAATTCATCCTCGAGGTTCACCAACAAAGGCATATTTGTAGTGCTTCCAATAAACTACTCAGAATATACAAATAAAACTGCTGTTCTTTAAGTGCTTGCTATTGCTCCTTTCCTTAAAGCCAAGACAGAATTGATTTCTTATGGGCTGACTAATCAGTGTCACCCTAGGTCCATGCTTAGAACATTCTTGTCATGTAGCAGCCCTGCCTCCTCCTCTTCATAAGCAGTGAGCTCACTCTGAGTTCATGCATCTCTCCCTCCTAGGATCTCAATGAGGCTGACTTTAAAAATCTTCAGGTGTAGCAATCATGTTAGAGGTCGTACCTGTTGGCAGAAAGTTTAGTGAACAGGAGGAAGGGAGTAGAATTGTAGAATTTGAGAGTCCAGGAAGTATGGCATTGAAGGGGGAAAATTCAGTGTGATCCAGAATAGGCAAGGAGAGGGGGAGGAGAAGGTACTGAGGTCAGAAGTCAGTGCAGTGACAGTAGAGAAGTGTGGGTACCGCTTGGCGGGGGTCCTTGCTGGTGTAACATGGACAACTTTCCAGGGCTGTCAGACATACCTAGTAAGGTTTTGTGATGTATTAAAGTGGTATTCCGACTGTATACTTGAAGTCATTGGGAAAATAGGGTTAAACCTTCTATTTGTGAATTGTAGTGTCCACTTTTCTGCTGTGTGTTTCTAACCAAGTGCAAGAATACTTAATACTTTTTCCTTTGTATGATTGATCTTCAAATTGGGGTTTATCTTTTTAATACTTTTTGAGCAGTCTCATTTCTATTTATATTTGTTAAAACAAGCATTTTAGTTCAGCTATTGAATAACCTTACAAAAAATTAATTCAGCCTGGCAGGTAGGATAAAATTTTAACTCTGTAGTTTTCCATCATTCTGCCTTTATCTAGACTCTAAGTCTGTACACATAAAAACAAAATGGATACATACTAAGTGTTACATAGATTGCTAAAGTTACGGTGAATTGTTAAACACAGTTATCTGCAGGGCTGATTTACATAATATTGTTGAAGGACAAGTGTATTCCTGTATATAACTATGTGAAGGGAAATTTTGAAAAGTGTAGATTATAGGGTAGAGTGACAAATTATATTTTATATTCAGTTGTCCCTTTTGCTTTCATCTGCTTTTCTCTTAGTTAAGAGAGAATTGACTCTTTGACAGTTTTAAGTCAGTAGAAACTTATTTTTAGTTACTCAAAATTAATTTTTAATTTGTATATTTAACTTACAAAGTAGGTTGGTGATAACAGCTGAACTGTGTAACATTGTTGCTTCAAATTGAAGTTTATATTATGAACATTCAGAATCAATGCTCATACAGCAGCATATTCTTGAGCTATTTTGAGTTTGAAATGTAAAGAACTAAACAATATACTATATATTACATATACCAACATCCTAGAGCACTGTGCCTTCTCAAGGTGCAGAGATACAGCTTGTCTTCAGTCTTTCTCCACATACTGAATGAAGCCTGCTGAATGATGGGGATTTGAAGCAGAAGTGTTGGGAGCTCATATATGGAAGTGTCACTTTGGTGAGCTTTGAAGTTGAGAAGGACTTGATTTGAATGGCTAACAACTTCAAAATCCTTTTTACTTACTAACATGGGTTACTACTGTTGCTCTTGATTCATTATTCCAATAAACCCTGTTTTTCTTATTACTGGGGTAGGAATGTGAATGACACTCATCAGTGAGTGGCTTCTGAGGTGCAATCACAAGCACTTTATCACTTCCTGCCGTTGGCAGGCGGTTTTACTTTTTTCTTCCCTTCCCTCTTTGTCCCTTGTTTTCCTTTTTCTTGTCCTCCTTTCCCATATTTTCACGTGCTTTGCTTTCATCTCCTTCCTCCTACAGATCCTAAGCTTCAAGCTTAGGTTTGTGCAAGTCATAGTTTGGTTCTGCTCATTCACTGGGGGTAAAGATAGGCCGACCCCCAGTCCTCTTACATTTGAGGGATCATAGACTGCTTGCTGCATGAGTTCTGGAGAGTCTCAAAGCTGTGCAGCACCAAGGCACGAAATTGCTTCCCAATGGCTACAAAGGCTGTGCAGTTTTACAAAATAGCTTTGTTGATGTAGACAAGTACCCAGGCACTTTGGAAAGTTGGTCCAACTACCACTATGAGCCCGTAATATTTTTGCTAGTATTAGAGTTCTTTAGAATTGTAATTATTTTTTGAAATAACATTTTGGTTGACTTAAGTTTCAGAGATGATACTAAAACTAATGGAAAGACTCATTAAATAGCAATGACCTTTTAAAACTTACATTAAGTGAAACTGCCAGTAGATTAAATAACATGTATGTAAGAGCTTCCTCTATTCACTACTGTGCAACTTCAGTGATTTTTAGAGGCTACAAAATGGTCAAAATGTTTTTAAGTGTGCTCTTTTATTAAATGCTTGTGCAGGTTTTGTAATTCAGTACAGAAAGTTTAACCTTGTAATGTACACTTTTTTTGTATGTGAAAAGTCTTTTAAGTAGCCGTATCCTTATTTAAATAAACTAAATAAAATTATTGAGTAGGTCTGTCATTCGTAAAGAAAAAATAAAATGGAAAAATACTCTGTAATGACTTGATCTTTTTTTATGTGAGTAAACTATATTGAAAGATGTCATTTTTTTACAGTAAAACCTTCTGTGCCTGGATTGATTGTGCTCAGGTGTGGTTCCAATAGTCCATCTAGTCTTGGGGCCTCTGCTTTAGAGGGGAGCTTGGCTAGAGTAACCTGGTGTTCAGGACCCCCTGGGGGCGGGGCACATTGACACATTGACTGCCACTACGCTTGAAGGGGTGGAAACATGTCCCTGAACCTCAACCCTTGTAAGCTTTCTTAACTGGTGAGAAACCAGAGATTCAGTTGAGGGCTTATTTGTGTTTGAGTGATCTTGAGAGTTCATTTCTAGGCTCGTATCTTAATGTTGGATAGTGAAGCTCTAAATTAACTAACTTGGAAAAGCCTCAGGTAAGCTCTACCTTGAACTTAAAAAATAGATCCTTGATTTTTTTTGTCTGGACAGAAGAGACGGAAAAAATCTTATTTCCATTTAGGTATTTACTAAAGTGTTTTTGTACTAACTGAAGTGCTCTGCTCTGTCAGTTGTTATAATACTTGGTTGTCTTCTATATTGTGGTAGGAGAAAATGAAGGTGTGAATTAAGATCCTGCTCCTAAAGAGAAGACAGGCAAGTGAACAATGAATAATGGATGATTGTAATGAGGGAAAGAAAATCAAGCCTAATCATGGAATAGGGATGGGGAAGGTAGGATGAGAAACTACTTTAAATATAATGGTTGGGAAAGACTTCTTTGAAAATTTTAAGGAGCAACAGCTATAGAAAGCTTTTAGGAAACGCATCCTACATGTGGTAGATGGTGATCAAACAAGTGCTTTTGCTGTCACTCTTGGACACCTGCTGCAGCCATGAGAAGAAAAAGCTTGCTAGAAAAATATGTCCCAGCTGACAACATCCACCCTAGTCTAGTTGTAGGTGACCAACTGCATGCAAGTCCAGGGCAGACCAGCCCAGATGGCTGACTCACAGAATCATCATGACAGAATAGGGGTTGTATTAAGCTATTAAGTGTTGGGGATGATTTGCTACTCAGCACTAGATAACAGACATCAGACTAGACAGTGAAGTGAAAACCCTCTTTTAATAGGTTTTTAGAACAGAAAGACTTGGTGGGGAGAGTAGTATAAAATAAAGCCAAAGGTAGGCAGAAGCCAGATTATGGAGAATCTTAGGTAGGCCATGTTAGGGACTTTGTATTTGGTTCCAAGAGAAATGGGAAGTTGTCAGCAGTATTCAGACTTAATAAAGCATTCAGTTGAATCAAAAGATAGAAATGACTAGTTAATTAAGTGTGTAATAGCACTAAACATTTTTTACCTCTAGTAAAATTAAGTAGGTGTCTTGTTTTTTAGCCTTTGGATAAGTAGTTTGAACTAAAATATTTTTCATTTTATTTTTCTATTATAAATTATTTATATTTCTTTGACTAATAATTATACCTTAGGAGACTGGAAAATGTAAGTCATGATGAAAGATAGTTTTATAACTATAAAAACACCAAAACAAGTTAAGCAATCTGTTATATTTATTCTGCCCTGCTACATAATTTTCAAAAATAAACTTTTAAAATATAAACCTATATTTAGGTTTGTAGAAATACTACCAAAGTGGTGTAGAGAGTTTCCTTACACTGCACACCCAGTTTCCCCATTACTAATTTATATTAATATGATACCTTTGTTGAAATGAATCAATACTGATATGTTATTGTTATAGAAAGTCTATAACTTTATTCAGCTTTTCTTAGTTTTTACCTAAGGTCCTTTTTCTGTTCCAGAATACCACCTTACCTTGTCTTCATAGTAGACTCATTCAGTAGACTTATTTGGGCTGTGACATTTTCTCAGACTTTTCTTAAATTTCTTATAATCTTAACAGTTTTGGAGCATTTTGGTTAGTTTTTTTGTAGAGTGACCCTCAACTACTTTCCATCACCCTATCCCGGAAGTGTTCTCTACTATAGAGATACCCTTCCTCTGTGCTCTTAAAACATATCTCAATAAAACACACCCCACTATAAAAAAGACAAAAGCACCGAAGAATTGACAGACAAAAATCTAGGGACCACAAGAACCGAGCACAGTAGGCCATGTTGTTTGATGTGCTATTAAACACAATGTGTTGTGAGGGAGAAAAGACAGCCCCACAACCCACAAGATAGGAAACCTAGTAGCCATGACTCCAAAGAGCACCTGTCTCACATGAAGTAGGTGAATTAGAAGTAAACCTGCCCTGCTGAGTGGAGGGAAGAGCAAAAGAAAACAGGAAAATATAAAGGAAGAATAGGAAAGGGAAAGAAGGGACAAAGTTGGGTGGAGGCTGGAAGCAATGAAGCAGGCCCTCATACAGATTTTACACCCCCCAGGATGGCAAACGGAACACACGAGGTGACTTGGAAGTAGTGTTAGCCTGGTGGTGCTCCAGGCCAATGGCAGAAGCAATGGAACTCCTTTCTGCAGGAAGACATGGCTCTGAAGCCTTGGGAAATGCCCACCGATAATTTTATAAAGGCAGTGACTAGCACAAGTCAGAATTACCTAGGCATACAGGAAACAATACCAAGTATGAGATTCAGCAGAAACATCAGGTGCAAGAGACTGACACCCAAAGCTTTCATGTATTAGAATAATCAAGTAAAGATCAAGCAAGTTTGCTTGCCATGTTTAAGGAAAAAAAGACCAGCTTTACAGTAACTGTCCAGTATAGGAAACCATAAGAAGTGTAACACATTTTTATTTGTATTGACATATAAAATACTGTAGAATTTAAAATAGACAACTCGGTGAATTTACATATGCACGTGAATGTGTGTGTGTGTGTGGTCATCACTACCCAGATTGTAACAGCAAGGTTGGCAAACTTGGTAGATGAATGGGCATGGCTTTTTTTCCAATACAACTGTCTAAAGGAAAGCAGACAGTGGGCAGGATGTAGCCCAAGAGACAGTTTGCTAACCCTAGTACAGAGCATGCCCAGCATTCTAGACAGTTCCCTCCTGTCCCTTCTGACACAGAGAAGTGACCAGTATTCTGACTTCCCTCTCCATAGTAGAGTATTACCTGCTAACATTTGTTCACTTTATGTTTTATTTCAGTTTAATAAAAGTTCTTGTTCATAAAATGGCTTATCATAGCACTGTGTTATTTATAGCCAGAGCATCTATTTAACGTCATGATTCCCAGCTGGTCGAGGAAAGGGTGGCACTGGGGTGGAGGCCCAGGCAGGCTTTGTGTGTCTACATCCAGACTCCCCTGAGGTGGGTGAGGGGGTGCCAATCTCAGTTCATTACTTTCAGGAATTTTCCCTTTATTTTTGGCTTTTCAGCATTTTGATATGTCTGGGTACAGAAATCTGCACTTTTCCTTGAGTTTGTCAAGTTGCTTGGATAATGTTTTTCATAAAATTTAGGCAAGTTTTCAGCCATTAACTCTTAAAACATTTGTTTTGTCCCTTTTCTCTCTTCTGGTATTCCCATTTTGTATATGTTGGTACATTTAATGTTGGCTCACATTTCTTTGAAGCTCTGATCATTTCTAATTCTGTTTTTGTTTTTTCAGATTTTATGATCTTTACTGATCTACCTGCAGGTTCACTGATTTTTCTTATTATATGTTCCATTCGTTCTTTAAACATGGTTTCCTTTATGTCTTTGAACATGTTCATAATATATGTTCAGCCATGTCAGAGGTTCTGCTTAAGCACTTTGAGCTAATAAGACTTCTGATCTTTGCCAGTGATCTTATGGCTTGGAGGATGCTTTCAAGTCTGCTCCACGTCCACTCCTATTGCTCCTGCGTGGGTGCAACCCATTCCATGCCTGTTAAGTCTTCTGGATGCCCCAGGGATAAGTGGGATCCCATGAGGGCTCTTGTTAGCTCTTTCTTCCGTTTTTCTGTTAAACTACTGACTAGTCTGCCATTTAGCTTTTTACCACTAGTATCATGGAGCTGCCAGCCCCCTCTTAATTACTTGCCACCAACTATGTTGTTTTTGACAAGTTGGGTAATTGAAAGTTGGGTTCATCTAGTGCAGGAGTGTCAAACTCACTTCACTGGGGGCCACATCAGCCTCATGGTTGCCTTCAAAGGGCAGAATGTAATTTTAGGACTGCATAAATGTAACTACTCCTTATAAGTTAAGTGAGAGTTCAGCACTGCTGCCAGGTAGAAACAAAGTGCCGGGTCGGGTAAAACAAGGTGGAAGGCCGGATTCGGCCCGTGGGCCATATGTTTGACATCTGTGGTCTAGTGTATCCGGTTTTAATAAGGAACAAGTAAGATGTTCCATGATGAAATTTGGAAAGTTTTTACTTCATTTCTTTTTGGAATTATGCCATTTGTATTTTGAAAAGCACATCTGCAATAATGCTTTTACTTTGGTATTATGAAGTAGAAGATGGCAAAACAGCTAAAAAAGGCAAAGCCTCCAGCTAATTGTAACTCTGGGAGGCCTGTCTCAGACCTGATCAAACATTTCTCACAGTGGTAGCACTCAGCTTAAGAAACTCGAGGTGTGCCTGATCGGCATGGATGGAACTTGATTTCTACCAGGTTTTTCTGTTGCATAGCACATCATTTTACAATACTGTATTATCTTAGAAAATTAAGGACCAAAGTTTAATATTGTTACTATTCCAAAAAGAGAAACATGCAATGCCCTATCTCATAAATTGGTTCAGTGCTTGCAATTGTATAGTCTGCTTTCAAAGATGATTTTGCAGACTTCTGCCAAACTAGGAGCTCAGAGTGTTATCTTTATAGCAGTTATTCTGTCTCTTTTTCTCTTTTTTACTTTCTTTTCAGAAACACTTACTGAAAGGCTTCCAGTATGCCCCAAGTTGCTCAGGTGTTGAGAATATACTGATAAACAAGATGTCACCTCTGGCCTCAAGGAGCTTGTGTCCTTTTGCAATCCTGCACTTTATGGAAGAGAAGGCAGGTCAGTGCAAGATCCACGACTGTGGGAAAGCTCCCAAGCTGTCTGGTGACCCCAACATCACCTTCATTATCACCAGCCTATATGCTGGAGCTTCTGCATATGGATCAAGTGCAGACTGTTGAATTCCAAGAGAGAGTTTGGGAGAGGGGAACAAAGAGAAGATAGCAAGGAAGAGGTCATAGTGCTGACCAAAGCTTTTAAATAAAAGGTGTGATGCAGTTTTAGTTAACGCTGACCCAGCTCAGGAGAATAGCATGTCAGACAGTGATCAGTAGAACATGCAATAAAGTGTTGTTTATGTGTAGCACCTTAATGTTTAATCATTACTTCACACGCTGTGCCTGGATAACTTTATTATTAGCCATATAATCTTGCTGCAGGCATTACACAACAGGATGTTACATGGTCATAAATATCAGTTTTTCATTACCTTATGTAGTTTGGAAAACTTTCAAGTTTGTGACATGTTAATGCACTTAAAAATTAAATGCACAGTGAAAAAAGATACATTTATATAAAGATATTCAAGAGGATTTTGTACTTGGATTTTGCTTGATTATAAAAATTCAAAACCATTTTTCCACCTAATGTTTCCATAAGGGTTTTCTCCTTCCCCAGGAATGAACTACTAATATAAAGGATTTTAACAAACGTGAGTATCATTGAGAAGCACAAGAGGAAAGTCTTGGTGTGGCTGGTGGGAACCAGAACACAATGTTGCCTGGTTGAGAAAGAAAATATATAAATCTGTGTGTGTTGCAAGCAGTAATTTGTGTTGACCTCAGATGTCTTTCCCGCAGTCGGGGCACAGGATGTCATCCCTTTCCGTGAGGAAGCCTCGGCCCACCAGTGAGAGGGAACACTTCTTGCAGTTAAAGCAGTCATTATGCCACTGCCGTTCCTCAAAGGAGATGTACTTTGTGCCGCCAAGTCCTATTAACAGAGACAAAATAACACCAAATGAAGAGGGAAAGGGGGAGCATTGCTAGTTACACTCAGCACTGGGACTAAAAAAGGAATACTGGTTTGATCCATTTCAAATTTGGATTTCTGGGTGCTGGGATCCATGTAAAAATCAGACACTATACACAGCCTTGAGGAGCTCAGAAATATCAGAAGAAGCAGATCTATAAACTGGCTCCCGAACTATATGATAATACTATAATTATAAAGAGCCCATTGCATGTGTTTCTTTTTCCTACCAGAATGAAACTCACTGAGACAGCGAGCTGATTTCTCCCATTCCTTTACCGCATGCCTCTTGTTGGCACTGTTTTGTGATTTAATGAAGTGTTAAAAGGGAGGTTGAAGAGGAAAATGCAATATTTCCTGTAATGTCCAGGAAAGACCTCACAAAAGAAATGTGTGGGTGTGGGAGCAGCGGATGGACTTTATTGCAGAGGGGCCATCATGAGGCTAGCTACAGAAGCGTGAAGTAAGGTGGCTGGAGCTGGGTAAGAGTCAGAGGTCTAGTGAGACTGGTAGAAGATGGAGCTGTTAAGAGGCGAGAGCAGCTTATGAAGATGTGTGGGCTGCAGAGACAACTATCTTAAACGTTAAAAAAATTAGGGATGCATTTCAGTTTGGGTGCTTAACTCATTTCATAGCTGCTACTACTCAAAATGTTTAAGGTACATTGGCCACTTATTACAATATAGTTGTGGTTCATACTGCCACTGAGCCCTCTGAAATCAAGTGAAGTCAAATTCAAGATTATCTTAGAGGTGGGATAGATTTTGATGAAATCTTGATCATGAATTCCAATTACAAAGAATTCTTTCCAGAAGTAATGGTTCAATCTACCATTTTAAAAACAAAATAACCACACTGACTTGACTACTCCATTTGTAATAGTTTGAGGTCTCAGACTAGTATGAGAGAAGTCTGTAATTCATCAAACAGTTAGTTTGGCGAGACTGACATTAGGCATTCAATCTTTTTACATGGGGGAGACCTGAGGCCTTAGAGCTTATCCTCCCTCAGCTAGATAGTGACAGGGTTGGGACTTGAATGCAAGTTTTTGTGCTCATGGTAATACCACACCATCTCTGCTACACTAGCAATGCTTCTCAACTCTTTTCCTAAATATAGCATTAAAAGACGAGTGACAATATTGACTGCCTCTAACCCTAGACTTGCAAGGGCTATGAAAGGCCTACAGATCAGAGCCCATGCCCTAGCCCTGAGGAAGAACAAAACTAGTGATTTGGGCCAGAGGGTCTCAAACTTTTCTGCATATTTGAAGCTTTTAAAGCTTCTAGATCTTCCTGGCTGGTGTGGCTCACTTGGTTGAACATCATCCCACAGAGTGAAAGGTCACTGGTTTGATTCCCCACCAGGCACATGCCTGGGTTGTGGGCCGGTCCCTGGTTGGGGGACATGCAAGAGGCATCCGATTGATGTTTCCCTCCCTCTCTTTCTCCCTCCCTTCCCCTCTCTCTAAATAAATAAATAAAACCTTCAAAGTTCCAGATTATGGCTAATTAAGTCATGACCCAGTCAGCACTAATTTTTAAAGCTCCCCAGGTGTTTTGAATGTGCAGCCAAATTTGAAAACCAGTGGGTTTATGCAACACTTTAACTTAGGGGCAGGGATTGCAGAACAGCTAGAAGATACACAACCCATATCTTGCTTTATTGCACTTGACTGTGCTTCACAGATGTGTTTTTTGTAAATTGAAGGCTAGACCCTTCACCAGCAAAAAGATTACAGGTTACTTTATTGCAATACTCACTTTATTGTGGTGGTCTAGACTGAACCTGCAATATGCCCAAAGTATGCCTGTACTTGTTTTTCTTTCCATCACTCTGAGTTAACTGGAAAGCCCAAAAGCAGCTAGGAAGTCCCCCAGTCTTTCTACCATTCCATGTTTCTCCTTTCTCTGATAAGTCCTGCTCCACTGTAGATCTGGGACAAGGAGGAGCATTGGGAGGGAGATGATGGGAAGGATGTTAGTGATGGGAGCTGTGCGGGCAGCTGTCCCAGGTTGCAAGCCTCCTTTTAGAAGGCCCACTATTTTTTTGAAGTGACAGCAAAGGAGGCAAGTGATAGATATGAGATCCAAAGACAGGCCCAGGGGAACGAGTCCTGCTAAGGGCAAGATGTATGTACAGTAAATTCTCACTATTTGAGATAGGTCTGTTCTATAAAGTCACTGAACAACGGCTTAGCATATATTGAACTCCTGCGCCTATGAGAAATACAGGGTGAGGTTCGTAAGAGCCTCCGGTCACAACATTTCCATCTTCAGTACTTGGCCTCTCTTTATGTCTATTTCTGTGTAAAGACCTGTATTTAACATATATTGTTGACTCATTAACATTGAACTTACAGTCACCAGCACTGTAACTCAAGCCTGAAGGAAGCTCATTTAACACGCAAGGCAGCACCTCACAGCCTTCCTGGGCTCAGGAACAGACAGCACTATCCTTTGGGGCCATTTTAAGCAATGAAAATGTCAACAAAAAGCACAAAAAAATGGAAAAAACATGGCACTAAACAGACCATAAAAAGGACCCTTGTTTCCAACATGAGTTGAAACAAGAAGGTAAGAGTGTTGCCTTGTTGCACCTTGACTGGGAAATGTTCTCATCAGATGACGCAAATTTTCACCATTACCTGTGCATGTCTGCAAATGAACATGAAAGCGTCATAGGTTTTGATATTGGAGTCACAAATACATGTTGGTGAGTAGGTAAATTTTCAAATACGAACTCTGAATGGTGAGGATTGACTGAATTAAGCATCACTGCACAGAAAAAATTGGAAAACATCAATTCTTATTTATTTACAATCACTTAAATTTTTAAAAAGTACTAAGTAAGGATCTATTAGAAATTTAATCTAGACTGAATCTCACACATTTGGGAATCTAGCTGAAAGTACATTTTAGCTGCAATTTCAAAATTCCTCGGTAGGACCTTGAGCATTAGCCTCTATTTCAGACGGTTAACTCTCCTCTTTTGGGGTAAAGATTTCATTCCATTTTTCTAGTGCTTTTTTTTCCAGTGCTACAATCGTAATAACCACAATTAACACACATACCTGATATTTTACATTTAAAAATGCTTTGATGTAGATTATATTGCTTTATAAACCCTAATTTCATAACATTTACTTCTACAGAAGTTCTTGCAAAACAGTATTAAAGATTAATACATTAGAGTAATAGACTTCGTTTTTCTCTCCAAATGCTGCCAAGGGGAATCTGGTGTATGAATTACTGTAATTGTGTGTCTTAATATAGAATAAATGCTGTGCTTCTCTTCTTTATCATTTCAATGGGTATATGAGCTCTGGAATACATATGAGATGAGAATTATTCTAGTGACCTGGGATTTTTCTATATCAGGTGAGTTAGCTGTGTTTGGTGAACTCAGTTCTAGACCTAAGTAAGGGAACAGAAAATCAAACAAGTACAGAGAGAGTATGAAATGTGAATCCACACAAGAACACTACTCAGCCAGGCCCTGTGTTTATATTGCATGTATCTGCCACCTGCTCTGGGCAGGGATCAACTGAATGTCACGGAGCTGGGAACCCCACCTCATGGAACTTCTCCAGCACCATTGCAAAATCTCCCACTCTTCCCTCCCAGCCTCATCACTGGTTTGTGTGGCAATACGTAGGGCACATGTAGAAGACTGTAGTCTGACCAGCCATCTGTTCCCCATACTGAATTTCTCAGCATACTTCATAGTTTAGTCCAATGCCCAGTCTGCCAGCTAACCCTATTTGGGGATCTCACTTTGCCCAGCCCTTTGGGGGATACAAAGAACTACCTAGAATGTTGCCCTCTGCCCTCAGACAGCCATGGCCTTGTGGTAGAAAAGTCTCTCCAAGATGCTTGGAGCACCTTCAGGAACCCAGTACAGCTGCTAACCCTGAAAATTCCAGTTTCATTGTGCTTATATGGTTGTCATATACTCACAGATTGCAGTTTTAGAGATAATACAACCAAAAGCAGAATAATAAACCTCTCGAGAATGGGTCATTCATATGGTTTTCAGTGATCAGGTGAGTTGGAGGGGAAGCCATTATCTATTGAATTGTCCAGTGTAACAAGGGGAAGAAAGCAGGAAGAAAAAAGTCAGCTCAGAACCTTTGAGACCTAGAGAATCTAGGTACATAGGCAGACCTCATTTTATTGTAATTCGCTTTATTGCACTTCACAGATGTTGGACTTTTACAAATTTGAGGCAAGACCCTCCACCAGCAAAGAATACATCTCACTTTATTACAGGGTGTCGGGAACTGAACCTAGAGTATCTCCAAGGTGTGCCTGTGTAAGCAACTTCACATGCTAGAGTCTTACACCTTGCGCAACCTTCAAATGGCTACGTGATGGAGAGCTGAGGGTTATGAACCCAAGTGGGGACTCCCGGAGACACTCACCGCTGATGGGGTTGGTGCACCCAGCACACTTCTTGGCATAAAGGTCGCAGAAGCAGTTCAGGCAGTAGGCAAACTCATCCCGGGATGTGAAACGCTGCCCAGACAGTGGCTTCCTGCAGGCTGTGCACACAAAGCACTCCTTGTGCCAGGGCTGCTCCCGGTAGGTGACCCCTCCAGTGGTGATGGGCTGGAGGAGGCAAGAGAGCAAAGCAAAGGTCAGTTTCTCAAGGCAGAGTGGCCTCTGTTCTTAGCATTCTTCCTTAGCCTCCACTATTGCCATCAGTGATGCAAGATCCTCATCCAGAAAACAGCCAGCTCTGGTTAAAAGTCACTGAGAAACTGCTTCACAGACTTCCTTATCACCCCTCTATTGCCCCTTCCACTGCTGCAGACCCTGGCGTTCCTGCTTGCAATACAGGGACTAGGACATTACCCTCGGCCCCTCAGAGAGATGCTAGGACTCAAAGGTGCAGTGTCATGGGAAGCATTGGTTTCTCACTGGGGAGGAGGCGATGCCATGAGGGTAAAGACCACACAGCCTGCATCAAGGAGACAGATTTTAATCCTAACCCTGCCTCTGACAGCCCTGGGCCTGTGGCCTCATCGTCTGTAAAGATCCCTGTGCAACTTGGTCTATTCATTAGTTGTGGACAAGGTTAAAAGACACTGTGGGATTGGGCCTGCTGATGCTGTAGGGAAGGACAGGCATCTTGGAAGGTTGGGAAAAAGTAAGCCCACAGCCTGCCTTCTCATTCTGTCCTACAGTCTAGAACTTTTGCCAGAAGCCTGATATACCAAAACTGGTCATTGATATCTCAATTTGCTCTATTTTCCTTCTTATATTGTTGCATTTTTCCAATGTTGCACTCATTGGAAAACAGATGAAGATAGAACTGAGTACAGTATGCCAGGAGGCCAGTGGGTCTCAGCTTGACAGAGCAATGGCGATGGGAGATGGGGTGGAGACACTCATATCAGCACTTTTGGGCAGTGCATTTTTTCAACACTGTGGTATCATCTGGTGCCTCCTCTAATCCTTACATAAAGACAGATATTCCTGCTGTTTTGCAGATGAGTGCATTGAGACCCAGAGAAATTAATGACAAAGGAAGAACTGGAGTTCTGGACTTCCTTCTATCCTGTACTCTTTTTATTAAACTATAAACCATTAAAAATTATCCTGTCAGTATTCCCCTAAGGAACAGAATTTATACAAAATATGTTGGGTGGCAAGGTATCTACATGGCTACAGAAGGCATTTATTTGTAAGATGTTTCCTTCATCTACAATACACTCCCTTGCCCTCACTCCATCCAGATTCCATGTCCCCTCGCCTACCCCCCGCCCCCATCACTCAGCTAACTCAGATGTCTTGGCATAGGTGGTGCTTTCTTAGAGAATATTCCCTAAACACAACCCTGGCCCCTCACTCCTCAGATTACTTCAGGTCTTCCTGATGTACACTCTGTTACAACTGTTCTTTTCCAAAGCATACTTGTCGACAGTACTTGAATGTTCGACATTAAAGTGCATATCCACTCAGACTCTGTCCTTCTTCTCCACCATCAGATGGTGGGAGGAATGGCTGCTTCTGGCATGAATGCTGGTGTGTGTACTGAGTATCACATGCACACACAGGCATGCAGCCCAGAAGATGTGCCTTTATTTCCCTAACTAAATAGCACAGTAAGGTGGGGAAAAACACAGAGAAAGGAGAGCAACTAAAATGAACTTTCCTTGGGTCTAATAAGAAAAACAAAACCAAAAAGGATTGAACAGACAACAGGATTCCTAATATAAACACAGGAATGAGATTCCATCTAAGGTGTAAGGAATAACTACTATATAAATAGCATGATCATGACAGAAGAATAGGGAGAAATGGAATTCAAAATAGTAGTAAAGAAAAATGGAAATGAGTGTCCTGACCAGTGAGGCCCAGTTGGTTGAGCATCATCTTACAAACTGTAAGGTCTCCAGTTTGATTTCCAGTCAGGGCACATCCCTGGGTTTTTGGACCTGTCCTGGGTTGGGGCATGGGTGTGAGGGGCAACTGATTGATGTTTCTCTCACACATCAGTTTCTCTCCTTCTCTTCCCTCTCTAGAAATAAATAAAGTCTTAAAAAATCCTTTTAAAAATGGAAATGAGAGAAGGAAATGAAAGCCTGAAGAAAATTAGCAACACTCTTCCCTTTGAAAAGGTGCAGACAGGTGGGGCATTCTAGCCAAGGCTCACCCAAGACAGGGGACAGTATAGGACAGGGCCCAGGACAAAGCCTTGCAGTAGGGCTGCCCGTCCACAGTCTGAAGGCGAAGCAGGGCCCCAGCTGGAGAGACAGGAAAAACGCACAGGCAATAGAAGGGGCAGGAGCCAAACAAGTTGCACAAAGTTCTACAACTGGCACTGTTAGCCATGGGAGTGAACAGCTCAGGAGTGCTCTGACCTATGTGTGTAAGAGGACACACTGTGGCAAACTCAGCTAGAGCCTGAAAGGCACAGATTTTGGTATGACAGGGTCAGCTGGAGATGGCTTTCTACAGGGGCAGGGTTCCTTTGCTTCCTCTAACCTAACAGAGCCGTGACAGCACAGGACTGGCTCGGTAAGTGTAATTAATGATGTGCCCCACCCACATCATTCTCCCGCCCTTCTCACTAAGTTTAGCAACTGGCTTCTAGTGTCTTCAAGGAGAGCAGTATAACAAAGGCAGCTTTGGCATAGTAAGTTCTCTTTTTCTTTAATATCAACTCATAAGTGAGCAAATGTTTGGAAATGTTCCAGAAGAAGGAAGGAGTAAAGGACTTTTTTATCTCAGATCACAATAGTGCTCATGTCTGAAAAGACTAGAACACGGGTCCAATGGCAAAATGTACAGAAGTACATTAGAGCTGTGGAACATGGAGCGAAAGAGGCATAACTTTCATGCTGTTCAGGCATCACAGCTGTCATCTCTTTCGGAAGGGGCAAGCTGACAGGGGCCACAGAGCTAAGCTGACTCAATTGTGCAAGGTCCAGGGGAGAATTAGGTACCTTTTTGCACTGAACACATTGCAAGGCATACTGTTTCTCATAGCAGGGCACACAGAAATTCTGCTCATCCTTGGGGATAAAGCTCTTGGTTCCAATTGGCTGCTGACAGCGATGGCAGATGAAGCAGGTCTCATGCCAGCTGCTGCTCTTGTACTCCATCTTGCGGGTCCCTGTGGTGAGAGTTGGGAAAAACAGAGTGGCTGTGAAAATGACTGCCTAGGGGTGTAGCAGTCTGCACTGGAACCTGCCACCATCCAACTTTGTGACCACAGCGAGTCACTTCACTTTCAAAGGCTACCCTCTAAATGGGAATAATTTCTGTGTTGTAGATAGCAGGGACTTGGTCCAGTGCTACACACACACACACACACACACACACACACACACACACACACACGGCATATACAAGGCCCATGGGCAAAATCTGGCCCTCTACCTTATTTTATCTGGCCTGGAACCTTGTTACTACTGGGCAGCAGCACGGAGCTCTTGCTTAACTGTTAAGGAGTACTTACACTTATACAGTCCTAAAATTACATTCAGTCCTTCGAAGGCAACTGTGAGGCTGATGTTGCCCCCGGTGAAAATGAGTTTGACACCCCTGCTAGAACAACATCTGTACATACTCAACATATTTGTATGCACATAACATGAAAAAGAATATCTGTTTCTCTCTCAGCATTGCAAAATATAAAGAGCAATCTGGCATAGCTCAGACTAAACCTTGCAGAACGTGAAATTTGGAGCAGAGGGACCTGTTAACAAACACCCCTCTTCTTCTCAGTGGGATGGAAACTGTTGGGTGTGAAGGAATCTAGTGTCTCCAGCCCAATTCAGCGAGGAGCCTCTCCATCACTCACTTCATGCAGCTGTGGTGCAAACCCAGCTGTGATGGACCTCAGTGCTTTCACGTGCTGTATCGGTGCTGCCATTAACATCCACACACACCACTTGAATCTCCCCTTTACTGATTTTCCACTCTTATCACATGTTTCCTTTTGAGTAACTATTAAGTAACTATTATCATCTGATATGCTTAAATAATTTCTTCAAGTAGATTAAGATAGAGAACCAAAATGTTTTTTGGTTCACCCTGAAACCTGATTCACAGCCAATGTTCAATACTTGTTGATTGATGTTTTTCCCATACTTTACAAGAAAAAGTGTATATATTTATTGAAAGACATGGTTCAGGACAGACATGTATGTGAGCACCCTTGGTATGAAGCAGAAGTATTGAAGGATTTGGGGGGAAAAGAACCATAATGGGTGAGGGAGCAGAAATGGCTAGGCACCAGCACCCGACACACAGCCCAAGGGCCGAACCCAGACTGCAGCCCATTTGATAACTGAACTTTTATTGGAACATAGCTACACCCATTACTCCCACCTGCTACAGCTGCTTCCACACCACAGTCGCAGCATTGAGCAGCTGTGACAGGGGCTGCATGGCCTACGAAGCCCACAATATTTGTCAGGTTCTTTATGGAAACATTTTGCCAACCCCTGGGCTCACAAAAAGGATGCTGCTTTCTAAGAACTTCAATTCAAGGTCAGGAACAAAGGTGTGAGGCCGAGGGCAGGAATCTGGTGGCAGCACTCTGAGATAGGTCAGGCAGCACAATGCAGGCATCTATAGTCTTTAAGTAAAAAGCAACAACAACAAACAAACAAACAAAAACACAGACTAAGAGCTGTATTTTAGCTGGTTGGAAAGTTGGTGAGATGTACATGACTCAAATAATTAGAATATGCACTGGGAATCATTATGTCATTTTTGGGTCACTCTCTCAGCTTCTACATGTACTTCCAAGATCAGACATTTGAATGCCACCTGCCATAAAGTAATAAAAAACTCAGGGAATTCTTGAGGGAGGGGTGGGACACAGGGATCTCCAAAGCCTATGGAATTCAATCATGGGTGATGAATCTTGAAACAAGGAAAATTGTAGTAAGCGGTTTAATTTTAGGTAAAAATGATGGAAGGATTTTAATGTAAATTCTAGAACGATTTACTTCAGTCTCCATGTGGTGGGGGCAGAGGTTATTTTCTTCATGTATAGCTTCTTCACTGGATTTTAAAAAATAAATTTCATTGATTTTGCTATTATAGTCGTCCCAATTTTTTTCTTCCCTTTATCCTCTTCCTCCCTGTACTCCCTACTTACTTCATGTCCATGGGTTGTACATTTAAGTTTTTTGGCTTCTCCATTTCCCATACTATTCTTAACTTCCCCCTGTCTATTTTGTGCCTACCATTTATGCTTCTTATTCTCTATACCTTTCCTCCCATTATCTCCTGTCCACCTCCCTGCTAATAACCCTTCATGGGATCTTCACTTCTGTGATTCTGTTCCTGTTCCAGTTGTTGGTTTAGTTTTTGTTTTTTAGGTTTGGTTGTTGATAGTTGTGAATTTCTTGTCATTTTACTGTTCATAGTTTTTGATATTCTTCTATTTCTTAGATAAGTCCCTTTAACATTTCATATAATAAAGGCTTGGTGACGATGAACTCCTTTAACTTTACCTTATCTGGGAAGCACTTTATCTGCCCTTCCATTCTAAATGATAGCTTTGCTGTACAGAGTAATTTTGTATGTAGGCTCTTGCCCTTCATGACTTGGAATACTTCTTTCCAGTCTTTTCTTGCCTTTAAGGTTTCTTTTGAGAAATCAGCCAATAGTCTTATGGGAACTCCTTCGTAGGTAACTCTCTCCTTTTCTCTTGATGTTTTTAAGATTCTCTCATCTTTAATCATGGGCAACTTAATTATTATGTGTCTTGGTGTGTTCCTCCTGGGGTCCAACTTCTTTGGGACTCTCTGGGCTTTGAGACAAAGAAATGTGGCCCAAGTGAAAGAACAGAGCAAAACTTCAGAAAAAGAACTAAGCAATGAGGAGATCAACAACCTATAAGATGCAGAGTTCAAAACACTGGTAATCAGGATGCTCACAGAACTCATTGAGCTCAGTCACAAAATTAAGGAAGAAACAAAGGTTATACAAAGTGAAATAAAGCAAAATATACAGGTAATCAACAGTGAAGGGAAGGAAACCGAGGCTCAGATCAATAATTTGGAACAAAAGGAAGAAACAAACATCCAACCAGAACAGAATGAAGAAGTAAGAATTCAAAAAATGAGGAGAGGCTTAGGAACCTCTGGGACAACTTTAAACACTCCAACATCCGAATCATAGGGGTACCAGAAGGAGAAGAGGAAGTGCAAGAAATTGAAAACTTATCTGAACAAATAATGAAGGAAAACAGCCCTAATCTGGTGAAGGAAATAGACTTCCAGAAAGTCCAGGAAGCCCAGAGAGTCTTCACTTGCTCTCTTAATATATGAGCTTCCCTCTGATCAAGCAGCCCAAGGGGTTGGCGAATGAATATAGGACTCCAAGCAAGACAACATAAGTGCGCTCTTGGTGTCTTCTGAAGTAAGTCTTACTATATCAACGCCAGTGCTCAGGAAGCTGTCTTGTCCCTAGTTGGGAATCCATTGGGCACTTCCAGTCCAAAGGGAGTCATGGGTGCACATCTGAGAGGTGCCATTTACACAGACCTACAAAAGTATTGTGAAACATTGCAAGCAGGTGGCAGCAAAGTTCCTTCTTCAAAAGGAATCTGCACATCAGACCAATTCTCCAGAAGGAAGGAATGTCTTTTTTTGGATTCAAATAAGCAAGCGATGAAGCAGAAGTTTGGTGAAAGATTAGTAATGGTGTGAGCCTTCTCAGAGGCTGTGGTGCTTCTGCAAGAAATCTCTGTAAACAGGGCCTCAGCATTTTGTAGATGAGAGCTGGTAAACCCTCGCACTGTGATGTGTCACACAACCCTGGCTTCCTGACTACATCAAGAACTGACTTTTGTTAAGGTGTGAGCCCAGAGGTGACTTTTTAAATTTAGAACACACCTCTTGTCCTACCTATCTAAATTCAAAAGTACACCAATACTCTCTGTACTGCTATTCATCTTGATTTGGTTGTAGCACTTTTAAAAAAATCAAACCAAAGCAAGGAAGCCAAGTGCTATGATGACACAGTGCTTGCCTTTTTCTTTTTTTGTTTTTGCACACACCAGGCTTTTTCCACACCCTGTCTTTGGTGTCCAGACCATGTCCAGAAGTGATCCCTTTTGACTTCTCCTTTTATTGAAGTCCTGTTCATCCTTCAAGACTGCTGAAGTGTGATTCCCAAGCAGCCCTTTCCCGACTCCCTTGCTCTTAGCATGTTCCTCCATCACAGCAGGTTTTGGATAGGTTTCTCCAACAGTCACATCTAAAAATTTCTAACAGACCACAGCAAGATGCATATCACTGAGGCTGGAGAAGGGGTACTCTTAGAGAATGTTCTGAGCCCTCCCCTGCTTCAGCCTATCAGAATCATGAAATGTCTTGGAAATTGCAAAAATTTTAGTAAAATTTCACAGCCTATATTCTAAGATATACTTATGCTTGACTTCACCTAAAATGCCAGTTATTTAATGTTTTGCTTCCTGATCTCGAAACTATGCTATTGTTCTGGGAAGTTGTACCTTTTATCCCCTGCACCCTGGTCCACTCCTGTAGAGCAGCAATGGCTGGACATCCCTGTGGTCTGACGGTCAGACTCCCCAAGGACACAGTCCTGGAGGGCAGGGCCTAATTCTTGTTCAGGGTTCCATGTCTTTAGCTGACTCTGTCCTAAGTCTTCACACAGTCAACACCTTCTGCTCACTCAAATCCAAGCCTAAGTGTTATTGCCTTGGACTACCCCATCTAAAGCAGCCCGCATGTCCTCTGCTTAGGTGAGCCCTTCCCCTCACCTACATCACTCCAAGCACTGTCCTCACTTGGTCAGAGCATCTGGGCACAGGGCACCAGGATGTGTGCACTCACTGAATACAAAGCAAACATCTCCAGGCTGTGGAGCTGAAGCAAATGCTCAGCCACCTTGTCTTCTGAACCCACAGACAATAGTGAGTGAGATGTCCTCAGCATAGAGAAAACTGACAACTGGACACCTTCACCTCTCCCTACCTGCACCCTTCAGTGAAGTGCACCCCCTCCCCCACTGCTGTCCCTGCCTCAGGGAGCCTTGGTCCCCCATGAACTCATGATGTCCTTGGCTGCTTGGCTTCAGTTGTGGCATATAATATGAGGTGGAGCCGTACAGCTGCAGAGACACTGTGCAGGACAAACAGGGTTCTGTGAGCAGGGGCAGGCCCATGCATTGTGCCTGCTTGGTTGGCGGCAGCTGTGGTCCCATTGTGATTACCACACATCATTTCCTGCCGTAGGGCCCACAGCCTGGAAGGCTGTGCCCCAGCTTCCCTATTCCTCAATAGGAGAGACTTGGACCAAATAATGTTTGATTTTTATTTACTATCTGAACATGAATTTTTTCTCTCCCTGCTAAACACCATGAGAAATGGGAGGTGTGATGGTTAATTTTACATGTCAACTTGTCTGGGCTGTGATGCCCAGCTGTATGATTGTGCACCAGTCTAATGTTACTGTGAAGGTGCTTTACAGACGTGATTAACTCTTAAATCAGTGAACTTTGAATAAAGTGAATGGTTTGCCAAATGTGGGTGGGCCTCATCTAATCAGTCAGGGGCCTTACGAGCAAAGCCTGAGGTTTTCCCAAGTAGAAGAAATTCTTCCCAAGACTGCAAGTGAAAAGCCCTGCCCGAGTGCCCAGTCTGCTGCTCTAAGACATTCAGATTCAAGGCTGAAACATCAGCTGTGACCTGAGTCTGCAGTCCGTACCTCTGTCCTGTGGGCTTCAGGCATGCCAGCCCCCCAGCTTCGTGAGCCAATTCCTCACTACAAATCTCTCTCTCTCTCTGTTTCTCTAGAAAGAAATTCAAATACCCAGGAAACGTTTATTTTTTATGTCATGATTGGTGCTAAGTGTTAAAGTCTTGAATGGCCTGTTGACTGAGACTGTAAACTAATTTCTAAGAATCACTGTGGACATACTTCTGAGATTTGGGTCTTCTCCTCCCACCTCATCAGAAAGGGAAATGGAATCTCAATGAGGGGCAGTGACTGACTGAGAACCAGAACCATAAAACAGGAGACTAGAAACCAAGCTCTGCCACTTTCTAACCTTTCTCTGAGGACTGGGAGTACAGGTGAGGGAGAGGCCAGACAGTGGGAACAACAAAATCAGACTGGCTCAAATCTGTGGCCTGTGTACCACTCAGCAAAGATATGAACAAGTGTGAGAGGTGTCAGAGGAGTTTGCTGGAGGAAGAGGCCAAGTCACTAAAGGAAATGCACTCTTGAAGGAGGCACAGAAGGAAAAACTTCATAAAGTCACATCTGCCAGACTGCTTTGAATTTAAAGTAACTCAGCCTGTCACTTTAAATTCAGGCTGAAGGTGGGGAGTTGAGGGTTGGGGTGGGGAGGAGACCAAGGTCTAAACAACTGTAAGAGGCTGAAGTCACACAGCTGCTGAGGATCACAGGGAGGACACAGGCCTCCTAACCCTGCATCCATTGGGCGTGCATGGACGCCTGGCTGTCTCACTGGAGATACACCAGCACCGCTGCTCTGCACTCCTGCTAGCGAGGCTGTGTATGCCCAGCACTGCAAAGGTTTATCTTGCATGTCCTCTGTTTTCCCACCTTCAGAATTAACCACTGCTACCACAGTAGAAGGAGTTAGTAATACCGATACTCATAATTCCTGATCGGCCTTTCTCTTGACCCGGTCCAGAAGGCTGCTCAGACCACAGAGCAGCAGGGACAGCACTGGGCAATGGGATCCTAATCCTGGCTCAGCCACTAACTGTAGCCTGGGGTGGCCATTTAACGTTCTAGTTTCTTTGCTGGTGAGCTGACACAGGTGAATTTGAAGGTCAAATAAGCTTAAAGTTGTCAGTGTTTTTACAATTTCATGCTGTGTGATTTAACAAAGTTCTCATTCAAAGTGCTTGAGCTGGGACATTCCTTAACACCTGCACAATGCCCTATTGCCAAATGAACCATGAACTCCCTTCTTGAAGACACCAGCTGTTCCCATGGGCTCCATGGACACCTCTGCAGATGCCAGCTTGGCCTGTGCAGTTCCCCTGAGTCCCAGGAGCTCCGGGTGACCCACACAGCCTGGCACTTCATCCTTTGGGTCTCCCCTCCCCTGCCCCCAAAAGACTCCTATCCTGACCTGGCCCCCGAGGTAGGGTAATGAAGGGGAGGAACTGGAGAAGCAGAGAGGTTGCAGGGTTTACTAGCAAAAGGTCAGAGCACTCACTGCTGAGGAAGGACAAACAAATACACAAACAAACAAATCCAGAATGTGAACAGAGGGGATGAAGAAGGCAGGACCAGCCAGCTAGGAGAGGAATCTGGGGAGTGGGTGAATGTGGGAGCAGTGATGGAGATGGAAAAAGGATTTAAAGGCGTCCACTCTGAGTCACTCGTGGAACCTTCCCTGAGCTCTGATCATGAAAACCTAGTAAAGATTTAAGTTGCTTTTTAATTAATTCTTTGGTTCTTATTGTGCTAGGACTGTTGTGTCTCTATATGTAACTCTCTGTGGACAAGATAGCAAGTCACCCTGCTTTTATACAGGTTTTAGTTCAAATTTCTACCATTACCGCATTTGGGCCCCTTGGTTCCAACATGTACAGTGTCAACATAATTTTGTAAAAGTCTTCTGACCCATTCTTTCCACCACCGGAAGCTGCCACAGTGGCTCCAGCAGGGCTGTGAGGACCTTGCTCTGGGTTTTTGTTCCTCGTGATAGAATGTCACAGTTATTTTTAAGATGTATTGACCAGAGAAATGAAGTAGCAATAGAAACCATCTGACTGAAGGCCTAATTATGCCCTTGCCTTTTTAAAAAAGTTATGATTTCTTATCCAATATATCTTCTTAAAATAACACTTCCTGTGTTTCAGTCTCTTGCTCAGAACTCTTCAGTATCTTCATTGCCAAAAACAAAGCAAACAAAAAATAAAACAAGAACTCCAGAGCTTGGCAATTAGTCTTCCACTGAAGAGTTGAGAGTCTAACTCTAAATTATCTCTACAGCCTTCATTCTCTTCACATAGTGTGACTGCAGCTACAGTATGAAATATGATTACTCAGCAGACCACCTTAGTTTTTAAAAATTAGCATTCAATCTATTGACATAACACACTCAAAACCATCAACTTCAGTTCACATGACACATCTATTATTGAATTCGTGAGTATGGTGAATTTTAAAAATCACTTCTAAGGGGCCTTTGTCTTTGGTTCTGTTTATTAATGTAGTGAACTAAACTCCTTTAAAACTACTTTTGAAAATTTAACATATTTGATATCCCTTTAAAGTACCTCAACTAACCAACTGAACCTCGAGTTCTTAAGTAACTATTAATGAAATGAATTAAACTTACAAATATGGGGAGGCATAAGATATCTTAAATGTCAAAACAGTTTATCAATCAAGAAATTTTCTGTTGACAATCATAAACCTAGCACTGGCCAGGCAGCTCAGCTGGCGGAAGAGTTGCCCTGTTGTGCCAAGGCTGCACAGACACATGGCTGCACGTTCCAGGTTGGAACACATACCAATGAATGCATCAATAAGTAGAACAGAAAAGATCAATCCCTCTCTCCCTCTCTCTCTCCCTCTCTTCCTCTCTTTCTAAAAAATAATAAATCAATAAACAAATAAGAATCACAAGCTTAATTTACTCTTTAGACCAACTTTTTTTAACTCCACACTTACTTCACCAGATTATTTCACATAACATTATTAGTATGGGTTAGATTCTCTTAATATGTCTGCCCTTAATTATAAACCTTCCTAGAGCTAAAGGATGCTCACCCACCAAAGAAACAGTCTTGAAGATGGACAACTTCCCAAGCACTCTGAGGCTTGGTGCTCCAAGCCAGATTCAATAGTAGTTCCGTCAGTGCCCTCCTGATGGGGACCTCGGGGCTGTTGGGCCCCAGTACCAAGTTGCATTCCCTCAAGTCCTCTGCTTCCTCACGCAGGTCATCTGCACCCAGACCAGTCTGCTGCCCACTGACTGCGTTCCAGGGGTCTAGTTACTGCTCCATCCTCTTCTGCTCTCCGGAGGTCACATGTCATGAAGATATTCAAGGGACAGAGTTCTCTCCTGGCTTTATGTAGCTCTCTGGAGGGATGCCAGATTACAGGTCCCAAATGGGACAGATACTAAAAAATTAGCTATGTTCTTATTTGCTAAATCTGGCAAGTCTACTTCCCAGCCACAACTGGCTGGTTGTGCAGAGCACACCACTGATTATATGTGGCCGATGAGCCAGCCTCAGCAATGCCTGCACATTTCTCTCAGTTGTCCAGGATCCAAATCTTCGGCCCCTCTCACAGGAGTTACTCTCCTCACCCTCATTTCTGTGTGCCTAACCAGAATTTATTTTTAAAATTTCATGTATATTTGTTCACTCTATTTTTAAAAATGAAACATTCCTCCCTTCTGCAAAAAACAAAACAAAACAAACTACTTCCCTCCTATATAAGAAGAGACATAGTCCCATCCTCCCCCTTTAACAGACAAGTCACCTTATTACTGTCCTTGGCACCCAACCCAGCTGCAGTAAAGTCTGGGTTGATCTAGAAGGGAGTATACATCAGACTAGAATGTAGACTCCACATGGTAGAGGTCCGGTGGTGCCTCTCCACTCATTACTCCATGAACACCTAGCTGTTCACCCTGGGTCCGGCGCCAAGAGGACGCAAAGCATTTGCTTAAATAATCACATGAGTCCAGATTCAGTGATAGAGGGGAAGGAAAAGGAAGCTTGCTTTGCAGTATCCCAGGGAGAAGGGACTGTTCCTGACCTGGCATGATGGTCTTCTTGCACTCCTGGCACTTGGAAGAGTACTCGTGGGAGTAGCAGTCTGTGCAGAGTAGCTGGTCCTCCTTGGCAGCGAAGGGCTTGTCCACCAGCGAGCTCTTGCACCGTGAGCAGTGGAAACAGGCCTCATGCCAGTGTCGGTCCTTATAGGACAAGTCCTGCAGACCCAGACACATGAGACTGTCAGAGGGCAGAAGGACTCAGGGCTGCCCTGCCTGAGCACTGTAGTGGGGCATGGCGCAAACTTGCAACATAAACAGGGAGTACAGAGGGGCTGAGGCCTCTGGGCATTCCTGGACTGTGATCTTCACCTAATGCTGAAATGAGTAGGGTTGGGATGCTTTTCTCTCACTACATTTGGAGCAATCACTTACACAGGGGTGGGTGTGTATGTGAGGGGGATTTCCATCAGGTATCATCTATAAGGAAGAAACAGAAAACATGAAAGTCATCAACGCTTCTTACTCAACAGTCATTTGGATCTGTAGGAGTTCTTGGACCACGAGGGAGCTTCGCAAAACCAGCCATGGCAGCAGGATCGCTGTGATGACCAGCAGGAGAGGGAAGCCCTGGGTGCAGGGAAATTCAAGAAAGGAGACCCAGCATAGGGCCCTGGTTTCTCCTGTGGCAAGTGAGTCAGGAGACTTCACATGGCATACCACCAACTGAGTGTGGAAGCTCCTCAGAGGGCAGTGAGCTGGGCAGAGGGCTGGAGAGGGAATTCCAGGCAGAAAAAGGCATGTGCATGGATGGGGAGCAAGAGGGGGTTGTTTGGTGGAGGAGGGTGTTGGGCCCATTCATCTCTATGAATGCACTTGGCTGACAGAAGGGATGTGCCCTGTGCAGCTCCCTCTCATGCCAGTCCTGTCTGAGGCTTGCTTTTCACGACTCCTGGGAGTAGACCCTGGCCGATGCAAGACATTAAGGAATAAAAATGAGACAAGGATAGAATCTCCTCAGTGCAGGACTTCATGGACTGGTTTCTGTGTGGCTGATCCTGCCCTGAGTCTCAGCAGCCCTGGTATCGGGGACGCCCCGAGTTGGACACTGTGTCTTGGAGGACCACAGAGAGCACACTGAAATACCTGTTCCTCTTTATCCTTTGTGAATCCAAATTGAGGGGTGTATGAGCTGGGGGCAGAGGATTGTCCTGTCTCTTGAATTTCTAGCTTTAATAATTTTCACAAAGTTTGAGGAAAAAAATCACCTGCACTTTACTGGTTATTCTGACAAATGAAATAAGGTAGACACTATATTAATTTGTGTTAATGACTATATGCAGTCTCATTACAAACTGCGAAGTCCATACTTCCCTCCTTCCAAAAGAATTCATTACTTTTCTCTTTCTGGGATACCAGGAACGATGATTATGACCATATTATGAGGTCAAGACTGTACCAGCCTGCAAGGTAAATATTATTACTGATGCTCAGAGAAGTTCAGTTACTTGTTCACAGCCATGCAGTTGGCATGTCACTGAGCCAGGGTTCAAGCACGAGTCCTTCTGATTCAAAAGATATTTCCAGTGAGCATACCAGGTAAAATCCCAGTAGACTCTGTGTTGCTCTTTGCTTTCAAAAACAACCCTTAGCAAGAGCTGTGTATATCCACTGAAAAAAATCGGAAACACTATCATGTTCATAGCCAAATGAATGCAACTTAGCATTGCCTTGGTTTAGACTCTGAATGAAATAGAACAAACCCTTTACAGCACTGTCCAGTACAAACAGGAATAGCCTAATTTAAGAAGAGCTGGAGTTTTGATCAAGCTGTCACTGTTGTCAAGCTGACTGTGGAATAAATGTCTTTAAAAATTCTTGGAATGGAAAACAGTATGGCAGTTCCTCAAAGAATTAAAAATAGAACTACCATATGATCCCGCAACCCCACTGCTGGATGCACGCCCACAGGAATGAAAGCAGGAGTCTACAGGCTGTGTTCACAGTAACGTTATTCACAACAACCAAAGTGGGAGCCGCCCAACTGTCTCCTGATGGGTGAATAGATAAACAAAATGTGCAAACCTACACTGCACTGTTACTCGGGAAAGAAAGGAAATTCTGAAACATACTACACCGTGGGTGCACCTTAGTCCCTACACAAAAAGACAACTACTGCATGATTCCACTTACATGAGATCCTTAAAGCAGCCAGATTCGTAGGGACAGAAGGCAGAGTGGTGGCTGCCAGGGGCAGGGGGCAGAGGGAAGGAAGAGTCGTTGTTTAATGGGTACAGTTGCAGTTTGGGAAGATGAACAGTTCTGGAGATCTGCTGCCCAACAGTGTGAATGTACTTAACATTGCAGAAATGTACACTTTAAAAGGGTTAAGATGGCACATTTTACATTATATGCATTTTACCACAAAAATTAAATATTAAGTTTTGATTGTTACGTAGCAGGTGAAAAACACTTTTTCAGATGTTAGCTGGGTTCCATCTGTGCAGACCAGTCACCTCATAAAGTCTTGCTACTGTGGAAAAGCTGCAAAATGTTCTCCGGGTTCCATGAATCACCGCCCACCTTCGATGAGACACACAGAGGGGCGGTGAGGGGAGAAGGCAGTCAGAGGCCTACTCTGGAAGGTGGTCTAGTATTGCCCAGGGAGTCAGCAGCACAGTTGGGGGCTACAAGTCGTTAGTGAGAAGTGAAGGAAAGGAAATACAAGGTTAAGGGCATTTTCCTGATGGAGCTGACCTTAAGAAAAACTGAGAGAGAAACCTCCCCAGAGGGCATTGTGAGAGCAAAGCTATCATCACAGTCTCTGCCCTGGTTAGCGAGTCCCCAGATGAGGAAAAAGCATCCAAATGGTGAATGTGACTGAACAGTCACAATAAAGCTAATTTTAAACTGTTCACACAATTCAAAAGCACTGCAGAAATCCATCTTTTCTACGGTCAGCATTTCTGGCATGAAAACACAATAGCTACTGTTTAAGGCTGATTTGCTGACATAGACATTTGACACTAGGAAGTGTCCCCCTAAATTTGGATACTAATGACAAGCCCTTACTATATTGTAAGCATCCATGCAAGACTTCCATACTTCTAAAGGCCACGCTTCCTGTGCTCACTCGTGCTCTCTTGGTCTCCAGTTCCCCAGGGAACTGCTGCCTTTCTCAAAATGACCTGATTTACTAAACCCAAGAGTGGTACAGCCATCTCTGCTTGGCTTCAGCTTGAGAAGCTGACTTGTGCTTCAGGCTGGCAGAAAGCAAATGCCTGGAAGTGCTTCCCGTCCTGCCCTCCCCCTTCTGAAGATGCTTTTCCAGTTGACCAGTGTTGGGCTTTTGAAGCATTCCTTTCCCAGGGCCACTGCAACACACCTGCACAATGCCCCTGTGTGTGTGTGCGCACACGCACACACACACACACACACACACACACACACCTCTTTCTGCATTTACACAAAACAGTTCCTGAATTGTTCATTCAAGGATGTTGGATAGTCTTCAAAACATTCTGACAAAATATTTCCTCTGAAAAATGAATATCAAACTATGACCATGCTCTTAAATTTCATGATATGCAATAAATAAAAATAATCTTTAAATAAGCTTGCATCACTGTTGGTGGTGGGTCCTCAGTAGGAATATGACGGGCTCACCCCTCTTCCAGCTGCAGACACTGGTCAACTTCCCAGGCCCACAACATCTGAGTGGCTGCTGCAGGCAGGCAGTGGTGCAGCCCAGTCACACACTCGGCATCTGCTGTAACATGAGTGCCCCCTGGAGGCCAGGTGTCTAAAACACCTGATGTATTTCATTCTACTGCCTGAACTCAAGGCTCCAGATTCTGGCTACAAAGACTGAATAAGTTAATGCATTATTACATGTAAAGCATTTTAACACATAGCAGTTATACAGGAAAGCAGATACACCAGTCATATATAACTTGGCTTACTGTAATTGCTCAATTAACATTAGTATTATCTTTTATTCAGATCATAGCTACTGATGAAAACAGTTGCCTCAAACCATCGCTGGCTGAAATTACATGTACTCACAAAAATAGTAACATGGATTAAAATTTCCTGCACCTTAAATCTCCCATGCTAATAACTATGATTCCACTTTCATATAGTGCTTTTAACTTCCTCAGCTCTTTTAAGTCTAAAATTCTTTTTCTTAATCCCTTTTTATATACTTTGAGCCATACAATACCCTATGATATAAGGTTTTATTCTTATTTTATACATGAGCAAATTTACATTAACGATGTTAAAAAACCATGAACTACCTTTTATACAACATTCAGCCTTCAATGATCTAACAGAACCAGGTGCATATTTTTCTCATAGTCTTCGCCTGGCATGGCAGCATCTTTACAAGCTGGTCCTAACCTGTCTGCCCAGCCTTGACCTCTGATGTAGTGCCCCATTCACCCCTCCATGACCTTGCCCAGGCTGGCCCTTGCCTTGGAAGGCCCTTCCCCCTCCTCTTTCCCAACAAGCAAAAACCCCTCTGCTGTGAGGCCCAGCTCAAATACCACATGCTCGGTGGAGGGGCCCCAGCCCAAAGCAACAGCGGCTGAAGGGAAGGAAGTGCTGCACCACTCCCAGCTAATACAGTACTCTGAAGACCCAATGTAGTACACCTCCTTCAACATCATTATCTGGTCAGTGACACTCTCAGACTTCTCTGTGATTGTCCTTCATAGGCTCTCAATTTGTGCTCTTTTTAGAAGGCTTAAGTTAATAAATACATGTCACAGCCTCCTCCTGACTCACTTCTTAAGAAAGTCTACAACATGTAGGAGGTGAGAAAAGACTTCATGGCAAGAGTAAATACCACCAGCTTTGTCTTTTCAGGGTAGGCAGAGGCTTCTGGCCAACACAACATTTTCCTCAGCATCTCACTGAGAGGCAAGATTTTAGGTATATGATTCCCTGCAGCTGACAGGTAGACTGGAAATACCACAGAAAGGCCAAGAGGCTAGGTAAACCGAGTAGACTCATGTGCCTGAACTGAACTTCAGATCGCACTCTGAAGGTTTATTAGTAGACACAGTGGCCCTTTTGCTCTGTAGTGTTCTCAGCTCCACAGAGTTTTACTTTTGGTTCTGACTGAGATGACCTCGTCTGGTCTTGTCAATACTGTTACATATGGAGCACACTGTGAGATCCCCAAAAGTGAGTGCAATAGAAATATTACTTTGATGCTGGAGGTCTGAGGTTAAGAAGTGCAGATTTGCTGACAGACGTCCAAAAACTTAAAAATCTAAAAATGTCCTGGTTTTAAAATCTTCCAGAGAAAGGGGGAAGAAGAAGAGGAGGAGGAGGAGGAGAAGAAGAAAAGAATCTTTTATATACCTCAGAAAAAATACCAAGATTAATTTTGCACTCACAGAAATGTCATAAGTTGCAGTAAAATGTTGATAAACAGTGTAAGATTGGGCCCAAAGGCTTCCTGTCAGATTTTATATTTTTCCATTTCAGAAACATTCCTAATATGGAAGTGCTTGTGGTTTGGCCCTGAATGTGCCCTTCTTGAGACATTAAGAGCTGAGCCATGGGGCAAAGTGTCCTGAGGGACCCTCGACCTCTCAGCTCACTGCAGGCAGCTTTGGGTGGCAGGGTGGTTGCACTCTGAAGCTGGCATGGTCCTGGCACCCACTCTTCCCTCACACACTGGTCCACCTGGACTGGCAGACACTCAGCCACTGATTTCCAAGAGCAACTACTCCTCACACCCACAAGATTCTACTTTATAAATGGATCCTCAGTATCAGCCATATTCAGAGCTTTGCAAAGAGGTCCTAGGCTTTCAGATTGTCAGGTTATCAGGTTTTCAATGGCATACTCTTTCAGGCCCTTAAAGGTCCAGAGGAACAGATGATGGCAGAAACAAAGGCCCTCCCTCTGTGGAACACTGTTCCATCTATGTTAACAGTCAACTCCTCTGAGATAAGCAACCCTGTTTTCAGACATAGGAACCAAGGCTTGTAGGGGACAAGTCTGGCTGAAGTCCCACCTCAGTGGGCACAATGTCACTGCTGAGTACTGTGTACCTTGGTGGGCATGCCTTGCAGGTGACCCTTGGTTTTCATGGGCTGAGAGGTCCTTATATAACCCCTCTGGTCACCTTTGTTTCCAATTCTGAGGATCCTGCTTTACTTGATTTCCTTCAGATTTTTCTCTTATAGGAGGGTGTCCAAATAACTATAAATACTTTTAGTGTTCATTACAAACTCCGTGGATAAATTACACAAAACCTCTAAAAAAGGTGATTCACTCACTAAGCACTGAAAAATCACCTCAACAAATAAAAGGAGTCAGGATGGCAGCCTGGACTGTGGGAATGTATCTGGCAGAGTTGCTCTTCCCCGAAGAACAGCCAGAGAGGCCCAGCAGGGGAGGCCTGTTTCCTGGTGAAGGGCAGCAAGGATGGTTTTCTCAGTCTGACCTTACGCTCCCTAAGCTTTGGTCAGAAATCCTCTAAAAGTGTAACAAAGCCATCTAGAGTTAACCTGGACATGTTAAAAAACTTAGTCTCCTGTTTCATTCTCCTGGCTGCTTTCCACCAAAAGACCTCAGAAGTTTTCTGTCCTTTACAAACTGTCCAAATTTTAAATCAGAAACTTTTATAGTTTAATGGATAGATTCATGCCAATCTGATTGTCAATTCAGTGTTCCCATTTAACTAACTAGGAAGCTGGAAAGAGTGTTCTAGAAACAAATTGAGTATCATTTCTGCAGTACAGTCATTGCCATCTGAGGAGCCCCAGGAGAAAGGCGGGAGCCTTTTACTCAGGTCACTGATAGAAGCAAGGCAGACAGCTCTGACTCTTAGGACTGACCACTAGTCCAATCTGCACCTGACCAGATGTCCCATCTGAGGCCGCACAGGGCAGGCAACATGCAGCTCATGGGTCAGGAGCCACCCCACCTGCGTTTTACCTCTAACTCTAGTGCCTTCCAACCCTGTAACCCAGCAAGACCCTAACCTCTCTCAGCCTCAGTGGGTTCTCCATAAGATGCAGTGAAGAAAGTCCCTCTCTATGCAGTGTTATGGGAAGTCTAGAGAGGGCATCCATGGGTCAGGTGGCCTATTTGACTTCATGACCCTGCTTGCACAGACATGGAAAATTCAAAGTTTGAGCTGGGTATATGGCCTAGAGTTTGTTAAAATCACTGATTTGATACATGCATGGTACTTACACTTGTCTCTGGAGCTATTGACAAGCCTGTCTTTTCTTTAATTCTTGAATTTTTGAAGCCTAAAATATAGGTAGATAAACCCATCCACAAAAAAATCTATAACCAGGCTAAAAACATTTTTTGCTAGTATCCACAAGAACAGCATAATATTGGAGAATCATAACATTTTATTTATATTACCTGTTCTCAAATAATCCTTTGACCACATAAATAAATGTTTTTTACCCTTTGAGATCTCAGCATTTCTTCAGAGTAACTAAATAGAAGTAAATAATATCACTGAGTGACTGCAGAGAGCTGATACTCAAACACATGGAATCTACCTACAGCGACAGGTCCTGAAGTCTTATCTATCTTATTCAGAAGGCAGTCAATACCCACAAAGATTAGACTACATCCCAAAGGCTGGCCAATATTTTATTTTATTTATTTTTTACTCCTCACATGAGGATTTTTATTATTAGTGATTTTAGAAAGAGAAGAGAGTGAGAGACAGACATTAATGTGTGAGAGAAACATCGATCAATTGTCTCCTGTTCATGCCCTCACCAGGGATCAAACCACAACTTTTTGGTGTATGGGATTATGCCCCAACCAACTGAGCCACCCGGCCAGGGCACAGGCTTGCCAATATTTAAAAATTATACATACACCCATGTCCTTCAGAGGGAAAGTTAAGTGAGCCCATGGGACCTACACTATTTTAAGAAAAGAGGATGCCCACCAGATCTGTCAGCTCAGCTGCTCCCTTGAGTGGCCTGCCTTTGACCTGACTTCCTGAAGTAATAGAAATTTTTTTCTACCATTGCTTTCTCCACAAAGTCAACTACATAATTATTTCTGAAAATCAAGAAAGCCATAGCAAATATTCAAAAGCACCAAATGGCAAGATCTAACTTCAAGTCAACATCTCTTTTTCTTCTAAACTGTAGAAAATCACATGGCACAACTCCACATATAACAAACCACTAATCTGGGTTGAAAAGTTCAGCATGGTTAACTCTTGACTTTGCAGCAGTCATGTTGATTTTGGCCACATTTGGAGGATTCCTGTGTTTGCTCATAAAGTATGTGCTGAAGGATAACGAGGTTCAAGTGTCTTTCCACTAAATCATGTAGGAGAAATGGTAAGTGATTTTTGTTTTGTTTTTACATTAGTCACCAGTCAAGGATGACTAGTCCCAAATATCCAAAATGTTTCATTTAAACTGGAGTTGTTCTTTGTCAGAATAATAGCTGGACCTCGTGCCTAATTCTTGCTCAGGTAAAACCTTTATAAAATAATTTTTTCTCTGTCTATTAGTTCTTTGAACAAGACATTTAGTTTTTATAATGAAAACTGATAAAGAGAGAGGGCAAAGCTTCCAAGAGGTATGTGTAGGGAATGTGTTAGGGAAAGAACAGGGAAGTAGTTGAAAGGAAAGTAGAAGTTTGAAGTTCATAGTGATACCATCAGCTGCTGTTTATGGCATGCAGGGTTATGTATCTGCATACCATAACCTGATGAGGTAGGCACCTTTGTTTCACCTCCATCTTAGAGATGTGAAAACAGGCATAGAGGAGTCAAGTAGTTGGCCCAGGTTCACACAGCTAGTGAGCCACAGAGCCAGACTAGAACCAGGTAGTATAGCATCTGGGCTCTTATGCTTGGCCTAGTCAATAAACAAAGAGGAACTAAGAACGCCCATTGGGCATAGGAAGACATCCTCAGAAAGAGCTGGAGATAAACAGGTATTCAACTTCTAGACTAGCAAGATCAGCTACTTTCTGCTCATCATGGCCAGACTGCTGAGCCGTTTAAAGTTTACATAAGATAACCTCTGAGTTTCATTTCTTTGACACTTGGCATGCCACTCCCATTCTGAAGCCAAAAGATACACAGCCCAGTTTGGCCTCCATAGGCCCATGTTGCACAGCCTTTGTCTCTGTTCAGGACAAAGGCCTCTTTCCATATAAGGCAGAAATTATTCCTCAATTGTCACTAAATACCTAGCAACAGAAACTGATGGTGCATCCCGTAGCTTACTGCCTTTCCTAGGAATGATATGATAAAATAAAGAACTGTAAGAAATGTGCATGGATATGTTAGAATTGTCAATCAGTCAGCAGTTATGTATTGATATTTGTAACAACAGAGGAGAGTGACAAAATCCCAAAAGAGGACAAAGGAATGAAAGCCGAAAAAAGTGACATGCCATAAATTGCCTTAAAGTCCATTAATCTGGGAATTCCTTTGGAGATTTCGAACTCCATTTTGTACCAAATCTGTGGCTCTCAGGATGACAATCACCTACTGTTTGTCACGTGTGTTTCAGCAGCTGTCTTGCAGGTAAAGATATCTGCAAACTTTGAGACACGGACGGACTCCCAGTGGCATCCTTCAGTGGTCCAGTTTGGACTAAAGATATGCTGAGAAATATAGGCCAGGATTCCCAACACTCAACCCCAGGCAGTCAGCGCAAATGACTGGTGGCCTCAGTTGAACCTGCTGGGCCATCCACAGCAGGAAAGCTGGGAATTCCTATGTGTGCATCTTTCCCCTTGAAAATGAAACAACACAAATCTTGACCTCCTGACACTAAAGAGAAAAGAACCCCTTATATGCCAATAACTTTCCTGTTTTGATGTGCCCATCTATCTGGGCATCAGCTCTAAATCACTCATGTGCACATTTCTTCCTCAAATATTTATCAAGCAGCATCTGCTCCTCCTGAGTCAGCACAGAGCAAACAGGAGCAAGAGAGCGTGGCCCTCAGGTAGCTACAGCACTGGGAGCTGGAGTGGGTGTGAGATAGGGACATGAATAACTAGAATGTAAGAACTGTACTTAGGACACTGAGCACAAACTTCCTGGGAAAGCAAGTGCTATGGAATCAGGAGTAGTCAGAGACCAACAGAGAGGAGGGAAGAGCTCAATAATACTTATGGAAGGGTCCAAGCCCATCAGAGTGGGGGAACCAAGAGATGGAATCAATAGGTGATGAAGAGCAGGACTTTAGCATGATCACACAGAGAGGCCTGTGGTTCTTGGGAAGTAAGAGAGACCCAGGAGATACAGGGCATTACTCAGGGAAGGCATGGGGGTACCTTGCAGTCGCAGCCAATGGGCTTCCTGCACTCCTCACATGTGCTGGCATAAAGGGCCTCGAAGCAGGCCAGGCAGTAGGGGCTTTCCTCTCTCAGGATGTACTTCTTCCCAAAGAGAGATTCTTCGCAATGGTGGCAGTCAAAGCGTTCAGTCATTTTGACACCTGATTTTTCAACAGCCTGTTGAAAAGACGAGAAAATACATGTCCCAGTGAGCACACTGTGAATGCCATGCATGCTGATGCATTAGCTGTCCTGCCATCTGTCAGTATCATCCCTAGCCAAGGAGTGGTTCTCTCTGGGTAAAGAGTTGAAACTCACCCTTGCCACAGTCATAATTTTTAATCCTTTCTCAAAAAATTAGTTGGGGGCAGTTTTGTGTTTGACTGCATTCTATGATTTTAAAAAAATTCCAAATGTCATTGTGTCAGAAAAAGCTACCTCATTTTTGGATACAAGAGCTGACATCAGAGCCCTCACACATGTGCTTCAAATGTGCCACTGGGCCTGTGTCTTTCCCTTCTCCCTCTCCCAAACTAGAAAGGCATGGCTAGAAACAATAGGTTCAATCTTCTTTTTTTAATTTAATTTAATTTTTTATTGTATTTCTTTCCATTACCATTTATATGTTCATTTCTACAAAGAGTTTCCATGAGTTCCCCTTTATGGATTCATAAATTTGAACAGTAAGAAACAGCAGTGGCACAACCCTTGACCTTGACATGGCATTGGGAAGCACAATCTCCTCTTGCAAAAGAAAAAGTGCCATACGTTCCTCAGGCAACTCATTTTTCCCAGATGAAAAGATCATCCTTCCACTGCCTGAGTATCCAGAAAGGAGGCCACAGGGAAAGGCCAGCTTCCAAGAACAGGGATTAGTACAGAGCAGGAAAGCCGTGGCCTCTCCCGGCAGTACCTCACGGCTGTCAAAAAGGAACAGGAATGCATCTCCATGCCAGCCACAGCACATATTTCCAGGGTGAACATAGAGTGTGCATGAGCAGAGGGGGTGGGATGGGAATGGAGGGCCACAAGAGGAGGTTTTTACCTTTCTCATCCTCTTGTGCCATTCCCATACACATGTTAGAACTCTTCCAGAATGTAAGAGTCTTCTGTGGAAATACTTGGTATGGAGAAACACCTCCAGGACATTAAAAATACAGAGTTGATATTTTTCTGGAATATATTCTCAGGTGGCAATATTTCATTTGTGAAAAATAAGAAGTTTTAGAAATTATTAAATATGTGGACTGGCTGACTGTAACTCTGAGTAATGTTTCATGAACTCGAATTAAACTTGGTTCAATTTTGCATCATTTCAAACCATTTAAGGGTGAAATTTCAGAATAATACCCTATGATGCAAATAAAGTATTGTTGCTTGGTTTATGATAACAGCAAATTTGATACTGTTTATTAATTTTGTACTGTTATATATACAAGATCTTGACAAGTGTAAGCAAACAAATGAACAATATTCAAGCATCCAGACTTGGTTATTTCCACGTTTACAGAATAGTTATTTTTCAAGAGTATTAAACATGCAGCTGGACACATGTAGCAAGATCCAGCCTTCAAAATCTCTTTTCTTGGAGCTAAAGAAAACATTGTGTGGACATTCTTGTGATAAGATCACAAGATGGGGCTCCTAAGCATTTGCATTATTATTCTGAGACCCAAAGTATAAATATTATTCATAGTGAAGCCATTGCACTTTGTGGCAGCTATGTTGGCAGAAGATTCAATGCTTTCCTGTAATTCCTCAGTTATTGGCCTTGAAAGTGGCCTTCCTTCCTCCCTCCCTCCCTCCCTCCCTCCCTTCCTCCCTTCCTTCCTTCCTTCCTTCCTTCCTTCCTTCCTTCCTTCTTTCCTTCCTTCCTTCCTTCTTTGGTGCTGTGAGCAGTATATGAACCTGCATGAGGAGACCTCACTGGACATTTATTTCATTGCAGTTCAATAGTATCCTTCCACCATATATATTTTTCCCAATAAAGACTGCCATTTATCTGTGGAACCAGAGGTCTATGGCCCATTCTGTTTACACAAACATAAGAATAATGACTTGAGAATCTGAAGTAAAAACAATGAAAGAAGACAGAACGATAAATTGTGGGATTTTAAAACCTGGAAACAACTCCCAGGATTTTCCATGACAACTACTTCACTTTATGGATGGAAAAACTAGAGCCCAGGAACAATATTGAGAAAAGAGGATTCACATGAGTTTTCACATGACTAACTTCCGATCTAAATTGTAAGGTGGTTCCATGTGGGTTTGGACAAGCACAGGCCCTGCTTGGAAAAAGAAATACCACTAATTTATCTAGAGTACCATGTTTATGTTCTCAAGCCAGTGAAAGGGGTGAACCTTCTTTCTTCCAAGGCAATGGCCATGATGTTTCTATTCCTGGTGACTATTTGCTTACCTTCTCCAACTGCACTGGACCAGGAGAGAAATAATTGAAGGGAGTCAACTCTGGGCACAAGGAAGGGGGCTCCACATCTGCTCAAAATGTGACTGAGGCTGTCCCGAGATAACATCATCATCACTGATTCTGACTCCCAGTAGGAATAGTGAGACTGTAGCCTGCTCAGAAACTCCAGCTGGGACGAGGCACTTGGCCCAGTGGTTCAGGTTCCCTGTCTGTAGATTTTTTTTCCTGACTATGGTGGATCTCTCTCCCTCCTGGCTCATTATCTTCTCTAAGAAGTTACTACAATTTCAGTGATTAGAAGAACACTTGTGCTTAAACCAACAGGTGAGGTGTAAGGTGAGCACCCATCATTAATTAGGAACAGGGCAGGATACACTTTATCTGAGAAGGTCCTCTTACAGATTTTCAGACAATTCTACAAAGCACAAACTCTAAGAGTCAGAAGTAAGTAGCCCATAAGCTAATGAAAAAACTAAGGGTTTCCTTTTTGTCACAAAAGTGTTTAAAACCAGTTCTTCCTTAATCAAATGCTACCAAATAAAATATTTTGCATATTTTAAAATTACACTATCAATCTTAAGCTTCTTTTTAATAAAGAAATTTATCTATAGCCCTACATTAGAAGCCCCTTGTAACTTTCCATTTAAAAATATTTTAAAATTTTATTCATTGATTTTAGAGAGAGAAGAGAGAGGAAGGAGAGGAGAGAGAAAGAGAGAGAAACATTGATTTGTTGTTTGACTTATTTATGATTTATTGGTTGATTCTTGTATATGCCATGATGGGGGATCAAACATCAAACTTGCAACCTTGGCGTATTGGGATGACACTCTTAACCAACTGAGCTACCCAGCCAGGGTAACTTTCCACTTTTAAATCCCATAAAAAACCTGAGTGTTTATTAATTCAAGAAGCATCAGTTGAGCTGGAACTGGGTTTCAGAAGCTATTCAAAGTGCTAGAAGTACAAAGATGAATAAGACTCGGGCCCTCACTGAAGAAACTTGTAGTCTGGTGAAGAAAGCAGATATGTATCAGACTGTAAGTCTCCCTGCTCTGGACAGTGATGGAGAGATGTACAGGGCACTATGGGCATGCAGGGGAGGAGCCCCGCCCTGTGTTAGAAAAAGCTAGCCAGCTGATACTGCAGGCCAGGAGACAGAGTGAGCAAGGCATGGAGATAAGAAACAGGGAAGGGTGAGTAGACACCCCAAGAAGATAAGAATGAGTGGGATTAGTTAAAAGTAGCAATGATGAAGCTGAGAAGATAGTCAAAGGCCCAGAAAAGGAGGGTCTGTGACCTTGACCACAAACACTAATGTGTCCGTGGGCAACAGGTTTTAGTATATTAGCTCCCGAAAGCCTGTAGTGAGTGTAAAGGGGACACAGGAAGGCTCCACTGAGAGTTTGCTGTGTGGAAGCCCGGCATTGCTGTGCAGGGTTGGGGGAGACAGACTGAAGGGCAATGACTCTTTGAAAATGTTTTCAGGGTATCAGAGTCCACCTCTGAATTGTTTCTTCAGATAAAAATCAGACATCTTGGTTCTGAAAGGGCTGTAATGACCTAGCTGAGTATAATCACTGTTTGGCCTCCCTCCCTCCTGGCCATCACCCAGGACACAGAAATGCTGACATGAATAAGCAACAGCATGCAAGAAGCCACCCAAACAAAGGTTGTGACTGCTGACTTGTTAGTTCATTGAATCAAGTCCAAATTACTATGCCCTGGAGTTCTCATCCCTAATGAGGGTTAAATCATTCTCTGATGTCTTTTCCCCTTGGGCTCTGAATAAGCAGTGTCTTTGAAAAAGCTGGACCTTAGGGAACAGGTTTGGCTCTCCGCCAAACTAATTGCACAGGGGCTGGCAGCCCCATGGCCTGGAGGGCTCTCTGATCCCAGTCTCTGTCAGCTCAGTCAGTGTTCAGTCAGATGCAAAAATAACGGTTCAGAGAGCAAAGGGGCAAAGATGCACCAGGCCCACCTCCTGAGAAATAATTACTGTTTAAAAGTCTACAGCTTCTAAATGCGGGTGATTTTTTTCTCAGATTTGAAAACTGTAAAACAAAGTTTGAGAGGGAAAGTGTCAGAGCTAGGAAGAGAGAAAAGAAACATGAAGAAGAAGGGAAAGGAAACATAAAAAGACAATAAAGGAAGTAGAGAGAGATGGTAAAGAGGTGAAGGAAGAGAGGCAAGGACATTGAGAGCCAGGGCGCTTGTCCATGTGTTTTGATCAGAAAGATTTCCTGAGACTCAAAGGAGGGGTGCTAGCATGGTGGGTTTCAGGAGCTTGCCCTATCCTTCCAGCCCGGGAGACCTATTTTGGCTACCTTGATCCAACTTGGCCAGGTTCACAAAAAAAGACTCAGTTAAGCCTCCTTTCCAATGCTCTTTTTCTTTAACTACCTACTTTGGTCTAACCCCAAAGATGCCACTTCCTTCCTCCCCTTCCAAACCCAAGTGTTTTTCTCTATCAGCTATGATTTAGGAGACTCCTCTAACAGTCAATTCCTAAAGAGAAACCTGTGAATTTTCCCAAACCCTTCCCCCAATATGAGAAGCTTCAGGAAGTCAGTCCTGACAAAGCCATGGCCATCTTTAAATGCCATTAGGGACCCAGGTAGGAAATTCCATCATTTATCAACAATCAACCAGAGCTTTTTAGAGAGACCTAAGAAAATCAGTCTGTTGCATGAGGGCCTTTTTTAGACATGCATCTAGGAATACAATGCTTTCATGACACTGCATGACACTGTGGGACTGTCTGTGTCCAAAGCTTAAGTGCTGTGAAGGTGGGCACTGTGTATCATTGTGGCCCTGATGGTGACAGACACAGGGTCAGGTGTTTCATAAATCCTCCTAGAATGAGTGAACAAATGGATGGATGAATGAACAAATACAAATATCCCAGAGGACAAACACGTGGGCAAAAATCAATAATAAAAATGAGGAATGTCTTTAGAGAATAATCTACTTGCACAGCAAACCAATGTAATGTGCTTTGGAATCTGATGCTATTGAACTTTCCAATGTAGTAGATCCTAAGCTTCATTCTTCCTCTTCCATCACTGGTATCTTTCCCTCTTCCAGCTAAATGCTGCTTCCACAGCAGAGAGAACTTTCCTCTTTATGTTTGGACTCTAAATCCTTGTGAACACACAGCTAGCTGCACAGTCCAGGATGAGGCTTGGTCATGTCAAGAAGTAAAAGCCAGCAAGGAGACAATTCCAAGCCTGTCTGCTCAGAAGGTGCTAGGCCACCTGACATAGGCTCCTGGTATCAGTGAAGGGTCCTGGGCCTTCTGCAGACACAATGTGCCCAGAAAGCAAAGATTGTCACCCTAACATTCTTCATTAGTTTAGCTGAACTCTTTCTTTTAAATAAAAATTCTGGTGAAAGAGAGAGGGGGCACAATTTAAGAGGTGTTGCTATTTTTAAAAATATAACAATGTACCTAGGATTCTCTTGAAATTAATTTTTAGACTGTTGGTAAAGTGTAAGAATGACTATGCCTGCAGCAATATGATATATCTACAGATCAACTGAATGAACCTTTACTGAGTACATCTATGAACAGGGGTCAGGGATGTACTACAATTTGGTATGTAAAACAGTAACTTGCCAAAAAAAAATCTTGGTTTGTCTCTGATAAAGAAATGTTTTGCATGAGAGATAATGCTTGAATAAGGTAACTGCTATCCTCCACATAAACTTTTGAACATGGAATAATGAAAAAAAATGGGAAATTAATAAATGTCAAGTTTATGACCTTAAGTCTATAGATGCACAAATAGTGATACTTGTTTTGATGCCCTACAAACTTTTAAATTCCATCAATAAGAATGTATGAATGGACCATGATTTTCCATGTACTGTCTTAAGTACTAGGAGACTGAGATAAGACATACAATTTCTGAAAGAGTTCTAGTCCAGTTCTAATCCCAAAGAATTTAAATCACTTCTAAGATACTATCTTGTAATTTAATCACAAAACATGTCAGTTCAGTCGATGCTGTACAAACATAATTATGCAGGCTGGAATGGTGGGCTGTCTCAGGTTCATAAATCATCTCAGTGTTGGAGGGTGAAGGGGAGACCCACCCTACTGCTCCACCACCGCCTTCCTAGGAACATGGGAGCAAATTATTTATGTGTTCACTCTTTCACAGCCTCCTCCAGTCTCCCCAAGGCAGCTTGTTGTTTGTGCTACACTCAGTCTGCTTGGTCTTCCACCTGTTATGACCCCCTACTGGCCTTTTCATTTGGCAACTCCCGACTTTCATTAAAGACTAGCCTCCTCATTCTGCCCCCTGCTGCTTCATGGTGTTTCACCAGCACACTGTACAGGATCCTGTCATGACCACTTGCACGTGTCCTGCTGTTCTGCATGGAGTGGCTAAGCCTTATTTGTTCCAGGGCTATATCATCAGATATAGACCAGTTTATTTTCTTTCTGACTAAAAACCTAAATATTTACAGACTTCAAGGATGCTCTCTGACATGAATTTTATTAACCCACAGAAATAAGACAGCTGCTCCTCTTACTGGGCACAGATGTCACTTGCCTCACTTGGTACCATAGCCTAAAGGGAATCTTTAAGCGGCAGACTAAATCAGGCCAGTAAAGGTATGGATTACAAAGGCTGAGGGCAACTGTGATAACATGGGATGTCCAAGTTCAGGCCAAGTGTGAGAATCACCCATGAGAACTGGACTAATGGTGGGGAAAACAAATGCTGCCCCAGACCTCTCATTAGATCTTCAAGAGGACAAACATATTTATAGCAAAAGGAAAATGAAGACCACCAGTAGCAAAGGTGTGATAGAATCTTACAAAAGTGAGGCTGAGAACAGAATCAGTAGGAGAATAAATATATATATGAATCTGAAAGCCTAAGAACCAGGAACACTGATGGTGTAAATCCTAGTGCAAAACCCAGCAGGCTCAAGAGCTGATGTTTCAGTCCAAGGCCGAAGGCTGAGAATGACCCAGCTAGGCAGTCAGGCTGGTGGAGTTCCCTCTTGCTCAGCCTTAATGTTATATTCAGGTCTTCAACTGATCGGACGGGGCCCACCCACAATGACAAGGACAATATGCTTACTCAGTCTATTGATTGAAATGCTAATCAATGGTAGAAACACCCTCACAGACACACAGAGAAATAACGTGTCTGGGCACCCCATGGACCAGTCAAGTTGACATACAATTAACCATCACAGGGGCTACAGTCCGAATCCATAATTTAAAACAACAGCCCATTCACATGACCACCCCAAAATCATGTAGCCAGCTTGGCCTCTTGGAAGAGCAGACTCTTGAGCACTTGAGAAGAGCCCATGTATTTTGTTCATGGTGGTCATTTTGAGGAAGTAGCCTCTCAGTAGAATTCCACATGATAAATGAGCTTTGTAAAATTCTTTTAATAAAACTGCAGGAAATATCCAGTATTTCTTTTTGTGTACCAAGTGCAAGGAACTTTGTATCTCATGGCACCTGAGTCAGAGAGAAACTTCTACTCCAGCCTCCCCTTCCTGACAAATAAATGAGTCAGCCTGAGTACCAGCCGCTGGGCAACTGACCCTTAGTGCCAGCAGGACTAGAACCCAGGCCTCCTGAGGCCCACTTTAGTTTTTTCAATATCCCAATGGGCATTTTACTTTGCAAGTGAGATTTCTTTCAATACTGGAAGTGACTTAACAAGCAATCTTGGGTCACAGTGTGCAGTGGAATATTCAGGTGGGTTCTCAGTAGTTCAGTGGTTAGAACTCAGGCTCTGGAGTTAAGCTGTCTGGGGTCAGATCTCAAGTGCACCACTTAAGGCTGGAAAACCTTCAGCAAAAGTTACTTTATTCTTTTTCTGCTTCAGTTTATCTGTAAAGATGAGGACAATATCAAGTATGTATACACTGCTTATGATCTGCAGACTTGATTACAACCCTGCAAGAAAGTCACTATCATATCTGTTTTCCAGCTGAGGAAACTGAGGCATGGAGAGATTTGGTGACTTAGCTGAGGTTGCACTGCTTGTGGATGAGGGACCAGGACATGAACTCCAGCAGCCTAGCTCCAGTGAATGCACGCCCACTGTCAGTCACACCTGCCTTCTGGCATATTTGTGTGTATTAAATGAGATTGTGGACATGATTGCCCCAAACATTGCCCAGTCCTCAGTATGCCAAATTAGCCCTTATCAACAGGCTGCTGAGTGAAAGCATTTTAAAGTACCACAGATTAATAAACACTGTGGAAACCCAATTCTATACCTTCATTGATAACCCTTAAAAATTTAGGGTGAGCCAAATCTGGAAAACACGGTGAAAAACATTTTATATAAATGTACAATGTAATGTTCTTCATTAAGCTTGGTTTTATGGAAGTTCAATTGTCCAACCAGAAGTTCCTGTACCTCTAAGACTTGCCTCAGTGTTTTTGGTCTAAATTCCCCTCAGGATAGCGAACTCCTCCCTCTAACACATTATTGCAAAGCCCAGGTCAGCAGAAGCAGTGCCAAAGGTGACAAAAAGATCTGTCCGTGTGTTTTGAACAGTCTCCTGATTATAAGCCCATACTGTGATTCATGTCCCAACGTAGGTAAATGCGAGGGAGTGCAGCCGCTGGAAGGCAGCTGTGTGCCTTTCGTTCAGCCTCGGCTCCGCTCCTTGGGATGGAAACCCATGTTGGGGTGTGAAAGTAAGTATGATCTTCATTTAAAATGGGAAACAATATTTAACAATCTCTGTCGGCAATGTCAGGTATGCTAAGATATCACACAAGTGCAACTAAAGATGAGATTTTTTTTTTCGTTTAAAGTAGCCCATTTTGTTAAATGCAGTGGTTAATTTTTTAATTTTCGCACGAGTTAATGCATGAGGTCACACCGAAAGCTCCACTTCTTTTTACTGAGAAGGGTTCCGACATCCCGCACAGACAGAGGAGGGCCAGACTCAAGGTCTTCGGGGTGGGGGAAGAATCACCTCCCCAAGCTGGGACCCTTGCCTTGCTTTTGCCGGGTATCCCTCGTGGGTGGCACAGGCCCTGCTGGCCACCCAGCGATGACCCATTTGGCCTGCACACGCCTGCAGGCCTCCCTCCAAGGATGAGGCGGGGGTCCCTCCGGCCTACGGTACGCTCCCTCCACCACGAGGCCTCCCCACCTCGGTTCAGCTTCCTTCTTCCCGAATCTCCTCCAACTGCACGCCTCCCCTGTCCCCGGGTCTTCTCCACCGCAGGGACCCCTATCCCCGGATTTCCCCCAACCGCTCGAGTGCCCTGTCCCGGGGTCTCTTTCAAGGCTTGCCACCTCTCTCTCCCGATCTCTCCCACGCCTTGGCTTCCCTGTCCCCACGCTATGCGGGTGGAGCCCGTCTCCCTCCCGGCGGCTGGGATGGTGGCACTCACCACGCAGCGGGCAGGCGCTGGAGGACGCGGTGGGACAGAGGTCCGGGGTGGCGAAGGCAGCTGCTCCAGGATGCCGCTCCGCAGCCTGCTGAGTGGAGCGCAGCCTCCAGCCCTGGCGAACCCCGCGTGTCATTTGACCATATAAGGAGAAAGACGCACGCCTCCCAGACGCCGGCGGCGCGGGCTCGGCGCTCTGGCCGCGGTGCCGGGGCGCCGCGGCTAGCGCCCTCGCTCACCTGGTCGCCGCGCCCGCCAGCCCGCGCCTGCAGCGAGCACGGATTTGGACTCTTTGTTGGTTTGGCTTTTCCCTCGTTCCACGGGGGTCTATACCTCACTGGGTGACGCGCAGTTTCCCCCCTGTAGTTGGCTCGCAGTGTCGAGCGTGGGGCGAGGGCCCCAGGACGCCGAGGCGGCGACCTAAGGACCCTCCAGGCAGAGAGGCAGGAATCTGCGGGGTTCGCGGAAAGAGAAGCAGGCCGAAGGCTGAGAAGACACGGCGAGAGACATGAGGGATGGAAAAGGGCCACTTAAACGTGGGCGGGGGGGGCGGGTGGTAGGGAGGATACGTCGGAAATGTATCTGCACGGTGGGTTTTTTTCCATCTTGCACTGCAGACCCATCTCTGCCAAGAAATAAATCCAGCTGATGGCCCACAGTGATAATACCACGTTCTTTGTTCCGCGCTAGAGAGGGAACAGGAGAAGGTCCAATCCCCAACACTCCACGGGCAAGGAGGCTCTCTAAACGTTCTGTTGTCCTCTCTGGGCGAGGGAAACAAAAGCCAGGTGGAGGGCCTCGCAAAACTCAGGCCCTCTGCCTGACACACAAACCCACACACCATAGGGCAGTGGTAGGAGAGGGGACACAGGCTGAGCCCCGTGCCTGGGAAAGGGAGCATCTGGAAAGAAATGTTTGTTCTTAAGTAGGTGGCTAGCTGCCCTACTTAGGCACAGGTGGAAGGTGAGCCTGACAGCCAGTGAAGGCATAATAGAAATACTGTGAGCAGACACATTATGTTTAACATTCAGTGGACCTCAGAGAAAGAAAAACTACTTGATTGTTCTCTGGGTTGACAGTAGCTAGAGATTTTTCAGAGGCTCCCCAATGGGTCTCCAGGCAATCACAGAACTTGAGAGCCACCATATTAGCTTCCCTTACTGAGCACTAGCTCTTTGTGGTATCTTATTTGATCCTCATCCTTTGGAGGCACAGGATTTTATGCCGAGGACCACATCTGAGAGATTTGTGCACAGCCTAGGGCAATCATTATGCCAGTTGAGATTTGAACCAGAATCTGTCAGATGGCAAAAGCATGCAAGGATCTCACAGGACATGAAATGCCCCTCACCCCATGGGTCACTCCAGTGTCCTGCAGAGGGCTAAGACATAAACTCAGACAGAACTGGATGTGGGGAATCCAGCCTTCCCTCCCTCTTCTTTTCCTGAACCCCTCAGCTTCTCACCAAGATGAGGAGTGTGGTCTTCTAATCTGATTTCCCACTGAAAATCAAGGCAGGCCAGTATCTTGAAAATTCAGAGCAAAGTGTATGTAGAAAAGCCTTTCTCTCTGACAATATCTAGATTTGTTGTCTGTATAGCTGAAAATTACAAGATGATCTAATTCTCAAATGATGAGTCTAAAAAAAGTTTAAAAATTATTGAAACATTTTCTGCATTTATCTTCTTTCACCTAACTTTATTTTATTTTGTTTTCTCAGTTTTGTTTTTAATTCATTCATTTTCATTTTATTTTTAATATAACTATTTAGTTTTATAAATCTTCTAATAACTGTTTTAACTGTGCCATACAGATTCTGACATGTTGTATTTCCTTTATTATTATTTTAAGAAATTCTTCAATTTAATTTTGTATTTCGCTTTTGACCCAAAGGATAGAAAAACATATTAAATGAACTTATGAGGATGTAATTAACAAAATCCAGACTGTGGAAGCAAATTTATCCAGTTTCCACAACAATGTCATAGAAGAATAAAAGGAGGAGAGAGGTGGAGGAGGAAACCAAAAGATAAAAAAGCCTAACCAACTGCAGTGAATGGGTGGACCTAAAAACAGACTATTTAAAAAATAAATTTTCATGAAACAATCTGGCATTAATAAATTAATAAACTACTATTAATTTATTTTCAGTGTGATAATGCAGTTACACTCATTGTTAAAGTCCTTACTTTGCAGAAGTATTGCCATATTAATCAATGAAGTAATATTGTCTGGAGTTGCTTCAAAATAATTTGAGTTGCAGGGGATGGGTGGGATACACACTCAGAAACACACATACACGCACACTATACACACACACATACTATTTTTATATACACTATATATACATAAAATAGTATCTGCCATGGATTAATGGTAACCATGAAGCTGGGTGACAGGTATGTGGGGTTCATTATACTAGTCTAGCTCCTTTTGTAAGGCTTAGAAAATCCCATAATGACCATTTAAAAAATTATAAATACACATACCATTTGCCCTTAACCCAGCATTTCCCCTCACAGAAAATTATCTTACAGATTGGCTTGTTCCTGTGTAAATTGACATTCACATGAGAGGAGTCACCATGGAATTGTTTATAAATAACAGTAAAATACTGGACCATGTTATATGTTCATTGACAGGGCCTAGTTAAATATCATATGGTCCATTTTAAAATTATTTATGTGCATCTGTTAAAAAGAATGAGGTAGCTACATTGATGGATTTGACATGATCTTCAAGATGTAGCAACAAGAAGCATAGAACACTTTGTAGATAGTGAGCAACTGTTTGTGCTAACAATGAAAGAAAGGAAGCAAAGAAGACAATATGTACATTCAGTGTGGTTGCCTCTGGGGGGATGTTGGGACTGAGAGTATTGAGTGAAAGCAAGATTAATTTTTATTATATACCCTTTGTTTTCTTTAAATTTTGAGTTATGTAAATGTATTATCCATTCAAAAAATAAAAAATATTTTTTAAATTAACACATGTGTCTTCTTTAGGAAAAATATGAAAAAAAAAAAGTTCACCTGAATTTATAGAAAGTCAGTAGGAGGTTTGTTAGAAGTAGAGGAAGGAAGAATGCAGTTCTGGACTTAATGACATGTATTTTTTGGAACAATTTTTTTAAAAGATTTTATTTATTTATTTTTAGATAGAGGGGAAGGGAAAGAGAAAGAGAGAGAAACGTCAATGTGTGGTTGCCTCTTGCATTCCCCTACTGGGGACCTGGCCTGTGCATGTGCCCTGACCGGGAATCAAACTGGCAGCCCTGTGGTTTGCAGGCCAGTATTCCATCCACTGAGGCACACCAGCCAGAGCTTTTCTGAACAATTTTAATCAAAGGACAAACTATTAAAAAATAAAACTTTACAGAATATTCTGGTAAAATGTATTTTGAAAAGTTCTGTCTTGTACAGCATTGTATTTCCCAGACCTATAGCATGGCACATGGTATGTGCTTCATAACTATAGATAATGAATAGATGAATTGCAGAAGAATTGTTTGAAATCTAACAAGTCACTCATTTTGTAAGTGATTACAGTACTGTGTGACAAATAGAATATTATAGAAAATATAACACAGTCTAAGGCATTACTGCTTGATCTCTGGGATCAGGACTGGATTTGAATCCCTATACTTACCTATGACTAGTTCTGTGGCCTGGGGAAAACCCAAGACCCTTAGTCTGCTCATACAAAACAGTGAACTAAAAACCTATATACTGCCAAATTTGGGGGAAGATCCTTTCACATAATGCATAAAAACCACTTCGCACATAGTAGGCCCTCAGTTATTTGATGATAAAGAACAGATGAATCCAGAATAAGAAGGAAGCACAAAGGTGGTTAAAAGGTACAAACTTCCAGTTATAAGATCAATTAGAACTGGGGATATAATATACAGCATAGTGACTGAAGTTAATACCATATTGTATGTTTGAAAGTTGTCGAGAGAGTAGATCTTAAAAATTCTCATCATAAAAAAAATTGTAACTATGTGTGGTGATGGATGTTAACTAGATTTACGGTGGTGATCACTTTGTAATGTATACCAGTATTGAATCATGATGTTATATACCTGAAACTAATGTAATGTTGTATGTTAATTATGTATACCTCAATTTAAAAAAGAAAACATACCTAGTTCTCATTAAAAGTGAGCATTAGGTTTAGGTGCTGTTCTAAATATAAAAGGTTGCCTTTTTGAGGTAAAAATTCTCTGCTACAGATATTATAAAATGCTAATTCATGGAAAAAATTAAGAAATTATATTTTTCTGGGAAAGGGATCAAGTGGCAACTCTGATAGGTTATTCAAGATCTTCTGTTTATTTCAGTTCTCTTGTAATTCTTTCACCAACCAACACAACCCTAACTTCTTCCTCTCTTGTTGTGAAGGTTTCAGGGAGAAGCATATCTAGGAAGGGAGGAAAGAAAGGGAAGAGTTTATGGTGTGGGCCAGTGGTTCTCAAAGTGTGGTCTGGGACCAACCACAGCAGGATCACCAGTTAACTTGCTAGAAGTAAACATTCTTGGGCCAAGCTCTGTGTTTCAACTAGCCCTGCAGGTAATTCTGATGACTGACAGTGCTTCTGGGTAAAATTCCCTGGAGGAATTCCAACTGGACTCAGTAATTTACCTGAAACCCTAGGAGATGTCCCTTTCTATGGGGATAGGGAGTGGGAACAGAGGTAGATTGAACATAGACAAGACTCAGAAACTCTAAATCCAATAGCAAGCATTACTCACTCTGTCAGATACAAAATTTACAAGACAAAAAGTTCCAGCCTGTGTCTCAGTGGTACAAATGCTGAAACTTAATTGTCTCCACAGAGAGGCCCAGAGGAAGGCAGAGCTTCCGGAATGGCCACAGACTGCAGGCCAGATGGTGGGTAATCAGGTGGACCAGGGAGGCCGGTGAACCAAGACCCACAGCACTGGCTCTAGGAGACCTGACCATCACCAGGAAGAAAGGGAAACCTGTGAAAACACAGGATTGGGGAAGCAGGGTATGGTCAGACTTCCCTACCTTAGTTACCCTAACTAACCACTTCAATGAAGATTTTTAGAGCACTTTTATTCCACTGACAATGGGGTTTCTCACAGGCAGTTCCACCCACTCAAACCCTGGGCAGGAAACTAGTGGATGATTTGCCGCTGATTCAGAGGTAATCATTCTTAATTGTCTCAGATGGTTGGAGGGTGATTGTCTCAGATCATAACAACTTGTGGTCAAAGGGTGAATTCTCCCCATGCTCCCTGGAGGGGAGTGGAGTCAGGAGGCAGGACTTTGGGGGCTTCCCCACGACACAGCACCAGACCCCAGTGTGGTGGCTCAGACACTTGGACTCACCTTTCCTGAAAGCACTAGCTTCCTGAACGAAGCAGGAAAACCTCTATGGAAGATGACTCTGAAGGCAGATGGTCACCTGCCTGTGCCAACTACCTTGGTCTGGTTATAGCTACATTCTAGTAGGACCCATTCTAATGGACCTAGTTGGTCCATTGCCTGTTAGATTTTCAGGAAAAAATTAGCCCTCTACAACAGCACACTCTTTTCCTTCCCCTCCCCCTTGGCCATGCTCTGGTTAGGAGGTAAAATGCTTGGCTCTTCCTTAAGACACAAAGTTTCCGAATCTCATTTCTTCACTTTCTTTTTTCACAAACTGATTTAATGGATGCAAAGTGTCAGTGTTTAAAGTCTGAAAATATGCCTGACTCTGAGCCAAATCCACAAACAACTCCCTGAGTCTGAGTTTGCCATCATTGGTTAATCTTTTTTTTTCCATTGGTTAATCTTATTTGCAGCACTTGATACAAGTTTATGTGGCTTTGATAACTCATTAAGAAAGTTTCTCATTGGGGGCTTAATGACCAATAAAATGAAACCATTCACATTGCAGTTGCCATCAGTTGTGGGTCAGTAAATGATGCTGGACAGTTTCAAATGAAAATTATTTATAATGTGGACCCAGAAAGCTTGCTTCTTATTTGAGATCATTTGTCTCTGATTTCAGTCATTTTCTTCTGTAATCCATTCATTTCCCTGCTTGCCAGCAGTTTTTCCCTTTTATCAGCAATACCAAAATCCATTTAAAAGAAGTGGTACTAGGACTTTCGGTTAAGATGGTGGCATAAGCAGACATGGTTTGCCACTTCATACAACCACTTTAAAATTACAACTAAAATATAAAATAACCATCACACAGAGTAGCCAGAAATCAAGTTGAATGGAAGTCTGACAACTATGGAATTGAAGAAACCACATCCATCCAGACTTGTAGAAGAGGCACAGATGTGGAATGGGCTGGTCCCTCACCCACATGTGGTGTATAAAAATTTAGGAGGGATATCTTGGGAGCGAGGAGTCCCAGCTCCACACAAGGCCCCCAAGCCTAGAGTTCCAGTGCTAGGAAAATAAGTCCCCACAACTTCTGGCTGTAAAAACCAGTGGGCATTGAGTCCATGGAAGAAACTTCTGGAGCCCCAAGCAGTTCCTCTTAAAGAACCCACACATGGACTCACCTACTCATGCTCACTCCCACTGAGCCCCAGCACTAGGGTGGCAGCCTGAAGAGCACCAGTGGCGTAGAGGGAGGAACTGAAGTATTTCGCATTAAGGCAAGGAGAAGCCATTGTCCCTTTCCTAAACCCTCCTCCCACAGAACTGGCAAGCTGGTGCCATATCTGAAACTCCATCAACCTGGCTAACACTGTTTGACCTGCCTTGGAGATCCTGAGAAAGTTGGCCGCATCAAATTTATGAGCCACCCAAGCTTCTTTTCCATGTGAATGGCCAGTCTTGGCTCATGCTTCAGAACTTCCTAAATCCTCTCAAACAAGCAAGAGCTGGCCTCAGTGACTCCCAGGCCTGGCACTAGCAGCAGCCAGCCTAGGTTCACAGCTTGGCTTTGTGGAGAATCTCCAAGCCCAGCACAAGTAGCAGCCATCTCAGATTGCTTTATAGTTCAGGCAGGGTGGTCCTGGGCAAAACACAGGTGGGGGCTGACCTTGGCCTGCACCACCTAGGAAACCCTAGGGCCAGCTTACCCAGTGGATAGCTGCAGACCACATCAGAACACTATCACTCTGCCCCTGAACAGCTGATCCTCCAAGGAGGATGGAGGTTTCTGATAAGTCACAGACAATCCTTGCAGCTGACTGGCCTGAGTAAATCCCTCTCGACCTTCCAACAGCAACCAAGGTTTAGCTATAAGAGAAAGGTATACTCAGCCCATATGAAGGGCACATCTTGAGCACACAACCCAGGTGTTCGGGGAGGCTGTGCCACTAGACCCTACAGGACACCTACTACATTAGGCCACATTACCAAGACAGGGAGTCATAGCAGCTCTACCTAATACATAGAAACAAACACAGGGATGCTGCCAAAACAAGAAGACAAAGAAACATGGCCCAAATGAAAGAACAGATCAAAACTCTAGAAAAAGTGCTAAACAAAATGGAGATAAGCAATCTATCAGATGCAGAATTCAAAACACCAGTCATAAGGTGCTTAAGGACCTTAGTGAGGACCTCAACATCATAAAAAAGATCCAGTCAGAAACAAAGGATACACTAATTGAAATAAAGAACAATTTACAGGGAAACAACAGTAGAGTGGATGAAGCCAAGAATCAAATCAATGACATGGAACATAAGGAAGCAAAAAACAAACTATCAGAACAACAAGAAGAAACAAGAATAAAAAAATAAGGATAGTGTAACCAGCCTCTGGGACAACTTCAAGTGTTCCAACATTCACATCATAATGGTGCCAGAAGGAGAAGAGAAAGAACAAGAAATTGGAAATCTATTTGAAAGAAAAAATAATGAAAGAAAACTTCCCTAATTTTTGGTGAAGGAAATAGACATGCAAGTCCAGGAACCACAAGACAGTGGATGCAAAGAGGTCCACTCCAGGACACATCATAATTAAAATGCCAAAAGTTGAAGATAAAGAGAGAATCTGAAAGCACTAGGAGAAAAGCAGTTAGTTACCTACAAAGGAGTTCTCATAAGACTGTCAGCTGATTTCTCAAAAGAAAACTTTGCAGGCTACAAAGGACTGGCAAGAAATACTCAAAATCAAGAAAAGCAGGGACCTATAGCCAAGATTACTCTACCAACCAAAGACATCATTTAGAATCAAAGGGCAGATAAAGAGCTCCCCAGAAAAGGAAAAACTAAAGGAATTCATCATCACCAGACCATTATTATATGAAATGTTAAAGGGACTTTTTTAGGAAAAAGATCAAGACTATGAACAATAAAATGGCAAAAAAAAAATACATATCTATCAACAATTGAATCTAAAAAACAAATTAAGCAAACCAGAAGAACAGAGACAGAATTATGGATACAGAGAGTGTTTTGATGGTTTCCAGATGGGAGGGGGCTGTAGGAGAATAGGTGAAGAGGTTAAGTCATTAAGAAGTACAATTAGGTAGTTGCAGAAGAGCCATGGGGATGTAAAGTACAGTATAGGAAATGGAGTAGCCTTAGCTACATATAAGTTCTTAACTTATATGCATGACCCATGGACATGAACAATGGTGAGGGGATTGACTGAGGGAGTGGGGGGGGTGCTTGGTGGAGGGAAAAGGGAAAAATGAGGACAACTTGCCAAAAGGGAAAAATGAGGACAACTGTAATAGCATAATCAATGAAATATAATTTAAAAAATAATAAAAGTAGAAGTGTTCTAAGGTCTGTGCAAACCTATCAGAATTTCATTTCAAATGAAACATATTTGTGTCCCTAAAATACCTGAAGCTTTTTTTTTCTTTCACAGTCTTTTTTTTTTCCAATTAGAAGAGAAGGTTATCTGAAGCTCCTTTACATGTGGATTCTGACAATTCTTCCTGGCATCTAGAAATAGGGGCTTTTCATTCCTCACTTATTTTTCAGAATGTTGATTTTAAACCACACTGAAATCTAGATGTTCTTATTGAATTAAGTTTATGAGTCAATACTTTAAAATCATAAGCTCTTTTTCCCCTGCCACTAAAGTCCTTTTGTACTATTTCTCCTTTGATTGGGGTCAATAACAGGAAAACCACTGGCCTAGCTAGGAAGAGCCAGGGAGCCATCCCCAGAGAGCAGGCTTGAGCTTGGGCTCAGGATGCCCTATGGAGGAGTATGTGTACCCTAGGTAACAAACACCCTTAAATTTTGTGTGTGTCCCCATCTCCCCTGTGAAACAAAGAATATACCACCTCTCTTGTTACCTTAAAGGGTTATTTCAAATTATTTAGCTTTTCTCAAGTCATTTTTATGGCTAATAAATAATTGAACATTTTCTAGAATATCTCCTGTGGCTGATTCTTCACCATGGTGTGGACTGATGTGAGATAAAAAGCTGTATTATATGTTGCTTTATGTTCTTCTGAAAAACAAGGAGAATCTTCCACCTGTTTCAGAAACTGCTTTAACATTGGACCTAAGAGTCATGAAAAAGCTTTCTGGGACAGCCAAAACCTTCTTTTTACATCATTGCAATGGTAATTGTTGAAATACCAGGAAAAGATTTTCTGAGATAACTGACCTTCAGCTTATACTTGTCATACTAATCCCCCTGACACTCACACATATGTTTTAAAATTCTGAGCCATGCTAACTGATGATATTTTTGGAAATTTCTGTGCAATGAGAGATGTTGAGCAATTACTCTGTAACAGTCCCAGATTAGCTGTGAGCCTCCCTGCAGGGATGCAGGGAGCTCCAGTGGCAAATGACCATCAGATACCTGAAAACGCTCATCTAGATGTTCTTAAATTTGAGACATCTTTTCCTTTTTCCTTCTTTTTTGCCTTTATTTCAACAATTTGAAATTATATTTTCATCTTGCTGATGGCCTTACTGTAACCTAGTTCCCTGGTTTTGTTAACATTGTATGAACTCAGTTCTCACTCTCATCGCTTAGTGTAGGGTGTCCATTTCCCTGTGTCTCGATTGGTACCTTGAATTTCCAGGTCATATTAAAAGTAGACGAAGGACATGCTTGAGAAGTGAGTATGTTTGAAAAGTTATCAGGTCAGGAGAGCAGGGACTGTGATCCTAAGCTAAGCAGTCATTGAGACCTTCTGGCTCATTCTTTTTGCTCCTATATCCTCTACCTGCAGCCAGAGTGAAAGGGGTATGAGGAGGAAGATTCCTTTTTTCATTGTGCTCTGCTGGCAAGTTCCTCTATATTCTTTAAAGCCCGTATAAAGTGTCTTCCCTAGAAAGGCTGTGCAGGGAACTGATCAATAGCCTCATTTTTTATCATTCCATACTGTCTCATCCTTCCCTTCTTTACAACAACAGGAGTGAGACCCCTTATGGGCAAGGATTGAGACCTTAATTTCTATATTCTCTGCAATTTATAACTTGGTCAATATTTACTGAATTAGATTCCAGTTTTTTAAAAATGCCTAATATAAGGTAGTCAATATAGGGTAGCCATACAAGGGCTCATTTTGGGCTTCCCTGAATTAAAAAAAAAATCCCAGCCCATTGTCAATTGGGCAGTTCAGTTATCTGGGCTTTGCATTGAGATACAGCTTGCAAATAACTTGAATTAAAGCAAGGCAGAAGGACCTGTCCTTCCAGGTGGCATCAGAGGTTAAGAAGCTGAAAATAGGGCTACAGGGGTCAGCATGGGGAAGTTCTTGGGATACTGCTTCTATCTCCAAGACCAAGGTCTTCATAAAGTGGGGTGTGCTTCCCTTGACCTGCTCCTGCTGCTGCATCTTTCCTGGGCCTTACTCAACAGCTAAGATTAGGGGTCATTGAGTGACTTCCTTGAAGTCTACAGTCTTCATTTTTAGCAACTGAATATGGTGTTCATGTCTTTAAACAATGCTTGGGGCATGTTTGATTTTCTATCAAATGCTTTTAAAAAGTCCTGTATCCCACAGAAATTCATAAAAGTTCTCTCCTCCACAGTGTCATGAGCATGTGTTATGGGCCATTTGTGGAGCAGGTCTACTTGCTGTTGCCTATTTAGTGACAAAAACTGTGCATAGTTTGGAAGAGGGGTCCCCCACCCTTGAAGTTGCTTCTGATAAACAGTCTGCAGAGATGAGCCCAGACAGAAGCACATAGCTTATCTGCCTCCAACTGTACCTGTTTTAAGGTGAAATCACTCAGAAAAACAAAACAAGACAAAACAAAAACTTCTCTATTTCCTTCATTCACTCAGACTGTTGGTATATAAACATTTTCAAAGGTAGACCCAATGAGTAAGCTTGCCTTTTTTTTTTTACTGTTGGCATCTACACTCATGGAGATGACTGCGGGGTTTTCCAAAACATATAGTCCTGATTTTGACTTAGCCATCAGCAGGCTATCTTAGAATACTTCCCAACCAAGACTGGAACCAGTCCTTTCACTTACAAGAAGTACACCTTCACACAGCCAGCTGGGTTTGCAGGGAGAATTCTGTTGTTTTGGACATGCCTCCTTTGCTCATGTGCGAGGGGCACACACAGAGAGAGGGCAGTGTCTTCACAACCCTGATTAGAATGAGGAGTTTAGAGAAGCAATCATTCATCAGAAGCAATATTTTTTTTGTAAAAAAAATATTACAAAGAATTTTTCCTTTCTTTTTTTCTTTTGACTGCTGGTATGTTGACTTTTTTTTTTTTTGTATAGAAAGGTGAGATGGGTGTGGATTTAGACTAAGAGTCTTGGAAGATTTAGTTCTTCCCTTTTTGTTTGAAACTGTAGGAGGAGAGGTGGTTTAAGAGGAACTTCCCATGCAACATGGTGTCAGTGGTGGGAGGGTGATGGGGGAGGGGCACCTGGGAGAGCCTCTGGCAGTCCCAGGTCAGTACTACTTCCTACAGTGATAGGAAAGTCTGAGGTGTGGTAGGCTGAGGGGTGCTGAGCCAGGGTGGTGAAAGTCTATGTACAACAAGTTTTGGGGACATAGAGAGGTGCCATGCAGGCCTGCTGCAAAGAATGTCCCAGAGAGAACAAGAGAAGACCGTCTTCAGGAAAAACAGGAAAGGAGAAGATGGTGAGAGGAAGAAAAAGGAAGCTTCCATTTGGTAAATAAGTGAGGAGGCCGTACTTGGCTAGTTAACTTATATGGGCAAATAAAGCGCTGGATACTATTCACCTAGAAGTCAGGAATGGTTTTAGAGAAAAACCTGAAATTACCCCAAACCTCTCCCAACTTAGTTTCAGCCATGTCAAGACAGGCCATGATATTATAACTGAGCAAGTCAGAAAAGTAGGGTTGATATTATAACCGAGCAAACGAGGAAAGTAGGGTAAGTGTAGAGGGTATATGCAAGCTTAGTAGATCAATCCCCAAGTTAATAGCAAATTTTACATTTTCGTTTAATAACATTGCTAATTGTATTGTAATTGTGCTTAGGATCAACCTTCTGGTCTACTGTTATGAAGAGTACTGCATATGATGTGTAGTAACATTATCGTTTAAATGCTTATCAAGGTACTTAGTCCCAGAGAGAAGAGGCAGAGGTGACATAAATCCATCCTGGAACCATCTCCAGTTCATCCCTGACTTCCCTGGAGTCCCAGAGCTGCTAGTGTGGATCAGATGGGAAAAGCTCGTGCTGTGTTAGTAACAAGGCGCATCCTGGCCCAGCCTTCCCCAGGGCCTGAACCAGGAGAACAAGCCGACTTCTGCCTGCTTCTTACTTCGAGGGCCTTCAGCAGAGTTAACCAGAACAAAGAGGCATTCCAGAGGGCAAGGAATACCAGGAGCCTTGACCCAGTTTTTAGACTGGGGTAGGGATCCCGAGATTACTATCTACACCCTGGCAAAGCTGGAAGCAGAGGCTGTGATTTGGGAGGCAAGACCCAGCATCCTCCAATGCTCACACCAAGGGTGGAATGCAGTAGAGCAGGGCTGTGCATATGACTTTTTCCTCCACCAAAAAAGCAGCTTACCAGCTGGAAGAAGATCTCGCAAGTCTGAAACCCAAGCTAGTTTTATTGGCAACTGCTTCACCTACTAGAAGCCTGGCTTCTCTATCTCTTTTCATGGTCCTGAAAATGACCAGGCATGTGCCCTGATAAGAAGAATAAACCCAAATAGCTGCAAAATGAATTATTTTCTCTTCTCTATGTCTGGCGGGGCCAGGCTGGTCTCTTGGCAGAGAGAAGAAGATTAAGGTGACAGTCTGCACGAGCCCAGGTCAGGTGCCACAGCCTACTTTAACTGAGCATTTCTGCTAGAGGTTCTCTGAATGTCAGTAAGCTACTTGTCAGCAGATTTATTAGGGCAATGCCTTTGAAGTCTATTTTGACTGCTAATCTCTGGTAAATGTGTCATATATTACACTGCAAGTTGTTGGTGGTGTCTAAACCAACATTTCAGATGGTCTTACTCAGACCAGAAGGATTTCTTGGCACAGGCAACCAGAGGGAAGTGTATGGTATGCACATCTTGTATGAGCTTGCATTTTTATTGTGCTGGCAACCAGAGGGGTCCACATAGGTGGAAAGAAATGCAGCAAGACTGCAATGAGAAGGAGTGAAATGAGTAACTTCTCTATCAGAGAGAAGTTAGCAGCACTACTAGGCCAAATGCAGGTGGCAGCAGTGAGGCCGTGAGCATGGAGAAAAGTTATGTGATAAAAATATGCTTAGTTACTTTAGGAAGACATGCACTGCCTGTTAAACCTCAGGTAAGATTCCAGGGGTCTAGTACATAAAAGGTTTTTATTTTAAGATTTCAAGTTCTATTTCATCCCTGGCAAAATGTTCACCATTTTGGCTTTGAACCAAATCCTCATGAAACTTAAGGGAGGGGAACAGTAATACAAACCAACATGAAAGAATTCCAAATGGGCCTCTGTGGGCATGTGTGTGTGGTACTCATTTGGGTAATGAGATTGTTCATTTTTATCTCAGTTAATAAAGCTGATCCTAAAAAGACAGACTGACACCCACTATATTTGAAACTGTAGACAAAAATTAAAGGATATTAACATAATTTCCCAGTATTATTTTTGAGTTAAACTTTCAAAATGTAACTTTTGAAAATAAAAACAAATGATAACTTTAGAAAGAGTATTACCAAAGATCAATCCTGTCACATTTAAAGTGAACTTTTAAAGAAAACAAAGTATAATGTACAACATTTTTTCTGCATTAATTATTTTCGAGCCCAACTTAACAGCCCTTGTTTCTTATTCCTGGTTATAGTTAGAATTCTTTTCCCCTAATAACCCCAAATTCTAATCTTTAAATTAAAGAATTTGTAAAAGATCCTGAAACTCAGAGCTATTTTGACAATAAAAGCTCATCCTTCTCATAGCAATTGGATTGAAGATGGTGGGCAGGAAGAAATTATCAGTCAGAAACTTCCTGTTTGCTGAGTGATTCATCCTCACAATGCCACAAAAATAAAGAAATGTCAGCCTATTCCTTCCAGAGTTTAAAGTCCAGTGCGACTGGGAGGAAGGGAGCCAGCTGGCTAAAGGTGAGAGCCCAGTAAGATCTGGTCAGGGTTCAGCTCTGGAAAGTATATCCCACTCTGAGTATATTTACTCATATATCCAAAAGAATTGAAAGCAGAGTCTCAAAGAAATATTTGCACTTACATGTTCATAGCAACATTTTTCACAATACCCGAGAAGTGAAAGCAACTCAAGTGTCCATTGAAGGGTGAATGAACACAACGTGGTCTATACATACAACATAATATTATTCAGTATCAAGAAAGGAGGGAATTCTGACACTTGCTACAACATGGATTAACCTTGAGGATGTTATACTAAGTAAAATAAGTCACAAAAAGGCAAATACTGTATGATTCTACTTACATGATGCACTCAGGGTAGTCAAATTCATAGAAACAAAGTAGAATGGTGGCTGCCAGGGGGTGGGAGAGGAGGGAATGGAGAGTTAGTGTTCAATGGGCACAGGGTTTCAGTTCTGCAGTATGAAAATGCTCTGGAGACCTGTTGCCTAACAGTGGTGGAAACAGGGAAACAGGATAGGGAAGGAGAGAAAGCTAAGCAAGGAAATGGTTTCAGGTCAAATCCCAGCCTCAGTCAATGCATATATTTGACATTACTGAAATGTACACTTAAAAGTGATTAAGATGGTAAAACAACAACAACAACAACAAAGATATGGAAAGTGTATGTGTAGAAAGTGCAAAGGAAAGCACTAGCCTGACCCGAGGGTCTGTCATGTTTAATTTTATGTGCCCAGATGTTTGGTCAAACATTATTTGGGGCATTTTTTCAAGGGTGTTTCTGGATGTGATTGTCATATGAATTGGTAACTGAGTAAAGCAGATTACCCTCCCTAATGAAGGTGGATCCATCTGATCAACTGCAGGCCTGAATAGAACAAAACACTGACCCTCCCTGGAGTGAAAAAGAGTTCTTTCTGTCTGACTACCTTCAAGCTGGGACATCAGTTTTTTCCCTGCTTTTGGACTTGAAATACAACATTTAATTTTCTAGGTATCTAGCTTGCTGACTCACCCTAAAGGTATTGGGACTTCTCAGTCTATGTAATAACAGAAGCCAATTCCTTATAATACATCAATTTCTCTCATACGCACACACACCATTAGTTTTGTTTCTCTTGAGAAACTCTAACTAATACAAGGTCCTATGAAGGTTTTTCTTGGAAGAGATACCATCTGGCCTGAGCCTTGACAGAAACATTAAGAGGTGGCCAACTGGAGAGCATTAATGGGACACAGAGGCCCTTGTGACACGTCAAGGCCTGTGTCAAGTCTTGCACACAGTTCAGCATTACCAGAGCCAGACATGAGGCTGAGAGGAGGTGGGACCAAACCATAGAAAACCTTACATGCCACACTAAGGAGCTTTCTCCTATAGGCCAGCATCTCCCACTCAGGTCTGCAGGTAGCATGTGTAAGAGGTGCCTCACACATGACACATACAAGCTAACACTCAAGATTAAGGTCAGATAGGGCTGGTAATTCCCAAGTTAAACACGTTAACAGGTATCTTTACTACAGGACTTTTCAGAGCCTTTAATGAGCCAGTAGGCAGCATGAATCTTCAGGAGAGGATGTTGTACTTTAACACAGACTCCATCCCCCTGTCTAATTCTGATACCTGTGAAGATGGGAATGGAGGCCACTTCCATAAAGTACAGCTAGGAGATTGGGAGTCATTGAGAGAGCGTAGGTAGTAGACTGACATGGCTCATTCTTTGATTTTGATAGATGACTTTGTCTCAAGTATAGAAATCTACTAGGGGCTCATTTAGGAGCATTGGAGATTCTGCCAGTGCTCTTTCACTGTGTCTGTGTCGAGTGCCTTTAGGCTATTGGAGCTGTGTCACTTCTAGTCCTGGGGTGCCCTTGACAATCACTGGCAGATGTGGGGAAGTGGCAGTGCAGCTCCCTTCCTTAGTCAGGTCAAACCCGTCAGCAGGGTCTGGCTGAAGCTGGGACTTGGCCTGGAATCATGTTCTTGCTGATCTTCCTCCCTTCCCCACTGCCTACTGGGGCACTTCCTCAATAAAACCCAGACCTCACTCCTGGGAAACCCAAGAACAAGAGGCTGCTGCCCTGGTCCTTTCAAAGGAAGGGAGATTAGGAATGAGAGCAGTAGTAGTAGGAGTGGGAGCCATTCAAGAATTTTAAATACATAAAATCAGTAAAAATTATGATAGATGATTGGATCCTGAGGATGCATCCAAGATAATTTCTTTGGCTTAGATAAATGACAGGTACCATCATCAGGAAAATAGAAAAAACAAGTTTATGGTACAGGATGATTTCAGTTTTGACCTATTGAAACTGAAGTGGTTTCAGGAAGGCCATCCAAATAGAAAAATTTCCCAAGCTTGTATGAACAAGCTAGAGGATGTTAGAGTTTGTGATATGGCTGTAAGCATTCACTAGCCAAATGGCAGTTTAAAAACAACAAAAACCAATAGAGTGGGTAAGTAACCTAAGGGGGATGTGGATTGTGAGGGCTGGGTCAAAGGTCAAGTTCCAGGACCCTTTGAAGTTTAAGTGGTAGGTAGAGGAGAAAGCATCCATGTAGACCAGGGATCAGGGAACCAGGAGGGAGAGAGTGGATATCAATGACTAAAATAATTCAAGGAGTAGTGGCCAATAGTGTTGAATGAGGTAGGGGCTGCTAAGTGCAGCTTTTCGAATGATTGCAAATTGTAGCTCAACTTTTAATTATTTGAGAGCCACTTGAAGATTTCAGAAGCATATTTCATAAACAATAACCCTTTACAAATGTAATTATCTGCATTTTAGAGGAGAGGAGATTGTGATACAAAGAGAGGGTACTTGCTGGATCACTCAGATGAGTCCACCACATTGCTGGAGCAGGAAGGCTGTGTATCTTTGCATCTTGCCTGTCTGATGAAAAGATACCAGCTTCCTCTCTGATGGTATAATGGCCATACCATTTCATCACCCTTTGGTGGTGCCTATCCACAGTGGACACAGTGTTTTGCCATCTACATTTGTCAAGATGCTCTGGGCTCTTGGAAACATAGGCTCTGTACTCCCATAAGGAAGAGGTAAGAGAGAAATACTCAGCCTCCTGAAAGGCAATGCGCTTTCTGGCTCAGCCCCTTACCATCATCCCAGCCCCACCCAAAATATCCATATGCATTTTTGATGTAGAAAAGTAATTGCTTATTCTAAGTTACTTTAACCAAGAGGCAGAGCTCCATAAGTCAAGTCAAAAAATAACCAAAGCAGAATGAAAAACACATGGTAAAGAATGGAAACAGCATGTCTATTAAAATACCTATACAGTGGGCTTTATCACTCCTTCCAGACAGCCTCCCTTCTGCTCAGCACCAGGGTCCCCTCTTTTCTCTCCCGCTAGCCAGTGGTCATAAAAGGCAGCCTTTGATGTGGGGGTAACCAGTTAACCACCCTCAGACCTTCTGTGAATTACAGGAAGAGGCTACTGCAGAGACCCTAATACAATGAGGAAGGAGCCAGGCCCTCGGGCTGTGAGATATTTTACCTGTTTTTTGTCACATAAGTGGGGTGACTTAGAACAGGCACACACAAACAATCTGTACTTGTACACTGAGGAACAGACAGTGCTGGGTGGTGGATGTGCAGAAGAGGTTTGGGGTTCCTAATAATTAGTCACGTTGCTTTCTAGCTTCTCAGAGTTCTGCTCACAGAACCCTTTCACTCTTTGGTGGAAGGATGGAAGAACCCTTTCACTCACAGGTTTTTGTTTTGTTTTGAATCTTTTACTTTTTCCATGAAGACTTATGTCTATAAAACTGATCAGGTAGGAAACCGCTTCATTGCCTCCAGCCCAAAGGATCAAACTAGGCCATCTGCAGAGAAGGATGTCTGAGCAGCCCATGGGAGTGAGTAAGTTGCCCTTGGACCAGTGAGGATCCAGGCAAAAATAAAAAAGGACCAGAAAGTATGGCCACAGCTGTGGATCGCCAGCTCTGACGATGGCCCACACCAGGAAAGATGTTTTTACACAAGCCTTCCTGTGGTGCTGGAAAAATATTATTATGAAATAATGCTTATCCTTACTATGGGAGACATATTCTGTTCTCTTTTATTCTATTTTTTCTATTCTATTTTATTTTATTGTTAAAAATATGCAGATTTCAATCCACTAAATGGTTTTCTTGGCTCACACAGAGCTATGAAACTGGTCTCTAGTTTAAGAAACTTGCATTTAGGCCAAATTCAGGCCAGAGGAAAGCTTTTTGTGAACTCATGGTTTCTTGTAGAGTGACAGTAGAGAAGAAAGTCACCTCAATTTAGGAAAATGTCATAAAAGAAAATCAAGCTACAAGGTGAGGCCCTGAAACTCAAATCATAATCTCTTGAAGAAAGAAACACATTTGATTTTAAAATATTGGCCAGTATAAGGAGGTCACAGCCTAGTTGTATGTTATAGGAAATCCTACTTCAGGGTTTTTTATCTTCCTTGTGGAAAGAATAAAGATGTCTGAGGTGGCAGGAAGCTTATGAGGATTGAAAAAATCCCTCTAAATGTTTTTCCATCCAAGGCAGCTCCACAGGGGCCCTTGGTGCCTGTAAAACAAGGAGCTGTGGGGCCCAGTGACTGGATCCTCCTGCAGCCCTCAGACCTACCTGCCCATTTCTACCTGTTGACTCAGCATACTTATTGAAAGCATTCTCTTTGCCTCTCAAAGTGTCCCAGTTTTGACCATAAATTCTATGGTTACCCTAAGTGTGGATAATTGAAGAAAATATGTATAGGGCATATAATCTGTATTATTATTATTATTATTATTATTATTATTATTATCACTTTGCCACAAAAACACACAGTTCATATGTTTATTTACTAATTTCTAACACTGAAATAGACCCCAGAAAGGGCTGGAATAATGCAATTGGATACCTGCCCCTGAAACTCATGATCATGCCACATGCCTGGTTCCTGTGGTGCAGGGGCCCCTCCAAGTTAACCCCAGTCCCTCCACCTGGAACACTGAGCCCTTTCACATGCTTCCCATCCTGGTGGCTCCTGAGCCATCCCCAAGTCAGAAGAGGGTATTCATGTATATATAGGGGCAACCTGATGCCACTCAAGATGAGGTCTGACATGGCTCAACTGCCACAGATTTGGGAATCAGGGGCCTTGCTGAGCTGTGGACTCCTTCTAATCTCCCCCAGTCTTCCTGGCTCCAGAAGTGCCATCAGACCCTGTCCAGCCCCTGAGAGCTTGGAATCATCCTAGGTGCCAGCATGACTTGGACACCCACAGCACACCACCCTCCATGGCTGACATGTGGCCTCAGTGCCCAGCCTCTTTGATCCTGGTGCATCAGGTTGCCCTCCTGCTGGCTGGCATTTCCCCAGCCTCCCATCACTGTCACCTGTGCTGCTGGGCCCTAAATATGTCACTGGAGCACCCTGAGCAAAGTCACCCATCCTGTCCTGGTGCCCCTTGGGTGTTAATGGGCTCTTCTCCACCTGCTGTGTTACTGTGGGGCATCCTGGTGCTGGGACTGCCCTGGGATGTGACTCAGCCCCCGTCCCCAGACACCTCCCCACCGTGAGCAGCATGGCCTCCAAACAGGTCATTACCACTTTGCAACCTACTTTTATGGAATATTTATGGTTTCTTGAAAGTCAATACTATGGGTGAGGATAAAGGGAGACTGAATATTTTAAAACTTGGCTCATTAAGATAAAGTGCTTTGTAGAGTTAACTGTGACTCTTTGGCATCCTGTGCATTGTAGGGCACAAGGTGACAAATCATCCAGTTTAGTGTCATATAAAATCCAAATCTGAGATCCAAGCTTTTTCTGAGGAAGCTTTTCATCCTCCCCTCATTATAACCAAGGAAAAAAGATCTGTGAAACACAAAAGGCTGTAGTGTGTGCTAAGTAGTGCAGTGGGCAGGAGATTATGATAGGGCTAATCCCATGTCTGCTTCTCAGTGACTGGGAGGCAGAATAATGGCTTCCCAAAGCTCATCCCCAGAAATAGTAAGAGAATTTTGCAGGTGATTATACTATGGGTCTCGATTAGGGAGATTATCCTGGATCATCCAGGTGGGCCCCACCGAATCACAAGTGTCCTTATACTGGAAAGAGGAGGCAGGAGAGTCAGAGTCAGATTTGAAAATGTTAACTCTGGCTTAGAAAGTGGAGGAAAGGGCTATGAACCAAAGAATGTAGGAGGCCTCTGGAGGCTGGAAAAAGCCAAAAACCAATTCTTTCCCAAAGGAACCGGCTTTGCTGTCACAGACTTTAGCCCAGTGACACCATTTCAGACTTCTGACCTCCAGAACTGTAAGACAAATTTGTGTTGCTTTCAGACAACAGACTGGGATAGTTTGTTATAGCAGCAATGGGAAACTAATACGGGAACTGCAACTACATCTCCTTAGTTAAGGATACTTTTCTGGATTTTCCTTTGTTACCTCATCTGTAACCAGGAATGCTAATAGTGCCTACGTCATATAGTTGTTGCGTAGACAGGACAACGTGAAGCAAACCCACAGCACGCTTTATGGCACATGGCATGTGCTCCTCAATGAATGGTAGCTATTAGTGTTTTTACTGCCTTGTTGGGTCCTAAAAAGTGCCTTAAGAGGTTCTTGTCATTATCCTCTTTAAAGAGGAGGCTCTGGGAAGGTGATTTCTTGCCTGGGCACGTTGTATGTGGCAGAGCTTGGATCCAAGCCCAAATGACCCTATTCCTAGGTCTCACTTGTCTCTTAAAACAAAATGAAAAAGTAGTGAAAGTTTTGAAATAAGGTTTAAGTGTGGACAGGGGAACATTAGACTTGGATCCTGATAAGACTACTTTGTGATAGATGCTGATATATGAATTACGGTGAAAAGTTGTAAAGAATTTGAGCCTTCATTTTCAACAAACACTTATTTAGGACCTAGTTTGTGCCACTCACTGTTGTAGGTCCTGGGGACATGTCAGTGAACAAAATAGCGAGCCTCTGCTGCAACTGGAGCTCTCATGTTATTCAGGGACACACAAACACTGATACATATGTAGCTGTGAGTGTGGATAATGTGAGACAAGTGTTTTGAACAGAAGTAGATTAGGATAAGGAGCTAGACAGTAATTTTAGCTGGGGTGGGTGTATCTCAGATGCGGTGTGAATGAAGGAGGGAGGAAGGTGTGTGATTTTCTTGTCAGGGAGCTCACTGATACTACCAGCAAGTGAAAATACCCTGGAGCAGGGCAGTGTGACTGGAAGAGCATCCTAGGTGGAGAGGGAGAAAGGAGGAGATGAGATCAGAGTCCCAGGGCCTGGGTCAATGTAGGACTCTGTAGGTTATGTAGCACTGAGATTGTGTTTTAATTTGGGGTGCCATTGGAGAGTTATGAGCAGGTGAGAGACACGATCTAATTTGTTATGAAAATGATAACAAATTTTAAAAAGAGACTTGTGGTTGAGTTGAGCTCACGTTGACCTGTGGAGCTGCCCAGCTGCTCCAGCTGGCAGAGGTTTGCTGCAGCTGCCCAGGAAACAGTGAAGTACTGTACACAAAAGTAGAAACAGCTCTGGGTGGGGTGCCAGGATCCTGCCAAGCTGACCCCCAGCCAGACTGGAGGGTTTTCTACTGCTGCTGCTTAGTAGTGGCAGAAGGCCCTATCAATTCCTCTGGAGAAATTTCATTACTTAAATAATGTTGAACTTGTCACTGTGAATTCCAAGCCTCCTGACTTGTTGAGAACTCTGTTTTGATTAAAAGGACCTCACTCTGCCCTCCTCACTGTCCTCAGAGTTTTTCCATCTGAGAGTATTTTAGACATGGGACTGTGGTTGTAAATGTTTCTCCCCTCACTTGGATAGTTGCTGGTGCTGCTTAATTTGAGTGCCAACAAATTTGCGCCTGTTTATAGGATTTTTTCATTTTCAGTTTATAGGACTAGAGAGAAAGGTGCCTAAAAGGGGTTTGTCTCACCTACTTTTAAAATTTCTTCACTTTCTTCCATTCCCCTCTCTAAAAGTAAATAAATAAAATCTAAAAAACAATAAAACTTCTTCACTTTCATTGTTGCATGCACTTTATGATTTCTTTACTGAATGTAACTGATTTAAATTTTTACTGGCCTCTGTCTTTTGCTTTAAGGATTGGAAGACATAATGTTTGGTTCATAATTCAGTGTAATTAAAGTTAAAGTTTTGAAAGAAGGAGGTTATTCTCCCTAACCTGTATTTTTTTGTTATTTACTAAATTAAGTTAAAAGAACAAAATGGTGTTGTTTCCTAATGGTTAATTAAGAGATTCTGAACAAAATTGGAGAGCTTTTGAAAAAGGAAGCTTACACCATTGAGAATTTACTCAGCATGTCCAAACTCTTTCCTACCTCCCAACCAAACACACACATTTATACACACAACCCACACTGCATCCTCCCACCCACACTCACAGATATGTGCCACATACTCAGCCCCACACACTCACACACAGACTTTGGTGAATAAAAACTTCCAAGTCAGAGGATTTATTCCTCAGAGATACATTATCATGAAATATTAGGGTTTATTGCAACAGGTTTGAAACCATTCTGTCCTTGTGCTGTATATCAAAGGGTGGGGAGTGGATTTCAAACCTGTTCAAGTCAGCATTGCAGAGGAACAGGACTAGTGACAAGGGACACTTCTGGCTCCTTTCTTTGGATCTTAATACTTCCTATGCCTGAATTAAAGACAACAATTTAGTAGATATTTACAGGCAGCTGTTGTGTGCAAAACACTGTGCTAGCTATTGGGGTATAACTAAGCAGGTGAACAGCCTTCCCATGTTCTCAAGAAGGTACTGGAAATAAAGGGAGAATTTTTTTTAGAAGGGGGTAATTTAAAAGCCCTCACTCATTTTTAAGGTGAGGTCCTGTTTTTATGATGGAGACTTTCCTAATAGTCTCTGGTCAGATGCCTGCCACTGCTGGCAATGCACTGCCTGGGTTCATAACTGAGCTGCCCCACCTCCTGGCTCTGAGCCCCTTTACTCCTCAGCACCTCAGGGTCCTCATACATCGATGAGGAACCCAGAGAGGTCCTCACAGAGCTGCTTCTTGGGTCACCATGGGTGGGCACATGTGCACATGGTATGCACTCCAGTGCCAATTCTACGACCTCCCTAACTCAGAGCTTCATTTTATTTTAAATTTAGAATTCAAATAAGTACTGGTTCAGATTCTTTAAAGAGAAGATTTTTTCTTTTTCAGACTGGGGAGCAGGGAGCAGGAGACCTCTTTATTCCTCTTACAAAGTGTTGGTTTTTAGAAATGTCTCAAAAAGAACAAAGAAAAGTAGCCATTGTCCCCAGTGGTTGTTCCTGCTCCCCAACACATATTTAGCACACTGTCTTGTACACATGGGACACACCTTTCACCTGGCAGGACAAATCCTATTCATTTCCAAGTCCATATTGTTCACATCCTTCCCCACCTGTCCCGGCCTTTTATTTTTTTACTTCCTTTAGGGTCCCTACCTTTCTCTATGTAAAATTTACCCCAAGCATGTTTTACCTAGTCAAGTAATATTCCTATCGGGTTATTACACACCATTCCTATAGCACCTGTGCATTCAAACCACACTGTTCACTGCATATGGCTTTAACATTGCTCTCATGTTATTCTAATGTCACTAGATTATGAAATCCTTGAAGCCAGACCATATTTAAAAAAATTTTTTAAATTCTCACCTGAGGACATTTTTTCATTGTTTTATCATGAGAGATGAAAAGGGAGAGAAAAATATCACTGTGAGAAAGAAATATCCATTGATTGCATCCTATACACACCCTGACCAGGATTGTAAGTGCCCAGGTGGGGGATGGAACAACAACTTAAGTATAGGCCCTGACTGGGAATGGAACCCATAACCTTTCGGTTACAGGAGGATGCTTCAACCACCTGAGCCTCACCAGCCAGGGCCAGACTGTATTTTTAACTTGGTTGCAACTTCTATAGGGGATAACACTTCTAAACCTGTTTTCTTATCTGAAAACAGGAATAATAATACTAGTAATATTTATAGGGTGGTTGTGAGCATTTAGCTAGTACATAGTTGTTGGATATAGTGATCATTTAATAAATTTTAGCTACTATTTTTTTAAATCTTCTTCTGAGGACATATTTTCATTGCTATTTTAGAGACAGAGGAAGGAAGACAGAGAAACATCAATTTAAAAGAGAAGCATTGATTGCTTGCTGCTCATATGTGCTTGGACCAGGAATGGATAGAGTAATCTTGGATGTAGGTCCTTGCCTTTCATGACTTGGAATACTTCTTTCCTGCCCTTTCTTGCCTGCAAGATTTCTTTTGAGAAATCAGCTAATAGTCTTATGGGCACTTTTTTGTAGGTAACTGTCTCCTTTTCTCTTGCTGCTTTTAAGATTCATTTCTTATATTTAATCTTGGGTAATGTAATTATGATATGCCTTGGTTTGTGCTTTCTTGGGTCCAACTTCTTTGGGACTCTGAGCTTCCTGGACTTCCTGGAAGTCTATTTCCTTTGCTAGATTGGAGAAGTTCTCCTTCATTATTTGTTCAAATAAGTTTTCAATTTCTTGCTCTTCCTCTTCTCCTTCTGACACCCCTATGATTTGGATGTTGGAATGTTTAAAGTTGTCCCGGAGGTTCTTAAGCCTCTCCTCATATATATATTTTTTTAATTCTTGTTTCTTCATTCTGTTCTTGTTGAATATTTATTTTTTCCTTCTGATCCAATCTGTTGATTTGAGTCCTGGTTTCCTTCCTGTCATTGTTGGTTCGCTGTACATTTTCCTTTATTTCACTTTGCATAGCCTTCATTTTTCCCTCTATTTTGTGACCATACTCAACCAATTCTGTGAGCATCCTGATCTCCAGTGTTTTGAACTGTGCATCTGATAGGTTGGCTATCTCTTCATTGCTTAGTTGTATTTTTTCTGAAGCTTTGATCTGTTCTTTCATTTGGGCCTTTTTTTTTCCTCAGCACCCCTGTTACATAGTAAGTGGCAGAGCCTTAGCTGTTCACCAGGGCAGGGCAATCACATCACTGTGTAGTGACACTGTATGTGGGGGAGGGGTCTGAGAGGGAACAATGGCACTTGCTCTGCTGTCTGCTGGCTTTCAGTCACTTTCCCCACTACTCACAATCGAATCGGGCCCTTCTGGTGCTGATACCAGATGGTGGGTTTTGTACATTCTAGGACCCTGTGGGTCTCTCCAACGAACTCTGCTATGAGGCTGGGAGTTTCTCCCAGTGCTGCCTCAACCCCCACAGGTGTTTCAGTCAGAGGCTTTGAGGCTTTATTTCCCCTGTGCTGGAACCCTGGGTTGTGTGGTCTGTCTCGCTCCCCAGTTGTTCTTCCTAGTTTATCTGCATGCAAATGTGGGACCACACAGTCTTCAATCCACCACCTTGCTCACCCCGGTCCTCTAGCCACTGCCTTACCAGGAGTCCTCTCCACCCGGCTGCCCGTCTCTGCCCCTCCTACTGTTCTGGATGAATGTTTCTTCTTTAACTCCTTGTTTGTTGGACTCCCATACAATTAAATTTTCTGTCAGTTCTGATTGTTTTTTGTTTTTAAATTTGTTGTTGTCCTACTTTTGGTTGTGTGAGGAGGCCCAGTATGTCTATCTATACCTCCATCTTGGCTGGAAGTCCTGGGCAATTGCACCTTTTATCATTTTAGTTATTACACATAATGTGTTGCCATAGAACCCTTTGTGCCTCCATAATAGTTATTTTATCTTCCTACAAAGCAATGGATAAGAGAGAAGTAGAATAATCAATATCATGTATTTTTCTATTTTGCATTCATGTTAAACCATGGACTGACATTTTGAAATTAGTCTAGATTGATCAGCACAGACTTTAGCCCAGGTGGAAGGTGCTCTTAACATGAAAATAGTCAGTCCCCTGTTCCTTCAGATGCCTCTGCCCCCTTCATGCAGATCCGGCAGAAGACTCACTTCTTAAAATCCAAAATGAAATTCTTGCATTTTCTCTTTAAAATCTAATTACACAGCTTTCTTAATAAAACACACAGGGCATATTTCATCTGTTTTTGTCTTGGTGTGGCTTTATTTCTATTTAACATTTTGGTGTTATTTTTTAATTTCTCTACTTTCTATGTAAATTTATCTTTTAAATTCAAACAAAGCTCCAGATTGTAAAATTGTCCTCAGAGTTCAAATTAATTTTATTTTTATAAACTTACACTTAAAAATAAATAATACTTATGAAAGACATCTGTTAAATACCAAATCACTCACACCTTATGTTAGTTTCTTTCTATTTTTCATCCTTAATTTTAGTATGTTGGAGCCCAAATGATGAAGGGCTGACAAATCAATAATGATGAAGAAGATCAGTAAGACAAATGGGGAGCATACAGACCAAGGCACAGGTGGTTGAGTCTTTTTACTGTTCAGTAGGTAGCATTGATAATGTAGAAACTAGCAGATCATACTTCAAAACAAGTTATATTGTGACAAAAATTACTTATCTAAATCTCAGTTTATGCTTTTTACTTCCCATGTATTTGACTGTTATGGATATTTCAGTATTCAGACTAAATAAAGTAAGTCATGGTGTCATAAAGAGACAACCAATATTCAGCAAGAGTTAAAAAACACAGTAAAAGTACATTGACTATAAATTGAATGAAAAATGATAACCAAATAACTTGTATTTATATATGCATATCTATATGTACATATATATTCCTTAATTATAATTTATATTTCTTTCATAATTTGTTATTTTGGGGTTCATCTTAAAGTACATTAATGTGCAACATAGTGGGAATATTTTCCCTCTCTTTTAAAGCTAGTATTAACATAATAGTTGCTCTTACAATCAAGGACCTCTTAGAATAATTAAGATAAACAATAAAATGCTGAGTATTGTCTTCTCTCTGCTAGTCTATTTTCTATGGTGAACACATGTCTGTATACTAAGAAAAAGAACAAAGGAAAATAAACACTATGAATATAATTTCACCTCTTTCTTTGATGGTGTTACAAATAAGACAACAAACCGCACATGGAAGTGCTTAGGCTAAGCCCCATGTCACCAAACTGAGACTTAATTACAGTTCACTTCTCCCAGAAATGGAGCCTTAAACCAGTCAATCAGGAAACACCTGACCAGTAAAAGTGAGGCAATGTGCCTCATGGACTCCCCACCCTCCCCTAAGGAAAGTGACCTTGTAATAATCAACCCACTTCTTTGCCCAGTATAATTTCCTTATCCTACTCCCTTATGCCTATAAAAGTCTTTCATTTTGCACAGCTACTTGAAGCCCTTTTCTTTCCGATAGATTGGATGCTGACTGATTCATGAATCGGTGAGTAAAGTCAATAGGATCTTTAAAATTTACTCAGTGATTTTGTTTTTTAATAGTGAGGCGAGAGCGAGGATGACTTAAACTTAGAGATTTTTGGCTATCTATTTTAAATATGAAATACTTTACAGACCCAGTAGAAAGTCTGTGGGTTCCCATTAAGAGTTGTGGGGCTAAAAAGAGAGGTCTACCCTCCAAGAGCTGGAATCAATGGAGGACTCTGGAAACATCAACAGGACAAATGAAGTCTAAAAATGGAAAATGTGCTCAAAGACCGGTGGTAGGTGAGCAGCCAGGGATGCTCCCCAGGGAAGCATGGAATTTTTTTGTGGAAGTCGTTCACCCAAATGTTTTCTTAATGTTAGAAAAAACCCTCCAAACTATAATCATTAGACACTTTCGTAAGGTAGGATTGATCTCAAAATGTAATAGACTTGACACAGAACATCTCATTATAAACCTAGAAGTAAGATAAAGTGAAATAACATTCCTCAACAAAACAAATAAAACAGTAAACCTATACAGAGCAAATACATGACAATGTTTTTAGATCAGACTTGATAAAGTGCCTTGTGTGGAGTCTGGCTAGCAGATGTTTATATGTATATGATACCTATTGTTATATATATTGAGATGGCCAAAAAGTTCTTTGGGTTTTTTTCTGTGTGATACCCCTAGTAGCGCTTGGTTGTTTTTGACTTCATTTGAAATGACTTTGTTAGATTGTATTGAGACTGCTGTCATATCAGCATACATTTAAAAAAACTTATCAAAATTGGTGAATTTTTGTGTAGTCATTTTAATATTGAAGGTGGAAGAAAATACACAACATTTTTGGCATATGATGCTTTATTTTTTCAAGAAAGGTAAAAACACAACTGAAATGCAAAAAAAAATTGTGCAGTGTATGGAGAAGGTGTGGGACTGATCGAATGTGTCAAAAGTGGTTTGTAAGGTTTCATGCTGGAAATTTCTCACTGGATGAGGCTTCCTGGTCAGGTAGACCAGCTGAAGTTGATAGGGATCAAATTGAGATATTAATTGAGAACAATTGACATTATACCATGCTCTTGGAGATAGCCAACATACTCAAATTATTCAGATCAATAAAGTTATTGAAAAAATGTGTCTTTTATTTTATGGAAAAAAACTAAACAAACTTTTTGGTCAACCCAATATACATTCCATCAGTATTAACATTATTTATGCCATTGACTCAAGCATTACTGAATACTGTGAATTTCACATATATTCTGCTTTAGAAGTTAGTAAAACATTAATGCATTCACTTTTTAAAACACATAACAGCTATCTGTACTTTCGAACCATCAGCTGTAATAAGTCTTCTTGTATAAACATAGTTTCCTAGCATAATCAGACTCATCAGTAACTTGCCTTTTCACCACAGGGTCTTGGGAAATCCTGCCAGGGAGAAAAAGCTCCAGAGCACTGTGTTTTTTTCCCTATCCAATGTTTATTTTTAATGTTTTTCTTTTTCTGTCCTCACTGAAAAAAAAGCTGTGTGGTGTTCAAAACTCAATGTAAATTCTGATTCCCACTCAGAGAGGGTAAGGTGAGCCAGGGCCCGCCCATATTTTTTATATGCCTGCAGGCCCCTGCTGTAGCTCAAGGAGGGCAGGTACTGTTCTTCCCTGCAGATTGTGGGGCAGGGGTTGTGTCACTGCCACCTGGGTCTCTACTAGGGCCTGCCAGGGGACCGAGTCAGAGGGTCCCTCCCAGGGCATGAAGCTTGCACAGCTGGTCTCTAAGCCAGGCAGACACAGGGAAGGAGGATGGTAAGGGAGAGGCAGGAGGAAGAGAAAACTGGGGCCCTTACCTGTCTGTCTTCTGCTCCAGCCTGACCATAGGGGACAGTGTCAGTGAAGGGCTAACCACTCTGCTGGATTACCGCAACCATGTGTGCAGCTGCAGCCAGCTGCTATCTGCCAGCAGGGCTATAAATAAGGCACGTCCAGAGCACAGGAGATAAGAAGTCAGCCCCTTGCTCCCACCTGCCTTGTAAGGTATGCAGATGGAAAGGGGACACCAGCTCTGTATTCAGCCTGCCTGTCTCAAGGACATCCCAGGGCTTGCACATATTCCAACCATCCAAAGGGCAATCACAGAACCAGGGAGAAATCTCACATTGCCCGATAAACGGCAGAGCCTCCAGGCAGGCTGCCTGCAGCAAGTCCTTCAGATTAGGTGGCTGGCACCGAGGCACAGAAGCAGGAGGAAAGTAGTCCCAGACCATCCAGCACCTCTGGGGGGTGATAGCGATTTTCAGCACTGCCTCTTAGATACAGCAGGCTGATCCTGTCCCCCTGACTCCAGATTCATTTGCTTGGGTGAAAAAGATTCTAGAGGAGTTGAAGGGATTGGTTTAATAAACTCTGGGCCTACAGGAAACCAGAAGTGGAATGCATTTACAGAAATTCCTCTCTCTCCCATCTCATAAATACTTATGAGGGCTTCTTGAGCCATAAACCATTTTCTTTACAGAATTAAAACAGAGAAATCTTACTAAAGCCTTTTAAAAACCACATTCTTGAAGAGGAGAGAAAAGCCTGATTCAGGGGAGCAACAAGCCCTAATCACCCTTATATTTCTTATTTATCAAATGTTTTATTTCTGAAAGTGGTCTCCTTGGTGGTGGAGGTGGGATGGGGAGGATGACCAGGGCCAGGCAATCTAGAGGACTATTTGGCAATGGTTGTTTGCATTATCACAGCTGTTCCACGTCCAGGAATTTATCCTAAGGAAAAAATCTTGGATGTGGGCAGAGGTATAGCTAAAGGGGCCTTTCTTGTAGCTTTTTAAATAATTGGGCAAAGTTGGAAACCATCTAAATATCTAACAACAGGAACTGGTTAAGTAAGGAATAGTATAGCCATAAAGGAAACACTGAAACCTTTAGAGACATCCTAGAAGAATATTTAACAACATGGAGACAATATTATAATATATTGGTAATAAAAAAGCAGGTCACTCTATGGGGAAAATGGTGCTTAATAATAAGTTACTGTATCCCGTAGTCCATAAATATACTTTGAAAGGATTTGTGCAAATGTGAAAATGTGGTCATGCCAGGATGATAGGATTTAGGCTGATTTTGTTTTCTTCTTTGGCTACATGTAATCTCTAAATTATTTACAACAATCTTGTATTTCTTTTATAATAAGAACATTAATTTCATTTAGAATCCAGGTATCCAAGAGTTAGAACAGAGCTTTCTGTGTTTCTGTATTAATGAACCCAAATTTGTTTTAGGATTACAAAATTTCTTAGGGTCTCTCCAATCTTTGGAAAGACCTACATAAGGGTCAGCAGCTTTTTTCATGTCAGTACCAACAACATAATGCAGCAATGTCAACAGAGTCCCTAAGTGCCTCTGTCAAGGTCAAGGTCAGTCAAGGAGAAAGAGAAAGGGAGAAAAAGAGAGAGAAAGGGAGAAAGGGAGAAAGGAAGGAAGGAAGGAAGGAAGGAAGGAAGGAAGGAAGGAAGGAAGGAAGAAAGAAAGAAAGAAAGAAAGAAAGAAAGAAAGAAAGAAAGAAAGAAAGAAAGAAAGAAAGAAAGGGGGGAGAGAGAGAGAAAGAAAAAAGAAAGAAAGAAAGAAAGAAAGAAAGAAAGAAAGAAAGAAAGAAAGAAAGAAAGAAAGGACCATGAAGAGAAAAAAGAAGGAGAATCAAAATAAGGAAGTTTATGAATAGGGGTGATAGAACATGACCATAGCTCCAAATCACCATTACCTGACCTAACACATCCTAATTCATGTTGTGACGAGGTTATAACGAAAGCACTTACTTAAAAGCTATGTGTGTTCTAAAGATGAGCTCCTTTTGTATTGTTTTTCATTTAACTAATGACCTTCAAACCTGACTGTATAATAGAGAGCACATTTTATAGGTTGTGTAATTGGAAGAGGGACTTCCTCCCCCTGGGCCTCCGGGGCTGCTGGTACAAGGGCCCCCAATCCTCTGCCTCTCTTTTGCAGCAGAAACTAGAGTGGGTTGCCTTCTCTATGAAGAGGGCTTGGTCTAAGGCCTGGGGTAGTTTCAAAGCTTTTGGGTTGAGCTACTATTACAGGAGTGGGACTCTAGAACAGGTACCACTTAGGGGCAGAGCCTGGAGGCTGAGGCTAAGCAGCTTTCTGGACTGTTATTTGGAACTTTCAGAGCCAAAGCCTTTCTTGGATGGTCCCCCTCAAGCCTGCCTAACCACCTACCTCAGATTTCAGCTATCTTACAGACATGTGCTCTTTAAATACCTGCTAAGAAGGGGTAACTCTAGCCTCATGTCAGTCCCTGTGCATGGGGTGGGGTTTCCCTGAACCAGGGAAGATCAGTGTGGGGAAGGGCTGAATGGAGACTCTTCTTGGAGGAAGCTGGGCCTGGGCAAAGAAGTGGGGTGTCCACATAATGGGTGGCCTCTGTGAGGTCCAGTGTAAGGGCATACTAGCCTGGGGGGTTCTTTCTTGAGCTCCAGGAACCACTCTCAGAAGCATCCCTGGGTGATCCCTTTCTCCACACCAACTCCCAACCACTGCTTGCACACAGTGTGGGGGATGGATACATGTGAGGGACTCTGCCTGCTGACTGCTACCCCTGGAGCAGATACATTCGAGCAGGAGTGGCACCTGCTTTGGGCGGCTGTGGCCCAGGATTCTGGGCTATGGTCAGGACTGGGTATGCCCGGGAGAAGACTAAATGTGGCTGTGGCACTTGCCTCTCTTCTGCACTATCACAGAGGAATAGGCAGGCAGGCACTTCTTGGTCTAGCTTTCAAAAACCCAGAGACCAAAACTGAAGGACATACTGGTCTGGAACAAACATCTTGATTTTATTCAACGATTATGTTTCAAGCCCCTACTAGGAACCAGAAACTGGCCAGCACAGGATAGCAAGATATGGGGACTCCCAACTGGCCCATGAGCTTCAGGAGTTCATCTCTGGCTGCCTGGGTGAGGACATTCCACCATTGCCAGCACTTCAGCTCTCCAGGCCTGTGCTTGTAGGCATTTTGTTCATGAGATTATGAAACCTACTTGTTCATTCACCAGTACTATTCATTCTTTTTTTAAAAAATAAATATTTATTAAACTTCTTCCATGTGCCAAGCATTGTGGCTAGATCCTGGCCCCTGAGGCTTGAGCAAACTAGAAGAAACCTCAACTCAATGAGCTTACAGTCTATTGTGTGCTATAGTCACACATCATGTGAGCAGGAGCCTCTTATCTTGAACCTGGCACATCTTTCTCTCCTGGTCACTGTAAATGCCATTTACTGCTGGGCTACCATGGTCATCTTTTTGTGTGGTTACTGTCATCAGTGCTCCTTTCTCTAGGGTAGGCAGCCTTAATCTTTCTGTGAACCTGGCTCTGTACTTCTGGAACCTGCAAGAGGTGAGTTGTAAGTGGGATGGGTGCCTCCCCAGCCACTTGAGTGCAACAAGGCCCTGTTGTAAGTCTGGCTCAGGGAGTGTGTGTTTCTCATCTGCCACCAGGGCCAGCAAGGCCCACCTAGCCAGGTGCCTGCAGAACAGCCTTTTCTTCCTCACCCTCCCTGGAGTCGGAAGGCACAGGGGGCTACTGCACCTATCCCTACATGGAGGGAACTAGTCTCTTCTACCCCAGACAGATTTCCTTTGTTTGATTTGTAGTTTCCATGACAGGTGAAGACGAGCTGGCTGGGGAGCCAGAGAAGGACAAGCAGACAGCAGGAGAACTCTCTGAGAGAACAGAGTTTCAGAGAGGAGAGTTGTGGAACAGTATCAACTCTTGTAGGCCAATGGCCCTGGCCAGGTAGCTAGTTAGTTCAAGTGTTATTCTCATTTGCCAAGATTATGGGTTCAATCTCTGGTCAGGGCACATACAAGAAGCAACCAATGAATGTATAAATAAGTGGAACAACAAATCAATGTCTCTCTCTCTCTGTTTCTCTAAAAAAATCAATAGAATAAAATAAAACCCACTCTTGTAGTACAAACAAAGTAAGAATGAAGGACAGCCCTGTTTTCCACTGGAAAGTCATCAGGGCTGAAGCCCTGTGTGTCAGGAGTGCACAGGAGGACTGGGTTATGAAGTGTGCCTCCCACTGAAAGTCTGTCCACAGAAGCCTGGAGGACGAGTCCACATTTGCTACTATGTCCTCATTTTCAAATGAATGCCTTTTGTGGTCTAACTACTCCATTTACTGACATCTCTACATAAACATTCCTTTTGCACTTCCCATAACAATAAACAGGCAAAAACGGTTGCATAAACATCCAATAGTGTAAATATGTCTGTGAAGAGCTCTGGAAAGTTTCAGTCTGAAAAACAGCATCACCATTTGTTGGCGTGACAGAATCCAGGCATCTCTTCTATTCTGAACTTGGCTTATGCTGAACTAGGTTGGGTTATCACACTTACAGGAAGAAAGCAAGTGAGTGCCAAAGACTGGGGAGAGCTTTGCTCAGTTAAGATCCCCTGGATCCAACACATCACTTTGCAAGTCACATGCCAAAAATGCACAAATGCAACACCACAGTATGCCAATAGGTATACATCATTCCTTGTGCTCCAGATACTATGCTCTCTGATTCTCTCTTCCTTAAATCCCTAGCAAATCTTCTGTTACAATCTTCATCCTCACAAATTCTATTACTGATAACACCTAAAGCTAGTTGTACACAAGTAGATCAAAATGTCTGGTCAAAGGGAGGAAACTAACTGGTGGCACATCAAACCTCAATTAAAAACTGAGGGAAAATTTGGAAGGACTGTGCCTTCCTAGTCCCTGAGTTTATACGTGAAACCATTTCCAGATACATCCCCTCTGTGCTTGAGTTAATGAATGGGCTGTAGGCAAGACTGTGATTCTAGAACCATTTACACTTAACCGTGTGGTGGGGCTATTGGAGGTGCTAGGATTCCTGGAATGGAAGGGCCTGAGGGCCTCTCTGTTTGTTCCTTTTCCTTCCTCCTTGCTCCCTTCCCAGGTGACTGATGTTGTTACAGGGTGCAGCCAAGAGGGGGGGACCCCAAATGGGCATTTGAAATGGGGTCCAGAACTCAAGGTGTCCAGAAGATTTAAAGATGTCTTCACCCCTTCACCCATAGGTGTGAGTTGGGGAAGGGGCACGCAAAGCAAGAACATGCAGGGCAGCTTTGCAGCTAATCCATGGCATGGTCATTTAACATACCTATAGCCTTTGGCTGGTCACTTAGATATGCTAAATAGCTATGGCCATGCTCTAGGCCAGGGGGATGGGAAGGGACCTCCCCAGCAAGATGTGACTGGGGGGCAGGTCCCCGAGTTACAGCACCTGTGTGGGAGCTCGGAGAAGATTGGCTCCATGACATGGGGTCACAACTGCCCAGACCCACAATGATGACCAGAAAAGCTGAAAAGGACAGCAGAGTTCTGGCATGTGAGGCCGATTGTAGGAGGAGTTGGAAATGGGGCTGCAGGGGAAGATTGGTGCGGGGATTTAAACCCAGACATGGCAGCCATTGAGAGGAGAAGCACACGGTTTTGGCTGAGTTGGGACTCCTGTGGCCCTGGGAGAGAGGACCACGTGCCTTTGCCAGAGTGCGGACCCCTGCAGCTTTAGAAGGGGGAACCACCACCTGGTTTTAGCAGAGATCCCGGCAACACAGCTGAGGGTGCCAGGAACCCAGGGAGGTCTCCCAGTCAAGACAGATTACTGACTGGGAATAACCAGAGGACTGCCTGAGCCATGGACTTCTATTTCTTTTCCTGAAATACGGTACTACAGACTGGGCAAAGGGGGTACTCTGGACTGGGAAGGACTGTGTCTGTTTGTGGGTGTTTTAAGGGACTTTAGGATTTTTGATGAAGACATTAGGTCACTACTTTAAGTGTGTATAGCATTAAATAAACATTTCCTTTTCACGAATCTCTGGCATTGAGAGACATCTTTCCTATAGATGGCGGACATAACAGACCTGGGGCTTCTTTCAGTAATAGTATATCGTCCCAAGGTTCCCCTTGTTGTGCTCTGTAACAATGTGAATGAGCACAAAGGAACTCTCTGTTCTCTGGCTTCCTGGTTGGGTTTAGCCAGTGGAATGAACTGGCAAGAGATCAGATGGCAGGAGTGTGACCCTCCCTGCAGGACAGCTGCAAGTTGGCTGTATGTCTCCATGGGAGGCCACAGTGCCATTTGGGGCCCCTCCCCAAACTCTGGGAACAGTTTCTTCTCCTTGACCCTAAGGGCTAGGGATGCAGTGACTTTCCACAGTTGCCAGGTCAAGGGTCCTGCACTGTTCCTTATTGCTTTTCCTAACTGCTGCCCACTCCTTTGTAAATAGTTCCTGTGTTAAATCTGTCCTCTATTTACCTCAGCTGGGTGTGGCATCTCTTTCTTTCCTTCATTGACTGAGAGTGAAAAGCCTGAATATCTTCTGAAGCAGTTACAGACGGAGAACTAGTCCAATGCCCTGCTGTAACAGGGTGCAGCCAAGAGGGGGACCCCAAAGAGGGATTTGGAATGGGGTCCAGAACTCAAAGTGTTCAGAAAATATTAGGATGTCCTCACCATCCCCCACCACAGGTATGGGTTGGGGGAAGGGACACATGGAGCAAGGCCTTTGAGAGCTGTTTTGCATAGCAACAGCTTTGCAGCTACCCTCTGCTGTGGTCATTTAACACATCTATAACCTTTAACTGGTTACATAGATATGTTAAATAGCTGTGGCCATGCTCTGAGCCAGGGGAATGGAAGTAACTTCCCCACCTAGACATAAATGGGGGGCAGGTCCCCCAAGTTACAGCGCCTGCGTGGGAGCTTGGAGAGGATTGGCTCCATGACATGGGGCCACACCTGCCCAGACTCATGATGGCAGCCCACTAAAGCTAGAAGGATATGAGTGCTAGCAGGTGTAACTGATTGTAGGAGGAGTCGGAAATGGGGCTGCGGAGGAAGATTGGTGCAGGGATTTAAACCTAGACTCCACAGCCATTGAGAGGAGAACCATGAGGCTTTGGAAGAGTAGAGACTCCAGCAGCCCTGAGAGAGAGAATCACCATGCGGCTTTAGTAAAGAACCACCACTCAGCTTTGGCAGAGTGGTGACCCCCCTCCTTGCAGCCATTGAGGGGAGAGAATCACATGGCTTTGGCAGAATGGTGACCCCCCCCCGCAGCCACTGAGGAAGGAGAACCATGTGGCTTTGCCAGAGTGGGGACCCCCACAGCTTTAAAAGGGGGAACCACCACCCAGCTTTAGCAGAGATCCCAGCGATACAGCTGATGGTGCCGGAAACTGAGGGAGGCCTACCAGCCGAGATGGATTACTGGGAAGAACCAGGGGCTGCCTGAGCCACGGACTTCTATTTCTTTTCCTGAGATATGGTACCCAAGACTGGGCAAAGGGGGAAGGAAGGACTCTGTGTGTTTGTGGGTGTTTTAAGGGACTTTGATGAAGACATTAGGTTGCTACTCTAAGTTTGTATAGTATTAAATAAACATTTCCTTTTCTTTTCACAAATCTCTGACATTGAGAGATGTCTTTCCTCTGGCAGCAGACATAATGAACCTGGGGGGTTCCTTTCAGGTAATAGTATATCATCCCAGGTCCCCCCCTTATTGCTCTGTAACACTGCCCTAGCCCTCACCCCATGGGTCTGTGAATGAAAGGGAGAGTGTGGATTCTGTGATGGATGGGTACCTCTGTGCTGCTGCCACCATGTGGCCAGGAGTTTCCCTTAGATGATGGGATTGTCTAGCACCCACTGCATGGGGCACATAAGCCTTCAGATTCTGGTGCAGCCAAGGTGGAAGGGGGAATCCCAATAACACCAAGAGGGGAATTTCCTACCATGCTGGTGGAGTGGGTGCGCATTATCCTAGTTGAGTTGTTTTAAGGGAAATAAAGCAATATTTCCCACATACCTGTGTTTCTAGACTGAGATACACACAGGCTTTAATAACTATACCTGCCGTTTACTGAGCTCTTAGGATATGTGAGGCACTATTGAGGGTGTTAACTACAGAAGCATGTTCTTAAATGACATGTGTCTGTCCTCTCCCTCAGTGGTGATGTAGAACACACAATGATGGTTATGATAAAATAATAATGCCATTATTATACAGTTATACCACTCTTCATCTGTTTGTTCTTCTTCCAACCGAGGTGGAGGTGAGGAAACCTCTAAGCTGTGAGAGTCTGACAGTCGGAAGGCAAATCCAGCTTATCCCCAAGGAGAGAGAGAGATGGCAAGAGACTACCCATGTAGCTGGAACCACCTGTTTTCTTGAGTGCCTCTTGCTATGCTCAGGGACTAACATCCTAAAGCCAGGCTAATGACAAGCTGGAAAGCACAGCTGGGAGAGACAGTAGATCTTCAGCCAACTTACTCTTTAGCAGGTAGATACTCTTCTCCCCACTCAGCAAGTCTACACTTCAGTTCTGCTTATTCTTCTGTTCATAAAAGTTGAAACTAAAGAGCACAAAGAAAAAGGGGAAAATAACCACTCATTTCCTATTTCTTGAGATGCATTCATTGTTCATTCCATTCCTAGATGACTAAAGTGTTTATTGACCTGCTCTGATTGCCATGACAGTGAGAGACAGACTTTCCCCTCTCTCACCTTAAGTCCATCCAGCTATCCCAGTCTAGACTAACCTAATCAGGCCTTGTCTCCCTTAGAATCCAACGTAGCATCACTTTATTGCAAAACAATCTTGTAAGGCAAAATTGTGTTGAGTTGCTCAAAGTGTAGCCCTTATGACTCATACTGTACTTACAAAAGTACAATAATTTAAAATGTCCTAAATGCTTAGACTTATGGATACAAGTTCAGGAGGAAAACCACAAGGTAAATATATTTTTTAATGTAAAATACACACAATGTAAATTTTACCATTTAAACTATTTTAAATCGACAGGTTGGCGGCATTAAGTACATTCACATTGTTGTACAACCATCACCACCATCCATCTCCAGAACTTTCCATCTTTCCAAACTGAAAATTTTTACCCATTAAACAGTTGTGGGAGAGGAAGAAACTTTCCTCCACTTTCCTTCTATGTTCTTTCTACTGGTCTAGTAATTAAACTGATATGAGACAGATAACAAGAGAAAAATAACCAAATTTAATTACATGTGTACATATGGACACCTCACATAATAAGAGTCAGAGACCTCACATACATGACAGTTTCAGAGACAGAAAGTTAAAATGAGGTATTTGTGACATCCTGAGCTAAGGATGAGGTAAGAGGCCTAGGGGCTTCAGTGGAGACAAAGGTCATTACAGGAGTTATTTGTTCAGTAATCAGAAATCTGCTCTGCTCCTGTAGACAGGTCAGAAAAGATATCTCATCTTTGGTGATAAGTCTTATCACGGGCAAGACCCTTAATTTAAATTCTTCTAGGTAGTTAAGAGAAGAGCCAAAGTTTTTCCTGAGCCTGCAGGGTCTCAGTTGCCTTCAGCTCAAAATAACCCACATGTCAAAGTAGCATATCTTGGGGAAGCCAGTTCTGACCCCTTCCCAGTAACTGCCCAAGCCTTCCTCTCTTCAGTCTTGGCAACCACCATCCTACCTTCTATCTCTATGAATTTGACTCATCTAGGGACCTCATGTATGTAGAATCACACAGTTTGTCTTTTTGTGACTGGCTAAAGGAAACAAAACTTTTTCCTTTATACTCTCACAACATTTCACTTCTGACATTAAATGTCTTTTTTTTTCCCCCTCACACCAACAAATTCTCCAGTTCTCTGTGGATACCAACTGGGTGTCCCACAATTCAATTAAGTTCTGACTCTACCCACTTGAAGTTAGCATCAGAACCACAGATTAAGGGCTCAGCCCCACAAGACTGCCCCTACTTTTAGGTGCCAATCACAAATTTGGGTCTCTTCTGACGTCTGGCTATAATCAGAGGTTCCCACAATCCCCTTCTTGGGTTCTATAATTTGCTTACATTTGCCTGGTTTTTTTTTAAGACTACAACTCACACCCTAGCCAGGTGACTTAGTTTGTTGGAGTGTCATCCTCTACACCAAAAGCTTGAGGGTTTGAATCCCAGTCAGGGCACATATCTACATTGTAGGTTCAACCCCCAGTTGGGGCACATACAGGACACAACCAATTGATGTTTCTCTCATATCAATGTTTCTCTCTCTTACTCTCTAAAATCAACAAACATACCCTCAGGTGAGGGTTAAAAATTAATAGTAAAATAAAAAATAAAGACTACAACTCAGAAATAGCCAGATGAAAGAGGTGCATTGGGCAAACTATGTGGTGTCTCAGGCAGCAGCTGTGAATCTTGTCATGGTTCCAGTATCTGTTAGGTGACCTCAGCTTTTGGACCCATCACTCTTCCCCCCACTGAGACCAGCAGTGGCTTCCCATCTTCCAGTTCTCTCATTAAATTCTCTTTGTTAAAATTACTTGAAGTAGATTTTATATTCCTTTTTAGGCGTCCTAAGTGGTCCACAGATTTTATGTTAATTAAAGCCTTATTATAAACCAATATCTGGACAAGTGAACTAAAAATGTATCCCAGTCCTCTGAATCAAACTAATTTATCTTTTCTTGTTTAAGTGAGCTTTGTGTCCTCCAAGACCAGGACAGAGATGATTTGAGGAAGTAAGTTCCTTACTTAGCCTTAATCAGGGTATAGGACTATGTAGAGGGAACTAGCAACATGTGTCCCAAATCAGGGAATAGGGTGCTTTGACAGCTAGATAGAATATAGGAGAGCCCGGACTATAAGGGATAACAGTGAAGAGGATAGACAATAGTATGGTGATTACCAGAGGGAAAGGGGGGTGGGGAGGTGGGGAGGGAAAAAAGGGGATAAATGGTGACAGAAAACTTGACTTGGGGTGGTGAACACACAATACAGTGTACAGATGATGTGTTACAGAATTGTATCTCTGAAACCTATATAATTTTATTATCCAATGTCATCCTAATAAATTCAATAAAAGAAGAAACTAGAGAGCAGAATTCCTCATATATCTTTATCATGACCATCCACAGGTATATAATTCAGCCTTATTCTATCCACCAGTAATGTGCTTTGAGAGTTTCATTCATTCATTCATTCATTCAACAAATATTTACAGGTTGCCTTTTAAGTGAAAGCTGCTATGTTATTATACATAACCCTAGGTATTCATTTTTCACAGTGGCTTTTCATTACCTTGAATACCTCTACTAAATACCTCTACCTAAAAATACTTCTACTTCTGCTACATTATGGAGAAATTTCCAGATGAAATACATGTTTAGTAATTCATGTCTGACCCTCTATTTGACTTTCTTTTTTTAATGTATTTTATTGATTATGCTATTACAGTTGTCCCATTTCCCCCTTCTCTCCCCTCCACCCTGTACCCCCTCTCCCACCCACATTCCCCCCTTTAGTTCATGTCCATGTGTCATACTTATGAGTTCTTTAGCTTCTACATTTCCCGTACTATTCTTGCCCTCCCCCTATCTATTTTCAACCTACATTCTATGCTACTTACTCTCTATACCTTTTTCCCCCTCTCTCCTCCTCCCACCCCCCTGCTGCTAGCCCTCCATGTGCCCTCCATTTCTGTGGTTCTGTTCCTGTTCTAGTTGTTTACTTAGTTTCTTTTAGTTTTGCTTTAGGTGTGGTTGTGAGTTTGCTGTCCTTTTACTATACATGTCTTTATCTTCTTTTCTTAGATAAGTCCCTTTAGCATTTCATAAAATAAGGGCTTGGTGATGATGAACTCCTTTAACTTGACCTTATCTGAAAAGCACTTTATCTTCCCTTCCATTCTAAATGAGAGCTTTGCTGGATAGAGCAATCTGGGATGTAGGTCCTTGTCTTTCATGACTTGGAATATTTCTTTCCAACCCCTTCTTGCCTGTAAGGTCTCTTCTGAGAAATCATCTGACAGTCTGATGGGAACTCCTTTGTAGGTGACTGTCCCCTTATCTCTTGCTGCTTCTAGGATTCTCTCCTTCGTTTTTACCTTGGCTAATGTAATTCTGATGTGCCTTGGTGTGTTTCTTCTTGGGTCCAACTTCTTCGGGGCTCTCTGAGCTTCTTGGATTTCTTGGAAGACTGTTCCCTTTGCCAGATTGGGGAAGTTCTCCTTTATTATTTGTTCAAATACGTGCTCAATCTGTTGCTTTTCTCCTTCCCATTCTGGTACCCCTATAATTCGGATGTTGGAACGTTTAAAGGTGTCCTGGATGCTCTTAAGCTTTTCCTCGATTTTTTGAATTCTTATTTCATCATGCTTTCCTGCTTGGTTGATTCTATCTTCCTTCTGGTCCACTGAATTGTTTTGAGACTCAGATTCCTTCCTTTCACTATTGGCTCTCCTCCGCGTATCTTCCTGCATCTCTTTTATGGTAACCTGCATCCTTTCATCTAAATTGTGCCCAAAATCAACCAACTCCGTGAGCTTTCTGATCACCAGTGTTTTGAACTGTGCATCTGATAGATTGGCTATTTCTTGGTTGCTCAAAAGGATGAGTCCTGGGGGACTGATCTGTTCTGTTGGAAACATGTCTTATGTCTTTCCCTGTCTCTCCTATTTTTTTTTTCCGGTCTGGTTGCTCTTGTTACGGTGGGGGACGGAGCCTTAGGTGTTCTCCGGGGCTGGGCACCCCGGTCGCTAGATTGTGATGTTATATGTGGGGGCAGGGGCGGGGGCGGGAGTGGGAGGGAACAATGGTGGTAGTTCCGTTCTCCTGGGCTCAGACCCTTCTTTGGGATCCTGGGCTGCGAGCTCTGCCCTGGTCCACAATCGCTGCCTCACTGGGTCCGCCAGCCGCAGCTTGTGTACTCAGGGATCACCGCTGCATTCTTGTGCCCCGGATGGCTGTTGCGCCGATTCCACGCCAAATTTTCCCTGACCTCCGCGCACCGCCGACCCGCGCCAGCCCCACGCCCGCCCAGCTCATCGTCTCCCACCAGTCTGGATGTACAGGTCTACTTCAACTTCTTGGCTGTCTGACTTCCATTCAGATAAATCCTCTATCAGTTCTAACTGATATTCTATCTGTAAATTATTGTTGTTCTAATCTTGGTTGTGCGAGGAGGTATGGTGCATCCACCTATTCCTCCATCTTGCCGGAAGTCCCTCTATTTGACTTTCAATCACCTCATTTTATCTTTAGACACTTGTTAGGTTTGTGTCATAGAATTAAAATTTGGGCCTGGTAAAATTTGGAAACTCATTTAATTTATATGAAATTATTAAGAAAGAAACAAACAAGAAAATACCCCACCAGCAGCTTGAAGCTCAGGGAAGCCAGTCCCAGGAGGGGCCAACGGTTCCAAATGCTGTTGCTGACCTCAGCTTGGGCTCAACATGTGTGCACAATTCAAGACATGTGGACCCGAGTGAAAAAGAAGTCTTGGAAGCACAGCCACAACAGCTGTTTCTGTGACAACTAATGTTTATTTTCTGTAATTATGTCAAAGTCACTCCTGGCAACTAATTTGTAATTCAAGCCCTGGCACTGCCCTGGCCAAGTGCTGATGGACAGCTTCTATAACTACAGTGAGAGTGATAAGCTGATGTTGATCTGCTTAGCACTATGGAAAGAATTTAAGAATAAGGGTGGACACTGGTGCAGGAGACAAAGAGTAGGGTGGTAATATGTTACCAAGTAAAACACACAGAATGTCAGAGTTTGGAAGCTGGATGTCCAGCTAATTGTCAGATGTTGAAATTCATCCAATGCATTTTCATAATCATGAGATAAGAAAAGACATAAAAAACTGAAACCATAAAAAATTGAATTGGGCTACATAAATACTATGTACAAAGGTCAAAAGGCAAACACAAACTGTAGGAAAAATTTATGACATATGTCAGAGTATTAATATCCCTAATATAGTTTGTATAAGTTAACACGAGAAGGTTAACAATCCAATAGAAGAGTAGGTCAAGCAGGTAAGGCTGGTCATTTATCTAGCACAGTGAGTTTCAACTGGTGTGCTGCAGCACACTGGTGTGCAACAAGAATTTTTAAAACATGCAGTACCTGACTCTTTTGTCAGGGGCATCAATCTCTTTTCCCTTAGATTGTCAAATAAAAAATGACAAGAGCCAACACAACCATAACCACCCAGTGTGAATGAACCAAAATTATACCTTGTTTTTTTTTGTTTTTGTTTTTTTTCAGATCAGGAAAAATTACAATATACTCTTTGGTGTGCTGCAGAATTTTAGTAATTAGTTTATGTGTGCCGTGAGATAAAAACGATGGAAAATCACCGATCTAGCAGCATCCAGAAAAGAGGTAAATGACCTAATTAAAATGTGACAATGTCACAAGCAATAAAAGAAAGGCATTTAGAAACAAAATTGAGATGTCATTTTTTTCAGTCATATTGGCAATGATTAACAGTTGACATTGGTCAATGTCGATGTGCCAGAATCAACTGGCTACTCTCATGTACAGTGTATGGGCAAACAGTAGAAATTAGGTAGGATTTCTGGAGGACAGTTTAACATGTTTGTTAAAATTTAAAATCATCATGCCATTTGATATAGAAATTCCATTTCTAGAACTCTGTTTTAAGAAAATGTTTGATAATTGTGAGAAGATATAGATGGAAGGATTTTCATCATAGACTTACTGATAGCAGGAAAAAATGGGAACCACCTGAATGCTTATCTATAAAGTTTTACTCAAATGAAATCACTGTACATCCAAACAATGTAACACTTTGCACACAGTTCAATCATAAAGATGAAACACAGCTATATTGACTGAATAAAATGTCTGCAACACATATTAAATTTAAAAAGCATGTTACTGTGTAAAATAGTATGGAGAGAAGGATACCATCAGTGTAAAATGGCATACTCTTTGCTGTGCATTTATACCTGTATTATGCAGAGAGTTGTTTAGAAGTATATTCAGTGGAATATAAACATTAGAACCAGTGGTTTTTTCTGTGGGTGGTGGAAAATTGGGTAGTTATTATTTTATGCTTTAGATTTTCCTGAATTATTATTATTTATAATGAACACATATAATTTTTAATCAGAAAAATGAGAAGTTATTTTCAATAAAATAATAACTTTTCATAAAGATTCAATAGCTAAACTAGAACTCAAACTCCACCTCCTGGATTCTCTGTCCAATCTTTTCCCCACATTGTTGCAGGGCTGTTTTATCATCCATCGGCAATGCAAAACCTTAGGTTTGTCTGTGGGTGGTTCAAATGATGAGTGGCAAGGAATACCCTGTTAGAGAGTTCTTGAACTTTCAGGGTGAAAAATAAAAATGTTCCTTGGTTCCTCTTTTATCAGTTTATGGAGAATTTCTCCATCCTCTTCCGAACATCATCATGTCAACAATGACAGCAATGACAAAAGTGTCTGCTACCTTAGTTTAATATTCTACTTTAGGAGAAGCATCAAGATAAATAATTGAATAGGATAGCCCTTCTTCTTGAAATTAGCCCCAAACAGTTACAATCATATTGCAAAGCTTATGCATGTATGAAATGCTCACATTTTAAAAACTTTGTATGTTTTTTGAACCTGTTTACATCTGCAGCCTCTAGCATTCTTTTATTTTAAAAAATTGATTTGAGAGAGAGAGAGGAAAGGAGGGAGGGAGATAGGAAGGGAGGGAGAGAGAGAGAAACATTGATGTGAGAAACATCAGTCGGTAGCCTCCAGTGCATGTCCTGACTGGGGATCAAACCTGCAATTTTTTGTTCTATGGGATGATGCTCCAATCAGCTGAAGCACCCAGCCAAGGCCAGCATTCTTTTTTTTTTCTTTTTAAAATTTTATTTGCAATATTATGACAGTTTATATTCAATATTATTTTGTATTAGCTTCATGTGTACACTACAGTGGTTAGACAATCACATATTTTACAAAGTGTTCCCCCCTCCGATATTTCCTGTACCCACCTGGCACCATATTTAACACTCTTTGATATTATGTAGCTTTTTCTCAGTTTACGACAGGCTGTACAAAGCAGTATTTTCTTGTATTTGTCCTAACCTCACTTATTTCATACTTTAGGTAAGAGAGCTCTTCAGGGTTTAAATTTCAGTCTTTGTTTACCAGCAGCATGCACACTTGTAGAGTACCAAAGAATGCCCAGGAATTAAGTGTGAACTCTTTCCTAAGTGTGTTGTTGGCACACAGAGAAAGGGAGCATTTTGATGAGGATCAGTTTGCACACACCTGGCAGCCAAGTGATCCTGGCAAGAAAATCTATTGCTGGAGTGTCCCCAGAATCATCCAGCTGGACTTAATTGAAGAACTATTTTATATTAGCTCAGGCATGAGCAGGGGAAGAATAAACCAATCACTCAGCCGGATTATTTAAAAAAAGGGTAAAGATTATATTCAGGTGTTTGAATATATTAGATGCACAGAAAAGTTCCAATCAAATTACCTATTAAAAGGAGCAAAGGACCATCAGGAGACAGACTTGACTGAATGTTTCAGGTATTTTTGTCAAAATCTGTATATTTGATAATACATCTTATTTTCCTAATTATTCTTTTTAGATTCTTAAGGGACATCATGAAAGGTGAAAAGGGGTTGACATATGTTGACAAAGATCTGTATAACTGTACATGAAAACAGTGAATTTGATTTTTTAGGTACATAGCTCTTGAGTAATTTTAACATTTTTACCAGAATTTTGAAATTAAACAGAGACAGTATTCAGCTTTTAGTATTCAGTATATACAGCATGAGCTCTAAAGGAGATTTTTCTTTCAAGTAAACATATACAAATTATTTATGTTCTGCTAGGCAGTCCAGTCCAATTGGAGGGAAAGTAACCAGTTTTAAGAGGGTGGCAGGCATATTGCAAATAAGTTTTTGCAATGTATTCAGAGCATAGAAACCAATTTAGTTAACACTATGAAACAATTAGATACAAAAATCCTAGAATGGCATTTGTTTAGGGAAAAGTAGGACAGAAAGCATCAGGAGTCTGAAAGCAATGGAGTCTTGAGGCAGGGCATGCAAAGGCTTCAGGGCATTCCAGGTTTGGCATGTCCTGATTTAAATGTATAACTCTATCAGAAGTCCTATAAAACTCCATGCAATCATGCTTATATGCAGATTGAAGGACCACTCATAGGCCTCAGCATCAGAATTTGAATGAACAAGTCCAAGACTGTGGCAGCTTTGGAGGATGATGAACTCACCCCCTGCTTGTACGAGAAAACTAAAAAATGTACAAATGTAGAAAGCAATTACACCTGCAAGTCCACTGCGGGCTGAATGGACAGCTTCTAAAAAACATACAAGAGAAACGGACTGAATAGAGAAGGCTGGGGAGGCAAGGGAGCCCCCTGGGAGCTGTGGGAACTCTCCAGGCCAGAGGAGCTAGTGAATACCATTGTTTAGATTCCAAACCATTTCCATAGGGCAGGTGGGAACTCTATTCCAGTGCTTTGGCCTACCTGCAAGATCAGGGACTCAAATCATTGCCTGAAGCTTTTTGCCTCAAAGAGAGCAAGCAGGAGCAATCATGTTATCACCACAGATACCTGACCTCCATTCCAGATGAGTGGAGTCCACTGTCTAAGTTCAGTATGCCAGTGACCCAGGCGCTATAAGTGCCTTCCCAACTCCAAACAGCTTCCCCAAACCACCTGGCACATAAAACCTACACAGAAGTCAGTTTTACATAAGACCACTTTCTGTACAACAAACAAGAGAGACACTGTAGAGAGAAGACTGGAGTGGCAGAAGCTCCCTGGGGACTGTGAGAATTCTCCAGCATTGGAAGTGCTGATGAGTATCATTGATTATGTCTCCCCCAATCCATACAGTAGGTAGGGGTTCTATCCAGGTACTCTGGCCTACCTGCAAGGTCACGGCAGCAAGCTCCTGGACACATCACCTGAGCTCATTTTACTTTGAGCAAACGTAGCAAGCAGGATCAACAGGGCATTACTACATGCACCTGGCCTCGTCACCTAGTGCCACTACAGCCTGGTAGGCAAGTGTCCCCATCTCCTTAATCACCCATTTGGCTCCTACAAGCCTGCCAAAATGACCCAGCAAACACAGCTTACAGACAGGATCCTTCTATATAAGGTGACTTTTTCAAGGCTAAGAGAGAGAGTTATTTTGTCAAATTCATAAAAACAAACATATAAAGTCAAACACAATGAAAAGATAGAAGAATATCTCTCAAATAAAGGAACAAGGATAATTCCCAGGAAAAATAAACTCTAAGGAAAAGGATACAGATAATTTGCCTGATTAAGAATTCAAAGAAATGGTCATAGGAATGCTCTTTAAACTTGAGAGTGGAAAAGGAGAACTTAGGGACAACTTCAACAAAGAGTGAGAAATTACACTAAAGAACAAAGCAGTCCTGAAGAATATAATAACTGAACTAAAAGATACATTGGATGAAATTAACAGCAGATTAACTAATATAGAAGTACAAATCAGCAACCTGGAAGTCAGAATAGTGGCAATGAACCAATCAGAAGAGCAAAAAAATAAAAAAAAAATATGAGGATAGTTTAAGGGACCTTTTGGAAAATATCAAGAGCTCATACATTAGTATTACAGGGATCCCAGAAAGAGAAGAAAGAGAGAAAGGAACAGAAACTTTATCTAAAGAAAATTATCTTTTAGTAGTATTAAGCCTTTTAATGGGTACCTGAGGACACAATTCTTTCTGAAGTTGTGACTATTCATAGTCCCCTTTCCTGCAATTATAGTTTTCCTTTTACCATTTATGCTTCAAGACTCAATATAAATATTCCCACATTGTTTTACACCTTTTTTCCTGAACTTTGTGAAATTTTCTTTTCTGAAATCCCTGAATTATCAAGGCAAAGTTAACTACTGCTTCTTCTGTATTATCACTGTCTCTTGTAAAAATATTTGAGAATTTTTAATAATATTTATGGTATAAGTATTTGATTACTACATTATGTTTATTGTACTATTATACTATAATACTTATAATATTTTCATAGATGTTTATTTCTTTTTCCCCACCTTCAAGGTATGGGAGGCCTGATCTATTTTTGCATCCTAAGCATGTGGCACAATCTGGCAAGTAGGAAATAAATGCAATAAAGTCCTGTTAGATAACTTAGTTAACATAAGACAAAAACAGAAATACCATTAAGTGATTGTTGTTTTAAATATGTGCTCTCTTCTGTAAAGACTCTATGATAAGAATATGTGATTGTTATGGTACGTCTAAATTAAACCTAAAGATGATCATTGTCATATGTTTACACACAATCAACACCTTACATTTATTGTGCTACCTCTGTTTATTCAGTTTTTGAGAGACTATGTTTGACTTTATCAGGATCCTTTTATATACCTTCCTATTCACTTTGCATCATGGAATATGTCTTCTTTTTTTTTTCTATTTTTTTATTTTAATCATTGTTCAACTAGTTTTCTCCCTTTTACTCCCACTCCAGCCCACCCACCCAACCCTCCCCACTTCCCTCCCATTACAACCCTCCCCCTAGTTTTTGTCCATGTGCCCTTTAAATTTGTTCCTGTAAATCCTTCCTATTCTCCCCTGAAATTCCCTCTTCTCTCCCCTCTGGTCACTGTCAGTCTGTCCTCTATTTCATTGTCTTTGGTTATATTTTCTTGTTTCTTTGTTTTGTTGTTTAGGTTCCTGTTAAAGATGAGATCATATGGTATTTGTCTTTCATTGCCTGGCTTATTTCGCTTAGCATAATGCTTTCCAGCTCCATCCATGCTGTTGCAAAGGGCAGGAGCTCCTTCTTTCTTTCTGCTGCATAGAATTCCATTGTGTAAATGTACCATAGTTTTTTGATCCATTCATTCACTGATGCACATCTAGGTTGCTTCCAGCACTTGGCTATTGTAAATTGTGCTGCTATGAACATTGGGGTGCAAAGGATCTTTTGTATTGGTGCTTAAGTGTTCTTAGGATATAGTCCCAGAAATGGAATTGCTGGGTCAAAAGGCAGATCCATTTTTAGTTTTCTGAGGAAGTTCCATACTGCTTTTCATAGTGGTTGTACCAGTCTGCATTCCCACCAACAGTGCACTAGGGTCCCCTTTTCTCCACAACCTCTCCAACACTTGTTGTTTGTTGCTTTGTTTATGATGGCCATTTTGACTGGTGTAAAGTGGTATCTCATTGTGGTTTTAATTTGCATCTCTCTGATAGTTAGTGATATTGAACATCATTTCATGTGTCTTTGGATTTTCTGTATGTCCTCCTTGGAGAAGTGTCTGTTCAAGTCCTTGCCCATTTTTTAATTGGGTTGCTTGTCTTCTTAGAGTGTAGTCATATAACTTCTTTATATATTTTAAAGATTAACCCTTGTCTGAGGTATCATTGGCAAATATGTTTTCCCATACAGTTGGTTCTCTTTTTCTTTTGGTACTTTTTTCTTTAGCTGTGCAGAAGCTTTTTATTTTGATGAGATCCCATTTGTTTATTCTTTTCTTTGTGTCCCTTGCTCTAGGGGACATATCAGTAAAATGTTCCTATGTGAAATATCTGAGATTTTCCTACCTATGTTCTATTCTAGGACTTTAATGGTGTCACGGTTTATATTTAAATCTTTTATCCACCTTGAATTTATTTTAGTATAAGATGTAAGTTGGTGCTCAAGTTTCATTATTTTGCACGTAGCTGTCCAGTTCTCCCAACATCATTTGTTGAAGAGGCTATTTTTATTCCATTTTATGTTGCTGCTTCCTTTGTCAAATATTAATTGACTGTAGAGACTTAGGTTTATTTCTGGGCTCTCTGTTCTGTTCCATTGGTCCCTGTGCCTGTTTTTATGCCCGTACCAGGCTGTTTTGATTACAGTGGCCTTGTAGTATAGTTTAGTATATTGTGGTATTGTGATCCCTCCTACTTTTCTTTCTCAAAATTGCAGCAGCTATTCGGGGTCATTTATGGTTCCATATGAATTTTTGAAGTGTTTCTTCTATGTCTGTGAAATAAGCCACTGGTACTTTAATAGATATTGCATTGAATGTGTAAATTGCTTTGGGTAGTATGGACATTTTGATGATATTAATTCTTCCACTCCATGAACACGGTATATGTTTCCATTTGTTTGTGTCTTCCCTGATTTCTTTCCTCAGTGTTATGTAGTTTTCTGAATACAGGTCTTTTACCTCTTTGGTTAGGTTTATTCCTAGGTATTTTATTTTTCTTTTTGCTATTTCAAATGGGATTTTTTTCTTAATTTCTGCTTCTGCTGTTTCATTGTTTGTGTACTGAAATGCCTTTCATTTCTGGATATTGACTTTGTATCCTGCTGTTTTGCCAAATTCATTTATTAGGTCAAGCAGTTTTTTGGTAGAGTCAATAGGATTTTCTATGTATACTATCATGTCATCTGCAAACAGTGACAGTTTTGTTTCCTCCTTTGCGATTTGAATGCCTTTTATTTTTTTTTCTTGTCTGATTGCTGTGGCTAAAACTTCCAGTACTATATCGAATAGAAGTGGTGAAAGTGGACAATCTTGTCTTGTTCCTGATTTTAGTGGAAAAGATTTTAATTTTTGGCCATTGAGTATGATGTTGGCTGTAGGTCTCTCATATATGGCCTTTATTATGTTGAGGAATGCTCCCTCTATTCCCACTTTGCCAAGTGTTTTTATAATGAATGGGTACTGTACCTTATCAAATGCTTTTTCTGCATCTATTGATATGATCATGTGGTTTTTGTCTTTGCTTTTGTTTATGTGATGTATTACATTTACTGATTTGTGAATATTGTACCATTCTTGCATCCCTGTAATGAATCCCATTTGGTCATGGTGTATGATCTTTTTAATGTACTGTTGGATGCAGTTTGCCAGAATTTGTTGAGGATTTTAGCGTCAATGTTCATCAGCGATGTTGGCCTGAAGTTTTCTTTCTTTGTTGTGTCTTCATCTGGTTTTGGAATTAGGATGATGTTGGCCTCATAAAAAGAGTTTGGGAGTCTTCCATCTTTTTGGATTTTTTAGAAATAGTCTGTGAAGGATAGGGGTTTAGCTCTTCCTTAAATGCTTTGTAGAATTCTCCTGTGAAACCATCTGGTCCAGGGCTTTTGTGTGTTGGGAGTTTTTTGATTACTGCTTCAATTTCTCTTGCTGTTATTGGTTTGTTCAGGCTTTCTTCTTCTTTTTCATCCAGTTTTGGAAGATTATATTTTTCTAGAAATTTGTCCATTTCATCTAGGTTTTCAAATTTCTTGGCATACAGTTCTTCATAGTAATTTCTTACAATCCTTTGTATTTCTGTGGTATCTGTTGTAATCTCTCCTCTTTCATTTCTGATTGTGTTTATTTGGTTTTTCTCTCTTTTTTTCTTGATGAGTCTGCTTAAAGGCTTGTCAATTTTGTTTATCTTTTCAAAGAAGCAGCTCCTGGATTCATTGATCCTTAGAATTGTGCTTTTAGTCTCTATGTCATTTAATTCTGCTCTGATCTTGGTTATTTCCTTCCTTCTGCTTGCTCTGGGCTGTCTTTGTTGTTGTTCCTTGAGTTCTTGTAGACAAAGGGTTAGGTTGTTTCTTTGAAATGTTTCTAACTTTTTTCGGTGGGCCTGTATCACTATGAACTTCCCTCCCAGGACCACCTTGGCTGTGTCCCATAAGTTTTGGGTTGTTGTGAGTTCATTTTCATTTGTTTCCAGAAACCTTTTGATTTCTTCCTTAATTTCATTCTTGACCCATTCATTGTTTAGTAGCATGCTATTTAATCTCCATGATTTTGAGTGTTTGGGGCTTTTTTTCCTTGGGGTTGGTTTCTAGCCTCATTCCCTTGTGATCCGAGAAAATGCTTGGTATGAATTCAATTTTTTTGAAATTGTTGAGGCTTGTTTTCTGTCCTATCATGTGGTCTATCTTTGAAAATGTTCTGTGTACATTTGAAAAGAATGTGTTTTTAGATTCTAAATGGAGGGCTTTATATATATATCAGTTAAACCCATTTCATCTAGGTATTGCTCAATGCCACAATATCTTTGTTGATATTTTGTTTGGAAGATCTGTCCATTTTTGATAGTGGGGTATTAAAATCTCCCACAATAATTGTATTGCTCTCAATATCTTTCTTGAAGTCCTCTAAGATTTTCTTTATGTATTTGGGTGCTCCTATGTTGGGTGCATATATATTTATAATATTTATGTCTTCTTGGTGGATTCTTCCCTTGAGTATTATGAAATGACCTGGGTATCTCTTTATGGCCCTTTTTTGGAAGTCTATTTTGTCAGATATGAGTATTGCTACCCTGGCTTTTTTTTCCCTCTCCATTTGCTTGGAAAATTTGTTTCCAGCCCTTCACTTTTAGTCTGTGGCAATCTTTTGTCCTGAGGTGGGTCTCTTATAGGCAACATATGTGTGGGTCATGCTTTCTTATCCATTCAGGTATTCTATGTCTTTTGATTGGAGCATTTAATCCATTTACATTTAAGGTTATTACTGATAGGTACTTATTCATTGCCATTTTCATACCTGTGTTCCTCTCTCTCTCTCTCTTTTTCTTTCTTTCCTTAAAGCAGTCCCTTTAGCATCTCTTGCAGAGCTGGTTTGGTGGAGGTATATTCTTTTAAACTTCTTTTGTCTGAGAAGCTTCTTATTTGGCCTTCTATCTTGCTTCAGAGCCTTGCTGGGTAAAGTAGCCTTGGTTGCAGACCTCTGGTTCTCATTACTTGGAGTATTTCTTGCCATTCTCTTCTGGCTTGGAGTGTTTCCATTAAGAAGTCAGCTGCTAGCCTTTTTGGGGCTCCCTTGTATGTTACTTCCTGTTTTTCCCTTGCTGCCTTTAATATTCTCTCTTTGTCTTGAAATTTTGCCATTTTAATTGTGATGTATCTTGAGGTGGGCCTCTTTGGGTTCCTTTTGATTTGGACTCTCTGTGTTTCCTGGATTTGTGTGACTTTTTCTCTCATCAAATTAGGGAAGTTTTCCATCATTACTTTTTTCAAATAGGTTTTCTATCCCTTGCTCTTCTTCTTCTCCTTCTGGTATCCTTATTATATGGATATTATTATGTTTCATATTGTCTTGCATTTCTCTGAATCCCTCTTCATTCTTTCTGAGCCTCTTTTCCTTTTCTTGCTCTTTCTGGGTGTTTTCTTCTACTTTGTCCTCTAGCTCGCTGATCTGATCTTATGCTTCATTGATCCTGCTTTTGATTCCTTCTACTGTGTTCTTCAGTTCAGAAATTGCATTCTTCATTTCCTCTTGGCCCTTGTTGATAGTTTCTACTTCCTTTTTCATGTTTATATAGTTTGCAGTGATCTCACTGTAGCTTCCCTGTAGTTTCTGGTAGCTCATTGTGAGCTCATTGAGCTTCCTGACAATCATTGCTTTGAACTCAATATCTGATAGTTGAGTTGCCTCTATTTCATTGAGCATTCTTTCTGAGCCTTCCTCCTTTACCTTCATTTAAGGATTGTTTCTTTGCCTTCCCATTGTTTGTGAGACTCTTCTTGTTAGCCTCAGCTTCTTAAATTGATCTGTTCTGGCTCCCTGGGTTAGTGGTGTGAACTTCTTTAGTAGAATAGCAGTGAGTTTCAGTGGTACAGTTTCCTTGATCTTCCAAACTCACTGGTCTTGGGCTGTCATTTAAGTTGGCTTTGTGTTTGCCTTTGGGTTTTGATTGTTGTTGGGTCTTTCTTTGGTGGTTCCTTCCCACCAGCTGGTTAAATGAGGGTCACTCTGTCCACCACCTCTTGTATTTTGTTGTGCTGGTATGGGTAGGTTGTGTTGAAGCTGGTTCTTCCGTGTGTACAAGGTTTTGAAAATTCTCTCTTAGTCTTGTTCAGTTGTTTGTATTGGGTACTGTCTCTACTGTTTAGTTGTATTTCCAGATAGGTCCTGGATTGAGGTTTGTGTGGTTACCACTCCCTCCTTCACCTTCTTCTGTTGTTATCTGTTTGTGGTTCCTTTGTTGTTGGGTTCCTTTTCCAGTGGGTATCCTGATGTTCACTGCCTCCACCTATTCTTTTTTGTCATCTTGTTGCAGCACTCTTCTTAGGGTCTGGTTTTTCAGTTCCGCCACAATCCTTGGTCCCCTATTTTCACATATGCTAAAGTATGTTGGTTGCTTGCTTCTCTACTCCATAGATTGGTTAGAATTTTCTCCTCTGAGCAGAAGGAAGCTGAATCTGTTCCTTCCTACTCCCATGGAATATGTTTTCAACATGGAAATGCAAATTGGGGCAGGGGGTGGCCAGAAGAAAGGTTAATTTGGCATGAATCAATCTTGGCATAAATAGTGCTTTGTCTTCATAAATTATTTAGCAGTTCCTTCAACATTTTATTCAGAATTTATTGATCAGACTGTAATTTCTAAGATTCAATTTTTCCCTTTCTGAAAATTAAGTGTTTCTTATCTTAAATTGAGAGAGAGAGAGAGAGAGAGAGAGAGAGAGAGAGAGAGAGAGAAATAATGGCTAAATGTTCCTAACTCGGGAAAGGAAACAGACATCTAGGTTCAGGAGGCAAAGAGTTCCAAATGAGATGAACCCAGAGAGCCACACCAGACATCTTGTAGTTAAAAATGGTATAAGTTAAAGATAAAGAGACAATCTTGAAGGAAACAAGAGGAAAACAATGAGTTACATAAAAAGGATATCCCATAAGGCTATCATATGATTTTTTAGCAGCAAAATTATAAGCCAATAGCGAGTGGTGGGACATTTTTAAATTGCTAAAGGAAAGGGAACTGTAACCTAGAATAATTTACCCAGCAATGTTATCATTTCAATTTGAAAGAGAGGTAAAAAGTTTTCTGGACAACAAAAACTAAAAAGTCAGCACCATTAAACATTCCTTTACAGGAAATGATAAAGGGTCTTCTTTAAGGGCAAAAGGAAAACCCATAACCAGAAATAAGAAAGTATGAGAAAGGAAAAACTCACAGGTAAAGTCAAATATTTAATAAATACAGTAAATTGGACATTTAAAAAAACTACTTTGAAGGTCAAAAGAAAAAGTATCAAACTCAACTCAAACTATAATATGTAGTTAAGAGATAAGTAACACACACACACACACACACACACACAAAAGACCTCAAATATGACATCTCTAATATAAAGAATAGAGAAGGAAGAAAAACTGTAGTCCTTATAGAATATGTTCACACTTAAATGCCTATCATCTTAAAATAGACTGCTATTGGTATAGAATGATACACATAAACCTCATGGTAATCACAAAACCAAAAAGCTACAGAAGACATACAAAGAACAAAAATAAAGGAACCCAAACAAATACTAAAGAAAAACAGCGAACAACAAGGGAAGTGATCAAGAGAAGAAGAAAGAACAAAGAAAAACTATAAAAACAATAAAAAAGTTAACAAAATGGCAATAAGCACATACTTATCAATAATTACTATAAATATAAATGGATTAAATGCTCCAATAAAAAGACATAGTGTGCCCAAATGGATTAAAAGCCATGACCCATCTACATACTATTCACAAGAGACTCACTTGAAATTGACAGATGCATACAGACTGAAAGTAAAGGAATGGAGAAAGATATTCCATGAAAATAGAAACAAAAAGAAATCTGGGGTAGCAATGCTCATATCAGACAAAACAGACTTTAAAATGAAAAATGTACAAAAACACAAAGAAGGACATTACATAATTATAAAGGAGTCAATCCAAGAAGAGGATGTAACAATCATAAATATCTACACACCCAACATAGGAGCACCTAAATACATAAAGCAATTATTAATGGAAATAAAGGGAGTAATCCCCAGTAATACAAAAATAATAGGGAATTTTAATCATCTAGACAGAAAGTCGGTAAGGAAATAATGGCCTCAAATGTCACATTAGGCCAGATTAATTTAATATAACTTTATAGAACATTTCATCCAAAAATTGCAGAGCATACACTTTTTTAAAGTGCACATGAAATAATTCTCCATGATAGATTACATATTAGACCACAGAACAAACCTCAATAAATCCAAGAAGAGTGAAATCATATCAAGCATTGGTTCTGATCACAATGGCATGAATTTAGAAGTCAAACTACAGGAAGAAAACTGAAAAAAAAAAAACCCTAAATATGTGTGGAGACTAAACAACATGCTACTGAATAACAAATGGAGCAAAGCAGAAATCAAACAAGAAATCAAAAACCATTTTGAAACAAGTTATAATGAAAACACAACTTTTCAAAATTTATGGGATTTCAGTAAAAGCAGTTCTGAGGAAAAGTTCATAGTTATTCAGGCCTACTTTAAGAAGCAAGAAAACTCCCAGGTAAATAATCTAATTCTACATCTAAAAAAGTTAAAAAGAAGAACAAACAAAACCCAAAGTAAACAGAAGGAAGGAAATAGTTCAGATCAGAGAAGAAATAAATAAAATAGAAATTAAACAAAACATAGAAAAGATCAATAAAACTAAGAGCTAGTTTTTTGAGAGGATAGATAAAATTGATAAACCTTTAGCCAAACTCCTCAAGAAAGAAAGAAATAGTGCCCAAATAAATAAAAATCATAAATAAAGAGAATTGGCAACCAATACCACAGAAATACAAAGAATCATTAAACAATAATTATAAGCCAACAAATTTGACTTTAGAAGAAATGGTTAAATTCTAAAAGTACATAACATTCCAAGACTGAACTAGGAAGAAATACAAAATCTAAACTGATGAATTACTAGCAATAAAATTGAAGCACTAATAAAAAAAAAAAACTTTCCAAGAAATAAAAGTCTAGGACCAGACAGGTGAATTCTATCAGACATTCAAAGAAGAATTAATACATTTTAAAACTATTTTAAAAATATTGAAGAGAAAGGGATGCTTCCCAATTCATTCTAAGAATTCAGCATTACCCTGATACCAAAGTCTTAGATATTAACAAAACAACCCCTTTATTTGATTGCATCAGTAAGTTTAAAATACCTAGGAATAAACTTACCCAAAGAGGTGAAAGGCCTGTACTCTCAATACTATAAGACATTGAAAAAATAAATTGAAGATACAAACAAATGGAAGGATATACCATACATTGCTCATGGATTGGAAGTATTAATATTGTTAAAATGGTCTCACTACCTACAGCAATCTACAGGTTCAGTGCAATCAGTATTAAAATTCCACTGGGAATTTTAACAACTAATTAGAACAACTAATCCTAAATTTATATAGAATCACAAAAGCCCCTGAATAGCCAAAAAGAAATCTTAAGAAAGAACAAAGTAGGAGGTATTATGCTTCCCAACATCAAGCTATACTATAAAGCATAATAATCAAAATAGGAGGGTACTGGCATAAAAGCAGGTATATAGATCGATAGAATAGATTAGAGGTCCCTCAAATAAATCCTTGCTTACACGGTCAATTAATCTATGACAAAGAAGGCAAGGTTATACAATGGCGTACCGGCAGTCTCTTCAATAAGTGGTGTTGAAGAAACTGGACAGATACATGCAAAAAATTAATTTGGACCACTTTGTTATACTATATACAAAAATAAACACAAAATGGATGACAGACTTAAATGTAAGACCTGAATCAATAAAAATCCTAGAATAAAACAGTAAACTCTCCTGACATCACTCTTAGCAATATCTTTTTGGACATGTCTCCTCAAGCAAGTGAATCAAAAGAAAAAGTAAACAAAAGGGGCTACATCAAACTAAAAGTTTTTGTGTAGCAAAGGAAGTGAAAAGACAACCTATTGAACTGGAGAAGATATTTGCAAATGATATATCTGATAAAGCATTAGTATTCAAAAAATATAAGGAACACATACAACTTAATAGCAAACAAACAAACAATTCAATTTAAAAATGGGTGAAGGATCTTAATAGACACTTCTCTATGGAGAACATACAAATGGTCAATGGACATATGAAAAGATACTCAACATCACTAATCATCATGGAAATTCAAATTAAAACCACAATGAGATATCACCTCATTGAGGTGATGTCAGAATGGTTATATTAATAAATCAGCAAATAACAAGTGCTGGAAAAGATGTGGAGAAAATGCAACCTTTATATAGTATTGGTAAGATTCTAAATTTCTGCAACCACTATAGAAAACAGTAAGGAGGTTGTTAAAAAAATAAAACATACAGCTGCCTTACAATCCAGCAAATCTGCTTTTGGGTATTTAGCTGAAGGAAACAAAAATGCTAATTTGAGAAGATATGTGTACCCCTATGTACTTTGCAGTGTCAAGTACCCCTATGCACTGGTAGTGTCAAGATATGGAAGCAACCTAGATGTCCATCAGTAGTTATACATATACCATTGAATATTATTCCACAATAAAAAGAATGAAATCTTGCCATATATAACAACATGGTTGGACCTAGATGGTGTTAAGCTGAGTGAAATGAGTCAGGCAGAGAAAAACAAATACTGTATGATTTCACTTATATGTGGAATCTAAAAAAAAGAAAGGAATAAATAAGACAAACCAGAAAGGCCCACAGACGTAAAGAACAAGTTGATGGTTGCCAAAGAAGAAGGGGTTAGAGGCCTGGCTGGCATAGCTCAGTGGTTCGCGGACTGTGAACCAAAGTGTCACAGGTTTGATTCTCAGTCAGGGCACATGCTGGGTGGGTTGCAGGCCATGGCCCCCAGCAACCCCACATCAATGTTTCTCTCTTTCTTTCTCCCTCCCTTCCCTCTCTAAAAATAAATAAATGAAATCTTTGAAAAATTATTTTAAAAAAGAAGGGGGTGGAGGGATAATAAGAATAATAAACAATAAAAATTAAGAATGAGTTTAATTTTGTCCCTCCCCCCCAAAAAAAACTTGAATGAAAACATTAAGCAGAAGATAGACACAGAGATGTGTAATGCTTTTATAAAATATATCAATCATTTAATATATTTACATGTATCTACCTAGGTGACAAACTTGTTTGGGAATTTCACCTATGCATACTTTTGAACTAGAGGAAATAGAATACAGTTTGTCAAATTCAGGAGTATGTTGTGTACTTGATGTGAAGCCACACTTGTAGTTTGGGAATGATATTTGTGTACCCTTAGTAAAATACAATTTCCTGTTTGGGAGTCTGGGAGGAAAAAAGTCTTTCAAAAGAGGCTGTTAATCTCTCTTAAAGTGTTCTCAGACATTAGGAAAATAATAATTGGCTGTATTAAATGCAAATGTGGTAGAAATATAGGGATTTATGTTACCCCTAAAGTACACATAAATTAAAAAGTCCAGCAGGGGAGAGATCTGGTTTTGCTGAACTAAAATAATTGGTGACATTTGACAAAATCAAAATCGCACCATTTTTGTGAATCTCTCCTCAAAATGAACTCTTACATGCATAAAATAAGAGGCCTTGTCCTCTAATTCACCTCATAGTACTGCTTCATTGCAATTTATGAGTACATGAAAGGCTTTAAGACAACACAAATTCACCAGTAAAACTCTCCAGACATGTAGGGAGTGATCTCAGCACAAACTGATTTTTTGACGTTTCATTGGTACTTTAGCAAAGGTATTTTAACAGAGGCAAGAAGAACACTTAACCTGGGGAGGTAAAGGGTGCTGAAAAGAGGTTAGCAATCATTTCGGGCTGGACTCCCACTTTCAAACTTTTTAGGCAGGTAGGAGTGAGTGCAAAGTAAGAGTTGAGGGGAAGGAAGGAAGTAGAGGAGAGGATGGGGAAGAGGAGAAAGGGAGGGAGCTAGTGAGAGATGTGCAACCAGAAGTGGGATCAGGGCCATCTCTTCCAGATACAGAAGATACCCAGAAAATAAAGTGGCTTGTAAAAATTCCACTAAATCCCCAACAATTCACCTGGCAAGGAGATGGGGGTGATTTTCAAAGAAAAAGCCAGAGATAAAGCAGATAAAGAACCTTTCAAACTAAGCACATGGTGAGGAACTCACTCAAGGGGTTCCCTTTTCCTCACAGGCACATACTTCCCCTTACATGCAGGTTTTCTACAGTCTCAGAAAGAAGACAGGAAAAGAAAGACAGCAATTATTTAACAGGTGACTGCTCTCCTGTGACACAAATATTCTTAAAGTGCTCAGTATTTGCCCTCTTTTCCCATCATCATGATTTCTGTCATTAAAAAATAATGAGGAAAAGGGCCCCTAAATTACTATTCTATTTTGGGAAGGAATGAGAGAGGGCTTTGAGTAAGGAGTCAAAATTCATTTCCTGTTGTAAAAGTGTCAAGATAAGTATTTTTCTGCTTTAATCTTTTGTTTTGACACGTTTAAGCACAGCCAAAAAGAGGAGTTTTAGTCCAGGGTGTCATTAATTCTATGCACTTTATGTGGATAATAACTTTTTCCCTTACTTCTATCAGTGGGCTCTGGAAGGATCTTTGATTACAATCTCTTTGGCTTAAGGAATTCCTGTCAAGACTCTAGAACTAATGTGCAGATATGAAGAGAATGTGCGTATTGGATGATTGGGTCTCTGAGAAAGTCAAACAAACAAACAAAAACAAATTAGAAATGTCTTCAGCTTCCCAGTTATCGTGCTCTTTCATTTATAAATGGGTGTATTTATGGAAAGTAAGTTTTTCTGAGCAAGCTGTTTTCAGTAACATTCCAGAAGCAAGAAACTCAAGGTCTGTTTTGCTTACATTGAAAAGAAAAATGTAGGAGAGAGAAAAAAAAAAGTGGGAGCAGAGCAAATAAAAAGGTTGATGAATGTAGCCTGATTTTGTGGAACTAGTGTATCACTTAAGGTTTTATCTGGAAATCTTGACCAGCACAGCTGTGGCTGATGCCTCTAATCGAAGCATGATTTTCCAGTCTGATGTGATTCTCCTTCAGGGCTGCCTATATACAGCTAGAGGGTCAAGTCTCATGGTGCATGGTTTCTGTGGTTCTGTTTGTCTACCTCAGGGTCTCCCCATTGTCCTCTATCGCCTTAGGCAGTTTGCTTCACACATTCATGCACCTGCCTGGCTGCTGTAGGCACACAGGATTGCAACTCCTGGGCCCTATCTTAAAGATTGTAGAGGTTTTAAGTCAGTAGTGAATTCATCCTGAGAAGCTGCCACAGGGACACAAAAATAGGAATAGAAAGTTACTGACTTCCCACAGACATCTCAGCACCTACCCAGCAGGCATTCTTGTGCACCCAGCCTTGATTTTGTAACCCACCTGATCTGGATTGATAAACCATGCAGGCTCACTGATGGTAAGCCTCGCCTACTTTAGCCTCATAGTGCAAGAACTTAGGGTGTCTTCTAGAGGCTCCTTGCATGAAAAGGGACAGTGCAGTCCTCAACTAGAGTTTTTCTTGTGGCTCATGAGAGGACCAACCATTCCCACTCAACCTGCCACAACTACTTTTACACCCAGACATCAGTCCTAACTCACTTGCATAATTCTCTACAATAGTTCATGGAGACCTTCCGTGATATCCATCCTTCCAGCTGGTGGCTGTTTCATAGACATCTGAAGACCAAGGTAGAAACCACATTGTCTTATGAATTTGGTAGAAAAGCAGTTTATGGAAAAGCTGTAATTCAGAGTTTGGGCCTGTCTTTGTGACCAGGCTTGGCCTTCAAGCATGAGCTGGCTTTGCAGCTCAGGAGGGCTATGGAACCCTTTCCCTTTGCTGCCTGGCATCAGCACACGTCCATGCCTAAGGCTCTCACCCATCCCTTGAGGGCTAGCACAGTATTTTCTAAAATACCATATACTGAAAGTTTAGTTTTCTCTCTGAGAATCTGATACCAGCTATCAAAATAAAACTTTTTTTCTGATTATAAAAATGTTGACTAATATAAATTAAACATACTAGTATTCTTGCTATCTGGCATTAGCCATGATAATGATGTCATTTTTTTTTCAATATTTTTTCCTAACATATGATAGAGAAAAGATTCAGATATATGAAGTATAGTGGAATCATACTATACAGTATTCTGTTTAGGATACTTTTTTTTTCCATTTAACACCTAGTGAACATTTTCTTCATAGAAAACAGAACTTTTATTATGAAAGCAATAAAGTCAAACAACAGAAAACAATTCAAAATAAAACAGAATACTAGCAAATGACAAGGAAAAGAATCTTTCTTCAACTTGAAGCTGCCCCTTTACCATCACCACCACCAGCATACATACAATGGTACTCCTCAGGGAGATACACCTTTACCTGTTAGAACTGGCTTGTCTCCTATTCACACTCATCCACTCCCCACCCCCTGAGCCTGGATAAAGTGAAGGAAGAGTAGGGAGGAACAGTCAGAGCAGACTCAAAGACATTAGATGCTAGTGTGGAGTCATTGCCAAGTCTATGGCAGGGCACAGACTGCCAGTAGGTTTGGGGATCTGTGTGCTCAGTCCTGAGGGATATTCCAGGAGTACAACAAAAGTCCAGCCAGGACTTTGGCTGAAACCAGAAATGGGAGAGATGGTGGTAGGAGTGGGAGTTAGAACTCAATACATTTCAATGAGAAATGACTGAGGAAAAGACTGAAAATAACTAGTCTGATCTTCTTCATTAGGTGGAATGGGAGCTCAAGGTAAAAATTTAAAATCACATATAAGAAAATAAAAAAGATCAATTTTTACATGTTTGAGTTTTTAGATAAAATATGGCATACTGCTATTGGCCCCCTCAATTTAAGAACTTTTTCTTTACAAGAAACACTTGAAGAACTAAAAAAGTCTTTGCAACTCAATAGGTGAGTCTCTAGTAGTTGATACTTAGACAATCTAAATATTAAGGGAGATCTAAACTTATTGTAGTGAGTTAAATGTGTCCCCCCACCTCAAAAAAAGTCATGTCTAGAAACCTCAGAATGTCATTTTGTTTGGAAATAGGGTCTTTGCACATGTAGTTAAGGATTTTGAGAGCCTGGATATAGGGTGTGTCCTAAATTCAATGACTGGTGTCTTTATAGTAAGAAGAGTACTGCTTCTCAGCCTTTTGGCTAGGATTAAGTGAAGAGGAAGAAGAGAGATTTGGACACAGACAGACACAAGGAGAAGGCAATGGAGGCAAAGATTGGAGTTGTGCCTTCAATAAGCCAAGAAGTGGCAGGAGCCACACTGTAAGAAAGATTCTCTCCTACAGCCTTGTGACCAGCCGGCATTTTGATTTGGACTTCAGATTCCCCAAAAACTATGAGAGAATAGATTTCTGTTGCTTTAAGCAAATTTGTAGTAATTTGTTATAGCAGCATTAGGAAACTAATGAATTATTAAGTGCTCATTAACACATAATTCAGTGCTTTGCTGGGCATTGCACAAGTGATGACCCATTTAGGTACACATTCTTTTCTTCAGCAAAAGTTTCTCGAGTGCCAGGCTATGGTCTGGATGCTCAGGATAGAGAAGAAAACAGCACAGATCACCACCAATCCTGTGTGGTGCTCAAAGCTTAATTAGGAAGACAAAAGTTCCAAGTACAGTAGTCATTCCTTACCTGTGGTTTTGCTTTCTGAGGTTAACTGCAGTACAAAAATATTAAATGGAAAATTTCAGAAATAAACAATTCATAAATTTTAAATTGCACCCATTCTGAGTAGTGTGATGAAACCTTGCATGATCCCTCTTTATCCTGCCCTGGACATGACTCATCCCTTTGTCCTGCATCTCCACAGCTCCCCTTCCAGTCCTTGAGTCCTTCAGCAGGAAAGGGGGAATGAGACCCACAGACTAGAAAGAGGAGGGGCTGACCTAGAAGGAGAGCAGGGTCTTTCCCTCATAATCAAGGTGGGTGGGGAGATTTGGTGGTGGGAGATGAGGGATTTCTCTTCCTGATGGCTTTTCTTTTCTCAGTAAAATAAGAATCAGAGCAATCAGTTGAGAACAGGAGAAGGGGATGCTGGAGGACAAGAGGAGAAATCACCTGCTGCTGTGCCAGCAGTGCTCGTGTACTTCCTGGATGTCTGAGGTGCCACATAGAAAAATACAGCAGGAAGAGGTGAACATCAGGTGATGGAAAGGTAGGACCAATCACCCCATCCACCCTAGAGAGCTGCCCTCTGAGTTCATCATTCCTCTGCTTAAAACTCTCAAATGGCTCTTAGTTACCTTCAAACATGAGGCATAAATCCCTGGGCTTGGGTGAGGAACCCTCCGTGATGGGCCCTTGCAGACTTGCCCACCTCTGTCTTGCCAAGTAGACAACTGTGGAGCATCTCCCCATTTTGTCAGAAGTGTACCCCCACTCTTGGGACGCAGCACAAGACAACACTGTAGGTGCAATGAGGAAGGGCACAGGCCTCAGTTAGAGGCCAGCAGAACAGGCAGTCCCTATTCACTTCTGGGTTCTTCTGTGCAGACACACAGGCCCAGCATTGCCTGCTCTTCCCATTTTTTTCCAGTGAATCTGGAAATCCAAATGTTATAGGAAAGCTCATTTTTCAACAGTGGCCTGAGTTTTTAAAAAATGCTTCACTAGCAAGTAATCCCATCTGCAGGTTGGATTTGGGCTGTGAGCCTCAGGTTTGCTACCTCTGGGTTGGAACCAGCTGCTTTTCTCAGAACTTGCTCTGCTGTTGTCCACATCAACTTGATTGTTCTCTTCCTTGTGACTGGAAGACTCCCCCATACCCCATGACTATCTGGTGAAGATGTTGTCAACAGTCCCGTTCTGGAGGAAAAGAACTCAGGCGCTAATTCCAGTTATGCCTTTTATGAACACCAATTCCTCACATAAACTAGTGTTAGTTGAGTAGCTCTTTTATAACTTAGCTGGGAGTGCAGGCAACTGTGAAGGTGGTGCTCACTGTTCGGTGCTTACCTTGCCTTTGCACGAACCCATGGGAAAGTGTCTCCTTCAGTTTTATACCCTGGACTTTTAGCTTGCCTCACCAGTAAGCAGAGTGACAGCACCTGCAAGTGTTCAGCAAACAGTCACCAATCCTTACTATCACCACTGCTATCACCATCCTTTCAAGGACAGGATGGAGGATCATCTCCTGGGGAAGGACCCTCCCCTCCCCTCTATATGGACATGACCCCTCACTTCTCCATTTGGACCTATACTGAACACTAGATATAATTGTTATGGCATCTCTAACATTTACCCATTTATATAATGGTAGAGACCCTAGATTGACTAGACCCTCAGGCCCAGAAAACAGGGTCCATGGCTTATTCATTTGTGCATCCCTGACACCCAGTATGGGACCTGGCACAAATAGGCACATCATGTTTACCAAAGGATTCAGTGTGACCCAAGGCATGTCTGTGAGACTAGGCCTGCTTTTGGTACTCTACGCATGAACTAGTGTTAATTTTCTCATTGCTATTCTCTTAAATTCACTCCACAATTCTGAGGGCAGATTTTCTTTCTTCAGATAGAACTTGCAAAATTCTCCCAAACTCTTTTCTGTAATATTTCTACAATTCTTTTGGGAGCAGATGAATTCCAGAATATTTTATGTCAGTCAACATTCAGCAGGAAAAAAATTTTGTGCTAGCTCTGTTCTATTTTGCTTTTGAGTCCTCTTCCTCTCTCTCTCCAGCAAACATAAGTTACATCTAGATCTCTGCCAAGAGGACAACCTTCTTAAACAGAAGCTGGGAGACTGATGATCAATGGCTAGAGCAGGGAGTCTGCAAGGATGAAGGAAATTCAAATTGTTCAAAAGATGCCCTTACACCCTCAGTGTGGGAGGTACACATGGTACTTGCATACAAAAACTGGCCCTGTTCTAACAGCACTATTTTCATTTTATTTTTAAAAAGATTTATTTATTTATTTTTAGAGAGAGGGGAAGGGAGGGGAAAAAAGAGGGAGAGAAACATCCATGTGAAAGGGAAACATTGATTGGTTGCCTCTCATATGCATCCTGACTGGGGACCAAACCTACAACCTAGGTATGTGCCTGACCAGGAGTCAAACTGGCAACACTTTGCTTTGTGGAACAATGCCTAAACAACTGAGCCACACCAGTTAGGGCTAGCAGCTCTAATTTTAAAAGTCACAGTGATGATTTAGCTTCAACAGGGGATAGAAATTTAGAGGTTGGCATGTCCAAAGTCTTCCAGGCCAATGATCCACTTGCCTGTTGCTCTGTCTTGGGCCCACATTTGTCTTCTGTGGGGCAGTAGAGGGGCCAATGACACACCATTCCCCTAAGGGCCTGCAGGGGCACACAGGCCTTCCAATGTTTCTTTTGCTGCATATTGAAGACCACTAAGAACAAAGATTCCAGGAGAGTTTGGGAGGACACCCATTTTAACATGCATGTGACAATAGCATGGCTGTAATCTATGAATAAGTGGCAAAGGTTAGCATAGTTTGCTTATTTTGAAGATGCATGTGAAACTCTGCTGTCTTTATCTACTTTAGAGAGCTTAGGCAGTAAATGCAAGAAATCAGATACATCATTTTCAAATCACACATGCTTTCATTGTGGTATAATTATAATAGTAAAAAATTGGAAGCACCTTAAATAGACAATAACAGGAGATGTCTGAAGAAATTATGATACACCAAGATAGGAAACAAATAGCCAAGAATTACTCATGAGTCATATTAAGGAGAAAAAGCTGGATGTAAAAATGGATAAAATCATGACCCCACTGTTTTCATATAAAAATACCTATACATATGCACAGAAAAGAGACTGACAGCATGTTCATCAAAATGTTAAAAATATCATCTTTGGGTGATAAGATTCCAGGTAACTTTTACTATTTTCTTAATAATTTTCTCTTGTTTCTTTCCTTTAACAATAAATATTTATTATTTATATAATAAAAACTTATTTTAAAGTTTGCACATACATTATCATTATATACATTTTCATGAATGTCAATTAACAGGTATAATTAAAGAATTTCAAGAACGTCTCATCATTTGTTTTTTATTGCAAGTAGAAGATGGACCCATTTATATACTGAATTCTATCTCATAATAAATACTACTAGAAGCAAATTTTTAATATATATAAAAAGTGAAAACCCGTGCCATACTCATGGAATAAAGAAACTGTAAAAACTTACTGTGTTGAAGATTTTCTTTCTCTCTCTCTCTCTGATATGCCCTCCCCAGTCTCTTGTCTACTCTGTGTCTGAGAGGCTGGCTTGTATGGGCTGAATCAGGTGCCATGGCTTGGCTGCCAGTTGGCTTTGGCCAATAGGGAGATCTGGCAGCAGGTAGAAGTTGTGGTGTTTATTTGTTCTCCCAGATTTCTTCCTTCCAGGTTGCTATTGTTCATTCTGTATTTCTTTATGGAAAGCCACAGCACCTGCCAGGTAGCCCTCTGTAGAACTATGGCCTCTTTCTCTGGGCTTTGGTGATCACTTCTTCCTTCATTCTTTCAAGTCCTGGGTGGTAAACCCTTTTCCCTTGTTCCTGACCCTAAGGAGCTATACCATCCCTTGTGGGCATCCCTTTAAAAATAAATAGCCCCTTTTTCAAACTTGCTGCAAATTATCTTCTTTGAGTACCCTCTTATTCCTTCCTGGCCCCTGACTGGCACAACTGTTTATGTACCCAGCCTCCTTCTTTCCACCTGTGGTCTGAATCAACTTGTCAACCAACATGTTCTGTGGAGGGGAAAACTGGTCAACCAAATGTAAAACACTCTGTAAAAGGACAAACACCAGACAGGAGAAGCAGCTTAGAAGAAGAAATAGTCACCTTTTTGGGGTAAAGATTTTTCTATAACTTGCATTTGTAGACATGTTGAGCAAGCAAAACAAGAAATAGAAGGAGTAAGATCATACTTTTGGAGCATCACCTCTTTGGTGACAAATTAACGAGATGAAAAAAGACCAGCCACCAGATTACCTTTCTCCCTATGTTCATGCCCCATGGGTGGCAGAGCATCAAGCCAAGAACACATTGTCTTCAGGGCCTCACAGTTCTCATCTCTTAATCTAGGGTCTCCACCCTAAGTGCGATACCATTTGTCCTGATGTGAAGGTGGCTCTAACTTGTCTAGATGAGAGATGTGAGTGTGAGTTTGGGAGGACTAGCAGAGCTTATATGCTTGCTCAGAAGCACTTCTCCAAATCCTACTTACTTTTCGAGGTGTGGCTTAAAACATACCACTTCCTTAAGGACCAGCTGTTCTCTGAACTCTGATACAATTGATCAAGATGCACTTTGAAAATGTACATCTTTTTCTTTCCTTAGTCTGTACAGTCTAGGATCACCTATCTTCCAGAGATGTACCTCTCAGCACTTCCCAGGGTGCTGGGTGCACAACAGGGGCTCTGTAAATCCCAGCTGACTAACAGACAGGTGGGTTATCCATAGAGGAAATAACACCAGATGTAATGATGGGTACAGACTTTATCATACACCAGATTCTGTACTGTGTTTACCCACATTGTCTCATTCTACCAAATAGTACATGAGCTAGGTAGCATCTCTAGTTCCATTTTATAGATGGTAAAACTCGGGTGTAGAGACAAAGCCAGGTTATTAACCTCTCAGCCATTCTGCCTCTTCTCTTTGGTGACCACCCCCACTTTTCATAATGACAATTTCAGTGAACTGTTCCATCATATGGGGTGCTTTCATGTGCCACTTCAATGAAATCAAAAGATTCTGATTTCACAATGTCTACACCTATGAGAGGAAGAACATTTATTACCTCATTCAACATTCCTGCCTCCGCAAGGCTTCCCTCCACCACACCCTATCTTGATTTTCCTGGGACCACAGTGTGAAACCAGAGGACCCAGTAACACCTTTTCATGGGGGTGCTGCATGAACTCTTCCATGATTGGAGCTGACTGACATTTTTCCTCAGACTTGGCCCTCTGCTTTAGCGTACATTTGCTCTTTTGAATCTCTAATTTTAGAATCAACCAGAAAAGAGATGACTAAAATGATTCTGCTAATTGTGCATTTTGGCCAACCAACCTGAGGGCATTTCTGTGATTCCGAAGCTGCTCATACTCTGGGTCTGCTTTGGTTCCTCCTTCCAACATTCACACTTGGATCAATAAAATGAGATGAAAATAACTCTTATGGTGGTATGTGGATAAGTTTGAAACATGAACCACATAAAATATTTGGTCACCAAATATTTTTCCAAAACTCTGGCATGGAAAGTCTGGCTTGAAGCTTATTGAAGTGGTCCTGAGATTTTCATTTTTATGAAAAGAACATACTTATGTTGATTCATTCTGGATATTCTCTGTCATTGAGGAGTGTGAGCATAGAAATCGTGACCTGGGGCAGAGTGTGAGAGCAGAACCACAAAACTAGATGTATGATGGCCTTGAGAATTTCTGAATAGACAGTTAAATTTAGTTACATCTGAGTAACAGAGAGAGCCTGAGGAAAAGGACTTTGATTATGGTGTTTACTTTTAAAACATACCTTTTCTAAGAACTTGCTGGCAGTTTAAATTCTGGGCATCATCAATCACATTCCTCAGGCTCAAAAAACAGAAAAGCCTCCAAAATGTTCGTTACTTTTTCCCAGAACAGGAAGGAATTCGTTGAGATGGAAAGTAAACAGAGCTATCAAGAACATCGGCCTAATTTACTTCTCTAATTTTAAGTAACGAAAGGAAGAAAAAATATTGCTGTGTTTTATTTACTAGGTTGATGTAAAGAACACTTTTAGATAAATACCTTGCTTTCCACTAACTACATCTGTGCTATCTGCCCTGGCCTATGAGAGCCACACAGACATCTGGCCACCAACGGAACCAAGAAGGATAAAAAATTTTAAAAAAAGCAATGAAAAAAAAACCCAGTCTGTTTTCCATTTGTCACCCCTTTTAGAAATTTGGTGAAGTATACATAACATAAAACTGACCCTCTTAACCATTTCTGAGTGTCCAGGTCAGTGGCACTAAATACGTTCACAATGTTGTGCAACCATTAACACCATCCATCTCTAGAACTTCTTCATTTTCCCAAACAGAAATTCAGTACCCATTAAACACTAACTCCTTATTTCTCCTTCCCCCAGTTCCAGGCAACCACCATTCTACTTTCTGTTTCTGTGAGTTTGACTAATCTAGGAACCTCATATGAGTGGAATCATACAGCATTTGTCTTTTTGTGATGGGCTTATCTTCAAAGTTCATTTATATTGTAGCACATGTTAAAATTTCCTTCCTTTCTAAGGATAAGTAATATTCCATTGTGTGTATATACCACGTGTTTTTTATTCCTTCATCTGTCGATGGACACTTGGGGTTGCTTCCACTTTTTAGGTATTGTGAATGATGCTGCTCAGAATAAGGACCTACAAGTATCTGTTTGAATTTCTCCTTTTGATTCTTTTGGATATATGCCTGAAGCAAATTGCCAGATCATATGGCAATTCTATGTTTAATTTTTTAAGGAAACTCCATACCATTTTCCACAACAGCTGCACTATTTTACACTTACACCAACAGTGCACAAATGTTCCAATTTCTCCACATCCTTGATGACACTGTTATCTTATGCTTTTGGGGGGTTGATAGTTACCCTAATGGATATGAAATGATATCTCCCTACTTGTGTCTTTTAAAAGAAGTACAACTCAGGATATGCTTCAAATGAAGGGTAGTTTTGCCTAGATTTTGAAGGAATTTTCTAGTTCAAGTCACTGAATGTATGAACATATTTTATAAACAACAAAACTGAAAACAAAAATGAGATGGTAGATGAAAATAGAATAAAGAGATATGGAGGGATTGAACAAAAAAGAAAAAAGAGAAAAAACTCATGGACACAGACAACAGTGTGATGTTTGAAGGTGGGTAGGTAGAGGTGGGAGAGGGAATGGGGGTATACATGGTAATGGATAAAATAAAATTAAAAATTAAATAAGAGATAATGGGGGGAAGGGAGGAGGGTTTCGAGAAACATCTATAAAGGACACATGGACAAAACCAAAGGGGGGTAAGATTAAGGGTGGGAAATGGAGATGGCTGGGGTTGGGGGGAGTGGTGGGGGAAATGCAGACAACTATACTTGAACAACAATAAAAAAAGTTAAAAAAACAATTAAGGCAAGAAAAAATGTTTTGAAGCCTTATAATTCTTTAGTAGATCCTATACTAAGAAAAAATATATATGTAAAGGTATATGTTATAAAATACAATGTTGTTCTTTGTAAATGTACAATAAAATACTAAAAAGTAAAGGGGTAGAATGCCTGTAAGTTATCCTCAACTATTCAGAAAAAAATACAGATGATTTAAACTAAACATATTTTTAAAAACAGTATTATTGATGTTTTATCTATTTTTCTTTTTTAAATATTTAAAAAACTTTTTTAAAATTTACAAATGACACTAACCAAAGGGGAGGTAGGAGGGGATAACGGGGGGTGGGGGTTCAGAGAGAGAAGGGTAGTCAAGGAACATATATAAAGGAAACATGGACAAAGCTAAAGTAGGATAGGATCGAGGGTGGGAGGTGGGAATGGCTGGGTTGAGGAGGATGGGGAGAAAGTGGTGGGGAGAAAATGGAGACAACTATACTTGAATAACAATAAAAAATAATTAAATAAAAGGACAAGGATATTTAAAAGTATATAAATATATTGACCCAATAGTGCCTTAGCTACTGATTTATATACCTGGATTAGAATTGGCTTCTGAAGATGATGGCAGAATAAGTGTATCTTGCACTCACTTCTTCCTAAGACCAAACTGGAACTACAACTAAATTGGGGAATAACCACCCTGAATAATCAGCGAAAGACTTGCTGAAGAGGAGTCTTATAAGCAAGGATTTGCAGAAGAAGCCACAAAGAGACTGGTAGGAAGGGCAGAGTCATGAAAGGGGCTGGTCCTGCTCGGATAAACAGTGGCTGAGGTACTGGGATTATATTTTGGCTGGTGGGGGGTTTCCCACTGAGAGGTGTGAGGCCTAAATCCCAGCCTGGGCTCCCTAGCCCAGAGCACCAGAACCAGGAACAGGTGCCCACACAGCACCTGGCTTTGAAAAGCTGTGAGGTTACTGTCTGCCTAGGAGAGGGGCAGTCTGTTGGAGACACAGGCTCCCTCTTAAAGGGTCAACACACAAAATATTGTTCAGAGTCACTCACCCTGGCCTCTAGCAGAGGAAGGGTGATGCATAATGTAGTTGCCTGAGGAGAGTCTGAAGTTTGTAGAGCTAGAGAGAGACTGAGGACAGACACGAGGATCCTGGTACTAAGTCACTTTTGAATACCACAGTAGCCATCTTTCCCGGGCAGAGCCATCCCTTCTGAGCAGCATTAGCCTGGATCACCCTCCAGGAGCACCCTCCAGGATAGCCTGCTCCTCCACCCTCTAAAATCCCTTTCACCTTCCCCAGAAGATCTGAAGCCCATCTGAGGAGTCAGCAGCATAAGCTGGGGTGTAGGCACAGGAGGTGTCGGTGACTGGCTCTGGGGTATGGCAATTCTCCTCATTTTCCCATGAACCTAAATGGCACATTCCCTTCATAGCAGAGCTGATAGAAACACCATCTTGGCTTTCAGCATACCGAACCGCTGGGCTCTAAAGGCCCCATGTACTTAACTACCAGGGGGCTCTACCCTGCCAAGATCAGGACAAAATCTAGGACAGATTCAGTTGTGTGGTTCTGGGGAAGGAATCACACCTACCACCTTCCCTGAAGTCTAAGTGGCACCACCCCCTCATGGGAGACCCACTAGCCCCATCCTCCTGATTCCATGAGTGGCTATATCAGTAATTGAGTCTAACAGATAGCTGGCAGGCAGAAGCAGATCCCAGGTTGCCTTGGGATGTTTTTCTGGCTTACTCCTGGTCCCAATACTGGTAAAAGCTGAACTTTAAGTGCATTTTGGTCCTTTCAATGCACAACCAGGTCCAACAGAGACAGCTACAAACTGCAGATTGCTTGTGACTTCAGGCAAGTTGCTGAGAGAAAGGCACAGAGAGCATCTGACAATGGCCTGTGGCCTGTGCTGGAGTCTCTCCCAAGGGGCCCAGAAACAACATGCCAAGTGATCAGCTTCAGACAATATCAGAGCAGGATTCAACAAACTTCACAAACAGCATGTCCAAAGAGAGATTGCAGCAGCACCTGCACAGCAGCTTGCACACCATGGTTGGAGTTGAGGATCACACTCAGCCAGCCTGAGGGCTAAACCCATGCACAAATAGACCATCAGCAATCAAGACTCAATCATAACACAAGGGCCCACACAACCCACACAAGGGACATTCTTAGAGCGCCCAGCTCAGTAGACCAAGGAAACCACACCTCTGGGTCCCACAGAATACCTACTATATAAGATAGCCCCATGAAGCATGGGAGTCATGGCAGATTTATTTAACACATAGAAACAAATACAATGAGACAACTTCGAATGAAAGAGCAGAAGGAGCCTCCAGAAAAGAGCTAAATGGAATAGAGGCAAGCAATTTATCAGATGTAGAATTTAAAGTAATAGTTATAAGGATGCTCAAGGAACTCAGTGAGAGCTACAATAGCATGAAAAAGGACATAGAAACAATGAAAAAGAATTAGTCAGAAATTAGAATACCATATTTGACACCAAACATACACAGAAGAAATAAAAAGTAGATTGGATGAAGCAGAGGATTGAATCAGAAATTTCAAAGACAAGGAAGAAAAAAAACACCCACCAGAGCAGCAAAAACCTTATTAAAACGCAGGAGATCAATCTAAGGGAACTTTGGACCAATAAGAAGTGTAACAATATTCACATCATAAGGATACAAAAAGAAAAGAAAGAAGCCCTGGCTGGCGTAGCTCAGTGGATTAAGCATGGGCGGTGAACCAAAGTGTCGCAGGTTCAATTCCTAGTCAGGGTACATACCTGGGTTGCAGGCCATGAGCCCCAGCAACCACACATTGATGTTTCTCTCTCTCTATCTCCCTTCCTTCCCTCTCTAAAAATAAATAAATAAAATCTTAAAAAAAAAGAAAGAATGAAAAGAAAGAGAGCAAGGGATCTGTAATCAGTTGGAAAAATTATTAACCAAAACTTCCCCATCCTGATGAAGGAAAAATACACACAAGCTCAAGAAGTACAATCAGTCCCAAATAAAATGGGACACATCATAATTAAAGTGACAAAGGTTAAGGACAAGAGAAAATCTTAAAAGCCACAAAAGAAAAGCAGATAATTACCTCTAAGGGAGCTCCTATAAGACTATCAACTGATCTCTCAATAGAAACATTTTGGGCCAGAAGGAATTGAAATAAGATTCAAAGTGAGGACTTCAGTCAAGATGGTAGCTTGGGCAGACATGGCTTGTCTCTTCACATAATCACATCAGAATTACAACTAGAGTATAGAACAACCATCACTCTGAAGTGTCAGAAATTGAGTTGAATGGAAGTCTGACAGCTACACAATTTTCAAAACCACACCCTTCCACACTGGTAGGAGGGGTGCAGATGTGGAATGGGCTGGTCCCTCACCCATGTGTGGTGCATAAGTATTTGGGAGGGATATCTCAGGAGCCAAGAGTCTCAGTCTTATACCAGACACCTCAGCCCAAGGTTCCAGTTCCAGGAAAATAAGTCCCCACAATTTCTGGCTATAAAAACCAGTGGGGATTGAGTCAGTGGAAGAAACTTCTGAAGCCCCAAGCAGTTCCTCTTAAAGAACCCAAACACAGATTCCCCTACTCAGACTAACTCCCTCTGAGCTCCAGCATCAGGGTAGCAGCTTGAAAGGCACCAGTAGTATACAGGGAGAAACTGAAGTGTTTTGCATCAAGGCAAGGAGAGGTCATTGTCCCTTTTCTATACTTCCCCCCCTCCCCAGAGATGGCAAGCTGGTGCCATATTTGAGACTCCATCAACCTGGCTAACACTGTTTGACCCACCTTGGAGATGCCCTGAGACTGCCCCACTCCACATAGTATCCTACCCAAGCTGCTTTTCCATATGAATAGCCAGTCTTGGCTCATGCTTCAGAACTTCCTAAATCCTCTCAAACAAGCAAGAGCTGGCCTCAGTGACTCCCAGGCCTGGCACTAGCAGCAGCCAGCCTAGGTTCACAGATTGGCTTTGTCGAGAATCTCCAAGCCCAGCACAAGTAGCAGCCATCTCAGATTGCTTTATAGTTCAGGCAGGGTGGTCCTGGGCAAAACACAAGTGGGGGCTGACCTTGGCCTGCACCACTTAGGAAACCCTAGGGCCAGCTTACCCAGTGAATAGCTGCAGACCGCATCAGAGCACTACTACTCTGATCCTGAACAACTGATCCTCCAAGGAGGATGGAGGTTTCTGATAAGTCACAGACAATCCTTGCAGCTGGCTGGCCTGGGTAAATACATCTCATTGATCGTCCATCAGCAACTAAGGCTCAGCTATAAGAGAAAGGTATACTCAGCCCATATGAAGGGCACATCTTGAGTACACAACCTGGGTGTTAGGGATGGTTGTGCCACTAGACTCTACAGGACACTTACTAGATTAGGCCACACTACCAAGACAGGGAGTCATGGAAGCTCTACCTAATACATAGAAACAAACACAAGGAGACCACCAAAATAAAGAGACAAAGAAGCATGCACAAATGAAAGAACAGAACTCCAGAGAAAGAGCTAAACAAAAAAAAGGAGATAAGCAATCTATCAGATGCAGAGTTCACAACATTGGTCATAAGGATGCTCAGGGAACTTAGTGAGAACCTCAGCAGCATAAAAAAAGATCCAGTCAGAAACAAAGGATACACTAATTGAAATAAAGAACAATTTACAGGGAAACAACAGTAGAGTGGATGAAGCCAAGAATCAAATCAATGACATGGAACATAAGGAAGCAAAAAACAAACTATCAGAACAACAAGAAGAAACAAGAATAAAAAAAATTAAGCATAGTATAAGCAGCCTCTGGGACAACTTCAAGTGTTCCAACATTCACATCATAAGGGTGCCAGAAAGAAAAGATAAAGAACAAGAAATTGGAAATCTACTTGAAAAAATAATGAAAGAAAACTTCCCTAATTTTTGGTGAAGGAAATAGACATGCAAGTCCAGGAACCACAAGACAGTGGATGCAAAGAGGTCCACTCCAGGACACATCATAATTAAAATGCCAAAAGTTGAAGATAAAGAGAGAATCTGAAAGCACCAGGAGAAAAGCAGTTAGTTACCTACAAAGGAGTTCTCATAAGACTGTCAGCTGATTTCTCAAAAGAAAACTTTGCAGGCTACAAAGGACTGGCAAGAAATATTCAAAATCAAGAAAAGCAGGGACTTATAGCCAAGATTACTCTACCAACCAAAGACATCATTTAGAATCAAAGGGCAAATAAAGAGGTTCTCAGACAAGAAAAAAACTAAAGAAGTTTGTCATCACAAAACCATTATTATATAAAATGTTAAAAAGACTTATTTAAGAAAATGAAGCAGATCAAAACTATGAACAATAAAATAGATACAAATCTATCAAAAATTGAATCTAAAATATAAACAATGCAAACAGGAAGAATAAAGACAAAATCATGGTTAGGAAGAGCATTTTGATGGTTGCCAGATGGGAGAGGAGTGTAGGAGGATGAGTGAATAGGTGAGGGGATTAAGAAGTACAGATAGGTAGTTATAGAATAGCTATGGGATGTAAAGTACAGTATAGGAAATGGGGTAAGTTCAAAGAACTTATACACATGACACATGAACATGAACAATGGTGGGGAGGAATTGCCTGAGGGAATAGGGAGTGCTGGGTACAGGGGAGACAAAGGGGAAAAAATCAGGACAACTATAATAGTATCATCAATATAATATAATTAAAAATAAAATATTCAAACTTATGAAAAGCCAGGACCTACAAACCAAAGTTACTTTAATGCTATCATTTAAAATTAAAGGAGAAATAAAGAGCTTCTCAGACAGGAAAAAACTAAATAAATATTTTACCACTATACTAGTATTACAAGAAATGTTAAAGGCCCTGCTTTAAGAAGTAGAGGAAGAAGAAAAAACAAACAAAAAAAGAAGAGCATTAAAAGAATAAAATGGCAATAAATATGTACATATCAATAATCACTTTAAGTATAAATGGCTTAAATGTCCCAATCAAAAGATAGAGGGGCGGAATGGCTAAGAAAGTAACCATATAGATGCTGTCTACAAGAGACCCACCTCAGAACAAGAGATACATGCAGACTAAAAGTAAAGGTATTGAAAAAAATGTTTTATGCAAATAGACTAAAAAAAGCTGGAGTAACAATGCTTAGATTTGATAAACTTTAAAACAAAAACTATAGTAAGAAGGACACTATATAGTGATAAAAGGAGCAATCCTACAAGAGGATATAACTTTAGTAAACATTTATTTACACAACAGTGGAGCATCTAAATATGTAAAGCAAACCTTGGTGAATATTAAGGGAGAGATTGATAGTAATACAGACACAGTAGGGGATTTTAACACCCCATTGACAGCAATCGATAGATCTTCAAGACAGAAAATTAACAAGGAAAGAGTGCCTTTAAGTGGCACACTAGATTAGGTGAATTTAATTGATATCCTTAGAGTGTTTCACCCCAAGAGAAGAAAATATACATTCTTCTCCAGCACACATGGAACATTTTCTAGGGTATACTGCATGTTAGGACATTTAAAAAAGTCTCAATACATTTAAAAAGATTAAAATTAAATCAAACGTCTTCTCTGACCATAATGGTATGAAACTAGAAATCAACCACAGGAAAAAATACTGAAAAACACACAGTCATGGAGGCTAAGTAACATATTACTAGACAATGAATTGGTTAACAATGAGATCATGGAAGAAATAAAAAGTTTCCTTAAAACGAATGAAAATGAAAACACAACCTAAAATCTGTGGGACACCATGAAACCAGTCACGAGTGAAACTCATGGCATTATAAGTCTACCTCAGGAAACAAGAAAACAACTCAAATAAACAATTTAACTTTATACTTAAAGGAACTGGAGGAAAAAAATGGCAAACAAAGCCTGAAGTGAATAGAAAGAAGTAAATAATACAAACCAGAGAAGTAAACAAAATAAAATATAAAAAAAAACAAAAACAAAATATCAATGAAGCCAAGAGTCATTTCTTTGAAAAAATAAACAAGATTGACAAACTTTTAACCAGACTCAAAGAAAAAGAGAGGACTGAAATAAATACAATCAGAAATGAAAGAGAAGAAGTAACAACTGACACAAAAGAAACATAAAGGATTTTAAGAAAATATTATGAGCCCTAGCCAAGCAGTTCAGTTAGTTGGAACGTTGTCCTGTATACCAGAAGGTTGTGGGTTCAATCCCCAATAAGTGCACATACCTAGGTTGTGGGATTGATCCCCAGTGGGGTGCATGTGGAAGGCAATCTATTGATGTTTCTCTCTCTTTTTATCTCTCCCCCACTTCCTCTCTCTATAAAAAAATCAATAAACATAACCTCAGGTGAGGATTAAGAAACAAAATATTATGAACAAGTACATGCCAACAAATTGAACAATCTGGAAAAAATGAATAAATTCCTAGAAATATTTACTCTTCCAAAACTGAATCAGGAAGAGTCAGAGAATCTGAATAGAGAGATTACAACTAGCAAAATTGAAGCAGTAATGCAAAAACTCCAAACAAATAAAAGTCCTGGATGAATAGCCTCACAGGTAAATTTTACCAAACATGCAAGGAAGACACCTATTTTTTTAAACCTATTCCAAAAAATTCAAGAGAAAGAAAAATGCCCAAGCTCATTTTATGAGGCCAGGATTATCCTAATTCTGAAACCAGATAAAGACATTATGAAGAAAGAAAATAATAGGCCAATATCCTTGATGAGCATAGATGCTAAAATCCTCAAGAAAGTATTAGCAAACCATATTCAGCAATACATCAAAGAGATCATGCATCATGATCAAGTGGGGTTTATTATGGGGAAGCAAAGTTGGTACAATATCTGCAAATCAATAAACATGATATACCACATAAACAAAAATGAAGGGTAAAAACCACATGATCATATCAATACATGCAGACAAAGTATTTGATAAAATCCAGCACCATTAATGATAAAAACTCTCAGCCAAGTGGTAATAGAGGGAACATACTTCAATGTAATAAAGGCCATATATGACAAACCCACATCCAATGGGCAAAAACTACAATTGTTTGTCTTAAGATTGGGAACAAGACAGGAAGGTCTGTTTTCATCTCTCTTATTCAACATAGTACTGGAAGTCCTAGCTACAGCAATAAGACAAGGAGAAAAAATAGAAGGCATCCAGAGAGGAAAAGATGGTGAAAGAGTAGGAGATCTGTCTCGTATCACCTCCCAGAACCAAACTGGAAATAAAGTAAAAATAAAGAGGGGAACAGGCACCTGAAATAAACAACTGAAGACTGCTTGAAAAGAAGACTCTTAACCAAGGATGGGCAGAAACCATGTCAAGACCAGCAGGAAATTCAGGGATGCAAATATGGATAGCTCTGCTCCCACAGGAAGCAGGGAGGTACAGTGCATCTGTAGGATACTTCCCCTGAGAGCAGTGAAGCCTGGACTCCAGACCAGACTCCCAGGCACAAAATGTTAGGGATTAGCCACCCACGTAGTGTCTAGCAGTGAAAAGCCATAGAGTTTTTTGTCTGCCAGGCAGAGATGGAGTTCACTGGAGACAAAGCCCTATTTCTCGCCACCCTCCTTTCTCTTCCTTCTCCTTCCTCTTTTTTATTTCCTAAGGGGCCAAAACACGGGTTTCTCATTTACAGCCACTCACCTTGGGCTCAGGTGAAAAGAGGGTGTCACAGACTGGAGTTACCTGAAGAAAGCCTGGAGTAGGGAGTTTGAGGAGAGACATGAGGGAATAATAGCTGCTGCATTCCCAGTGCAGGGACATACCTTGGTACAACAACAACCATTTTTCCTGAGGAAAGCAAGTCCCTCCTACGGGATAAACAATTAACCAACCCTGTGGGGGAACCACTGGCACCACCCTCTGCAGTGCTGCTTACCCCATCTTCTGGAATCCCTCTGGATCCACAGTCTGGAATTCTGCTTGCCGCATCCTGCATCTTTTCTCCCCTTACTTTGCCTCTTAACACCTACATATTAACACCTGTTGAGGTAACAGCAACACAGGCAAAGAAAGGCAGTGAGTGTCAGAGACTGACTTCAGGGAGCAGCAATTCCAGACACTATCCTGGGAACAAGACAAGTGCTTACCTTTCACAAGAGAGCCATTAAAACACCCTCCTGGTTTTTAGCTGACCCAAACCCAGGGTCTGGAGGCCCCACCTGTTTTCCTACTAGGGAGTCCACCCTGCCAAGTTCCAGGAAATAATCTGGGGCAGAATCAGATGAGTGACATGTGGATAGGGGAACATACCCCCAGTCTTCCCTGAAGTCTGAACAGCTCCTCCCTTGTGGAATCCAGAGATCTTATGCTCCTGATTCTGAAACCAGAAAAAAACACCAGTGTTCAGGCTGCCTGTTACTACCAAACCCAATAAGCAATGACAGCAATTGAATCTTTATGGGTGCTTTATTCAGATGGCTGGCAATCTGAGAAGACGGTGGGTTCATACTCTAACAGGCCATCTTCCCTTCTCTTTCAAGGCCAGACTTTTTATAACAGGGAATAAACAAGGTGTAGTGAGGGCTTTGAGATTCAGGGAAGATTAGGTGAAAGAAGCTGCAACATCCCTGTCCTGGACAGTTAGCTGTTCCCAGGGGTGGGTGGTCATCTGTCTGTCCCTGGAACACAAAGGCCCAGATGCCTCCAGTTGGCCCCAGGTGGTAATCTTTAGCAGTGCCCCAGGAGGTCAGCTGTTTTCCCAGGAGCCAGGACAGGCCTTATCTGTAGTTTCTGAAACAAAAGCTTTAACATATACATTACTTGCTAGACTGATAACTTTTTACCTTAAACTAAAATTTTCCAACTTGAGTCCCCTATCATTCCCCACGGTTGGTATTCAACTATTTCATTTCTATGAGATCAGAACTTACCATTGGACTGTCCGGGTTGGGTGTGGTGGTTAGGAATACACCTAACTGCAGACCTACATAAGGAGACACATTTTATGCAACAACAAGCTATGATACTGAAGAAAATGACAAGGATAAAAACAATAAATGCCTCTCGAAGACTAGATATAGTAGGCAGCCAGGAGGTTAGTTTAGACAAGTCAATACCAAAGAATCCCTCTCTCTGTTTTATATTGGACACTACATCATTTACTTGCTTCACTTTATGCTCTATGAGCTGTGAACTATCAGTTAGGTTAAAACAGCAGAGTCCTTTAAATTCTTCACATCCATGATTATGCTTTAAAAGAAGGTAGTCTATAGCTGCACAATTTTCCAAAACTGCTTCTCTGACTTGTCCTAGTTCTTGACTAATGGTACTGATGGCTTTCAAGGTGGCATTTAAAGCTTTTGCCATGGTGCAGGATAATCTGCTTATTTCTACATTCAAATAGGTTACCATGGTTGGCATTACAAATATAGTTAAAGACACATATTCAGCAGGGCTAAAAAGGTGTAAGTCACTGATACAATCTGGTGTAAGGGAGGCATCCTATAGAACCTGGGTCAAGTGGGGCTTATGGCGCATAAACACCATAAGTCTTCTCAGAGAGCATGGTCCCCCAGAGCTGTTTGCTAAAACAAATGAATAGACAGTCATTCCACATATCAGAAACTATCCTGTTGGCAGTTTAACATGAACATAAGCATAAGATATGTCAGTAGTGGTGGTGCAATTCATCTTCACACCTGCTGAGAGCACAAGATAGTTTTAGTACAGTTGACAAAAGTTGCATACTCTCTAGCTGGGGTAAATTAATGACCTTTAAGGAAAACATTTCCCTGTCCTGTAGAGTTACCACTGGTCCCCAACTATAAATATCAGAGTAAGTCATTTTCTTTTCATATGCTTAAACACAGTATAATGTCTAAGGCTTTTTGAGGGCATATGAACACCTACAGAACATGAAGTGAAAGTCTGTTGAACATAATTTCCTCCTGCAAAGCAAGTCAGAAATATTCAGAACAACTTTTGCTAAATATATCCAACTATTTTCAACTTGTTTGGAAGTATTAAGTTGTTCATAACAAGGGGTTAAACAAGAGGTAATGAAGAGAACATAAGTCATTGTTTTTAAAGATGACTTTCAGATCTTCCTCCAGTGCTTTCTTTATTCTGGTATGATGAGTCCAAGGTTTTATTTCCACCAGCTTCACCATGGTGGGGGTGGTGAGGAGTATGTCCCAAGATCTAACCCATTTTCCTCCCTGTTGGCTTTCTGGAGATGCTGTCACCCAAATCTTAAGTAGCACCTTGCCTGAAGGTTCAAAGGAATACAGCAAACCTGTGGGGAAGAAGTCTCTAATACAGGCAAGGTCATTCATTACAGCTAAGGTCTGACTTAAATGTTCATTTTCTTTACCTTCAGTTTTTTATCTGTATACATACTCCCACCCCAACTGTGACCTGTACACAATTTCATAGGAACTCAACAGAACCCCATGTCGAGGAGCCACCCCTATCCTGAGCAGGGCAATAGGCAAAGCTTGATCACAATGGAGATGAGTTTCTTGACACAGCTTGGCTATATTTTTCTTTTTTTTTATTTTAATCATTGTTCAAGTACAGTTTTCTCCCTTTTACTCCCAATACAGCCCCCCCTCCCAGCCTTTCTTTAAGGTCTGATTCATCTTCTTTACCTTCCCAGAAGCCTGAGGTCTCCATGCCATGTGGAGTCTGCACTTGATTCTTAAAATTTTACTAACCTCCTGTGTAATTTCTGAAACAAAAGCAAGTTTGTTATCAACCTGAATGCTGCCAGGGAGGCCAAAGTGAAGGATTATTTTCTTCAGTAATGCTTTCACTACCTCCAGGGATTTCTCCATTTTAGTAGAATAAGCTTCTATCCATCCTGGAAAAAAGGTGTCAACAAAGACTAAAAATATTTCCACTCTCAGACCCTTGTCATTTTAGTAAAATCTATTTGCCACTTCTCAAGTGGACACTGTCCTTGGTATTGCTTTCTTTCTCTCCTTTGATGGGGATCTATCTTGGGGTTGTTCTTGCAGCACACAACACATTTAGCAATTACTTTTCTTATGGCTCTAGAAACTCCAGGACCTGCAAGCCACAACTTGACATAGGTGGTTAATGAGTCTCTTCCACAGTGCGTGGTCTTATGCAAATGCTTATGACTGGTTCTGCTAAACGTTCAGGAAAACAGTATAGCTCCTTTCTTATTTTTTTCATCTGCTATCAGGACCTTCTTTATCAAAACCCCAGCCCTTAGCTTTCTCTAAGTCTGCAGTTGAATATTCAGGGTCAAATTTTGACAAGTACAGAACAGGTACCAAGGACATTATAAACATTCTTTTTAGCAGCCTCTTTTGCTGCCCATTCAGCCAGACTGCTTTCTCTAGTCAGTTTAGTGTCCTCTTTCTGGTGCCATGGGCAGTGCATAACTGCCACCTGTAAAGGTACCTGAATAGCCTCTCATAATTTTAAATTTTCTGCTGCATGCTTGATCTCCTTTTTATTGGAGGTAAATAGTCCTCTATCCTTCCAGTCATTCCACATATGCATGCAAAGTCATATGCATGCAAAATCAAGAGAGCGTACCTTGAGTCAATGTACACATCCACTCTCTTTTCCTGCGACAATTCCAGTACCCTCATCAGTGCGATCAGTTCAGTTTTCTGAGCAGAGATTCCTGGTGGTAAGGCCTTGACTTCCACTACTCCTTCAAGAGTCACAACTGCATACCCAGCCTTTCTGCTTTCTTTGTCCATATAACTGCTTCCATCTATATAGAGAGTCCAGTCTGCTTCTTCTAAAGGATGGTCCTATAAACCAATTCTGCTAGAATACACTTTATCAGTTATCTTAGCACAGTCATGTATTAGCTCAGCCGAGTCAGGCTCTGGGAGAAGAGAGGCAGGATTTACCTTACTTACAGTTTTGAGGGAGACATTGGGATTGTTGAGAAGAATGGCTTGGTACCTGCCCATTCTTCCAGCAGTGAGCCACATATTTCCCTTTTGCTCCAGCAGACTCAATACTTGCTGGGACACATAACTGGTATCGGTTGTCCCAAGGAAAACTTTTCAGCTTCTTGCAAGAGCTCACAGGTGGCTGCCACTCTCAAGCAGGCTGGCCACCCCTGGACAGTGTGATCTAATTTCTTCAACAATTATGTGATGGGCTTCAAATGTCACTAAGCATTTGGGCGAGGAATCCTAGGGCAACGTACTGTCTCTCACACACATATTATTGAAAGAGCTTCAGTATGTTTGAAAGCCCCAAGGCCGGTGCAGAAGCCCAGTGCACCTTCAGGGACTTAAAAGCCTGAGTGCACTCCTTTGTCTACTCTAAAGGGCTATATTCTGGTCCTTTCAGAGCCTCCTACAGTGGTTTAGCAATAAGCCCAAAGTTTGGAATTCAAATGATTAGTTGCTTGCCATCCCCAGGAATCTCCTTAACTATTTCCTGGTGTTGGGAGGGTCCTCTGTGGACTTTTGTTGTAACGCCTGCACCATATTCAGACTTTTCTGCTCAAGGACGCCTTTCCCCATTCCCTCAAGGAGGCATGCATCTCTTATGATGCTCTAAGAGAGGAAGGCCATCCCCATTAGGGTCCTGGTTGGGCTCAGTCAGAGGTATTGCCCTAGTAGGGCCCAGAGCTCCATCTGGATTTATTGGTGCAACCTCCAAGCCTCTTCATTTGCCTTATCCAACACCAGCCTCTGCTCATACTCCTTATTGAAGCAAAGAATTCAATAAGGCTTGTATGTCTACCCATTTGGGATGATGAGTGGCAGAAACCGACACAACCAAATCAGTCATTTTAGCAGGATCATCTCTATAAAAAGGGTTTAAACATTTCCATTTTAACAGATCTGATGTAGAAAACAGAATATGTACCCAATAATATCCAGCAGGCTGGCCCTCTGACCCAACTCCCACTGGAAGTCTCTGAAAAAGATATTGCCCTGTCCTGGTAGGGGCTTTTCCTCCACCAAATTTGGTTCCTTGCCCGATTAGAGGTGGCGGTGCCAGTTCAGGCGCACTTTCTCCATTTCACTCATCGTAGTAGATCCCCTGGAGCTGCAGGAACTCATAATCATTTTTCTTTCCTTTGGTCTTCTTGTATTCTTCTTTTTCTTTTCCTATTTTATTTCTCTTCCCACTTTTATTATTTATTACTTTTTTGTTGTTGATTTTGTTGTCAGGCATTTTTTTTATTGATCATTTTGATTCTGTCCTTGTATTTTTTGGTTCTGTTCTGAAAGTGAAGGGATGGAAAAATATTCCATGCAAATAGAGACAAAAAATAAAAAGCTGAGGTAATAATACTTACACCTGATAAAATAGACTTCAAAACAATTCGAAGTGTCAATGAACCCAGGAGCTGGTTCTTTGAAAAGATAAACAAGATTGACAAACCTTTAACCAAATTCATCAAGAAAAAACAGAGAGAACCCAAATTAATAAAATCAGAAATGAAAGAGGAAAAGTAACAACTGATACCACAGGATACAAAGGATTATAAGAAAATACTATGAACAATTATATGCCAAGAATTGGACAGACTAGGTGAAATGGATACATTTCTTGAAACATACAATCTTCCAAAAATGAATCAGGAAGAAGCAGAAAACCTGAATAGACTGATAACAATGAATGAAATTGAAACAGTAATCAAAAAATTCCCAGCAAACAAAAGTCCTAGACCAGATGGCTTCATAAGCAAATTTTACCAATCATTCAAAGAAGAACCAATACCTATCCTTCTCAAACTATTCAAAAAAAAATTCAAGAAAAGGGAAGACTTCCAAGCTCTTTGTGCAAGATCAGTATTATCTTACCTCCAAAACCAGGTAAATACACAATAAAGAAAGAAAACTATAAGCCAATGTCCCTGATGAACATAGATGCTAAAATTCTCAACAAAATATTTGTAAACTGGGTCCAGCAATACATTTTAAAAAATCATTCACCATCATTAAGGGGGATTTATCTTAGGGATACAATGTTGGTACAATATTCATAAATCAATAAATGTGATATATCACATAAACAAAATTAAAGATAAAAATCACATGATTATATCAAGAGATGCAAAATACCCCACATTTGCTAAAATTCAGCACCCCTTTATGATAAAAACTCTCAGCAAACTGGGAATATATAGATCTTACTCAACAAAATAAAGGCCATATATAAAAAATCCTATGGCCAACATCACACTCAATGCGGGGGAAGTGGGGGAAGCATTTCCCTTAAGTTCAGGAACAAGACAGGGATGTCTGCTTTCACCACTCTTACTCAACATAGTATTGAAGTCCTAGTCACAGAAATCAGACAAGAAGAAGAAATAAAAGGCATCCAAATTAGAAAAGAGGAAGTAAAACTGTCTTTATTTGCAGATAACATGATATTGTACATAGAAAATCCTACATGATCCACCAAACAACTCCTAAACCTAATAAATGAATTTGGCAAAGTAGCAGGATTCAAAATCATTAGTCATAAATCAACTTTTATAAACCAATAATGAACTATCAGAAAGAGAAACTAAGAAAGCAAGCCCACTGAACTATTGCAACAAAATAAAATGAGGTACCTAGGAATAAATTTAACCAAGTAGATAAAAGACATGTATTTGGAAAACTATTGGAAACTGAAGAAAGAAACTGAGGAAGATTCAAATAAATGGAAGCATATATCTTGTTCATAGATTGGAAGAATCAACATCATTAAAATGTCTACAGTACCCAAAGCAGTTGATAGATTCAATGCAATTCCTATCAAAATACCAATGGCTTATATTACAGATCTAGAACAAATATTCCAAAAATTTATATGGAACCAAAAAAGACCCCAAACAGCTTCAGCAATCCAAATAAAGAAGAACAAAGTTAAAGAGATCACAATACCTTATATCAAACTATATACTACAAGACCATGTAATCAAAAACAGTCTGGTACTGGCATAAGAATAGTCACATAGATCAATCAACAGAAGAGAGAGCCTGAAATAAAACCACACCTTTATGGTCAATTAATATTTGACAAAAGAGGCAAGAGCATAACATGGACTAAAGACAGTCTCTTCAATAAATGGTGTTGGTAGAACTGGCAAGAACTGGTAGTACTTGCAAAAAAATGAAACTAGACTACCAATTTGCACCATATACCAGAATAAACTCAAAATGGATAAAATATTTAAATATAAGTCATGATACCATAAAAATCCTAGAGGAAAACATAGACAGTATAATTTCAGATATCTCATGTAGAAATATTTTTGCTTATGCATCTCCTAGTTCAAAGGAAACAAAGGAAAAATAAACAAATAGGACTATATCAAACTAAAAGTCATCTGTACAGTTAAAGAAACCATCATCAAAGTGAAAAGGGAACTTACTGTATGAGAGAACATATTTGCCAATGGTACATCAGATAACAGTTTACTCTCCAAAATATATAAGAATTCATATAACTTAACAACAAGAAGGTAAACAATCCCATTAAAAAATGGGCAAAGGATCAGAATATACACTTTTCCAATGAGGAAATACAGATGGGCCACAGCCATATGAAAAAGTGCTCAACATCACTAGCCATCAGAGGGATACAAATTAAAATCACTATGATATATCACCTCACACCTCCAAAAATGACTATTGTTAATAAATCAACAAACAACATGTGCTGGAGAGGATGTGGTGAAGAGGGAACCTAGTGCACTGTTGGTGGGAATGCAGACTGGTGCAACCACTCTGGAAAACAGAATAGAGTGTCCTCAAAAAGTTATAAATAAAACTGCCTTTTTAAAAAATATTTTATTTATTTATTTTTTAGAGAGAGATAAGGGAGGGAGAAAGAGAGAGAGAAAGAAACATCAATGTGCAGTTGCTGGGGGTCATGGCCTGCAACCCAGGCATGTACCCTAACTGGGAATCAAACCTGCGACACTTTGGTTTGCAGCCCGAGCTCAATCCACTGAGCTATGCCAGCCAGGGCCCAAAACTGCCTTTTGATCCAGTGATTCCACTTCTGGGTATACATCCTAAGAATCTCAAAACAACAATTCAAAAGAATATATCCATCCCTTTGTTCATAGCAGTGTTATTTATAATAGCCAAGATTTGGAAACAGCCTAAGTGCCCATCAGTAGATGATTGGATAAAAAAGCTGTGGTATATTTTCACAATGAATACTATGCAGCAGTAAAAAAGAAGGAATTATTACCTTTTGCAACAACATGGATGGATCTAGAGACTATTATGCTAATTGAAATAAGCCAGTCAATGAGAGATAAATGTCATATGATCTTATTTATAAGAGGAATCTAATTAACAGAACAAACTAACAACCAATATAAAGTCGAAGGCACAGAAACATGGAACAACCTGATAATTGTAAGAGGGGAGAGAGGAGGTGGGCACTGGTTGAAAGAAGGTGAAGGGAATAGTCAAAGAACATATATGCAAAGTGAGAAGATGGGAAAAAAAGGAACATATAAGCATAAGCCATGGACATGAACAACGGTGAGGGGATTGACTGTGGGAATGGGGGGATGGCATGAGGGGAGAGAGGCAAAGGGGGAAAATTGGAACAACTGCAAAACATAAACAGTAAGATATTTCAAAGGAAAAAAATAAATAAAAGGCATCCAAATTAGAAAGGAGGAAATAAAATGGCCATTATTTGCATATGACATGATATTGCACATAGAAAATTCTAAGGATTTACCAAAAAAGATGCTAGAGCTAATAAATGAATCAGTAAAGTAACAGGATTCAAAATTAATATTCAGAAATCAGTGGCATTTTTACACCAATAATGAACTATGAAAAAGAAAAACTAAGAAAACAATTCCATTTACTACTGCAACAACAACAACAACAACAACAACAAATAAGGCACTTAGGAATAAATTTAACCAAAGAGATAAAAGACCTCTATCTGAAAAACTATAGGACATTGAAGAAAGAAATTGAGGAAGATACAGATAAATGAAAGAATATACCGTATTTATGGGCTGGAATCACCGACACCATTAAATTTGCTATACTACCCAAAGAAATCTATAGATTAAACATAATTCTTATTAAAATACCAATGACATATTTCACAGATCTAGAACAAATATTCCAAAAATTTAAATGAAATAAAGAACAAAGTTAGACAGATCACAATACCTGATATCAAACTATACTACAAGGCCACTATAATAAAAACAGTCTGGTACTGGCATAAGAACAGACATATAGACAAATGGAAGAGAATAGAGATCCTAGAGATAAACCCACAACCAGATGGTCAATTAATATTTGACAAAGGAGGCAAGAACATACAATGGAGTAAAGATAATCTCTTCAATGAATGGTGTTGGGAGAATTGGACAAGTACATGCAAAAAAAATGAAACTAGACCACCAAATTATACCATACACAAGAATAAATTCGAAATGGACAAAATACTTAAATGTAAGTCCCCAAACCATAAAAATCCTAGAAGAAAACATAGACAGTAAAATCTCAGACATCTCTCATCACAATATTTTTGCCAATAGGTCTCCTAGGGCAAGGGAAATAAAAAAGAAAAACAAATGGGACTACATTAAACTAAAAAGCTTCTTCAAAGAAAAAGAAACCATCAGCAACATGAAAAGGGTATCTACTGTATGGGAGAACATATTTGCCAATGGTACATCTGGTGAGGCATTAACTTCCAAAGTATATAAAGAACTCATACAACTCAACACAAGGAAGACAAACAATCCAATGTAAAAAAGGGCCAAGGACCTAAACAGACCCTTCTCCAAATAGGACATACAGAGGGCCAATAGACTTATGAAAAAATGCTCAACATCACTAATCATCAGAGAAATGCAAATTAAAACCACAATGATATATCATCTCACACCAGCCAGAGTGGCTACTGCCAATAAATAAACAACACATGCTGGTGAGGTTGTGGAGAAATGGGAACCCCGGTGCACTGTTGGTGGGAAGGTAGACTGGTACAGCCCATACTATGGAAAACAGTATAAAGTTACCTAGTCCTTTCTCAGCTAACTTTTTAAAGCTCTTATCAGTCAGCAAGATCCCATCAATTCCTTCTTGTAATGAAGATATAAAGTGGATAAAGGATAAAATGATGGATGTATCCACCAGCTGACTTTGAGAAAAGAAGGACCCAGTGTCTAAGGTTCAGGTGTGAATATCTGTGGCCAGGTAGGTGCTGTCGAGGAAGCACTGGACTGGATGTCAGAAGACAGAGCTTCTAATTTTCATTTTATCCCTGGCTCCTTCACAAGGCACTTGCTTAATTCTCTGGGCCTCAGTTTCTCATTAAAAATTGGATTGATTTGATCACTAAGTAATCTGCCATTGCCAGAAGGCTATAATTGTATTTTTAACGTCATTTCTTGGATATATATCTTCTCTTACAAAGTTATAGATTGTAGATTATTTTTATAACTCAGAAATTATAAAGCAGAGGCTCATGGACAGAATCCAGATAGTGCATGTTTTTTAGTCTGAATAATATTATTTTTAAAAAATGTCTTGCAACCTTATGAGATTTTACATAACATTGTAGATTTAATTCCTCCGGAAAACAGCAGGAGATCTGTCCACTGCGAGCCTTCTTTGAGAATTCCTGAAAGCATAAGCACCAAGGAGGGCTGCTCTTTTAGACAGAGCATGCATTTGACAACTTGCTCCTGTCCCCACCACTTCCTATTACACACTGATTAGCTTGAGTGATTTACACAACTGTCCAGATCCCTTGTGGGGGTGCCTACATTCCATTATGGGGCTGGTACCTTATGAGGCCCCTGTGAAGACTTTTTCAGTAGAGTATTCATTCACAAGCCTACCTCTTGCTGGCTTAGAATTAGAATGCATCAGTTTAGTGAATATTAGATGTTCTTCCATTCCCTTATTTGTTCTATATTCCCTTATTTCCCAAAAAAGACACTTTTCTGACTGTGGTCTTAGAGCACTTCTCTGATCTCCAGCCTCAAAGAGGATAACCTCTCTTTAGATATTATTGGTTCCAAGAAAACAAATGAAAACTTGGTAATTGGGTTTTCTAAAGGAATGTGTGTTTATATCCATCTTCCTGGAATCAACTGCATTCTTCAGGCCCTCAGAGTCTTCTAAACACACAGGCCAAATCATCCTGAAGCTATTTTTCTAACCACAGTTATCCAAATCCTGTTTTGTTTCCCTTTTTCTTTCCAAGTATTCAATTTGAGTCGCTTAAGTTTTGTGTGGGACAGGAAAGCCTTCCATGGTCAAGAGTGTTTTCCTAGGCTGTGGTCTGAAGCCATCTGGCAGGATACAAGGTCAGTCCATGGCTTCGAAATTCAGCACCTATGAGGTCATCTGCCAGGACATTATCCCTCACTACTGCCCCAGAGTCTGCTTGACTTGGCATGTGGAAGACTAGAGAGAGAAACCAGACTGTCCAGTCTCCTGGTTTTATGAAACTAGCCCAATAGTTCTTTAGTGTTGGACATCAATCACTCCTCAAGTCCTCAATGCTTACTGTGCATCAGAAGCCAAAATTATCCAAGAGACCTTGATTGGTCAGAAGAGTAAATTTTCACTCCTGTGCTTCATTTGTGCTTTGATAAAAAGTATATCCTGTTTCCAAGTCTAAAGTGACCCAGAAAACTCAATTTTGTGATTAGAAGTTCATGGAACATAAAAAACATGAATAGAGGAACATTTTGATGAGTGGCCCATTCCAGGAAGAGAATATAGTGTCCTTTTAATTAAGCTGATCAAATCACCACCATGCTGCCCAAGTCTCCAGAACTGATCAGCTATTACCTCCTGTAACCTTCTGAAAGAGGATTGGAGAGAGGGCAAGTTTCTTTCATTCACTTACATTTCTTCTTATAAATATAAATCTTTTTCCCAAAAAGGAGACAGACTACTTATAAAGAAAAACTTAAAAAGTAACAAGAAAATAAAAAACCAGAGATGCTTAACTTATGTTCAGAAGGAGTGATGTAAAATGTATTGCAGGACACAATGAGCTCACTCTCTGAGGTGTCTCTCTCTGACAGTCTCCTCACTAGTTCATTCCCCTTGAAGTCTACACACTAGTAATGGTGCAATACTTCTGCCAGTTATGAAAGCTGCTGCAGGCCCACTTTATGTAAAGTAATTTGGCAAAATTTGCATGTAATTGGTATCAGTCACTGAGGTGAAGTCTTAAAATAGGCTTTTGGGAGTCTAGGCACTGATGTTCTCAAAGCTCAGTGACACAAGCAACTAAGTGCTTGTATAAAAATAGACAGGTGTGAGCTGCCTGCACTTGCCCCTGACACATGCTGACCACCTCCTCTCAGCTGTCAGCACCTCTGTCCTTTGATGTCCCACCTACTCCTTATTATCTGCCTCACCCTTAACTCTATTTGCTCTCTTTCTTACAGTAGAACCACCAGGCAAGGGACAATAAAATACTGCTGTCAGTTTCCCATTGTCTAGCATTTGGGAGACTAAGGCATATCAAATCATTAGATATTTACTCATTAGAAAAATGATACAGGTGTGTATTTACACTGGGTCTCCATGTACAATCAACTCTAATATTAAGACAGGTAAAATATAACAGAACACTCTAGCAAGTAAGGGATCTTAAATTTGAATATGTTTTAAAGTAGCTGTTTGTTGCCATTATTATTGCTTTTCTGGGACCCTGATATTGATCTTCCCCTCCTAAGTTCTGAGCAGGTACAATAAAAAGGAAGCCCTCATCTGGCCAACATTCTGATTCTGATCTCTCCAGGATCACCACGAGCTGCTGGGCAGGTTGTGCACTGCTCAAGACCAGAGAGCATCATTCCCACGACTATGAGGTTCATGGTATCTCCTGGAGTCATGCAATGTAATGACCCCTCTCATCCATAATCCCTTTGATCTATTCTCCCTAACTCTCTCTTATATATAGCTCTTATATGATGATAATGGTAGGTAGTAATAATGAACACTTCAAAATATGAGAAGTTTGAACTGCCCTGTTTCATGTACATTTGTTACCCATGTCATCTCCAGTATTCTGCTTTAATTGATCTGAGAAGTAATTGGTCTCATTCTAGGACATTTGAGAACTTACTTAGGGCTAGTGGTAAAAGTGAGTACTCCCTTGTAGTCAAATCTTCTTCCCTCATCTGATCCCCTTCTATTTTTCTATCTGAGAAAGATAAGGATGTAGAAGCTGTTAGCTGTCAAGAAAGACTCCTGAGATTCCAACACTGGTAGAGCTGAAATCAACATCACTCCAAGATTCCTTAAATTGGAAATGACCTTCAAGGGCATCTACTCTAAGCCTTCACCCAGTAAAGGAATCCAATTCCTCTTGATTACTCCAGTGATTACTCTTCATTCTGTAGTACCTTTGTCATCCTGATTCAATCTGCATTGATTACATTCTGGCTGCAGAAGAATTTTCTTTCACTTTCATCTAGAGGATTTCTTTCCCTCTGTTCTGGGTTAGATCTCTTTATACAGGTTCTGTAGAACCTGTGCCTTCCTCTTTCTAGGAACATTTACTCATTGTGGTGAAACACATTTCTCACATAGACCTTGAATGTCTGCCATTTGGTTGGGTAGGGAATTCGAAGATGGATATAATTTTCCTGCAGGATTTTGAAGGTATATCTCCACTGTCTTCAAAGTTCCTGTGTTCTGTTGAGAAATGCAATGTCATTCTTATTTGTGTCCATTGAATGTTGCCTGGTTGGTTTTGCTTTTTTCTTTCTGGAAGTGTTCAGGATTTCTCTTTGTCTCCTGGGTTCTGAAAGGTTACAATGAATAGTCTTGCTTTAAGCCATTTGGGCTCTTTCAGTCTTAAAATATATCTCCTTCAGTTCTGGTAAATTTTCTTGAATTATCTCTTGACTATTTCCTCTATTTACTCCATTTTCTCTCATTTGCTCTTTCTAGAACACCTATTACCTTGAATGGATTCATTAATATTTTTACTTTTTAATTTCTCTGTTTTCCTCCTTTTGTTTTTATTATTTTTATGACCTTTATTAAAATTTTAACTTTCAGCCCTTCACCTAATTATTTATTTTTTCTAATTATTCATAAGGTAATTTTTCAGGGTTCTGTTTTGGTCTTTGAGTGCTTTTTTTTACCATTCTTCCCCCCCCCCAAATATAGTATCTGCCCTGTTCTTTGAGCATATTAATTTTAATTATTTTTTAAAATGTCTGTCTACTCAATTTTCTCTATTTCTTATGAGCTTGTTTCCCTCTTTGGTTTAGTTTCTGCCTTTTATGTTAAAGATTTTTCTTAAATCTTTGATATTTGGCTTTTAAAGATCATTTAAATGTAAAGATACATTTAAAAACTTTAAGATTTCAGAAGTCTTGGCTAAGTCCCTTTTATTCCTCATAGCACAATCAGCTAGCACTCATTTTATGTAATTCAAATTGGCTTTGACAAAAGGAAATAAAATTCCATTTTGGATTTACTTTAATTCAATCTTAATTGAGTTTTAAATGTCTGGTACTACATTTAAAAAGTATATTATGAATCACCTATAAGTGGAGCCTAATCAACAAAACAAACAAGCAAGAAAAATATAACCAGAGACATTAAAATGGAGAAAAACCTGACAGTAACCAGAGGGGAGGTGGAAAAGGATAATGGAGTTGGGGGGGGGGGAGGAAGGGTTTTCAGGAACATCTATAAAAGACACACAGATAAAACCAAAGGGGCTTAGGATCAAGGGTGGGAAGTGGGGATAGCTGGGGTTGGGGGGAAGTAGTGGTAGGGGTAATGGAGACAAATGTACTTGAACAACAATTTTAAAAAGTTAAAAAAACTTCCATTTAAAAAAGACTGGACTACATATTTCTCACACTAGACTTTTAAAATGTTCTTAAAAATAAGTATTCCTGGTTGAACTTTGTATATCATTTTAGTTTCAATTGCCATAAATCATCTTCCAAGGAAGCACGATGTTTTTCATTATGGAAAAGAAGCATAGAGTGGAAAACAGGAGAGGAGAGTAAGAGGCAGGGATGGGAAAGAGACTGAGGAATGAGCCCCAGAAATGAGGAGAGGGAAGTGGTTTGCCTGGATTGGAAGGCTTATCCCCATGTAGTACGTGTGACTGAATGAATAGCTGGCAGCATGAAACATTTACTAGGTGCCCAGCACTGTGTGGGATAAACTCTTTACACATATTATCATATTTAATCTTTACAATTTTATGATTATTTTTTTCAGATTAGAAAGCAGGCTCAGGGGAAGTGAAATAAAATGCTGAATGTTCCAGAAGAAATAATAAGTAATAGAACTGGCATTCAAACTTAGTTTTGCCCAAGTCAAAAACCCATGTTTTAGAACACTATCTAGCCTCCAAACTGGATTTGAAAGCCCCTTTCAAGAATTCCAAAATGGAGTTCCATATGGGTGACTTCAAAAGAAGAGCTAGAAATAGAGCTATAGTTGTAAGTATGATCCCTTCCTCAGAAATGTGTTTTCATACCAGCTTTTCACAGAGACTATTGATGCAACATACTCTCTCTATTTCAGATGTCATTTTAATTGTAATTATGCTTGAACTCTCTCCCAAGATGGGCAGCAACTTTTTTGTGCCTGTAATCAAGGGTGTTTTTTCCATAAATCCACACTCTTTGGGCCCTTCCAAAGTAGCTGGATTGAGTTCCCAGAGGTTATGAGCTGTGTGTGAAAGTCCCCTTCAGACCACCAAGACATGTGTGTGGAGATTAGAAACTTTTCAAGAATTTCACTCTGTACTCAGATAAGTATGGAAATAAAAACTCATTTTAGATACAGTGCTGACACTTGTAGCAATACCAGAAGGAGAAGAGCAAACCCACACAGCTTTAAGTTGCTTTGTATTTTTGAGATACCAGGTGGTACTATCTTCTTTTGCACTATTTCACAAACTCAGATTTGATCATGAATTGCTCACAGAACTGAGATAAGGATTCTTGGATCATAAATGGCAAGTGATTAGCTGGCAAAGGAGAGCACAACATCTTCCTCCTCCTTTTTCTTCAGTGAAGGTAAGATTTTTTTTCTTGCACTAAAACATTAAACACAACTGAAGCCTTATTTTGAAGTTTTAAAATTCCAGTACAGAATCACCTTTGTTGTCCTCTTTGGTTCTGCCAGCACCTGCAGTACAACAGCCTCCGTCCCTCTGTGGCTTCTAGGATTAGAGCCCTTGAAGGCCTCGAGGGTTCACATGGCTGGCCTCCCTAGATGGAAGAATTTCTGCCGCTCATGGAAGGATTAGACTGCTTCCTCCTAGAAATTCAACTTTTACTTGAGAATCTGAAGGCCCACACTTCTGGGGAAGGATTTACAGTTACAATATGTGGTCTCCTTAATCTGCAGCTCCTGCAACAACAATAAAAAAGAACTCTCACCCTCTCTGGAGGGGCAAATGAATGTGTCCTGACCTTGCTTGCAGGGCAGGACCCAGAGGGAAGAGGATGGTCTTAGCCATTATTATTATAAATAGTCAGCCTTCCATCTACAAATAGAGGCATGTGTGGCTATCTCAAGTTGCATGTTAACAGAGTTCTAGAGAAAGCAAAGTTTCCAGTGGCCTTTTTGATAAACACATTCTTGGAAAGGGCAGCCTGCTACCTAATGAGGGACCCTGGGGGAGATATTTTGAGCAAGTCTGAGGCTGTCTCTCTGTACTCTTTGTGCCTAGTTTAAAGTACATATTCTCTAGTTTAATTCTCAGGATTGACAATTTAGGATACAACTAGCAGTTTGGATTGATGTGTGTATAACCATCTAATTTTTGGTCAGGAAGGAGCTTGGGCCCAGGATGTGGAACTTTTCATGACCTTCCCTCAGGCATGCCATTCCCTGCTACCATCATGCTATGGCTGTAGGGATGTGAGCAGAAGAATGTGCAGATCTTCCACAGCCCAGCTCTGGTTTCTGTGCTATCAGTCTTCGCTCACTCTTTTCTCTGAACAATCCTGTGTACTGACACTCAGCACCCAAAACAGGCCTTTCACTGTAGTGAGAAAATCTTGAGACATGATTTGTACAATGTGTAAACTATATGTCCTCAGTTACATGTTACCCAGGACATCTAGGGTGTGCGTGTTTGTGTTTCCAAAGGCACTGTTGTCTACGTGCACCCTTGACCCTCTTGGGCATGGTGTTCTTAACTTCATTATATTTCTAGTCTTGAAGTTTAGATATTTCTCTCAGCCCCCAAATCACTGGATACCTAGAAACTTTTTCCTACTGGACCTTAGATCCATCCTTCAATTCCAGGAGTAAATGAGACTCCGGAAACTCTTTTATAGCTTCACTCTCCTGGTATTTCCTGATTAAGTCCCTCCAAAATTTCTTTAGCATTATTGTGAGTCTCTAATCCCCCACTTTCCTCAAGACCTGTCTGAAGGGAGTAACCATCAATATTTACAATTTTGTAATGCCTGTCTTCCCTCACTCTTTTGTCCTCTTCCTCTCTATATCCCCTTTCCACCTATTTTTTAATGCAATTATGTTGAATCATAAAAACTGGGAACTTCATGTGATTCAACCTCACATTTTTGTCAACAGGTTGCACTAACTCTAGAATTTTCTTTCAACTTCCACTTTAGATCTCTCTCTCTCTGTCTCTCTTTCTTATGCACACACAGACATACACATGCACACATCATGCTCTCTTACTGACGAATATTATTTTTGAGAATTTATCTCAAATAAGCATCAGAAAAATTTTAACATCATAATAATTTAATTATATTTCACTTCTTCTGTTTACCCCTCCCCTAGCCAAGTGATAAATATTCTCAAATCCAAAGAAGGTAGTTTAATGTTCTATTGTGCTCTCAGAGATCATAACACAAATGATTCTATTTCTTCTAGAGGTTCAGATACATAAGAAAGGAAAAAAAGGCATGTTGGTTATAACTGAAAGCAAAATAATCAATGTGATGGTCAAACTAGATAATATCATCTCATATTCTGAATGTATTTTTAATATAAAATAGTTTTTTAAAGATTTATTTATTTATTTTTAGAAGGGAAGAGACGGAGAATGGGAGAGAAATGTCAATGTGTGGTTGCCACTCACACACCCTCAATGGGGACCTGGCCCACAACCAAGGCATGTGCCCTGACTGGGAATCAAACCCATGACCCTTTGGTCACAGGCCAGTGCTCAATCCACTGAGCCATACCAGCCAAAGCAATATAAAATAGTTTTTATATAGAAGAAAGATTTTAGAAAGCATATCACATAAAGAACACAGAAAATGATTGATTTAAGGGGGTTCTCAAGGACTCAGAGATAGCATCTCAAAGGCAGTGTCCTCCTTCATTGCTCCAACACAGGAAGGTAAGGGCATATGAATACTCTTCTAATGTCAGCTTGACCAACAGAAAAGCACTGGAAATAGCTACTGGCTCCCACCCTGAGGAGGTACTTTCTTTGTCAATTCTGTACTCTTGAGGGTTCTGATGGAAACAGCAGAAGACATGTTATCAGGGAACAAAACAAAAATATTTTCTATATAGTCTAAAGAAGATTTTTTGGAGAGTAAGAAGAGGCCTGGACTTGTGAGGTACCCAGTTGTGCCACCAACTAGCTGGGTGACCCTGAGCATGTCCTCTCACCTCTCATTTTTTTCTTCTGGTATTTAGGTTAACAATATGGTTGTTACAGGACTATTATGACATTGAGATAAAATAATATGGGAGCATTTGGTCTGCCACATTTGCCCTTACTGAATCAAATCCAATCACAATAGCACTTGTCTCTGCTCCTTGACACAGCCAAAACATTGGAAATTTCTGGGTTCACTTTTCTTTGAAATAAAAGACATTTTAATAGTATAAAGGATCTTGAGATCTAATATGTGAAACGTTTTATTAAGCTGTCACCTCTATTCTCTTACAGTTGCAGGGAATTAGGCAAGATTGTGAAGAATCTGATGGCTCAGAATTTTTTAAAAATAAAGAAAAGACACGAATGGGTACTACACATAGAAAATAATAAATAGAAGTAAAACCACAAAACTATCACAGAAAATACAGGGTCCAGTACAAATAATGCCCCTTTTTTATTACAAAATTATAATAATGTAATTCTGTAACATAGTATTACACTGAAACACACCACATGACATTTTAGGTCAAATGCTCAAATTAAAAGTATAAATTATTACACCCATATTATTACCTTACCAACCACACTCAAGCAGGCATTAAGTAATGCCAGACCCTGTATATAAGACGGAATTCACACCACCACTTAGGCTCCGATGCTCACCACATAATAAACTCCTAAAAAGTATGATTCTGACCTGAAATGTACAAAATAAAAGTAATATCTTGAATTTGCCTAAATTGAATTGGTCTTTCTTCTAGAGTCCCACCCACATTTAGTAAGACATAGTTATTTCAACATCAAATTGGGGTAAAACTTTAGTCTGACCCAATATTTTTTTAAGATTTTATTTATTTTTATTTTTAGAGAGGGAAGGGAGGGAGACAGACAGAGAGAGAGAGAGAGAGAGAGAGACATCAATGTGCGGTTGCTGGGGGTCATGGCCTGCAACCCAGGCATGTACCCTGAGTGGGAATCGAACCTGCGACACTTTGGTTCACAGCCCGCTCTCAATCCACTGAGCTATGCCAGCCAGGTTGACCCAATATTTTAACCAGTCCATTAGGGAAGCATTCAATCTTTCTTTGTAACATTCACATTCCCTGACATAGCTTCCCCCTTCCTGCTCTGATTTTCTCTAAGGAGGAGAGGTGGTTTATGAAGCAACCTCATAGGAGAAGCCAGTGAGTTAGAACCCTTAGGTGCTCTTGTTCTACCCTCTGGTTCCTGGGTCCTGTCTTGTCCACCTGATTGCTGCATGCCCTGTGGTCACTCAGAGTTGGTTTTTCTGCAGTTGTGTGGTTTGTGATCTTTTACTCTGGTAGGTCCTGGTGATGTCTCTGGACAATTCAGTCTTACTGTTGCTCCTTCTGAAGAGCTTGGGTCCTGAAAACCAATACAGCACTGAATTTCTGAGTTTTCTTTTGGCCTCATACTCCAAAACAGATGCTAGAGAAGTTGGCAATCTGGAAACACTAATGAATGAGGACCAAAAAAAAAAAACCCCAAAAAAACCCCACAAGAAAACTCTGCTCTTTAGCCAAAGGAACAAGAAAGGAGAACACTAGCAAATTAAAAGGGTGGAAGAACATGTACAATGCAAACATCAATTTTTAAAAAACAAGTTTGGCTATGCTAACATTATATAATGTAGATTTTAAAGCAAAGAAAATCACAAGGGCAGGGAGATTTTTAAAAATAGTGGTAAGAGGGTCAGACCTCCCTCAAGTGGGAGCTCAGAATTTTTACACAATTATTATTGTGTAATAATCTCAAGTGTGGATGCACCTTTGTGCAAGCAACAGTGCTACAAAATATGCAAAGCAGAAATGGAAAAAATTGAAGGGAGAAATAGGCAAAACCATTATTATAGTTAGAGATTCAACATCTCTCTCAACAATTGAAAGAACAACTACACAGAAAATGAGTCAGGAAACAGAAGAACTGAAATACACCATCAACCAATAGATTCTATTCGACTTTTGTAAAACATTCCACTCAACAATAGCAAAATGTGTTTTTTAAAACGTCCACAGAAATAATGTTAAGATAGATCCTAGCCTGGACCATAAAACAATCCTAAACACATTTAAAGTAATTGAAAACTTATACAGTATATTCTCTGATCATAATGAAATCAAACTAAAAACCAATTATAGACATATAAGAGGAAAATCTCCAAAAACTTAGAAACTAAACATTACACTTATTAATAATTCATGGGTGAAAGAGTAAGTCTTGAAGAAAATCAAAAGTAAACTGAATCAAAATGAAAATACAACATATCAAAATTTGTAAAACACAGCTAAAGCAGTGAGGAGAAGGAAACTTATAGCACTAAATGCATTCATTAGAAAAGAGGAGTGTCTCAAATCAATAATCTAAGTTTCCACCTGAACAACCTATAAAAGCGAAAGTCAAATAAACCCAAAGTAAGAAGAAGGAAGAAAATAATAAAGGCAAGGACTAATATCAATTAAATTGAAAACAGAAACAATAGAGAAAATTAATAAAATAAATAGCCAGTTCTTTAAAAAGATCAGTAATATAACCAAACCTCCAGCAAGACTGACAAAGAAAGAAGACATAAATTATCAGTCTCAGAAATGAAATAGGGACTATCACTATAGACCCTGTATATACCAAAAGGATAATAAGGGAATACTATAAATAACTTTACACACATAAATTTGACAACTTAGAAGAAGTGGACCCATTCTTTAATACACACAAACTGCCCCATTTCTCCTATAAAATAGATAATTTTAATAGCCCTACAACTGTTAAGGAAATTGAATTTTTACTTTAAACTCCTTTTACTGGAGAATTCTACAAAATTTTAAAAAATAATTAATACGATCTATGTACAATCTCTTTCAGGAAATTCAAAATGTAGAAACACTTCCCAATTCATTTTATGAAGCCAATATTATTCTAATATCAAACACAACAAAGGTATTACCAAAAAAAGAGAGAAAACTATAGACCAATATTTATTTAAATATAGACATAAATATTTAACAAAATATTAACATATAAAATTCACAATATGTAAGAAGAAATACATACCAAGTGGAGTTTATTACAAGGATGAAACACAGATTCTACATTGGAAAATCAATCAATGTAATCCATCATATACTAATAGGCAAAAGAGAAAAGTCATCTGGTTATATTAATTAATACAAAAAGTTGACAAAATCAACACCTATTTAGGATAAAAATTCTCAGAAAAGCAGAAACAGAGGTAAATTTCCTCCACTTGCTAAAGAACATATATAAAAAGTATAGAGCTAACATTATTTTTAATGCAGAAAGACTGGTTCTGTTCCCCTAAGATCAAAAGCAAGGCAATGTATTGATGACTGAAAGCTTTCTGACACTTGAAAAGTGTCAGCCTTTAAAGATTAATTACAATGTGTAAGTGGAAACCATATTAGTGAATGTTTTATATTTTACTACATTAAATTCCATTTGTTTATCTTGCATTTTGAATAGACCTTTTAGCCCTGTATGATTTCTAACTTCATGTGCTGGTCACTTAGCACATGAATCATATTGTTTCACTGGGTTATGAAGATATATACAATATTAAAAAATGATAATCAGACCATATAAAAATCACATTTGCTAATAGCACCACCCTCCTCATCAGAGAAATCCTTATTTGGAAGCTGTGAAGCTCCTGGTCATGGATACAAGTTTTATAAAATTCTAATGTTTTTCTTAAAATTTAAAATTTTAGCATTGACAAGTGCTAACAATAGTTTTCCTTGAATTGATAGGTTCATTCTGTCCATTTTCAAGAGAGTATCTCCCAAATGCCTTGTGTGAATAACCATCATTTGTCAGTAGTTCTTTCAACTAAACATGGTGTTTTTGAATAAGTAGCTAGTTTAGCTTGTAATCAGGTAATCTCACAAGTGTTTTTCCCTTGAGACAACAATCTTTTGTAGGTACTAGGGGTGATTATTTGCACATTTCCCTTTTCCCCACACAGAATATTAAAAAGAAGTATACAAACATACCTGAGAGATATTGTGTGTTTGTTTCCTGACCATCACTATAAAGCAAACATTGCAATAAAGTGAGTAATAATCTTTTTGTTGGTGAAGGAACTTGCCTTCAATTTGTAAGAAATGCAACAGCTGTGAAGCACAATAAAGCAAAGTGCATTAAAATGAGGTATGCCTGTGTCCAAGGGTTCATATTATATAAAATTAATAATTTCTACTGATTTAAGGAGGACATTTTTAAGTGAAACTGTTTTTCATGGGAGTACAAATAAGATGTCTGAATAGAAATGAAGAATAGAATGACCTCTAGAGCAGTTGAATGTCATTCCCTTGATCTGTGCTGAAGTGCCAGCAGTTTTAACCTCTCTTGCTTTGGTGATAACATTTAGTACTATTATAAAAATAGTTTGACTTTAAGGATCCCTTGAAACAGTCTTGGGGATCTTCAGAAGCCTGAGAACCATACTTTGAGAACTTCTGTTCCAGAGCAAAAGACATTCAGAGGATTGGATTGGGTATTAGAACATTTCCATCTTCTCACCTGAATCAATTAATTGAAAAGTATATAATAAACACCAATATGCCTGGATGAGTGCCAGGGGAACAGTGAAGAATAAAGTGGCTCACCTTCATGAACTTACACATCTAGTTGGAAAGCCAAGGAAATAAAAAGAATTAGCATATTGTGGTTAGACATTTATATAATTATGAGGTGATCCCCTGATAAGTCTAGTACTCACCTGGCAACAACATAGTTGTTACAATATTATTGACTATCTTCCCCGTGCCATGCTTTATATCCCCATGACTAACCACTATGGTGTACACCTGAAATTAATATAAAATAATATTGGATATCAAATGTAATTTAAATTAAAAAAAATAAAAAGAAACAAAAAAAGAATTAGCATATTGTGAGGACCCTAGAAGTTCCTGAATACTCTTTTGAAACTCTTTATTTTGTTTATAATCAGCATTACACAATGTACCAATTTATTACCTGATATTCTCTGCTGATACTACGTGGCTTAATGCTATCCTGTTAAGGTTCTTTCTGATCTTGGTTCAGATTTCCAGGTCTGTTTTGAATCTCTGAAATTGCAGGGCCACGGTTTGGATCTCTTAGTACCTACTAATTTCAGCAACAGAATCAATAAGCTCAAGGACAGGCAGTTACAAGCTTTGTCTGTGATCTGGAAGAAAATCTACCACATCCCCATGAGCATTAGCAGCCTGAATAAGATATCAGAACTCTTAGGCATCAGTCTTATTTTTATTAATATAAAAAGTGATCTTTTTATATTACAAAGTGATCTTTTTCCTATGACTGATTTCTTTTTATTTGAGACCAGGGATTACACCAATATGCACACTTTTTACCACATTTGATATAGTATAAGGTAGCGCATAAAAATATGTGCTTTTCAGCAGATAGGCCTGAGTTCTGATTTCAGTTTCACTTCGCACCAGCTGTGAGCATTTGTATAAATTACCTAATCTTTGTGAGCTTTGAGTTTAGTAATGGGTAAATGGGAACAGTAATAGTGAGCACTTACATTTTTTAGATAATTAAACAATATAATTCATGTAAAACATCCACATGATCTTCAGGATAGAGATTTTTTCTGATCATCAGGCAGGCATTATTTTTAATAAATTATTTTGATGTACATAGCCTTTTACTTACTGATTTCAGATCTTTGGTTTACACATAGACTTTAGTAATTAAAAATAGGTTTTTGAATCACTATTTGATCAATGTCTACTGTGTACCCAGCCCTGTGTTTAGCATTTTGAGAAATCAAACAAACTAAACACACATCGTGACCTCAGGGAATAAAGAACCTAGCACGAGAGACAGAGTTTATAAACAGATAAGATGACACAACTTTTAGAATCTTAAAAGTTGGAGAAGGACTTTTAAGGTCATCTATTACATCCTTCTAGCCAATGAGGAAAGTAATTTATTATGAAAGATAAATGAATAATAGACCGGCAACAAGCTGAATGGACATTACTAGAAGAGTGCCAATTAGCTAATAATAATACTGAATCCCTATTATATGTAAGGCATTGTTCTTAGTGTTTTACATATGTTATTTATTTAATCCTCTTGGAAACCACCTATTATTATTACTGTTTTTCAGAAGGAGAAACTGAGGCACTCAGAAGTTGAGTAAGTAATAAGAGCACAAATCTTAAAACAGAATATAAAACAATATTCTCTGTTGCTCTTAACATTTTTTAAAGATCATTTTATGCTGGACTTTAGCCTACCTACTCTTAGAGGTTCGTGTTAATTTTCTGTTTGTCTTTGCTTTTATTTGTCTATTTGTTTTTGTTTTATTTCTTTTTTAAATATAATCTAAGCAAACTTTCTTGTGCTGAGACACTGATTTCTTTAAGTACCCTCATTTTTCTCTTAACCAACTTTATAACAATAAATTTCAATATTGTTATGGTGTCTTTGCTGTTGCTTCTATTTCAAATACAAAATTTGCATCCACATCTATTAATTACATTGTAAGTATTGGTGTATATATTTGTAAAACCTTAAGAATTATCCCTACTCCTCTTCCTGACATTTGCTTTTGAGAATTATCTCACCTTTCCTCTAATCCAGTGATTTTCAAATGGTGTGCTGCAAGAATTTTTAAAACATGTAATACCTGACAGTTTAGTCAGGAGCACAGACCTCTTTTCCCTTAGACTGTCAAATTTTTAAAAAAGTGACAACAGCCAGCGCAGCAATAGCCATCCAGTGTGAATGAATCAAAATTATACCTATTATTTTCGTGAGAGTGACAAAAAATATACTTTTTGGTGTGCTGCCAAATTTTAGTAATTAGTTTATGTGTGCCATTGTTACTGGCCTGGGACTGGCCTAGAGCAGGTCTGCCTCAGGCTGGTCTGTAGTGTGTGGAATCTTGACTTGTGTAGGAAAGAGTTTACAACATGAGTCCAGGTCATTTGGAGAGTATGTTTATTAAGGCGGGGGACAGTGAGACAAAGAAGAACTTAGGGTAGAAGAAGCAACGAGAGAGAGCCTAGGTGGTGCTCTGCTTTGATTTTCTAGAAACATTATAGGAGAAGAGTGAGCCAAGGCAGGGCTGCTGTTAGCTTACTGGGAAGTGAAGGCCACGGAGACAGAGGTGAGCCAAGGTGGGTCTGCTTTTAGCTCATTGGGAAGTCAGAAAAAAAAGGGGCCTTGGAGACAGGACCGAGGGTAGGTAATCCTGGGGTGAGCTGCCACTGCCCACTGCTTCCCTGGCTGTAAGTCCTGTGGGGATCCCTAGCGTTTAGGAGGAAGTAAAATGTTCGTGCCCAGGAAGGGTCATGGTATGCTGTAGAGCAAGCTCAGCCTGAGTCTTTGTCCTGACGGCTTTTTATCTTTCTTCTGTGGGTGAGAATCTTAGGGGGAGCAGTCAGCAGAATATTTATCAGCTTTCCAGTTGCATTTTAAATATGCTGATGTGTCAAAATGAGCATATAAGGGGTTTGGGATTATTCTTTGGTCTAATTTACTGTTTTTCTTTTATCTTGGGTCTATCTGGCTTTTAATGGGGTTTTTATTTGTACCTCCGACTATCTGTCCTTGGGTTTAGCTGGCAGAAGTGACATTAATTGGGTCTCTGTTCCTTTTTTCCCAGACTATGGAGGTTTAAGCTATGTGTTCTCTGTATAGGGAGGAGAGGTATGAACCATTTGCTCTTGAGGTCTTTGGTTAGGTCAGATAAGGTCTTGCAATTCACCATCTGGCTCTATGTTGTCCAAATTATTTGGCCCTGTTTAATTTTCTTATCTCAGTTTTGCCATTCTGCTTGCCCAGGACTTTTTCTTAGCTTCTCACTATTCTGTTTCACCATGAGATGAAAAGGTTGAAAACTCACTGCTCTAATCTAGCATTTGTCACCTCCTCTATTCGCCAAAGAATAACATTTTAGAATTTTCTTTAGGCATTTTTTTTATCCTGTTCAAATTCCAGTTTGAATTTTACATGAGCAGGTTGGTGGGTCTCCTGACAAAAGCATTTGTACTCTGAGATGGGGAGGTCAGTAATGAGCCAAAAGCTCAGTTACATAAATATTTTGTATGAAAAGTACATTGAGAGAATTCTAAGTAATTTTCATTATTTGGGTGTCAAATGAAACCATTCTAGAACTTAGAAACTGAGCAAATAATAAATTTTAGGAAGTGAAAACCTGACATGTGTACTAATGAACTAAAAACAAGACCAACTAATGTCTTGCCATGAGCCAAAGTAAGTCCTCTCCTGTGAGAGGCTGTTTTCCTGCCAAGTCCATTTTGCCATTTAGCCTTAATGAATATCTTTGATACAATTCTTATATTAAGAAAACAAAACTCAAAATACTGTACTCCTTATCATCCAAAGGAAGTAGAACTTCTACAGTGCTTTTACTTTTTCATAAGATTGAGAAAGGAGGGTCTTAAAGAACCAATCAAGAAATGAGTGCTTTTTTCTTTTACAAGCTATATATGAACATTTCTACAAGAGTTTCAGTACTTGGTAGTGTCTAGAATTGGAATGCCAGTGTGGCAATGCCTCTAGCCTAGTGGGTGTGGTGCACAGTATGACACTGAGAGGGAGTGACAGGGTGAGGCATGGGTCGAAGAGAAGTAAATCCACATCTGTAGTGCTTTCCCATGTGGAAAGAGGCAATAGTGTGGCTTTGGGAACTTTAGGGTAATTTATTAATATTGATACTAGCGAACAAAGAGACAAAACCCTAAAATTTTAACTTAGTTTCATAGAAGTAACATTGGTTTTATTTATGTAAACTCTTTACTTCTTAGGTATCTATTTCATGTATCAGAGTAACAATTCTGCAGCATTATGTGCATGTTGGATTAGTGTTTTTGTAATTTTATTTGACTGTATCAGTAAACTCCAAATACAATAGGATGACTGCGTGGTCTAGATTTTCTAAGAATAATTCAGTTCCAAAAATTTAGTCTAGTTGTCAATCAATTATTAAGGCTTATTGAAGAAATTCTTTAAGTGAAGAGGTTAGTGAAGTAGTCTACAAAATCCAACATTAACCCCTAACATTACTGAATTACAGGGCTAGCTGTGTAACAATCAGGAGGGTAGAGACAGAGGTAAAAGGAAGTTAGCTTTTGTTTCTCCCTCTTTGTGCAAAACTGACCCTAAGTGATGTTGGAAACAAGGTCTGTTTGGAGTAAGTTCTTGGCAACTGAAGTAGAGGCTGTGGGTGCCCAGCACAGATCACCCTAATGGGCCAGAGTAACCACTCCCAAACTACCAGGAGTATTGCTGCAAAAGGCTCGAGGCACCCCCTCTCCTGACAATTTCCCCATCAATGGGACTCTGCCTGATGAAACACCTGGAAGATTTGGCTCTCTGCTGGAGATGGCTCTCAGCCAATGACTGATTGATACTGGTATGAAGTCTGGGCTCCTTGTCACAAGGAGCAATGACTCTGTGATGCCATCTATACTGCAGAGCTCTCCATGGAATCAGGCTGAGAGCAGATGTCAAGAGGGCACCTCACTGAGCCCTCTCCTGCTTCTCACACTTCCTTACAGGCTTTCCTGGGGAGGTCCACAAATATCTCGCACTAGAATCCCCATCTCAGGTATTTCTTCTAGGAAACATGAACCTACATAGCATCTTCCCCAGTCTACATCCTTTACCAGTTGCCTGCTTTCCTCTTCTGCCCTTCCCTCACATTTAGCTGGATAATAGAAGAAAAGTAAACTGAGCCAGTCAATTCATTTTATTGTGAATAACGATACCCTTAGAATTCTAGAAAGCACTTACATTTTAATAAGAGAATTATTAAGTAAATTAGTTGAATTTCATGCAGTATTTGGGCTGGTCTGACTCAGTCATCCTCTCAGCAGTTGAACTGCTCTGCTTTGCTGTTTGATCCATATGAGTATGACAAGCAGAATTTGACTAAACACCAGAGGATATGAATCTGTAGAGGTTTTGCCTGAACTAAATGAAAACCTTTGCAACTTTCCCCATTTAATTACTTTTTTACACACATCTTATCTTATCAAACATGAATATATAAATTAACTTTTTATGCCAAGTAGTCTTTGTGGAAACCAGTCAAAGATAAATATCTATTCCTTTGGACCTTGCAGAAAGCAAACACATTTGTCATGGTAATTTTGTACAATCTAGACTCTGCTAAATACAAAGACCTTTACTACTTAACATACTTCCCACTTTGCTGATAATGTCAGGGAAAATTGGTCATTGGCCTTTTTTAGGGTGTCTTTTCTTCCCTAATGTGTTCTATTAAGCTATCAAAATACAAAGGCTGGAAATTCATTCTCACTTTTGTTCAGTAATCCCAGCAACCCATATCTTATGTAGTTAACTGGCCAAGAGCACATTAGAACTTCTTCCAGGCTGGTGTCCTTGAGATGATGGCTTATATTCCAAAGCCAAACTTGTCTGTCTGCCCTCTACTCCTGTCCCACTCTAGGTCGAGTGGACCTTGTAGACAGGGCAAAGCCTGGCAATAACATTCTGCTGACTTTTACTGGTTTTCCTTTATGAACGTTGCTTCTGCCCTATGTCTGGCCTCAAAATGAAGCCACTTCACGTCCACCCCTCACTATAAATCCAGAGTCAAATCCTCTCCCAGCTGCATCCATTGTGTCTGCTCCTGGGGCCCTGACTATTGCCAGGTATGAAAGAGAAGACAACTTCCACTTCAGGAGTCTTATTCCCAGGGATTATTTTTAGTTGAAAGCAGTACCTCTCCCAATTTTGTACATTTCTAGACATTAAGTTCTCTCCCATCACTCCTTTCTGCCCCTCTTCATCTCCTCTTTCCTGAATTCAGTGCCAAGGCAGTTTAAGGTCTTTCATTCTCACTCATTTCTCCAGAACCTGAAAGAGTAAATACTAGGTTTCATTCAATTCTGAAGGAGGCGTTTGAGTGCAGTCATGACAGTGCTCCCTGCTTCCGAAGTGAGCTGGGGGCTGGGCCTTCAGCTTTATCACCACCTCATTTGCTGTGCAATAGATCAGTCAACAGTGACTTTCTCTTAGTGCTATTTGCTCTATTTGGTAAAGAGGACAACCACTGCCATGCTTTTCTTGACCTATAATAGGCATCTAAATGGGACATGTTTTCTGTCATGCCACCTCCATCCCTGCTAGCACCAGGGCCCACCCAGGAAATCTAGTGGAGATGCAATATTTCTCTTTTCTCCAGCTACCTTGGGGATATAGTAGTTTATATTTGTATAATGGTGTATAGTTTTTTGCATGTATTACTTCATTTAAGTCTTACAAACTCTGTGAAGTATGGGAATTAATACAGGCATTTTATAGAAATGGGAACAAAACCTTGAGTTTAGAAATAAACTGGTAATTAGTGACACCATTTTCAAATCTAAGTATTTCAGATTTTTTCTCTCAGTTCCTTTCTAAGTAACCATTTATTTTTACACCATGAGTCTTGTGCTATAAGCCTTTTGCCCTTTAGTCACCAAATGCTTCCAGAGGACTCAATTGTACTTGGCAAGCCTGGTCACTCAGAGCTAAGTGTACGTGTTGACCCAGGGTGACATTGGCAATCAGCCTGAGCCTGTCCCTAAACAATTTTGCTCCCTGGCAGCAGGTGGCAGTTTCCATTTAGCCCCACATGCTCCCATGTGTTCCCAGGCAGGAACAGCATCTGGGGCAGAGGGAGCAACAGGTTCAGCAAAAGCTATGCTCTTTCATAAGGATGTTAGCCTCTTTTTCCAAACTTGCCACCTGCCATCTCCTCTCCCCATTTCCCTTCTCCCAGACACACCTTTCAACACCTGCCATGCTCCTTTGTATCTCTCTGACATTACAAATGTTGCCCCATGGCCTATTGTATTATTTTCTCACAGTATTCTTCTCCTGTTCCTCAAATGGTCACTGTGGGTGAAGTGGACCCCTACCTACTGATGGTGAACATATGATTTGCTCTGGCCAAGGGAATTGGGACAGAAAGACAGCATGCTGCTTCTGGGCAAGGTTTTAAGATGCACTATGGATTTCTGCTCATCCCTCTTGTGCTATTCCCATCCATCATGAGGAGGACATGCCCGAGTATGTGCTTGTCCCCAAATCCAGAGATGTGAGGAGCATAGCTGAATCTAGTCTGAAGCCTGGAGCCAGGTCCCCTCAGCCCAACAAAGCCCCGGGTGATCCTCAGACAGGAAGCAAGAAATGAATACTTGCTGTTGAAAGCCACTGAGTTTTGGGGTCACTTATGACTGATTTTCTTGCATATTAAAAGTTAATTATTAGCCCTGGCTGGCGTAGCTCAGTGGATTGAGCGCGGGCTGGGAACCAAAGTGTCCCAGGTTCGATTCCCAGCTAGGGTACATTCCTGGGTTGCAGGCCATAACCCCCAGCAACCGCACATTGATGTTTCTCTCTCTCTCTCTCTCTCTCTCTCTCTCCCTCCCTCCCTCCCTAAAAATAAATAAATAAAATCTTTAAAAAAAATAAAAAAAAGAAATATGACTATTGTAATGTTTTTTTAAAAAAAAAATTAATTATTTATTATAGCCTCCCCCAGCATGTGCATGTGGGCGTTTGTACACACACACACAAACATACACTTAGAAAATTGTTTTCCCACAAAAAAACTTCTAATATTTCCAAAACTGGATTCAAGGGAAGACTAGCCTTAGGCAGAGTTGGTTACTCCACTTTTTAGTGCTCTGACAGTCTTCCCTCCAAGCTTGTGCTGGAGCACATCCTGCCATGTCCCCAGTGCAGCTGTCTCCCTCTTTTGAGCAGATATTGGCTGAAAACAGAATTGGAACCAGAATTTCATGTGAGTGGGAGTGTTGGTATATAATCAGTAGACAATCTTGTTTAAATGAAACAACAGGCCCAGGCTTAGGAAGGGGCAGAGAGCAGCTCCCTAGGAAGCATGAAGTCAGTGGCTCTCTACCTAACATCTACGGCTCTGGGATCTGCATGCTTGAACTGATAAACGTGTTTCTCACAAAAGGATTGGAACAACCCACTTGCTCCTATATCAAGGTGACCACAGGCCAAACTTCCCCAGCTGACCCTTCTCTGGCTTAAGGCAGTCAGGGCTATCACCATTAAAATTTGATAAGAGAAACTTCTGGCCAAGATGGAGGCATAGGTAGATACACTGTGCCTCCTTGCACAACTAAAAGAAGGACAACAACAAATCAAACAAAACAAAACAAAACAAAACAAAAACTAGAACTGACAGAAAGTCAAACTATATGGAAGTATGACATCCAAGGAGTTAAAGAAGAAACATTCATTTAGACCAGTAGGAGGGGTGGAGGTGGGCAGCCAGGCAGAGAGGACTTGTGGCAAAGACTGGCTGGAGGACCAGGACAGGCAAGGTGGCAGCTGATGGAGCACACAGTCCCACATTTGTGTGTGAATAAACTGGGAGGAACAACTGGGGAGAAAGATATACTGTGCAATCCAGAGTTCCAGCATGGGGGAAATAGAGCCTCAAAACCTCTGACTGAAAAAGCCTGTAGGGGCTGTGGTGGCAGGAGAAACTCCCAGCCTTACAGGAGAGTATGTTAGAGAGACCCACAGGGTCCTAGAACATACACAAAACCACCCACCTGGGAATCGGCACCAGAAGGGCCCAATTTTCTTGTGGGTAGTGGAGAAAGTGACTAAAAGCTGGCAGAAAGCAAAGCAAGCAGCCTTGTCCCTCTTGGACCCCTCCCCCACATACAGTGCCACCACACAGCACCGTGGATTGCCCCAACCTGGTGATAACTAAGGCTCTGCCCCTTACTACATAACAGGTATGATGAGACAGAAAAAAAAAGGCCCAAATGAAAGAACAGATTAAAGCTACAGAAAATATACAACTAAATGACAAAGAGATAGCCAACCTATCAGGTGCACAGTTCAAAACACTGGGAATCAGGATGGTCACAGAAATGCTTGAGTATGGTTGCAAAATAGAGGAAAAAGTAAAGGCTATGAAGAGTGAAATAAAGGAAAATGTACAGGGAACCAACAGTAAAGGGAAGGAAACTGGGACTCAAATCAATAGTTTGGACCAGAAGTAAGAAATAAACATTTTACCGGAACAGAACAAAGAAAGAATTCAAAAAAATGAGGAGAGGTTTAGGAACTTCCACGGCATCTTTAAACTTTCCAACATCTGAATCATGGGGTGCCAGAAGGAGAAAAGGAAGAGCAAGAAATTGAAAACTTATTTGAACAAATAATGAAGGAGAACTTCCCCAATCTGACAATGGAAATAGACTTCCAGGAAGTCCAAGAAGCTCAGAGAGTCCCAAAGAAGTTGGACCCAAGGAAGCACACACCAAGATACATCATAATTACATTACTCAAGATTAAAGATAAGGAGAGAATCTTAAAAGCAGCAAAAGAAAAGGAGACAGTTACCCACAAAGGAGTTCCTATTAGATTAGCAGCTGATTTCTCAAAAGAAACCTTGTAGGCAAGAGGGGGTTGGGAAGAATTATTCCAACTCATGAAAGGCAAGGGCCTATATCCAAGATTACTCTATCCAGCAAAGCTTTTATTTAGAATGGAAGGACAGATAAAGTGTTTCCCTGACAAGGTCAAGTTAAAGAAGTTCATCATCATGCAGCCTTTATTATATGAAATGTTAAAGGGACTTATCTAAGAAAAAGAAGATAAAAAATATGAATAGTAAAATGACAACAAACTCACAACTATTAACAATTGAACCTAAAAAATTTCAGAAATAAAAACAAAGTAAGCAAACAACTAGAACAGGAACAGAATCAGAGAAATGGAGATCACATGGAGGGTTATCTGGGAGGGGGGGAATGAGAGAAATGGTACAGAGAATAAGTAGCACAAATGGTAAGTAGAAAAAAGACAGGGAGAGGTAAAGAATAATATAGGAAATGGAGAAGCCAAAGAATTTATATGTATGACCCATGGACATGAACTAAGGGGTGGGGGTGAATACAGGTGGGAAGGGTTGTGCAGGTTGGAGGGGAACAAAGGGGAGAAAATGGGACAACTATAACAGCATAATCAATGAAATATATTCAACAAATTTTGATAAGAGAAAATAGAACAAATTGGACAGTGGCAGAGAGATTTATTAAGCCATATTAGTGAGTTGTGTCCATACCATGAATTGATTTATCAAACAGACTAGCAAAACACAGTGCCTTGGTGGGGTGGGAGCAGGGGGCACATTCAGATGGGACAAGGTGGTGGAAATAGGACACAGACTTGCTTCTTTTTCTCCAGAGCACACATGCACACCTGTTTTCTAGCATCAGACTAAAAGTTCTCTTGCTTTGTTAACTTTGATTTCTAGATAACAATGTGACAAGGCAATTTTAATAGAGAGTTGTTTTTTGTTTGTTTTCAAGGCCTGTCTGAGATCTGACTTTCTCTTTAAGCATCTTGGACTCCTTTGGTGGCACAGGCCCCAGCTCCCTGGTCCCTTTCCTATAGATGCTGGCAGGTGCTCACAGACTCGGCTGGCCTGAAGACCAGAGCATGTGGAATGTGTGCCTGGCTTCTGCAGCCAGGATTTGGGGCCTTTAGCATGCTGCCTTTTCTAACTGACCCCTGCCTTCTGTACAATGCTGTGTGAGCTTGAGACTTGCTGGGGACTTACTGCCACCTCAGCCAGCTTGGACAGACCCAGCACAGCAGATCTTCAAGCCAGTGTGCTTAACAGAAGAATGGCAGCCACTGGCATTTTGGCCTTCAGTGTTCATCTGCCCAAACATTTTGGTAACATGGGGCTGTCAGGAAGCATGGAACATGTTTGTGTAGAGTGCAAGTATGAATTTAGTATTAGCTAAGCAGACCTGGGTTTGAATCCTGGCCCTCTACATGACAACTGTATGAGTTGGTTTGTTTACTGACTTCCCCAGCTGGAGTCCTTATGGGTAAAGGGTGACAACAATTGCCATAGGATGTTGAGGAGTAGACTGAGAGAAGGCCAGCACAGAGCTCAGCATCTTCAGGAAAGCCCACTCTTTCCATTATTACTGCCCTGCATGAAAGGGTCTAGAATGGGGGCGGAGGAAGTTGGAGGGAATGGGCCTGTGAGGAAGATGGTTCTAGCACTGATGAGTGTTTTCTTTCCACGTGGCCCTGCACAAGTCCCCTACTCACTCCATCTTCCCAACAAACTGAGGAATTTGGTTTAGTCATCCATAGGTCACACCTGAAGAGCAAAAGCTCACAGAGGTCACCCAGCCAATGTACAGATTCACACCCATGTCATTTCCCCATCTGCTTCCCCAGGGGATCCCAAAGGCCCCATTTCCCCATGTCAGTTCATCTCCACACTGCTGAGCTTTGTCATCCCTGCTTTTTAAAAAAGCCATTTGCTCTTGTAGGGGAGGAGAAACAATTTTTCCTCCTACCTTTAAAACTTCTTCTAGCTAGTCTAATAATAATCAAATTAATATGAGACACAGTATCAGGGGGAAATGATGAAATTTTATTACATATGTACATATGAGGGTTCCATAAGAATATGGGACTGGAGGACAGATCACAGTTGAGACTTACATGCCTTCTTGAGCTAAGGTGAGAAGTGTAGGGTTTGGACACCATCAGGGAGGAAGGCAATTCACATGGAGATGGAGAGGCCAGTGTTTGGTATATAAGTGTTTGGTAGGCCATCTTTAACAGTAGTCCATAGGGAGGACTTTGAACAAAAGGTTCCTCCCTATCTAGGTTCCTCCCTTATTAGGTTCCTCCCTTACTAGGTTCCTCCCTGCCTATCACACTTAGTTCACATTAAACTATAGTTATCTGTAATGACATCTCCTTTCCTAGAGCAGGTCCTCTGCCTACATTCTTTTAGGCAGTTAGGAGGAGGGTGAAAGGTTTTTCCTGTCTTTTTTTTTTAAATAATCAGCTTAAACTAATAATTAATATCCTCAAAAGACATAATTTGGGTTGGCAAATTCTGCTCCCCCTCATGCCATAAGATTAATTTGAAGCCCTTAGCTCAGCCCAGGGAGACCCTTCACTCCCCACCCCAGGCCATGCGGGACCCACAGACTTGTCCATAGGGAGGTGGCTCTATGGCTGCCTCTTCTTTGCTGCTGTGCCCCCTCCTCCTCCTGTGATGCCCCCTTAAGTGTAACCTCTCTGGGAAGCTGTGCCACACTCCCCAGACAGGGCAGTTTTTACTTCTCTGTTAGAGAAGGTGTTATAACCAACCATTTTGCATGTGTATGCGATGATCAATTACAGAAAATTCAGCTCAACCCACAACCATTGGCTTTCCTTCACACAATGGGACTAAAAGTAGTGTTTTGTTCATATGGTTGTTTAAAAAAAATTGAATAACTCTGGCTGGTGTGGTTCAGCGGACTGAGCGCTGGCCTGTGAACCAAATAGTTGCTGGATCGATTCCCAGTAAGGGCACAAGCCTGGGTTGTGGCCAGGTTTCCTGGTAGGGGGCATGTGAGAGGCAACCACACATTAATGTTTCTCTCCCTCTTTTTCTCCTTCCCTTCCCCTCTGTCTAAAAATAAATCAATAAAACATTTTTTTAAAATTAAATGAGTTAATTTAGGCAAAGTGGTTAAAATAATGCTTGTCTCACAGTAAGAGCTAATAAAGATTGGCTGTTGGTTAATACTATACTCTTAGTAGATGTTAAATTAATACATGAAAGTAGAATGAAAAGGAACCCAATTTACCCTTTTGCATTTCAGACTTTTGGTTCCTTTTCCTGTACATCTATAGAATTTTTTTTTTGCCCAAAGCAGCTGTTCGAAAGTAATCAAATGCAAAGAATGAATTTGTTTAAATATCACAGAAAAAATTAGCATGCTAAATCATACAACATTACTTATTGGAAGTTGTCAAGCATTCAAACCACATGACACCACTGAACTTTAGGTTGCTTTTCAATAAAAATCTATTCCTTGACTAACAGTAAAGAACTTGCATTGGAAAAATTAGCAAGTTTGATGCTGATACAATGAGAGGAAGCAGTCCCTTGAGCATATTTTGGGCTTGTTTTAACCAAATTAGTTTCAGTTTTGGTGAAATCAAAGTTTTCATTGTTTTTCAATGATGTAGAGACACATTACTGTTTCATTTATTTTATATCGTCTTGATTTCAGTGTTCTCAAGGGCTCTGGTCATAGACTGAGGAGAAAAGAGACTGAAGGCCATTAGCATTTGTTGAGTTCTGATCATGTGCCAGGCAGAGTGCTCAGGGTTTGAATAGTCTCACATAGGATGTGGGATAAATAAGAACAGAACTGTTAAATATGTGGGTCAAATGTAAGCATTTCGAGACTCTACAATGCAACAAGCTGTAGCCCCTTTCTCTCCTATCCACTCATGCATTCATTCATTAACATCCCAATGCTGTGGGGCACTTTTGTCATAACAGCCCAGCATGTGAGGAAAATCAAGATGGTGAAGTTAATGTCCATTCTACAAGAAGCATATGTGTGAGAGCAGTGCTCAAACAAGCCTACATGAAGTATAAGTGACAACATATGACATACAAACATTTCATAGTCCCGCAGTTTGGTTATAATTATACATTTAAAATCTAAGGCTAAATTTTGAAAAATGTATTATAGTACTATAACCTACATGGATATTTGTGTTGGCTGAATAGTCATTTATTGCTAGAACTAGAGTGAAGGTCTATTTATTATAGTAGGCATATATTTATTACACTAGCTCTTAAAAAGAAATTTCTTACTATTTTAGTCTTTTCTCTCATTTAATAGGGAAAAATAAAATGAACATAAGATAAATAACACACAAAAGGAGGCATAAGAGTACAAATTAGTCCATTGTAATTGGTAAGAATAGTAGACATATATGCATTTGGAGAACTGGAATGATAGGCCAATAGGTTGTGTAGTTGTATATAAGTTTTTTTAAACCACATGACATATTGTGTCATTTTGAAAGTAACTACAAGTGTCATTTAAATACATTTATTCCTTTGACAAAATAGGTATGAAGTAGCCAAATGACAGCCTTTAGAATGCCTGGAATCCTACTATGTCTGTTTTTAAAAAGCCAAAGGAAAATCAATTCTGCCCTCTGGTGTAATAAAAACAAGTCATTGCAACTCTTTCTTTTTTTCCTTCAAACAAAAAATAACACCGAATCCAGTTATTCCTCATTGTTGAAAGGTCCTCATGCTATTCCAGCTGACTGGCTTTTCCCAGGTAATTTAAGATTGTTACAGATTTTTAAAAAGTTTTTTATGGGAATGTTACTAAAAGAGTCACTTACTGCCTGCAGTAAACCCACCGCATTGTTCTTTGGTGACTCAGCATGCTCATTATAAGCATGCATTAACTCACTGTCTCTAACTCAGAGATTACCTCAGGGTTCAGTGAGAACTGGCCCTGCTCTGAGTAGCCCATGGACTGTATTTTTCTGGTTTGTTGCACACAATGTTCGAACCTCTGTTCCGTGCAGCATTGCTGCCTCATTCCGGAAGTCGGCCAGGCATCTGGAGTTGGGTAACCTAAAACCTGTTTGCAGAAACCTGAAGCCATGAGGCAGAGATGGGTTTGATAGAAACAGGTAGTCTCCAGATGCAGAAGCAAACCCAAAAAGTAGAGCAGAAAATCAACAGGGTAAATAAATAGGGAACTCTCAGGGCACAGAAGCAAGGAGGACACCAAAAGAATGACAACGAAGAGAAGGGTTGAGATGCAACCAAAGAACTGTATGAGAGTTCCAAGTACCTATAACCCAGAAGAAATCCTGCCACTTCTTGAGCAGGGCTCAAGTTCACATTCACTGAGCTCCTTTAAATCCTGGCCTTCCCTCATCATTGTCACAGGGAACAAACTTCCATAGGAAGATAAGCAGCTGGGAGCAGATTACAAATACAGACTCTCTGGCTGGGTTTTCCTGAGATGGTGAAGCAGTAGGTGGGAAATAGGGCCTCTGAGGCTTCGTTTTTTTTTTTCTTTAAAAAAAAAGCCCACAGATCACCTCGATCCAGAAGATACAAAGCCCCCAATCTGAGAAACAAAATCAATTCCTAAAATCCTATAATTCAAAGTTGTTTACCACATGCCTGAATTGAATAGATATTAGATTTGCAACATCCAAGTTATGAGTGGTCTCTTACATTTAGTGACTCCTTTATCTAGAACCTTATTCTCATGAACCTTATTGATGTTATGTCGAGTAGCAGTAATGCTGTTTAGGAAATAATTCTTTAAAAATAAATGAAGTAAAACTTAACATTTCCATTCCCCCCCATGATGTTTCCTCCAGTAAAGCAACATAATGGTAAAATTACTCCTAAGAGCTCTGACACTGGGAGTAAATTTGTAAAATAAGAAGATGAGACTCAAGGAAATCAATTTAAGCATTAAGAATTTAGTTCTCAATAAATATTCACCTAGAGCGCTTTGCAGTGTCTACTTGTAAATGGACCCAATTCTGTGAGACAAACATTTTGTGACTCATCATTCATCTAGCTTGTAAACTTAATTTCATTTAAAAAACTTTTGAAGTTTCTTTAAAATTTGTCTATTTTATCAATGTATATAAACTTAAAATGACAATGCAGAATGATTTTTCCAAATACTTTTTCCACCAAAAGTACATGTTTCATATACAGAAGAGAAATCAGTAGTTCTTTTCTCTTTAATAATTTCTTATGAATCATTACTAGGATAGATCTTAGAGCAGATTGCATTTAGAGTTTTTGTTTCTGTAAGTGCAGTTTTGCTGCAATCCCTGAAACCAGTGGCTACAGGGAGGCTGGTCTTGCATTCCATTTTCCCCAGGGAAGTCCCGGTTTATGCCTGTTCTTCCAGCGTTCTGTTTACTTAATGCTCCTTTCACTCTCAAAGATCTCAATTTGGATGATAGAGTTAGGTAAATAGTATCAACTCACAAGTAAATAATATTCTTCCTCAGATTTAATGA